>NC_134465.1:37610152-40103345 GCF_047948215.1 Lycorma delicatula
GAGAGAGAGAGAGAGAGAGAGAGAGAGAGAGAGAGAGAGAGAGAGAGAGAGAGAGAGAGAGAGAGAGAGAGAGAGAGAGAGAGAGAGAGAGAGAGAGAGAGAGAGAGAGAGAGAGAGAGAGAGATTACTTTTCCACATCATAACTGGTGATGAAATGTGGATATTTCATATCAACAAAAAGTCCAAACAACAATCAATGCAATGGTGTCATTCAAGTTCACCAGTCAAAAACATTTAAGCAAATCCAAACAGCTCAAAAAATTATGAAAAAAAAATCAATGAAATTAATTTATTTGGTAAAAAGTAACATCTGAATTTATATAATTAAAAAATGCATACAGTTTGAACTGAGAATCTCCTTTTATTGAAAGGTTTAAAAAAATTAATTCTTCAGCTGGCAACAATGCATTTCTATCTCTCACAAATTTGATAACATTTTGCCCCATTTAACAAACAATGGAAAAAGTTTTAGATAAGGCTAAGAAATAGTAACAATTTAATAAAAATAAATATATAGTAGGAATAATTATTATCTATTTACACTACATAAGTATTTTTATAAATAGTAAAAATGAATTATAATTAGTATATTATACACAGTAAGGTAAAATACCTAATTACACAAACAGATTATCTTCAATGCACTCTTATTAATAAACCATTATCATTTCATTAGATGATAAAGATGATGATGGCGAAGATGAGATTAAAGATGAGACTTTCACAAACATTACTTCCTAAAACCATATAATTAATTAGCTGTATTTTAAATAATTCTAGATAACAAGCAAAATATTTTTGTTCAATGAAATAGCAATTCCATTAAATGATAAGAAAAAAATAATTTCTGTAAAGCAGTAGTTATTCATAACAAAAAAAAGTAAAACCAATCCCCAATAACGTAATTAATTTATTATCTCTGTTGTTCTAGTTCTTTGAAGAATTTCAAATTTCTAGTTTTTTGATTATGAAGAATTATGTACATCTACATCACCACCATATCAAAATTCTTACTTTAATATTTTACACACATATCTTGGAAGAATGTTCTGTAGCAGCAGCCTATACCAGTGACACTGAACTACACAAAGCATGACCATGCTGACAGTAGCAAATAATAAATTATGTAGACAGAAAACAATTACTTGGTCATATTAACAAGGTCGAGGGTATAGAGGATTTGTGCAAAATATTCACAATACATTTTATAAACTAACAAGAGGCTTGACTGATAAATTACAATAGGTGAAAAATTATTGTATATTACAACTAACACAAGACAATCTCTATTCTTGTACCAGTTTAACATAAGTTGCTCAATGTCAGCACCTATTTTGTGTGTTAACTAAAAACAGTTTTCTATGCATCCAATAAAAATTGTATATATGTTCTCATTTTGTCAGAAATTTACAATTACAGCACTCACTACTATTTACAGCAATTACTAAAGCACTCTGTATAAGGAAATACATATTTAAATCTACAAAACTCATAAAAATACGGAAACATTTAAACATGTAGTAAATTATTCTATCGTTAATTAGTAAGTCGAATAAAATAATTTTTTTAAAATTTATTTTATAATGGTTGATTTATTCTAAAGTTTTATGGTTGACTGGTTATAGATAAATAAAAAGACTAAAAAAAAATTAAAATGATCAACTCATAGTGCTAACAATATTCTAAATTCAGTTTCAATTAAAGAATATAAAATTATTTCTATATTTAATCAACATTATTACATTTTTATACAAACAATTCTCTGATAGTGTACAACACAAAAAAAAGAAACAATCAGTGACACAGAAATATCAAATAGTAAAATAATGACACACATGATAAATAAAATATCTTTCTTATTCTATTTATATATTTATAAAATCACCAAAGAAATATTTAGAACATAAAAAAGAACTATCAAAAGAAATATAACATATACTAATTTATATTTTTAACAAGTTAGTGTATTTATAAACACTATCTCTGATGTTCATAAAAAATACAGTAGTTACTTTTAATTACAAACAGTAAAGAATTTGAAGTATAACTAGCAAATGAATAAACAAACAAATATATATGTGGATGTGTGTATGTTTTCCCTATCATTATATTGTATTTTGATTTATTAAATTAACTGTGATGTATTTCACTTATATATTTTTTCAAGTAGCATATTTTGCAGTTTCTCTTTATTTTTTAAGATATTACTAGTATAATCTACATATGTACTGCATTTATATACATAAATTTTATATTTTGTTATAATTCACCTTAGATGCTGTGTGTGTGTGTGTGTGTTTGCATGTGCACGTGTGTGTGTAAATAATTAATGAACCATCAAATAAATAAATATTCTATTCAGATCAGTAAATAATAATAGAAACGTGAAGTATGGAGAGATGTGCTACTTTAAGAGTACTAAAAGGAACTTCTCTGGCAACAGCCTGGAAATGAAAGAAATCTATTGGGAAGACATTTATCAGAGCAACACCAATAAAACATAATGTAAAGTATAATAAATCAATATTTTTTGGTGAGAAATTAGGGAAAATCCAAACTAAAACATAAAAATAATAACTAAAAATTGGTTGACTAATTCTCACTAAACTTCTTTCTCCCTTGAACGTTCTTTCTCCCTTGAAATGAAATAAATCCCATTTTATATTACAAAACTAGATAATATCACTAAAATCAATGACTAATATCATTGTTTTTCTTAAGGTAACTGACTACATTTACTTATATTAAACCACATGATACAATTCACAACTTTTTAATTACAATTAAAAGTTTTTTAAATGCATCACATTCATATAAACATTTAGATTATAACAATAGGTAATGCTATTTTAATGATTTACATAAATAAAAAAAATTATTTAAATATACAGGAGGTGAATCACAAAGTTCTCCCAGAATTTTCATAACCTATTCTATTCATGAAAATAATGGAAAAAGATCATAATAAACTAAAATGCATTGTTTGCGAGTTAAAGCTAGTAAAAAGAGCTCGCTCAGATTACAGCTTGGAGCTACCCTGGTGAAATGAATACATACTGAAATTTTTAGAATGTTAATTAAGTGCCAGAATTACTGATTTCTTTTTGTTTTTGACCTGAAAAATTAAACAAAATGGGTATCTGAGTAGTTTTTGAGAAATCTTGGGTGAAAACCAATAAATTGGGGTAAAAAAAAACCCTGTTTTTTATGTACAATAATTTCGTTAAAAGGGTAATAAACACAAAAAAAATGTTAAACAAAACTTGTAGAGAAATTAATTCTGAATGGTTTACGAAAATAAATTTAATTTTAAAATGGTTTAAGAAAACTGAATAAAACAAAAAAAATTAAAAAAAAATTAATTTTAATTATAAACAGTACATTACTACATTTGTCAGAAAAGTACGTACTTAATGTAAACAAAAACCAAATTCTTTTTGGTGAAATAAAAAATTTGTAAAAACAAAATTTACTGTTAAAAATTGCTCTAAAAAAATTAAAAAAAAAACTGAAAATTACACGATTGTAAAATAAAAATAAATGATTAAAAATTATTACTATAATTTTTTTTATTAATGGCAAAAATATAATAATTATTTGAAAAACTATTTCTAAGTTGACGATAAAATAACAACAGCTGATAAACAATGCACAATACTATAGTGTTTAAATCATTCTGTAAGGTACAACAAGTATATCGAGTACTGTGAACTGTGCTGTCGTTAGCAAAGGTTTTCTGTGATTTTAGTTTGAATGTGATCATTTACCATTGAAGTAATGCTGTTCTTATTAATAATAAAGGAATTCATTGATATAGTATTCATTTCTGGTGTATAATGGTAATGCTACAGCTTCTGTAGTAAAATATGTTTAAAAGTTTTAAGAGTTTATTAAACATAAAAACAGGGTTTTTTACCCCAGATTTCTCAAAAAATATAGCAGATATGATTCATAGACCTATTTTATTAGCTGTTTGAAGTCAAAAACCATAAAAGTCACTAATTCTACTCCTTAATTAACATCCTAAAAATTTCAGTATGACTTCATTTCACTGGAATAGCTGAAATCTTTCACTAGTTGTAACTTACAAACGAAGCATTTTAGAACATAAGTTTATTATGAACTTTTTCAATTCTCATGAGTAGGTAATGAAAGTCCCAGAAGAACTTTGTCATACACCTTATATAAATGGTACATGTTTAAATATTTATTTATATGGTCTCTTAAGTTCATTAAAATACTTCTCTAGATAATTTTTACTGACTTTTCATTCAACTCCTTTGTCAAAAGTATTGCAGATGATAAATCATAAATTATAACATTAATGCGAGTTATTTTATTTGTTTTTCAAGTGGTATTATTTAATAAAACAAAAACACGACTAAATTTTCAGAAATCCTTAAAAAAAAATTAAAAGAAGGTGGAAACTATACGATCTCACATTATAACAAAGGAAAATACATATTTCCATAAGTTTAAACAATGTGATAAATATACTTACATTCTTATGTATGAAAACAAAATAAAATAAAGTTTACTTTTACAAAAAGCATAGGTTGAGCAGAATGGAATGCAATGTGTATGTATACTACATGATTACTTTTAATTATTCACCTAATTTTAGCACCCAGGTTATGATTACAGAGTTATTAATAAAAAAAAACTCACAACCACAAAACAACGCAAAAAAATCTTTCCCATAACCATATTAAAAAAATTCAATAATTAAATATTACAACAAAATCCATTACTAATTATTGTTACATTTAAGGTAACGGAAATTAAAAATAAAGATGCAAAGCATAATAATTTGAAGTACCTTAAAATATTATTAAAACAATTAGTTTAAGTAAAGATGAAAACCAAATTGTTTAATGATTGGAGGGGCCTTTGAAAATCCATAAATTAAACTGAAAAATAAGATATAAAATGAGAAAAAATCCAATATTCAACCTTTTTTTAATAAATTAGGTGTCCACTAACTTATAAAAAATTAGACCGCTTAAAATAACTTGAGTTTAAGTAGAGTTATCATTATCAAAATCAAAGTTGTCTGAGAATTAGGCATTTTTTTATTAAAATTTTATTTTTTAAACAAAGTAAGAGTCAGTTAACAAGATATCGAGATAACAGAGCCGCTTAGAAATAACTGAGTTAAAAAGTATAAAGATATAACTTGCATAGAAATTTTCAGTCATTGATATAATAATAATAATGTGAACTTTCAGACTTTAGAAAAAGAGTAGAGCAATAAAACTAATCAAGATGGTTCATTTGTACAGCAAAAGTTCCTGAAATAAATTATATCTTAATTCTTGGATTCTAATATGAATTTTCTTGTAGACTTCATATTACTAACAATTATTCATTAAAAGTTAAAAATAAATGTCTGTTTTTCATATAAGCTAACTCTAACAGCATACAACTTGATATTTTTGTGTTTGGTTCTCCACACTTGATGTCATGTTAATGGAAAATAAATAAATAAACAAATGGTAAATTGTTAACCTTTAATTAACTGTGAATTAAACAATTTACCATTAATTCTGTGAAAATTTAATTAATGAATTTTCCCAACCATCCAATTATCAATCAATTATCTCATATAACAAGGTGGTCATACAACCTCAATGTAGAAGGCTCGGCTGATAAATTTTGCACATATGTGGGTAGCAAGTTCTTGCATTCTGTCACTGAAAAATTCTGGCAGTCTTTCTCGAATCCAAGTGGCCACAGCTTCCTTACCTCATCGTCAGTGGTGTAATGATTACCGTTGAGATCCCTCTTGAGATAGGGAAGATGTCGAAGTTGCACAGAGCTAAATCCAGTGAGTATGGCGGATGCGGAACAGGCTCAAACTTCAGCTTGTGGAGAGCCATCAGAGTTTGCACAGTACCCATCATGCACAGATTTTACAGTAACCCAATTGCTTGATAATATGACCTACTCATTCTTTAGATATTCCTAACTGAATAGCGATGCATTTTGGGTGATTCACCAGTCACTTTGAAGCAATTCATCCATCTCCTTTTGATGTTTCTTGTCAGTCACAGAAACTGGTCATCCACTGCGAGGTGCATCCTCAATTGTCACTTTACCAGCTTCATATTCATGAAATTCCAACACCCACCAACTCACAGTACTTCTTTCAACAGTTTCACTACTGCAAACCGTTTTTAAATGATGAAAAATATTCATAGGATTCACATTTTCTGCTGTTAAAAATCTGATCACTGCGCGCTGTTTTAATATATGCATATTGACATACTGGTCATACATATTCACGGTACAAGCATGAACATTTAAATCTAATAAAGTGTTTCTCAGTGTTTGATTGACAGGTCAACTTAAAAGAATCATCTTATTTCTATACACATCATTATGATAAAAAATAAATAAAAAATTTTTTTATAATTTTTTCCCTTGAACTTCTATTTTTTTAACAAAAATACTAAAAGATCTGGTAGAGATCATGTCTGTATTACATTAAGCCTACAGTTGTTCACTATGAAAAAAGAAAATGAATTCTTAAAATTATAAACAGTTGTGAAGCAAGAATAAAATACAAATGACAGAAACTGCAGTAATATATTTCTTCTAGTGAATTATCACCTAATGAGAAACTAAGAATAATAATTCTAAAAAGTTTTACATGTATATTAAATAATTTATGGATTGTTGTATATCAGAAAACATAAACACAACAAAATAAGCTTATCCTGATTATTATATAAAACATCAATTATTGAACACAAATAGCAACATAGCAGAAAATACTAAGGTTACACAAAACTTAAAAAAATTTCACCTACATGAAAGTGCTGAAACCTTACATATATAAATCAAAACTACACATATTCTATCTCTATATCTTGAGTAAAATAAGAATAGTAAATAATTATCCTCATCTCTATTAAAATGTAACATTTATTTTATTTTATTTATTTTTTAATAAAACATGTTTCAAAATTAGACAATAATACATTAAGAGATGTTTTGAAACATAAATATACTCAGAAACGTTTCTATAAGCATATATTTGTAAACGCTTTGTTTTTGAGTTACACCTATGGTATGATTCATCCTGAATGTGGCTCTTGGATAAAATTAAACCATACTGAAATTCTTGGAACACAATTACAGAGAAAATTTGGCAGTGTTATATGGTTTTTGACATGAAGAATTAAATAAAACAACTGAATCTCAGAATTGTATCTCTAGTAGTTTTTAAAAAAATCGAACAAAGCCCAAAAAGTTGAGTAACAAAAAAAAATGCTTTTTACTTCGTTAAACCGCTGGATAAAAGGCAAAAAATTCTAATAAAATTTATATCTGATAAAACAATGTAAAGTTTACACATACACATTTTCAGTAATATGACTAATTTGAAACAAAACAGACCAAAATGTGCAGAAAAACATAAAACTTTTAAAAAGAATGAAAATTTTCATAATACTAATAAACTATATGTATATAAATTTGACTACTGATAAATTTGAAAAAAATAAAAAATTAAATTAATAAATTTTATTCTGAAATGATTCATTACTGAAATACTTATTTATGAATAAAGGTGCTATCATACATTATCTTGTTAAATGCAACAATCAGAGCAAGATGAATTCACGTTTCTCAAACAAGTCTTGTAGTATCAGAGCTATTCTTAATAATGATTGTGGATTAAATGATGATGAAATTTCTTAGTTTTGCTGTATATAGAGGGGTCCAAAAACATTTAATCACGTTTGTAATTAAATAATATTTAAACAAAAAGACTTACACTTACTAATCTAATGTGTAGTGTAGTGTAAGGTATTAAATTTGTCATGGTAGGCAGAGCTGAAAATTTATGCCACACAAGTACAGGTGGTTGGTAGTGGAAAGAGTCAGTCATATTAGCCAGTGCAGCAGAAGAGTCGAGTAGCAACAATGGCTGAGATTCACTCATTATTTGTTGAACACAAGGCTGTACTGAAACCTGCATTCGCAATAAATTTCAAGCTGACAAAACTGTTTAAGTTGTGCACAAAGAAAGGTCTGGCCGACCACAAACAGCTACAAGTCCGGTGTTGCAACATTTCACCCTATCACCAGAAAAATCAGTGAACCGGGGAGTATGCAAAAGTGGGGTGAGATGATCAAGTGTAAGACACATTCTGAAGAGTGCAAAGTGGAAAGTGTACATTCCAAGACTGCTACACATGAGGAAGACTGAAGACTGCTACACATGAATGAGGATGACCCAGATCGAAGGATGGAGTACTGTGAATGGTTTCACTACATGATTGGTGAGTTGGTGAGATTGAGGAATTTACAGGGAAGTTTGTGTGGATTGACGAGGCACAATTCAAACTTATTGATACTGTGAACCGCCACAATTGTGTCTACTGGACTCCTGAAAATTCTAACGCTCATGTGGACAGGGGAGTGAATCTATCAGGGGTTACTGTGTGATATGGTCTATCAGTGTGTAGTTTGATTGGTTCCTCTTCTTCGAGGGTACTGTAATTGGTGAGATGTATCTTGATGTGCTTCAGACAAGGATTTTGCCTGCCATCCAAAACCTATATGGTGATGAACCCTTTTACGTGCAACAAGGCAGAGACCAGCCGTACTACCATCGAGATGTCTGGTTGTACCTTGATAAAACTCTACCTGGACAGTGACTCGTTTGAAGAGGTGCTGTTGAGTACCCACCTTGGTTTCCTGATCTGACACCTTTGGACTTCTACCTCTGAGGGAATGTCAAGAATGCTGTGTATTGACGAAAACCAGCAACAGTCGGCAAGCTACGTGATAAAATCGTAGAGTCATGTGCTGCCATTACGCCAGGTACACTAACAGTTTGCAGTTTGGCGCCATGGGCATTGTATAGAAGCTGCTGGTGGTCATTACATACCATAACCCTCTCTGTGCCAACAATTTTTAAGTCAAGTCAGATTTGTCATGAGATATGGACTAGCAAACAGTGAGTACATTTTTTTTGGACCATTCTGTATAAATCAATGACCAATCCAACACTGTATGAGGTTAGGAGGCCACAGTTACAGGAACATTTCTATTAATTTGTCCCAAATTATCTCTCAAGTATCTTTTTATCATGCTTAGAAACTTATTACTAATATTGTAGGTTTTATGGGCAACTTTAAAATTTAAATGCTATGGATTTAAGATGCACATTGGATTTGTTAACAAAAAATCACATTGACCATACCAAAGTATCAACCTTAATAATAAACTTATCGATTCTATAAAAGGCTTTTTGAATATGTGAATCAGTTATAAAATAATGCATTAGTAAAGATGGTTAATTCTAACAATAACTTATTATATACAACTGTTAGTTTTTATATATAATGACAGTAATGCTTGCATGACATAGTACCTTATAACTAATGTTGAATTGCTTGCTATTTTGGTGTGTTTGTAAGTGATTTTGTTAATAGCAACACACTGCACAACAAAATATGCTTAATCAAATATTATATATATATATATATATATATAAGCTAAATTAATGTTGTACTAAAATTAATTTTCCTTTACAATTGAATTGAAAAAACCTTTTAAAAATGTCCTTAGTAGGTATCCATTTGTTATTACATAAATTTGCACCCAATACACATCTAATGAAAATGTTCTACTTTAAAATACACAAAAAATGACTTTTCTTTAAATCAAATCTCTGGTGGAAATCTGGACTGAATGGTTTATCGTAAAAAAATAGAATTTCTACAGTATCACACAATTCTTGGAATATACGAGTTTCTGTAAGGTAGCCTGAACCCTCTTCTTGAGGAATTCATAATTCGGTTTGTTAAACAAATAATTAAGCCAATCGACACAAAATTTATTATCCTAACATTACTTCTATTTTAAGTAAAGACATACTTTACATCCTGAGAAGCTGTACCTGGAGGGACCTTAAAGTTTTCCTTTTTGTGGTTTGTAACTCAGTTCCGATCTCTCAAAAAGAAGAAATATGTTAGCAAGTTAACTTCACTACCCACCCACCCTTTCCTCCTTTACACAGATGTTCTATGAGTTTTGGCTAGAAATCACATTTTTTTATGCGAAGGATGCAGTGATTGTAAGTATGTAGAGGTAATGATTTATAATCCACTATTCCACTTGTTTGAATTGTCATCTGCTGCTCTATGTCCATTTGTGGTACCACACTAACATCTTTTAGTAACCAAAAGGCAGCCACTTCTTTATTAGTGCTCAGTAGAAGTATTGACCTTCTGCTTACAGGCCTGTATGAGTCTCTTATTTGTACATGCAGGAGGGAAGGTAGGCACAAACAGATTAACTTATGGCTAATTAAAGCTAAACCTTCTGTTTTTCCTGAATTCTAAATCTAGTAACAACTTTTTTTATTAGTCAGATAAAAAACTGGTACTTACATGAAATTATACATTTCTCAGACATATACATAATTATCAATGACAAAACAAATGGAAAAATGAATGATGGTACAAATTTATGTCATCTGCTGAAAATAAGAACTGCCCACAATATTTTGTAATTAGTTGGCTCTAACCGTTAGTAAATACACAACAGTTTAAAAATAACTTAATATAAAATACCGATGATTCCTACTATCTACTCATCAATAATTACTAGTTATAAAAATTTTTCCCATCTCAACAAAAGCTTAATGCAAGTTAGTAATAGAATTTAGTTGGATTTAATTAACGAAAGTATAGTAGGCATGAAAGTTGACAATTAAGCAAGGAAACAAGCCGTAATTTACAAAAGTAATTCATGAATGTTAAAATCGAATAATCTCATTTGTAGGCAAATCTGATTAAACACTGAAATGATTTAAAAGAAAATTTTTTTTAATAACACTTATGTAGACAGTAACACAATCTAAGAAGTAATGATGAAACAAACTAAAACAACTCATCGACAAGAAAAGAAATGTTAACACATACTGCATATTAAATGAAATTTATACAGGATGACTTAAACAATGGCAATTCAATTTTTGTTAATTAAAATAATTCAAACTAAAAAATCTAAAGAAATAATAAAATGAAGTATGAAATTCATTTTGATCAAAAATGTTTTAAATGTATAAAAAATAATTCTTAAGCCCAGTTTTGAATGTTTTTATATTCTATATAACAAAAAGATTTTACATTTATAAATAATATTTTCAACTACATTTAATAAATTTTGAATTTAATGATTAATTAAAATTTTAATTAAATTAATAGTTACATTCACATGCAGCTAAGATTATTCACAATTAGTTTTTAACATCTAGCTATTACTTTTCACGAGAACCATAGAACAAGTAACTACTACTTCCAGGAGTTTATAGTAATTCAAAATTTCACTTACAGTTTTACAGCATGACTTTCCAATGGGCTAGAGTAATTTTTAAAATCCTACTAAATTACTTTTATAATTTTATTCTAAATAATCAACTGATAATATAATAAATTATAAAATAATTGAAATTACTACGGAACTAAAAAAAGGTCATAAGTTTGTTTATTTTAGGAACACATTCATGATATTTCAATACATCATAAATTGGATTTCAGATATTCTTATAAATTATAAATAAAATTAATAATGCAGTGAACATACATCATTAAATAAAATACCCCTGTCAGATATCATTATCAGAATTCTGAGGCATTCAAAAACATTCTACTGACAAATCTTTTTAATAACGTTAAATTTGTCTTGCAGTATAAATTTTACATCAACTGATAACAAATTTATATTGCAACACAGCAAGACAATAAAATATTAATTGGCAGTTTTATATTTTACAGTACCGACAAATCAGAAATTGTCACAACATGAGCATACAATGCTCAACGTTGCTACAACATGAACAAAATGCAATAAAAAAGTTTAGTGCATATGGCCAAGTTGAATATAACAAATCATTCATCTCATACTCTGAAGCAGGTCCTGGAGGTTAAAAAAAAGTATCAGTGCAAAATGTATTAAATAAACATAAATATCATCCATATAAGATTTAATTAGTACAAGATCTTATTTAAGATGATTTTGATAGGACAGTTGAATTCCAGAGATTAACAACACTTGCTTTAACATATTGTTCACTAATGATCCTCATTTGCTTATAGGGCTGTTAACATACATAATAACAGGTACTGGTCCTAAGAAGCAATAACATTATTTAACTGAAATAATTTATTAGGCAGTATTTTTAATTCATGAGACTTATTTAAAAATATGGGACTTTTTTTAAAATAAAAGATAGAAATAATTACACATGAAAACGTAATTAAATTACTAACTGTTATTTATTTAAATTAACTAAAATTCTTCAAGACTACGTTTAATTGAAAGAAATATATGAAAAATTTTAATAATTGATTTTTAAAATTTTTAATTAACATAATGACATTTGTGGTCACCGTTTTTGTATAAATAGTCAGGAGTTATTTTTTTTTTTTACTGTTTTGCATGTCTTGCAAAAATCCTTAAAACAATGTATCACATGACCAAATGCCCATTTAAGATTTTTAAACTGCCCCTGTTCATCCCCGCCCCCACCCCAGGAAGGCTGAATACTATAAATTAGGGCTTACTGAGTTAGCCTCTGTTACTGAGATTTGGAAAAGATTTTCAAGAGAGAATCAGAAAACCTCAAATAACCAAAACATTAAAAGGGAGCATACAAGTCATAGCTATCTAAAATTTTGGATTTGGCGATCAGAATTTAATTTTAATTGTATAATTTTTCTCGTCTCATTGAGCTCTTTAATCAAAAAGAGTGAAATATACATTCATTAAAGTAGCCCATTAGTACAAGGAAAAATGCTGCAAACCGCACCCAGTTATCTCATAACGTTATTATAAAAAAACACTCTTCAATAAAAAATTGTTATTGTTCTATAGAGACCAAAATTATACAGTAATAGTATAACCATTATAAATTTTGACGAAATTAGGCTCATAGGGCTTAATTAAGTTGGTTATTTTATTTTTATTTTACAAATTTTTTATTATATCGTCGACGGATGATTTTAAAACGCAAAGTTAAATGAATTTATTCAGATTTGTTAATATGATTGTGGATAATCACGGCATGATTCAGTTCTTATCGCACATTCTTCTAAAAATAAAATTTTATCTTAGTATGACATCATGCTCGAAATGGGAACAAACTTTTTCCACAGAAAGCGTTAAGTTAGTGTGCATACAAGCACTCACATAGACTGAATAATTCTCAGGAATAGTGGTGGGGGTTATACTAGGAGACCAACGAAAAGACGCAGTTTGTTGGGATTCGTTGGTGTTAGTTTTGAGTGTAGTGACTTTGTTCAAAAAACTGTTCAGGAGGTTTGCAATTTATGTTTTATTCTGTATACATGTATGAGAAACAATTATTAAAGACCTCTCCATACAAATACTTCATGATTCCATTACAAAATTACTAATCTTTCAACTATTTTATAAAGAACTATTAAAAATATTACTTGTTATAATGATAAATTAAATTCAAAATTATAACTAGAATTAATTTCAGATTGGCCAATTCCGTATTAATAAGATGATTTATGAAATTTGGATATGTTCAAGTAGGATAATAAGGGTTCTACGAATTTCATGTGACTAATAATGGGTGTTCTATTTTTTATTTTATATATACAAATAGTTTGTTTCATAACGAGTAAATAATGTATAATTATTGATTGCTGTTAGTAACATTTTTTGATGTGTTGAGTTACTGTAACTGGCTTTTTGTAAAACTCGAGAGAGCAATCTTAGGATGTAAATTTATCAAGCAGCATAGTCTTAGTTCATTGTTTCGCAAATCCCAACATTAGTAAGTTTATTTTACTTTTTTTTATTCTTTAGAAATAAAATTTTTTATTTTTGTAAAAAATTTTAATTTGGTGTAGTATAGAAGCTTAATGGTGCCCGAACAGGGACCACAAGCTTACAAATTGCCATTTTCAAATTATCATGGTATCAGTTTCACTTTTGACTATTTTTGTAAATGATTTCCAGGATTTATCATTGTTTGAATATCACTCAGTGAAATTTCATTGCATCATCACAAAAAATTACACATCAATTTATACATTTAAAAAAAAAACAAATCAATTTATACAATGAGTATAAAAGAAGTTTTATTGGGATATAGGCTCAAATTTTATACAAGTGATGTCAGACACCAATAACTCACCGGACCTTCAAAGAGTTACTGAACTAAGATCATCTTCCAAAAATTCCCCGACATTATTATTATTACCTTCCACATTCTGAAAAAATTCTTTTAAAAGTACAGAATAATTTAATTCAACTAGAAACAAACTCACACAGTTATAGAGAAAATACTAAATATTAAGTAATAAAACTCTTATTATTTTCATTATACACACATGATACTCAGCAATACATTTACCTCATACCTAATATATGAGTTAAGTTTGTATACTACTTAATTCTAATTATAATTAAATAATAAAGAACTGGCCTTATCACGTTGACTAGGACGATTAGGTTGAGTACAACCTACATCAGATGGGTTGGAGACCAGAAATAAGAAATTAAGAAAACCAATACATGCCATTAATAGACCAGGCATGATGAAAGAAAGACTCCAATCGATTTCAAGATAATAACTTGCAATCAATGAACCAATGATGTTACCGATCGATGTATGTGAATTCCATATACCAAATATCAAACCTAAATAACAAAAATTGAAGAAAAATTAATTAATAATAAAAATTTTAATTTTAAGAGCAGTCAAGGTTTCAGATTTTATCTTAATCTAAATTAAAAATTTAGTGTAAAACATTCTTAGTGTCAGGATGATTTGAATGAATATTTTACTGGAAATCTGAATAACTTGAAAATATGATGAACTGAAACTACATCCACCCATCATTTTGGATCAAAACTTTGTAATGCATTTTCCTTGGTTTACTAAAATTTTTATCAATTTCACAGTGGGTGCCACAACATATTACTTATACATAAGTTGGAGTTTAAGGGAGCCAACTTAAATTTCTCCTTCAAAGGAAGGTTCAATTTCATCTTTACAGTCAGAACATTGAATAACTGATCATAAGATATAAAAGGGTCAGTGAAGTATAAACCAAACATTTGTCTTCAACAGCTCTCATACAAATATGAATGGGCTGGGATGGAAATTTATTGACAGTGAAGATTGGAGGGGATGGAGCATTTGCCTTTACATACAAGTCATGGTCAGTAATGGCATGTCAAAACAAGAAGTTCATCATCGGTTGAAGAAAATGTATTATCAAAATGTCTCTCACAAATGAGGGGCATCAAACCCTCCAAAATTTTGACTAGACTGTACACACAGTTTGAGGATATGAGATAAGTCATGTGCCTAAGTCTAAGACTGGGCAAGCAAATTTAAAGGGAACATAAAGCTAAAGAAAATAACAGGCATTCAAGGACAAGTGTGATAGCGAACAACATTCAACTGATCCATGACCTCATTGAAAATGTGAACTGTTTCGGAAGTGGGTATCAGTCGTGGAATTGCCCATTCCATAATGATCACAGTATGCACAATATGTAAATTAAACAGTTTCCAAGACTTTTGACCTAAAATCAGAAACAGGCCCAACATCACTAAAGGTTCCTGACTCAATTTCAGCAAGAGGAAAATAATATTTGCATCAATTAGTCAAATGCGATAAGAAGAGTCCATTGTTTAATTCCTGAGTTGAAACCAACAAGTACAGTATGGTGCAGCAGTGGAGGGTCTTGCCCTGTAAAGGTGAAAATGTGTCTGTCAACTGGAAAAGTCTTCACAACAGTCAAAATCCCAATGGAACTTCAAGAAAACATAGAAGACCAATAAATAAATATTTTTGTACTTTTATTCTGTACTTATAAATGTTAAAATCGAAAGACTAGTTTATATTTGACTGACCTGGTATCCTCAAGAGCTTCACATCTGCAACTGATAAAGCTTCAATGTTAAACAAGGGTTGCAATATGGTCTTTACTGATCCCAGTTGTTACCACTTTCTTCAGTGGTTTTTTTCCATTTTCACTAAGATATTTTAACTTTATTTTCCTAACACTGTATATAGTTTTCCAGTAATTATATTCTTTCCTATCTCACTACATCTTTGCTTTAACCAGGATGCCTTCCTTTGCCCTTCACCGTCTTATTAAAAAAGTTGGAATAAAAATCTGCACTATTATAGTGATGTGGTTAAATGAGAGACTTATATTGACTGCTACACAAACTGGCTAACCATTTAAATTAAATAATGACCAAATTTTGTTCATTAAAAAATGAAACTTTTTTTACAAATAAAAACATCAATTTAAAATATACTATGAGCTTAATAAAAAACTGAAGCATATTATCTATATAACATTATAAAACATCTGTTACAGATAATGTCACATTGCCTGTCTGATCATTCATCATTCAAACATGGTCAAATTGATTTTAATGATACTTGCACCAAGAATTTTTATTTTGTTAGATGATTTCATTGCACAAACAATCAAATTGCTCATCATTTTATAAAAAAATTGTTGACTGAATTGCTTTAGTCTGCAACAAAATCTGACATTCTGTTTTGTTATGAAGTTTCCAAACAAAAATACAAAGCTATTCATCATTTAACAGTTTTTATTATGTTTAGATATATTGCTTTTTAAAGTTAATTATTACCTCTCAGGGGTCTCTTAAAATATCAGAATGAGTTTTCAAGATATAAAAATGGGCAATGTGATCTTCATTTGGCACCCACTAATATGAATTATAAACACTAATATTATCCAAATGCTGGTATTACAAATGCACTCTCTGTATAAAAATATTTAGTCACTTATTCTTAAAACACAATAATATCAATCTATATCGATAAACAGAAGTTCTCTTCAGGATGGGAGCAACACATTGGTGATTAAAGATTTTCTGGCAATTCGCTGAAATATATGCTAGAACAAAATTTGCTCTTCCTTTAGATATTTAACAGCCATGAATTTCCTATTCCTAAACAAAATCCTCGCTTACCCTCAGATGAGCATGAGGACATATCTAACCAAAGTGTAATTCATTCGACCAGATACCCCTTAAAAGTAACATAAACTAATTCAGCTAGCTACCTCTTTTCTCCTTTTCAAACCAGTTCCCCATAACAGCCACAACTCCAGGCCACCCAGTAGTTTGGACAATACCACCAAATATCTACATCAAACAAATTATACATACATGTAAATAAACGTAAATATACACCAAACAATTTATAATAACGAATAATAATGATAACAACACCACCACACAACAAATAATTTACAAGATGAATTGCAATCCTCTAACTTTAATCAACCTTTTTACAGCTATAACCATCTCCAGTTACAATAATAAATGATTTATCTCCTTCTTGGGAAGCAGAATGCTGCTTCCCAAGAACCACAGCAACAGCTAGTTATTTTACAGTCAATTATTCTTTAAGAATACATGCATCATATATATTTATTTTGAAGAGGAAATGAGGTTCAAAATTAAAGTTTTAAAAAACGTTTATTCTGAAATCAATGGTCACTAATAAAAAAAAAAAATACATCACATACATCATTATTAAAGGCAGATGGCCTTTTCATTCAAATTTGGACTGTTCTTATATTTTCACAATTCATACTTCAAAATTTACTATATTTATACCAACAATATTTAGTAGATAAAAGAAGCATTGTGTGAAAAAATAGTTAGTTATTATTACTTTCTTTAATAAACACTTCTCTTAGTTCTCTTTAACATTTAATTTTATGTTTATTTTTTTATAATTCGCTTTTAATTCATCAAGTTGTGGCTTTCTAATAGTTTACAACTCATCCCAATAAGTCAGAATAACACACACCAATACACTTTTCCTAGTTACAATACTGAGGTGTTGATTCAAATTTTTTTGAATTGTTGATTGATTTGAAATGCTTGCTTAGCTAAACCTATTCTTTTGTTAAAGTCTGTGAGACACTTATCTGTTGCTATAATTCTTGACTAACAGAAAATTCTTTAAGCCAGCAACTTCGTTATTTTTTTATCTTTAATTCTTTTTTTTCTTACTTATTACAATGTTTTTGTTTTCCAATTATTTACCTTAAATTTAAATTCAAGCATCTTTGAAAATATTTCTGCTACCTAGCACATATCTTCCCATGTTGGTTATTACTATTGTCATCTAGAAAGCAGATACAGTGCATCCATTTGACATTTGATACCCTTTTATTTCTTCAATTTTCTCTCCTACACATAAACTATACAATAAGGAGATAAGGGGCACCATATCTCGCTCCCTTCCTTAAGTTTACATCTTTTTTACTGTCATTAACTTCCACCTCTGCTTTGTGATTTGTAAATACTTAATAATCTTTCATTGATTTCTGATTTCTACATCAGTTGAAATAAAAACTCCTGAACTTACAATCAGATTTATTTAATTGATGAATATAACAAACATTCTTCTGTTAACTTTTCCAGGATTTGTCAGGGAAGCAATATCGTTTCTCTGGTTCCTTTAGCTGGTCCAAAATTGAACTAATATTCTCCTACATTTCTGTTGAATTTTCTTTTTATTATGTTCAGTATCATCTTGATGCATGCATATGTGTCAATCTAGACTTAGCCCGATCATTATCATTACCTTTCTTATTCTAATAATATTGTAACAAGACCAGTTTAATGGATCTGAGTAACAGAATCCTTTCAATTAAGAAGAAAGTATGAGAAAATAACTATGAAAGGAATCCAGAAGGGATCGTTTTCTCAGGCTAACAGGTCCGTTTAACAATTGTTCTTTGTAATACTATCAATGCCACACCTCCAACAGTTCTTGTTTAATGAGAAGGGTTACAGACCAGAGTAGGAATGTAGGGAAAATGTAAGGACATGGACGATAATTCTCATGCTTCAACAATTAAGGAATGTTGTGGTTCTGGAGGTTAATGTATACAAGACTGCTTGGACCAGGGGAAAATTCAATATAAAGCAAATGCTGTGAGGTATGTTCATTGTGATTATCAGTTAGCGTGTAGTAACAGTGCGTAAAGTGACATCACAAGCATTCCAATGTGGACAGTGGGTGAATCCAGGAAGTTGTTCAGCGAGTTATTGTTAGACAATCATAAAAGTGACAATATTAAACTCATAAATTTTTTGGGTAGTTGTGTAGTAAACAGGAAAGGTATATAAGTGAATGGAATTGTATGAACTTTAGACTGGTCTAATCTTATCTGGTTGTTAATACAATGCTAATTGTTAAAAGGTGTTAATATATTAGCAGTCACTACAATGAGCTTTGTTAACTGGACTGAATTCTGGGTTTTATGATTTATTTAATTACCTTTAAATATATCCTGTCATTAAAAATACTATTTTGTATGTAATTTATTATTATTATTGTTTTTGTTGTGGTTGTTATTATTATTATTATTGTCATTAATTATTACTATTATTGTCATTATTATTGATCGATTTGTCTTATTTTCTATATTCTTAAATTAATAAATTGTATTTATAAAAACATTTACACTTGTTAGTCTCTCAATATCCTGGTCGAGCTGTGAACACGTGACAATATAATAATAATTTCTAAAAAAAATTATTAATAAAATACCTTATTTACTACTTTTCCTTGAGGATTTTTTTATGCAAGTACTTCTGAAAAAAAGGCTTTAAATATGGAATATGTTTGTATTTTGTGTTCACACACACACACACACACACACACACACAACATAAGCTATAAAATGTAGTTTTGAAAAGTTCCCAAATATGTTGATTTTTACCATATACTTTTTCGCAATACACTATCTAAGATAAAGTTTCTGATTACAACTGTTTACATAAAATTTGTTATTGTGCTGTTCACCAATACATTTTTTAACTGAGATTATATACTTATATTATACAAACACATGATTCTCTGCAATGAGGAAACAATGATGTCTGCCTATGACAACTTCAGTGTTGCCAACTTATGAAATAATAATGTTGGACAGAAGTCACTGGTTTCCAAACTTTATGTATTTGTATAAATAATTTCATTTTTTTGTAGGGGAGAAGTATCGTAGTCTTGCACTACAAGCTGTATAACTAAGTAGTGTGTTTCAATCATCGGTCTCATTTAGTCTTCAGCCAACTATTTCTATATTTAAATCCAATTAAAAAGTCAAATTAACCCAGAAGCAATTAATTTTTTAAATAATACTTAAATATATAGAAATATAATTAATGTTATCATACCTGTACGAGTATAAAATATAACAGTGAATGAATGTTATATGTTTTTGCAATTCCCAGTAAATAACAAGCAACACCAGAGAATATCATTCCAAGGGCAAGGAAATATCGTAAGCTTACCCGTTCGGCAACAATACCACTGAAAAAGAAAACCAATATAATACTTCAAATTGCATTTATTTACAATTAATATTGTAAATGGTATAAATTTAAAAAATCATAGAGAATGTTTTTAAAAACCACAAGAATTATCTGAAGACAAGAAAAAATAACTGAAATCCTTTAATATTTATAGCAAAAATTATACAGGGATTTCATCCAAAAAATAATATCTTCGGAGTAATATCTTTGAGGAAAAAATATATAACATTAGATAAAAATTATGCTGAGATAGATAAATATAATGAGATAGATAAATATAATATATTATAATGATGAAGTAATAATTTTTCCATTGTGTATACAATATCATTTTTTTCTTTTATAAATAAGCTTTGCAGTCAATGCCTTAAAACCTAAAATGCTTTATTAAATGATCAGAAGAGAGGTTATTACTGAAAACAAAATAGAAAAAAAGGCAGTTGATTTTGTTACAAACTGTAACAAATGTTTTCTTTGAAGACAAAATATTGTTATGTTCAGACATTACCCCAGTTGAGTTTTTTATTTTCTTGGTACTGATATGCTCTCTCCATCAGTAAATCCAATTATTTTAACATATTTTCTGCACTTCCTCATACTTCTATGTAAAAGAGCCAATCAGATACAACTTCATAATAATTTTTTAACAGAGTCAAATGAAACAGGATCATAATATAATAATACCAAGAATTAAGAAATATAGTCAAAAGGAATTGTGAAAGGAATGTGAAATCAGGAATATTATTCAAATAAAGATAACATAATAGACTTCCATGACGTAGTATAATAGAACTGTTTTTGGAATGAGATATAAGTTCCTGCAAAGTCACAGCGAACTTAAACATGTCACATAAACTTTTCATCTTTCAAAGAAGACAACAGTTGATTGATGAATAATAAGTAAGGTTATTTAAATACATGAATATACAGATCAAGCCAGGGAATGTATAGTACTCTACACAACACAAGGAACCACTCCAACACTTGTTTGAAGGATCAAGGAAAACCATTAAGTATAAAAACTTTGATCAGAGCAACAGATTAATATGCAAAATTAATAAATAATTAAAGAAAAGCACATAAAAGTTTGCATTAATACATAACGGTAATAATTATATTTTTGAAACTGTGAGACAATCATTAAATTCTTGGCTACTACAGTGTATTGCATCGACGAAGGCTGCTTCAAATAATTTCTCTAGTGAAATTAACCCTCCAAAGGGAAGGATCACATAAGGTCAGGTCGAATCCAACCCACCATTTGTTTTCTTTATATTTTTGTAAATAAATTGAAGTTCAGCTTGTAAAAACAATTTTATTTACCAAAGTATAATAAAAAAACAGAAATTATTTTGTTGTGATTTGAAAAATCATCACAATTTTGAATTAAATTCGAACAAAAACAATGTAAAAATAATCGGATACTTAACAATTAATCACAATTATTTTACATTACTTTTAATGACGTTTATAATTAACATATTATTTTTAAAAATTACATAAGTTTGTTTAAATAAATTAAAATTTTTATTTGAAAAAATTTTTTAATTTTTTATTTCATTTATGTTTCACATTATTTTATTAAAAAAACAATTTCTTTCATAGAAACTTGATATGAAAGCTACTTATGAGCAATAACTCAAAAAATAAGAATTTTGGAACTCTTGAGTAAATTCAGGAACATAAGAAAATAATCAAACGTAATCTGAATCATCAGGATTGCTAACACATTTTGGGCACAAAATGATTTTGTGTTCCCCACATAACAGCTGTTGGATGTTGCACAAAATAATAAATTTCCCTTCCTATCCTTTGAAGGATCACAAAATTTGCACCTCCTTTTCACAAATGGATTACGTGTTGGTGGTGTTGATGCAGATGTTTCTGGCACTTCCTTACCCAAAATGAGTAAGGAATCAAAAGGATTGGGTAGTGAATCAATCGCAGTTTTCTTGAAATGCACTGATTTTATAGTCTTGTATTCATCAGTATTCAGTTAGTCCAAAAGCAAGATTTTTTATGAAGTTAGCATGATCATGACTGGAGAATTGCTCACAGTTACAATTCCATTTAAAAATCAAAGAAGCGTTTATCTGCTATGTTGAGGATTCCGTAGAAGTATCACATGATACTTCTGTGATACTTCTAAGCTCAGCTATAACCTTTTCAGGGGTACAAAATAGATGAACACCATCTGAGAAAACTACAAATAAAAAAAGATTTCTATCTAATTATTACTATTACATACCATTTTTTTAAATCATTATTTAGAGGGTAGGTAGTGCAAAAAAGAGATAGGTGTTGGTAATGTATAAAACATGTTTACAAATGGGTAATTCAATAAAATACATGGAACGAAAAGCTGAGAAAAGTATAGCATTAGAGGTAAAGTTGGGTCGGATCTGACCTGACACCAAACATGAACATGTAAACATGTAAGAGGAAGTACAATAACACTTACCAGAAAGTTGTGGCAGTGTGACGCTTTCCCTAAAACTGACTTGTAGGGTTCCTTGATGATTGAACCTTGTGAAAAATGGTGAAGGAGAGATGTACAAGGAAGATGACTGCTTGGGTCATATCTGACCTGTACCTTACTGTTAGAGGGTTAAAAGTAAAACCAGTTTGCAATTATTTACATCTATTTAATAATTATGTTGCTTAAATTGGGTTTAAAATAAATAAATCTGTTATTATAATTGTATATAATTTATTAAATTTTATTCTTTTTAAACAACATACAACTGTCACAGAGGTATAGGCCAAACTTAAGGGACTAATTCAAGAAATCAAAATAAACATTAAAGGTCATGTGTACAAGCGCCCTACCTCACTTCATTTAATTTCTGTTTTTTCCTTTTCCATTTTGTGTTTTTTCAATAGAAATTTTTATACCTTAAGAACAGACTAAGATATTTTAATAAAATTTGGTATACATGTACCTGAAAATATCTTCAACGAAATGAATAAGTTTAAAAATGTAAACTTTGAAAAAGGCAGCCATTAAAATTGTTTATCATCATTATCATTTTATTAGATGTGTTAAGCCTTTTATTGAGAAAAAAATTTCACCATGTTTGTACAAATCAGTTTATGAACAACTAAGGTATGGCTGAATTGTTTTAACTGGAACATAAAATTATGTACCTTTCCATAATTTGTGTCCGTTTTTACTTATGAATAATAAAAATCATTATTAGTTACTTTTAATTCACTTCCTTCACTAACAGAATTAAAAATGATTACTAATGATCTCTGTTGTTAGTAATTAAACACAAAATTATCAGACTACATAATTTTTGGGATCCACTTTAACAATTTCAGCCATATCTCAGCTGTTTATCAACTGATTTGAATAATGAGCTGTCGTTTTGTTCACAATAAAAGGCTTATAACTAATAAAAATAAAACGCATTTTGATAAAACTAACAGTTATCAAGATGTAAAAGATTAAAAATTTGATTTGGATGCCATCTTGAAATTGGTGAATGTGTATAAACAACTTAATTTTTCACTTATAAGAGAAATTTTGTATAAACATGTGTATCAAATATATAAGCATTCATCAATCTGATCTTCAGATTTTTCTTTAAAAAGCACAAAATAGTGGAGAATAGGGAAATAAAGGGAAAATTGTAATTTGTTTCATGGAACATTTTTTGTTCATTGAGATATGTAGAATCTAATATATATTTACACATAAAATGATAAATATCTTGCCAAAGCTAACTTTGACAACATTGATTCTACATTATATTTTTTCTTTTTAAAATTCCTTACTTATTTATAATGCAACTTATTATTTAAAAAAAAAAATTGTAATTATTTATAACAACCCAATATAATTTAAAATAAAAGCAACTTTATTTAAAGGAATTTTTTAACGAATAAACCCATAAGAAGCTACATTTAACAACATAGAATAGTTAATTCTTTAGTTTCTCCTTTTTGGATGTTTCAGTTTTATATTTGGCCCAGTATTCTTTCATTTTCTGTGTCTGTAGTTGTATACGTTTCTCAGGCCACTTTCTGCGAACTCTTCTGGTTTTTTCTGTAAAACTTTATAATTTTGAATATCTTTACTAAAGGAATCTCTATTGTTAATCATTTCATCTTAAATATTTAATTCTGTAATTCCTTTTTTAACTTCTTTCACCCACATAGAACTGTTTCTTAGTTTAAATATTTTAAAATAATTTTATATATATTCAAAATTTATAATTTTGAAATTTTTGAAAATCAAAGACAATGGAAAAATTCTAACTTCAGATTTGTTTTTAGCAAGCATTACAGAATAAAAACTTCATATATCTTATTAAGAAACAACAAATTATACTTGTCATTAATATTGAATAAAATTTGTTTCCCATTTACTTCATAAAAAACTATAAGTAAATACCAAAAAGAGGATACAGATGTAAAAAGGAAGAAATCCTAAAAAGAAAGCAGCAAAATTAAGTATAAAATTTACCAAAATCGGGTGGATTTCCTACCTAATAAACATAGCACCAGCATAAGCAAAAAGGAATGAAGAGTCCAAAGCACCGAGTAGTCTGGTTGCATCAGGCCCATCTATAAACACAAAAAAACATACACATTAAATGATTGTAATTTATACTTCTTTTAAATTGTAAGGAATTAAAAGAAATATTTTTAAAAAGACTGCAATCTTTGGATCAAAAGCTATAGTAGAATTGAAGTAACTTTTTTTTTTTTTAATGTAAAAACATGTAGCATTCTGCAAAAAATCAATCTACTCCGTTTTTAAACGATTTACTTCATAATATCTTACAGTCTACTTCTTGGTTTATAGATTACAAAATTCTGAAAAGCTAATAATTTGTTCATACCACACAGTTGCAGCAATATATCAACTTCCTAATAACTAACAAATAACATTTTTCAGTTATTATTTTAGGATAAATTTAAAAATTCCTTTGTAATTTTTCCATCAATACATTTATCTATTTCAGATTTCAATATTTTAATAATAAAGCGTGTTCCTATTTCATCAGCATTGAATATTTTCTCTTCTTTATAGCCATTAAATTTTCTACATCATAAAATTTTTAACCAGTCGTTTATAATAACGTAATCAATATCATTCACTTTTCTGGTACTTTCCTAACTGATCCCACAATTTTTTTTTTATAAAACTGATATTTTTTAAGATAATTAAAAAAATATTTTTATCCCCTCATCAATTTTTATACAGTCTTGTTTGCTCGAACTTGCAGAATCTTAATAAGCAAATAAAACTAAACATGTCAAAAGAAAATAAATCAATATCACCTTACATATTTCCTTAGTCCGTATCTCTTTTTACCTTACTAAAAGGAGCCATTTCATTTTCAAGTATGACAGTATTACACAACTCACCACTACATGTAGCAATTATTCTAGTATTGAAATATTTCTACTCTATATTATTAATATTATTCTCCATCATGTCTCTATTTAATAATTTATTAATTTTACTCTATTTATTAATTATCTATTTATTAATTTTACTCCATCATGTCTCTATTTAAAAGTGATAAATTATTATAAGGAAAATTTATATTGTAATTAATGAAGAATATTTTATTAATTCATCAAAAACATTATATATAAATAATTAATATTAAAATAACATAGAGATCAAAAAATTCTATCATATAATTGTAGAATAATATAATAATAGCAATAGTAAATTAATTGAATATAATGATGTCAATTAAGATTTTTACTTTATCTATTAAATAAAGTCATTGTTATCAATAATTCTATTTTAAGAAAAAAAATACATTAAAAATTATCTCCTGCCTATCACACATCATTCTTTTCTTAAACTGTAGAACTTTTTTGCCATCAATAAAATTTACCTTTCTGTTCCAGATTAATCTTTTAAACCTACTCAGCATACTTAAAATATCTTTCATATCTGCTTAATATCTTTGCATATCTGCTTTAATATATTCTACTTTTGTCATCCTCTATATCCGGCTAACATCTCTCATCATAAAATTAACTCAACCAAACATCTTAATACATCTCACAGACCTAGTTCACACAGACCTAGTTATCTTTACAAGGTAAACAATACTAAAACTGTCTCTACTCTATTATCATCTTAAAACCTTGATTCACCTAATTTTCAACACCTAACTGAATTCAGTTTAGAAATAAATAATTACATTAAAAGCGAAAGAAACAGGTAACACATGAAAAAGTTGGTTTTTGTGTACTTTATTCAATTCTGTAAAATTATAAAATGTAAATTCAGAACATTAGAAGACCAATTTATATTGTTTTAAGCAATTCGTACAGTCAGTCGGATACAGTTAATGTGTTGGCTAGTACACATGTTGTAAAGGAATTTTCAACCTGTACATGCAATACTTCATGATATGAAAATCTGTTTGGTATACTGAAATGAAAAAAAATTAAATAATAAGTTTTTTAATGAGGTGTAATTGAAAAGCAAATATATTAATATTCTAAATAAAAAGGATTTGTTACATTATGGTACTCATGGGAAAAATCAGCTTCAGCTGGTCGACGACCACATAAGACCAGTAACTACTGATGGAATTGATTTACTTGGGAAAGTAATAAAATGAAAAATTATTCAAAGTTAGAAAATCATCATTTTTATTAATTTAAGGAGTTCGAGGATCTATAGTTTATGGGGATAAAAGAAGACATAATGTCTATGACACAATAGAATTACTGATCCTGCAAGTATAACACTAAAAAATAATGGTCTATCCTTTGTTTAAAAAGAACGGCTAGAGAGGTAGTCTAATCCCCTAAGCACAACGACCTGAAATTTTTAACCATATTAAGTCACACAATATTTATAATAAGTCACTGAATAAATATTCAGTGTAAAATAAAAACCATAATATTGTGTGACAAATGTCACACAATATTTTGGTTTTTATTTACTTAAGGAAGACACAAATTAATTATTTCTGGGAGTGCAAATGGTCCATATTTTAAATTGATGTGGTTTTATTGCTGGCCATCAGAAACAGGATACTTTAAAAAAATAATAGTTAAACATTGCAACATTTTAACCTTTGTTAATTAAGGGAGCTATAGATGCTTCAGAGGCTTGGGAGGCCTCTGAGCCTGAACGTAGATATCAATGGAATTATGTCTTTATTTTTCCCTAAAGGTAAATCTGGTTTGTAAAAGGTTTGAATAGGCTAACATTTATATTTCTGTTACAATTTAAAAAAGAGCAGGAGATTCATGGTAGCAAGGGATTCTCTAATTTAAGAGAGAATTAAATTGAGTTTTCTGTTGACCCGCATAAAAAATTTTTTTTTAAAGTTTCTCAATTGTATCTGAACATAGAACATGAAAAAAAAAAGATTCAAACATCACAATGTTTAAATCTCAACCCTATTAATCAAGAGAAGAGGATTTATCAGAGCCTGCTGTCATATAAACCAACTTATAATTTCCCTGGACTCAAAGAATCTAAGTCCAGAGTTCCATTATCTCTGATAAACGGTTTCTTCACAGACATATTATTTATTTATTAATGACATTACCAAGGACTGGTATCAAAAAGCTAGTGAATAGATGGAGTGATACGATTCTTATAACCTATGTCACCAGCAGTGAAGTAAGAAGTAACTTTTAAATAGTGAAGGATTTTTTGAGATGGGATAAAATAAGATTTCAAACAAATTTTGCATAAATAATACATGCATACTAATATATATAATATTTTTAACTAATGTAGGCAGTTATTAGGTCTTGTAATATTTTCAGCAATTGTAAAATACCATGTGGGGTTAAAATTTTCAAATAAAATAAATTTTAAGTTCATTAGTTAATTAAATAATTTTTGACAACCGTTAATTTTTCAAAACTAATTTTTCTTTAACCGAATACATCATATGTAATAAGTAGTCTACAGTAATTAGTAGTTCTCGACTAACATTAACATGTTATACACAATGTTAACATATAGACAGGTACGTGAGAGAGGATTAGGTTTTCTTGGTAAGAAAATCATTTAGTAATGTAATATTATTGTCATCGAACAAGTGTGTTGAAATATTATACGTAAGCCTAGTTCCGTGATAAATAAAAAATAATTATTTTTTACATTACTTCAGATCATTAATTTCTCCTCGAATTCTCCTTGAGAATTCCAAGAATATAGTTTGGAGAACTATATTATGTGAAGAAACTTTGAGAGTCATGTACTTCTCATGTATGACATCATTTAATTCATTAATTTCATAAAATAAAATCATCTAGATTGGCGAGTGCAGAAATCCAGATTGAGCTACTAATCATAAAAAATTATTTTGTATACATTAATATAACAAATTATTTACGTTAACGGATGACAATTTACAACATAAAATCCACACAGTTAATCTATAATCAATAATTTTTAGAATGTTGTATTAAGTTGACAAATTATCTTTAATTTTTAACTGAAAAAGTGATAGTTTCACACTTGAACTTTAAAATTAAGTTTAATGACAATACAGTATTAATAATAATTAAATGAACAAAAAAGAAATTAATAATTATTTTCTTGAGTGGGCAATTCAAATAGTCTGTATTTTGTATCATAAATCTAAAAAAAACCCTTCATTATATTTTAATACCATTTTTTTATTTTAAATGCTCATAAAAAATAATTTAAATTACATTAGCCTCATTTAAGATTATGAGTATTAAACTAATTTACAGTACATTTTTATAATGCAGGTTTTCTTTTTGTTAATGCAATCTCATCACATGTTGTTTGTAACGCTAATGATAAAATTGCAAATTAAAATAATTTTAACAATTTCATGTCGTCCAATCACACAGTTACATTCTACATTCACACAGTTACATTACTACATTCTATATTTTTTTTAAATTAAAGGTATTAAAAAACTTTACATGTAAAATCTAATTTTATTGTACAGGTAATTATTGGCAGTATTATAATCTGTCCAATTTGGGTAAATGTGGTTTTCACTGGATCTTGACATTTTGACATCTAAGAAACCCAAAATACCGGATGGAAATTTTCCACATGATAATGTTCATATGTACGCGTGTGTGTTTGGTGTTGGCATTTAAATCACCTTATCATCAAAACTACTGGACCGATTTTGACCAAACTTGATCAGATTACTCTATATATGGGAAATAAATGCCAATAAATTTTCAACTTAAAAGGTCAGGTCAAAATCACACCCCCACCCCAAAAAATGCTGTTGTAGTCATTTGCTATGTTTGAGGTTGTAGGTGGGTGGTAGAATTAAATAAATGAATAACATTTAAAGTGTAAAAAAGTAACTCTGTCTGCATGCATCTCATACTAGATTGCCCGATTGACTTGGTACCTGGTGAATTAAGCTTTGCGGCTACACTGGTTTACCGACCATGCAAGCAAAATTTGTTCTACGTAAGCTGTGAAATTACATTAGTTTAATTACTGCCGACTGTCACCACTGGTACCACTGGTATCAAAAATGTGAACAACGAGATGATAATAATAAAAATTGTTATAATTTACTAGGAAGAGAAACTAGATAAGATAGTTGTATAAAATTTTATAAAAGAAAACTACTATTGTCAGATGCCATAACATAAGGTTTTATGTGAACAGACATACTGCACAAATCACTAATGAAAATGGCAAAGCCAATCTAAAGAATAACAAGCACCTTACATCAGGCTTTCTAGAAAAATAAAATGTGAAGAGGTTTTTATGTCGCTTTCTTCACTGAATTGAATACACTATACCGTAACAGCATGCCAAGCCTTCTGAAGTGCCAACGATGTTAGCCTTTTGAATAACAACTGGTTATTAACTACAGTTTTTTGGTGCATAGTGAACATCATTAAGATTGTTAAAGAACAACTGTTTAACGGAACTGTTAGCCTGAAAAAAGGATCTGTTATAGTACCCTTCTGGATTCTTTCATAAATATTTTCTCATACCTTCTTCTTAATTGGAAGGAATCCGTTACTCAGACTGTTATACTGGTCTGTTACAATATTATATATATAGGTTAAATTATAGTATCAAGGTGACATAAACAGTAACATAAGCCATGTGCACCTGGCAATCACTTACTTTCTAAGTAACCATCTATTTCTCAGAATTAATGTTACAGCTTAAGCCTTTGTCTTAGTAACATATTTTATTTAGTTCTGCTATAGCTCTCATCCATAAAGGACCTATTTTAGTACTCATTCGTTAAACATATAATTCTGTTAACATCTTACTGTAATATTACATTACAAGTATGCTAAATAATAATAATTAACATAGAAATATAATTAAATGTATATATATATGAAATGGGATTACAGGATTTTGATTCCCAGTGAGGACCCCAAAAAAATGTTATTTTATTATTTATTATCATTTTTGTTGACTTCTTTTATTTTAATTGTAATGTAATTATGTCTTTACAATCTAATTAATTCTATTTTTCTATTTACTTACACTAGCACACAAATAAAACTTGATATGATAATTTTATTATTTAATTCAATAGATAATAAATAAATATTTAATTTAATTTACGTAACTGAACTGCATGATAATTCTTGTCCAGAGTGATAATGGCTACATAGTTTTATATTAAATATTTTAAAATTAACATTTTTATAATTATTAAAAAAAAGAAACAAAGAAAATTAACTGGCACAATGAAGGGACTGCTTAATTAAAAAAATCAGAGAAAATACAGAACTATGTATTAATTAAGCTACGTGATAATTAATTAACATTCTTTTATTAATCTATCTTTTACTTTCCCATCTAGATAGCGCTGTAGAAAAGTTAGAGCTCTAGAAGGGAAAGAATTGTAGTCAGTCCAATCGGTTTTCACTGGATCTTGACGTTCTGACACCTAAGGAACCCAAAAAAGTGGATAGAAATTTTCGGAATACTAATGTACACATGTGTGTTTGGTGTTGCCCTTTAAATCACCTTATATCACCAGAACTACTGGACCGACTTTGACCAAACTTTGTCAGATTACTTCTATATATGGGATATTTATGTCACTAAATTTTCAACTTAAAAGGTCAGGGGAATGGGGCTGAAGAGCTAGGTCACCCACAAGATTTCTCCAAATTGAGGTCACATTTTTCTTAGGGACATTAGTTAATGATTAAAAAATAACAATATCTGCAACAAAAAAACACTTGCAAAATCACAAACTCAAAAAATGCTCTAAACTAGTGGCTTGTGGGCATACTGCACCAATTAGTCCAGCTGTCACTACAAAGAGCGCTAGTGTTGCAGTCCACCATCTTGGAATTTCCCTTTTCCCTTGTTCTCTTGAACTTGGAAATTTGAAATTCCACAGGGTTGCCAACCAAATCATTTATTACACTTTAAATATTAATTATTTATTTTACTTAATTTAGTAATATTTCAAAGGTTGAGGCACTGATGTACACCTGTTATAGTCATCTGCTATGTTGTGATGGCACAGGTGAACGGTAGAATTAAATAAATGAATAATATTTAAAGTGTAAAAAAGTAACTCGGTCTGGCTGGGTCTCATACTTGATCTCCTGATTGACTTGATACCTGATGCGTTAAGCCTCGTGGCTATGCCGGTCTGTTCACCATACAAGCAAAATCTGTTCTATTAAGTTGTAAAATTACATTAGATGACCGATGCAGTTAGTACCAACACACCAGCACGAATTAAATACGTTATGCGCTTGTGCTTCAATTATTATCATTGAATTAAATAAACAAAAAAAATAGTTAAATTATATTTAACTATAATGATAAATATTTTAAATTAAGTTATGTGTGTGTGTAAGCCATACATCAGAAACAACCCACAGTTATAGAACTTTCCCAGAATGCGGCTTTAGCTGCATGACACGTAAGTCCTACAACTGTTTTAATTTTTTTTTTTATTTTACACAGAAGGATTTTTTTGTAATTTTCTCTTTTTCTTACAATACATTTTTTCATAACAATATTTTTTTTTAAATTAAGACTTTTACTTTGCAGCCATCATACTTACAAATGTAATGGCATGTGAAATTTAATTAACAGTTTCATACTACTACTATATATATATATATCCCACCTTTGACCTGATTAGTGACCCCAACTGGACAAGGGGTAATCAAGATACTTTTTTAGCCTTAATGAAAAGCAGTGCACCAAATCAGGCCAACTTATTAAAGTGTATAATAATACATATAAAGTGTTATTATACACTCCAATAAATAACCTTTTATGTTCCCCCCCCACCCAAAAATGGCTGAATGGGACCTGTACTTAAAATATTAATTTTTTTAAAATTCAACTTTTAATATTAAAAGTTCATCTGTATCTAGTATCAATGTAGATGACACTGGAACTTTTTAAGAAAGGATGTTCTAATGGAATCCAAATTGAGAATTTAAAAAAATTTGTATAACTTCTGATATTTATCTGTTTTTCAAGCCGTAGCTGTTATTAAAAATGTTATTTGAGGTTGCTGCCAAACAATGGGGTTAAACAGAACCACACTACTTTTAATAAAAATTTTGTCTTTTTTTCCAATTTTTCTCTGAACACGATATGATTTTAATAATAAAAATGTAATTCAGACTAGGGGTTTAACCAAGATTCAAAAGGTCATTCTGCTACTTAAGTAATATTACTTATAAAATAGAACAATAAGTAATGTGCAAAAAATTATTAAAAAAAAAACTGATGAAAATTTGTTAAGAAATTAAAATATTTAAAAGAAAGAGAGGAAAGGTGGAAAGAAGATAGGGGAACTAAATGTAAATTAGCAGCGTATGACATTACCACATAGGTCACATTATTGAATTTACCCTAACTATTTTATAAGGTCAAGAAAAAGTCAAAAGTGGAATCCATAAACTCCTACACATCCAGTGCTTTTTTCACCCAAAAATTACTGTAAATATCACTGATGAAAAAATAGAGCATCTATCAATTATGAAATTGTAAGAATGAGCTTAGATAGTAATTACTGACTGAAGATTAATATTGATGTCATTCCAATTGATTTCAATCGGTAAATAGATTTTTTTTTTAAATTATATGTGCATAAGTTAATGAAATAATAATTGAAAAATATGTCAGGAATTAAATATTAAAACAAACTAATCTAGGAGCCAACACGATAACCACTACATAAATGCCAATCCCAAGTGCTTTATTTATATATATTTGAAATCATTTACACATAACCATTTTATTAATTCAAGAAGAATGTAGATATAATATTATCTGTTACTACATATTTATCTTACCAGAATAAAACAAAAAATCGACTTTTTTATATTAGTTATTAATATTCTATTCATTCTGATCAAGGGAACACTTCCAAAGAATTGTCTGAATCTAATTTTGGCTTCTGATATCAGCTTCATAATTTTTGCATACTAATGAATATAGCTTCAGGTTTGACTTTTCTTATATTTAATGACATCTAATACAATTTTTCAAAGAAAAATTTGTGTGAAACAGTTTCTTGTTTCATTATAATCGTAACCGATACGACCAGTTTTTACAATTTTCAAGTATTGTTTTTTTAATGTAACAAAATCGCATAAAAATTTCATTTTTACAACTCAACTTGCTGCAAAGGAGGAAATTCACAAATCACTTGAAAATTAAGATTGACATATTTTCAGGATTTGTTAACAGTCATTTATTTCAAATAAATTAAACATTAACTTTTTTCCTTTACACGTCAAGATAGCTTGTATACAATTTTATTTTTTAAGTGTATTAAATAATTAAATTATTGAGACGTACTATAGATAGATAATGAGTGAATAAGGAATTAAGGAGTGATTAAGGAATTCTGGGAACTTTCATCGCACAATGGGTGTTTGTATGTAATATTCATTGTAGTCACAAATCCTATCTTAGTTGACTCAGTAAAATTAGATATCAAATTAGGAAACAATTAAGGGTCACTAACATTTTTTATTATTTATTAGACTCTGCAGAATCTTAGAAGTTGTCACATCAAATGCTTGTGTTGGAAAAAAGTCGGTGGTCCTTAATTATATCCTAACTAAAAATCTAATTTCACTGTACTGTCAACAGTCGACTACGATACAATTTGTGACTGCAATTATAATATTATAAACTCATTGTGCAATGAAATTCCACAGAATTCAATTCTCAAAGCACTTGTTACCTATCTACACCTTAATAATTTAAGTACCTCACTCCTTTAAATAGAAAATGCATGTTTTCTAAGTAAATATTACTGCTATAAATTTATTTTTAAATGTTTTTTTAAATTTATTTAGGTTGAGTATGTGCACATGTATAGATTAATTTAAACCAGATTATAGATTATTTTAACATTTAATATTATAAAGAGCCTATTTAATCAAGAAATAATAAATCTTGATTAAAGTGAAGAAAAAAGTAATTATACAATGTGATGACAATTTCCCTTTAACCCTCTTAAATTTCTAAATGCTGAAGATAAAAATTTTTAGTTTTTACAGCATTTATTAAATCTTAAAAAACTATATTTCTTAATGAGATTTTAAAATTCATTTTTAAGAGTTTTTCAATATTCAATCTCCCCAATTTTGGGGGGTCTGTAAGTCAGAGAAGGACTAGATACTTCAAATGTAACAATAGGGCATTTGATGCATTTTTTTTTTACGACATTAAAAGAGAACATGTAAACTGGAACTCAATAAATATTCTGACAATTAAAAATCATAGCTGGTCCAATGAAGTAACACTAATTACTGTAGTTTTAAAAATGTAAACGTTAAACTAATAAATTATTATACAAATTACTTCCTGATGTTTCCAGCATTGTTTAGAAAGTTTTGATAATTAGCTTTTTCATGTTAGTTATCAAGTGATTTTTAGTTAAAAGTTTCGTTTTATCATTTTATAACAAAATTATCAACAGGTTAATTCAACACTCCAAACAATGCTGGAAACTTTAGGTAGTATATCGATACTAAGTCGTTTCCTTTTTTAAAATCCACAGTAAGCAGTGTTACTTCAAATGATTTATCAAGCTGCATCTTTTTTTGTCTTTAAAATAGAGTTTTAAAAAATGTGTCGTTAGCTCGGTCTTTACATTTACATCTTTCATTCTCCTCCATATTGAGTAAAAACACAGTTATTATGGCCTAAAAGTTGCACAATGGTTTCATCTTCAACCATTAAAAATTTACAGTAGCCGCCACTTAATGGCAAACTTGGATGATCAGCTAGCATGTCACTGCTGTACTGTTCTCTGAAACCTTGGCACATCATGATTACTATCATGATTATTATGATTAGTAGCATAAACATGATATGACTGTTGTTTACAAATGATGTATTTTTGTGCGTTTCCAGTAACAGAAAGTGACATCATGATTCACATACAAAGCTATTATTTATATTTGATTTGTTTTTCTTTAGCTTTTTTATGAGTACAAAGTTCTGCCTCTCAATACCAGTTCTTTTGGCGTGTCATGTATTTTGTTACACAGTCGATTAAAGTACAATACGATATTTTATAAAATGTTTTTATCATAGTTTACAGTTCAAACTTTTTAAAATAGTTCGTTCACATGCGAATAGTTGTGGTTGAATTTAAGATTGTTGGGAAAGGTAAAAGATTTTGACGTGCAAAATTGTAAACAAATTGTTTGATTTCATGAAGAAAGAATTTTTGGCTGTAGGAAAATTGACAAATGACAAGCATTTATTCGCTGTACAGAAGTGTGAAGAGAAACTGCAGCTGTTCGAGGCACTTCTAGGACTCGAGTTCAAAGCCTAAGAAAAGAAAAAATACAACTTCTTCGATCCGAGGGCCCAGAATATTCATTCAACACCATGAAAAAGAAACATTTCAAACCAGTTACTGGACTAAATGATTTTAATAAAGGCATGGTTAAATGAAATGTGAATGTATTTCACTCAAAAATAGGAGGAGAGTTGCCAACAGTTAACAAACTCTGTAAAGAATTGAAAATTAAAATTAATTTTAAAAGCAGTGAAACTAGTTTAAGAATTTTGAAAATATTATGTTTTAAGCAGTGCAAAACAGAAAACAAAAGGAAAATTTTAGTTGAAAAACACGATATTAGGCAGAAAAGAATTTCATATCTGTAGGCGATTGATCTTAGAAAATGTAACTGGGCGATCGTATACTTAGATGAATCCTATGTTTCATAATCTCATTCAACAAAATCTTGGACTGAGAACAGTGGTGCAGGACTTCATTTACCAATAACTAAAAGTCAACGCTTAATTATAATTCTCGCCGGAGGTGAAACAGGTTTTATTCAAAATGCAATGTGAACTTGGACAACCAAATCAAAAAGTGGCGTATAACCATAATGATGGCATATAAGTACCAAAAATTATTTGAAATAAGCAGAAAAATTAGTGCCTCACCTTTCTCCTGAGTCTGTAGTAGCTATTGACAATGATCTGCATCATAACACCCTTTCTGAAAAACTTCGAGGGTCATCAAGCAACAAGACAAGACTGTTTGGCTACAGAAACATCATTTTCCATTTTTGTCCCAAACACTTAAACCACAATCGTATAAACTAATTATATTGAACAAAGCAGCAGAAAATGATACCGATTTGACAAATTGTTGGAAAGAATTGGGCATCCAGTTCTGCGGCTTCCATTTTACCATCCTGATTCAAATGCAATCAAGATTGTATGTCAGAGATAAAGCGATATGTTGTGAGCCACACAACACAAAGTTTAAGATGTCAGAAGTGTGAAGATAAAATGAATTTGATGAGCAACAAACACTGGAAACCTTACTGTGAAAGGTTTCACAGTGGTTTTTACTGTGAAAAGGTTAAAAAAAAATCGAAGGTGAATACTGGGGCCAAGAATATTAATAGATTCTCTGACAGAATCTTTCATTGTCTCTTTAGTGACAATTACTGATGATAGTCAGACAGCAAGGAAAGTGTTCTAGCTGAGAAATTAAACAGATAATTCATTTTCCAAAGTAATTAAAGTAACAGAATAATACTAATTAGTAACAGATAATACTTTGTCTCTGTTTTTACATTTTACAATGTACAGTACAGAATCAGCCAACTGTATTTCATTTCAAAATTGTTGCATTCATCTGTTAAAAATAGAACAATTATTGGTAAGAGGGATTACTAAGAGTGAGGAACATGTTTTTATGTTGGATAGTAATCATCACCACTCCAAGTCTGGCGTTACTTGGCAGACTGTAAGTAGAGTTAAGGGATTTTTTGAACAAAAGGTATTTTTCTACTAATGCAAGAAAAAATGAAATCTTAATCATTAATTTGTAAATTGCATTACAGATTACAACGTGTAAGTGGGTCTTATGAAATGATAGATGGCGATCTGAATGATTAAGAAATTTGCTCTGAATGGAAAAAATCAAACAGAACTCAATATTATATATTTTATAATATATTATATATTTTATATATAATATTATATATTATATATATTATATATTTTGATCAAATTAAAATTAATTTGATCAAAATATAAAAACAAATCTCAATTTAAAATATGCAGATTTTAAAGAAAATCTGAAAATACCTGAGATGAATAGTGACGATTTCCTGGATGACGGTGGGAAACCCTTGTAAATTTTTTTATAGATATCATATCAAGTGTGTAACATTAATTGTCCTAGATAATTCATTACCATGATATACAGCGTGCACTAGTTTTCATATTCCATTGTAAACAGCACTGTCTCAAAAACAAAGTCACTTATTTTGAAGATCGATTATCATAACAAAATAGAGCTATACATTTATATCAATATAACTTTCATTTTTATTTCATTCAGAACATATCGGAAGAATAAAATAATGACCGAGTAAGAAAATATTGCGATTTTTGTTTAATAACTACAAAAAGATTACAAAATTTTCACACAGGCACATAAACAATACATTTTTTAAAAAAATTAAAATTGAGAACATTAAACAGTAGTAAATATTGTGTGGGTGTGCGCGCGCTCGCTCGCACATTGCCAAACAAAGAAACATGGAATTAAATGTAAATGATGAAGTGTATAAAATAAACAAGTTACAAAACATATAAGATAAACACAACTGTAAAATATACATACTCACATGATGAAAGTTCATAGCATGATGTAATCCAATATTTAACGATAAAATTACAATGAAATGATAATTAAACTCATATAATATATAAAATTTTAAATTTAAGTTTAATTATTCTGGTTAAAGTATCTGATACAACTCTCCACAGTCGAACTGGACATCCTCTTTTTTTCTCATTCATTGCAGAGCGCTTGACACCAGAATCCTTGACACCAGTTTCCACAATATTAAAGGTCATTTTATTATTCAAATACTTAATTAAAGAAGTCTGCCATAATGACAAAACATGTGTTAATTTGAAGGTTTTCCTGCAATTAATCGGATGTAATCGTCATTCTTAAAAAAGAGAATCGACAAAATCAATAACCTAACATGGATAACTGATTCCTGGTACATAGAATTACAATACTATCAAAAAAAGTACTGTTCCAAGTTCAAATATTTCAAATTTAGTTCAAATTAATGATCAGATTATGAACACTAATTTATTAATACACGAGCACAAATTTTCAAAACCTTTCACAAAATCTATTTAAATTGATGTAGCGAATACTAAGAATTAACGGTTCAAAAAATTAACATGCTAGAAATTATAAATTTTACAATTAAAATTAATAGAAAAGTACTGAAATTTAAATAAACTACTTACCAAATGGTGCCCAATCACACCAGTAACTATTTGAACCATTGATACCAGGTGGTGGCGTTAACTCTGAACAATTACGATTTAGAGTAGTTTTAACAACACTTATCGTTTTTCTAGTAGCATGGTAACTCATGTATGCTAGAAAGGTTAATATCCAAACACTACTTCTATACCTAAAACACAGACACAAGAAATAAAATTCATATATTTAAAAATAAAATTAAAGGAATTATTAGCATTTTACTATTTAATGTATTGTAATTCAGACTATTAATTACAAAAAAGTTAAATATTCATTAACTGTTACTTCTAAGTTAATATATGTCTTGAACAGCATAAAAAAATGTTATAGTACTTCATAATTAATAGAACTTTTTCCTTCAAACAACTTTTGAAGCTATTTATTACCACCTCTTCAGTGGAGGCTGTTTAATATAATTAAGAATTTTATAATAAGGTTGATAAAAATTGTAATTTTTAAAAAAACTTCAATAAAAAGAGCACTTGCACTTCATCAAACGTAGAAATTTCAACGATTTTTTTTTAATTTTTATTTTGTAGTGGAATTTTTCTTGTATTATAGCTTATTTCACAAGATTTAAAATCTCTTTTACAAAACAAATACATGCTTACATACACATACAGTACAAAGATATTTTTTCATATTCTTGTTACCATTATTACTGCACTCAATTGTGTTCTCTGCAATTGCAAACTAGCAGTGTACCACATCTTTATGGACTGTCTGTTATGCAGCATTTTATTGGAAATTTAAAATTGGGGCTAACATCGGAAAAACTTTAGATAATGATGTGGCTATGTTATCCAAAGTCTTACTATTTCCTATATGAGAACATTGCGGCGTTCCAACCAATAAAGGACAAAACTCCAACACAAGGAAAGAAATGCTGCCTCTGTCAATAAAAATTGCCAAACATATTTACAGTCGGCACTTTCCACCTCGGCAAGAGCATTTAACATGCAATCCTCGGTGCCAACCCCTTTCATGAAGCCATTCTGGCCTCGATTTAAAAGCGAGTTCATATCGATGCTTTCCCAAAGCCGTTCCACAACCACCCTTTCAAGCAACTTGGCTGATGGGTCAATAACTGCTGACCTCACTCGGATCCTTTCCTGATTTTAAGAGCACCCTCCCCAAAGCCATCTTCTAACACATCGGAAAGCAACTCCAGCTTAGGGACCCCCAAGAACAGTCTGCCAAGCGGCTCTCTTATAAAACAGGCAGCAGATGATAGAAAATATCCAGGTCAAGTTGGTCATTCCCCGGTGCCTTTCTCAGTGCCATTTGAGAAACTACTCGGACTATATCTATGGGTTCCACAGCCCGTACGCCAGGGAATGGTGTCTCACCCGCCCTAACGCCGACTTCTGCTTCACCTTCTGGAGCATCTGGAAACAGAGTATCCAGGAACGCCTGGTAAGTCGCCACAGATTTTACAGTGCATTCACGACCACCAAACCTGCATCGGACACTGGACAGCACGTGCAATGGCTTTGGCCGGTAACATGACTTTGCGAGCCTGTGAGGGGCTGTGCTGCAACTCGCGCATGAAGTCTTGCCAAAACTTAAATTTGGTCTCCTTGATGCCATGAACGTACTCATTATGGGCGCGCCGGTAGATCCGCAGTCACTCAGCGCGCACTTCATCAACGATAATCCCCGTTAGGGGGCGACGCTGGTATCTTCTCCTAGCGGATCTAACTCTTGCGCGCAGCACGCTAAGGTCAGAGAACCACCACTTTTTCCTGGGTTTCCGCCTGCGTTTAACAGACGGCTCTTCGGAAGCAGCGGTCATGATGGCTCCAGGCACTCTCCGATCAGCGGACTGACCACTACTTAAGGGTCCGTTCATTGGCCGAGGCCGCCGTAGGATCCCAACGCAGCCAGTCTTGATGGCCTGGCCGAAATGTTCAGCCATCAATTATACCTCCTCTCTGTGCTCCATGCGCCATTCCAATCACTGTAATGCAGCCGCACACTCCCGCCGCTGCCAGTGCTGATCCGGGCCCCGTAGGTTATAGCGACCCGAATCTGGAGCTCTTGGACCGCCACTGTAAGCGATCTCATAGGTTATAAGCCTATGATCGCTCACACTGGTCTCGGACCAGACCGTCCAACTACTTGTACTCCTAAGCAGATCGCCCGTCACCAAGGTGACGTCGATGTATAACTTTCCCCCAGTTCGGAAGAGAAATTCGGCGGTTGTTCTGCCTCGTTAAGAAAGTAGAGGTTCCTAGCTTCAACGGACTGTGTGAAACCAGCGCCTCTCGGGTCAGTTAGTGGTGAACTCCAGGCGTAAGGCTTGGCGTTAGCGTCCAGAGCAACCAGCACTCCGATGTCCGGAGACCGTCCAGAATCCGTCCCAACTTCGCCAACAAGTCATCGATACTCCATCCAAGCTGGAAGTATCCCGACACCAGTAAAACATCGAGCGTACCCCTCGTGACTCGCACGACGGTGAATTCCTCATCAGAAAACTGAGGCATTCAGAAGACACCCAACGAGACAGAGCCGATTACGATCGCAGAGAGCGGCCGTTCCTTACGAGAATGAATAACACCAACCCCACGGAAGCCGACCACCCTATCCCCGACAGTGTACGGCTTCTGGACCAAGAGGACCTCGAGGTCGTACTCCTCATATTTGTTCTATTCATTTGTTTTGTTCTATTCGTTTTATTTACGATCTCAAGACAGTATTCAGTTTGGTTCCATACTTTATGCTGGTGAAAAGACTTAGCAGCTATGGTAAGCAGGTAATAATTTTATATCAGAGGTGCTGCTTACTATCGGTTCATACCTTTTCAACCGTAAACAATAGTCAAAATTTCGTTTTTCAACAAGAATACACGTGCAAAATTTACACCCACAATTTATGATGTAGAACGTAGTGTCTCATGGAAGTGTTTTCTCAATTCCTTGGTTAATTTTGTTGTTTATTATGTCCTGCCTCAAAATCTCGAGCCATTAACTATAACCCAATTCACAGCACAACTGTGTCTATATCTACAGATAATTATTAAAAAGGAAATCGTGTGGTGGTAGCAGCTCAAAAAATTATTCATCGGAAGATGGATTGTAAGCATCTAACTTTAAATACGAATAAAACCGTTCCACTGTCCTTTTCAGGTAGATGCAACATTGTTGATCGCGTGGATATAATTCCCATTGATGGTGGTGATAATATTTGTTGCCCACAAAGCAAAATTTCTGCTTATCAAACCGTACCCTTTTACTCTAAAGTGCAGTGATAAAATGAATTATCATAATTAAATATTTATTACGCTTAGATATATGCTCGCACAAAGTATGCCATCATCTCTTGGAGCTCCCTCAAAAAGTCAAAATGTTTTAAAATATAAAAATGGGCTATCAGATCATTATCTGGCATTCATAAGTACGAATCGTGTTGACCTGTTTTAAACATGTTTAACTTATACTTGTGCTTATATTTACTAATGAGCAATCTTTCTTTCCTTAAAAGAACGGTCACTTATTCTTAAAAAATTAACAATATCCACCTTTACCAAACCAGATGACAGAACTTTCTTTTTCCTGTTTAGCCTCCGGTAACTACCGTTTAGATAATTCTTCAGAGGATGATATGTAATGTATGAGTGTAAATGAAGTGTCTTGAACATTCTCAGTTCGACCATTCCTGAGATGTGTGGTTAATTGAAACCCAACCACCAAAGAACACCGGTATCCACGATCTAGTATTCAAATCTGTGTAAAAATAACTGGCTTTACTAGGACTTGAACGCTGGAACTCTCGACTTCCAAATCAGCTGATTTGGGAAGACGCGTTCACCACTAGACCAACCCGGTGGGTCAGACGACAGAACTGTTTACATTTAACTTTACACATTACTTTATGCTTCAATACTTCGAAGCTTTAAGCTTATAAATTTATTACTCTTTTTTTGTCATTCGACTTTCCCAGATAGCAATATAATGCTGCCATAGCTATAAAAGGAAAGTATATAGATTGATAAAAAAAATATTGTCAAGTTTTGGGTCTTAAGACGTTTAAAAAAGATTTTACAAAAAAAATTATATTTAAATAAATTACAAATAATCTGCGAAAAAAATGTTATTTACAATGCTCCCAAGTCCAAAAAAAATGTATTTTTGTCAAACGGACGTTTAAGCGTATATAGAAATGGATATCTAGATACATATGTTGGCTTGTATTTGGACTTCTATTTATGGACTCTGCAAACCGATTTTCTTCAAACTTAGTAAATAGGTATTATCTTTGGGGGAAAAGAATGTATTAAAATTTTGTAAAAATTGGGAAGAGATGGGGGTGTTTTGGCAGAAATAGAATTTCAAAACTTTACTTGGGCACTTAAGAAAAAACGTTTTTGTACAATAGTTGAAATTTTTTCTATCAAGATCACAAATCACCTTTATTTAATATTCACCCCCTCTCAAAAAAATAATATATACTTTTTTTTTTAGGTATACTTGTTTCATAAAAGGAATTAATGTGAGTTTTTGCATTTACATTTTCTATATCAATAGGCCTTCAAATCACTATAAAAATCTTTTTCTCATCTTTTTCCCACTCTAATTGTCTATGGTAAAAAAATATTTTTTTAATTCTTACAATTTGTTTTACAAATTTATCTTAAATTTAAATCTATCTCGCAAGTTACCCATCGCATTTGAAATGTAAAAATCTTAATTTTTTGATAGCCCTTACTCTTTAGTATTCATTGAAAAATAAAAATTAGGTAAAATTTTAACCGCTTACTAGAAAATTACAAATTCGTTTCTTTTGAATTATTACTGTCTTTGCATTTTTTAAACAATTTTAAAAAGTTTTTTTTATCATCACTTAGGGATCACTTTTTTAAATTAAATATCCGAATGCTTTTCCTTGATTATGGAAGTCGCAGAAAATGAAAAAAATATATATATTTTCACACTTACAGATTTTTAATGCTCAAAACGTATTTCGTTAAACAAGAAAATCACTAAAAATAACTTAATACCCTTTCCCTGCTGGGGGAAAGCTCCCAAATCGAAAAAAAAAACGTTTTAGAATTGAATTTTATTTATTTAAAATCAATCTTAGTGAATACCGTAATCATTAAAAAAAGCCCCCTTATGCTCATTAGCCAAGATATCTATTGGTTTGACTCCGGCTATATCACAGACTGCCTCCCGCGAGACTGTTCTATAACCGCCTATAACAGCCAGCAAGAGGAGTCGCTGGGCCCAAAGCAAAATATCCGCGTCAACACCTAAAGTATATAGCATAACAGCTTCACTGACATCTTTGTAAAGGATATGCATGGTAGGGTAATTCAACCCCCAATCGGTATGAATGACTCTACGGACTCCATAAAAAGTATCAGCGGCCATTTTTTCTACATACTGTAGATGTTTCTTGAACCGAAAATTCTAGTCAAGGATAACAACCAGGTACTTTTGAGTCGTAACGAACCGAATGAGGAGACCAGCCATCCAAACCCGGATTCGTCGGGAAGCAGCCAATCGGTCCTTAAGCAACATCATTGTGGTTTCCTCTGAGCTGAAAATCACCTTATGTTGGAGACTCCACAGCCGGAGTGTCTCATAAGCATGAGCGACTCGGAACTCAACTTCGTTACGCGAATCCCCTTCAATCAGTAGCAGCGCGTCGTGAGCATAAGCGACGATACGACAACCACATCTGATGCATGAGTTCCAAAACAGCTTAACATGATTGAACTGAAAATACTTTACGGGGTAACTAAAATTTTTTTTTTTTTAATGAATCGCATAACTCGACCGTCGTAGCCAGGATATGTAATTCCCAGCGGCTTTTTTAATAAATTCCTGAACCGTGTTAAAAATCTTCCCAGCAATTTATTTAAAATGCAATTAAAAGGAAACAAAATTAATCTGTCGATGAATTTTTAGATATTAATTTAAAAACAAAAAAAATCGTAAATTTTCTTCATCCCTTTCAACGTGTACGTAAATATATGCTCAAAACAATTATCAATAGCGGTTTCTGAATTGTCACTTATTCTGTAATAATTTTTATATTTAATGTATTTTTATTATTTTTTTCCTGTTTAGTTTCCAGGAATCACCGTTAGGTATTACTTCGGAGGATAAATCAGATGATATGTATGAGTGTAAGTGAAGTGTAGTCTTTTACAGTTTCAGGTCGACCATTTCTAAGATGTGAGATTAATTGAAACCCAACCACCAAAGAACACCGGTATCCGCGATCTAGTATTCAAATCCGTATAAAACTAACTGCCTTTAATAAGGTTTGAATGTTGGAACTCTCGACTTCGAAATCCGCTGATTTGCGAAGACGCGTTCACCACTAGACCAACCCGGTGGGTTATATTTAATGAAAATACGATAACATTATTTTACTATCTTGTATTTAAATAGTAAATATGGACTTTAAACGCATCTAGTTTTTAATTTTAATTTTATAATTGACGCGATCTATATAATGCACTATTATGTTCCGATCAGAATAAAGATTTATTCACATATATACCTTAAAAAATCGTTCCGATTTTCTGAGGGAGTTCTAAGAAACGATTCAAACAGGAAAAAGAATACCGTAATATGAAATTATATTCCACGTTTAGGTAAAACAATCATTTAATAATGACGATAAGCTTATCGTTTTATTACGACGCTTCAAAGCAAAACAATTACATTTGATTTTGTCGCAAATTAAATAGATTTCATCATTCCAAGAGAATTTATAAAGACGCAAAAATATCACTACTGTACGGGCAATAGAAATACGATCGTTATCGTTAGCAGGAATTCTATCTGTGCGATTAGCAGCGGTACCTCTGAATGTGAAGCACAACTCGACGGATTTAAAGACAGACGGTTACAACCCATCCGATGAATAGTAACACTTTTTGTAATACTAACGTAGTAGTATTTTAAATAATCATCTTTGGATGTAGGTATTCGAAAAAATGAACGGTTCAGGCGTTTTAAGCAGTTCATGAACGAGAGCAAAGGCAGAGAAAACTTCCTGTGGTACTCCGTGCTCTATATTCTGAATCGAAAACGAAAATATTTTACATGACGCGCACACACATTGTTTCAGTGCGAGTGTAACATCGTACATAAAAAAAAGTTCATCGCCATCGTTTAGGATATGAATGTCGCAATCGGTGAAGTCGTTACCGATTAATTTATTAAATTAATTTGTATACTCCTGAATTAATTGTTTTCATTAATTCGTAAATGAACTCATATTTTTTTTAAAGTAACACACCGATCTACTTTCCTGATAACTTGAAATTGTTTAATGTACATAACATTACACAATATATATTTTATCGCTAGGTGTGTTTTCTATGTCTTGTATGTGTACGTAAGTGTGGGTGTGTAAGCCGCTAAAGTGTGCTAGATAAGTTATCGTGTCGATTTTTTCATACGGTCATCGGGTGTCGTACGTATAAACGAGAAGGTGTAAAGTACGCGTGACAAGATACGTTATCCGTAAAATCGTGTCATAAGACAACCCGAATATAAATGATCCTTTTCATTTGAAGTCGTTCAATAAAATCGGATTACAAAATTATTCGTCGGTAAATTAGGTCGTCAAGAAAGTATTATAAGAAAAACGATGTCCAATTTCAATTCCTCTGCAACACAAAAAAAAAGTGAAGAATTCTTCCGACGAAAAGTCAGTAACAAAATTAATTTTGTCAAAAAGAGAAAACGGACAGTGTTGATACGGTGACCCCGGCCTGTCGGCTGTAGCCCAATATTATCGCATAAAATAAAGGTGGCCGACCTCCGCTTATTTTCACGATTATTTTCAGAACTTGCTCCGTTCGAACGTATATCTGATCGTCATCGTGCTGCCGTATTTCTCTCCAAAGAATCGCAACGGTTATTTTCGAACACCCTTTCGAAGTCGCATCTGTTAACCACAGCTCCCTCGATCGAAGACATCCACCGTTTCTGCGGTAGCCCTCTAAATCTAAATCCGGTTTCCTTCTGAAGATCGGCTTCAGAAAATAAAAAAAAAGCCGAAAGAGCAGTTTTATTTTTTAAAGATAACGACAGAATAAAATAAGGTTCGATCGTGCAAATAATAGATTTCGATAAATCATAAATAGAATAAAAATTGAAGTTCGATAATTACGTTTAAAAAATTATTTTAATCGGACGGTATTATTTTACTTACACGATATTACAACGATATAACGCGTCGGAAACATGTAGATGTACTACACAGCATTTAAGCGGAAGGATCAAGGAAAACGCTCGGTAGGAACGAAAAAATAATACAAATATTTATAAAATAAAAAATAAGCCGCTAAATTGCATGTTAATCTACGAAAATAATAAGCATAACAAATAGTAAAGCGGATAGAAGATAATAAATAAAATCGCTGAAAAAAAAAAAACGTTTTAATGGAACCCGTTAAAGGAAGTTGCAGATAATTCTGTGCTTTTTCGTTTAAATCTACATTATGTAATAACTCGTCGATAATAACAACGGTTTAATTAAAATCTGTTCGTTGTATTTTTAAAAAAAATCGATCAGCGATTAATTAAAACCGGAAACGGAAGCGTTCTCGTAAGCCGAATCGAGTTACACGAAACAGCGCTGTTATTAGTTTCCGTAAACTCGGAATATCGTTACTTTTTTTGGAACTATTTTTACTATTTATTTTTTATAGTTCGTTCATAAATATTATGCGAAAGATTTATTAATCACAAACAAAAAAAATAAATAAATCTACTGACGCTAAAACTTTATTAAACAGATTTCAACAGTTTCGGTAATTCTAAAATAAAAGGTACAAAATCTGAGATAAAAATAATAAACGCAGAAAAATTGCGTATTCTCTTTTTTCCAGTCGACGATGGATGATAAGAGAGAGAAAAAAGTAATAATTTTTCCCTACAGACAAAAAAATAAAAATTATTAATTTAAAATAAAAATATTTCGACAAACCAATTCGATTCATTCCAATGAAAAAACGCGTACAAAATTTTGAAATTAATTCGAAATCAGAGCATTCAAAAGATATCAGACATTCCATTACAACATCATAACAATTAACATAAATATTACACATTTAAATGACTTTATCATGAGATAAAATATATATATATATATATAAATATATCAATAATTTAATCGAAAGATAGGCGTCTATTAAAAAGACAATTAATGCAATCCATAATGCCGTTAGCCGACTGATTAAAGAGATTATGATAAAAATAAATAAAAAGATTTTCTATTACAAAAATATTACTCTACACATGAGCTTTTTTTAAAAAAAAAACCAAGAATTTTGAACGAATATATTTTTTTAAATTAACGTCTTTATTACAACAATTTTATGGTATACAGATTTAATTTATTTACGGTAGTAGAATTTACACCGTTATTATTATTTCAAACAATCATTATTATTTTTTTATTAACAACTACCTCAAACGTTTACATGTTCCATTTATTAATTTTACAAGACTTTATCGCGTTAAGGCTTTTTTGGTTCTTTCACACTGTAATTCTACGAAACATATTTATTTATTTTTCGTACGGAGTATCACACCTACATGCTCTATATATAATTTTGTACGGTTAACGATAAAAAATCCAGTAACACAAACTTAAATAAATAAATGATGTTTCATTCGAATCAGTACACGATAATATGATATACAAATCGTGTCAAGAAAAAGTAGATATGCTGATTTGAGAATATAAAAAAATTTAGATTTGATTAAGGAGATCAGTGACGTCAGAGTACACAAAATTAATTAGAAAAAATAGAACAGAAAATTGAAGTCTAGTAACACGTAGAAAACTGTAAATATATGAAAATAACAAGAAAGCATAAAATATGCGAAGCTAATAAACAACCGATCGATCTAAAAAAAATCGCTTTCGGCACGCCGGAATGTGCGGAGGTAGATTTCACCGGTGCTAAGTAGGAGATAAAAAAGATTTCCACCTTAAAGTTAAGAAAAACTTCAAATTTACTCGATACGACAATGGTTGCATGTGAAAAAAAATTTCACATGTTTCAGACAAAAGTTTCAGGTAATATTTAGACGATTACCGACCACTTTAAACCGATTCGATACTGCGCCTATTACGGGAGGTATGATTTTTTTTTGTCTTCGAAACCCTATTTTTCCATCCCCTGGGCCAATGGTTGATGATGTCAAAAACCTTTACTTAAATACGTTTTAGGACCTTATCCAAACAAAAGTAGGAACTTTAAAGGAATTCGATATTTTACTTAATAAGAAAGTTACAACGATATTTTGTTTTTTTCGAACCCCCCCCCCCCCCCGTTTCAGTCCCGATGGTCCGATTTTGCCCATTAACGATCTCGACTGAGATTTTGAGTCGTTATATTTTATGTATCAATTTGAAAGTGATTGGCGCAAAATTACGGCAGTTATCGTGTCCACAAGAAAGTGAAAAATATGTATTTATTTATTTATGAGTAATATATTCATTCCCGGAATGGGTCACGGCCAAGGTTGTCGCAGATGAATGCCTTCTGTTAATTCGTGGTTAACTCACGACCGCAGCTAAAAGATCGAACGCAGAAGGTTTTGTCAACCGCACAGGGCTGAATGGACATTCAAAATTTAACCCCCGTATTAAGTACAAAGGCAATGTAATCAGCCGAGTTCGAGTTCATAAGTACGTAGGTGTTCCGTTTGATGAGAAGTTGCTGCTTAGCAACTACTTTAGGCAAGTAGCAGCGGACGCCGTCTCTGTGATGCACAAGCTTAGAAGGATTGCTCGGAAAGATTACGGACTGTCGGGCCGTCATTTGTACATGGTGTCTTCGAGAGTATGACCTCTTACGCGGCGTCAATTTGGGCGGGTAGGTTGGAAAGAAATCGAGCACTTACACTTAAGCGATATTTAAAAATATACTTTACGTATCATTTTTTCTCGATGTCTATCTGTTTTTGTTGAAGAATATTTCACAAAAAAAATTAATTAATTAATAAAAAATAATGGTCAAATTAAGAATTTAATAAAAAAGTTTAATTTATGCAGAAGAGTTTTTCATTTTCACATCGTACAACGAAAAGTCCAGGATGGAAGACCTAATTTTTAAGAGGATGAAAAAAATACATATATGTATAAAAATATTAAAAGAGCTACTAACGTTTAAAATCGGGATAAATTTTTAGCTGATTTTCTTCGACTGATGTAATTTAATGCGAAACGTACGCGGATATAGGGGCGGTGTATTACTGTGCACTCGCGTGCGCGAGATAGATGATAGGACGGGTAGAACAGTTACATAGTCATTCCTTTACGAAAACATCTCGTATAGCACCGTATACTTACGTAGTATAAAGTACACTGTCACAACCCACCGGGTTGGTCTAGTGGTTAACGCGTCTTCCCAAATCAGCTGATTTGGAAGTCGAGAGTTACAGCGTTCAAGTCCTAAGTAAAGCCAGTTATATTTACACGGATTTCAATACTAGATCGTGGATACCGGTGTTCTTTGGTGGTTGGGTTTCAATTAACCATACATCTCAGGAATGGTCGAACTGAAAATGTACAAGACTACACTTCATTTACACTCATACATATCATCCTCTGAAGAATTATCTAAACGGTATCGGAGGCTAAACAGGAAAAAGAAAAAAAAGTACATTGTCACAGTTGTTCAGGACGGTTAATAGCGTGGTAAGCCAGTCGTCAGCCTACATGCACAGCAATACGCCGCCCGCTATACCGAATACAACTCAGCGCATTTATTATCGACATTTGTAAATAAATAATCAATATAACCGCCGTAGAAATCAAATTTTATAAACAAGAAATAAAACTATATAACAATGAAGTGCAACGGATAAAAAAACGGCCTTGATACAAAATAAATTATGTAACGATGTTAGATACGCATTTAGAAAATAATCTCTGTTTAATTCGCCGAATGAATGTTTATCATTAATTATATAAAAAGAAATATTTATCCCAATGATAAAGGAAAAATAACATCGATATCGTATTGCACATTCTTTTAGGTCGATGTATTCACTAAGATTAATCGTAAATTAATTTAACATGACGATGCATCACAGGGCTGCAAAACCACTAATAATTCGTTCCGTTAAGTACATAAATTACACAGCGATAATTAACGTTGTAAAGACCGTACTTCGACAATTAAAATTGCAGCTAACAATAAGATAAATAAAAGTTGTATAAAAATATTTTCTTAAACCTTTCATCGTTATCCAAAAATAACCCCCCTCCCTTGATTTCTGATCCAAAAATAAAATGATTCGGTACCAAAATTATCGGGACACAAATTATGAAGCGAAATTAATGGCTTTGTTTGATTTTCGACTCGGAAAACTAAGTAAATTAAAAAATATTAAGTTCTAAACCTGTAAACAAAAATTTTACTTAAAATTTAGAACTAAATGACTCCCGATCGCCATCAGTAGACAAAGGAAAAAGTATAATTATAGAAAAAAAAATTAAAATCGATTTTTTTTAGAAATAACTGAAAAAAGAATAAATTTTAATTCATTTAGTTTTCTCCCTCTGACTACCGATGAAAATCGTTTAACAATCGAAATATCACCTGGTTGAAGATTTTAAGATTTTTAAAAAATTTTGTTAACCGTTTCTTGTTTTCCAATTTAATTCGAAACCGTAAAGCAACCGATTTCTTTATTTCTATCCGAGAAAAGTGTCAAAGTGTAAAAAAAAGTGGAGTCGAAGAAAGCTATTTTTATTTTAGGCTTGATGTAAATTTATTTTGTAAAATTGCCGGTATGTAACTCGGCGTTAGAATTTAGAGAACATTTAGTTGTGAGAAAATAGTTTAAGAAAACCTCTGTAAATTGAAACCGCAATAAGACGGAACACATATTTATTAAAACGCACTGTCATCGAATTCGCATCGATCCGATTACTTCCGGCGACAGGTCAGTCGACCTGCACTCAACCAGCTTACAAATTTAACAAATCTTTATTTAGTATTACAATTTTTTCGACACGTTTAAAAAACGATACAGCTATATGAATTTAGAAAGCCTGAAAAAAAATCGTTAGCTTAATCTGAACCGTTATTATGAAAATTAAGGACTAATAAAAACAAACATGAAAAATTATTTTAAAGGATATTTTTCAATTTTAAAAACTTAAAACCCGATCGCTAGATCTGTCGGCACCGACCCGATGTTCTTCTGTCAGCTCTCTCGGCGAAGTATGATGTAATTTCGGATGCTTCTGAGATTTAACACAATTTACTAAAAGATTTACTGCCTGATGATAGTAAAGTTAAAATGACGGTAAACTTTCTGCAGGTGCAGCGAAAGGTTGCTCCGTTCCGCGGAGATGCAGTGTTCTTGCAGATCACTGAGGCTGAGGTGCGTCAAGCTATCTGTAGATTAGGTAAAGGTAAGACTCCAGCCTTTGATGGAATAACGGCGGAGCTTCTTGTTCGCTCGGTTGTGGTTAGTGTGAGAGTTGTCACACGTATACTTAATAAATTGTTGTTTGGAGGATACTTCACTGCGTGTTGGAGAGGTAGAGTTTCGAGCTGCTCATGCTTGTGATACATTCCAACCCAGATGATTTTCAACCCAGAGAAAAACATAATGATGTTGCTTAAGGGCCGGTTGGCTGCTTCCCGACGAATCCGGGTTTGGATGGCTGGTCTCCCCACTCGGTACGTTACAGCTCAAAATTACCTGGGTGTTATCCTTGATGAGAATTTCTGGTTCAAGGAACATCTACGGTGCATGACAAAAGAGTCCGGTGATGCTTTTTATGGAAACCGTAAAGTCATTCATCCTAATTGGGAGTAGAATTACCGTACCGTGCGTATTCTTTACAAAAGTGTCAGCGAAGCTATTATGCTGCGACTGTCTGGGCTCACCGCAGTACAACATTACTCTAGGCATGGGACGAATCTCCCGTCATTCGGATGTGTTCCGCGCAACGGAAGGTACTCGTCGCATCGAACACTTTTAGGGAAAACTATAACAAAGTTACTCTTTCATTTTATTTTTGATTCCTACTTTAAGAGATCATTATTCATCGTAAGAATTTAAAGATAATAAACATTAATTCTTTTTTGTATGCCCTGTATTATGAATCTATCTCAATAATGTAGGTTATTTTATTAAAATATTCGTTCAGAAAAACTATTAATAATATCGAGCATACATTTATTAATTACAAAGAAAATCTTAATATATCTGAATGGTTTTTATTGCTTAACGTTCAATTATGGACGACGGTAAAACCGGAAAGAAAAAGTAAACGGCACGTTCTTTAGAAAATTAACTTTTTAGACGATCTGAAAATCATTCTCAGAAAACTCCTTAACTCTGGATCGGTCGAGCCGATCTATCCGGGGTCGGGGAAAACAACATCCACCGATCCCGTACACAGTTTTATCGTCGAGGAGAGGCACCGTCTTGTCGCCAGATAAAATTCTTTGATCCGTCTTACACTCGAGGAGAGAGCCGTGAACGCGGCATTCCAAATAAGCAAATCGTGTTACGATTGCTGCAGCGAAAAAGAAAGACCGTAAACTTGCCGTGAGCGGATGAAGTACGGAATGAATAAAGTTTAAAATAAACTGGAAAAAAAAATTAGCGGGCCGATGTTATAAAATAAAGAACCAGATCGACAGAAACTATAATATTAATCTACCTGGGAGTAAATGAAAGCGTAAAGGGAAAAATAACCTAACGAGATCGAATAAAGATTACCGTACAAAAATGAAATCCGAGATCGTAGGAAAGGCGGAAATATAAAGGAAGAGACACACTAATAAAATCGGGTAACGGATGAAACGGAATGACTGAATAAATTTAACTTGTACGGTTTAAAAATTCTGATGTAAACAAGTAAAATAAATCCTTAGGCCGTACCGTTTGAAAAAACGGAACGCATTTAGAGTCGGAAACATAAAAGTACGGTAAACCCCGACGTTTTTCACTTACTTAATAAAATCACTCGGCCGCTTTTGTAAAAGGAGAAAAAAATCTTAAGAAATCTTTAGCCGGAGAAATTCATATTTCTTATTTTCACGATCCGATAATGTCGTCCGAGTTACCGACAAAATAAATATTGAAATCTTAAACGTCGGAGAAAATCTGTCAAAACAGGAATACACAGGAGTTACAACAGCGCTCTGAAATCTATATTTTGAATTTTATAAAAATTCTATTCTACATTTAATTCCTTTTTAATTCGATGACAAAGCAAGAATAATAAAATATAATACCTAAAGCGCTAATTTTAGCGCTTTAAATTAAGTGTGCAATAAAAACGCTCTAGACACTTTGAAGAAGATTCTTCTGATCGATAAATATAAGTACAGAAACTTAAATTTATATACGCATAAATCAAATAAATCTTTTATTCTGATCGATATATAATAAATAATTGATGCTGAAGATCACATCAGCAACGAATAGACTAAGAAGAACCGCGGTAAAACCAACACAAATACAACACAATTAATTAGAAAATAAAAACTAAATACGATTAGATTATTTAAAATATAATACATACGAAATAGTAATAAGATAAAATGAAGATGCTCAATATGAAAAATAATTACAAAAAAAAACGAAATCAAAATCCGGAAGGGGTAAATGAAATTATTTATCACGTATTTATGTACTTATGTGCTGGAGGCATGCAGAAAACTCAGGGTTTTTTTTGTAATTTTTAATCGGTATTATTTAAAATCGGCAGATTAATACTATTTCTATAAAAAAAATCGTATAATTGTATTTCAAATAAACCGGTGGAAAGACGTTTTTAAAAGGTTCGGTAATTTATTTAAAATATCAATAGAAGAATAATAACAGGGTTCCCACCGAAATTTAAGAATCGTTTTTCCTGACCGATTTAATAAAAATTTCCTGACTAAAGATATGCTGTTTGTTGCTGTTTACTCCGCAGAATAGATAGATATTTTATTTTTTGCAGCCGCCGCAATCACCGTAGCTGCCCGACTTCGCCTTTTTTATTATTTATTATTACATTCATTTTTAAAGTTTATCTTTTAATTGCTTTTTTTTAAAATATAAATTTAAACTTAGGCTATTTTTTGAGATAAATTGTTTCAGTAGTACATTGAAAACAGCAAAAAAAAAGTTAAAAATTTAACAAGTTTTTCGCATAAAAATGAACATCATGTTAACTAAAATTAATACAGAATAAGAAATAAAAACTAACCAGAGCGTTTTTTAAAAAAATAATTGGTTCGTACATAAGATCGCAAAAATTTTTTAAAAAGACTACAATATTTTGCAAAATAAACAAAAAAACACTATTTAATAACTTAGTTCGCATAAGGATTCTAAGACACACAAATTTCAATTTAACAAAGTAGCACAGGCAATTTGTCATCAAAATAGGCTGTATTTGAAAATCCTTACCTACCGATTGATCTTTTGTCCATGCGTTAGGGATGATGAGGGAAGCTTAACTCCTGATTTTAAGCATCCCCCGTCCCTAAGATTTTTGAAAAACTCGAAATACTCGAAAAGTTTTTGAAATGCGTTTTTCTCTGAATCTACGCATTTTAGAGAAATGTTTTACAAACAAAAAATGTAGAGGACATTCTCCTCTACGATTAATGTCTTTGAAGTTATGCCGTATAATTTGAAATTGAAATACTAGATGGCGCTGAAGTTGTAAAAACGTTGTAAACGACTAGACCGGTTTCGAACACGTGCCCAATTCACAACATTTTCACACTTTCACAAGCTACAGCTCCAAAACAGAAAGTCGTACAAGAAAAGTTGTCTGTTTTATTTTTTGTTGAGATTAACAACTTTTCCAAATGCAATACGGACGAAAAACAATTTTTTCCGGTGAAAAAACCGAAAAAACACGTTTTTTACTATTTCAGCGCCACCTAGTATTTCAATTTCAAATTATACGGCATAACTTCAAAGACATTAATTGAAGAGGAGAATGTCCTCTACATTTTTTGTTTGTAAAACTTTTCTCTAAAATGCATAGATTCAGAGAAAAACGCATTTCAAAAATCTATGGGAGGGGGATGTTAAAAATCTGGAGTTGAGCTTCCCTCATCACCCCTAACATATGGAAAAAACATCAATCGGTAGGTAAGGATTTTCAAATAAAAATACAAATTGACTGTACTAAAGAATATATGTATGACCACGACTTAAAGGAAAACTAAAATCACTGAGTAAAAGTAATACAAATAAGAACACTAGAACGGAACACCTTATTTTGCACAGAAAACAATCGTTAACATTTACTTGAAAAATATGTTTTAATTATTTAGAGAATGCTACACTAATTATGGTGCAAGATCAATATTAATGAAATAAGAGCATTTAATAGCTCGCTCCGGGCTGGAATTTTAACGCTATACAACCACCAGGAAACAATTTTAAAAGTTGCACCGATATTTTCACTTAAAGATAACTTTATTTTACACAACAATGAGAACCCACATAATCTCCGCATTAGAAACATTGTCTTTATAATAAAAAGAAGTAATGGTGATGTCATTTGTGTAAATGAAGTCGAGGATTCAAATGTATAATTTGCTGCTCAAATGCTATTACTCTGACTAGAATATCCGGGTAAAGAACACAGAGATGTATCACGACTACCGTTCTCACAACTTTTGATCAAAGTTTTAATCTGACGAATGTTACCACTGGGAGATGAAAATGTTTACAGTGAAGGCTCAGAATTCCTTATCGTAATTATTTTATTATGCTGCTTTCCTTTACTGTGCGAAGTCACGGCCTTTCGGCCAACATTGCTTAGTTCAAAATGTTTTTTACACATATCTCTCTTCTCACCCGACTGAATTTTGGGTGTAAGTTTATATCTAACCAATGGTCATTAAACAATCTTTTTAGATGCCATTTAAAAGCAATTAATTACCTAAAATACAAAAAAATTCAGGTGGTTTGAGAGAAATTCCAAGAAAACGGATAACAACCTTTAAATTTTTCAACGGTAACTTTTTATTTAAATTTCACCAGTGAAAAAAGTAAAGGCAGTTTGGAAAATGTATGCAGTTTTAATATAAAAGAACAGGACATGTTAATGGCTGCTTGATGCAACATTAACATGGTGCATCAAGCAGCAATTTTGTAGTTGCAATGTGCTACTTACCGATGCCGAGAATATCAAATATATTTTTTCATTATTTCAAAAATATTTTATTACTAATAACATAATCTTAATTCGGCAACAAAAATGCGATTTTCTGAAATTTTTTGCAATTTTTCCTGACTGACTATATTTATTTACTTTTTTCTCTCTGTGGGAACAATGAATAGGAGCTAGGAAAAAAATCTTTGTTGTCCGGTTTGATAGAGATGGATATTGCCATTTTTTTTTAAAGAATACACGATTATTCATTTTAGCAAAGACTGCATTGTTCACTAACATAAACGCACTGATAAAATTGCCTTTTTTTAACTTCCTAAATATCGGCCTACGTATAAATAAATAACAACGACCGTATGAAGATATCGCTCCGTTATGCTTTAATATAGAACGCGTCATATTTTACGAATCACCTTTTGTTGCAGTAATTACTGAGTTAATCACGTTCTGTAAGATACAGTTATATGGTTTCCGCGTATTCAATTTAAATAAAAAATAATTCTATTTAAGCATTTCTTTTATCGAACTCAGACAAACTGTTTTTTTCCGATATCAAAAATCAGATATACAAAAACAAAATACTCAATAAAATCGAGATAATTTTTAGTATCAAGCACTACCAAAAAAAAAAAAATTATATATATATATGTGTTTCATATTTTCATTATATTAGAAGTTCATATATTAGGCAACAAATGGGATATAGCATAATGCAAGAAAAAAATTTAAAAACACTAGCGAAGTATTCTGTATAAAATAATGATAAAATTAAAAATTCTTAAATATAATTTTCTATAGTTACTGCTATTATAATAGCAGATTTGGGTTTTTAAATAAAACAGGACGAGGCGTACATTTAATGCTCTTAAGGAATTTCATACACGAAAGAAAGACGTTCTTCTGCCTACTCTCTCGACCCGGCAAAGTGTACTGACTGACTGGACAAAAATATTGCGCACTCTCTTGAATGTTTTACTGCCATATGATTATGTGGAGAGTGAGTGTCAGTATTATCTGCGTTTTAGGCGTGAAGTCGCTTCTTTTCGTTCGAGTATAGCATCTTTGGATATAGCTGGTTGTTTGCAGTTTTGCAAGGCATAAGGCTCCTGGGTATGACTCCTTGTTCGCTCGTCGGGCGTAAGCGTAGGTACAATAACGAAGGTTCTGAATGGAATGCTTTTTGTTGGCTATTTTCAATTTTTGTTGGAAAAGATGTGTGATTAAATGATTAAAGACGCGAGCTTCTTTTTAAAAGTGGTGACAAGGATACTACTGTGAGTTCGTCGTGCATGCAGCGGCGTTTCGACGGCGGTTAATGGAAGATGGTGAATTTCACGCGGGATTCCGCGATGGAGCTGATTGGAAGTAGGCGTTCATTCTCCTCTCCCCGGTAGACCAGACCGGAGTCCGTACATTTGCACTCATGTATGAGTTTAATGTTAGCCGGGTTTATTAAGGTCTAAATTTCATTGCGATCAACACTTTAGTGGGAAGTTGTTTATGACTCAGTTCCTTTCAGGGCATAACGCATTTCGGAATAGGCTGGCTCGATTTGGCTTGACTGACTCGGGTCAGTGTTCTCGATGTTTAGTAGCAGATGATGCATATCACGTGCTGTACGTTCGTTCAAAATATAAGTTTAAGCGTGCAGAGGTGGTTAGGAAGCTTGAGGGTATTGGGGTTCAAGTCTGGTTTTGCGGGCTAACTGGAAAGATAGAAATGAGTGGCACATTGTTGAAAGATTTTTAAGGTTTTTGGCGCTCAGAAGGATTGCAGAGGATGTTTAGTGTAGAATAGTAGCTTATGGACCCGTTTGGATGCTTTTCTACCACAGTAGGCACATTCAGAAATTTTGCCTTTTTGTTGTTTGGTATGTTAGCGGGTTGATTTATAGGTAATTTTGGATGCTTTTGTATGGTAGTTCAAAATTCCAATGTTGCAAGCAATTTTTGAGGGTAGAGATTAACATTTTGTTATAGCTCAATTTGTAAATTTTTATAAACAATCAGTTTTTTGATTCAGTTTAGATGAGTTTGAAAAATATCTTTTGTTAGTTGATGGGCTTCAACACCGATGGAAATTTCTTTTGAGGCATTTGCATCAGTGCTATCTTCATGACTGAAATATGTAATCAGGTATTAAGGATCTAGAAGATGCCTTCTAGTAAAGATTATTTGGGCTAAGAACAGGGGTGGTGTGGCAAACGAGATCACAAGGTGGCGTCTTCCTCTATGGGGTCAGGTTGGATGGTTGTACAACAAATAATATTCAATTAATTTTCATTAAATGTTTCAAGAACTGATATAGAAGCATCGTAAAGATTTGTTTTGCTTATTAAAATTGTAACTTGTAACTCTTCATTAATTAAAAAAATGGATGTAATAATGGCAGTCATTGACAAACATCAATAGTCATTTTAGTAGTCGTTACAAAGTATAAAATATAATTAAAAAACTGTATTTATGATAAACATCTTTTAATTTTTACATGACAGTTGAATAAGCATCCCAAAAATAGTGGCATGAGCAGCTGTGAAGGTTCTTATTTATGTACACAGAACATTAATGGATCATTCTTTTACACGATACATGCAATACAGGACACGTCTAAACTCTATATATTTTATACTTCCAAAACAATAAATAAATATAAACTTGCAGTAGTATATTAAAAGATATTCATTAAATCCAAATCCTGAATACGTATCTCACCACAGAAAACTTCAGATCAAGATACCCAGGACCAACCTACACATAACTACCAGTAGAGGTTGACTTCTACTGCAGTCAACCTGTAAAATACTATAACTACTGGAGTAGGATAAATTTAAAATCTACTAACAGCAAGGAGCACCTTTTCATGTAAAATAAATTTACTGGCAACAAATAAATATTTAGAAATAAGACTTTCTAAAATTATTTTTATGGAGTGCATTTATGAAGGTAAAATGTAAATAATTTGAAAAAAACATTTCAAAGAGAAATGTAACGAACTGAGGAAGATTGCAAAAGTTGTAGAAAACATTATGATGCAAGAGAAAAATTATTAACTTACAAGAATAAAAATATATCTATTAGTTTCAGTTTGTCAGTAAAATTTGCAATTTTGAAAAGTGGTTTCTGAAATGTGATGTTATTTGAGAATTTAAGATATTAGTTGAGTTGATAAAGTTTGACATTAAGAAACCTAAAGGTGAGTTGGAAAAGATATTATATATTGCTGTATATTATGATGACATAAGTAGGTGAGCTATTAAGTAATTTGGAGACAGGTAAATTACATTTAAAAATTGGTCAAAAGATTACAAATTAATTTTTAATTAGTAAAACTTCTATCAGATGAAAAATATTGGTGAAGAAGAAATAATTGATGAAGATGGTTGTAGAGGTTAAAAGATAAAAAGAGTATATTTGGAATGAGTTACACATCTGATCATAATTTTAAAAAAATATAAATAAAACTGAACAGACAATACAGACATAAATGCTGGTACTTAGTGTCAGAAGGAAGATAAAAGGCAAAAGATGAATAAAAACAACAGCAATAGCAGTTTACGAAAAACCAAAACCTTATATATTTGGTGGATAGTTTTAAAATTGAAACAGTAAAGGATACAAATTATCATTAGTGCCAAACACTAATATGTAATAAATAAATAGATTAAATCATTTTTAAGTAGATACAAGAGGACAACATTAATCTAAAATCATTATTATTTAACCTCATTCAGTAAATAAACTATAAATAAATTTCATGCTAACTAAATTATCAATAAACTGAAAATGTTATTTTATATTTATTTACATTGGCATTTACATAGGACAATTGTAATTACACAGCTATGAAAGGAATAAAAGACATTTGGAAGGGCGAAATAGTCAAGAATACAAAATATAAAATTGAACATCATTTTGTAATTCACTATAATTTTGGCCATTTTAACATAAAAATTTATACCCATGTACAGCTCTGGTCCAACATGTATTAAACAAATTAATCTAATAATCAGAATTAGAACTTACCAAAGATTCCTGTTGAAGTACGTTGTTCTACAACACTTTTCTGTCACTTTTTGAATAACTTTTATACCAATAGGAACATCTCTAACTTGTGAAGACATCTTGTAGTGGTTTTTTTTAAATATAAAAATTAAATCTTGCTTAAAATTAAAAATAATCACAGATCCGATATTACAAACTAAACTACCAATAACGAAAACTAACCGTAAAGAATACTATGAAAAAGAAAATAAATGTTATTAAAGGGCTACAAATGTGATACAATTATTTTTTTTTAACATTACGAATGGAAAATTTAAGCTTAGAACGAAACATTGTGATAAAAGAAAGAGAAAACGAATAACCTGGCTCCGATGCTACTTCGACTGTACCTTTTTGTGTGCACACGAAGTGACAAAAATATTGAAGATACCGCGTTATATGTAAGGATATTACGCTAATAAAAATGATAACGCAAGAGGGTGATAAGATATCACAAGCACAGAGCAAGAAATGGCACTAACTGCTATAAAAAATGTTTTTACAATTTGATACGAAGATACTTGAAATGCAAGGTCACTTATAATTTAAAACGTGGTGGTTTAATTAATGTTGATTCTGGGAACGTAAACACTAAAACTACTAAACAGAAGGAACTCAGTTTCCCTAAAGGATTGATAAACTCGTATTCTAACTATTTAACTGATACCACAATCACATTTTACATCTTTTGTTTACGTCTTTAATTATTCAATGCTACCATGATTGACAAATCAGCTAATCACAAGATGGAAATAGCGAAAAAAGACAAAATAACGAAGAATTAGGAAACCTTAAAATTGAAGAAAATCACAATGAAAAACCCAGTTAGTAATTCGAACGAGTTCAGAATAATTTATTTATTTTAATACAACTTTTTTTTTTGTTTGTTTTTATTTTGTAAATAAATTAGTAATAAAAAGTAGGAATACCTTTTTTTAAAACTTAATGCCAATATTATTGTTTTTAATTATTATACTAAATGAAGTTTACAGTGCTGTGAATTTTTTTTCTGAATAATATTATTAACAGCTAGTTTTAGTTAATATTTTCTTTTTAACATTCGCATGTTTAGCTGAACAGCCGACATGATGTATATAACCTAAAAAGTCATTGTTCCAATTATCCACAATAAAAGTTAATTAGTATTATTATTATTGTTATTATATTAACTATCATAGTCTCAGAGAGATTTTGTCAGCTTTTAAAAATATGAGTACGTTTTAATTTAAAAGAAAATGGTAATTAATTATTTTAGAACAGGCCTTAGGTAGCCTTAATTGTATCTATAATGGAACGCAGTATGAAAAGTTTATCAGGTATAGTAGTACTTATAGTACAAATTATTGTTTTTAAATTTGCTGTTTTAGAGTACGGAACCTTACATCATTTATACATTTTTAATATTTTTACATTTTTCAGCATGATTCATTACCTTCATTCTAATGTGTAAAAATAAATAAAGGATTACTTATCAGGTTTTTATTGTTAATTCAAGCAGCAGCTTGTCACTGCTGTATATTTAAATTACGAAAAATCATAAATGTTAAATAATTGTTATTTAGAAATAAATTAACCTGTTTTTAATGATTGTAAAATTACCATTCTTTTCTTATTTAGATGTTTATTTCTTCTTGAGTTATTGTTAAGGGAGGTTGAAGTCTTCTGTGGGGTCATTTAAGTAAAATATTGTTATACACATTAAATTATACAGTTTGTCTTAAAAATAAATATACCTTTTGGTTTGAAATATTGTTTTAGAGTATCACCGATACATTTATTGGCAATACTGCATGAAACATGTATAATATTAAATTAGATACTGATAATTTGAAACAAATAAGCCTAGTATAGACTGTTTTGTATTAATGGAGTGGAAGTTATTAAGTACTTATTAATTTTTTGTTTATTTAAAATTGTGAATATATTAATAAAAAATTCAAGATTCACACTTAGTTATAATTTTCATTATTTTACCTGATGATGTTACAGAATTGAAGTATATTGCATGTATCATATTAGTCTATTCAATTCATCAACATAATAAAATATGGGTTAACTTTTGATAGAGCAAATACGATAAACTCCTTGGTAAATTTATGTGTTAATGTCCAATCAGATCTAATATGTCGCTCTTTTGATCTCATATTGATGCTCTTTTGTTCATTTTAAAGTGGTTAATTGATCTCTTTTATTATATAGTTGAATAGTATATATTTGATTTAGTAAATTATTTTGTATTTATTAATTTGTTGTTTTATCAAATTTCATTTTTTAAAAATATGTTGAGTTCACATATAACATCTTTAATGCGGTATGTGTAAAAATGTACATCTTATAGTAAAAAGGCCTTGAATATATAAAATAACTATTAATTGCTACAAAATTTAGATAGAGTATGAAAATGGGGCACCTTAAACAACACTGCTACCTAAAGCATTTAGGAACCACATAATACCTTGAAAAGAATAGAAGAAAATTTTTACGTATATTTAGAAAGCGATTTGTTACATTTTTCTCAAACTTATATGAGTATTTTAAATTATAACACAATCATTTCTACTTTTCATTATATTGTTACAGTGATTCTTTGTTTTACTTCTAATTTTATTATATTAAATTACAAAATTTATAATTTAGGTGAAGGCAAATCACTGAATCTCTCTGGTCAAGGTTTGAAGAAGCTTTCTAAAGGACATTGTACAGAAGATGCACAAAAAGTTACTTCTTTAACTTTAGATAGTAATGAACTACAACGTCTAGATAACATTGATGGATTTTCCTCATTAATTGAGGTATAAATTATATTATAAACTATGTAATCTCTTGATGATTCTATTTAATTTAATAATATTAGTTATATTTTGAATGTTAGATTACCTTTTTATATTCATTTTTTTTTTTGGTACCATTTAGTTTTTATTCTCATAATTTTTTGTAATTTTAAACAAATTTATGCCTTATAATTAGCCTTAACATGTTTCAGTATATCTGTTTAAAAAGACCTTGCTATTATCTGATAAGCATGTTCACTTTACTTCTGGTTAGTATTTTTTTTTTTTTTGTAAAGCTGCTGAATAAGAAACAGTATCCTGAATGAATGTTAGACAGATCTCACATCTCAGGAACTGATGACCTGAGGCTGTACTAGACTATACTTCATTTATATTCATACATATCATCGTCTGAAGAACAGTGGTTCTGGAGGCTAAACATAAAAAAAATAAAAAATAAATCCTTAGACAGAGCTATTGCCTCTAAAATTTTGAAGATGCAATAACTTAAAAAGTTTCCATAGCATGGACCCAGTGGGCACCTAACTAAAAACTCACAAAAACCTATAAAAGGAAGTTAAGTGAAAAGTGTGGAGCTTAAGAATGCATTTGTTGTCTTTAGGGCCATAAAATGAGACAATCTGGCAAGATGCCAACAAAACGAAAGAGTAGATGTATATCTGTGCATCAGACATATACCCTATCCTTAATTCCTTTAGGAGATGGGGTTATCTATACTCAGCATAGAAGCAGCATGTTAATGATCATTCATGTTGCTGCAACTTTCTTTTCCTCTAGGTAAAACAGCTGACTTAAAAGAGACTTGTGTTTTCTTAAGAAAAAAAAACATAACTGTCCTCAGAAGTCTTTTTTCTCCATTCCTTCTCTTTTCTATTGTTGGATTTTCTACCTGTTTCTATATGTTTAATTTTAATTCTTATCTTTTAATCATTGAATTTTATAATTCATATTTAAAAAATATAATAATGAAATTTTAACTAAGCTTTATTCTTTTATACAAAATAAACATTTTTTTATTATTTTGTAATAATTATGTATAATATGTAATTGGATGTGAACAATTTGAAAAAAAAAAGGTGTCATATAACTGAAGATGCAAGAAATTCGCAAAAGCATTTTTGCATGTATAATGGAATAAGGTAAGTGTCATCCTACTTTATTGTTCTGTGCCAAGGTTGATCAAATTAATATAATTTTGTGTATAAGTAAAGAGGAATATGATTCTTAAAAGAATTGACTTTAGAAATATATATATATCAGTGAACCAACCAATTCTCTGTAGGGCAGTTTTCTGTCAGCTGGTTTTTGTAACATCTACTTGAAAATTATGTTCCATGGGTATGTTATATGTTTTGCAATTTTCCATTTCAGACTTGCTTATTACTTTTTCAACTTTTCTTCAAATATAGTAATAATTCATTTTCATTGTAATTTCTGTTCCAAGAAATCTTTATGGTCTCAAAATCTTTGGCTTAGAATTCATTCATTAAAAATTTGATTAGTTTATTGCATTCATGTCGATCACCAATAATTATGATGTAGTAAATATTTACTTATTGTCTAGTATGTATTTTTCTACAGCTTCATTGAACTTTTGTTTAGCATTAAATCATTATTTTGGTATCTATGTTGACTACTGGTTACCTTTCTTAGCTTCATTCTTTTCTTATATGTTGATGCATTTTGGAATAATTCCATTGTCAAAACTTACTGTATTCATAAGAGTATAATATAACTCTGTTATCAAAACTTATTGTACTCATAAGAATACAATAGGTTTTGACAATCGAGTTATTCCGAAACGCATCAACATATAATAAAAGAATGAAGCTAAGAAAGGTAAACAGTACTCTACAGTGAAATATAATAGTAATTATCTTAATAACAACAACTGGGTAATTTGATGTACATTTTCTTATCTAGATTTTCATTTAAAAATGCTGCTGGGATATCCAGTTGTCTAATTTCCCAACCTTTTTGTATTGCAACAGACAATTGTATTTTTATTGTAGGAAGTTGTGCAACAGCATTTGGAAACAGAGTATTAAGTGATGTGAAAACTTGGATAAGCTCTATTTAAGGAATTTATTTACTTAAGTTTTAAGATCATTTTTCTCAAAGTAGTCACCCTGCACAATAATACACAGGTCTTGGTGCTCTGGCAACTTCTGGAATGTGGTTTTGAAGTCATCGCTTGAGAGCAAATCAAGAATAGCCTGCAATCTGCACTCAATCTCAGCAACAGTGTTGAAGCAGTGACCTTTCATCTATATCTTCACTTTTGGAAAAAGGAACAAGTGTTTTTCTTTGTGAGAAAATTACGAACAAGAAGTCCTCAATTAGAGGGTTCACGTTCATTATGGAGAATACAATTCTTTGTGCACCACAGAGTGTTCTCCCTGTAATGCTAACAATGTCAGTAATATTATTCATTATTCTCTGATGGTCCTTATATACAAGTTGTTGAATTTTTTTCCAATTTTTGGGACAATGTTAGTGGAAGGTCTTCTAAATTGCTTGTAATCCCTAGGAACATACTTCTTTCTGGTTTTGAAGGACATAGCTAATGAAAATAGGCATGCAGCTATGCCTTATCTCTTTAAGCTTGTGAAAACATGTTGAATGTCTCAATAACCAATTTTCCTAGCTTAAGGCAAAATTTCAAATTTTACATTAAGCAAGTTCTTATCCATCATATAACGCAGACTAACAGTCGCACTTAATCCCCAAAAAATTGATTTTAAAACTTACAGTGTAAACAAAGCAATTTCACTTGTCTCATTGCATTATAAAGTTTAGAGGCTAAGCTTGCTGCTCACACAACTCTGCGCTATTTGTGTGCTACTGAGCTAGCCTGTGAAAGTTTTGATACCACTTCATTTATTTTAATAAACATGACGCATCATCCCTGTAGTCATTTTGATGTTAAAGAAGTATATGCCTATTAAAAATTGTGTTATTTTCATTTTCTCTTCTTTCATAGTAAATATTTTATTTATTCTTTGAATAGATGTGTTATTTAATTATCTGTTAATGAGGAATTTAGAATAAATATTCAGTATATCTTAAAAATATTATTATTAATTGTACAGTAATATTAAAAAATTATTGTTATTGTTATCAATTGTGTTACAGTTATCAGCATGTCACAATCAACTGTTACGAATGCATGCCGTTTCAAGATTGCCACACCTGGTTAAATTAGATTTATCCCATAATAATATACTTAGTATTGAAGGTCTTAAAGATTTAGGACACCTTAAGTGGCTTAATCTGTCTGGAAATAACATTAAGGTATTCTGTTTCATGTTCATTGAAAACATATTCTTAATGTATATGTGTGTATATTCTCTCTCTCTCACTCTCTCTTTCTCTCTCTCTCTCTCTCTCTTATGCACGTGTACACGAGAGAGAGAGAGAGAGAGAGAGAGAGAGAGAGATTGATAGAGTTGTGTGTGTTTGTTTTCCCTTTAATACTTTTATGATTTTTTTTTTTACAGTAATCATATATTTTATGAAATATTCAAATACTTAATATATGAATTTTTCTTTGTTTACTTTTCTCCTAGCTTCACAGGCACACAGGTCTTGATTTTTGTAATGAGGTAGGACTTTCTTTAAGGATTTCCCTCATAAAAAAAATAACTTAAACTAATAAAAATATTTTTTAATCTGTGATAAAAATTGAAACTTTTACCCTTACAACAATTGTTTTTTTTTAAATAGTTAAAATTTTTATTATGACTGTTTTTATATATATATATATATATATATATATATAAATTTAAATTCTAGTAAATAAACCATCTAGTACAGAATATTTAGCGAGATGTATCTTACCTTCCTTTTTTTAAGAAAGTACTTTCACAGGATCCCACATCCTCAATCATGATTGAAATAATTCCATTATTGCGTAATAAAAATTTTAAAATAAAAAATATTAAAATAATGAAAATTACATATTAATTTAAATAAGTGCTGCTATCTGTTGCAGCTTTTATAAGATTATCTCCCTTGAACACTGTCTGATGGTTTATCAAATTGAGATTTTGTTTATAATTTATAAATGTAATATTTTTCTAACTTATTTAATTTTATGTCATCTTTATTAATTTCTAAATGTCTAAATTTGTGTAAATATCAGAAATAGAATATTTATTCGAGAGTCTGCCATATTTGATAAACCTAATTTATTACTTTCTATAATTTCCTTAATGTTCCAGAAATCTAATTTTAAAGGATCTCTTTGTTTTTCCTATATAAATACGATCACAATCATTACATTTAATTTTATAAATTCCACTTAAATTAACATTTTATTGTTATTAGTTTTGTTTTTTAAATATTTTATTATGTGGTTTAAATATTTTTTGTTGTAAGTTTTAGTAATGTTTTCAATGATATTAAACCAAATTTATAAATATTACAAATTATACAAACAAAATTTCAATTTGATAACCATCAGACAGTGTTTGAGGGAGACAGTCTTATAAAAGCTGTAACAGATAGCAGCACTTGTATAAATTAATACACAATTTTCATTATTGTAGTTTTTTTTTTTAGTTTTTACTATGCAATAATAAATAATAATATTTTCATAGCTGAGGATGCGGGATCCCGTGAAAGTACTTTCATGAAAAAATAAAGTAAGATATATGTCTTATCTCAATATTCTTACTACACGGTTTATTTAATAGAATTTAAGTATAATTTAACAGTACAGAGGAATAATATGAATCTTAAAAAGATTAATTTCAGTAAAATTATATATATATTTATATATAAAAATCATCAATTGTCATCAAATAAGATTGCTATCTCTAAGTTTTACTTGTTCTGTTAATATTACCTGCATTTTGATGAGATTGACATGTGTAATATGCTCAGTAACCCAAGAGGAAACCACTTCACTTTCCTTGGTTAGTTGAATATGGATATTGATTATTCTCAAGAAGAGGTAAGCTGTTTTCGTGTATGACTCATGTTTCATGTCAGATTACCAAACTCTATATGAATGCTTAAAATCAAGCTTTCAGCATTAAAAAGGTGTATAATATATTTTTATATTTCATTCATTCTGTTGTTAGTACTTTATGAAAAATAATATTACAATTTTAATATGTTAGTTATGTGATGAATTTTTTTTTTGATGTTGCATTACAGACTATAGAACATCTGCATACAAATACACTGCTAGAACATTTAGATCTTTCTGAAAATAGTATATCACATATTTCTAATCTTGCATTATTAACTAAACTTAAGGTAAGCCAAATAATTATGGAATACTTCATTTATTAACAGAAAAATTATGTAGTGAAACTTCTGTGGCTTAAGTTTTTTAGTTATAAATAGAAATAATTATTTCCACTCTACAGTAGAGTTAATTTATTTTTTATTCATTCTGTTATTCTTAGTTACTTGATAGAATATACTGAACATGTTAATCCCTCTTGCCTGTTTCCAAACTTTCTGATAAAAAATTAAAATGTTGCAATTTATTTAAAAAGAAAACCTCAGTTCTAGGCTTTATTTTGTTTTAATGTGTAACTAAGCTCTTTCATCACCAAATGACTTGCTTAATTTTTTTTCTGTATTTGTTAGAGAAAGTATCTTCAACATTCTCATTCATAAATATTTGCAGATTTTAATTTAAGTGGAATAAAACGATAATTTTAAAAACTTCCTGCCTCCCATACAGCCTTAGCTGATGCCTGTTAGCAATCTTTTTTCCTACTTTTATCAAAATTGAGGTTTTTATGTTTTCTTCTCTTGGAAAAGGATATGTGGTGAGCATATTTTATGAACTTATTAATATTTAAAAAAAAAATTATAACTTAAAATTGTTAAAATGTTTAAAAAGAATAATAGAACTGCATTAAAAGCAAAAAAAAAAAAAAAAAATTAAAAATTTTTAAAATATGCTTTTATTTAGCTGTAGTGGGAAAAATTAATGGAAAGATTAAAAAAAAAAATATCAGAATTTCACTAATTGGAAATTACTGAATCAAACTGTAAAATGTTTGGAAAAGTTTTCCAAGACAATTATATTTGAAGATGCATTAAAAAAAGAAAAATAATTTCATTTTCATATTAAATCAAGAATAAAATGTTTATTTAAACTCCTCTATTAAATTTAAATTACATTGAAATTGTGATAAATATTAAAAATATATAATTATATATGATTTAATAAAATATATGTTTTGATATTGATATTGATGATCTACAAATCTGTTTTCTTTTCACTGTAGTAAATACAATTTTATGTAAACATTTATTTATTATATCTCTCAACTAATTTTATTATAATAGTGCATATTGATTGAATTTATTAACAAAATTCCTTTAGATTTAATATCATGAATAATAAAAGTGTGCGGGGTATCCTTCTTTGTATTAAGTTATATTTTATAATCATTTCATTGATAATTTGCTATGCAGCAAGAGACACAATCTCATGGAATGTATTAATTTATCACTTTAAACATTGTATAAATATCTCAATATAAATAACTCAACAGTATAAACAGTATAAATAACTCAATACGAGTACCCTTCTTTATATTACATTATATTTTATAATCATTCCATTGATAATTTGTTAAGCAGCAAGAGACACAATCTCATTGAATAGATTAATTTATCACTTTAAACATTGTATAAATATCATAACTCAATACGGGTACCCTTCTTTGTATTACATTATATTTTATAATCATTCCATTGATTATTTGCTATGCAGCAAGAGACACAATCTCATGGAATGTATTAATTTATCACTTTAAACATTGTATAAATATCATAACTCAATACAATTGTTCCAATCAGTACATAGATTTCTCCTGAAATGTAATGATAGCAAAATGAAAAAAATACAAAAATTGATTTTGAAATTCATTGTTTTATTTCAAACTCTTATTTGGTACACAGATTTTTAAATGGCGAGTGTAAAGGTTTTAATGTATCTCACTGGATACCACCACATTACAAATCTGTTTTCTTACATAGTAGAAAGCACAGCTGACTGGCACTCTGCGTTGAAGCCTTTTGTACACATGTGCAGTTGTTTGAATTTTGTTATATGCGAACAAGAAATTTTCTATGAAAATAAATTTTTTTATAGAATTTTTGTCATCACAATGCATATTCATCGACAACAAACATGTGTGGAAAGTTTTACCTTCTACCTCATCTGGAAGTAGGTTAAATATTGCTGCCAAAATTTTGATCATCCTGCCATGCACAGAGCAAGTTAAATAAAAGCATGTAAATCGCAATTGTTTTATGTAGAGAGTGTCCTTAAAAGGTGAGGCCAAACTCTAGGAAGTGATTCTACTTAACATACTGAAGAAAGTATATCCAATGAACACAGGTCTGAAAATGCATATTTTTCTGTCTGTCTGCTATTCTGTTTTTTTTTTTTTTTTTTAAAGAAAAAATCTATTTTTCAAGAACGGTTGGAGATGACGCAATAAAATTTTGTACTTTATTTTAAACTAACATTTTTTAATAGGAAAAAAATAACGATACTCTTCATTGATAAATTTCAAAATGGCAGTCGTTTCAATTTTTCAATCTTAGATATCTTAGGAATTACTAGATTTATCAAATTGTGTTGTTTTGTTCACAAAAAAAGTTTCATAATTTTTATAATACATCATCTTACTTGTAAAAATCCAGTGACAAAACAGAGTTATTGCAAAATGTAGGCCTTAACTGACAAGGTGGCCATCTTGATTTTTTTTATTATCATGACTTACTTGATAACTAAATTAAATTTTCTGATTAAAATTGCTAAAAATTCAACATTATGGGAATTTAATAAAATTATTATAAGAGCATGTGAAATTTTGGTTTTCTGCTGAGAATCACAACAAATGTTCAATGGTAACCTCCATTCATTCTGACACAACAATCCACACATTTAGTGACTGATGTACATGCTCAAAAATTCCTGGCTGCTCCCTGATTGTTTGAAAAGAGCGGACAATTCTCTCCTCTAACTGATGAACATTGACAATTGGTGCTGAATAAACAAGAGACTTTACATATCTCCATAGATAATAGTCTAATGGATTCAGATCTGGCGAGTGTGCAGACAAACAAATGGGACTGCCCCTTAACCAATCTACCTTCCTTGAAAAAGATCAGTTAATTTTTTTCTGACAGCAGTTGCAAAGTGGGTAGGCACACCGTCATGCATGAGCCGCATGTTCACTGTGCTTTGCAAAGGAACATCTCTAGAAGTTGAGGTAGGTCATTTGTTATGAATTCCAAATATGAGTAACCTGTATATCGATGTGGCAAAAAGAACGACCCGATTAGCTTATTCATCTAGATTGCTCCCCAAACATTCAGAAAAAACCTGTGTTAACTTCCTGCTTGAAAAAATGCATAAGGATTTTCCTCACACAAAACATGTTGGTAGTCGAAGTTGTTTATACCATCCTTAGTGAGACACCTCGTCTGTAAAAAAAAATGTTAGATATCTACTCCAGGTTATAGGCACACACTTGTTAATTAACCACCAACTGAATGCAATCCTTCATTGATTACCACCAGGTAGAAGAGCTTGTACTGTCGCAGATGGTATGGGTACAGCAGTAATTGTGAGTGTAAAGTATTCTTTACTATAATACAAGATATGTTTTCTTGGACAGCAACTCTTCTGCATGATAATTCCGGATCCTTTGCAAACTTTTTCAAATCTCTTTCTTCTACCTGTGGTGTTGAATTAGTTTTAGGTCTATTATTACCAACTATGACAGCTTTAAATATCCCAGTTTTTCACTTAAACGTGTATGAAGACATGAAAATAATTTTCTATCTGGCTGACAGCTGTTTGAATATTTTTATTGGTAAAGCCTTTTTGCTTCGCTCGCGCTGCCAATGGCAAGACGGTATGTAAAATGCATATCAGCAAGTTCATTATTTGTATAATTTTTATTCATTTTAAATGACAACATGATTAATGATAATTTTCAACCAAGAAACAAAGATTTTCAAAATTCAGAGCACATATATCACAATTCAATGGAAGTAATAGAACATGAAAATATTTTGTTTTCAAGTGAAAGAAAAACAATGTAAAAATAAAAAAACAGCTGTTTCAGTTACAGTTATCATAGAGTACTTATTTATATAGCCTTTTTGATTAATAAAATTTGTTTGAATAAAAACTATGTATTCAGTTTTCACATTTTTTTATTATTGAGAATTAATTGTTTCTTGGCTAGCTCTTACAATAATTATTATTAAATTTCCATGATGTTGAATTTTTAGCAATTTTAATCAGAAAATTTGATTTACTTATCGAGTGAGTCACAATAATAAAAAAAACAAGATGGCCATCAATACAATATTGGTGTATTGATGGCCTACTTCTTGCAATAACTGTTGTTTGTTCAGATTTTTATGACTAAGGTGTCGTTTTGTTCACAAAAGGATGATTCATAATTTTTATAATAAAAACACAATTTGATAAATCTAATAATTTCTAAGATATTTAAGATTGAAAAATTGAAACTACCACAATTTTGAAATTTCAATGAAGAGTATCATTTTTTTCCTGTTAAAAAATGTTAGTTTAAAATAAAGTACAAAATTTTATTGCAATAGCTCCAACTGTTCCTGAAATAGTTTTTTCTTTAAAAAAAACATAATGGCGGACAGACAAAAATATTCGTTTCCGGAAATTAGAAATAAAGTATACATTTAAACAATTGTTTTTATATCAAATGTTTAATTTTTTGATCATGTTCTGCTAAATGAATATTGACGTAAACATTTTTAAAATTATCTAAACAGCAATAAATAATTTAAAATCGTTCTGCTATTAGATTTTTAGAACTAAGGATACCCCTGGTACTTGTATCTCGATAATGTTTATTTTTCTAACTTTTAAGACCAATTATCTTTCTAATTTTTATTACCCATTATTGCCTCATTATTTAAGACACAATAGGAAATCAGCAGGAAAATTTTGCACAGTTGTTTTAAGGTCTTTCTTTTAGCTATCGAGTTTACTTTTACTGCAAAACTATTTTCACTTAGAATTTTTATTCAATTTTTCAATTTTTTTCGCAAAAAGTTGATGTACCTTAGAAAATATAAATCATTAGGTCTTAAAAAAAAACTCAGTAGTTGTGCACACTGAAAAAATTTAATTTTCCTACTTTAAGCGGTTCATGAGAACATTGTTTTTAAAAAAAACATACAATTTTCGGAAAACTATTAAAAACATCATTTACTGTAAGTCAGTGCATCCCAGCACCAAATTCTGCATTGTCTGGATCTTCTTCCTCATCATCCTTATATTCTGATTTGAGTCTTTTTCTGTTTTTCTTAGTTCCATGTTAATAAACTATTTTTGCTTCAATGTTAGTACTGTTTATTCAATGATAGTTCTTGTTCCATGGATAAAGCCCATGTGAAGGGTTTTCATGTGTCGAGATTTTATCAAAATAAATGATTTTATCAAAATAGCATGCCCATATTGCATGCTTCATGTCTTATACTATATGTATTTTTTCTTGTAGCAAACCATAGTAGCCCTGAATTTCATTGATAAATTTATCTGTAAATTGGCACTTTCCTGAAATTTTTTTTACCACCTTCTAAGAAAATATTCTTCAAGTCTGCGGAGTTTTCGCAGTCTCAGCCCATCCCCTTCTTAATATGACCAAAATTGACAAAGTGCCAACAAAAAACAAATAATTTAAAATAAACAGATTCAAACTTCAGATTTTGCAGTGAGTAGTGCTTAACAAACAAATCAATTTTGCCACTATAAAAATTATTTTGGCTTATTTCATTGTTTTATACGCATAGAATAGCATTTGAAATAAGCAAAAATGTTACAAAAATGTAAAAAAACAATGTACCAGATGAGCAAAAAACTGGACACTAAAATATAAGGACTTCTTTATTCTGGGTAGCCAAAAAATGACAAATTCTGGGTAGACAGCATCACAAATACTCATAAAAAATAGAAGTGATAATAGATAGTAGATGTGATGTGAAAGATAATTGATATTGTAGTAAAATATATTTTAGTACAAAGATTACATATAAAGACAGTTTGCAGACTTACTTATCCAACTGTAGAATCTTAGAATTTAAGAAACCACTGCTACAAGGATGTTCAAAAAGTTCATTTTTTCATCTAGTTCAATATGTTTGATCTGGGCTTCTCAAACATGATTTGAGAAGCCACTAGACGAGGCTAAAGTGGAGCATGTCGTTAAGATGTTGTTACCGGCCCACTCGGTCCGTGCCGAGCGGGACTTCGGCGAAGTGGGCGACTTCCTTCCCGCTCTTCTCGATGGAAGAACTGGAGGGAGTCCTACGGTCGCTGAAAGGCAAAAAAGCCGGCCGAGGTGCTCAAACTTGTGGGGCGCTGCAGGCCCCATCTTCTTTTAGACATGTATAATGCATGTCTGAAAGCTGGGTCTTTTAGCGCCAGATGGAAGACCGCGCGTCTTGCGCTGATTCCCAAGGGCAAAGAAAACGTAGAGTCGCCGTCCTCCTACCGGCCATTGTGTATGCTTGACACAGCTGGGAAGGTATTGGAAAAGCTGTTAAAGAAAAGATTGGTTGCGGCGATGAATCAGGCAGGTGGCCTGTTACCCAACCAGTACCGTTTCCGGCAGGTCGGTTGACCCTAGACATAATTCACGAGGTTATTGAGGCAGTGCGGCGAGCAGAGGACCACAGTCATTTTTCGCGACGTGTGGTCCTCGTTACGTTGGACGTTAAAAACGCTTTCAACTCCGCACGGTGGAACGATATGAAAGGGCCCTGGAGCATTCGTTCCATGTGCCTCAATACCTCCTCAGAGTGGTGGACGCATACCTGAGGAACCGCGGCCTCATTTACGAGACCGTGGAAGGCTGGCGTAGGATTGCGATCACGTCAGGGGCGGCGCAGGGATCGATTATCGGCCCCGACCTTTGGAACGCCGTCTATGATGGCTTGCTGAGGTTGGAAATGCCTGAAGAATCTGTCTTGGTTTGGTACACTGACGACGTTGCACTACTTGTCGCAGACCGCGATGTGGAGCACACCCAACTGAGGTTAAGCCGAGCCATGCACAGAGTTGCTGCCTGGCTGGACGGCCGTAGGTTGTCTGTAGCTCTCAGCAAAACTGAGGTTTTAACGAAGAAGCATATGATGACAACCTTCTCTCCCTGAGGGTCGGGGTGGAGGTTGTCGAGCCTAATCCGGCCGCAAAGTACCTCGGTATGATGATTGACCGGAAACTCAGCGTTGCTGGGCAGTTTCGGAGAGCCGCCGGCAAAAGCTGCAAGAGCCATAACTGCCCTCAGCCGGCTCATGGCGAATGTCGGCAGACCGAAGGCCAGCAGACGGCGATTGCTAAAGTCCACGGTGCATTCCATCCTGTAATACGGGTCGGAATTGTGGGCCAGGCATTAAGAGCAAGAAACCGGAAGCGGCTCGCGCAGGTGCAACGGACCGCAGCCTTGCGAGCCGCTTCCCCGTATCGGACGGTCTCCGAGCCTGCAGTACTGGTGGTCGCCGGCGTCATACCCATTGCTATCCTACAAGAGATGATGACCAGGCGAAGACTGGGAGACCATTGCCAACGAGGAACGCACTCGCATGTTCCTCGCATGGCAAGAGACCTGGGACCATGAGACCAGAGGACGATAGACCCCAAGGCTTATCCCTTTGATCAGACCATGGATGGAGCGGCAGCATTGAGAGGTGGAGTGTACTACATGACCCAATTTTTATTGGTCATGGGTACTTCATGCTTACCTCCATGTCATAGGGAAAGCTCCATCCCCCGACTGTCTATTGCCCCGTTGTACGGGATAACGCTGAGCACACTTTTTTCAAATGTGCTCGATGGGCAGTAGATCAAGGGACACTAGAGGCAGATCTCGGAGCACTGAGCATTGTGGGGCACAATGTGGTTGCGATGACGCTCTGTAATCTGAGCAGTTGGGAAATCGACAACATTCTCAGGACCAAAAAGGTTGACCTGGATCTTTCTGAAAATTAGGTAGCACCTAATCAGGCTAGTATAGAAGAACTCGACCAGAAGTAATGTGCTAAACGGTTCTGGGTTGAGTCCTGGTAGAAAGCGGGGTGGTTTTGGTCGGTAGTCTGCTGATAGTGGTTGGATAATACCATCAGTGGGTATTATCCGACACTTCGTGTATAAATGCATTTCCACCTCCCTCCACAAAAAAAAAAATTATTATTATTCGTTTATTATTGTTTGCTGTTATGATTATTGTTATTATTTTGATTATTATTGTGAGTTGTTTATTGTTGTTTATTATTATTATAAGTGTTATTATTGATTTATCCTATTTTACTTATGTTTTTAAACTAATGAATTGTAATTATGATAAACATTATAAATTGTCAATCTCTCAATATCCTGATCGAGCCGCAAGTACACGAAAAGATATTAAGTTAAAATAATTTTGCATTATTATTTTTTGTGTTGAATTTGTGTTTTATTTTTTTTTTCAGGCATTATTTCTGCATAAGAATCATATTTCACAGTTGTTGCATTGTGAAATATATCTACCTCCCAGTCTTGTAACATTGACCCTGGCATCCAATAATTTAGTAGATCTCAATGAAGTATCACATTTGGTTCATCTAAAAGATTTACGAGAATTATCGATAACTGGAAATCCTTGTGTTACAATGACTGGCAATTGCATGTATCCTTTTTAAATGATTATATATATTTAATTTAGCATATAAAATTACAAAATTTAACGTTGAAGTCAAGGAAAACAGGCTGCTATCAAAAAAGATTGAAATAAAATATGTTACTTGTATCAGTTGCTGTTCAATTTATGTATGGAAGACACATTAAAGAAATAAAGAAACAGTTTACTGTAGAATAAAAAATAAAAATTGTGGGATTTTTTTTATGTAGTAAGTTCATTAACTAAATTATATTGGTTTATCCTTCCTTTTTTTTTTGTCTTCAGTCATTCAACTGGTTTGATGCAGCTCTCCAAGATTCCCTGTCTAGTGCTAGTCGTTTCATTTCAGTATACCCCCTACATCCTACTTCCCTAACAATTTGTTTTACATATTCCAAAACATTGCCTGCTTGCACAATTTTTTCCTTCTACCTGTCTCTCCAATATTAAAGCGACTATTCCAGGATGCCTTAATATGTGGTTTACAAGTCTGTTTCTTCTTTTAACTATATTTTTCCATATGTTACTTTCTTCATCAATTTGCTGCAACACCTCTTAATTCGTCATTTTATCCACCCATCTGATTTTTACATTCTCCTGTAGCACCACATTTCAAAAGCTTCTAATCTTTTCTTCTCGGGTACCACTGATTGTCCATGTTTCACTTCCATATAAAGCTACACACCAAACATATACTTTCAAAAATCTTTTCCGGATGTTTAAATTAATTTTTGATGTAAACAAATTATATTTCTGATTGAATGCTCATTTCGCATGTCCTATTCGGCATTTTTATATCACTCTTGCTTCGTCCATCTTTAGTAATTCTATTTCCCAAATAACAAAATTCTTCTACCTCCATAATATTTCCTCTTCCTGTTTTTACATTCAGTGGTTTATCTTCATTATTGCTACAATATTTCATTACTTTTGTTTTGTTCTTGTTTATTTTCATGCAGTAGTTTTTGCGTAGGACTTCATCCATGCCGTTCATTGTTTTTTCTAAACCTTTTTTACTCTCAGCTAGAATTACTATATAGAATTACACATCATAGCATCTTTATCTTTTCACCATGTACTGTTACTCCAGATCGAAATTGTTCTTTAACATCATTAACTGCTAGTTCTATGTAAAGATAAAAACTAACGGGAATAGGGAACATCCTTGTAGGACTCCCTTTTTTATTATGGCTTCTTTCTTATGTTCTTCAGTTATTACTGTTGCTGTTTGGTTCCTGTAAATGTTAGCGATTCTTCTATCTCTGTATTTGGACCCTAATTTTTTTTAAATGCTGAACATTTTATTTCAGTCTACGTTATCAAACGCCATTTCCAGGTCTATAAATGCGAAGTATGTTGGTTTGTTTTTCTTTAATCTTCCTTCTGCTATTAATCTGAGGGCTAAAATTGCTTCCCTTGCCACCATATTTTTCCTGAAACCAAATTCGTATTCTCCTAACACTTCTTCCACTCTCCTCTCAATTCTTTTGTACAGAATTCTAGTTAAGATTTTTGTTGCATGACTTGTTAAGTAATTGTTCTGAATTCTTTACATTTATCTGCTCCTGCTTTCTTTGGTATCATGACTATAACACTCTTTTTGAAGTCTGACAGAACTTCCCCTTTTTTGTAAATATTACCCACCAGTTTGTATAATCTATCAATCGCTTCCTCACCTGTACTGCACAGTAATTCTGTTGGTATTCTGTCTATTCCAGGAGCCTTTCTGTGATTGAAATCTTGTAATGCTCTCTTAAATTCAGATCTCAGTATTGTTTCTCCCCTTTCATCCTCTTCGACTTCCTCTTCTTCCTCTATAACACCAATTTCTCATTCATTTCTTCTGTATAACTTCAATATATTCCACCCACGTATCGGCTTTTCCTTTTGTACTATAAATCGGTATACCATCTTTGTTTAACACATTATTAGATTTTAATTTATCTACCACAAAATTTTCCTGAATGCTTCATCCATTTTACCAATGTTCATTTCTCTTTCCACTTCTGAACACTTTTCTTTAATCCACTCTTCTTTCTTTTGTAGTATTTCTTAATTGTCGATAGTTCCTTTTACTTTCTTCATCACTAGTATTCTTATATTTAGTATGTATATCATCTGAAATCCAAGGTATTCTACCAGTTCTCTGTTCCACCTAAGTTCGCTTCTGCTGATTTAAGAATTTCCTTTTTAACATTCTCCCATTCTTCTACATTTTCTACCTTATCTTTTTTACTGAGACCTCTTGCAATGTCCTCCTCAAAAATCTTCTTTACCTCCTCTTCCTCAAGCTTCTCTAAATTCCACTGATTCATCTGACACCTTTTCTTCAGGATTCTAAACCCCAATCTACATTTTGTTATCACTAAATTATGGTCACTATCAATGTCTGCTCCAGGGTAAGCTTTGCAGTCAACAAGTTGATTTCTAAATCTTTACTTAACCATGATATAAACTATCTGATACCTTGCAGTATCACCTGGCTTTTTCAATGTGTATATTCTTCTATTATGATTTTTAAACTGGGTGTTGACAGTTACTAAATTATACTTCATGCAAAACTGTATAAGTCGGTCCCCTCTTTCATTCCTTTTGCCCAGTCCGTATTCACTCACTATATTTCCTTCCTTGCCTTTTCCAATGCTTGCGTTCCAATCTCCAACTATTATTATGTTTTCATCCCATTTTACGTGTTTAATTGCTTCGTCAATTTCTTCGTATACACATCATCATGGGGCGCTTGTAGTCATATAGACATTAATAATTGTTATTGGTTTAGGTTTTTATTTTATCCTTATTACAATGATTCTATTGCTATGCATTTTGAAATACTCTACTCTCTTCCCTATCTTGTTCATTATGAAACCTATACCTGCATACCCATTATTTGAAACTTAGTTAATTATTCTAAAGTCACCTGACCAAAAGTCGTTTTCCTCTTCCTACCAAACCTCGCTAATTCCTACTACATCTACATTTATCCTATCCATTTCCCTCTTTAAATCTTCTAACCTACCAACCTTTTTTAGACTTCTAACATTCAACGCTCCGACTCGTACAATGTTATTTTTTAATTTTCTGGTGACTCCTTCCTTAGTAGTCCCCACTCGGAGATCCGAACGGGGGACTAGTTTACCTCCAGAATATTTTACCAAGGAAGGTGTCTCCATCTTTATATATGAAAATGCAGAGAGCTTCATTTTCTTGTAAAAAAGGAGCTGTAGTTTTTTATTGTTTTCAGCTGCGCAGTACTCAGAAGATTGAGTGATGTTGATATGGCCGTTTAAGTCATCCTGACCTACACCCTTAACAACTAATGAAAGAGCTGCTGCCCTCTTTCTGGAATCATTTCTTAGTCTGGCTCATAACTGATACCTCTCCGATATGGTTGCACCTTTGGTCCAGCTACTCTATATCACTGAGCATTCAAGCCCCCTCACCATCGGCAAGGTCTCATGATTCATAGAGGGAGGTGAATAGGATATTTGTGAAATACATCACCTATCATGTTTACCATTCTTATTTTGTTACTTGTTTTTCTCTATTTTTTTGTTCAGTTGAGTTTGCACTGTGGTAGACTTTCAAGTAGCATTCTGGGGGATATTTGTAATTCATATTGCCTATTTTGTGTGCACTTGATTATGTAGTTTATATATTATACAAAATGTAAACCACCAAAACACAGTGATTAGACTAAACTTATCATATTATCTCCAATAATCGATTATCGCAGGATCCCACATCTTTAGTTTGTATTGAATGAATTCTATAATTATTCCAAAATATATTCATTTTATATTTGTTGAAATTATATTTTTTAAACTTTTGAAAACTACTATGAACATATATATGCAAATTTTGCTGTACAGTACTGGAATGATGAGTACTTTTATTAGATTTACTTTTATAAGATTCAATTATTCTAAGATATTATTTTAAGATTCACATTATTTATATAATATATATATATATATTTAAATTAAAATGCAACAATTGCAAAAAGATATATATTGGTAAAACGAATAGGTCCTTTAAAGATAGATTTAGTCAACATTTTAGATCATTTAAAAATAAAAATATTGGTCTCTCAAATGTAGCCGACCATTTAATAAATAATAATCATAATATAACTAATTTAGACAATTATTTAGATGTAATCGAAAGAGTAAATATTGAACATGAAAATTATAATAAAAAATTAGAAATTTTAGGAAAATTTTATGTATATGAGGGACATTCAATAATTAAAGAGACAAATTAATATAGAAAAAATCTGTATTTTTACAAAATGAGACTTTTAATACTTCTCAACATAAATTCACTTGTCCCAACGATGAACTAGTTTATTATACCTGATGCAAAGAAGTCTTTTTCTTGTTGTTTGAGCCACTTTCCCACAAATTCTTTGACCTCATTGTTGTTGAACTTTTTCATGTAATGCCATGTAAACCAAACAAGTGAAAATCTGAGGGAGCCAAATCTAGACTGTAGGGAGGATTTGGTAGTATGTCCTAACCCACTTTTCCAATGTTTTCTTGGGTTAGCTGGGCGGTGTGAGAGCGAGTATTGTTGTGTAGCAATATCACACCTTTTCTTTGAGATCCATGACGCTTATCTCTCATTGCTGGCTTTACTTTTTTCATCAGCATGTCTGAGTAGTAGACACTGTTTATTGTATGCTGATTTTCCAAATAATCACAAAAGACGACACCTTGGGCATCCAAAAGACAGTCAACATGACTTTTTCCGCTGATGCTTGCATTCTGAATTTCTTTCAGACGGGTGAACTGATGTGCTTCCATTCCATGCTTTTGAATTCTGGTTCAAAACGGTGAACCCAAGTTTTATTACACATTAAAATCTTGTTTAGAAAAGGGTCACCTTCCTTTTCATAGTGTTCTTTCAAGTCTGTACACACTTTGAGTCTTGTTTCCTTGTGTTATTGCATTACCTCTTTCAGGACCCACCTTACACTTGTTTTTCTCTACTTGAGCTTGTTACTGATAACGTTATGAACCGTGCCAACACTTATTGCTACTGTTTTTCCTATATGTTCAACTGTAATACATTGGTCTACATGAATAATGTTGTTGTCAATGTGGGTTTCAAGCAAAGGAGTTGACACTTCAACTGCCCGGCCAGGACGTTGCTCGTCAGTCACTGAGGTTCAACCGTTTTTGAATTGTAAACCCACTTATAAAAATTGTTTACCCACTTATAAAAATTCCCCCGGTTCATACAATTTTCACCATACTGTAAAATAATTCAAGAAAAGATTTTAGCCCGTTTTTCATCTTCAGAAAGCAAAAAATGAATCACTGAACATTTTTCAACTAATATGGAAACTTCAAGCAGACACGCCATCATTAAATGCAATATTGAGGTTATAAACAAAACAATTTTTATCTGTCAGCTGTTCTCAGCTCATCCCAATGATGCCAACTAAAGTCATGAAAGTACAAAATCCTCCTACAAACTGTTTCATTTCTACATCAACTTGTCTCTTTAATTATTGAATGTCCCCCATATATAGATATAAACATAAATTCAGCCTTATAGATCTGCAAACAGAATTTGATGGGGACGTTCTTATTAAAATTATTTAAGTTAGCATACAAAGATATTGATAAATTATAATAGTCATTGCAATATTTCTTCATTCTCTCAGAACAAATATTTGCTCTGAATTTTTTAAATGTTTTTAAATTTTATCAATATCAATTTTTACAAAATAAATAAAGATAAATGTGCAAATGTAAACGGATGAAGAATTATAAAAAAATATCACTGAAAATTGGGCTGAGGCCCAAAAACGTTTTGAACATAAAAAAGTAAAGGTAAGAGTGTTCTCTAATTCTGTACTTTGCAGAGGTTGAAAAAATATTATATTATGTATAGTTATTTAACATACAGAGGAAAAGAAAGAAAAAATGATGGACTATAAAAAATGTAATCTAAATATATATACAAGGGTCATTCAATAAGTCCTTATAAAAAGATAGAAAAACAAATTATTTTGTCTAGATGTTTTTTATTTTTAACATAATCTGCTTTTAACTCTTTATACTTTTCCAAGTGTTTCTCCAACTTTTTTAAGTCTTCCAAAAAGTAGGATTTCAAAAGTCCTCAAAAGCATTTGTTTGGGCGATGACCTCCTTGTTCAACGTGAACCATTGCCCGCCGAGCCATTTTTCAAGTTTGGAAATAAAAACAAAAATCACTGGGAGCCAAATCTGATGGATACGGTTGATGTTGTAATAATTTGAACTGTAATTCCATAATTTTGGCCGTTGGAACTGTGCAGGTATGTGCCTGTGCATTGATGGAAGAGGATCTTTTTCTTTTTCAAATGAGGATGTTTTTTCTTGATTTCTGTGTTCAACTGGTGCAGTAATGATGTATAATACTCTCCAGTTATTGTTTATCCTTTTTCCAAGTAAGTAAACCGTGGCCATCACCTTGCCAGCTGATTTCACCATCTTCGCCTTCTTCGGAGCCCGTTCTTCTTCAAAAACCCACTGTTTTTACTGTTCACTGTTCCTTTGTCTCTGGAGTGTAGTAGTGTATCAATGTTTCGTCTACAGATGTTTTGATGCGAAACTCATCAGGATTGCAATGGAAAAACTCTAAAACAGCCTCAGATTCGACCACACCATTGCATTTATTCTCTACTGAGAGCAGATGTAGCACCCATCTTACCAAAATTTTTTTCACACCCAATTTTTCATGCAAAATTGAAAACACTGTACCTTGCAACTTGCCTGTGGCCTCAACTATTTCACGCACTTTGATTCGTCAATCTTTCAAAACCATATCATGAATTTTGTCAATCATTTCAGGCGTGTTCACTTCCACTGGACGTCCTGAACAATATTCATCTTTTTTGGAAGTACAGCCATGTTTAAACTCATTTACCCAATTGTAAACAGTTGCAAACACAGGAACAGATGTACCATGAACTTCATCCAACTCAGCTTTGATCTCATTCGGTGTTAAGCTTTTTAAATATAAATGTTTAATCACTACTCGAAATTCACTTTTATCCATTTTTCTAAATAAACAATAGCTTGTTATTTCAATTAACTATGACAATGAAACCACATGATGGATACAGCTGAAACTTTAACTGCACTCTAGCAACAAATGACGCTATTAAAAGCAAACCGTTTTCGATATGATGCCATCTTTTAGATTTTCTAAGAATCTATTGAACGATTCTCGTGTGTGTATTCATATATATGATGAATATGTTTTAATGTAACCAACTGGAAATGCATGATTTTGTGAAAATCTATTATAGGAATTAATGTAGTAAGTTTAACTTATCTAATCACTGTGTTTTGGTGGTTTTTATATTCATATAATTTTATTAATACAGTAGTCAATATGTTAATATACTCACATTATATATATACATGCACATGTATGTAATTTATCTTCTAGTCACATAGCCTACTTACTCTGAATAATTTGAACTGATCATTTTTACTTCTTTATGACAAAAATCTATTGCAAAGATAAAAACTTAAAATGATATAGACTTAATAGTAAATTCACAAAAAACTTACTTAAGTTACTTCAAGTCAATTATTTAAAAAGGTTTTTAAAAATTTGTAAAACTATTATTTTTGTGGGTGAGGGTATTTTTTCCCCAGTGATATTAATTTTCGCTCCTCTTTTTGATTGAATTATTTTTTGTAAGCTGAGAAAATATATGCAAGAAAGTTTTTGTTAAACCAATCCCTTTTGAGATGCATGAAAAACCACTGTGTCATCTCCCTACCTCCTTATCTGATGTTAAAAAAATTTAACAGAACCAGTCATGTAACTCATTTCATCAGATACAATTATTTTTTTTTAATAATTTTTCTTAGATATAAATTTAAGCTTAAATGTAAATTAAACTCATTAATAGTGTGTTTTTGAATCAGTTTTATTACTTTTTTAAAACTCAGATTGTAATACATAAAATTATAAACAAAAATAAATAAATAAGACTACTACCTAGTTTGTTGCATGACCCAAAGGTTGTCTGCCCCAGGTTGACGTACATTAACAAAATGTAGTCCCCAAAAAAGTAAAACATACAACTAAGAATTAACTCTAGTAACTAACTGTTACTAATACTTCACTGAGGCCCTCACATAATTCACCAGTTTGACCAATTTTTGCCATATAATGTATAAATCTTTTCATGTTTCCAAAATACTGTTTCTCCCAAATACTGAATTCTAAATTCATCCAAGATCAGATACCTATCTAAGAAGTGGTCTATTAAAAGGCAACATGGCATTTTTTGTTTTAATTGTGCTTTCAAATAGTAAATCCAATATACCTCTCTCCCAGAAAAAAATTTTATTTAGTATAAACACCATGATGAAAATGTTTATACCCTCTGCCATCAACCGTTTTTCTGTATTTTCAAAATATCCATATCACAACCATATTTTTCTCCCGATTCTGACAGACTTGTAGCCTGACTAATTTTCCCCCTAATTATATGTTATAACAACTTGTTTTGTTATCTATCATCAGATACACATACGGTTTTCATAATGTATTTAAAATTTATTCTTAAAGTTTGCTAAAATATTAATTAACAGAGTCGATTTCCAAATACAGTCTACAATTACGAATATTTCTAAGAGGGCTAATAGTTTTTTTTTAAACAAAACATTGAAAACTTTCCAGTATTTAATAGGGGATGTTCTCTCTGAAAAGTGCGCTGAAGAGGGTTACCCCAAGACATTTATAAGTATTGAAATAGAAATATCTAACCCCCAATTTTCTATTTTTCTAATGCCCTCTTACATCCATCTCATGTAAAGACCATTTTTTTTTTACTCAGCTGACTGAAAATTATTAATCATTTGCTAGAGCATTTTAGATTCTGGTGCTAAAATAAACAAATCGTCTGTATTTAACAATCCTCTAATGTTCTGTCCCCTATCTGTAGTCTCTCCACATCATCGTGTATATCGTTCTCTAACAAGGCAATGAGTGAAGGTGAGATGAGGCAACACTCTCTATCACCTGTAAAAAATTACTTTGTTGATCATTACAGCAGACAAATCAAGAGGAATTTTTTCTTTTAAATTCATTAACACCTTTAAAAATTTAGTACTGTAACCATTATAAATTTTTACTAAAATAGGCTCATAGGGCTTAATTAAGTTGGTTACTTTGTTTGTAGTGTATACTTTTTATTTTATAAATTTTGTATTACGTCGACGGATGATTTAAAAAATGCTAAGTTAAATGAATTTATTCAAAGAAGACTGATTGTGGATAATCATGGCATAATTAAATAAGAATAAACTATTTTTTGATGATCAATTCTTATTGCACATTCTTGCTAAAATTAAATTTTATCATAGTATGATATCATGCTCGCAATGGAACAAACTTTTCCTGTAGAAAGCGTTATATTAGTGTTCGTGCACACATTCACATAGCCTGAGTAATACTCAGGAATGTTGGTGGGGTTAGACAGGGAGATCGTCGATAAGATGCAGTTTATGTTCAGATTTGTCCGTGTGAGCTTCAGTGCAGTGATTTTGTTCATAAAATGCTGTTTGGAAAACTGTTCAAAAAATGTATAATTTATATTTTATTCTGGATACACGTATGAGATGCTTTATTATTAGAGGCCTCTCTGCAACAACATTTCAATGGATCCATTACAATAATACTAATCCATTGACTATTTAATAAAGAACTATTAAAAATGATACTTGTCATGATGATATTCAAAATTACAACTAGAATTAATTTCGGATTAGCTGATTCCATATTATTATAAGTATTATAAAACAGTTTGTGATGAAATTCTAATATGCGAATATCAAAGTTCAAGTAGATAAATGCTACAAGTTTCAAGTAGGCTTCTACAAGTTTCAAGTAGGTTAATAATGAGTGTTCAGAGTCAAACATCCACCAAGCAAAAGTTTATTTTATATATTTTTTTTATATGTTTATTATTTGTTATTTTTTTATTTTTTATATATAAATAGTTTTTTTCATAACGAATAAATATTATACATGGTTATCATAAAAAAATGGTGCGGTTTTGAACATGGTTTAAATTAAAACAGAGTTACTTACAGTTTATGTTTTTTTTATTTTTCAAATTTGTCGTCTCAAACATTTATTTCATAATTAATAAATTTCAATATGTGTGCCCTTAGTCGCTCGACAAATGTCCAAATGATACTCAACTTCTCTCCAAACATTAGTTAACATTTCTTCGTTAATGGTTGTCATTGCTTAATTAATCCTGTTTTTTAAGTGGTTTAGATCACAAATTTTTTGTGTATAAACAACGTTTTTGATGTACCCCCACAAGAAAAAATCACAAGGTGTCAGGTCTGGACTCCTTGGAGGCCAAAGTATGGGTCCTTGCTGGCCTATCCATGGATCTCCAAATTTTTCGTTCAAAGCGTTCGTGACCAATGCATTGAAGTGCAGGGGAGCACCATCTTGTTGGAAATGAAGCTGATGAATGTTTTCGAGTTCATCCGGCTGAGGAAAGCAATAATCGGTTAACATGTCAATATACACAACTCTATTAATTGTTTTTTCAGCAAAGAAGAAAGGCCCTATTACACGATTTTTCATCACACCACACCAAACATTAACTTTAGACGAATGGCGTTGTTTCTCAATAATTGCATGTGGGTTTTCAGAGCCCCATATTCGTGAATTGTATCTGTTAACACATCCATTCACATGGAATGTAGCTTTGTCTGTAAAAATTATATCATCTAAAAATGATTCGTTTTCACTTATTCTATTTTATGCAACATTTCAACAGCGAAATTGTAACGTTTTACACCATCATCAGGTTTCAATTCCTGAAGTATCTGGATTTTATAAGCGTGTAATTTCAGTTTTTTATGTAAAACTTTGTTGATTTTGTTATACTAATTCGATGCTTCGACGGGGGATGTACTTCCCAGGACTTTAATTGCCGATCGTCTAATTAGTTCAACCGTTTCGTCTGGTACACTTGGTCTGTCGGTTGATTTCAGTTTCTTAACTGATCCAGTTTCTTGAATTGTTTGAACCAACGTGTTATGTTATTTTTGTGTGGTGGATCTCTTCCGAATTCACGTCAAAATGCACATTGAACTAAAATTACGGATTTTAATTCAGCCGTCAATTAAACACACTTTGCTTTGTCTTTATCCGAGAACATAGTAACTCACTAAACTCACCGCAACAACAATACAAGAACTGACGTAATGGTTACAACTGCTGATAAAACAAACTTTTGTGTTGGAGGCTTTCTGGGATACCAGTATAACATCTAGAAATTTCCCTACAATCTTCCTATGAATTACTGAAACCGTACCATTCTTTTATGATAACCCTGTATAATTATTTGTTATAATGTGTAATGGTAAATAACTTAGGGCTCTAGCTAAGTTTCAGTTTTATGTTAGAATTTTCAATTTTTCATTATTATGTAAGTTTATCTAAAAGGTTAACTAACTAAATAAACTATTAAATATAAATTTCTGATTTTAATTGAATGATTAATTTTGAACTCCTTTACTCATGTTTACACTAAAATTGATCTATCTGACAGTAGGGAATTCCAATTAGATTTTAAAGAGAGAGCAATCTTAAGATATAAACTTATCAAGCAGCATAGTATTAGTACATTGTTTTGCAAATCCCATCATTAGTAAATTCATTTTTTTTAAAAATAAATTCTTTAAAAATTAGTATATTATTTTTGTAAATTTTTTTGGTGTAGAAATGGAAGCTTACAGTACTTAATTTAAGTTACACAGTCTATAAAAGTGTTCCTTTCTACCTATTGTCAAAAGTAGTTAGGAAATCTAAAAAGAAACAGAATACCTTCCTTTCTCTTTTATCAGACTTAAATCCTTTATTACACAGATAAAATATGTTGTGTAGTGTTGAATATTCATGATGAAGCCAGCCTGAAATTCATTCAGAATATTATATTTGGTATTCAGACCTATAATGTTTGAAGTAATATTTCAGTAAAAATCATTTAAACAGCATCCAAAAAAAGTATTTCCATGTAATTGCCCATAACCTTTAACTAATCCTTTTTATTTAAAGAAAATATGTTCGATTTCTTAAATCAATTCTGGGATGATCCATTTTCTAATATATGACTGAGTAGATTAAGAATTCATTAAAGAAATTCATCTGGGCGCTGCTTGTACAACTTTTATCTTATCTATAAGGTGTGATTTTTAAGTAAGGTTAAACATTATTTACTACTTTTCTACATAGCAGCCTTCAATTTCCACATTTTTCGTGGTGTTTTTCCAGCTTCTTCAGTCCCTCTTCAAGAAATTCCACTGTGACTTAAATCATTCAGTAACACATTTTTCAGTTTGTTGTTATCTTCAAACCTTTGTGATGCAACCCACTGTTTAAGATGAAAAAATTGAAGTTAATCATCAGCAGCTATGGAGTGGAAGACTGAAGATTTATCAACTAAATTTTTTCATTTCCCTTGCTGTCTGATATGTCATGTGCAGCTGGTGATTGTCATGCAACAACAAATATTTTGTTCCAAAAATCACACACAGTAGCCATAAGCTTCTTTATGATATCTTCTTATATGAACTTCTTCTACTTAGAAGATAATGAATGCCGTCATCGCAGTGACTGTCATTTTCTCTCTACATTCGAATAAGAAATCCAGGTTTCATCTCCAGTAACGATACTACCAAACAGTTCATCATCTTCATTTTTATAATGGTGCAAAAATTCATGGGTTGCAGCCACTTGTGTGTTTCTCTTAATATCTTAGGCATTCATCTGGTATACAATTTTTTATAGGCCAATTTTTCAGTTAAAACTTCATAAATCAGAGATCGTGAAACATCAAAGACAATTGTGATTTGGTGCTGGTCACAAGTGCTGATTTTCCTCTTAATTTTTTTATCAACTTTTTCAATCAAATCATCAATGAAACAAACAGCACCACCACCTTACTTTAACATTGTTCATTATCAGCCCTAAACATCACAAACTTACCTGTAAATTTCAGTCACTGAATTATTTTTTGCCATCAAAAAATCAGATTATTACTCCCCATACTTCACATTTGGTAGAATCACAAATCATATCCCTCATTTTAATGTGGGATATGATTGATTTAAATAGTTAAATTTAACAGTTTATTTGTTTAATTAATTATGCAAACATCTCTGTTTTTATAATAAAATGTACATTAGACAAATTTATATATGATAGCAGAATAACATATAATCAGGAAGTCTGTGGTCAAATTAAACAGTATAACAAGATCATCCAAATCAATATAATTTACAAACATAGCTTGTAGAAATACAAAATTTAATGAATGAATATAAACAATTAACAATAAAACGACTAAACTATTTTTGTTAACAGCTGACTATTGATTGAAATAACAGAGCCACACAAGCGCAATCTATTTGTATTACTTATGTTTGCATTCACAATGCAATTTCTGCCATGCTTTGGCAAATTCATTATGGACCTCACTCTTAAAGCATGTTGTATAATTTTATAGTTAGCATCCCATCTAAATGTTAATTTCTATTACGTTAGAAATAGCCACAGATATTAGAATATTCATGATTATCTGCTGTATACCTTTTAAGTTTTTGGGATTGTCAAAAGGTAAGCTCCGTGCATTTTATTGCAGTTCTTTCAAAACTGAATTCTAGTTTCTATCTCAATTTGTTTATAAAATGTATGGGAACTATGAAAACCATCCTTAATCAAGCCCCACTCTTTTAGGTATAGTTTAAAAGGAAAACCAAAGATATCTTTTTTAGTGGTTTTTGCTGAATTTCAAACTTCTACCAGAGTTCAGAAGATATATAGACAGTACAGCATATGTAGTAAATTTTACCTGATTACTGTTGACAGTAAATATTTTGTAATAATCTCAATACTATTTGTGAAGTGTAGTGAGGTACAGGTTCCACACTACCCTGTTCATTTCTTTAAGGATGAGTGAAATAATATTTTTTTAGCATTTTTTCTTTAGCTTTTAATGCTTATTTAAATTAATGAGCGAATTGAAGGCTTTTCCATTTCTATATATACATACATATAAATATTCAGATTTGTAGAATATGCTTCATTAATTTTGAGAATTTAATACCTTTTTAATGTATACTTGTAAAATGGCAATCGCTTTAAATAGTTAAATTTCACAGTTTATTTGTTTAATAATTCAAACATTTCTGATTTTATAATAAAATATACATTAGTCAAATTAAAAATATAATACAACAGATTATTCAAATTAATATAATTTACAAATACTGTATTTTTGATAAGCTTAATTAGTCACTCAAATTGTTTACCAATCTTATCACTTTAATCAGAATCAGGATTGAAATATAAACATCTGTTTCAGTTTATTTACTTTTTGTCTTGTTGTTGTTGTTCTTCTTTTTCTTCTTCTTCTTCTTCTTCTTCTTCTTCTTCTTTGTATTCTAATCTTGTAGTTGAAAATTTATCTTAGGTTAAGTTAAATTTCATAGTTTTGGTGTTTTACATTTTTGTAATTTACATAATGACTAGGCGCTTTTAATTTTTGTTTTAATAAGACATCTTATTTATAATGAAAATATAAATTGTCATAAGTACTAGTATCTAAGAAAAAGTTTATTTCTCGGTAACTTTAATTTTTTTATTCAGATTTATAGTTATGCCTTATTTTTTTGTATAATTTTGCCATAAAATTCATTCTGTGATTTTATGAATTTTAAATTCTGTCATTATGTTTTATTTTTTCTTAACTAATTTTTGTGTAGTGGTTTTGATTACCGTCCATTTCTTATAAATTGGTGTATGAGTCTAAAAGTGATTGATGGTCATGTCGTTGATGATATTGAAAGGTAAATATGTATATATTATTATTATTTTGTTTTATCTAGTTGTATTCTCCTAATTATGTTATTACTAAAATGTCATTTACCAGATTTTTTTTTTAATTTGTAATAAATATTTTAGAAATTGTTGTAGAGTTATCACTTTTTAGTAATTTTGTTTAATAAATTTTTGTTTTTTTCAGTTATTATTAAAACATCATTTGGTTTTTAAAGATCAAACATTTAGAAAGCATTCTGCTGCTTTTGTTGTTAATAAGCTGTTTTTGGTGTTGTAGCATGTGACTTCCTCGGCTTCATTCCATCAGCTTTCTGACTTTTTTTATAATTTTAGAGGTTGATACACTGATCAATAACTGAACCAATATTCTCACTCAAAAATTCTCCATAGTATTGTGTTCTACATCCTTCTTATAGGTACATTGATTTAAACATACTTGCAAAACATTTTTCAACTTCCAAAATGGTGATAGTCAATTTTTAAATCGCTTATACCTGTAAATATTGGTTTTTTTAAATTATTTTTTATGTACAGTGTTGTGCAAATTAATGGAAACATTTCAAAATTTTTGTTTATATTTTTGTATGATTTTTTTTTTTTAATTTATTTTTTGATTTGAGGTTGATTACTTTTTTTTTCTTAGTTTTGAAGGGTTTATATTTTTATATAAATTCAGTTTTATTTTATTTTTAAATTTTCTACTTTCTAATTTTATACCATTTTCATTTCCTCCATAAGAAAATAGTAGCAGATGGATTTTAAAAACCAATCTTACAAGTCTTTGTAAATGATTGGTTCTGTGTATAAAAAATTACTGTGAATTGAAGATTTGTAATATCCTAGTAGTGGTGAACTTATATTTAGACTATTGTGTACATCAATGTTATGCTTACATGTTAAATTTCTTTTAGTTTTATCAATTATGTAATGATGACTAAAAATTTCTTGGCTTGATTAGGTGTAGTGCAGCACTGTTCAATCCAGGGCCCACAGGCGCCATGGCACTCTTTGTTTGGTCTTTTGGTGCCTGTACCCATTTGCCAATTTGTAATACTAATTAAAAAAGGATATAAAAAATGCATTTTAGTCATTATATTTTTCAGTAGTTCAACAGAAGTAATAATTCTAATTATATAATAATTTCCACTTACCAACTATTTTTATTATTATGTCTGAGCGCTTTCGGATATGAATCCATCATCAGGAACATTTGTATGTTATGCATTATAATTATTTCCTTCATAACTAATATATTAAATGAATTTTGAATTTTAAAAACAAAAATTATAAATACAACAATTGATCATCAAATTTAATTATTTATAGCCAAATAAAATTTTAATTAATGAAATATTTTTTGGATCTTACAAGGGAAAGGCACAATGGCTCAAATCAGACTTCATTTCGAGAGTTACAGCGTTCAAGTCCTAGTAAAGCCAGATATTTTTACATGGATTTGAATACTAGATCGTGGATACCAGTGTTCTTTGGTGATTGGGTTTCAATTAACCACACATCTCAGGAATGGTCGAACTAAGAATGTACAAGACTAACACTTCATTTACACTCATACATATCATCCTCATTCATTCTCTGAAGAATTATCTAAATGGTAGTTACCGGAGGCTAAACAGGAAAAAGAAAGACTTCATTTCCTATTTTGTTAACTTTTTTTTATATAAATATATTAATTTTATCTTATTATTAATCTCTGATTGTAAAAAAGTTTTACAATAAATAATAATTCAATAATAAAAATAATTTTTTTTTTTAAATCAGATGTTATTAGTGAAATAAAGTATTATGTACTTTTCATTTAAAAAAATGTATATATGTAATTTAATAGGCGTACAAAGAAGTCATGTGGTGTCCATATCAGATTTTTTTTTTTATAAGATTTATATCATATATAAGATTCCAGTACTGGACAGCAGAATTTGCACATTTAGCCATAATAAATTAAAAAATGTTTAAATAAATGTATTTTAATGTAATTATAGAATTTAATAACAACTGAAGATGCAGGATGTTGCAAAAAATTGATTCTTCGAATTAATATGGTAGGTTTACTACCATATTATTACTATATTTTGGTGTTTATATATATATATATATATATATATATATATATATATAAAGAAATATATACATCTTTTTTTTTTAACTTTTTCATAGTTTAAAGGCTGAGTGGTTATATTCACAAGGTAAAGGTAGACACTTTAGAGTGGGTGAACAAGGTGCATTGGTTCAGTACCTCGCTGAAACATGTCCATTAAATTGTCAAAGTATGGAATCTGAACAAGAACGTAAATTAAGATTAATATTGAGTAAAGCACAACAACATCAACAGCAGTTACGTAAGGAACCACCACAATCTAGAATAGGTAAGTAAATAAATATATCCCAAATAAACAATTTTTTTTTTTTAATTTATTAAATATTCTTTTTTTTTAACTTTCTTTTAACAGTTTATTTAGTTCATTCCTGATCTACACTCTTGCGTATTGGATTGGCACAACTTGATTCCATTGTGCAGTTTTTGTATCTTAAGACAAACAAATAGTAATTACAATGATTAAAAATGTTTCACTCTGTATTAAAGATGAATTTATTTATTGTAGGATTTATTTAAGCATTGTCTATAATGCTTAAATAGATGTTCAGTAAAATAAAACAATTATTAATATTTACTCATTTTTTTAGATTTAATTAATGTTTACATACTTTGTAGAGCTTCAAGAAAACTGCATTTGCAGCAGATAGCAAATTTATTTACTGTTATATTAATGTGATTGTTATAATCTCTCTTTACAGAGAAGTTTTTTTGTTTATCATTCATTCATCTGTAGTTAATTCTTGCACTTTCTAATTGTTTTTATTTTTTAAATGCATAATTAATTTTTAGTATTTAGTTGTTTATAATTTAAGAGGATAAAAAATTGGGCTGTGGTGCTGTCTGAGAAAAGCTAGGCCTTCTATTTCTGTTTGAAGTCGATCGATTAATGTATGCACAGGTGCATTGGTTCAGTACCTTGCTGAAACATGTCCATTAAATTGTCAAAAGTTTGGAATCTGAACAAGAACATAAATTAAGGTTAATATTGAGTAAATTGCAACAACAATAACAGCAGTTATGTAAGGAACCATTGTTCTGCAGATCTGCTTAATAATCTTGCGTATTAAACTGAAGCAAGGAGAACACCTCTTGATAGTCTCATTTGGTGAATGCTATGAGTCAAGAGTTGCTGCTAATGTTGATCGGCAGTATCATTTTTAATTGTGTTTAAAAATCAGACTGATTTTTTTTTTCTTACATTGTCTCACTACCTAACATTGAATTTACATGTTCCTTATTTTTAAATAAGATAGGTTTCATTCATCAGAACAGGTTTTTTTATACAGACAATGTTTTGTGTAGTGCATGCTTTTAATTAAAAATGAAATTAAAACATTTTTCTATAAAATAATAAAACTTTGCTTTTAAAAACTACTAAAAAAGTAGCAGTTTTTCGATTCTATAATGTTTGAATTCAAACTTTATGAAGAGAAAGTTCACAGGAAAAAAGAAAAAAACATTGTTAGTTGGTTGTGATAATTGTTAATTTGTTACAGACTTCAAAAATTAATTTAAATGAGAAGTATTATTATTATTTGCTTTATATTAGTATATATATTATTCTTGTATTCGATTAAACAGGTTTATTTTTATTTGTAATTTATATGTCATAGGTTTATTTTTATTTTCAATTTATGTCATATTGATGTGTTAACAAAATTGTCATTTTTTTTTTTTACCAAAATTTGTTTGTTTGTTAGACCTATATTTAATGCTCTTACTAATTGCTGTAGAAAGCATAGGTAGCATTCAAGAGGTAGGCTCAGTTTTTAAACAGTACTGTTCTGGATAGTTTGTCAGTTCATTTTTTTTATAAGTATAAAATCCTAATTAATCACCATATTAATTAAAAAATCTTTTGCCAAAATTGTCAAATTACTATCAAGCTTTTGGCCAGAGAGTTAAATTTACCCAAAATAAAATTGTGGTAAATATGAAGACAATTGATTATAATTTCTTTTCTTGACAGGTAATTATGGTAAAGTCCGGGGTGGCAAGAGTTTGCTCAGCCAAAGTCGTAATAATCAACATCACACTAGATCAAATGAGTTGATGACACGTAGTTTGGATCCGACTCTGTTAGACAGTTGCACTATGCATATACAAGATCATGCTGACATACGAGCATGCCTGCAACAAGCCGGTGAGCAGATTACAGTTTCAGTTTTTTAGGTTAATTTCCCATAGTTAAAAATAGGTAATGACTAATATTATAATACGATAAGACTGAAACATTATATTTGTTTTAGTCAGTATTACTATCTTTTAAGAGCTGTAAAATTATACATTTTAATCGATTTCAGCTGAATTCACACTCCACACTTAAGATTGATAGTTCTCCACCGCTTAATTATGCTGACCATCTTAATAATTATATTAGCTATACAAAGATCAAATGTTGGTGTTAGGTTGAGGCTGATCCATCTTCAGATCAGTCGATTTATTATTATAAAACAGTCAGTTTTTACAAAATGAATTGCCGGAACAGATACCATATTACAGTGTTATTAAATTAGCAGTTTGTTGTTGTATATTACATACAACAATGAAAATATAATGAATTGAACATGATGATTGAATATGGGAAATAATACATTTAATTTAAATTTTCAATTGAAAATTTGAAAATGTATATCTATAACAATAGCTGTATTATTTGCACAGATTGTAACTGCAGCAGAGTAATTTATTTTATGACTGTAAACACACTTCTGAATATTTCTAATTTTTTTGAGGTTTTTTAATGTAAATTAATATTATTGTGTACATTCTGATGAAACAGATCTTTGCAAAAGTGCTTAACATGAAAAAAATAAGAGTAAGTTGTAAGTACATGATATCAGTTTAATAATAATAATTCTAACATAATGCTTCAAACCACTGACTGTAATAGTGTTATTCAGATAATGAGACAGTACTTAAAAAAATATTTGAATATTTTAAGTTTTTTTTTTTTTTAATGTTATTGCTGTATTTAATATGATTTAGCTGTTATACATTTTGAGATCCTTGCATATGCAGTTATGCTCATATGATAACATAATTTACCTATTTCTTATAGCAGCGTTTCTCAACCTTTCAATATTTGCGAACCAATTTTCTATCACAGTTTTCAACATGCCCTCCCTTTGATACAATGATAATGTACGAGGTTTGTCCCAGAAGTAAGAGTACTTATTTTTTATTTAATTATCTATTGGACTTAGCTAAAATTACAAGTTATTTCCTTTGAAATATGACCCTTGGAAAGTTACACAGCAGTTCCAAAATTTATTCGACTGTTCATAGCAGTACCGGAAGTCATTTTCCTTAACTGTATGTAGCTAATTGGTTATAGTTTTTTTATGTTTTCCATTGTCTCAGAATAATGACTCTTCAACTTAGGGAAGAGGTAGAAATTGTACAGAGCTAGATTATTATTATGGGTTATAGGGAGGCTCTGAAAGTAAGGGAATATTTTTCTTTGCCAGAAATTCTCAAATTGAAACCAGTGTGAGCTGGCATGTTATGATGTTGCAGCACCCAATCATGTGTTATGTCCATTCGGACTCACTGGACCCGCTTTTTAAGTCTTTCCAAGACATCTTTGTAAAAGGCTCTCTGTCCTGGATGTACAAATTCTTTGTGCACAATGCACAGCTCACACCACTTCCACATTTTCATCGTTTGTTAATGAGGTTGGTCTTCCAGAACAAGGGTCATCTTCAACATTTTCTTGGCCCTCTTTGAAAACTTTATGACACCTAAAAACCATAGTTCTCAATAGAGTGGCATCTCCATTAGCTTTTATTAGCTTTAATTAAATGTTTCTGTAGCAGACTTTTTGAGTTTCACACAGAATTTTATAGCATAATGTTCAATATTTTCCTCCATTACAAATGTAACGAGGTCATAAAACACGATTATACATAAACAGCAGTAACGTGCAACTGACTCAACTGGTACAGTTGAAACAATAATGCATGTGCAGCCAAGGTCACTATCTACACGCTGTTATACATCAAGGCCATTTTACATTTTACATCATCTGTTCATCTGTAGGAAAATCAGTATACTTACTTTTGTACCTTTTTGTACTTAACTCATATTTTTGACCCAAAAACTATACTATGACCTTAATTATAAACCTTAAAAATTACCAAGAATAAGTAAATTTATTGATATTTGGCTACACCGATCCACTGCATTGACAAAATCAGAATTGATACTCTCTATTGCTCTCTATCTGAAGTCCACCATATCGGACATTCTCGTGGCTTCACAAGAAGTTCTGATTTGTCTTGAACATTCCGGAATGTCTGCACAAACGTGTATAAATGTTGCTCCTCATTCAATTCCAGCCAGTCTTGGCCAAGTCGATCCTTATATTGCTGTCAAATCTATCATGAATGTATACATTGTAATTTGCATGTTAATTGCAATTCGTGGTATTAAATATTCATGGCAGTAATATAGAATCAAGGATAAATTTTTAAGTGGGCGTAAGCGAGCATTAGACAAGTGCACAGACGAGCATGGTTCTGAAAATAAAATCAAGAATGCTTAAATTTTGGGTTTACCAGTACTGAAGTAAATGAAGAAGAAAGCCCCCTGTGTGTCATTCGGCTAAAATTTTTGGCAGCTGACAGCATGAAATCTAATAAACTTATCTTTTTAGGACCAGACCATTTTTTCCCAATTTAGGGATCACCTTATTTTGGGTGGAGTTGAGAAATGTAGTTACTTGATTGAAAAAGACCAAGATTAAATGTATTTTGCAAGCTTTTTGTAAATATGCTGTAAAATTACATTGACATAAATTATTGACATTATCTTGGTATCAATGTTTTTGTATTTTAATGTGCTATTTAAATTATAAAAAATAATTTAATAACAAAAGTTGCCAGATTTTTTTTTTTTTTAATTTGTTAATATATATTTACATTAAAACTTTTTTCTAATAATTTTCAAGTTTGGTATGATGTAACTTCAAAACCGTTAATTTTTTTAGTATGGGAAACCTAATAATTATTTTTAGTTTATATTTCTCTAATAAAGTGTAAAGTTTCAACTCGTTTGCATGAAAAATAATGAATAAATCATAAAATTAGTTGTTTTTTTGTGTAAAATTGTTAATATTGTAAAATGTTACATTTCAATAATTAAAGCCAGTTACATTTTTCCAGTTCCATATTTAGTCACCAAGGCACTGATAATAAAAGTTTAAAACATCTATTTACACTGTTTAGGTTTTTAAAATATTTTATTTGCATTTGTGCTTAGAGAAACAAAGAAAATGACAGCCTTCCTGACAGTTGGACCATATTCTCCTTGATCTTTTTCTTTTTCTTGCAGTTTCTAAATGTCCTCTTCTATTTGAACAGAACCAGCAAGTTTTTTATTTTTTTCCTGGAGGTTTTCCAATTATCAAGAAGACGCTGTATTATTACTGTCACTGCCCTCAATACACCATTGCTTCACCCAAGCATCACCAACCTCTTGATTGATAGAAACAATAAACCAGTATCTATCAAGAGGCTCAGTGGCATTTTGTCTACTTATTAATTGGTGTAAAATATGTACATTTAAAAGCATTCTAGAGAAAAAATTGAAGGTGACTTTCTTCCAATATTTAACTGTATGTTGCTCATCTAGATATGAATATTGCATCATATCAAATATATCAAACCTACCATATTGGTTTTATAATCTGCGATAGCAAGTTACTCCTTCGTTACAATTCTACTGCACCATTTATTAATAATGGGTATGTTTTTTCTCACGATAAGCTAAAAGTTTTACCTTTTTTTTTACAAACTTCTTTCCTACTTTAATTTTTTTTGTAATTTCTGGTAAACCCTTTTAATTTCATCTGACAGTTCCTGTTACAAATGTTTGTTCTGAATAAAACCATTTTATGAGAGGAATACTAGTAAAAAAGTTATCAATAAAAATATGATACCCCTTTTTTAAATAATTACAAGCCAAAATAATTTTTTTTTGCAATAATATAGACTAGACCAAATTTTTTATATCATTTGTGTCTTCAGTTGACTTTGCACCTTTATAGAAAAATAATTTCAAACAGTATTTTGAAATGGCATTGCATCAAACCCAAAACTTGATCCCCCAGTGATAATGGTGATGGTGTTTATTTAGTAGATACTGCATCAAAATTGTTTGATTCTTGGTCCCTATTAGGCTTTCATCAATCAAAATTTGTTGGTTGGCTGTCTAGTAATGTTGAAATATATTATTACAGTAATCTACCAGAGGTTGAAATTTCTGAGATGGGTCATAATCATGTTCATTCGGTTTAGGCAACCTAGAATTGTCAACCATGTGAAAGAATGCAATGATATTTATTTTCAAATCTAGCCCGGGTAAACAATTTTGCCAAACCATGGAATAAATTGGGAGTTATACGTACTCCCATATGATTTTATTGTCGGTTTTCTGTGTGGGCCCGTGTTAAAGATACCAATAACAAAAACCAATATTTTGAATGTTGTAAGTGGTACCCAAAACTGTAGTGGCTGAGAGGTGAAATTCTGTTAGAAAGGGAAAACTGGTATTCATGTTAGAAAGGGATTAGTTAGCATACCTGTTTGTTTCTGTTACAAATATGTTTAGTGGCGTTTCAGTGCAAAATAATTTGAAAAAGGTCTGTTGAATTTTTAGCTGTTGAAGGAAAGTGTTTCAGGCCAGGATTTTTGTGAAAACCAAAATTGTATTCAAATATTGGTGGGCTAGACTCTGAAATTTCTTCTCACTCACTTTCATCATCATCATCATAATTATAAAATTATCAGAATCTGACTTGCTAAGAACTTGCCTGTTAACAGGAATAGGCCCACTCTGTTGCAAAACATTCTGGATAACCTCACTTTCACTTTCACTTGCATTCCTTACCATACTAATATTTAAACAAAGGTCGCGATGATGAGTCTTGGTCAGGATTATAATCAGGGTCAGTATCACTATTGTCACTGAATGTATCATAAATAATACTATCATTACTATCAGAGTCGAATAGAGTAAGTTCACGTTCTATTTAACTACTTTCTAACAAGTTCATCTGTAAATACAATGTTACACACTTAAAATAAAAATAAAATAACTAGCATAGTAGATACCAATAATATATCTACACAGAAAAAACATTAAATGTGCACAAGAATGCCGCAATAACATAAACAAGCACACCAGACTGTGACTGGACTGACATCAGTACGTGGTGTTCTAAACAAACAACTAAATTCGTTGATGTCGTTCTTATTATTACATCATTTATTAGGATTGCCAACTATATTTGTAACAGTATTATTAACATTACACAGAATCGTCTAATTTCATACAAAAGTGATAAATTGCCTGTTTGGTTTTTCACAAAAACTTTGGTGGGCAGTAGATTGCCTGCTTGGTCTTTCTCGCATATGTGATAAATTTCCAACTCGGTCCTAAAAGGGTTAAACGACATTTGGAAAGTGTCATATTGAGTATGTTAACAAACCCCAAGAATTCTTCAAATTAAAATTATATAAAAAGCAAACATCATTTAAAAAAAAGAAACGTTTTGAATGAGAAAGCTATACTTGCCTCTTACAAAATTTCATATTAAATAGCCAGTTGTAAAAAGCCTCACATCGTTGGTGAAGAGCTTATTTTGCCAGATTGTAGAAACTATGTTTAGAGATAATTTTCCCAAATAATTGCAGTCCATACCTCTATCAAATGACTGTTGCCTGCTGAATTGGTGATACAAATGAAGATGTACAGAATCAGCTTTTCAGGAAGTTGCATGACAAATTATTTTCAATTCAGCTTGATGAGGCAACCGATAGCAATAAAGATGCTCATTTCAGTGCGTATGTTCAATTTTGTGATGGCATATGTCAGCAGTAAAATTACTACTTTTCTACAAACCAATATTACTCAAAGCAACAGCACTTGCATTATTTGCTACCTTAAATGATTGTATAAACGAGGCAAACATAGAGTGGAAAAATTGTGTTAGAATATGCACTGATGGCACTCATTCAATGTCTAGAAGATTCCAAAGTATACAAGCACTTGTGGAACAAAAATCTCTACAGTATGTCTGGACCCATTGCATGATCCATAGAGATGCTCTGGTTTCTAAAGAAATGAGCCCTGGTCTGAATATTGTGCTAATGACAGTTGTAACTGTAGTAAATTATATAAAAATGATTGAGTATTACTATTTCATTGCGAGGCAAGATGTTTATCACATGGAAAATTTTTGCAAATTGTTTATGAATTAAGAGATGAATCACAGTTTTTCTAGAAGAGCAAATCTGACCGGAAGCCAAGAATTTTTTAAATGGTTTATTTGTGATGGAATTGAGCTATATGGTCAACATATTCAAGAAATTAAATACATTGAATCTTCAACTCCAAGGAGCAAATATGCATATGCTAAATAAGAGTGTTTAATTTAATGCTTTTTGTAAAAAAAAATTGGAATTATGGAACAGAAATTTAAAGCCAAAAAACCTAGAAATGTTTGCAGATGTGGCTGAATGTGTTAAAACTTACAAAGCTGAAGAACAACATGTGAAAGTTGTTTTTGTAACCATTGAAAATCACTTAGCCATGCTGGCAAAGAATTTAAAAAAATACTTTTTTGCTGATGACAACTTTGTAGCAAGTTATGAGTAGGTTAGAGATCCATTTTAAAATATTCCCAAAGGGCTTTCAACTGCCAAAGAAGTATTCATAGACTTCACAGCAAGTGACGAAATCAAAAGACAATTTAGTTACTAATCACTCTTTGAATTTTGGGCAGGGGTGGGTGTTGAGTTTTCTGCAAACTAGAGCATTTCGTATACTGTTACTGTTTTCAACATCCTACCTTTGCAAAACTGGATTTTCTGCAGTGGCTGCTTTGAAGGCAAAATATAGATCTCAGCTAAATATAAAAAAAAGAACTCAGAGTGTCTATTTCTAATATTAAAACTTCCTTTGAAAAACTTTGCTCTGCAAGGGTGTCACTAGTAATTGTTAAACTTGTTTTTAATTTAGTATTGATAAGTTAATTATTAATATTAAATATTGAAAGAGAAAAATTGAGTGATTATGTATGTTTTAGGAAGAATTAAGAGAATCAACTTATCTGGGACTTAAGCCCAGATTTAAATTTTTTACTGTCACTAGACAAAATAGATCTATTAGTAGAGCTGCCCCACCCCACCATGCAAATATTAAGAACTCAGTACCTTAAACAGCAACCTTATCCGCAACCTTATTACAGATCCAGTCTGCATCAGCCAACAACAACAACATGACATCAGCGGGTGGAAGGGATTGATAAATAAGTAGATATTGATAAAGGAATGACCTATTTCCTAAATAGTGTGGAAAAACAAAATCTTATTGTAATTGTTTTTATAATCAATTCTTATTGAGTTTTTTCTTGTTACAGAAGCCAGTTTAACACGAAGTTTATGCCCAGAGGTATTATCTAGCGGTTTATTAAATACAGATCATCAACATAATTTGAACATGAATGGAATGGGACCCCCGCTTCCAGCCGATTCAACTTTAGTTCCAGTACCAGAATCACTTGTCAGTCCTTCAGTGTGCAATCTACCTCCAGTTCCACCCACACCTGCTCCTACACCCGTCACTAATACTTCCCAAACAAATATAGTGACTAATAATAACAGCTGTTTGCCTCCTGATAAATTACAAACAATAAGGTGTCGTGCTCAGGAGAAACGAGAGAAAAAAGTTGATAGAGGTAAGGCTGAAAGTTGTATTTATTTTGTAAGGACCATTGTAAAAATTGTTGTTTGCTAACATCTTTACTGCTTTGCTTACAATTTTGCAGGGCTAGGGCAAGTTACTGAATATTTTTGGTGTTACAATATATTTTTTCTCCCTTTTTTAATTTCATGAAGAAATCTGGTACTCTCAACTGTATTTATTAGAATAATTTTTAATTTTCAAACGTAAGTGTTCAAAATATATCATCATTTTTATGTATATAATGGTATTGTTTTAAAAAGGAACTTCTGGACAGGAGAACACAGAATTTATGACTCAAGCATGTTATTACACAATAAACTTGAATTTACTCTTTTATTTTCTGCATATCAAACATGTCAGGCTTGTTTTCTGACTACCAATAAAGTTTTTCACAAGAAAATTATCATTATATTTCAGTGTTATCTGAGTTAAAAAAATAAATAAATTTCAACATGTAGAATACATATACTAAAAATGGCATAGCAGTAAACATGTAAGCTTCGATCGCTAAGATAATATCCAGAAAATTGTACCAATTTGTAGTTAAAATCTTAATGAACTACTGCATCCATTTTTTTTTTGTATTCTGATAGAATCCAATAAAAAATATTCTTTTCTCCAGTCTGTTAAAAAATTCTTCATTATAAATTTTATTGACCCATCTAATTTTTTGATAATTTCTAATATCAAATTACAAAACCCTCTACTGTTTTCTTATCTAACTTTCCTAATCTTAATGTTTCAACACAAATGCATACATATTTTTTAAAGGATTTCTTAATCCTAAATCTATATACAGGTCTTCTATTAAAAAAGTAACTGATCTTACATTTTGCTTCCAGAACTGTTGGAGTCAAGTGATAGGGCTGTAATTAAGATTGTTATAAAACCATGATTTTTTTTATAGCCTTGTTGGAGAAGTTGGTCACTGACTGCAGTCTTTGTATATACTGATGTTTTAATGGCTTTTACCATATTATCATTTTTTGTGTGATGCCAGTGTCACACAGGACATACTGGTTTGTGTCATTAGTGATATTCATTTATTAAAACCATAGAAACTGGTTAATACAAAAACTAAGGCTTACTCTTATCATTGTAGTTGAAGTATTTCCTTACTTCTCTTATCAAAGAAAACAGTATTAGTGAAGTGTTTTTATGGTTCTGTTTTAGACATGATAAAATTGTAAATCATTATTAATATGTTAATATCAAAATGTTTTTCATCATCTTCATGGTGTTTGTTGCAATGGATATCCAGATATGTGGAAATTGTACAGCTCAAAGCCCTGAGTAACAACAAAGCATTTGATTTGAACTAAACATGTTATTTCTCAAATTTTTCAAGAACATTTCTCTTTGTATATAGCTTTCTGTGATTTCTGTTTGTAATCTGAGTTTAATGTGCTGCTTAAAGGTTAAAATTTGAGACCCAAACATATATTAATGGAAAACGTGATAACACAATAGTTATACCACTTGGAAATTTTATGAACTATTAGAAAAGGACCCAAGTCAAGTCATAAAACTTTTAAGGAAATTAATTAGAACAGATTGTAAAATAATATGTTTAATACCCTGAAGGTCAGGTACTTTTTCAACCTTGTATTTGAAGGTAGCAAAAGGTGTGTATGCATTTGAGTGTGGGTATGATTAATTTTAAAAATCATCCTCATATCTATTTTATTTTAATAATACATCAAAAAGCCATTCAACCAGAAAAATTCTTAGTCAATAAAATATATATTTAACTGATTTAATATCTTAAATCAGATTTTTGTTGTATTTTAGAGCAAAATTTTATAATAATCATTGAAAATGTTTTTCACATTCCTGTAGACAAGATTTTATTGTTTTATTATATTTGTAGAGACCTTTCATATTTAAACATCTTTTTCTAATTCCATTTTTTACGTTGGTCTTCAGTTCTTCAATGGTATGAGGATTGTTGTTATGTGTAGTAATTTTTAATACTCTCCCTAAAGGAAAAACATTGTAGACCTGAGGGGCTATAATCTTAAAATTAGATGGTCATAGAAAAATTATTTTAAATTATTCATATAGAGCAATGTGACACTATTGTTGCAGGTAACAATATCTGTAATCAGGTCCTAAAAGAGCAGTAAATTTAGTTAGCGTTTTGGTAAACATTTTCTTAATGTCAAAAAAAAAATCATTCAATAATTTTCTTCTGTGAAATAGTACTAGAAGTCCCAATTTTTCTCTACATAAATGTTATTCTTGAAATGGGTGTGGATTTATTCTGCTTCAGATTCTGTTATTCTTGGTATTAATATAGATTGAAATGATTCATCATTGGAATAAACATTTATCTTATACTATATGCATACTTTTAACAAACAATTAAAACCACTTAATAGTTATTAATAAATTATTTTATCTGATTGTTTTTAAGATCTTAAGAGCAGTGATTTTGTAAGGTTGTAGTTTTAAGTTCTGTGTCGTTGTTAAAACTTTGTTTTAGGAATTTTTATCAAAAAAGTTAGTTTACTTCCTTTTACTACAGTTTACTACCTGCATATAACAGTTCCTTTACAGAAAAATCCATTGTTATCAATGATAGCAATAATTTCTGCTAAAAGTTAAATTAAACTTTTAGGTTGGATGAATTGTGGACCACCTATTACATGAAACTATAAAGATAATGCAGGTTTTTTTTTATTTTAGATGTGGAGGAAGCTGCTATTAGAATACAGAAGGTTTGGAGAGGTTATCAGACACGCACATTAAATCGTAAAGTTTTGTCTGTATATCAGCACATACAAACATTACGCACAAACCAGTATATTAAGTGAGTATTATCTTACTAGTTAAGCATTTCTTGTTTCTGTTGTTAAGTATCATATAATTCAATATCTTGTTAATTAATCCTGTAACAAATTTTAATACTACAAAAGTAATCAAGTTTTCCATTTCTTTTGAAAATTCTGTTTCTTTTAAAAACATAATAATTTTTATTTAAGTGAATGTTTTTCACTTATATTTCCCACTCAAAGGTTGCTGCATCATACAATGTTTAACTTCAGTAACATAAAGGAACTTATTTGTTAAAATTTAATTTTTTTCATTTTTTTTATTTTTTTTTCCAGGATGTTACTATTTAATAATATTATAGGTATTTTGGAATTGAAAGTTTCTAAGGCGACCCATTTACTGACCTCTACAGAGTAACTTTTCTCTTAAGTTTTCATAAATGAAATAGGAATAGATATTTAATTGTTTTTATTTATTTTCATTGTTATATTTGTTTTCTGTTTTTTTATTTTGTAGAAAATTATCAGCAGACATGGAAGCGACTAGAGCTGCTTTGGAGAGCGAACATAAGTTGCAACTCCTACAGATGCAAACAATTACTGCTCTATGGAATAAGGTACTTGAGTTTATTTTATCATAAGTTATTTAATATAACTCTTTTCTGTTATAATCCCAACATAAATTTATATCTGTGTCTTATATTCTGAATTACCTCCCTTTTTTCATGGTTTATACTCTCTTCACTTGAATGAACCCCGACCTACGTGCTTTGGTATGTAGATTGTTCCTACCAACATTTTTCTTGTTATTAGAACGTTTTCTCCCAAACTTCTGTTTTCCCTTTTATCCCATGGCATTTTCATTTCATTCTATATCGACTGACCTGCATATATAATTTTATCACTCTCAAATACTTTCAATTATACCATCTAATTGAATATCATTTAAAAGACCATGTTTATTTTTCTAGTTTTGCTGCAGCAGTAAAAATATTTTCATGAACTTGAAACTTCTAGTTTTATTTAATTGATATCAGCAGATTTATTTTTCACATTATAGGTCTTTGTCTTGCCAGCATTTATTCTCTCCCTTACTTCATCCGGCAATTATAGTTTCATTACTAAGTGACAAATTCATACTCCTCTGACATTTTTCATTATATGTTTACTTTTATGTAATGGTTTTTTCCCTACACAGGCATAAGCATAAAAATTATCATATAAATTATATTAATTTATTTTAACAACAATATTCCTCATTTACTATATATTTGTACTTATCCTTAATGATACAGTTCTGACACAGATTTCACACATTCTTTATGAATTATTTTTTTAAAAAAACTGATACATTTTTTACAATTAATTAAAAAATGTAATTGTGTAATTTTTTCATTAAGCATATTTATATCAGATTAACTCAGGGTGTGTGTATATGCACATGCATAGGCAGTTTATCTTTTTTTTGTTCTATTTCTATTAAATTTTTATCAGATTCATTATGTTATTTGTTTCAGGTGGTGAGCTTACAACCACAACAACGTGAAAAATATGAACCAGGAACCACAGTTGGGAGCGGTGGTGATGTTAAGGATTTAGCTGAAACTTGTCTTCGTTTAAATAACCAGGTAATTACTTAACATTATACCATATTTGTTTACTGCTAGTATGAACAGAATTCTGTCGATTTGAGTAACATGTACTTCTTGTTTTTATATGATATATTTGGACCAGTCATAAAAACTTAGAATTCTGTATAATGAATAATTATTTCTGTAAAGAAATGAGGTAGAACTGAAAAAGCACTCTTTGTCAGCAAAGGCTGGTTTGAATGATTTAAAAGAATTGTATTACTTGATGTCAAAATACCGAATAAAACTATTAATACTTGTACAGGTGTTTGTTTCTTTTGAAGGCTATTATAGCAGCTTAAATAATTGAAAAAGTTGAATCCTCAGCTCATTTGATGTTTAGTATTAGTAAAATAGTTATCTGCCTGAAATGTATGCAAACAAGACTTATATAGCAATAAAAGAGAATAAAATATGTTTGTTTCAACACCACAAAAGATTACACATAATCGTATTTTTATGCGATATAGAATATGATGGTACAATTAAAGCACTATAACTTACTTAATTTAATCTTAAAAAAGTTACTTAAGAACAATCTTTGTATAATCAAGTGTGCAGCAGTATTGCTGTGCAATGTTAAGGGATTAATTTACAATCACCGGAATTATGTCATGTTTCTAGGGCCCAATTAGGTATAGCAAAGCAGTCTAAAAGTTCATTTTTACGTTGTAGATAGTCCGTTTACAGTATAGTGTTTTTTTAAAATTATATATTGAATAGCCAAAATTTGACTTTCATTCAACTCAAAGTTTTCCAAAAATTTGTATAAAAATTGTGTTATCATGCTACATCTGTAGTGTGACATTTTTGTTTCTCTCAGAAATAATCAAGGCAACACATCCATACAATTGTTTTCCTAGGAAAAAATTGCTTTATCAGTTTGTATATCATCAATGTTGTACCGCTTCTTTCTGCAATTTGCATATTAGAAAAGCTTATTTTATGTAGATAATTAGAATTTATTTTATTCATAATTTTAAGACAAAAACAAGAGAAAAGAGAAGGGGTAAACAGATACCATTTTTCCTGGGCCAAAATGTATGTTTAAATAAAAACTGTACATTTGACAACAAGTCGTACGACCTTCCATATGTTTTAGCAGGCTTAAAAAACAGGTCTTCTCTTGCCGATTCTATTACAAATAATAAGCAATACTATACCTATAGAAATTTAACCGTTTACTTGTAGTTTATTGTATGAGTATTTTTACATGTCAGCTGCACAAGTTATTTTTTTTACCTTTCGTTTAAATATATTTGTAGAAGTTGTACATTTTTTCTCTTTAAAAATTTGTATCAATGTGGTTATAAAAAAAAAACATGAATATAAATTGAATTTCTTGAATGATATGTTGTTTACATAAAACAGAATTATATCATTGAATAGTAAAACTCTCAGCAAAAGTGAACTTGGCAATCTTCTCTGGATAGAATAGGCCAAATTTTGGTGTGATTCTAGAATAATCAAACCAAAATTCTCTTGCTTTGCTGTTTTTTCTAATAGGCAAATAGTTTGTAAACTTTTTATATTTAATTTTCTGCCTCATCCATCGTAAATCCTGGTGGTTCAATCAAATTGTCATTTATTTGGTTCATCAAACAAACTTAGAAATGGAAAAAGGTCAACTTAGGAAAAACTTATGATGAGATCTTTAAACCTGTAAGGAACAAAAATGACAAATACTTATTAAATATACAAATTTTTTTTCAAATATTAAACCATTGAAAATGCTTCTTTTTAAACGTTATTTTAACAAGATGTTAAAATTATTTATTATTATTGCTGCTTATAATTCCAAAATAAAATTTAAAAAAAATTCGATATTTGAATCGTCCTTTCCATTTATCGCAATTCACTAGTTGATATTCTAAATTAATATATTTCTTATCAATTTCATAATTTAAAATAAAAAAATAATTGGCAGTTTTTTATTTTTGAATTGTTTCAATTATAGGTGCAGCAGCTGCAAGAATCTATGCAAGAAGTGTTAAGGTGTGTCAGTCCTGGTGGTGGGAGTAGTATGACTGGCACTAGTACTCAGACAGAAATAATAGCAGTGCATACTCCACAGGATGATCATAACAGCAGATTTCCTTATCAGCGCCCATCTACATTACCATTACCACCGACTCAGAGTTCAGCATCTACTTCATCTCAACAATCTCATCAGTTGACCAATTATGCTGATAACCTTGTCGATGGAGTTTTAAAAAATACTGTCACACATAATCAAGATACTGTCACTTCAGTCACTGAGGGAGATGAAAATGATAAAATTGAGGGCGATGACCAGTCTTAATCGCAATCTTCTCTTTTATGTAAGTATAATTTTTTTTTAATATTAATTCTTGTTATTGCTAGGAAGGAAATTCAGTCTTAAACTTACAAGATTAGAATAAAAGTAACAAGAATGAAGAAACATAATTAGATGTGTTAATTATTGATACAGATAGGAGAACAGGAGAAAACAATATACCAAAAGATTATGTTTTTTTAAATTTATTACTAAGTAAAATATCAGAATCAGACTAGTAAGCGAGTTGTTTTCATGTAGAAAAGAGGTTTACTATTATTAATCATAAATTTTAGAATTTAAAAGTACTTAATAGAATTTTAAAATATATACGTACACTGTCATACTTGAGAAAATCTTGCAGCAAAAGGAATCCAGATTGAAAAAAACATGCTTTTCAAATATTATAAGAAAATTTTGAAAATGAGATTGATGGATAAATTTGAAAAGTAACAGGTAAGGTAAATTTAATCTAAGATAAATTTGTGAAGAATAGATTTATGACAGAATATTTTAAAAAGAACTATAATCTGGTATCATTCATAACTTTTTCCTGACTCTCATATAAAAATCTATAACTCAACCCTTTTTCTTGAATAAGGTTGTCAGGTTTGCCAAATGCTTGGCAAACATATACAAGGTTTGGCTATTAAATAGCGATACTAATGCTGATACAGAAGAACTTCACATGCACCAAATTCATATGACCGACAGCTGTGTAGCAGGAACCTTCTCTTTCGATTGCTGCCACAGCAGTTTCTGTAGACATATTAGTGTGGCTGTGTACTTCATTTGGATAACATCTGTTTTTCTGTTTTGCCAAAAAAAATTAAGTGTTTTATTAAAGCAAAGAATTGACATGAAATTTCATATGAAACTTGGAAAAATTGCTAGTGAAAATAATCTTATTAAAAAAAGTATATAGCAATCAGTGTTTATCACTTTCGTGGGTTTTTGAGTGGTAAAAACCCACTTCCTTAAGCACGTCCTTAAGCAAGGATGACATAAAAGGTCCAAAAACTGTTAAAAATATTGAAAAACTTGGTAATCTGATCCCATCTGACCATTGGTTAACTATTCATGCAATTGCTGAAACAGTAGGAATTGACAATGAATACCTAAGGCAAATTTTACGTAACAATTTTAACATGAAAAAAGTGTGCGTGAAAATGATGCCTACAGTTCTCACAATCTACAAAAAGAAGCTTGTGAAAATGTTTGTTGTGATACCTTGAATGCCACTGAAAATGACCCAAACTTCTTGGCAAGAGTGATAAATCTTGGTTTTTCACTTATAATCCAGAAACTAAGCGTCAATCAATGCATTGGAAGGCCCCAACTTCACTGATCGCTAAGAAAACTTGAATGAGAAAATCAAAATTCAAAGCAATGATGATTGTTTTTTTCTAAATTCATCGAATTGTGAACCTTCACTGGGTTCCTGAAGGTCAGAACCTTCAGCAACCCGGTAATGTTGATTAATACTCTGGTATTAATCAACATTACTACCTTGAGGTCTTTGCTCAACTCCATGAAAAAATAAGAAAAAAACGACCAGAATTGTGGAAGAACAAGTCATGGGTTTTTCATCAGGACTACGCACCGGCTCACACTGCATTATCTGTCAACATGTTTCTAGCCAAGTATAATATCCCAGTGTTCGATCATCCACCTTATTCGCCTGACCTGGCACCATATTAAAATAAAATATTTTACAGCATTAATATTGTTAATTAATAGCCACACCTTGTAAATGGAGTAATCTATCTCCACTCTGGTGCAAGGATCGTATCGGCTGTTCCAGTCACCTTATGGTTGACAGCTCTCTCTCTCGTAAATATTGTAAGTCACATATCTTTTCTACATAAACTATTTTCACTGTAACTACAGAAAACCTGTCAGATCAGAGCCTTTTGTCAGCTAGGAAACAAGAGACCATATATCCAAAAATATCACCCTAACCTCTAACATCCATACAAACACTACTTCCTCTTTTCTACTCTACTCTTTTCTTCCTTCTTCCTTGGAATCTTTTTTTCAAAATGGTTAGTATTTCTTCTTTAATAATTTTGTCACCCATCCTGTTTGACTAATTGTTCGATTAGCTGAGATGTGAACCTTACTACAACACATCTTTACCATCTATGAAAATGTATTTTGTCATTCAGTTTGTAGTCTTCTTTTCCTTTATGAAATTTTCTTAGAATTTTTCTCTCAAATCTTTTTGGTCTGTCATCATTTGCTGCCCTGGTCCACACTTCACCATTCTATTATAAGAGAAGGCACTATAAGCTCATAATTGTACATCTTACTTTTTATATATGATTAATCAATATCATTTTTTATCACAATAATTAGCTTGGAGAAATTTTATGCATAATTTTATTTTATTTTTTTAACTAGAACTAAATAGATGATGGTAGTGAAGTGGTCTAACAAAACTAAGAGTCTGTTTAAATTGATTTCAATTGATAAGGTGTTATTTCCCATTATGTTCTTTTCCATTTTTGTTTAAAAAAAATAAGTCCTGAAGAATTCTTAGTATTCACTAAATAGCTCCTGAAAAATAAAATTATAAAATGTACAATATACATATTGTACAAGTAGATAGTTATACAGGGTCATTCACGGGAACCGGATGTTTTTAAAATAATCATAAAAAATTGAATATTTACTTTAAAAAAGTTTTATTGGTACTGAAACACTTGTTAAATCAAAGCATTTGTTACTTACTCATGAACGAAAAATTATGTCTGGCAATTGATGTCCATTTTGGGCAATACATTGTTGTAGCCTTTCAACTGGCCTCAATTCTTTACAGCATGTCTACATCAATCTGGGTGACGTGATGACGAATTGTGATCTTTAGGTCCTCCAATGTATGCGGTTTATTGCCGTACACATGCGATTTCAGAAACCCTCACAGAAAAAAATCACAACTACTCAAAGTCAGGGGACCGAGGGGGCCAAGGAATGTCGCCGAATCTGGAAACGATCCGTCCCGGAAACAAGTTATGGAGAACAGCCATCGTTGCCCTCACTGTGTGCGCTATAGCTCCATCATGCTAGAATAACACATTTTGAAAATCGATTCCCCGGTTTCATAACTCGGGGTGAAAAACGTATTCAACATCGCAATGTAACGATCAGCTGTTACAGTTATGACAGCGTCATTTCTTCAAAAAAATACGGTCCAATAACACCGACCTTTCCTATTGCACACCAGACACTCACCTTTGGGCTATGAAGTGGTCTCTCGTGAAGCTGATGTGGGTTTCTTTCTGCCCAATACCGGCAATTCTGTTTGTTGACGAAGCCATTCAGATGAAAATGGGCTTGGTCACTCATTAACAATAACAAATTTTCATTTTCTTTAAAAATGGTAAGCATTTGTCGACAAAATTGTAATCGCTGCGTGAAATCTTGCTCGTTTAACTGCTGCACGACGGCTATCTTGTAAGGATGGAAATGCAGGTCTGTATGCAGAATTCGTCTTAACCGTACTTGTGGTCATTTGAAGGGCTGCTGAATGCCTCTGAATAGAGCGGCGTGGGCTTCTGACAATGGCTTCCCTTACTCGTTTGATGTTCTCCAGAGTGCTAGCAGTTCGTCAGGGACCCGGTGGTTTTTTCTTCAATATTGAACCACTTGTTCGAAGGTTGTTTACCCATCGCAATATTGTGTTACGAGAAGGGACACTTGCATTATGATGGATATTAAACTGACGGCGGAAATGTTGCTGAACAGCAGTTACGGATTCGTCATTTCGCACAAAACTGTCATATGCGTACAGGCGTTGATCTAGCATCCACAGCTCCATCTCAACGGCTAAAATGTAAATGCTATGAACAAAGGAAACGTCAGACACCAGCCACGTGCCCCTTTCACTACGAATGCCCGAGTACAACCCACTTCAAAAACATACGTTTCCCGTGAATGACCCTGTATTGTACAAGTAGACAATATAAGGTAAATTTATAATTTTTGTTTCTCAAATTATTCTCATAATGGGATAACGCATTTTATAGAAAAATAAACATGTTTTTTTTTTTAAGTTAATTTGTATATCAGCTGTTGTTTGTTTGTTCCAGGAATTGGTTGTTGGTAATTAATATTATTAACGGTAATGATTGCTTGTAATAAATATAAATTTCTTTACATACAAGTACTAAGCGCAATTATAGTTTATTACAATTACACTGTAAGTATAATAACACTGTACATACTAATATTTAACAGAAGCTGCAAATACATGTTAATTGTGTACTCAAACTAATACAATTAATTAATATATTACTTCTGTATACGTATCATCTATCAAAAATTGTTTTACTGCTCTAATTAATATATTTGTTTACTACTAATACCACTATTACATGTTTATTATCACTTTTGTTCTGTATGTATTATTTTAATTATTATTTAATGTTGCTCAATATATAATAATTATATTATTATTATTGTTATTAGTATAAAAATTAATACATGTAACTAGTGAATCCATCCATAAAAATTATATTACTGTTATTATTTTTTAATAAACATTTGAATTGTTTATTAAGAAATTAACATTATTTATTAAGTTTATTTATAACTATTAAATTATCTTTTAATTAACTGTAATAATTATTGTTTATGGGGTGAGTTACAATTTTGAAATAAAACAGTACCACTACTAAATTATACTATAAGTATTATTATTTTTTCTAATTTTCATAAGTGATTTTGTACTATTTGTACCTCTTTGTTGTTAATTTAATGAATATAAAGTGAATTCAAAGAAAATAGATCTACATTTTATGTATTGTAATTTACACAGAAATTAACATTTTTTTTAATTGGACTAGCCCTAGCAGTTATCTTTGATAATTACTTGCAAACCGTCATTTTTTTAGCATATTGTATTTATCCTTTCTTCACTGAACTTGACCAGTGTATTTTATTTTTATTTGTAAAGTACTATCCATTTATTTTTTTTATATACCTTACTTATAAATGGATGTAATTAAATTATTTGTTAAGCTTCTGGTTCAGGAAATTTTAATTAATGAAATTTATACAGAGTGGTGCAGAAAATGATCCAACATTTTGTTTTGTTAAGAAATATTTATTTAAATCGCAATACAGAAAAGTAAAATACGTGTTTACTATACACCTGGAGATTATATTCTGCTTATCACATGTTCAATATGACCACCATCACGTAAATTAAAGCATAATTCATTTATGAGTTTTTTCTTGTGAGTGTGAAGCGAGTGTTTTTGTTCTTGATTCTCTTGTTTAATTTTATCATATCTGTCGTGTCTACTGGTGTAAAGCCAATTTCCTTCAGATCCTCTCTTATTTCTCTGAACCATCTACATCCAGTCTTTGTGTTTTTCGATTTGAGATTGTACTAGCTGTTTAGTCAAATCTTGGATCCTCATATGTCCAATGAATCCCTTAGTCTCCTCTTACACATGGTATCAGTGATGGATTCTAACTCTTTGTGCACGACTATGTTGGGCACAATCCACCACTACCCATTTCTGGTACTTTTTGTTGATGCAGGTTCTTCCAGTTCTTCTTTTGATTTCTATCTGTCTTTGATTGTTCTGTTAGGTGGAAGAGTGTTTCTGCTGCTTAATTGGCTTCTGGTTTTATAACTGTGTTGTCTTATTTTTGCGTTTACTGATAGGCATTTTTTATTGTAAGTGTACTAGGTTATTTTTTGCTTTAGCTAGTTTGTTCCTTCTTATTTAGATTGAGGTTTTCTCGTTTAGGTTGTCTGTTACTATTTCTCTGAGGTATTTAAATTGGATTACTGTTTTGATTTTATTACCTTTTATATTTACCTCCTTTAATCGTGTTGGTTTTTGAAGCATAAGTTCTGTTTTTTCAAATTAAATTCTGAGACCAATTTTATATACAATGTTTTGAAGTTGTAATACCTGTGATTTAGCTTCATTGATGTCATTGCTAGTGGTGCCAAGTTGAATAATAGCGATGAGAGTCCATCACCTTGGCGCAGTCCTATTTTGATCTCAAAACATTTCCAAGTGCTTGCCTCTGAATTTTACCTTTGACTTAGTGTTTGTAAGGGTCAGTTTTATCATGTTTATTAATTTGATATGTAGTCCAAGGTGTCTTAGAATTTTTAATAGGGATTCTCTGTGGATGCAGTCATAAGCTTTCTTGAAATCTTTGTATGTTGAGCTCCTCCAGGGTCTGAAACTTCCCTGGTATTCCGGTAGTTGTTTATCGAGTTGTTGACCAATTCTGTTGAGGATGACTCCTGAAAGAATTTTTTATATGTTATGTCTAGAGTGAGATTCCCCTGTAATTGTTAGGGTCTGTTTTGTTCCCTTTTTGTGTAGCAGAAGGATGAGGGCTGTCGTCCAGTGTTCTGGTAGTTATTTGATCCAGATGTTGACAAACTGTTGATGAAGGGAAACTTTTGCTGAACTTCCTGCATGTTTCTAGATCTCTACTAAAGAGTCCTACTGCTTTGTAATTCTTCATCTCATCCAGTGCATGGTAACTTCTTTTTTGTGAGAGGGTTGATGTTTTCTGGGGGTGTTGGTGTTGTTTAGGAATTCTGTCAGTTCTTCACAGTTTAGGAGTTATGGGCCAGTTTACCATTTTCATTTTTTATTAGTAAAGTTTTGGGGGGTTCGTATTTTTGGAGCTATTTTTGAAGGTTTTATAATAGTCTGTGTTTTAGTGAATCGTCTTTTGACTTCAATGTGTCTGTATGGTGTTGTCTTTTTATTGTACTTTTGTTACTAGATTTTGGAAGGATGTTTCTTATTTTTGGGATTGGTTAAATAGCCATGCTTTATGCTTTGATGTCTTTTTCCAATCTTTCATCACATTCGCTGTTCCTCCATTGACGTTTTTCATGTGTTTTATTAGGGCTAATTGTTCTGTAATTTGTTTAAGGTTGTTCACTAGATCTTCGAGTTTATCCGTGATTGTTATTTTTTTTGTTACTTTTTGGTAATTTTTATTGTTGATTAGTTGGGTAGGGTCCATTCTTCTTTTAGTTTTAGGGGCTTGGTTTTGTTGCTTTCTTTGGGGAGTAAATTTAATTTTAATTTTGACTACATATTGATCTGGGCCTGTGTCTACTCCCCGGAGGACTTTTACGTTGCAGATCTCCTTAGTGAAGTCAGGGTGTTTCTAGTTTTTGAAGTTTTCTCGTAAGATTTTTGGATTTCAAGATTAGGTTGTGATTTCTGAAGTGATCAAAGAGTCTATGTCCATTTTTGTTGGTTTTCTTTTGGGTGGGCCATTTTCCAGTGATATCACAATATTTTCTTTCTCTGCCTAGTTGAGCATTGAAATCTCCAATTAATTGTTTAGCATGGTTTTTGGGGATGTTATTTATAGGTTAGAAGGTATCCTTGATGTTATGAAGAAATTGAACGAATATATGTAACTCAAGGTAATATCTGTTCTTCAGGTATTTTATTTTGGGGTGTACTGTTGCATTTTATAAATTCATTTAGTGTCGTATTATTTTATAGAGTTTAACTTGCTATATGTGTTTTCCCAGCATGCTTTTTTTATTTTTTCATTTTTGATTGCTCCATCTTGTTTTTATCCAAATAAGCATTTGATCATTTAATTCTTCATAGTTTTCTTCTCATCTTCTTTTAAAAAAGAAAACCTGCCCTCTCTTTAAAATGAACCAAAGAAAATAATTTACTATTGATAGCATGAATGAATGCTACTTATTCTGTATAAATGAATGACTATTAACAAACAGTATTGTGATTATATGAAAACAGCAACTGGAGAATCAGGATAAATGTGCAAAATGGTATTTTTTGAATCAGTTGCAAGTATAATTAGGTATCTGCTCATCAGAATTTTGTGGAAGCTTTATAAGACTTATCTATGAATCAAATTCTTGATTTGGACTGTGATTTTATAGTCCAAATCAAGAGTTGTAAATAGTCATTTTATTAGAAGATAAGACTTTTTAAGGGAACTTATTCTATCAAAAGTATCACAGATTATTTTATAATAAAGTAATTGGAAATTGGGGAAAAAAGATTTTTGGATAAAAACATTAATAACATTTATACTTGTAACATTATTTTTTTTGATTTTAGTAGTGACTCATGATGTTAAGTGTGAGTTTTTTTGTAAAGGCCATATGTAATATCAAAAGCAAAGCATGTAAAATTTATTTATTTATTTGAAGTATTCTCTGTATAAATAACAAAAAGATTTATGCCTAAAAATTAATTTCTTTTGTGTTTCATTGAAGATAAACAGAAAAATATAGTTTGCTGTATTTATATTGTAAGAGAATGTAAGTTATGTGATTTATAATGAATTACTCAGTGTGATCAAATAGCAGTTACAATAAGGTAATGCTTTTTTGAGCAAAATGCTTGTATTTTTTAACTCCGTCATAAGCAATATTTATGTTATATTTTTATAAAAATATATATAATTTATTATGAATTTATAAAATATTTACAGTGAATTAAATGCATAAATTTTATTTTTATAAATATATTATTAAACTATCTGTTTGTTTTTATTACATTTAATTTGTATTTTTATATATTTTTTTACATATGGTCATCAATCCAAAGATTGGTTTTATTTTTAGTTAAGCTGTTATAATGTGCTGTTAAAAGCTTAGTTGCATTACCAAAGTGTATCGCAACAAGATTTATGGTTTAATAGCCAATTTATTAAAAGTACACATAACCATCTAATAACCAGTAAATTATCTGGATAAGTATGTACACAGTATGGAAAGTAATGTTCAACTTTTGAGTAATGCTCATAATTGCAAAAATTTCCCTTGAATAAGTCACGGCCGATCACTTAACATCAGCATTTCTCAACAAGGAGGTCATGAATTTACAACTTCACACATAAACAATAATGAAATCATTTTATGAGGAAAGAAGTTATTTTATTATAAACATTTTACTTACATTTATAAGTACACATGTAAAGAGAGATGGTTGTGTTTGTTTTTCATTTAAAAGTTTCTCCATAACATAGATCACACAAGAACAAATTAATTTCAAGTGATAAAAGACAATTCCTATATTTAGTTTTTATTGCAACATAGATGGAAAACCCTTTTCACAAAGCTAAGATGTTACAAATGGAATTAATATTTTCAGTGCTTCTGTGATTAAATGTCCATATTAACTTTGACAAGCAAGCCAGAACATATCTAAAACGTCAGATTTTAATTGTAGTTGTAACTTTTTATCGGCAGACATTTCGATGAGCTAATTGTGAATCTCAGTAACTTAGTAGCTGCAAAAACATTTTCACTAATGGATTCAGTACTAACCTCTTACAAAATTATCTGTATATTCCAGGAAATACTCTACCCACTGAATTTTTAGCTCATGCAAATACATCTTCATGCTATCCAAACTGTAGTGAATAAACAGTGTCTTCTTCATTAAAATTTTTTCAATATAATCAGAACTGAGTGGAGACATATCAAAATTTTTGATTTGAAATGAATGATTCAGATAGCAAGTTTCTTAATGAAAATATGAACTTTATTTGTTATTAATAAAATGTTTTTATCACGTTTTTGTAAATTCATATTAAAGTTGTTTAAATGCAAAAATACATCAGCTAAGTTAGTCATCAGCAACATATACTCATTATTCTGTAAAAACATTGAGAATGGTGTTTGTTTATCCTGAAAAAATATTAATTCATCTTGCAATTCCAATAACCAGGTTAACACTTTTACCCACGATAACCATCTGACTTCTGAAATTTTTTCTTTTCACCCATTTCATCGCATAGGTTACCTAACATATTCTGTAATGATCGACTTTTAATAGAATTAGCCATTTTTACAAAGATAGTTGAGATTTTCCAGCATATTTTTTGTGACAAGAAGCATGTTTGTGAAAGAAGCAACGCATCTATACCACCTTTGCTATAAGACAGTCGTTCAATTTTTTTCATAAATCCACTGTTCTTCCTGTTATTGCATTATTGGCTTTTTTTCAAAATATGTTATTATCTTTAGCAGCTTCATTAAAAACATCAAAAATACTCTGTCCTGTTGCATGACCAGATATTGATTTGCAAAACAACATATTTTCTTTGATGGATCTGCCCCGATCGTATTCATATTTCACAAAACAATAAGAGCTGAGAAATGTTTGCTTTATGATCTGGATGTTTAGTTTCCAAGTGAGAGGACTTGAAAGCAAACAATGCTCTGTGGTTTTCCATCCAATGAGGTAAAACAATTTAAATAACTGTCATTGTACAATCTTGTATTTTTACCAATCAATTCACTGGATGTAGATGGCTCACTTCATTATTTTTTCACTAATTAATCCATTTTGCTTAAGCATCTAATTGAAAAAAAAACACTGTTACACTGTTTGACCATGTACTAAAAAAATCAAAACCTCAATTATTATTATTTTCAATGAAACTACACTTTTAAAACTTAAAGATACCAGAAACACACTTCGCATTCGAAACTAAACTGATGTTCTACAAACCCTTTTATACTGCTGAGAGCACAATGTGTTCAAATGTATTAGACATTGTATCAAATGTATTGCATGTTTGAACTTGTGCTCTCACAGCGAATATTGTGCTAGCAGACCAGATAAGTTCACCACATAAGATGGAACGTGTAAATTGCTCTTGTTTGTAGACTTTGTACATGCATGTTCATACCCATTACTATCAATGCAGCTAAGTAGTTTTAACCATGTGACATTGGGTTGTGGGGTCGTAAAATGTATATATTACTTTCATTTTATATTTTATATTTTTATTACTTTTTGAGGTGACAGAGTGATGCAGCCTTATGGAGGGATGTTCCCTTCTTTTTTGCTGGTTTAATTTAAGGAAAATTGAGTTACACAGTGCAGCAGAGAATATTCATTGTTTCCCAATACATATGGTACTTTTTTTTACATATGCAACTGGCATTTGCAGTCACAAGTTAATTCTATAAAAGACATTATTATATTTCACTGTCTTTTAGATCTGTCTTTTTATTGTTGTAGTTTATTATTTCAATTAAATAATAAAGACCATTAACTGTTGTTGCTTTAAGCCAAACATAATATTAATACCAAAGATTTAGTAGTACAAATTAATTGCTGTTTTGTAATTGGCGTAGTTTTTTCTTGGCTGTTAATATTAGTATTTTAGTTGTAATTTTGTCTTTGTATTTATTTTTAAGTTTTTATATAATTTCTATCCTTTTTGTATTTTTTATATATTTATTTTATTCATCAAATTATATAGGTGTAAAATTAAAGAAATTAGTGTTTTATTAAAAATTGAAAATTGTTTTATATCAACGTCTCAGGTATTTTTATGTAAAAAGATATGCAGCAAAACCTTTCAATAACTTAATTTCATTTGTTAAAAAAAAAAATGTTTTTTGATAATTCTATTAAATTATAAAAATATTCATATGAAGTCGTCTGTCTGGCTTGTGCCATTAAAAACATGGTCATTGTGTGTTTATTATTAAAACTACTTAGCTTGTGTAGAATGTTATTCTGTTATTTATTAACATTTTAATTTCTTAATTATGAGCAACATTTGACAAAAAGGAAAGACGATAAAGAATGATATATTTAGTAATTTTTTTAATTTTTTCAGGCCCCTTGCCTGGGGTAACCCAAACTAAGTATTTAGACTCTTCGTAAACAGTTGCTGCCTGTATTCAAGCAGAGTTTGGAATACAATGAACTGTACATATTTTCTTTAGAATTCTCTGCAATTGGTGAAACATGCAAAAACTTTAATGAACCCAGTAATTACTTAGTAATTTGAATACTAAATTCTACTTATCCCTTTATAGTAATAGAGGTATTTTTTTTTAATTTTGAAAAATAATTCATAATTGTTCATTTTCAATATTATGTTATTTAAATATAAATTCAAACTTTCTAAAAAAAAAAAAAACAGCAAAAAATAGAAAAAAGATAATTATTATTCATATGTTTACAGGCAAAATCTCTAACATACACAAATAGTTATTCCAAAATGATTAATATCAAAGTAATAAAATAAGGCAGTAAATAAAAAAAATTATAGATTGATTAGATTTCCACATCCAGGTTATTCAGCCACTCCCTTGCAGCCATTGAGATGATTCTGATTTCTACCCATTCATCTTTGAGGGCTCTACTTGGACATTTGTTCAGGATGTGTTCCATCATCTGTTCTCAGTTCCACAATCACATTTGGAGTCCTTGCAGAATTTGCCATCATTTTACCACTCTGACCATTTCCTCTTCCTTTTAATTTCCTTTTTGACCATTAATTCACCCATGCTTTTTTAGCTAAGGTCTAGATTCTGTTTTTTCCAGTCCTGTCACCATTTTCATATTCCATTGAAGTTTTCTGTTATGGGACCTATCACGGTTTTCTACTCTGGTTTTCTTTGACTTCAGTCTTTCTGGGGACCTCCATATCCGTATGTTTTGGTAATACCAGATTCATTTCATATTTTTTCCAGTCTTTGACCAGTGCTTCCTTTTGACATAGATGCGTGGACATGATGTTGGCTAGTAGAAGTGGCCAATCCACTGAGGTGGACTTGGTTGCTCCTGACATTATGCACATTATCCCACAGGGGAAGATCTGCCTTGTGATGATCTCAGTCACCACACCGCCCCTTCCATTCCTATGGACTTTACGTAAAACCCATCAACTAACAAAAGATATTTTTCAAACTCACCTAAACCGAATCAAAACTGATAAACCAGTAAAAATTTACAAATTGAATCATAACAAAATATTAAACTCAAACCCTCAAAAAATTTTTGTAACATTGCAATTGTGGCCTTTCCATACCGAAGCATCCAAAATTACCTAAGAATCAACCCACAAACATACCAAACAGCAACCGGGCACAATTGCTGAGTACGCCTACTCTGGCAGAAAAGCACCCAAACAGGTCCTAGCCACCCAGGCTACTATTCTACACTAAACACACTACAATTCTTTAGAGCACCAAAAACTTAAAAATTCTTCAACAATGCACCACTCATGTATAACTTTCCAGTAAGCCAACAGATCCAGACTCTAACCAATACCCTCAAGCTCCCAGACCACCTCTGCATGCCTAAACTTATATTTTGAGCAGACGTACAGCACATGATATGCATCATCTGATATTAAGCATCGAGAACACTGACCCGAGTCAGCCAAGCCAAATCGAGCCAGCCTGTTCCAAAATGGGCCATTTAGCGAAAAATGGGCTCAACTTAGTGAAGCTCTTAGCTATTGCTAACCAAGTTGTAATGCAGCACCTTCTCTGTGACCGAGATCTTGTTATACTGAGTTGCTAGGGCTGTGTCTTCTGCACACTGGATGTATGAGCTTCTGTTTCTGGCAGGTCTGACAAATATAGGTATAAAAGTAATGGAGAAAGTATAACCCTTAGTAGTATACCCTTAGGTAGACCATTATTCAACATCTGCATTCTATTTTCTTTCCTGTTTCTGAGCTATACATTGAATTTTCAATTGTTAATCCCATTGTTCAGTAGCTTGTTGAATAGGGTCTTACAGAGTATCACTTGAAGGAAATGAGTTGACATTCCTATCTGCTATTCTGTATCCTATGGAGAAGAGAGGTCAATAAAAATAAAAGTGGTGGCTATTTTATCATTTCTGTAGAATCTATGATCTGTGTGTGTTGTTGGAGCATTCACTTGGTGATCACAGCTCCTGGACCTTCAGAATTCAGCTTGCTGGTTTTTGTATGTAGTTACTGGTTTCCAGTATGTAGTTAAAAAGTTTCAGTATCCATTTTTTTTTTAGCATTTTTTCTTAAATGTTTTATGAATTCTGTGTGAATTCCAGCTGCTTTGCCTGGCTTGAGGTGAATGTGATAGCTGTGGTTAATTCTTTGCTACCAAATTGGCTGATTTTATTAATTCAGTTTGTTTCTTTTTTATGGCTTGACTATGCTCTTTATCCAGGTTTGAAATGTTTGACACTTATACGACTGGAAATTTTGCCTAGTCTATTTTTATTTGTTGTGTTTTCACCTTGTAATTTTTGAAGTAAGGTCTATGCTTGTTGGCTAGCTTTCTGGAAGTTCATCTTCTCCATTAACTGAGTCCGTTTCTGCCTTCTGTTGTTGTCCAATGCTGCTATGAGTCTGCTGCCTCTACATAGCCTGTTTTCCTGAAATCCTGGTATTTTTTCACATTCTTGTTTCACCCAGGAACATATTTTCTACATTAACCTCTAAGGATGTGTTTTTTGGCTATGCTTTTTACTTTACTAGTCCCACAAATTTTTACAATTTGGCTGAATTCATTGTATGCTGGTTTCAGGCTCTTGGTGAAGCCTTTCCAATCAGCTTTTCCAAAGTTTCGGTGGGGTTTGGATGAAGTTCACTTGGGGCACTCTGAACTGATTTCTATTACTGCAAGTCTAAGCTGACTCACGGGAAAGTTGTTCAAAATCCTACAGACAGTTTGGATTGATGGCCTCCTTCTTTATTCGATGTTACAATACACAAGTCTGGATCTGTGTCGCAAGTGAAATGTACTTTTCTGTTTGGGGTCATATATCAGAATAAAGTTTCTGCGCTTCCATTCATTCCTCCAGTTTTGTTTCCGAGTCCTTGTTTCAATATAGCCCAATTTGGTATTTTGACTGTTAAAATCACCAGCTATGATCGTAGGTCTATTTCTGAATTTGATTACTGTCGTTGGTTACTGTATGTACTTTCCATGGTTTGTACATGGAGACAGTCCCATTAATTTCTGCCAGGAAATTGGGTTTTCTTCAGACACACTTATGAAACTTTATTCTAGTCCTTTTTGGATGTGTGTTGCTATTCCATAATTTTGATGACATAGTACTGTTGTTTCAAAGCCCAGTATTTTAGCTGTCTTGAGCTAGCTGCTTTCTGTCAGTGACCTGCATTTCTTGAAGCAAGATGATATTTACTTTTTCCTCTCTTGGTAAGTGTTCTAGCGCTTCATTCTTTGCTCTAGTTATATGTTCTACATTAATTTAGAGTATTCAAATACTAATATTCTTCGTCAAATTCGCCTGAAAAGGGCTGTTTTGATTTCAGTTACCTTTCATCGATCCAAGTCTGTACAAGTTTTCAATGTTTAGATGTTGTCCAATTTGCAGGAGGTGCTTTCTGCACGGTTCACCAATGGTTCCTATATGCTTAACTGCTTATAAAATACTTATCCTAATTTTCACCTAAGAAGCGTTTGCAGAGTCCGCGTCAAGGATGGGAAGCACCCCAAAATGTGGTAATATAAAATTCCTAATAAACTAAAAACGAATAAAAGAAACTTTCTTTCATTTGGTGTCAATAAGTTTGCTGTGTACTTATATAAAATAAAGCTATTGGATTTGATATTGTGAAAAATTGCCTGTTAACTAATTCATAATCAAAAGTGTGGGCTTGAAAGCCTTAAGGATGTAATTTGATTTTTAAAAAACTCTACATCGCCACTTTCATGAATGCATAAAAATTATGTTTATTTTCCAGCTAGAGCATTTTATATAATACTATGAGGAGGCAAAATATTTAACTGGTTACATTTTGGTTGCATAATTTTTTTCCATTTATCAATCTTCTGATGTCCCCTGAGATCAATAAGATTACAAAAAAAATAAACACAGGTGTAGTCATAACCGTAGAATTTTATTTGGAAAGTTTTAAAAATAAAATACGTACATCAATGCTGTTAAATTTTCATGAAAACTAGACAAGGTAAGTAGTTCGTATTAGAACCCCATGATGTTTCTCTTAGAATCTTGTTTCTTTTTTTTGTTTAGGTCATTTGACTATTTTGATTTATTTTTTCATTCATCTTTAATCTATACTAATCTCTTAATGATGATTTATCTGTCACTAAATTAACTAATCCTGAGTGTCTTTAATGTGTGTTCCATTTAGTGACAAGTTATCAGTCATCAAATTGTAATTAAAATTTCCTACATGAATAGTCATAATTTTGTTCTTTTTTAAATAAAAATGTAATTACATAAATGAATTTATTAACAGCTAGATGGGGTACATATTTAGTTGACCGATAGCATTGTAAGTTAAGCATTAAAAGTTCTTTTGTAATTCACTAATGTGACTACCAAAAACCAAGTTAAATATAAATTTTATATGATATATATATATATATATATATATATATATGAGATGGTCTCATCCATAGCTACAGTGAATAAATATATACAACTGCCATTGTTATTTGTTACTAAATTTATTAAGCTTTGTTTCTTACTGTATACTGGATCTGTATCATCCCCTTTCATGTCAGTTACTGTTTTAAAAGCCACACTGCATACATTTATAAATTTTAAAGTTTCAGATAAGGTGGCCTTCCTGTTCTGACATAGCATATTATGAATTCTCTTTCCTGCAACAGTAGAACAAGTTTATATGCACTTAAGCTTTCCCATTCCTACTGTAGATCCAGTATTACATATGAAAAAAACATTAAAGCATAGTTCTGGATCTTTTCTCAGTTTTATTCTATATTTTTTTAATTTTATAATAGGCTTTTATATATGGATTTTTCTAACATCCATGTTTTGTCGTAATGTCTTTTTAAGATTCAATATAAATATTTCTTTCAGATTCCTAATTCCTTTTTACAAATTTGATTAAACACTATTAAAATTTTTCTATAAATATTTTCCTGATGTTTGAAATTTTGTTAAGGACAGGTTTTACTGCAATATAAAATTTTTTCTTATTTAATTATAAATTTTCTTCTATTTTTTTCTTTAAATTCCTAAATAGTGCCAAAATTTTGATTTTTAAGTCTTGTAACTATATATCTTGCTTTCATTGGTTTTATTAGTTTAGTAGTAACACAATAATTTATTGATCAATTTCTTAGAATATAAGTAATCGTAATTATTTTTTTTATTTTGATTAGCATCAAACTGCTGTGATATTCTTTATTATCCACTGATTAATTGCAAGATGCATTTAGCTATCTGAATGGAAACTTGCATCTGGTGATGTTTAATTTTCACTGTATTTCAGGAACCTGTTTATAAACATTGTTTTGGCCGTTGAGATTTTATTCTCTTTTATATTCCAAGAGCTACTCATCAAGATGTTCCAGATGTTGTAGAACTCATCAGATTGTAAGGAATACTTTTACCTACTTAACTGGGATATAGTTAATAATTATGCTTGATCAGAATATGTCGTAAACAATTGTAATATGATAAATGGTTGTGCACTGTTCTTCATGTTATTTTATATTTATTGGCTAAAACTACTGCCTTAAGCTGAGAAGATAAATATGATCGACTTATAGGTATGATCATTAAGAATTCAATGTTATTCATTCAAATTCTATCGATAAATTTACTAAAGTAAAATGCTTTATTATGATTTTAGCATGAACATTCCATTTAACTAGATTTTTTTAATGATTTGTGTAACTATAATCTTTGTAATTATTGAATCTAAAAATATTTCTCGGTGTCTCATTTAACTACTTGAGTTTATTTATTTGTAAATGAAAATATGTCAGTGTTGCCTTATGTTGATGTTAGTTTATTATTTTATTTTTTGTGAAGAAATTATCTGATTGTTTAGAATAGTATAGCGGTAACCGCTATTAAAAAGATCTGTGTGTGCATGCACATATCCCTTTGGCACAGACAGAAATTAAAAATTTTTGAAAATGTGTATCGGTAAACAGTTTCTTTTTGTATCGTATGTTTTGTTAATTGTTGTAAATAGCATAAATTAGTCATCATTATCATTATAATGGATCAAGCCCATCTTGTACACACACATCTTACCGCCTGCCTGAGTAGAAGTAATAATCGCATTCCATTCTAATTTCACATTCACAAATAGTATTATATTTGGAAGTAAATTCTTTTGTATTTAAAAGGTATAATATAATCATCTCTAATCAGTAGATTATTTTATTTATAACCAAGTATTACACTGTGATTTTAATACTCCAGTTTAGATGATGAATTGATTGTAATTAAGATTACTGTTGTCATTTGCATATTTATTTATAATCTTGTTTTTCTTTTATTAGATAAAATATAAAACAATCTTAAATATATATTTTTCTTTTCTTATTATAATTTGTACATTATACTTCATAGTCACTAATATTTGTCCTATAATTAAATACTGTATGCTAATTATTAAACCATTTTTACTGTGAATCGATGCAAATTTAGTTTTACGTATTTCTTAAAAGATGTATGTTGTGTTAATAATTTTTGTAACTTAATTTTTTATGATGTTGTCCGTCCTTTTGATACTTGATAATGTATTTTGTTAAAATTATATTATAAAATAGTTATTATTACTATTATTAATACAATAATGTTTAATATACTTTAAAAGTTTATACTAGTCAACCTTTACTGTTTTTAAAGTAATTCCTAATTTTATTCGAATATTTCTGTTTTTTTAATTAATTATGAAAATATCCAAAATTAATCAAGATTTTGAAAAATATTAGTGAATTTAATTTTGTTTAGATTTTTTTTATGGAAAATTTGTCTTTCATTAATATTTTTTTCTAAATTGTAATATGTATTATGTTATAATAATATTAAGCATACTGTCAAAAGTTTAGTCTGGTTTTTTATTTAGTGAAATTAGGCTTTTCTGTTCTCAAGCGTCAGTATTATTAACTAAAAACAATGTTGTACAGACTTGTGGAATGTTTTAGTTCTTTTTATTAAAATTTGACCTCGATTAAAGTTAATTAATGAATGAAATGCATTGTGATGCAAAAATTTATACCTGGAAATGTTCTCTGATATTGCCATTGGCCCATCATAGCATATTTAAGAAAAAATTGTATTTAATTTAATAATATGGTATTTATAATTTTTATTCATCATTTGTTTTTATTTTAATTGTAAAAATTGTTATATTCTTTATAATTTGTATAAATTGAAACCAGATGTTTAGTCTGTAAGTGATATTCTAGTTGTATTAAAAAAAAAAAAATTTTACAAATAAAATTTGATCATTAAAGGGTTTAGAATTCTTTTTTAGTAACATATTCGGTTTAGTAAAGAATGGTAGAAATTTATTGGAATGGAGTCTGAAATTGTTATTTTAAGGGCAGCGAGTCAGAAATTATTCAAAATTTGAGAATAGTTGGTGTATGATGAGATATTACGTGGTTATGTCGAATAAGCTATCAGAATGTATTTTTTAGAACTCCATTAACATGTTCGCTCCAATGTATCGAAGAAAGGTAAAGAGTTGTAATAACTGTGATCTGAAGGTATTTCAAATGCTGACATTCAATATAGTGTATGTATAATGGTGATAAATTTTATCCCAGTACAGTGTCCATAAGTGAATCAAAATGGTAAAAGACTTAGTAAAGATTTGATTCAGAATGGCTGACCACTTTACAATGATTTGGTATTGACTTTTGCGAGTGGAGTCCATTCCAGATTATTTCAGATACAGATATGGAATTAATGTCCATATTAAAAGCAATTTTTTGATAGTAACCGATCTGTCTTTAAAAATCATCGTACATATTCATTTGGCATTTTATTGAAATTTTAAAAAGATTCATATTATTCGTCTGTACTCTTAAATTTTATTTTAAATTCTATTAATATAAACCACATGGTAGAGAATATTGAGATAAGACATATCTTACCTCAATTTTATCATGTAAATACTTTAGCAGGATTCTGCATCCTCAGTCATGATTGGACTCATATAATTAAACTGCATATTAAACAAAGATATTAAAAATTAAACACCACCCATTGCAGGTTTATTTTTGTATCTTATCTTATCTTTTATTTAATATGTAATTTAATTAAATGAATTCAGTCATGACTGGAGGATTCCGCAAAAGTACTTTCATGGTAAAATTGAGGTAAGATAACTCTTACATATCAACATTCTGTTTTAGGTAGTTCATATTAATAGAATTTAAAATATAATTTGCTACTATACTCATTCAGCTCTTTTGTTTTGAACTCAGCATTTTTATACTTTTTTGTCTCCTCATTTAGAATTTAAAAGTATCACGATATTACATCAACAGCCTGATATGAATTAATTATCAGATTATAACAAAATCATTTCCGCATTGTTGGCAGTTTTCAGATTGCTCTAACATTTGTTGTTTTTATCATAAAAAATTATATTTCTTTAAATTTTTTAAAAGTTTATTAGGGGACAATTAACTGTGTTTTGTTTAAAACATATGTACAAAGTTTGATTGATTTTTTTTGTTGTAATTTAGGCTTTTCAAAACTAAAGGAAATAATTTTACTTAGAGAAGACCTCAGGTTAATAAAGTTCAACATATTTAATTTTACTTTAATCCAGTTTTTATATTGACTTTTCTTGAATATGTAATATTACTACTGCTTGTGTACACTGAACACACTTTAAAAGTTTAGAGTTAATATTAAATGAAGAAGGCTTTAAAACCCGACTTTAAATTAAAATTGAAAGTTTCTGAATGTCACAAAATTAATAAATCGATTGAATATTAAATAAGTGAATGCTGACTGTTTTTAAGGATTACGTAATTCTTTACTTTAAGAAATTCAGTAATACGATGGCAACAAAAATTAGTTACTGTGGAGTATAATATTATTGCCTTGAATATGTTTAATAGTAGATTTATACTGTTATTAAGACCATAAACATTGCTCATTTTGAAAATTTATTATAAAATGTCATTTTACAAATGTTGTCTTTTTTTTATTAGTTAATGGAAAAACCTCTAGCAAAGTAAAGCCAACAACAGTAAATTCTGTAGTATAGATTTATATCCATGGCATCAATTGTTTGTCATTCAAGTAAATAATTGATCAGAAAAATGCATTTCTGGCCTCCCAAAAAAAAGTTGCTATTAATGCATCAGAAAATTAATGCGTCTTACTTGACTTACTCAGTCGCACGTTTATATATTTTGATTAGCTGCCAATGAATTTCTGTTGGACAAATAATTTTTTTCATTTAAAAGATGAATCTGTAATTACATTTTACAATTAACAAGATTGATGATCTGCACCATATAACAATAATTCTGATGAACAGGTGGCAATGAACAGTTCATCTGATCAGTTTACATTCCAAAGCGCCATTTTATATCATTAATACATGCAGATTATTCTCAGTTATAAATGTTGTGTAATTCTTTTTATATTATTAACTATAACCACTTCTTTTTATTATTTAATGTTACTCTGATCAAACATTTTTCCAGTATAAAGCTATACCTTGTTTTTTACAGACACATGCCCCAGAGCATTCCTTTCATTTTAGCCAGAAGTTGTTGTATTGCTGTTTAATTTAACGAATATAATGGAACCACAATGACTAAATTAAATAGATTTTATTGTAATACATTTACATTTGATGAACAAATGAATTAATTTTTAAGTCGATTTATTTTTTATGTTGTTTTACACACATGTAGGACCATAGAATCTCACCCGTTGTTAGGATTTCTATTACAAAAAACCTCAGTATCAGAAAAGTGACCAGCTAAAATTTACAGATAACCGAATCCGTTCCTTTCCCAGTCTCAAAACGTCTACATAATATTTATAATTTAATTTTAATTACTTGTAAAAAAATAAAATAATATTACTTTTTCTAATCGATTTTTCAAAATTTTAAATTTCAGAAATAACGCATTTAAATCTGATTTTAGTATAAAATTGTAACTATTTTTTTAGTTTTTACAATAACTAAATAAAATGTGTGTTGTTTTTTGTTCGCATTACCTACGATAATAGTTTGTAGATGAAATTAAAGATAATTAAAAAAAAGAAAAATGTTAATAGTTGTTTGTAAGTACTACATTATTTAATAAAAATTAGATTAGAGGAAGCCTTCCGATTGTAACAGTAATGTTTTAAACACTACTTAGTCTATAAAAGGTTTTTTTATGCATTAGTGAATATTTCATGTTTATTTACCTATCATCACTAGTAATTTATTTCATGTAAAAAAAGAATTAGTAAATTAAAAAGAAAATTGTAATAAATAAATATTACCGCATAACTTGCTTTGCTGCGGTATATTTTATAACTAAAGTATCAGTGAAACAAACATGTTTTAAGAATATCTTTTTTAAATAAAAAAAAATTATCTACGGCAGTCGATCTTTAATGTTATGGACTTTGCTTGTATAAGTCTGGTGATTGTTTAATTATTTATTTTATTTTGGTCAGAATTTCCTGACTGTAACCTGATTTTTGCAGGTCTGAAGTAAAAACTACAGATTAACGACTCGCATTATGAATTGTGTCCATATTTCGACAGGAACAAACCGCTACGTCCCAATTCTTTGGTCTTCGGATCTTATATAGGGATCCAAATTTCATACGTAGTTCTGAGATAATTGAAAAATATTCCCTCCACAGGATCTTGGCGAAATGAGTCCCTTTATAATAAAGCGATTAAGAATCGTTTATCGTGTAAAAAGAGGGAGGCGGTTATCGGCCGATGACTTAGAAAAAAATTTTTTTTGCGGTAAAACAAAAATTTTCTCGTAAAGTAAGACAATCGGTTACTGCGCACAAAAGTAAACTTTTAAACGGTTATTAAAAATCTCAGTTGAGATACGTTTGAAATGATTTCTAACGTTGATTTTGTGATAGAAAGTATTAGGAGGTCCGGCTTTATCTGATCATTTAAGCAGTTCAGGCTTTTTCTACTGCTGCCGGATTGGAAACAAATCCCACCCCTCATCCCGGACAATTGCACAGAAGGAACTTTCTCGGTTAACCGATAGGATGAACAGAGTACTGGATAACTCGACCCTCATTCTTTACTTAAGTACTAGGACGTTTTATCACAGGAAACGGGATGAAAGGATCAAAAATAATTGAAACGGATGGGCGATGGAAAAGGAAGGTACTCTCAGATCGACCGCAAAGAGTAGTAACTACCCTCTACCCGATGAAATATCTCAGCCGCTCTGGAGGAAGGAATACTATCTCGCTTTCCGCTCCTTCTCTCTGCAGATACGTCTGCCTTATCGGGATTAGAACGAGTCGCTTTTTCTCCGGATCAAAAAAAAAACTACACGAAAGATTTTGGTTTCATTAAAAAAAAACCCTCGTTGGTTCCCGCGTATCGTGCCGCGGGGGAAAGTATTTGTCGGATACCGATCCCCGAAATATAAAAATCCTTCGGCCAAACAAATTGTCCTTGATTTCACAAAATTATATCACCGATATTAACTTCAAGCGGCACTCCTTTGGTATTTTAATCCAAAAAATTTTTAAATCAACCTGAGTAATGTCAGATCACTTCTGCCTGTTGCCGATAAATACAAATTAAAATCACCTACGCAATAATGAAGAAAGAGGTATGCGTGACATTAAATTTTGTTTTGCACAACTATCGGATCAAATATATTTCCAAAATCTCTTGCCCTGATTTATTATTATTAAAGGATAGATAATTTATTTGAGAAGGAAAAAAGTTTATATTTTAACTAGACCAAAATCAAACGTCACGTATTTAATCAGACTATATAATATAAATTAAAAATCAAAATTACGCAAAATAATCGCTTAAATTTAATAATGTTTAGTGTTATTTTTATAATAAGTATTTATTTTTACAATACTCCATCGATGTTAAAATATGATGTCATATGTTTTATCCACAATTATAATGTGTGTTTGTATGTACGTATGATTTTTTTTAACATAAATTGATAAAAAAAAGACCAAAGTTGCCTGCATAATACTCACTACTTTTTAAATGTTTGCACTCGAATAATAAAAATAAAAGAAAGTATGTTTTATTGTAAAAATAATAATACATTGTACCATACGTAATACGATTAAGTAATTTATTGTATTATCGTAAAAGAATTGTTTTATTTTTATCAACTATTAAAATAACATTATAAAGTCGCTTATTATTGGTATTTGTGTTGTGTTATTGTATTTTACCTTACAGCCTAAAATATTTGCCTGTTATTAATTATAAATTACAGTACTTTACTGTGCGAGTCAGAGCCCTTTCTTACTGAACGTACGGACTCGCATCGCCCGATCTTTACGTTATTTACGCACCGATAATCGATAAGTTTTTGCCCTCGAAAGCTTAATGTTTTGTGCAATATAAAACCGAAACTGTTTACAAAAGTATTACGGAATCGATCTAATGTAAAAACGAAGGTTATCCCGCTTTTTCCATATCATAAGAATGCCAGAAAATAGATAACTAAAACGACTGGTAATCAGAAGTGTGAGCTTGGGAAATAAAGACCTAAAAGAAATTCGATTAAAAATTGGATGCAATTGATAAACCAGAAATCAACGAAATTTTAAAAATATATTTTTCTACAGCCAAAACAACCCGAAATATAAGGGTTTCGGACGAAATAAGAAAGATCAGATCCGATAACATAAAGAATTGGCAAATACAGAAGACCAAGTCGACGAAGAAAATTAGAAGGAAGACAGATTTGGCAATAAACGTTTAAATAGTCGCCAATTTGGAAATTTTACCAAATTATTTTTATTAAACCGTTTAAAGGTCGTAAAAAAACTGGATCGCTAGTGTAATGTGTTATATTTTTTGTTAGAAAAAACATACTGACAAGCAAAACAAAGCGGTTTTAAATCACAGTTCAGCGAAAACGTTTTTCAATACGTACGCTTAATGCATTTCTTTTGATAATCTAATAGTAGTTGAATTTTCAATAAAATATTGGTGCAACTTCCTATAATTACAGATCTCCGCTAAGTTAACGATTCCATAACACTTTGAGGGTATGCGCATTAATAATTTGTGATTCTACTGAAACAGATTTACTTACCAATGTCGCATATTTTTTTATATATTTTTAACCACTACTGAATAGTAGTGTATTTCTAGAATGTTTTTTTTTTTCTTTTTATTATAGACAGGATGAGTAAGAAACGTACGCGCTATATTGAAAGAGATCTTCCCTTACCTGAAAATTGATTTTAGAGCAGCAACAAGAGCAAAACATAGCGAGCGTAAATAAGGAGGGTACTAATAAAAGAAAAACGATTATACAAAACTCCTAATTTTTACGACAAACATAGCCGAATTTAATAAAATATTTTGTTTTTTACTCTTAAAAGACTGTTTCGAACAATTTTCCAGCCGTAATGTTGGCGTTTTGAGCATTAAAATCGTGTACGTTTCATGTCCAAAATGTTTTTCGACGTTATATAAACGATCCTTGTAGACCTGCTTACATTCAATATATTTTCTAAATATTCTGATCATAATTTATAAACCGATTAAAGACTTAGTCGGCGTTATTAAAAAGAATCTCGATTGAACCGATATGAAAAATCCGCAATCCTCGATTTAATGTTCGGCTGGACAGAGCTTAGTCGCGACACCTCCCAGTTTATAGAAATCGCAGCACGACTTGCTCAAGCGGTTATCGGTACGTTTATTGGAATCTTTAATTTAGCTGAAAACGAAAAATCTTTTTTTAGAAGAAGCGAGGGATCGCTCGGCTTAAATTCTGCGTTAGGAACAGCACGTTCTCTACTCTAAAATCGGATCCCTCTGTTGTGTAAGCCGGCAGCTAAGGTACTTACAACAGGACGACATTCCGTCCGTCGTTTTCGGGATCAGAATCGAATCTGTTCTCTTCGGCGTGTAGTAAAATCGTAGATCGCTTACCAAAATACCTCGTAAGAGTAGAAATATGTTGTTTCGTCAAGAAAAGGCTTGATGCTTGCGATTAACGAGGTCGTATCTGACGATAAAAGCGATTCTGGAAAATATAGGTACGTATGATTTACATTCCCGCGATTTACAATTTACATTTTTGTATTATCGTGCACATTTCATTCTTTTAGAGCATTTGTTCTCAAAGTGGGCTATAACGCCCCTTTGTGGGCGCTGGAGGCCTTCAGAGAGGGCAGTAGAAGGCTCACAGAAAATTGGGGGCGTTCAGGCAGGCGGTCTAGGAAGGCTGATTAAAAAAAAAAGGCAAACATTATATTTTCTTTATATTTCAAACTAGAATTAAATACCTACTACACTAGTACAATAAATTAAAGGGACACCTATATTTTATGATAAAAAATGATTGTATTCAAACTACTTTAACTTTGCAACCAAGAGGCTTAGAGACGAAAAAAAATTAAAGCTTGAGATTCTACTTTTTGACAGTGTACTTCAGATTTAAAAAATCATCAAATTAGAAAAAAAATCCTTAGAAGATATGTTTTAAAAATCGAGATTAAGACTAGCTTTAATTTCTTTTTTTGTATGTCTCTCTACGTCAGTTCTGATACAATTGTAATTTTTTTGTATGTCTCTACGTCAGTTCTGATACAATTGTAATTTTTTTGAAAGCAGTTTAATAAAAATACTTCCAAATATGATTAAATATGGGTTTTAATTGATGTCATTTAAAATGTAAGTTTCAACTCAGAAAAAGGATATGCCACGTTTAAAAACAATAATTGAGATTGCTGTTTTTAAAAGCGCATCTTAAAAAAAAACAATTGGAATTATTTTTAACAGATGGTAAGTTTAAAAAATTTGGGGGCGCTAGAAAATTTTTTATTCTCAATGTGGGCGTAGGCAAAAAAGTTTGAGAATCAATGCTTTAGAGGGATAAAGATTTTACATTCCAGATTCGTAGATATACAACGTGTTAACAAAGTATACGAACTTTTAAATAAGTTTTCGACTAAATCGCAGAAAAATTAAATTTAGCGAATGCTTCTTACCTCTTTAATTTTTCACTACGAGTCCCGGCGCTTGGGGCTTACTGTAGGCTGGTTTTGAAACTAACTGTGGAAAGTATTACCTTACCTTATCGGTTAAAATTTTAGCTCGAAATTTTGTAGTCAAAATGGTTTTTCAACCACATCCTTGTCGCAACAATTATTTTCATTAAAAATTGTTGAGTCGCCCTCCTATCGAGTCTTGGGGGTTTGGTGATCTCGATTAAATTAATTAAAACAACTTATACCTTTTTCTTTATCGTAAATACGTCGAGTACATCCGCAGATATCTATCTGTGCTTCTTCAGAACAGATTTTTTTTTAATATAACAAGACTGTATTTTTAATTCACCACAGGCCGATCTCAGCAGCGGAGCGGTAGCGTCTCTGAGCTCAAGTTCCTGTCAGGCACACTTTTTTTTTCATAGACTACTAACGTTTGATTTCATTATCATCCGTCGGCAACTGTCTCAGTGTTAAACGGATTAAAGAAGCGTTAACAGCTTATCAGCTTATTTTTTCTCTCAAAGTTCAATTATAAAAACATTCATCGCATCTATTGTAAATATTTAATTGTGCTTTTTGCAGAGAGAAATGTTAGCATTTCGGCCACTGAAGTAAATGCTAACTTCTAAAATACAGAGTGATTTTTGGTCCTGTTACCCAATTTTAAATGTAATTTAAGAAAGGGCAATTTAGATGGAATAAAAAAATGTATTTGTTACTTACAAAAGAGATTTAATAAAAAGCTATTACTTACATAATTGTTTAAGAATATGCTCAGAATGCTCACCCCTTGCGGTTATATATACACGGACTCTTTTCAGCATATTAGCAGAAATCTTTTTAAGAGTTGCATTGGAAATATTCGTGAATAAGTCTGTAACATTGACTAAGTTCATCAAGAGTGTGAGGATTGCTTTTGAAAGCCTTGGACTTAATATAGCCCCACAAAAAGTGTTCAGGAGGTGAGGTCTGGGGACCTTAGAGGCCATAAGCCCTTGCTTATTATTCGATCATCAAAGAACTCTTGCAGAAAATCCACGGTTTCTTGAGACGTGTGGCATGTAGCGCCATCTTGCCGAAACCAGCAATACCGTTCTTGAGGTTCCAGGAGAGAAACAAATTGGCGCACAATATTCCTCTATACTTCACCATTTACTGTCTGTTCGAAGAATATGGGTTCGACTATACGATGACGAGATATCGCACACCACCACCATTTTTTTTCAGGATGCAAAGATTTGTTTTGTAAAGCGTTAGGATTTTCAACCGCTCAAATTCGACAGTTTTGACTGTTCACATAACGGTCGAGATGGATCCAAGCTTCATCACTAAAGAACACTGTTTAAAAATTCGATTCCGTTATCATTTACGAGACCTAAACCAACGCAATTGCTTGTTTAAATCTGGAGGCTGAAGCTCTTGGACTAATCGTACGCGATACGGATACAATTTCAATTTTTTAGCGGCGTTCTAAACACTCGAATATGACAAACCGACTTGTGCGGAAAGTTTTCGTAAACCTTTCTGTGGAGAATTGAGCAATATTGTTTTCACATTCTCTAAAATGTCATCTGTTAAGAGAGTCGGTCGAACGCTACGTTTTCTATCGCAAACACTACCTGTCTCTCGAAATCGGTTTGCTAGCCTAGAAATTGACATTTTTTCTGGCGGAGGAACACCAATAAATTTAATTTGAAATGATTCTTTTACACTCACTTACAAAGAACCTCTATTAAGCAAAATACATATGGTACTTAAATGGACAAAAAATGTTAATTAAATATATAAATAAACTCGCATATGCACACTGCTCATATTGGTCCATCCAAACAGTTACAGTTCGATGTGCATCTATAGTCACCACATATAAGTAAAACTGTTCATTATAACAAGATAAAAACAAACAAGAAGCAGAAGTGAACTGATTTACGTTTAATAAAAGTAAGCTTTTAAGCCATTTGGATCTTAAAATTATTTTTATTTCAAGTTATCTTTATTATTGGCTTTCAAAAGGATTTTGTTTCAGAAGAATGTTCTTTTTTTATAAAAAAGTAATTAAAAACAGTTCTAAAACATTATATCACTCATTCAACTAAAATAGTTACTAAATAAATGCAGTAATAAAAAATTTGTTAATAAAATAATTATATTTAATCTGCTAAAGTGTATCACAAAACTTTATTAAGTTTATGATATTTCATAAAAATAAAATTTGCAATGTCTGAAAATAATATATCAGAAATTTTGACTCATATCTCATAATTTATGCTGTAAATATTTTATTGTCATTCATTATGAATGAGATCTTAACTTGGAACAAGATAATGTATTGTTTTTTTCTAAATATGGCAAAATCCAGCGATGGGTAACTGTAAATCCAAAATAATAAGAATATATAAATATTAATAATAGATTTATTTAGAAATCAATATTTATAAATACTTTAATTATTGAATTTTTCATAAACAAATATATAATTTTATTTATTTTTTTTGTTAAAATAATTAAAATAAAAACAATAAGAAAATAAATGCAATGAATAAAGTACAGTCTAATTTATTAACAATATATTATATTAATTCTGTATTAATTAATTATTACAAAATCTATAATATCTAGACTAGATAAAAGAGTGTTTAAACCCGTATTAATTATTTTTTTATCTAGACTAGATAAAAGAGTGTTTAAACCCGTATTAGTTAATTTTTCCAAAATCTATGATATCTAGACTAGATAAAGAATGTTTAAACAATTGTTCTTGTTGTAAAGGATCATCAGCAATCTTGCTTACTGGTGATTCGCAACAGTTGCTTATATATATGCCACCTTTATTATTCAGTATTGGAGATACTGATGTATATAATATTGATGTTGCACCCTGGTCAGCAGTCTGTAAAAGAGTATACCATAAAATTTTAAAGCAACCTTAAAACAATGACAGTATTAATAGATGGGGTATTCCATTTTAAATCAACAAATTTTCAAAAGTTTTATTGCATCACTATTGTTGATTTGGATGATATTTGGTATATAACTACCCACCTTGTAGTGGTCAAAAATATTTAGGATAACAGGCCTTTTTTTTACCTTTTAACTCTTAGGTACTACTAGTACTTATAAAAAAAATTGACTGTTACTGAGTGTTCTTCATTAAAAAAAATGGCTGCTAAATTTTGAAAATGTTTCATTTTTGGGGTCCAAAAACTACATGTGGGACAGGTGGCAAAAATCTGAAATGTTTACAGCAGTAAGTACTTTTTATGTACTTTAAAATCATATAAAATTTGTTTCATTACTCCAAGGGGTTGACAAGTAATGAAGCCATCAAAACAGCTTAAAAACACTGTTCGTTCTAATCATGAACAATGTATCCAAAAAATTCACAGCATGTATTTTTTTAGATAATAATGTAGGCCTACAATACAAAATATTTTTATATGTCTACAATGAGATAGCTAATATTCTAGATAGTTTGTTACTTATAGTATCACTCATATACACAAACTCATGTTTAAACATGAGAATGAATAGACATGCATGGACATGAATGTTTGCGTAATCCTGAATGTAAACACTGTAGAAGGCTCAGTTACTGTTTTGATTTCAGTGTGATGTGTTATATTGTTACTGCGGTTAGGTAACAAGTAATTTTATTACTTTAGCAGTGGAGAGACTGGGATAAAACTGTATTGTTATTGTAAGAAAGCTTGCATTTTATAAAAACGGATTTTGGAGTGTTCAATTGGCATTCACACTGAAACTTACAATAGATCTTCAGTGTTGCACGATATTTTAGAATCTACTGAACAACAAATAATATTGATATCTTTAAGTAATGTTTGTACTGAAAAAACAAATGTCTGTACTTTTCAGAAAACCAGCTATTTAGATAAATATTTTCATATTAATGGGAAAAGTTGCTCTGATCCACTAAACTGGTTAACAAATCTCTTCAAGAAATATCTTTGACACTTTCAACAAGCAATCCAAATTTAAACAAAATACAAAAACCACAATAAGAAACTACAGAAAGCAAACTGGAATGTCAGATATATTTGAGCCTCATTAGTCGAGTCGGTGAATAAAGCTTGTGCAGCAGTTAGGATTTGCCTTGTTAAGGTTAAAAGATTATCAAGCAGTGCAAAGGAAAATAAAAATAGGTGAGTCAGTTACCAGTAAATTAAACAATTCCTTTGATTTAAATAATTCACAGAAGAAACCAGTTTAGTACCACGAAGTTATGCTGATTTAGGTAGGGAATGTGAAGAATTAATCATTAAAATAAAGGATAAAATGAAAACAGTTACATCAACCCAAGAAAAAATTAATATTTTAAGTTTATTACCAAGCAGCTAGAGCATTCAAAAAATTCAAAATGAGTTTAGTGTTAGTCAGTATTTAGCCTGTCAATTCAAACAATTAGTTAAAATAAGTGGAATTTTGCCACAAATCAGCAAAAAGAAACCCAGTCACAAAACTGATGAAAATTTTATTAAATGTGTTCAAGATTTTTACCAGAATGATGAGCACAGCCAAATAATGACAGACAAGAAGGATTGTGTCTCTGTAAGACAAACTGACGGGAAGAAAATTAATATTCAAAAAAGGCTTATCTTATGTAACTTAAAAGCCTTCAAAGTAAAACTTCAAAACCTTCAAATTTTGTGTTCTGGTTGGTGGGTCAGGTACTCGCTCTGTTTGTGTGTGTGTCATCCACCAAAATGTAAAACTAATGTTATCTGCTCTAAAAATTAAATTTGTTTATAATATTCTCCTTTCTGTTGACCGTTGTGGACCAACTACTCAAATTCTTCCATTTCAAGAGTAATTAGATAAACTTACTGAAAATTTAAATAATCTAAAAAGACTTCATTTTGTTGCAAAGAAACTAGCTAATTTCCTCAACATTACAAAAGGAAAACTCGTTGGAGGGTGAACTCAAAATTTTCCTTTTGCAATACAGGATGATCGTATCACTGGTCAAAAACTTATGCCACAGTACATCCATTTCTCATATATTTTAAAAAAGACGGAAAATTACAAAGTCAAAGCTATTGTGTGATTAGTAAGTACTTAAAGCACAATACTACATCATTCTTCTGCTTCCAAAAACACGTTATAAATAAAATAAAAACACTGTTATCACAAGTTAAAACAATTTTCTGATGGTCCCTCAATCCAGTATAAAAACAAAAAAATTTCATACATTTGAGCAACCATCTAGAAGATTTTGAAGTCGCAGCTGAACAGCATTTTTAGCCTCATACTATGGTAAAGGATCATGTAATTGTATTGGTGAAACTGTAAAAGGATTGTGACTAAAGCAAGCCTTCAAAGTATAGTCAACAATCAAATTGTTACACCTTCTGAAATGTACAATTATTGCAAAGACAATATTAAAAATATAACATTTATTTTCTGCTTTAATAAAGATGTTTAAGAGACTGAAGAATACCTCAGTTCCTGTTATCAGATAATCACAACAGTCCCAGAAACAATAACCTTTCACAGATATTATTCAACAAGTCAGAAATGTATTCTGAAAGTCTGGGCGACCTCTGAATCAGAAACATTTACCTTAGTATCAGTACACAAGGACATTAGTGTTTCTGATTGGTTTATAGGTTTACCAAAGCCAAAATATAAAAATGATGTCTGCTGCGGATATAATGACAAGTGGTGGTTAGGTGAAGTCATTGAAGCCAAAATAGATGAAAATGAAGAGGAATATCGAATACACTTTTTCCATCTGCAGGGTTTGGTACTTCATTCAAGCATTGAGGGATAATCAAACATGGGTTCAACTAGAAAATATTTTAAAGATTCTCATGCTCTCAGAGATTTTTATATCAACTACTGGAAGAGAACACAACATTACACCAAAGATGAATGAGGATTTATCAGTTCTACTCAATAAAAAAATGGCAGAAGCACTAAGTTATATTTTGTTATCAAAAAGTGCAAGATTTATTCATAACTTCCATTAGCAGGAGTAAAATAAGGGTGAAAGTGATGTTTGATTAATAATTTATTAATGTATTTGAATTGTTATCATTTTGTAATTATTATTTATCATTCTGTAATTGACTGTTTATTAATTATCAATTTATTCATTCTAATGAGTTGTAATTTTTATAATCTGAAAAAATCCATAACATCAGTATTTTTGGATACGTTGTTTATGGTTAGAAGGAACGGTGTTTTTAGCAGTTTTGTTGGCTTCGTTACTCATCAACCCCTTTGAGTAATAAAAAAAATTTTATATGGTTTTAAAGTACATAAAAAGCACTTACTTTTACTACTGTAAACATTTCAGATTTTTGCCAGCTGTCCTACATGTGGTTTTTGGGCAACAAAAATGAGAAATTTTCAAAATCTTATGATTTGGTGGCCATTTTTTTTAATGAAGGATATTCGGTAACAGTCAATTATATTTTTTATAAGTACTAGTAGTACCCAAGAGTTAAAAGGTAAAAAACATGTCTATTACCCTAAGCCCTTCATTATTTATTTTGGGCCCAAAACTTTAAAAAAGAATAATTTGTAAATATAACTTCAGTAAACATTACAAGATTTGATTATGTAACAAAATGAATTGTGAATGCACCAAGATGAAGTTCCATCTTTACTCTTTTGACCTCCTGTACAATGTAAAATAAAAATGCTACAGCTCATGGAAAAAGTGATGAAAATGGCTGTTTTACCTGTTGGAGAGTTAGAAAATAGTCATTACTCAAGAAATTTTTTTTTTTTAAATATAAAAAAATATTTTTTGTACACTACAAGGTGGGAGTTATCATATACCAAATATCATCAAAATCAAAAATAGTGATGCACTGATCAATTGTTGAATTAAAATGGACTACCCCAGATAGATCCTACTTTCTTCAGCAAAATTTGCTTAGTTGAGTTTTTTTTTGTAAACAAAAGTTTTTCTTTTAAACTACATTTTTGCATCAAATATCAGACTGCCATCAGACTAAGCTTAGTAATTCAATACTAAGCAGTGGTTTCAGCAAAAATATGAAAAATGTGATTGAATTGCCTACATAAAAAATACTTTTTCATTTAAAAAATCTTCAACTTAAGATAGAAAAAAAATTGCCAACATCCATGAGCAATGTTAAGCATCCAGCCTAAACTTCATTAGAAGTTAAGGGTACAGAAGTTGTGGATTTTATATATTTCAAAATTCATTTATCACAAAAAAAAAGGTGTAGGGTGTAGCATCCACTTGTTGAACATTAAGACTAGGACAATACAGGTCAAACTGAGAACTTCCAGTTATTGAAATCTGTTAAAAACAAAACTGTTAACATGGATCTATATAATTTATACAAAACTATTAAATGTGCATTCGGTTGAATGTTTCAAGACAGGAATTTTTAAAAAAGATTTGAGTCAAAAAATTTATAATTCACAATATATTTTAGTTTATTTATTTTCATTTTTTAAATATATTTTTATATTTCATTCAGTGTACCAAAAAAATCATGCAGCAGGAAGATCCTTCAGCAACTGATAGAGAAAGATATAAACTATATGGACCCATTCCTCACTCATCTTGTTCGGTTTAAGACAATGAATACTTTGAGGAAAAATTAATTAGGCTGAAACAAAGGTAATCCATGACTGTCCTGAGATCAATTGCTAATTCAAGGTGTGAAAGTAAACTGAGAAAATTTAAGTATGAGAATGGTTACATCAGCAAGTTTCCATTTTTTAGTGACAACATATAAGGTACAAATAGGTTTGTACATATCAAAAGGATGAGTTTGAACAACGGTTGACATTGAAAAATATTGTACCTTATTGATTATTAGGGGATCTGAAGACCCAGATTTATCCTATAGTCATTTTATCTGCTACACTTGTGCCAGTTATTGAACAGGAAAATTAAACCCTGACTCTTCTTGATGGAGGATGCATTGGGTCTTCTCTAGGTATACATCCTTCAGGGGCATCCTACACAGAGAACCTGATAGGGTCATCACTCCTGTTCTAACAGAATCAATAACTGGGAAAAGATTAAGGATAGGGAAAACCATTTTACCATCTTGTGTAGGACCCACTATGTAAAACTTAATTGTCATATACCCTAGGCAAACTTTACAAAATATGTAAATATTTCTGTAAAAGTAAATTTTGAAGAAGAAATAATAGAGATTTAATTTAGATTAACTATAAATAAATATTTATTTAATTTTTATTTTATACTAAATAATCAGAAAAATACATGAAATCTGTTTTTTTTTTTTTTTTTAGCAACAAATCTATTTATATTTAAAATATCATTGTAGTACAAAGGAATGGTAAAACATAAGAAGTAATGAAAATTATCTGTACTAAATTCTTATAACAAAGTAATGCTTATCAATTTCAAAACAAAAAACATGTTATGTTTTAACAAAAAGAAGAAATAAAGTATAAAAAAAACAAACTAAATGTACAAAAAGACACAAATTCACCACTTTATCCTGAGTCTTTGTTTATGATTATGTAACTAACAAAATTTAAATAATACTACTTATAGCATGTGTAAAAAACAGATAATATTTCTTTAAAAGTATATCAAACATATAAATTGACAAATCAATACATTCCAAATAAGAGGGTGAATATTTGTTAAAGTGACAAATCCATTTACAAAGCAGTCGACTCACAACTTATTTAATTAATGTACTCTTAAATCTTACAAAGATGATGACCGCATCAGTTTCACATTAAAATTTACCATTTAGATTTAGAGTGATGTTAGGTATAAGTACACAAAATAAATTGGTTTTATATACTGTAAGAAAGAAGTTTAAGAAATACATATAACATAAGTTACCTTAAAAAGTAATTTAATCACCCATGGAAATAGAGTCTTCAAGAATGTTCCATTAAATATGTCAGTATCGACTATACCGGGATGAACAGCCAACACTCTAACATTTTTTCCTTCATTTTTCAACCGATGATCTAATATTTTAGTGAACATAAGCTGTGCCAATTTAGATTGAGCATAAGCAGCACTTGGAATGTAGTTATTTCTATTGAAAATTAAAAAGAAAATTACTACAGTAAATACACAAATGTATACTTTTAAGCATGTAATTGTTAAGATTACACAACTAACAATGTAAGAATAACAATAATAATAATATGAAAAAAAAATCAATTCACAACAATTATGAACAAATCAAAATTTCAGGTCATAATTAATTGTACATACGACTAATATCCAATTAATGTATTTCTTGTGATTCAGCTCTTTTATTGCAAACATTTTTACCAGTTAATTTTGTCAATTCAGTTAGTTTTCAATTTATTTTCAGTATGAAATATTCCATATTCAATATTACAAACTTAATTATTTCAATAACTTGCAATTGCAATAAATGAAATTAACTTAATATCATAAAATAATTCTATCTATACTGATATAAACACACACACACAAAATGCATTTGCATTGTGATTCAAAAACCTTTTACATAATAGAAGCATTTGTAATGTAACTCTTCCTTTTATTTTAACTTAAAAACTTCTCCTCCCTCTTTAAATTATCAGTAAGTCTGTCAAATAAATTCTCTGAGGTATGATCTAGGCAGATTAATGAAAGGCGATGTAATTAATTTCAGTTCTATGGACCATAAGATTTCATGTACTATAATTGTGGATTTTTGAGCTCAGTGTTCATGTAGCACGATTCATATAATCATGAACTCTAAGTTCCAATATATTGTAACCTGATCTCAATTTTTATCGAAAATGGGTTTATGAGTGAATCATACAGTATTTTTTGCACTCTTTCCAATGGTATACACCACTACCTCCAGTTGTGAATAATTAACGAGATGGCTACTTTTAAAGACAAGTACAAATTTTATTGTGGTAAACAATACCAAGTACAGATACCATTATACACCTCTTACAAAAATTCTGTAGCTTGGAGGTAAAGGACACCATCATCATTTTTACAATTTCATAGTAGAGCAGATTGAAGTTTAGCAATTCGCTTTTTCTAATTTCTTTTGCTCATCATCATCATCCATCATAACTTTTTCTACTAAAATACCTTATTACTAAATTAAGCCTCCGTGTATGTATAACATTCAAGTGTTACCAAAAAGTTACTGAATTGCAATGGAATGAAATTTTTAAAGCTTATGTCATGATATAAAAGACAGTTCATTGTGCACTGCATTGAAGTAAGACCAAAAGAAAGATGTAGAGTTACAGATGGTACAAAACCAAAAGAAAATTCTTTTCATTATAATTTAAACATAAATGATGTAAAAATAAGGGTGTGTAAAGTGATTTTTTTAAACACACTACTATATCTAATAGAGTTGTAGTTAATGCAATTAAAAAACAAGTACCTGGAGGGATTGTAGAAACAGACAAAAGAGGATGGCATACACCTGTCATGAAAACATCCGAAGAAATAATTCAAAATATTATTCGACAGATAAATGTTATCCCAATGTGAGCTACTATTCACGCTTGAGAACTAGGAAACAGTTTTTAAGTCTCGATTTAAATTTAGGAAAATTGTATTCATTGTTTCAAGAATTCTGTACTGCAAATAAAGTAGGTAAAGAAAAGGTAGCTTTATATAGATATATTCAATAAAAAATTTGACGTCACTTAAACAGCATAAACAGATACCTGTTATTCATATTTATTAAAATTAAAGAGTGAATTAACTTCAGATGGTAAAAAATATATTCAAAGCAGTTATGAATTGAATCTTAAGGAACACAGAAACAGTATGATACAAAGAACAGCCAAACAGTAAAAGTGTTGACAACTGATTTCTACTGCAGGAAATTGTAGATATTTAATTTCAAAATTTACGATTCCAATGACAGACTTCATTCTGTGTGATGTGGGATGAAACTAACGCAGGATGTAGTTGAATGAAATAGCTTCTTGCATTCTAAAATGGGCTGAACAAAACATTACCAAATCAGAAACCGAAGAAATAGTATTAGGGTCAGACAATTGCTATGGCCAGAACAAATTTTCTTGTATGATTTACCGTTTTGGAGCTGTAGCTTGTGAAAGTGTGAAAATGTTGTGAATTGGAAACGTATTTGAAACCGGTCTAGTCGCTGAACAATGCCGATCTCCCCGGCTACAGTAACAATAGGACCCCTGTGTTGCCATTGTACTGCTATAACTCCGGAATGCTAAGTCATACAAGAAAATTGTTTGAATAAAAGTTGTCTGTTTTTTTGAGATTAACAACTTTTACAAATGCAATACAGACAAAAAACAATTTTTTCCGGTGAAAAAACCAAAAAAACACTTTTTTACAACTTCAGTGCCACCTAGTATTTCAATTTCAAATTATACGGCATAACTTCAAAGACAGTAATTGTAGAGGAGAATGTCCTCTACATTTTTTGTTTGAAAAACTTTTCTCTAAAATGCATAGATTCAGAGAAAATCGCATTTTAAAAACTTTTTGAGTTTTTCAAAAATCTACGGGAAGGGGGATGTTAAAAATCTGGAGTTAAGCTTCCCTCATCACCCCTGATGCATGGACCAAAGATCAATCGGTAGGTAAGGATTTTCAAATACAGCCTATTTTGATGACAAATTGCCTATACTATAAGATATACAGCTTTTCTTTCACAAAGTACTGGACATGATGTAAAAATTCATTAAAAGAAATGTATATAGATATATAAGACACTATGTTCATCTTTCTAAATATAAAACAAAAATTAATAAATATGTAACAGCATCTATTAAAGTAGACCTAAAAAAGGATATTTTAGTAAAAATGTTATGATGGAAGGATGGTGATGAGCAAAGGAAATTGGAAAAAGCAAATTTCAAAACTTCAAACTGCTCTACTGTAAAATTTAAAAATAGAGATCGTGACCTTTACCTCTGGGCTACAGATATAAATTTTAGAGCTGACAGTATTTTTTAGAATTAAATAATCTCTGCAATAGTGACTGCAGGCGGTTATTATACATAGTGAAAATTAGCATTATTTGGGTTCTTAATGTATACAATGAATGTTAAAAAAAAAAAATTAATGTTACATCCAATAGCATAAAACTGTATATGCATGTTTACAGAATTCAGATTTTTTTCTAATTCAGACATCTAAGTTAAATTTTTAACTTAAAATTATTTTGCCATTTTTTAAAGATATATCTTTTTCTATTTAAATTATAAAAACATTTAAACTCCATAAAAGAAAACAAAATTTACTAAAAATCTTTAAATCTAAAAAAATTCTAGGTTTTCAGACGATTTTGTTGCCTGAGCAGTTAGGCTTCAGTATTTGCACAAGGAAACCACAAAAATAAAAGTTGAATAATTAATAGAGCATTGAGTAAGTACTCAATGAGACTTCATGAGTGTTTACGTAGAAGAGGAGGTCACCTGCAAGATGTCATCTTTAAAAAAATAAACTAAAATGTATGTATCCTAAAATGGCAACATTTGTACAATTACATGAAATAGAATTCATTTTCTAAAAAAAAATTTTCATCAACGTTATTTAATTTTTTTAATTTCCCGTTTCTTTGAATCACTCTGTACAACTCAACCCAACAAGTGTAAAAATTTTTTTTTACCCTTTTAAAAAACTTTTCAGGGTAAAACAGCTGCTCTTCAATATATTGGATACAGATAAATAAATTCTGATGATGGAGAAGCAATAACGTAATGAGAAAATAATTTTTTACTGATAATCATGAATGTGTAATGTGTAATAACACTTTTTAAATGGAAGATCGTAACGTTTATAAAATCAAAATTTAATTTACTAAAAAATAAAATTTCAATTATTGGGCTAAGTTATTTGTTTTATTAAGAGGGGCAATATCACGATTCCATATTGAAAACTATTTTTTTTTCTTAAGGGAGCTTGACCCTCTAAAACATGTACAATGCATTTCTTTTTTGTTACATCAGAGGAAATACACACAAATCTACACATTTATTAAACATCTTCATGAAAAAGGTACATTTGTTGAAGGATGCAAAAAAACAAAAATAAGTGGGTGATGTTATTTACATGCAAAGTTTACATTACTATGAAAAAAAAAGATAAATACAGGAAAATTACTTGAATAAATAAAAATTACTAACTTCATATTGACGTCATGAAAATCAATTTTATTTCCAGCAAAATGAGCACATGATGTGACATTAATGATCCTTGTATTGGTGTCAGATAAATTACTAGTTTCAATCAAAGTTCCAAGAAGAAGATGTGTTAAATAAAAGTGTCCGATATAGTTTACACCCCAGTGAGATTCAAAACCATCTTCTGTTTCTAGGTATGGTGAAAACATAATACCAGCTGAAAAAAAAATTGCTAATAATTAAGAATAAAGGAAAAATATTCAGAAAGAAGACAGAGTGAAAAAAGTAGCAGTTTAAAATATCTAGTAAGTATAACAAGAAGCTTAATTCAAAAAAAGGTTATACACAGAATTGCAATGAAAAGTTGAAATATAATTTTCCATATATATATCCTAGTACAGAATATTGAGATAAATCATATCTTACCTTAATTTTTCATGATAGTACTTGGCGGAATCTCGCATCCTCAACATGATTGAATTCATTTAACTAAACTGTATATTAAATAAAGATACTAAAAAATGAACAGAAAAATTATTAGTGCATATTGTGTATTGTTCATTATATGACTGAGTGTGTGGAATCCCGCAAATATACTATCATAATAAAATTAGGTAAGATATGTTTTACCTCAATATTCTGTTCTAGGTGGTTTATATTAGGAGAATTTAAAAGAAACTTTAACAGTACAAAGGAATAATATGAATCTTAAATTAATTTCAATAATATATATATCAAATACAATAGTATAAAAAGTTTACCACCAAGAGTTCAGAATTCAATAATGCCTCTTACCTTATGCTTGTTGTTATTATATAAAACATTTTCAAAGGTTTCCCTTATCATCAGTTAATAACATTTTCTTTTTAAAAATCACACATTAAAATTAAAACTTAAAATTGTAAACAAAAAAATATGTGGTCATAAAAGTTGAAAAGATTAAAAATTGTATTATATGTGTCTAGCCACACATAAGTACTGTACTAAAATATATTGAATTTTTATTTAAATTATATAAATGTGCTGTTATCTAGGTTGGCTGATATAAAAAAGTCATTATCAAATTCTGTCTGTACATTAACTAAATTAAACTTTTGTCTATACTAGTAAATATAATATTTTTCTAAAATATTTAATTTTTTAAGATCTCATGCTTTTATAATTTCTATTACATTTAAATTTGTTTCCAACTCGATGATTGATTATACTGATAGAAAAAAAAAATTGTTTGTAATGTTTCTCTAAGTGTGATACCAATTCTTTTTGTGTGTATATTACAGATCTGTAAATACAATTTTTCTATCACCCTTAGTTTTAAATAAAGTACGCTTCAAAAAACATCTCATAACTCTATATGAAGTAAGAAATTGATTAACAGTCTCATGGTAATTATCGGATTTTTGTTTGCCAAGAAAAGTTTTGTAAATGTCTTTAAATGAAGCCCAAGCTGCACTTTCTACATTATTTAACATTGACTTAAATACATCATCATTGATCAACTCTTTTATCTGAGGACCAACAAATATTCCTTCTTTAATTTTTCCTTCACTTACATTCGGAAATTTCTGCCTGATGTACAAAAATTTGGGACTATCTTTCTTCATTGCTTTTACAAAATTCTTCATTAGTCCTAGCTTGATATGGAGGGGGTAAAAATATCTTTTTTGGGTTCAACTATGAATAATATTCTTCCCATTTGGAGTTGTGTTTTGTTTCTTCCAGTGTTTTGTTCTTTTGGTAACATGTTTATCCCTAGTTCGGCTGTCCCATTCGCAAAGAAAACACATGTACTAAAATCGCAACAATTTTCTAATCATCACATATGTTCCAGCTATGTTTTTTATAATTTATTTTTTCAAGAATGTCTTTCATCAGATCGTATGTCTCTTTCAAATTAATACTATAAGCAATTGGTATCGAAGGATATTTGTTACCGTTGTGTAGTAGAATCACTTTTAAATTATACTTGGACGAATCTATGAAAAGGCGCCAGTCCTCAAGTTTATGAACCTGTCCTAAGTGCAACATAAGCTCATCAATATTTGTGCAATAAACCAAATTATTTTCACAATATCCATTTTAGTCACATTAGGTGCAAACCTAGTAGCGAAAATTGCCCTGTCCTTCATACTATGCCGTTGGGATACCAACCCAGAGTTGTCAGGTGCAGTACCACAACCATTTTTTTCTGTGACTTGATAGATTTCATATTCTTGACACTTTCACTTGGAACCTCCGCCTTGCCAGAATCATCTGAAGTGTGCAACACCTGCAGTCTGTCCCGCCTACCCCATCGTACAGCCATAGACCACGACAATTGAGTAGATTCTGCAGGTATCTTACTCACACCAAATAATAATATGAGGTATCACACTTGATTATATCAATTTAAGCCATTTGCCCCAAAACTGGTCTTCCTAAAATTCATGAATAGGATAACCCAACGCATCCATTAATTAATTTCAAATTTGCTCCTTGTTATTTTATTACTAAAATAATAGATAAAATACTCAGATCAAAAATCAATTTACTGAATAAGTTTATTATAAAAAATGGGTACGATTTAGTTAAAAAATTAAATAGTTAAATAGTAAACCAAAGTACTAAAATTATAAGTTATGACATAACTAACGTGTACCCTAGTATCCCTACAGATCAAATTATATGTATAATAAAAAATAAACTGAAAATTAATAATGAAGACCCGAAAATTAGTACTTGAAACTGTTATAAATGATGAACATCTTATAATATTGAAAAAACTCGATTACTATCAAGACAATTTAAAATTTACATTTGAAACAGATAAGTGCAGAAAAATAAGTTTTTTAGATGTTAATATTGAAATCAACAAAAAGAATCATATTATAATATCAGTACATAGAAAACATACAGCAAGTAAAATATCTATTAACAGAAGACAAATCATTCATGGTCACACAAAATTAATATATTTACAAACATGTTGAATAGACTGATACATTACACACAGAACAAAGAAAAATTAGATGCAGAAATAAATATTATAAAGAGTATTGCAGTAAAATATGGATATAAAACCTTGTTAATTGATAATATTTATAAAAAAAAAAAAAAATTAATCTAAAAGCGTAACAATGTTGAAACCTACAAATAATTCACAACAGAACTGATAATATCTATGTATAAAATACTCTAATACTAATAATATTATTGAAAATTTAATTAATGTTTATAATGATGAAAAATATAAATCAACATATAAACCAAACAACCATATAATAAGACACTTAAAAAACTATAATAATTTTAATAGTTTATGAGGCATTTATAAAATAATATGTAATGATTGTGATAAAATTTATATTGGGAAAAGTAATAGATAAGATAAACTAACAAAACTTTAAAACTAATTTAAATTAAGATTTGGAGAACATTTTAGATATTATATAAACAATAAAATGGGTTTTTCTAATGTTGCCAACCATCTAATAGTGGGTAAACATTCTATTACTGACTTAGAAACTAATTTAAAAGTAACTGAAATCACAAAAGAAAATGATAATAAAAAATTGGACATTTTAGAAAAATATTATATATAGATATAGACAGAAATAACCAATCTTAACCAATCTGAAAATATAGTTTATAATGATACTCTCATCAAATCTGCCATAGACTGCAGCATTTTGTCAATATTAGGTAAAGTTTATATCGTATTAGTATAGTGCTGTATTTTGTGGCTGGCCACAAACGTGTTTAAATAAAAAAAAAGTTAATGTTTTTAAAGTATTAAGATTTTTAATTATTGACTGCATATATTATGTCATATATAAAATAATATTAATGTTTAGCGTTTTATTAATGTTTTAATATGTAATTAATTTTTAATTTTAATCAACTGATGATGAGGAATTTCCTTGAAAGCACTTCTGATATATAGAAAAGAAAAGAAAAAAGGAAATTAATAAGATAAGGTAAGCGCTCTTACTGATTCTGTACTTTGGTGGATTGGGCTGAATTTTGTTTATGCTTTTGGAATTAATTAGTACAAAGAAAGATATGGTCAAAAAAAGAATCTATTTTTCTAAATTGAATTTATATATACATACACAGTGTGCCAGTGTATCTGGCAATTCATATTCAGATTCTATTTCTCATTTTGATTCATATCAAAATGAACAAAAAATGGTGATATGGTAAAATGGTAACTATATCTGTTATTTTTTTATTTTTAAAGAAAAATTTATATCGCAAACAAGATTGGATTGAGGATCATTATAATATTTGGTTCCCATGCTTACACAAGTTTTCTCTAACAAAAAAAATTGTCTTACAACTTTATAGTAATTATTTTTAAGAAAATACATTTTATTATCCATGACGGAACAGAAATGATATATGTGTTTGGGGCAAGAGGTTACGTCTGTCAACATTTTCCTCAAAAAATACTGTACCGATTTCAACGTGGTTTTTGCATTAGATAGGTATCACCTAAGAGCAGGTTTTTAGATTAGTCATACGGTTATAAGCCTCCAGGGGGCGATGCAGTAGATATGTTTTCTTCAAAATGGCTTCATGGGTTTTTAAATTTTATCACTTGTTATCTAAAATGTTAAGTTGTTCATTACAAACAAAATGACATCTTTTTTCTTAAAATCTATCGATAAATAAACGACCAAATTAATTTTCAGAAGGATTTCATTTCCACCACTAATAAAAAATTACTAAGCTGAAATAGGATAATTTTAATTCAATTACGCAACAGCAGTAATATATTTGAGCTGCTTTGTTATATTACAGTTGTCAAAATAAGTCAGTTATTTTTATTCTACTAATTTGTTTCTTTTTTCATTACCATATATTTTTTATTTATTTTAAAAAATCAATTATTAATTAAATTGTTTAGATACTAGTTTTTTTTTACTTTTGATTTTGAAAATGGAAGTTTTCATTCTCACACTGAAATGGCAAACATATATCTTATGTATGGACTGGCAGACTCCAATCAAGTGTAAGTGGACCGTACATATATAGTGTGTTCCTAATCACCATTTTCCCAATGAAAAGTTTTTGTAATTCTGCTTGAGAGATTAAGCGAAACTGGAAATTTTATTGTTAGAGCTCATGATCAAGGAAGACTGTGGGGTAGGCATAAGAGAATTGAAGTTATTGAAAATGATTTTCAAATGAATACATCCTATTTTATTTGCGATGACTGATTTAACATTTTAATTAATAAAATATATTCTGATGAAATTAACTAAGCCTATTGAGATATAAAAGATTAAAAAATTGATCTGGCTGCAATTTGTGAACTTGTTTACACTATAATTTTTTATTCAATGAAGAAAATTGGTATAAGCATGTGTGTGCCTGTTTGTTAGACAAATAACAAACAAAAACTAAAATATAAAAATAAAAAACTTACAACTATTATCACAGCTTTTTTTTCCTCTGGTTAAGGGAGTAATCCCATTTACAGACAAAGTGTCAGGCTCGCTAACAGGTTCCGCAGATGTTATGGCATATGTAGCCTGCGCCCTACTGACTAAACCTCCACCTCACCAGCCCCTTTCCCAAGGCTGGAAACTGTATTTAAGCATTAGTCAGCCCCAGGAGGTGCCTTCAAGTTCAGTGTGCAGAGTCCCTGTGCATCATCACTGTTGCCCATCTATGCAAGCATGAACGAACACCAGCTCTGCAGAGGGCTGTCTGTCCTCCCTTTGTTCTCCAGTCCGGTATCCTTCACTTCACTTCTTGAGGTTTTCGCTGGTCTTCTGTGTTCTGCTGGATGGTCCGCATGTTATTAACGAGGAGTTTCGCCTCCAAGGCACCCTAGTCATGAATACATCCTGTTTCTTCTCACTATCTGTTCAGCTGTCCATTCTGCTCCTTCACTCACAGAATCTCTGTGGCTAGTTCTGCTACTGAAAGCCACTCTCTATCTCCTCTAAGCATATACTCTAGCATATTGTCCAGTGTCAGTTGGAGGACCCTGAGGTCTTTCCGTAGCAACACTTACTTTCCACAGTCAAAGAAGGTGTGCTCTGGAGTATCTACTTCCCCGCAGTTAACACACCTAGGGTTTGCACATAGGCGGAATCTGTGCAGGTAAGCTCCAAAATCACCATGGCCAGTGAGGAGCTGTGTAAGGTAATAATTCAGCTCCCCAAGCCTTCTGCTTTGCCACGATTCAATCCATTAGCCTCCAGGTCCACCTCCCCTTCTCCAACGTGTCCCACTGTTCTTGCCAGGCTGCTGTAAGCTGCTGCCTGGCTTCTCCTGTTGCCAGTCTTCTACATCTCTGGCTTTGTTCCTTAATCAATAACCTTACACAGAGCCTTTGTATTATAAGCTGTTAGAGTGACCATGAGATTAAAATTCAGAGTTGTGTAGGAACGCCTTTTCAGAACTGGGATTTCTGACTTTGCCCTGTCTTTATACACATCTTGGATGTTGTGGTGTATTGCCATTCGAAATGCAATTTAGTATGGAACCGTAATGTAAATCTTTACGATACCAGAAAAAGGGACAACTAGCATGCCCAGCAGCACGGAACAGTGGGTTTTGAACATTTTTTATTACAAGATGGTGTCAGATTAATTAGGCTCCCAGAAGATTTCAAACAAATTCCCATTTTGAGTTGGTTTAAATCTTGACTAAAACGCCTTTTGGTGTCTAAGGCATTCTATTTTGTTAACGAGTTCATGGATGGCCGCTGGGATAATTAATAAAAATTTTATAAGGACACAGGCTGATGTCATAAATATGTGAACTGTGCATGAATGATACATTTTGTATGTTTGAATGGGGTGACTGAATGGATAGAAAGGGCTTTAAAATTTTAATCATTTCTGTAGACTTTTAACCAAATTTTCCTAGTTATTGATTGTTGACGATTGTGATACAATTTTGTATTGTTTTTTACACAATAAAAGGATTATTTATTTATTTATAACCATATTTTACTTTACAAAGTGATTTTTAATGGTAACATTTTAAATCATTGGGTGAATCATATTTTGCTAAGAACCCAATAAATAAAAATTAGAAAATAATAAAATTTCTATTTCTATTTCAAAGATTAAATAGAAAATTTAGTTGATATAGAATAAGTCACAAAATTTTTCATAACATAGACTGCATATCATGTAAGTTTAAGGTGACACAAAAAAACAAAAACTTTTGAAATACACAGTGGCAGCCTTGTACACTTGGCAGCACTGCATTATGCAAAGGCAACCTTGCAACTCAGTCATTATGGAGCACTAGAACGATCAACAGCGTACTTTTGCCATAAAAATGTTTTACAAAACCAATGATAGTTTAGAAGGTGCACAGAGGGAGTTCAAAACTTCCAATTTCTTTTGTGCTACCCTTAATAACTAAAGTTTTATCAAAACCAATAAAATTAAGCAGTAAAATACAAGGAAAATATTCTATCTCGCTGATTCATTTTCAGTTTAATATTTCTGGAGATACCTTGTCATCACTTTTTTTTATAAAAAATATTATATTTTTGAAATTAAAAGTTAATAAGAGTTTAAAATTTAAAAAAGCTGAGTTATTTAATTTTTATAATTCAGTTTTCAGTGGATGATATAAAATTTGATCAATTTCCTTGTTCGTTATCTTTTTCATTTTGAATAAGAACAGGAGTTTAACACAACTTTTAACAAAATTACATTTTTTTATGATTTACTTACGAGGATGAATTTTAGTGAAAAATTCTGACTGACAGAAATTAAAGCAAACAGAATTTTAAACTCGACAAAAATTTTTAAAGATTTCAAATGTGGACTTAAGATCAGAGCAGAAATCAGGGTAAAATTTCACTATAATCTCTTTAATAACTTAAAAATGCTCTTTCAGACCTATATTTATAAGAAAACTTTTCATTATTTTCATCAATAGATATCCTGCAGTAACTTACTTTTTTATAAACGCCCTCTGAATCTGACTTTCACAGCATTTTTTAATTAACTACCATTTCTCCTTTATATTAATGCTGAATAAATGATCTTACAGTGGGTTAGGAGAACATGTGCCTGATGATTCACCGGAAATCTATTCAGGGAGGGTATCCTAGGAAAAAGATAATAGCACACATACTGAAAAACCACTGACAGGAGATGAATTTCTACAAAACAAAGAGAATCTAAAAATGGTCTAAAGTACATTTATATTATTTGTGAACCGATTCCAACAATATAGCAAATTACATAAAAAAAATAAAATAAATAACTTCTTTTATAGCAGGATTTGAAAAAAAAGTTAGATGCATTTCATTTTTTTAACAATATATATAAAAATTCTTTATCATTAATTTTTGAAAATGAAGTAAGTACAATAAAAAATAACACTATTCACTTACCATTGTTAATTAATATATGCAATTTATCTGCTTTATTCTTTACATCATTAGCAAAACGTTTAATTGATTCCAATGATGCCATATCAATTTGTAATATTGTCACACTTCCGGTACCAATACCATTTTCTCTAATCTTCTTTACTACATTTTCTGCAGCTTCTGGTTTTCTACAACCTGAAGATAAAAATATATACATAGTACATGATTACAATATCACACTTAAACAGTACATTATTTTACAAAACAAATTCTATCTTAAGTACCTGGTTCAAATAAAAGATAAGTTAAACAGATATAACAACAAAATATCACACATTCTATCAGTAAGAACAGTTGAGATTACCAAATTGACAGGACGTTTATGCTGACATAATTTTGAAATATACGACGACCAACAGTTATAATTACGCAAATTTCCGAAAGCGCTTGAACATGTCAAATTCAATTGTTGGTAAGCGGTTTTTTATATACCAACTATAATTATACACTTATATCAACGGGCCATGCTTAAGAAAATTATTATAAAATAAATTGTTTTGCATTTGATGAAAATGTGGAAAAAGATGAAAATAATAAGTATGTGCTAACTAAAAACATTATATAACCAAGCCAACGGGCAGTTATGACACGGAAGGATCTGTGAAAATATGCAAGCCGAAATGAAAAACTTGCAACAAATTGTTTCCATTAGAGCAAACAACAATATACTACAGACCGAAATTAAAAGCACAGTTTGGAGAGATTTTTCAGATAAAGATTGTAGTATCGGTAGTCTAATGGGTTACGGATTGAGACTACTCAAACCGAATCTAACACATGTATCAGATCAACTGATAAATATCGCTCCTGTAAATGTAATACTTGTCAAATGCAATATCATTAAAGGTAGTTTCAAAGATGGTAATCGAGACAATATTTTGTATGCGTTTCCATTAACCGCTGACCCCGGTGATACGATTGTAGGACATCCAATGAATATTATATTTTTACTGGTAGATGTGAAAGAAATTAGCAATTTAGATACAATTGACCGATCAAAATGACAATTTATTAAATTTGTGCGGTGAACAAGTCAGCATGTTGTTGGTAATTCAACCTATGTAAAAAATAAACTATTGCAATTGAAATTTTATTAATATACAGATAGATATGATATGCCTTTCATATCCGATAGTAATGATGATGTTAAAAACCGTTACAAATTGAGATTAGACAGCATTAAAAAGTTAAAATCTCATGGGCTTGAAATCGACGGTGGAAAATTAATATCTATCGGCGGCTAAAAACAATACATTATTGAAACTGAAAATTAATTTTTTTCTTATACAGATTCTATAATGAATCATTTAAGTATTGAAAAAAATAATGTCGAGACAAATTGTTAACATATAACATTCTCCAGATGTAAATTCAAACTGGGTGTGACAATTACAATCGCAGAAAATCAACCAGATGTGTATACTGTTCCTGGCGAAATTTTTTTGTACATTAGTGGGAAACTTGTAGGTGAAAACGTTAGCAAAACGTTTAATTGATTTCAATGATGCCACATCAATTTGTAATATTGCACACTTCCAGTATCAATACCATTTTCTCTAATCTTCTTTAGCTTCTGGTGTTCTATAACCTGAAGATAAAAATATATACATAGTACATGATTACACACTTAAAACAGTACATTATTTTACAAAACAAATACTACCTTAAGAACCTGGTTCAAATAAAGGATAAGTTAAACAGATATAACAACAAAATATCACCATTTATGTAGACATAATTTTAAAATATACGACGACCAACTGCTATAATTACGCAAATTTAGCAAGAAGTAGTCAGTACTGGAAATAACAACGATTATGAAACATTGAATTTCAACGGCTGAATATGCCGGTTGGATAAAAGATAATAATAAAATTTATATAGATGATGGTATTTTTAATTGGTGTATATTTTTATCAATACTGATGGGTTTTGCTGATGATTGTAAAAAAAAATAATCATTAACAGTAGACAAAAATTAGTGTTGAAACGCAGAAATAACATGTGTAATGACAAGTTTCAGCATAAATCTAAATTAGAAATAACAGACGACGTATGAAGTGTACTGTATTTAAAAGCTGCGCCTAATTATCGATTGGAATTGGTTAAGTTGAGAGTTAAAAATAACGATGAGCGTATGGAAACTGGGAACATCAGGAATATCCAGCCGTTCCTCAAACAAATTCTATAACATGGAATGTTAAAACATCATCGCAGTTGGAGAAACCGCGTTATACTATTGTAGGTTTCCAAACCGATAGGAAAAATAACGCTGTTAAAGATAAATTTGATTCTTGTACGGTGAAAAATATTAAAGTGACGATAAATTCAACCCCACATCCATATCTAGATTTACAGGAGAGACAGATGTTGACATTTAAAATGGTTGCAGATTTTCAAAAATCATATTATAACAATGCTGAGTCGCCGTACACATTTTCAGATTACAAAAACAATTATCCATTATATGATCGATTGCTCTTGAAAAGATGAATCTATAAAAATAGGCGTTATTGATTTGAAAATTAAAATTGAAACCGAAGAGAATTTCAAACCCCATATAAGGGCATGCTGCTTATTAATATATGAAAATACAGTTGTTTATTTGCCATTAACCGATAAAATGATGAAACTAGAATAGATTTTTTGCTGGTGGTTCATGGGTCATATGCTAATATTATCTTAAATTCGTAACGTTTTATTAAAAAAAAAAGAAAAAAATTTTTTTTTAGCACGTAAGTAAAAAAATACATATAAAAACAACTAATTATTTTCACTTAATGTAACATCAACGAGATATTGTTTATTTAATGAATAATTGAAGCTGCTGCGGGCAATTTCCTGACGTCATCGACAGACTGTAGTATATTATAATAAAATACATTAAAATAACAAACGACTACTGATACAGAACCTGCAAAATAAACTGTTTCATCGACAAATTTATTGTATTCTGTTCGTTTATATTAAATATTCTGGGGACCCGATTCGTGATACTAAAACCGATACACTAAAGAATCATTAACAGATGACGTCATCGACAACTACACTGAACACCGAAGAGGATACAAAGAAAATGATGCTTGGGAAATTCAAAGAATCAGCAGACCATTGTAAAAGACTGAGGAGTCCCCATCAAATTTGGATACATTAAAGAATCACTGATGAGAAAATTATGCTTGGAAAGATCGCAGTTTTGCCTGTAAAATACTAGTAGTTGGGTTAGGTTTGATGAAATTTTGTTACGTTAACTTAGACTTGGTTTGATGCAAAAATTTGCGCTAGAACCCTCCATTTATATCTGCTCGAGAAGAAAAAAAAGAAAATTATATAAAACGACCAATTTTATAAACGATTATAATCAACTAAGAGGGGGGGAGGAGTAGATGCTCATGATAATGCTATTACCAATTACAGGATCCGAGTAAGAGGGGAAACAATTGGAGGTGAACGTTATTTGTAAATGGCATAGATTACTGCTGTTGTAAATGCTTGGAAATTTTATATTTTATCAATAGGAAATAAAATAAGCCAGATGGATTTTAAATCGCAGTTAGTTTTGTCGTTACTTCGATCAGCAAAAATTGAAGAACATGACATAAGTGACAGAAATTTACTGTTAGGCCACGCAGTAAAACAAGTTTACTAGACAATGTACGAAACTACAAAGTTGACCATATTAGAGACAGAATGAAACTAATGCAAGACGAAGATGTAAACTGTGCCATATTTAAATTGTTAATATTTCTAAGAAATGCCAAGTATTTTTTACATGTGGACAGTTTTAAAAATTTTCACAAGGCCAGCTGAAAAATAAAATTATAAATATTACGAAAAATAGTGTGAACTGAGATTATTATTATCACTATAAAAACAATTATTTACATAATTATCAGGTATATGTTTACTATTCACATCATTTCCCAACGTTGCGTTAACGCAACATCGCAACTCGCACGGAACTCTCGACAACTCAAAAATTACCAATATGAGTTTTCCTTTGATGTCATTTTTTAAACTAGATGGTGAAGATGGAGATAAAAAATCACGAATTATTTGGGAATTGTTCTTTTGGGAAGAAATGGGTAAAGAGGTGAAATGAAGATTGAAAGTGAATGAAGTAAAAGGTTTGGGACAGAAATGTGTGGAGAGAGCAGTTGCGTAAGGTACCTGACACCAGATGTTAAACGATGAACTTTCACAAAATATACAAACTATCATATAAAATTATATTTTAATAGACTGATATTATTTTTTACATTAACAGTTTCATTATCTTTATCATACAAATAACTGCCAAGGTTAATTAATAATACATCTATCTCGTCCTCTTACATACATCTTGTTCAAGGTTGTATTAATACAAAATAATTAAGCTTATAATTTGTATCATCTAATTACTTATATCATAAATTTTTACTTATTACACAGTATTGTAAAATAACTAAACATGTGTACAGATTAAACACTGGTTATAAAAATATAAAATAATATTATTTTGTGGAAGGGAGGTGAAAATACATTTACGTACAGAGTGTCGGGCTTCCACTGGTGATCTTATTAAACCACCATCATCTGACTATTTGCTAAAACCACTCCCTTTTTACCAAGACTCGGCCCGGAACCGTTTTACACATTACTTCAGGTCGAGTCTTCCTATCCTAGACTGAGAAGGCTGCCATCTAGTTTGCACCTGGATCAGAACTATTCAGGTCGTCCTTCTTGGTCCTGAGTATGCCCCCGACGAAGCGGGACACACTCTTGCAGCTGCTCAGATCCTGTAACATCATCGCAATCACATTGTGGAGGTTCAGTGCTCTGAGATCCACTTTTAGTGTCCCTCAATCTACCGCCCGCGAACACACACTCAAAAAAAAGGCGTGTCTCAACGTCGTCCCGTAAATCGGAGGACGGTGCCTCTCCCTTAAAAAATAGGTAATTTAGTACTCCACCTCTTCATGCCGCCGCTCTGTCCCGAGGGTTAAGCCTTGCGATTCATCGTTCTCTGCTCTCGCAGTCCCAGATCTCTTGCCAGGAAGTGCGAGTCCGTTACTCCCCCGCCTAAGTCTTCCAGATTTCGCCTGCCCGCCAAAAGCAATGTGTTTAACGCCGGCGACTACAAGTACAGCAGGCTCGGAAACCGTCCGATACGGGAAGCGACTCACAAGGCAGCTGTGGGTTGCACCTGCGCGAGCCGCTTATGGTTTCTCTCACACTCTGCTGGCTTTCGGTTCACCGACATTCGCCATGAATCGGCTGAAAGCAGTTATGGCTCTCGCGGCTTTGTCGGCGGCTCTCCGTAGCAGCTCAGCAAAGCTGAGTTTTCAGTCAATCATCATACCGAAGTAATTTGTGGCCCGCTTGGTCTCGACAACCTCATCTCCGACACGCAAGGGGAGGAGAATATCAATACGCTTCTTCGTTAGAACCATGATCTCCATCTTGCAGAAGGCTAGACACAACTCTGGTTGTTCAGCCAGGCGCAGTCTGCAACAAGTAGCGCAACGTTTTCAGAGAACCCAACCAAGGCCGACTCTTCCAGCATCTCTAGCCACTGCAAGCCGTGGTTCCTAAGGTTAGGGCCGAGTAACGACTGGTGAGCCGCCCCCGACATGATCGCGGTCCTACGCCAGCCTGTCGCGATCTCGTACACGAGAGCGCGATTCCTCAGGTATACGTCCACCATTCTGAAAAGGTGTCGAGGCCCGTGGAACGAATTCTCCCGGGCCAGAATAATAATAATAATGCACTGGATAAGACCCAACTCCGCGACCGTACGTATAAACTGACCACCTTATTAATAACAAACATTCTGTATCTGATATTCGGAGAAATTTGGAAATAATGAAAATCAAGAAATTTAATTTAAATAATAATAGTAAACGTCTGGACATTTTGGAGAGATTTTTATATATTTAAGTACAAAAGAATTTCCAACTTTATCAAATTGCAGAGTATGAAGATGACACTATTATAAAAGCAGCAATAGATGGCAGCACGTTTTTACATAAAAACAGATATAATCAGAATCTATATAAATAATTTCAAATCCGCTCAGTAATGTAACATTGGGTGGACAGGTTACATGATATTAATATTCTAATTATTTTATTTTTAAAGTTAATTTTAATTCTTAATTGACATCATATTTAAATATATATAATTATTTTATTTAATTGATTTCATGTTTTCTATATATGATAGTAATTTTAATCTTTTAATTTTTTTCTAAAAAAAAATTAAGGTAAGTGTCATTTCATTTACTTTGTAATTCTGTACTTGGATTGTTCAAGTTGGTTTTTGACTACAAAAAATACAACATATTGGTACAGAGGAATTGGGTCTTACAAGTATTGACTTTAGAAAAAAAAAATACATATATTAATAATGTGTGTATATATTTGTATTTATATATATATATATATATCATATAAACGTGATGGACATTCAACTATTCCTTGGCACTTAGGAAAAACTTTGATTTAGGTAGTTTTTAATTTGAAGAACATAACAAGAAGATGCCCCACCTTACTGCCAAGGATGACCAATTTCAAACAGGCCTGTTTAAGTGCACGGGATAAAATCTAAAGATATGAATTGTCTATTACACTTTTATAGGTTCTAACACAGCTTCATATATGGTCTCATACTAAGCATAGGTATGTTAAGTATCTTCTCTATAATCACAAGAGGATTTTCACCACACCAATAAGCATTTAATCCTTTACCAGAACATTAGATTTGAAGCGTGCTTCATCAGCCTACATCACTGAGCTATAGAAATGAGGATCTGCCTCACAATGGATAATAAATTCCACCTTTCTGTCAAAATATCTCCAAGTTTATATAATACATAAACATATATTCTTTCAGAATCTTCCTTAAACTTGTTCCAGATATTTCCAGCCTAACAGATGCCTTTCCAGTTGATGTTCAAGGGCCCTCTACTAATATCTCTTCAACAAGTTGTTTGTTATTTAAGTGCCTATCTGATTGTGGGTGGAGCTTTAATAAAATATTGACAGGTTGGTAATGGAGAATTATGAAATATTGGATGGAATACTTCACAAACACTAGCAGTATCCATATTACTTTTTATCAACACTGAAGCATAAAAGAATAAAAACTATCAACACAAACATAAAAATTCTCAATACAGGCACAAAAATGAACTGAACAATCAAATGCCACTAGAATGTTAGCTATTAAACTAAAAAAAAAAAAAATATTTAAAACAATCTTTTTGAATCTTTAAAAACTGCTTTTATAGGTATTTAGTAAAGAGTAGAGAGAGTATTTAGTAGAGAGAGAGAGAGAGAGAGAGAGAGAGAGATACACACACACACACTTAAAATAACTTTTTCAATCTACTTTTTTTATCTGAAATCAAAGTATCTCAAAAAGTATTAATTTGAACAAGATTATAATCATAGCTGCCATTTTTTTTCACATCAGCTCTACTAAGTGTCAAAAAATTAGAAGATATTATTTGATAATAAAAATTTAAGCAATTTGGAACTGCAGTACAAATGTCTTTATAAACAAATCCTCTAACATCTTATTCTTTATAATCAGCCAAAGATGGTAAAATCATAAGTCTGAATTCCTTCAAGCTTTAAGCTTCAATTTTATTTTAAATGATAAGAATTAGACTTCCAAATCTCATATTCATTTCAAAAACCTTTCTGTGGAATATAATTTACATAGAAATAAAATAAGAAAATTAAGGAACCACATTCCACAAAAAATAACTTACTAACAAGATTTTAAATAAGAAAATGAATAAAAGCATTAAAAATAAGAATATATTCTTAATAGTAAAATTACCAATAATCACATGCATATCACATTGTAACAATTTTTTAACCACTACAGCTCCAAGACCTCTGGCTCCTCCAGTTATTACTGCAAACTCACCAGTCTTTCGTATTGGTTCTAAAGTAACAAAAAAACAACAGGTGAATACAATTAACTTAAACTCCAAAACAATAAATACATTTAACCATACACTTGGTTAAAATAATTCAATCAATAAGACAATCTAAAGATAGGATTACACTAGTGTAATAAATCACCAGTTAAAAAATCGTCCATGTAATATGCAGCTTGATCAAATGATGGTTACTCCAAAACTGACTAGTGATTGGCTGGTAAAAATACATAATTACTTACATATGAGGAGTCACTACCCACATTAAGGTACAACCCTTTTACCAAAACAACTTTCTGTGTGATCTGCAATGTGGGCATATGCATTTTCAATCAACCATTCATAAGTTTCATTTACCATTTTTTCTGGATTTATTTCTAAACCTACTTAAGGATTCTGTGTTAAATTTTTTACGTTCCTGGGTGGTTTTTTTTTTAAAAACCTGTCAGTGAATTTTTCATGCGGCCCAAAAACCTTAGTCAACATTTTTGGTTTGATAGTGCTGGGTTCAATGTTTTTGGCTTATTGGAAAAGTACACCCACTGTTCGAACTCTTTGATCTCTGTTTACAAACTTAACATGTCTCGTTCTCTATCAAAATTCTGTTGAGTTATTCATCTCCTTTATTTTAGTGGGTCATTCCACATCAAATCAATGAAAATAAATGCAATTCTCAGACTCATGTCCAATAATTCAAATAAAATTTACACGTCTGGCTCTACCCGTGAAGTAATGCAAAAAAAATATTTTTTTCAGATTTTTCAGTTGCTCACTTTTTTGTGTAGACCCCGTAAAAAAACTGCAAAAAGCAAGGTTTGGGCGATTACAAAAGAAGAAGAAGAAGAATTTCTCAGCTCTTATGAGATAGAGAGCTCAGCTTGGTGTCATTTTAAAGAGTTTGCAATGAGATTTCATATGATATTCACTTGGCAAGGTTGTGGTATTAATAATTCAAGGTCACCAAAAACTTTATCTGACCTTGAATATATCCAAGTACATTTTTTTAACATTTGAAACAAATTTTTTTTGCTTCCTAATGTGTTGCACATGTTGTAAACATTTCATAATGGGATTGCAATGAGATCATGCTAAAGAATAATTTTGTAAATTAGGTACAACAGAATATTCCAATTGTTCCCCCTATGTGGCAATTGCTAACTGAGATTCAATCAATGAAAACTCTCCCCTTCCAGTCTTTCAGACTGGGTCACTTGGTGAGGCAGAAGAATAGTATGTCATGACATGCTTTGCTAGTGCCAGCAAAAGAATGAATGTACATGTTTCATCCTGTTGAGACAAGTGAATTAATATTCAGTCTGGATCATTTCTTGTAATGGAAGGTTCAGTGTTGTACTCCCCAAGAGAACTGATCATAACTATAAAGTGATGCAAAAAAATATTTTTTCAGATTTTTCAGTCACTCTTTGTTATCTGAGCTTGCCTTTCTCTACAAGTTTAGAATTTTATGACTAATTCATCACAGCCTTGGACCAGAATACAGTGACCAGCATGGAACCATCAACTTCTATAGCTTCAAGTAAAATGTACTGCTGTAATCCATTTGAAAAATCAATTCACATTTCCTGTAAGAGAAGCCTGCGAAGTGTAAGCAAGAACTTTGTGCAAACAATTACTCTTCTTAAGCAAGATTACAAAATTTGTGATACTTGCTGCAAACAGTTAGAAGCAACTGCCAAAAATAATGCTAAGAATCTACTTCTGATGAAGAATTTAAACAATTAGATCCTTTGTGTTCCCCAGAAAATGAAGCTGTAAATGCTCTGAACAAAGGTTTGTTTGTTTTAAATGAATCACCTATTCAGAAAAAACGACTATGTGAGAGAAAATACCCTCAGAAAAAGCTTAAGAAAGCAGCAGTAGTGTTCAAAAGCAAAATATTGAACATGGATTCAGATTCTGAACAAGATGCTAATCCTCTCTCCTCTGACTATGAAATTATCAACCAACTGAAGGAAAAATTCAATACTACAAATGATAAAAGCATCAGGATGCAAATATTGAGAATGCTCCTTAAAAGCTGGACTTTAAAAGACATTCAAAATGAATTTGGAGTATAAGACTACATTGAAAAGAAAGTTAAAGCCTGGTTAAAGAAAAAGGTGTCATGTCATGTCCTGATATTAAACCTGGTAGAACTTTAGATTTTGAAACAGCAGAAAAAGTAACTGATCTTATGAGAGTGAGGAAATAAGTTGAATGATGCCCAGAAAAAAAAAGAAGATATTTCTCTTAAGATAAATGGAAGATGAGAGCATGTACAGAAAAAATTAATTCTGTGTAATCTCCGTCAAGCTTTTGCATTGTTTAAAAACAGATATCCATTGCTGAAAATAGGATTTTCAAAGTTCTGTGAACTCAGGCCTACTGCGTTCTTGCAGGTGCAAGTGGAATGCACAGTGTTTGTGTATGTACAATGCACCAAAATGCAAAACTTACTGTTATGCATTATAGAATGAAAGAACTGATAGAAAGTCATAGACCAATTAAGTCTTACAAAGATATTATGATGTATGTAGTGTGTGTTAATTCAACCGAAGCTTGCTACTTTGGAAACTGCAGAAATAGTTCTGGGTTTGAAGTCAAGGGAAGGATTGAGAAAACTTTTGAGCTCAACTGCATTGAAAACATCACCTACAAATAGCAGATACATGATGGTACAGATGTCCCAGGAACTGTCTTGGCTTTAGAGAAACGAGCCTCTATCATTGTTTCTTTTTTAATCATCGAGTAATATGTTTTCTATTTTTGTCTTGTAAAAATCAAAGAATTTTTGGACATTACCAATAGCATTACCAGGACTATGTTGGAGACTTGCTTTTGTCACAATGCACTTGACAGTGCTACCAATACTGTCACAAGGTCTTTTTTTGTCACCCATGGCGGGTGACAAAAAAAGACCATGTAGCTTTTAATCCAAAGTCCTTTTCATGAAGGCACAGATTGGGAAAGTTTTTAGTTTTTATACTGTGCTGCACATCCATCACTATAGTAAGTCATGCCTTTCACCTCTAGAAAACGTTTTTCAAATATTCAACAACAACCTTTTATGTTTCATGAACAAATGGTACTTCATACTCCAAGTCATCAGACACTACGCACAAACTAAAAATTATCATGTCATCATTGTTGTCATGACGTGTGTAGATCACAACGGGATGAAGAGAATAGCTGTTGCTTGTCCAATGATACCTTCTTGGGCTTCATTTTGCAAAACAAAAGAATAGTTTTCACTAAAATCAATAAGAACAATGGCTTCATCTACTTTCAGAATGCTTTTGATTTTTTTCAAATATCTGGCCTGAGATTTTGTAATGAAAGGGTGAGGTATTAGTTTTTCTATGCCAACTAAGATTTCCAGATATTCTTCTAATGTTATGGTGAACTGCACATGTTGAGTTCTGTCAGTAGATACCCAAGCGGAATATGTTTCCTCATCATTAGGATCCCACTTTTCAAATTTCTCCATAATGAAGGATTTTAAATGATTGCTTGAAGGGCAGTTTGAGCAGTGCCACAACATACAGTCTCTGTTGTCACTTGAACATACTAACTTCTCAATAAGTTCATTGCAGTTTTCTTCAATTGAACAAGCGCAAAGTAATAGTGAAACATTTTAATGAATAGTACAGATACAAACAAAATATATACCCCAGCAGTACCTGCTAATACACACCATTTTGGTCAGAGCATGCAGAACTTGGACAGTCCAATTTTAAGACCTGGGTGTTCAAACTTGAAACCGGAGTACAGCTCATTCAAATTTCCTAACAGTACTTTTTGAATGTATTAATTTTTTGAAATGCTTATTTAACCTTTAGCACCTGGCATGAATCAGAGTATTCACCACTTTGGTAAAAGGTTTTGACAAGCTTAATCACACTTTCATTGAGTGGATGTCCTTTTCTAGCCTCAGGCAGTGCAATTAAACCCTTAACTTTAGCTTTATGTGTAGTATACTCACTCGCATTGAATTCTTTGCTTATTTCTTTCTGCTCCATGAGCAGGAACTAGGGTTAAAATTTGTATTTCTTCTCTTTGTGAAGTGGTAACATTAAGCTTTTCTTCCATTAAGTCTATTAGTCCGTCCATATCCTTTACTTTTTGTTCAATTTCTTTTGTCAATGCAAGTGGAGATACATCTGCTAGGTAAATTCCTTTTCTAAAACCTTGCTTACTTTTGACTCTAATGTACTAGTAACAGATTCAATTTTTCTCTTTGCGTAGCTTGATTTGCTATTGTGGTATTATTCTATGAAGTTTAAATGGGGATTCCCCTAAATTTTGCATGGATGAATTTAGTTCTTCCAATTTCTGTTGTTTAAAATAGATAGTTTTAAGTTGCTTTTCTCTTCAGTAACACTGACCATTTCTTCAATCTCACTTTTATCATGCAATAGTGTCATGTTTTTTAACTTTTTGTCTACAAACATCACATATTTTCTGCTCAGGGACTGATTTTACATAGTTTTGTAAATTGTTAATTTTTTGGGAGAGTTCCAAACTTATTAATCTTAAAGATTTTGATATTTTTTCTTGTGAGACAAAATATGCCAAAAATTTAGAAAATTACAAAATTTTTGATAGATCTCAAACTTGTTTAAGAAAAATTCTTTATGATGCTCACACACAGAAATTAATTGTTCTAAACTCACCCCACTCCTTAATATATTAACTTCTGATTGTTCCAAAGGTGTAATATTAACCAGCTTTGTTGTGAATAATTCAACTTATGGTATTCAGTTCCATTTCCTTTTCAAACACTACACTGTTCAGATTGGTTTGCAGACATTTTAATAAATACACTTTACAAGCATTCATTAATAATCACAGTACAAATAAAACTATGGGTAAAGGCCTATGCTTGTAGTAAGAGGAGGTGGTAGGGGGGGGGCATTCATGCTGAATCCTGAATTATTCATATTGGAACAAGCAGCATGCTTCAATGAAGCCTACACCGTCAAGGAAAGAGTGATGGTGTAACTCAACTGCTTAATCTTTATTCTTTACATTATCTTGTTGCCACAGGTGCCTGGCATTTTCTTTGCTTGCTTTATTTACACAGTGTAATATGTGTAATTATAATAATTCTAAAATCAATGATAAATTGATTGTAACATAAATATTTTAACAACTTCGAATCAAATAGATTCACAACATAATTTCACTATCTTGTATATCAGCCATTACATGCATTTTTCAGGAAGTAAAATGTGTGTTATTTAAGGGTTAAAAAATACTGGCACTCAAAAAATCACAAATTTTCTTCTACAACCTACTAACTAGCTCATACTTATTTTAGTGCTATATAAAAAAAAATACTTTGGTTATTGTAGTGCTTTAATCTTTAATTGCATTTTTAAATTTTGTTTTTTTTTTCAAAAAAATTCAGGTTTCAGGTTGAAATCCAGGTTTCAGCTAATATTTACTGCAGAAATTAAGATAAGTTGCTAAATGTATTTTTATCTTATTCTGTATATTTTCTGAAAATTTTGGTGAAAAAAAAACCACTGTGAAATGATAAAAATTGGTTAAGTTATGTTTTTTTTTTACTAAATCAATGTCACAATCACTAATAGCCTCGGAAAAAACAACATAATAACAAATTTAAAAATTAATAATTTAAAAAGTATTTAAGATATAAAATTTTAAATGGTTAATATAGATGGCAAATTGAACAAATAAAATAATTTTCATGACATTCCGAGACCTGGATTCATGATATTCTCAGACCAGGTCATTCATGACCTTGATGATTTGATATGGATTGATTCAATGGTGAATGGTTCTATCAGGATATTTCAGATATGGAAAAGCAGTGCCAGGGCAAGTGTGGTTCAAGCATGCTAGTTGAGTTTAAGAGGGTGGTCTCCACAGCCCTCAAAGAGGGAAACATCTCAACTAAATCGCAAAGTAGATTCTTCTTCTTCAGAGAGATTGAGAGAAGAGATTGATTGTGGCCAATTTACAAGAGTTGATGAAAACTTGGCAAGAACGTTGGGATGTGGGAGAGAAAGGTCGGTGGACTTACTGTCTGATTGGGAATGTAAGGAGTTGGTGTGGTACGACTCACAGATCAATTGATTATAGTCTTACACAATTCCTGGCCAGGAATGGTGGTTACAGGTCGTATCTTTTTAGGTTTGCTCTTGACCATCAGATCACTGTCCAGCCTGTGATGTGGAGGAAACTCAGTACCATGTCTTCTTCTGTTGTATGAGGTTCCAGGATGCGCGGAGATGATGCTATGGAAATTTAATTAACTGTAGAGTGTGCTTTGGTGGATAAGTTATGTCTTGAGACCATATCTTCATGATTGTTGTGTGCATGTCTTGGTTGGCTTTATTGTATGAATGTATAAATGTGTGTGGTATGTCTTAGTACCTGTTACGTGTGCTGTGTTTCTGGATGTTTTTCTCCTTTAGGTATTTGTGGTGTGCGGTGTGTGCGTTTAGTGGTTTGGTATGGATGATGTTTGCTTGTAGAGACCGAATGTGTGTGTGTGTGTGAGTGAGTGAGTGCACTTACTTCCTGAAGTAATGCTTTATTCGCAGTTTCCCAGGAGGTGGGGTTACCAGGGGTGGAGGTTTAGTCGGTAGTGCACAAGAATACATATGCATTTTCAGTAACAGCTTGCGGAATCTGTTAGCAAGTCTGACACTGTTTTGGCGCCCATAAATGGGGTTCCTCCACCTCTATAAAAAAAAGAAGTTAACTATTGTTGGACACTAGAGAGATATTCATGACACAAAATATCATAGAAAATCAAACATTACTACTTTTTAGGTAAGATTATATTATACTAAGAATGCAGTTTAAATATGTAATATTGTAAAATTAAAATAGTTGTCTCTAAAAATCCTAACATGATAAACTAATTCTGAAACCAATTTTGAATTCAGCATGAAAAATGCTATTGAATTCACCCATTTTTCACTTCTGGGACAAAAAAGCTTTTATATACGAGTGATTATTTTTAATTGATAAAGAGTTTGTAATTAATTAAAAATATGATCTGGAAGCTGTACTATCCCAAGTCAAGAGAATACAATATTTAGCATTGTAAAGGCTCTTAAGATTTCAAAAATTAAATTAAAAATTACATCCATTTAAGCATACAATTAAACCTAATCTGGGTAACAACTGATTTTGAAATAATAGTAGTAATAATAGAAGTGGAAAAAAGAAATCTTAATCCACATATTTCATCAACAGTGAATTACCTAAGATGTTTAATAATATGGGTTTAAATGACTGCTTATAAAGCTTACATGAGTTAATTTGTATTAAGTGTGTTTTATACTGCAATATAAAAATCAGGTAGGATTAATTAATGACCATAATGAAGTTTATCTTAATAAAAACATAATTTTAGTAATTCTATTTTTTTAGTTAAATTAATCTAAACTACATCCTCTAATGGTCACAGACATTTAGTTAATGAAAATATTCTTAAATGTTTGCATCTGTAATATATATATACTCATTATGAAATGGCTGCTTATTCTGTTTTAAATTGATTACAACAGTAAATAAAAACTTTATTCTTAAGTTTCTTTAATCTCTGAAAAAGATTAACTTAAGAGTGAAAGATAGTCTAAAACGTTTGTTTATTTTAAAATAAAGTCTACCATAGTGAATTGTTTGATAGTAATATGTTGTTAGTAGTTTTCTCTTTTGTCTACCTTAAATCTATAGAATGGTTTTGGTTACTTATGAATGTTTTTACGGATTTTTTACTGTCATTAATGTAAAAGCAAAATTAATTTCATATTTCATAGACAAACTTACCGCATTTATTTTTTGTGGAATAAATTAAATCTTCAAAAATTCCCCGAGCTCCAAGAATGTAGTAAATTATTTCATATTTTATATGTTTTAGAGCAATCCATATAAACGCAAACATTCTATTCATTAGTTTAATGTAAAACAAATCAAACGAAAGAAATAACAATTATTAATCGCAGATGTACACCGCACGTCATTCGCGCAACATAAACGTTCAAGTATTTATTTAATTACTCATTTAAAATACTTCACAATAACTCTTTCAAAAGCTAACGGTCAAAAAAGTAGCTTGGTTCAAATCACCATTCAACTGTCAAAAACTTTCTTGTATCTCGCCAAACTTTCACTTTACAAGCAATACAAAACATTCCGTATTCTAGGTTAAATCCGCTTTTGTTGTACACAAAATAAATACTTTCACTACAATGTTCAAAATGTAATTTCGGTTAACAATTTTTCACCCTCAAATCTTTTAATTTAGTGAAATTCATAATGCACTCAGTTCCGAAGGACTAAAAATGTAATCAATTTATCAGAATTAAACATTTAAAAATGTAGTAAAACCAGTTTTATACCGCTTCTATCGGTTCACAGAACAACAGAATGATTATTCCTTAGTGCTACATGTAATTTTGTCGAAATGAATATTGTGACTGTAACATGACTTATGAGTTGCGACACGTTCGATAATAATACTAGCAGTTGAATTTTTTCATAAAATTAATGATATTATTGATAACCCTATGAACTGGAACATTAACAATAAATATGAATTATCTATATTCGATTTACAAACTAATCGACTAGAACGCAGTACACACGACGTGTATACTAGAACGCAGAAACTCATCAGCTGTGATGAGAGTTCACCACTTCAGTGCTATGAAAGCTTGAGACCTTAGTTGCTTGTAATGGAGATGTTGATTCTAAGTTAAACGGAACATTTATATTAATTTTGGGCATTAACTTGACACCGGCCTTTAATATGTATTTCAGAATTTGTTAACTCTTTGATTATTTTGTGACATTTTTGTTAATATTTTGTATAGCTTGCAAAAAATATCGTAGAACATTATTGTTCTTTGTTGTTTAGATCGCAATTCTTTATATTATCGAAAATGAAGATATCTTGCAAATGTTTGAATGTTATTATTGAAAGTAAAGGATCAAATTTCGATGAAGTAGATATTTCAACCACAGATATACCGAGGAGTGAGTTTTTTAAGGAGGTATAATGCTCTTTTTTATGTTTAATCGTGGTTAGTTTTGTCGGTCGTCGATGTTTTTGTTTTTAAGAATGTGTATTGAATTCATGGACATATAAGTGCTTTATTACCCAGATACATATGAATATTTTTCTATTATTTGCTGCATGTGTAACCGTATTAATGTTACCTTTTCATTCCACGTTTTATTTTTATGTTAAAATTATTTCCGTAGTTGAAATTTAATGGGTTTCTTTGTATAGGTATCCTAACTGCTTTAATTTATTGTGGTTTATTTAGTTAGCTGGCCGATTTGATCATGCTAAAAATAGATATGTAACAAAATAATAAACATTAGTTCTAACAATAAACCCCGTCCAAAATTAATTATACTTTGTGCTTATTTAATCTTCAAGGAGGTTTACGATCGTTGTAGTGCAGAGCTGATATTCATAAGACTTGAATTCGAGAACTGTTAAGCATTTGTTTTTTTCTTTAGCATTTGGTAGATGTGCTTTCTTCTAAATTTATCCCGTAAGTTTTAATATTTTTATTATTTCATCTCCGTTAGATAGTTTTAGTACAAAAAATTATCACTTACTTTACCTTCATAATTTCCCTTATATATAGTAATGTGTTTCATTTTTTCGTATATCTATACAAATATCTCATTTCTGTTACATTTGGCTGCTTGCCAGTTCATTGTTATTAATTCATATTTTTAATGATGCTGTACCTAACTACATTTGATTAATGTGTCTAAAATACATTGTTTTTATTTAGATCTCAGAAGTCTGTTATATCCAGTTGTCTTTGAATGGTTGAGAAGAATTTTTAGAATTATTTTTCTGTTAGTTTAATTAATTGGTTGTTGCCTGATATTTCTGTGGAAAAATATGTGTAGAAACAAAATGTATTTATGTTTTTTATGATATTCAAGTCTGGAATACTGAATCATTAGATTCATTATTGAGAATATGAAGGAAAAATATGATTACTGAGAATTGCGGGGAACCACATAAATATTACAATACATTTCTTGGTTTGGCAGGCTTTATATAGATAATTTAGAATAAATTACTGGCATTAGTATTATTTTAAACATATAATAATTTAAAATAAATTACTGACTTATAAAATCAGCTTACTATTTATTATTTTTTGAAAAATCAACAGATTTATCATTTTAATCAGATATTTAGATTTAAACGCTAGCAGATCAGATTTCTATTAGGCATACAACAATAAAAGAGTAATAAGTAATGTATATTAGCCTATTTTCACAAAAGGATAAGATTTAACAGTTCAATTATCCATACACACTTCATAATTACTGTAATTTTTAGTTAAAAAAAATCATTGAGCTTATAATGTTAGTTATTGATATCTGTTTATTAGAACACTTCTTTCAACAAAAAAATATTTTTGAATTGCATAGGTAATAATTTAGCATATAAGATTTTTCTTAATTTTGATTGTGTTGTCAAAGTCAATTAATTACTTGTTATTAAAAAAATAATCATATGAAAGTCTGGTAATTCTGAGCTCAGTAACTCAATCAACTTGAGTTTTATTATAATTTAATACACCATAGTAAATTTGCATATAATCAGAAAAAACAAAATCTAATGTCGGATAAAGGTTTAGACAGAGGATGCTCATGTAAGGTCAAAGTTTGTACCACAGTTTACATTATTGACTAGTCAATTAGCTATAAATTTTGTGAATTATCGAGACCTGTTCAGATGCTAATTTATTCTGTGGAGAGGTTAGGGACAAATTACCAAGGTATGACAATATTTAACATCATCACGTAGGACCCTTGGCCAGATTTATTTTTAAACAAAAATATAGTCGCTGTAGAAATAGCTACACCACATGTTTTGTGCTATTAGTTATGTGCACAATGGATAATTTCCTTACAAAGGCCACCATCAGTCATCTTCAACGGCTGACTTGAGTCCAAGTCTGGTAACTATTAAAGATAATTTATGGTTTATTTCTCTCTTCACAAAACTTACCTTAATTTTAATTCTAACCTCTCATCACAGAATGGATTAGCAACTGAATAGTTTGCCTTAACTCACAAAACTGATTGCTAATTGACTAGAGTACTAATAATGCAGCACGGATTTTGGCCTTGATGGGTCACCTGCTATCTGACATTTTGATCTTGTATTTTCCTGATCTGATACATAACTTCTGTGGTATATTAAAATGTGAACAAAATTTAAGTTGATAAAGTAAAATTGGTCAGAATTACCCATATTTTATTTTAAAATCATTTGAAATGTGAATTTAATTTATAAAACTGTGAAAATGTGATAAACTTGTGGTACTATTGTAGGAACTGGTACATGATTTTGTTAATTTTTCTGTAAGAATTTTTGTCTACTATAATTTGTTTCACAAAAGTGTGCAGCAAACCAAAGCATAACAGTATGGTAATTCTAATATAACTTAGTGCAGTCCATCCTGGAAAAAACACTTCTGTTTACTTTTAATGTAAAAATGATGTTAATAGCTCAGGTGGACTGTATTTAGTTTAATTATAGGCTGGATCTTCCGGATATGGTTGACACTACTCTGAACAAAAAACGCAATATGCTTGATATATGGAATATAAATTTATTCAACAACCAACATGTAATAATATAATAATCACTTTTACTCAAATTTTCACTACACTTCACAATGTTGTATCATGTACCGTCCCTTACAGTCTCTATCGGACTCTCGTCTACCACATTCACTCCAGACTCTCACCCCACCACCTACTTCCCACCAAGGCTACACATACACGGAAGCACCTATACACAGACCCCCCCCCACACACATATGCATGCAAACACACACAACAAGCACACATACTCCAACATACCGCGCACCTTGAAGGAAACACCCTTCAACACACAGAAGAGGGAAAAACAACAAAAACATTTTACAATTGTTTACAATACAAGCACAAATTATGTCAAGGTGTCTTCTTTGGGTGAACAACAAAATTTGGTGATGGCTCTTAAATGTTGCTGAGGGAGTCTTTACTGTTGCCACTCGAGCATGCCCATCTTGACCTGGATGAAGCTGGAGAATTCGAGCTAAACTCCACTTTAATGATGACAAGTTGCAGTCCATGATAACTACAAGATGTCCTTCTTTAGGATTTGAAGTTTCCTTAGTCCATTTTACATGTTTCTGAAGGCTGGCTAGGTACTCAGTAGACCGTGTCCAAAAATGTTGAAGTCGTTGTTTGACTAGTTGCCATCTAGATAAGCGATTTGTTTGCACTTCTTAAAGATCGGGTTCTGCAGGAGCAGTAAGGGCCGTCACCTGTTAAGAAATGGCCAGGAGTGAGAGGGGACATATCATTAGGATCGTTAGACGTAGGAGTAAGTGGTCGAGAATTGAGACATGCCTCAATCTGTGTTAGTATGTATCCAATTCCTACATGAATGATGCTGTCCCAACAGTTCTTTTTAAATGACATTTTAGAGACTTTACTGAGGTCTCCCATAACCCTCTGAAATGAGGTTATATGGGGGGAATAAAGTGCCACATTATCCCTTCATCTACTAAATAATTTCATATTTTTTCTTGTTGAGAAACAGACTTAAACATTTTTCTTAATTCACTAAGTTCACTACTAGCGCCCACAAAATTTGTTGCATTATCAGAATACATATATTCACATTTGCCACACCATGCAATAAAACACTTCAACGCTCCTATAAATTATTCTGTTGTGAGTTCTACTAGTTCTATATGAACTGCCTTAACTGCAAAACATACAAACACTGCGACGTAACACTTAGCCGGTTTAATACCTCGGCATCATCTGGTATGTGCGTAAATCGGTCCGCAAAAATCTACTTCACAAGTACAAAAAGATCGGCAAGGTGGAACTCATGATGAAGGTAAGTTTCCCATTAGTTGCATGGATGTAGTTGGGTTGGCTCTAAAACATTTAACACATTTGTGAACAACCTTTCTGGCTAGGGTTCGTTCATTCAAAGGCCAAAATTTCTTTCTTACACATGACAACAATAATTGTGGTCCTGCATGGAGTTGTCTTATATATCCATGCTGCATAATTAATTTTTTAAGTGTTTTTTTCTGGAAGAAGGATTGGATTTTCTGATTATAACTCACACTTGACTGTTGTATTCTTCCGCCCACCCTAATAACTTGTTTTTTATCCAAAGATGGACTTAAAGATTTTATACTGCTCTTAGGATTTACTTGATGCTTATTTAGGAAATGTTTAATTTCTGATGAGAAGGCATGACTTTGAACAACTTTAATCCACTTGTTCAACGCATTGTCTAGTTCGTCTACTGTCAAGAATCCTGATGTCCTGTTATTAATCTCATTCCTGCAGTTATGAATGAATCTCTGACAATAGGATGTTATTCTCTGAAGGTTACGTAATGTAGAAAATGTATTAATTAACTCAACAGGCTCTGAGGCTTCCAAAACTAATGTATTGCACTTCTCAAGTCCATGATTCAAATCTATGGCTGTTTGTCTTGGCCATAACCTCTCACAGTTAGGCAACCAAAAAGGATCATGCCACTAAAGCCATTATCTGTTAACTGATTTGGTAGTAAGCCTCGTGAAATATCTGCTGGATTTGACTTGCTACTGACATGCATCCATTCACATTTGCTAGTTGGATCTTGAATTTCTGCCACTCGATTGGCTACAATTGTTTTCCACTGAGCTGATGGTGATTTTATCCAATAAAGCACTACTGTAGAATTTGACCACAAGGCACATTTATGAAAATTATACTGAAATGCTGTGGCTACCTTGTGGATCAGTTTGTAATTACAAAGTTCGAGTCTTTGTAAACTAACCTTCTTGATTGGAGCAACCCTTGATTTTGAATACACAAGTTGCATTTTGGTATTGCTGGTTGTACTCTCACATCTGATATAAATGCATGCTCCATTTGCAGCTTCTGAAGCGTTGCAGAAACCATGAATTTGAATGTTACAATGTGCTAGGGTGAATACATATCGATGAGTACTAATTTTTTCCACTTCAGTTAGTTGATTATATAATTGTGTCCATTTAATTTCTAGTAATTTTGGAAAAGCATAATCGCATTCTATTTGAGCAGCCCATACCTTTTCATTATTATCTTTGCAGATAGAATGACTGGTCCAATTAAACCTAGTGAATCAAAAAGTGATGAAATAATTGAAAGCACTTGCCGCTTGGTGATATTTTGTACTGGCTTAGTTTGTTTTACAGAGAAATGGAAATTGTCAGTTGATGGATCCCATGATGGAACTCCTAATGTTTTCACAGTTCTATTTCATTCGAATGAATAGTACATCCTGTGTGCTTGAATTCTTCTGGTATTGATTCCAATTAGCAGGATACATTGGCACACCATTTCCTGAACTTAAATCCTCCTCTTCCAAGCATTGCCACTAGTTGTTTTTGCAGAGATTTAGCTTCAGAAATTGTATCTGTGCCAGTTAAGAGGTTGTCCACATAAAAATCTATAATGGTTACAGCTGATGCTTCAGGAAATTCTGCTTTTTCTTCAAGTGCTAGTTGGTGAAGACTTCGCATTGCAAGATATGGAGCGGAGGTTGTTCCATAAGTAACAGTTTGAAGGTTTTATGATTTTATTGGCTCTGTGGGGTCCTCTCTCCATAGAATTATTTGAAGATTTGTATCTGCTGAATGTAAATGTACTTGCCTGTACATTTTTGCAATGTCTGCTGACATAACAAACTAATGTTTTCTAAACCTGACTAGGATAGAGAACAGTTCATCTTGGATAGATAAGCCTACCAATAAAATGTCATTTGATGAAGTACCATTACTTGACTTGCATGAGCCATCAAAAACTACTCGCCATTTAGTAGTCGAGCTTGCCTCATTAACCACACAATGGTGAGGTAAATAATAAACACATTTTTCTGACTTATCTTCCGGTGATGTCTCCTTTATATGTCCCATATTTTGATATTCACACATGAAATCGATGTATGCTTGTTTTTTGACTGGGTTTCTGTTAAGACTTCTTTCTTGTAGTAGTAGTAGTCTTTGCTGTGCTGTCTCTTTGGAGTCACCTAGTATGCTTGGATCTTGTTTCAAAGACAGTCTTACTCTGAATCTAGCATATTTATCTCTGCTAAATGTTCGATTGAAGTGATCTTCACACTGTTTGGCTTCTACTGATAACATTTACGGATTGGTACACTCTTCAATTTTCCAAAACTTCTAGAGACGACAATCAAGGCTCTCTTCTACAGTCAGGTTGCATACTGTAGATTGTGGTAATTGATAATTCTGTCAGTTTTCCCGATATGATCCAACCGCATTTTGTGTTTTGTAGAATTGGTTGGTCTTCTGCTATTTTTATTATACTTTCACACATCTCAAAAAATATTTTGGCTCCTATCAACATATCAATGTTGCTGGTTAGCAACATTGATAGGTTAGAAACTTCCTATGGAAGTTAGGATTGGCAAGGTTAATATTTTCAGGAAATTTACACTTGCTGAGATCAATAGGAATTGTAGGGAGCAGTTGTTTAATCTGAGGAAGAATAATGAACTGTAAGGATGTTTGAAAACTATTAGCTCTTGACTTGACTGTACAATGAATAGTATGTGATTCTCTTACAGAGGAATCTCCAGTCCTGGATATAAATGATGAATTTTTATTTAAACCTAATACACTTGTCATTTTCTCAGTGATAAAATTTGATTGTGAGCCAGAATCTAGCAATCTACCATTGTAATTATATACTACCACTACTGCTGTTGAAAGGATTATATTAGACCTTGTACATTCTTCAATCTTAAGATTAGATGCAGACACAATTGATTGTCTGTTACTTCCAGATGAAGTTTGTTGTATTCCTTGTATAGCACCACTTGGGTTGTCTTGTTTGATTTTTGAATGTAATTGGTGCACATAGTGCAATAAGGTGTTGTGAGCCTTATCACAAGTCTTACACGAGCTAGAGTGACATTGCTTAGCTTTATGTGTTGCGCTTAAACAGTTAAAACACAGATTTAATTGTTTAACCTCATTCACTCTCTCTGATATAGAAAGACTCTTGAATTTATCACAGTAAAAAAGTGGATGTTGCCCTTTACAAAAATTGCAATTTTTAGCTGATACTGTATGACTAGCAGATTTAAAATCTCTTATTAAAGGATTATTTTTAGGTTTATTGGTTGGGTGGGACTGAATGTGTTTGATGAATTAAGCAGTAATGACCTGTTTTCTTTAAAACATTCGTAGAATGTTATTAAAAAAAATAACATTCTACGAGTCGGAGCGTGGAATGTTAGAAGCTTAAAAAAGGTTGGTAGGCTAGAAAATTTAAAAAGGGAAATGGATAGGGTGAATGTCGATATAGTAGGAATTAGTGAGGTTCGGTGGGAAGAGGAAGGCGACTTTTGGTCAGGTGATTTTAGAGTAATTAACTCAGCGTCAAATAATGGGCAGGCAGGAGTAGGTTTCGTGATGAACAAGAAGATAGGGAGGAGAGTGGAGTATTTCAAAACGCATAGCGATAGAATCATTGTAATAAGGATAAAATCAAAACCTAAACCGACAACGATTGTTAACGTTTATATGCCTACAAGCGCCCATGATGATGATGAGGTAGAGTGTGTATACGAAGAGATTGATGAAGCAATTAAACACGTAAAAGGAGATGAAAATTTAATAATAGTTGGAGATTGGAATGCAAGCATTGGAAAAGGCAAGGAAGGAAATATAGTGGGTGAATACGGGCTGGGCAAAAGGAATGAAAGAGGGGACCGACTTATAGAGTTTTGCACGAAGTATAATTTAGTAATTGCCAACACCCAATTTAAAAATCATAATAGAAGAATATACACTTGGAAAAAGCCAGGCGATACTGCAAGGTATCAGATAGATTATATCATGGTTAAGCAAAGATTTAGAAATCAACTCGTTGACTGCAAAACTTACCCTGGAGCAGACATTGATAGCGACCATAATTTGGTGATAATGAAATGTAGATTGGGATTTAAAAACCTGAAGAAAAGGTGTCAGATGAATCGGTGGAATTTAGAGAAGCTTGAGGAAGAGGAGGTAAAGAAGATTTTTGAGGAGGACATCGCAAGAGGTCTGAGTAAAAAAGATAAGGTAGAAAATGTAGAAGAAGAATTGGAGAATGTTAAAAAGGAAATTCTTAAATCAGCAGAAGCAAACTTAGGCGGAATAAAGAGAACTGGTAGAAAACCTTGGGTTTCAGACGATATATTGCAGCTGATGGATGAACGTAGAAAATATAAGAATGCTAGTGATGAAGAAAGTAAAAGGAACTATCGGCAATTAAGAAATGCTATAAACAGGAAGTGCAAACTGGTGAAAGAAGAGTGGATTAAAGAAAAGTGTTCAGAAGTGGAAAGAGAAATGAACATTGGTAAAATAGACGGAGCATACAGGAAAGTTAAGGAAAATTTTGGGGTACATAAATTAAAATGTAATAATGTATTAAACAAAGATGGTACACCAATATATAATACGAAAGGTAAAGTCGATAGATGGGTGGAATATATTGAAGAGTTATACGGAGGAAATGAATTAGAAAATGGTGTTATAGAGGAAGAAGAGGAAGTTGAGGAGGATGAAATGGGAGAAACAATACTGAGATCTGAATTTAAGAGAGCATTAAAAGATTTAAATGGCAGAAAGGCTCCTGGAATAGACGGAATACCTGTAGAATTACTGCGCAGTGCCGGTGAGGAAGCGATTGATAGATTATACAAACTGGTGTGTAATATTTATGAAAATGGGGAATTTCCATCAGACTTCAAAAAAAGTGTTATAGTTATGATACCAAAGAAAGCAGGGGCAGATAAATGTGAAGAATACAGAACAATTAGTTTAACTAGTCATGCATCAAAAATCTTGACTAGAATTTTATACAGAAGAATTGAGAGGAGAGTGGAAGAAGTGTTAGGAGAAGACCAATTTGGTTTCAGGAAAAGTATAGGGACAAGGGAAGCAATTTTAGGCCTCAGATTAATAGTAGAAGGAAGATTAAAGAAAAACAAACCAACATACTTGGCGTTTATAGACCTAGAAAAGGCTTTCGATAACGTAGACTGGAATAAAATGTTCAGCATTTTAAAAAAATTAGGGTTCAAATACAGAGATAGAAGAACAATTGCTAACATGTACAGGAACCAAACAGCAACAATAACAATTGAAGAACATAAGAAAGAAGCCGTAATAAGAAAGGGAGTCCGACAAGGATGTTCCCTATCTCCGTTACTCTTTAATCTTTACATGGAACTAGCAGTTAATGATGTTAAAGAACAATTTAGATTCGGAGTAACAGTACAAGGTGAAAAGATAAAGATGCTACGATTTGCTGATGATATAGTAATTCTAGCCGAGAGTAAAAAAGATTTAGAAGAAACAATGAACGGCATAGATGAAGTCCTACGCAAAAACTATCGCATGAAAATAAACAAGAACAAAACAAAAGTAATGAAATGTAGTAGAAATAACAAAGATGGACCACTGAATGTGAAAATAGGAGGAGAAAAGATTATGGAGGTAGAAGAATTTTGTTATTTGGGAAGTAAAATTACTAAAGATGGACGAGGCAGGAGCGATATAAAATGCCGAATAGCACAAGCTAAACGAGCCTTCAGTAAGAAATATAATTTGTTTACATCAAAAATGAATTTAAATGTCAGGAAAAGATTTTTGAAAGTGTATGTTTGGAGTGTCGCTTTATATGGAAGTGAAACTTGGACAATCGGAGTATCTGAGAAGAAAAGATTAGAAGCTTTTGAAATGTGGTGCTATAGGAGAATGTTAAAAATCAGATGGGTGGATAAAGTGACAAATGAAGAGGTATTGCGGCAAATAGATGAAGAAAGTAGCATTTGGAAAAATATAGTTAAAAGAAGAAACAGACTTATAGGCCACATACTAAGGCATCCTGGAATAGTCGCTTTAATATTGGAAGGACAGGTAGAAGGGAAAAATTGTGTAGGCAGGCCACGTTTGGAGTATGTAAAACAAATTATTGGGGATGTAGGATGTAGAGGGTATACTGAAATGAAACGACTAGCACTAGATAGGGAATCTTGGAGAGCTGCATCAAACCAGTCAAATGACTGAAGACAAAAAAAAAAAAGACCTGTTTTCTACTGCTTCTAGAACCTTGCACTTCGCTTGTAGAAATTCTAATAAATTAGATAGCTTGGGAACTTAAGCATTTTTGTTATGATTTTCTTATTCCCTATGTGTTGTATTGTCTAAATTTGTGGAAATTAAATATATAATCAACAAATCCCAGTGTTCTGTGGGTTATTCTTTAGCCTTGAGTGCTTTCAAGTGCTTATTTGTATTGTCTATAATGTATTTGAGTGCTGAAACTGATTCCTTATCAGTTTTCCTAATTGCGAACAAAGCCTGCACATGTTTGTTTATTAGATACTTCTTATTTTCATACCTACCAATTAACAATTGCCAAGCGATTTTGTAGTTCTCAGTAGAACCTTCTAGTGATTGCAAAACAGAAGCAGCTTCACCCTGTAATGCCGCTTTCAAATATTGAAATTTTTGAAATTCGGGAAACCACTCATTTGTATCAATTATTGACTTAAAATTATCAAAAAATACAGCCACTCATCATAATTTCCACTGAAATTAGGTAAATTAGTTTGAGGTACTTTGATTGGTGTATATAATTGCTGAGGCCTAATATTGTTGTGGTCCTTAATCCCTACTTTTGGAGTGCATTCATCAATAAATTTTTGACTATCATCCATTAATTAAAAATATAAATCTTCAAAGTTATCTCTTTCATTTTCTTGATCTCCCTCTAACAACTCTATTTGATTTTGAATTGACTCGAAATCTGCTAAGCATTTTTCAAATGCCGTAAATCTCAATTTAAATTGAACTAATTCATTCACACTTGCTTTCATTTAAAATCTTGTTACATGAGCCTTGATGAGCTCACGCTGTTTTTTAAAGTCACTTAACTCAGACATGATTGATTGAAAAACAAGCAAAGTACGAAAGAGATTTTGTAATTATAATGCTTTCCAAACAATTGTTTTTATTCTATTGTTAATGTTGATTTGATAATGAAAATAAAGTACATAATTAACTAACACAGAGGCGTATTATAGGATTCATTGTTTAGAAAGATAAATAAAAATGTTGACTTTGTACAGATGGATGAAAATATGATAAGAATAATTAAAAGGAATTGGAATGTAAGAATGTAAACAGGTGACTCACACTTACTGGCGATCCACTTACTGTGTGTAAACAAGATGACATCACCGAAAACGCTCGTTAACGACCGTCCATGCCTTTATGTTGATGGAAATCAGAACTCGTTTACATACTACAAGTCTGCTATGTTCTGATGTTACTGTATATGCGTAAATGTATTGCAGCGTGATAAAACAATCAAAAATGTTTTAGTTAGTGTATTAAATAAATTTATTTTTGCTTGTTTAATAAACACTGTCTTAATTGTATGAGAAATCACTGTTTTAACTTTCATTTATACAAGTAGAACTGCCAGATATCCGGCCGACGGACTGACCATGTTAATAGCTTAGGTGGACTGTATTTAGTTTAATTATAGGCTGGATCCTCCGGATATGGTTGACTACCCTGAATAAAAAACGCAATATGCTTGATGCATGGAATATAAATTCATTCAACAACCAACGTGTAATAATCTAATAATCACTTTTGCTCAAATTTGCACTACACTTCACAATGTTGTACCATGTACGATCTCTTACAGTGTCTATCAGACTCATCTACCACATTCACTCAGCCATTATCTACTCACTACCAAGGCTACACATACACAGAAGCACCTACATGTGCATGTGCACACATACATGCTCCAAAAAATAATATAAAAATAACTGGTAATGCAAAAATTAGAAAATTGTGATAAAATATATATATATATATATCTTAAAAACAAAAATTTATTAAAAAAATATTACAGCTATATTAAATTTTCATTAAGTAACACAGTAAAAAGTATTATTATTTCAGTGAAATTCTTCAGTACCTGATAAGTTTGCTGTCTGTCATCATTTCCGTAATTTATCACAATATCTTAAGTAATATTTTCACACAAACTGTATGCTTCCCATGCTCTTCTTTAATTACTTACTTGTTGAATACAATTTTTCCAAGCATTTATTTGTATCTACTATATTATTAATACCTTATATCAATAGATTTTTTACATCACTTAACTTAAAAGTTGTGTTATTACTCACAATGTAGCCTTTGACTTGTGCCCATATCAATTCTATTGGGTTAAAATTGCAAGTGTGGAGGAAGACGCAACACAATACAATATTTTAATTTTGCCATTTCATCTTCTTTATAATGAATATGTTTTTGTTCAACTGATATTACTAATCTTTTCTACTTTAACTTGTCTTCAGTGTGCATGATTTTCTTCAATTTTAACCATTTAACAATTTCCAATTTTTGAATTGATTTGGAATTTTTTCATTCAGTTAGTGATATGTTGCATTATCCATACTATGACAGATCACTATTCATTTCATCATGATATTCCTGGGATTCAAATACCCATTAACCACCGTTCAAAAACACTTTTTCACAGCATGCGTTATTATTAATCATTTACCTTTTCTAACCGGGTTTTCAACCCAGTTGACAAACCATTCATAAAAATGTATTTTGCGCTCTTTATTTCTTTAACCACCCATATGTTTTCCCATACATGCCTGCATTAACCAGAGTTTTCTCAATCATAAATTATCTTATCCTCTTTATGAAATCACTTAATTTCTCTTAAATATTCATTATGCTACGAAATATATTTTTGCATTCAGTCAATAAAGAATTTTTTTTTTTTTGACAGGAAATGAAAATTCATTGATTTTAAAATGTAATGTACTAATAGAAAAATTTGGCAGTTCAGAATCTGTATTCATGGCATTTAATATTTTGTTCAAGTTAGGAAGCTTGTTATTGAAATAAAATGAATGAAGCTTTCTGACAGCAGTTTTAATAAAATCACCCAACTTTTCAATTGTTTTCTTTTTAGAGCTAACATGTTTACCATCAATTTTGTGTTTCTTTATTATATTAAAAATTGTTCTTTCGCCAACGTCCACTGCACTACTTGCTTTCTGAGTAAACTGCAGTTTCAAGTCTTGTTTTAAGGTTTTATATATATGTAGTTGATTGTTCTTTTTTTGGAGCTACTTAAGGGTTTTCCAATTTTATATTTCACAACAGAATCACTCATTGTTAAAACCTGATTGGTATATGGAGTAATATGCTAACATAGATAGACATATTTTATTTCACTGCATAGAATAATAGTGTGAAGCATTACAAATGATGTTATCTTTATTAAACAACAATAACAAAGACTAAACAAAATTTTTGATTGCTTATCATTGGCATGCCATGGCGCCAGACAAGTGATAGCATACAGTACATTCTTCTACACATAAAACAATAATTGTGCTTGTAAGTGGGAGTGACAATAATTCAGCCTAAAATAATGAGATATAACTACATGCTGGAGTCATATTTATATTTGCTGCAGCAATTTGTGACAACAGCATGTAGTAACAGATTGGTAATTTTTATTTCTATATCTTATTAACTATATAATTGTTGATATAATTTTTTTTTTTATTTCAGGGTGTTGGCACAGTTGAATTATTGGGTATATCGAAGGAACAGTCAGTACTTGTGGAAGTTATTAGTATTGGTTCATGGGTAATACATCGTTGTCTTAATTGTCAAACATATACTCATGCATTGAACAGAGATAAAGGAGCAGCTAGCCTTCTTGTCAATAAATCACTGATTGTAAGTTTAGTTTTTATGAAGTATATAAATGTTATGGAGAAGAGCATCCTGTATGCTTTAAAAGTATGAAAAGATAACTAACTAGAAAGTAAACAAAAACAAAAAAATTACATACTTACGATTTTTATAAAACTTGTATTTTTCCTTGAGTTTTTTAGTTTTCATCAGACTTACGACTTCTACCTTGTCAACATTTTTTATATGAATATGTTTATTAATTAAAAAAAAATTGTAATAATTCATATTGAAAATTAGAGTTACATTAAAAATAATATTATAAGAAGAGCCTGTTATTAATATGATTAACAAATGTAATAATATAAATTGTTAATGATAAAGAAAAATGTATCTTTGGAAATTATAAGTTTAGGTGCTTATTTGATTATATGGTACCAAAATCAATATGCCTTCAGAGCAGAAGATTCATTTATTATTTTTTTTTACATATTTTTTTTATAAGGACTTATTGAACAACCCTCATAGATTTCTAAGAAAGCTACCTATTGTAATGGGAACCACGATCTGACTTGCAGAAAATTTCAACATATCATCACATTTCACATCCCTCAGACCCCTAAACCACCATCAGTTGAAAATGTTATATATATTTCACTTTCTTGTGGACATGATTGCTTTAATTTTGCGCCAATCATTTCAAATTGATACATAAAATATAATGATCCAAAATCTTGGTCGAAGTCGTTAATGGGCTAAATCAGACCATGAGGGTAGAAATAACATGCTTTACTTATCTTACTTTTTTCTTTTTTTTCCCCCTACATTCCTGGGCCGGACATCCACTTAAGTATACTCGGCCCAGGAACGTGTCCATTTGACTCTAAGGGGGCGTCCCCTGCCCACCGGTTTTACACCCGGCATGGCATGTTAGCCCCTTCGGTTCCAGATATTTTTTAGCGCCTGCCTCAAATCCCCCATGGAAGAGACAAGGTCCGGCTATGCCATCCCCCACCCCCCCGCAGGGAACTGGGTCTCGGTCTTTATGCCCTGCCTCAAACCGACGGTGCCAGCCCTAGAAAGCACCGAAGCACCCCCAGGACCAACACCGCCGGCCGGGACTCGGTCTTTACATTTTCCCATACAGTCTACCCCAGGAGTCCCCACCCCATCACAGGAACCCGCATACGGGCCCTCCGGGGTAGGGCTGTCCTCCCTTCCCTACAATTGGGCCCCTATAACCCCTGGCATCTTGAGTCTTCTTCTTTAATCCTGAGGATGTTTCTTGCAAAATTTGCGAACCAGTCTCAGTTTGCTTCATTGACCAATAACCACCCGACCAGATTTTCAGCTGTTAAGTTGTTTGCTGCCATTTCGTTTCTGTACTGGGACCATTTGTGACAATCGAAGATTGTATGTTCAACATCGTCTACTTCGTTACAGTAGATACATATAGGCGATAACCTTTTGCCAAATCTATGGAAGTAATAGCCAAATGAGCCATGCCCAGACATTAGTTGTGTCATATAATAATCCAGATTGCCGTGTTTTCTTTCCAGCCAGACCTCCAGATCAGGGATCAATCGTCTTGTCCATACCCCGACCAATGAGACAGACCATTCGGTCTGCCAGTTATTCCTAGTCTCTGCTTCTGCTTCAGTTTTTGATATACCTGTTGCTCTCAGCCTTCAATTTCTTATTTGTAGTTCGATTGGTGGTACCCAGTCACACAACGCATCATAAGATAGGGTGCGGTACCCCGCCACAACCCCCAATAACGCAACCCGGTGTACACTTCTTAATCTCTGTTTATTCCTTTGTATGCTCATTGCTTCACCCCATACCGGGGCTGCATATAGCACTGACAATATCATGGCTGATGTGATCAGTCTCCTGACTGAAGCTCTAGGTATGCTATGGTTGTTGAACATTCCCCTTAACGCCCTTATAGTGGGGGGTACCTGTTTGCTTATCATCTCTATGTGTGCTCCAAATTTAAGACTCTTATCGAGCATTACACTAAGGTATTTGGTGCAACTCACCTCTAAGATATGCTCCCCTCGTATTGCGATGTTGATTCCCCCCGGACTCTTCTTCTACCGAAGAAAAGAATACATCTCGACTTGGCAGGGGACACTTGTAACTTGTTGCTTTCTAGCCATTCATAGATTATTCCGAGAGACTGATTAGCTTTGACCTCTAAATTCTCTACTTCTCTATCCTTGACCAGAATTGCCACATCATCCGCAAACATACGATAGTTACCCCTTCCGGGTAAGGCAGTCTAAAGATCTACTTATCTTACTTGCACAGCGATAATGTAACTCCGGTCAGCTTATCTCCAACTGGAATATTACAACGTTACATTCCACGCACACATATGTAAGAGTAATGATGAAATTTGTTTCAGCAATAATAAAAACTGTCCATAAATTTATACTTCTTAATTATTATAACTTGGAGACTTAAGAAAAGATCACAGAATATACCGAACACAGCTTTGAAAAATTAATTGTAAATTATTATATTGTCACAAACTTACACTGTTTTATTTGCACTTGAAAATAACAGTTTGTTAAAAAAAGATCTGGCCCAAGTGACCAACTGACCAATGGATGCTGGTTATAAAACGGTTAAGTGTACTCTATAATAAAGTGGCACAGTTTGAATGTAACTAAAAATTATGACATCTTTATTGTATTAGATTGATGACACTGATCGTAATTGAATACTGGTATACTTTGTGATAAAACTACTGACCAACCATTATGTCCACTTCACAAACCCAATTAAGTGAGCAACACACATGAAAAAGGGAGTGGGAGAACTCTCCACTATCCCATACCTACAGACACGCATGCACATACAAAAAAATGTCCAACAAGTCTGATTGTTGAAAATAACATGTTGTATATTTTGTCTTTAAAAAAAATCTGTTCACAGAATACTTTGCTACAATTAGCTGCTTTATAAATCAACTGAAATTAGATTTAGTGACAGATTCATATAATAATAATTAATTTGTGGTTGAATTCAGTGTTGGTAGATCTAGTGATTAGTTTTAAAATAGAATTCCAACCTCTAGCACTTTTAGTTTGTCTGACAGTAATATCTGCCCTGTTTAAAATAGCATTTAGTCAGATATATGGTGTAGATGTTGATTTTTATACGTTTGATTATCAGAAAAGTCTGCTATACAAGTGCTCTTACCTGATTTGATTACCACAAATATTCTATGGTCTTTAGTTCTACCCCAAGGAAATGGTAAAAAACCATTATGGTATAAAAACAAATTATTAAAAAAAAAAATATATGCATAATTTATGCATACATAAACTATGAGTACAGTAAGTTGGCTACCATTGATTTGATTCTTTAATAGTTTAGATTGACATCCACATTTACTTGACATTTAATTGAAAAGAAATTCAGTCATAAATATAAAACAATCCATAAATGTGAAATAAATACAAGGCCATCAGCTGCAGGCTTGAAGTGTGGCTTAAACATCAGTAGTATGAATGTTCACTTCAGAGAGTTAGAAGAAGGCTGAGAAAACTAGAGAAAAGACAAATTTTGACACTATTCAAGATGAAGAGGTTTTGTCGGGCAAAAAAAGATAGGGTTTTTAACTAATGAAAGGCGTGATTTTCTCAGGGTAAAAGCAATTTTATGTAGAGGGTTTCTTACGTAAAATCATCACCTGCAATATTCTTCAGATGCCTAAATTTTCTTAAAAAAAAAGGTTTTGTTTAATTTTGAAGGACCTGGTTCCTTTAGACAAATTGAAGAAATAATTAAAAATACAGTCCGACTACAGATATAAAGGAATAAATATTTCCAGAAATGCAAAGTGATCAAAATATGATTTTTTTGTTACAATTTTGGTCACCCTGTACAATAAATAATGGTGTTCTTTTTGAACAGAAAATCGTGAGGTGCTTGAAAGGCTTGGTAAAGAGTCAATATATAGAAATTTATTCAATTAAAGAAAAGTAAGAAATCCATAATCACGAGTACTATAAAATATATTCTGATCAAGTCATTTATTAAAATGTGCATTATGATTAGAAGAATTGTTAGTTATTAATTGAGCTGAAACAAATGATGGAATTAATGTAAAATACGAAGGCTGTTTTTTTTATAGGCTATAAAAAAAAGACACATTAACATAAAATGATTTTATTACTAAAAGTTACTTTTTTTACATAATCGCCAAAACAATTGAGGCATTTGTTGTATCATGACACCAGCTTTCCAATGCTCTCTTCTGAAGAGAGCATTGGAAATTAGTGAGATAAGGTATGTCTTGACTGTCTACTGAAGTTCTTTGTTAGTGGCGAAGTGCTGTCCGCCCAACCATGCCATTTCAAGAGGTGAAAATTTCTAGGTCTGGACTATATGGTGGATGATCAAAAACTTCCCACTTGAATTGTTTGAGAAAGTCTTATCTTATGTCACATTGACACAGTGGTCGTGGATTAAAACTATGCTGGACAAGAACATGTCTTTTTTTATTCTGGATTGCTCTGTGGAGGTGACATAAGATTCACAATAAACTTCCTTTGGTATTGTTGTCCTCTGCTTCATAAAGTCCACCAACAAAAACTTTTATGGTCCCAAAATTTTGTAGCCATTGTTTTCCTGTTGCTCAGTGTCTGTTTGAACTTTTTTGACTTATTTGGAGAAGAAGTGTGCATCCACTGCTTAGACTGTTCTTTAGTTTCTGGATTGTTATACTGGATCCAAGTCTCATCTTCAGTAACAAAGGACTTTAAAAACTCTTCCCCCTCATTTTCATAATGCGAGAGAAACATTAAGGCGACGCCATTTGCTGTGTTTTATGATCATTCTCAACATTGCTGTGTTTTATGATCATTCTCAACATTTTTGGGACCAAACGTGCTCACATTTTTCAGTATCCTAGGTCTTTAGTCACAGTTGTGTACAGAGAAGACCTTTAAATTTCTGCAGAAAGTTCACTTATCAAAACCTCTGTCCCAGGTACTTAACTGTTTTCCCAAAGGGGATTTTCTCTCCTGAGAGTTCCAGCTGCCTGGCTGGAGCACATGTCATGTATGTGAACATCCTTGCCACCGATTTTTCACTGTTGATATTGATTCGCCACATATCGAGTCACGGCTCTACTAGATCAAATTGCCTTTGGAGTCTCTCGACTTCCAACAGCGACATATTGTTGACATAGGATATATACAAGAAAGGCAAAAGCACTGCTCCTTGGGAGACTCCAGTGGCTATGTCTCTGGTGAAGGAGATTGTTCCCCCTACATGTACAACAAATTGTTGGTCTAGTAAATAAAACCATATCAATCTGACATAGCAACAGGGAATCGTCGTATGCACAAATTTATATATCAGGCTACTATACCAAACTTTGTCAAAGGCTTTAGTTACATCTAGAAAAACGGTTGCAGTTACTGCTTTTCTATTTAGGCCTCCAACAAGACTGTCGATTATTTTAACCAGTTAGAGGGTTGTCGAGTGGCCCTCCCTGAACCCAAATTGCTCAGGCCATACTTCTTTTCCCAAATTTCACCTAAGTCTCTCCAGGAAAATCCTTTTGAATAGCTTTAACAACACTGGTAATAAGGAGATCAGCCTGTAATTTGGGGAAAAGAGCAGACTTTTCCCAGGTTTGGTAGGCATACCACCTTTGCAGTTTTCCAGCAATTCGGAAAATATCCAATGTACAAAATTGATGTTAATATTGTGGTTATGGTCACTATAAGAAAGGGTGAAACATGAGAGGCAGGAGTACCTGCGATGTGCAAGTTCACATTGCTGTGTTGAAGAATAAAATTATGTGAAGACAAATTAAGTCTCACAAGGTAGTAAGTTAGATGTAAAGCTATTCAGTGATACCACAAATTTGTATACAAGTGTCACAAGAGATGATGGACAAAACATGTTACAATTGTTGATGAAACTTTTATTTAAGGCATGCATGTTATTTTAATATAATTATTACAGCTAGAATTAATAAAACAAGGTTTAATTTTAATATGTTTCATAAATTTATAAAGAATACTATGATACATAATAGAATATAATAATAAATAAAAGTAACACAAAGTAACAATATAAATAAAATACATAGCAGTCATATTTTTATGAGTGAGTATAATACACAATAATATTGAAGCATCTGACAATATAAAAGGTAATCTACAAGAGATTATTACAGTTTTATATCTAAAAAATATCTTCCTAGTTCAATTTTTATTTTATTCTCTTAATTACGATCTGCTTTATATTATCAGATATTTTGTTATACTTTATGATGCCATTATAAAAAATTTATTTAAAATTTTTCATTTTATTTATTATATTTAAATTTTTTTGTAGTTTTTGTCATGGTTATATGTACTTTTACTTATAAATAGTTAAGTTTAATATTTCTACACTTTATAATATTTTAATTCAGTTAATTAATATAATAATACTTCACTTATTATTGTTTTTATATAAAACAAGTTAAGTTAATAAAATTTCCAACTAGCATCAAATTAAAACTATTTAATAGCAAGACAATACGAGTTATATAAGGTGCATTTATAATAATTTCTATACCCTTATTTTAAGAATTTGCAATTTACCTCTTATGTTTAATATTGACACTATATTTTTATAATAGTAAAAGTGCAGTAGAGTAATGTTATGTATTAATAGATTGCCTTTATGGCTTAAATTGCCGGCTATTCTATAGCAAAATCTAACCTTCATATTAAGCGTCAATCAAATATAAACTGGACTTTTGTTTTTAATGCAGAATAAAAAAAATATATATTTATTGCTTTTATATGTAGTTTTCCTGAAGTTCTATCAGTTTTTCCCAACTTTTGGGAGCTTGTGAAACCATTCTTCATAAAAAATCTAGCTTGTCAAGAGTCAATTTTGCACCTCTATTTCGTTGCTGCTGAGGAATTTTTGTTTTCCCACTGCCTATGGTCCAAACAAAAAAATATCAAGGGGATAAATCTGGGTTGTTCAGGGGATTTTCTAAGGTTTCCCAGTAAATTTTGTCCAGTTTATTCTGAGTGCTTGCAGCTGAGTGAGGCGTGGCCGTTGCCTTGAAGGAGAGTCACATTTCTGATTGGCTGACTGTGTCTTTTTCTCCTGCAGATAGCCTTTAGTGTGTTCAAGATCTAGCAGTAGTAAGCAGAATTCACAGTGCGATGTTCATGGAGAAAATCAAGGAGTACATTTTGTGTACAAGGCTCTCCATTCCAACACCATTCCTATACTCACTGATTTGAACTCTAGGATTTAATGACAATCCTATGTCTCATTGCATGTAACAGTTCGATGCAAGAAATTATTTCATTCTTGCCAAAATTAAGTCGGGAGCCTTTTGCAAATTTCCTATAAATCTTGTTTCTGATTTTGGGTCAAAAGTTTTGGATTGCACCACGCAGAGATTTTGCAGAACCCAAATAGCTTTGTGATAATGGAATGAACACTTCTATAATTACCCACTTGATACCTACATCTGAAGTAATTTCTTTTACTGTAAGATGCCTATCATTTTCATTGAGGTCATGGATCGACCTGTTGTTGTCATCAGTTATACTTATCCTTGAACACTTACTGTGACTTTTGGAGAGTTTAACCTCATTTGCACAACTGACAAAGTAACCTCTTGAGACTGATATGACACTTCTGACCAGAGAGGCAACTGGAGCATTCATCCCGTCCTCACATTTCTTTCTGCTGTCAGTAACACTCTGTGTCAGCCTACTCAAGTTCATAGTCCAAGCTGTGAAGAGAAAAGTCCAGTTTATTTGATTGATCCTCATATAAAGAAAACTTTTATTAAAAAAAAATTTATAAATTAAAAAAAAGTAATGGCTGCAACACTCTTTCCTGCTGAATACCATCTTTACTTTCAATTTTTGATGATTTATTTATGTTACGCCTTCTTATTTCTCATGTTTATGGCAATCCAGTCTGTATGTTTGCTCTAACATTTCATAAATTTTACAAATTTTTATTTTTTGAGCTACAAAAAACTAATCATGGAGTGCATATTTTCTCAAACTAAAACTAACACAAGAAACACTCCAGAAACTAATTTTTCAACACTCTAGACTGAAAATCCACACTAACTGTGATAGATACAGGTAGATCCACACTAAGATGAATGTAGTGTTATTTGTTACAGGAAGAATTATTTTTCCTCACTGAGTAAACTTGAGCAAAATTTGTGATATCAGATTTAAATTAATACTTAAACATTCTTTGTATAATTAATTAGATACTGATCTGAATAAAATATTAATTTGTAACTCAATTGTCTTAGTTATTAGTAAAAAATACCAGACTTCTAAAAAAGTAAGAACAGAAAACAAGTTGAAAGATTAAAAAATTAGTTTCTTATACTTTCTCCAAAGATTGTATCAATAGAATTTTCCTTATATATGCTGAAAAAAAAATTTTCCTTATATATGTTTTCTTCTGAAGGCATGTGATTTTATTTTATTTTAAAAAATAAAAATAAAAAATAGAATAAAAATTGAAATTTAGAATATTTGTAAAAATAAATATCACTTTATATATAAAAGAATTTTATTTAAAAAATAGAATTATGAAATCAAACCTGATATTATACTGCAGAAATTGACAGTTTCATTCTTGAATAGTGAAGTTTTGTTTATAAGTGAAAAATATATAAAGAATAATTATAATTAATTAACTGATAAGTATTTATTTAATGTATTATTTGTATATATAAATGATTAATTATATTGTAATTGTGGTTGGTTGTAATAATTTCCAGACTGATCCAAACCTTATCGCTGAATTAAAAAACGGAGAAAACTTCTCACCGGTGTTTCATATAATAATTAATTATTCTGAAGATGATGATGTGTTTACAAAAGCTACAGGTAATTTTATTAATGAAGTATTGTATTGTTTTATTATCTCATTTTGTAGTAAGAAACTGTTGAACTTTATTCAAAAGAGTGAATGCTTTCTCTAAGAATCATTCACTAAGAAAAGAGACAAATTACTTCATTTTACATAAATACTTTTCAACATAGTCCTATGTATAATTTCTCTAACATTTTACAATGTTGGGTAAATTAATGGAAATACTTATAAATATTAACAAATTTTTATATTTTACACATGAATTTTTACTGTATGATTTTAGTATTAAAAAAAATATATATAAATGTAAATAATTTATATTTTCTTCTAAAACATTTGTCAAATGTATTATCACCTCCCTCTTCTACGAAACATAATGAATAAAATTATTCATGAATTATGTTACTCTAATCTACCGAGTATACACAGAGCTTAGAGCTACCGTTAGCCAAGTTGATTTTGTAGGGGATTATTTTATTCCAAATTTACTACAACAGTGTATGTTTCAATCCAGGTTGGCATTTTTTCTTTCTGAAATTAGATGTCTTTAACCTCACTGGATTGTAAAACTTGTTTTTCCCAAGCAAGTATATTGCTTTTTATGATGTTTTCTTGTTAAAGCATTATTGGTATGCATTGCATTTTAGTTTCATGTGTTAATTATCATTTGTGAATCTATACACTTTCCATTAACTGCTCTTCAGTATTATAAATTTTGACTTAACTCTATAAAAAAAAAATTTGTAAATGATTACTGTTGTAAAGGTATATATGTTTACATTCTGTACAAAAAAAACAAAAAAAAAACAATAAGCATAAAATCAACCATATGAGTATACTTACCATAATCAACACCATAAATCAACAATTGAAGTGAATACTTTTTATCAAATTTAGTCTCTTTTAGTTTTGCTATTATTCGTTCAAACTTTATTCAGCTGTAATTTTCTCTGTTAAATATAGAAAAATTAAATTTAGTAGATACTCATACCTTGAAATGATCTATTTTTTGTTATGAGACCATCACACCGTCAAGCCCTCAGGAAGCACCAATGGGGGGACTACTTAAATGAAAAGGGAAGGCTGTGTGTCAAACACATTTAAAGGATGTTTGAAAAAATTTTTCATGTAAAAAAGATAATGATTTAGCTCTAATCAAGATGGTGATCATTTAATGATTTTCAAAGCTAGCTTCAAAAGTGGTCTACAGCACCTCTTCAAAACACTAAAAGAATAAAATCTAGGAATTGCTTTTATTTCAAAAGCATCTGTTTTTTTTTAATATGAACTGTTACTTGGTATGTACTGTAGGCCACTTTTGAAACAAGCTGTGAAAAATATTAAATGGCTGCTGCTTTCATTAAGTTGGCGGTAATCCGATATTTTTTATTATCAATGAAGTGATGCATCACAACAATCCTATGCTTTCCTTCTCCTTAAAATCTTTAAGTTGCCTTTCTGCCCCTCTTGGATGCTTGAAGTGTGGTGGTCTTATACTGAAAAATAGATGTTTTGAAATAGGAGCAGCTACTAAATTTCATTTTTCTTTGATTATTGAAAATTTATTTAATGTTACCCATAACTTAATAACTATATGTGTGTAAAGTAACTACATTTCTTTAATATGGAATTTGTCACGCTGTGCACAGATAGAGCAGTGACCAGCTTAAACGGTAGAGGGGATTACAGTTGGAAAAAGCCACGTGTGAATTTAATGTAATCATTTGAGATATAAATGAAGAACTAATTTACAAAGATTGTTTCTGATTGTTAAAAAGGCAGGACACATTAAACAAACAACTTTAAATGCTGTTTCTTTGTTTTACAAGTAAGAAAATGTGTAAACAGAAAAATAAAACTAGATTTACAAAGCAATGAATTATTGTTTATTTGCTTAAGTCAATACAAAAATTTAAGATTAATCTTATAAAACAATATTTTTAGTCATAAAAAATTCAATCTACATAATGGAGAAAGTCTGTTTTGAATTCGCATTATTACCAGGAAGTGATGGGAAATTGAATATTTATTCCATAACCTCAATTACTCTACCAAATAATAAAATGTATACACTTCCAGAGGAGCTACAGGCAGCTAGCCATCACAAGGAACGAATGGGAACAGCAACATATAGTTAGGTAAGGAATAGTTTAAAGAAAAGGTACCAGGTTAGGAGAGTTTGGGTACAGATGACACGAGAGCTTGTAAGTACTTACATTGATGATGATGGAAATTTACAATTTGGAGATCAATTTTTGGAAGAGATAGATCAAAATCAACAAACTTCTGCTGCTGCATTAAAGGAAACAAGTATGTGGGAGAAACTTCTGCAAAAGTTAGTGGAAAATACACAAGAAAATAGTCAGCACAGCACATGGCAGAAAAATTTGTGATTGAGAAATTCACAAGCAAAAATTCTAATGCAAACCAATGGATGGATATATTCGAAAGAGAATGTGTGTGCTTTAATATAACATCAGACGAAAGGAAAATTTAATTATTTAGATTATTTATGGATAAGTCTTGTGCGGTACAGCTCAATGATTATAAAACTGATGATAAACGCAGAATTGTTGGCATCGAAAAGTAAGTTTCATGTGACATTTGTAAACAAGGATTGGAACCCAGTTATCTATGCACTATCATATAGATACAAGGAGGATTCATTGTTTAGATTATGCAATAACAAAAGAAAGACTTTTATTAGATATGAGGGGATCAATTGACAAGAGTACCTTGGTGGACCTGGTTGCGGCTGGCTTACCACAGTTTATACTTAATAAGATAGATACAGAAACAAATTTCAAAACTATTATAAAACAGACTGATAGAAGAGTTCTTCAGCCCATTTGCCGCACGAGTAACTTTGGCATTCAAAAAAGAGGACGGAAGGAAAACCAGATTGTGTGTAGATTTTAGAGAGCTAAATAAGATTTTAGTACCTCAAGCTCAAGTATTTCTGCTGATTGAGGACTTTGTTAAAAGGACAAGAAATTGCAAGTTTTTCTCATCACTGGATACAAACTCTGCTTTTTGGTCAATCCCTTTGCGGATTGAAGACAGACAAAAGATAACCTTCATAACGCAAGAGGGACACTTCCTATCGACTTGTTTATCTTTTGGACTTAAAACTGTACCTGTAAATTTTTCAAAGAATACTAAGCAACACATTAAGGAAGTATAAATTAAATAATTTTTCTGTTAACTATATAGGTGATGTTGGTAAAGTTAACAAAAAACAGACAGCTCGTATTTGCCAAAAGAAATTGGACTTTAATTATGTAAAACAACTGAACTTATGTTAAAGCATAACCTTAAATTAAATGAAATTAGGAAATAAACATAACTTAATTTCACATAAGAAATATCAACTGAAATCAGCATATCAGTAATAATAATATTAAAATGAAATTTACAGTTATATACTTAGAAAAACAAAATATCAATAAACATAGTATGACTGGAAAACTATTGCATTACTGACAAATGCTGTAATATTGAAAAATTAGCAATGAACAAATGTCATTAACTTAGAAAAAATAAATTACAATAAATTTTATTATTGGCACTGGCCTTTCCTGATTTATGAACAGCAAACTTATCATTAAATAATTAAAAATATGTAATACTAGTTTAGTGTAGAAAAAGGCCACAACAATATTCTAGTACAAAAAGAGGTAATTACAATAATCAAATTGAAATAAATAAACATTTAAATAGAGTTCATTTAGTAGTAAGCTTTCTTGAAAATATAAAATTACAAAGAAGTCCTAAAACATAACTGCACATCAGGAGTAATTTTCTTTAGGTTAATTTACGAGAAGTATTATGAATACAGTTCATGAGTAGAAAAGGATTAATCTCGGCGATTAACAAGTTACAAGATTAAATTATAGAGTTAATTACCATATCAACAAATTGTAATAATAGAGCACGTAAAATAGGTATGGGATATATAAATAGTATGGGAACGAAACAAAAAGGGAGTGTATGAGAGCAGCAATAAATTTGCGAGAAATGAATACACGCGGTCACTAAGGATGACAGAAGCAGACAGTCTGGCCAGCGCCAGAAGTATCGAACACGAAAACAAATAGTCAAACAGAAACAAATATGACAAGCCCAAATACGAAACATAGTAATAAATTTACCAAGCCTGAAGCAAACAACATGACCTAGCCCTAACTTTGAATTCATTGGAAATAATGTAACTTTACGCAATGGCGTAAACGGGTGATATTCTTGTTTTTTCTAAAACCTTCAATGAACACGTTGATCATGTAACACAATTGTTTAAAGTGATAAGGTAAGAGGGTTTCAGGGCGAAGTTTACGAAATGAACATTTGGATTGGATTCAGGAAAATATTGGGGTCACATAATAAAAGATAAATCAGTAAGACTGTTAAAAGACAATTGATAAAGTTTCAATAAAGGAATTCTGTATTACAAAGACTTGAAAAAATATCAGAAAATTTTTAGGGAAGATCAACTTCTATCATGACTACATGTGCTATGATCCTGAATCCACTGCATAATCTGCTAAGAGAGAATAAGAAATTTGTTTGGTTAGCAGATTTCAGAGAGTATTTGATACAATAAAAAGCCTACTATGCTCAAATACAATTCTAGGAATCTTTGACCCAAACTTACCAATCAGCATTTATATGGATGCTTCTTTGGAAGGTATTGAAGCAATTTTGAAACAGACACAACCAGACAACACTGAAAAACCAGTGGCATATTTCTCAAAAAAATTAAATAAGGCCCAGACAAAGAAAAAAGCAACATACTTAGAATGTTTACCAATTAAAGAAGCTATACAGGTTAGTGGGTAAATCATTTACAGTTTATTCATACCACAAACCACTGAAAAATTTGAATATAAAATCTAGATCTGATGAAATGTTAGTTGACTTAACCTATTGCAATATGAATTACAAATAAAATATGCTCTGGGAAAAACAAATTTAAAAGCAGATTGTCTTAGCAGAACCATGGTATTGGTATCAGATGAGAATTCAGAGGAACAACTACAGATCATAAACTGGAAGATATCCAGGCTGATCAAATCAATAATGAACACATACAGGTGGAGAGAAACAAGCTACTTAAAAAACACAATGTCTATTTCAAGAAAGAAAGAAAAACTAGTTTTTTTCATAGGAATTTAGATCAGATTCATGAAAAGTGTACATACCAATCTATGCCGTATTGGGATTAACCAAATGCGAAAAAAGATCAGTCCACTATACATAGCCAAAAATTTAATGGAGAACATCGAGAAGATCTGTAGAAACTGTGATGTTTGTATAAAAAACAAGTAAAGAGGGTGCGACAAACTTGGCTTGATGTCTCATCCAGGCCTGGCCACAAAACCTTTTGAAATAATTTCCTTAGATACGATTAGGGGCCTTGGAGGTTCAAGATTGACAAAAAAAATATTTGCACTGTTGATGGATCACTTTACACATGGTACATATTTGTTTTGACCTCGAAAACTCAAACTGCAGGTGACTTTATAAAACTAGTCAACAATGTACCGGAAATGGATAAAATTGGCATGCTTCTTACAAACCAGTATCCGGAAATAAATTCGAGAGTTCAAAGAATTTTTGTAGGAAAAGCAGATACCAGTAGTATTTGTTGCAGTGAATTTACCTTTTTCGAATGGACTAAATGAAAGATTAAATCAAACATTAGTTAACAAAATAAGATGCATAATAAATGAAAATGGAAGAAAAGTTTCTTGGACAATGATAGCATACAATGACACTGAGCATTCGGTTGCTGGTTTTGTGCCAAATTATTTATTGAATGGCACGGATGTTGCAGTTGTGCCAAGTGAGCTAAAACAAGACAGAACAGAGAATGATTTAATAAGAGATAGATGAACAGCTGTGGAAAATACTATAAAATCACATAACTGCAACAAGAATCTGTTCAACAAGAATTGTAAATATTATGAGTTTAATGTAGGGGATTTGGTATACATGGAGATGGCAACAAACTGAACAAGAAGAAATTGGATAAATTAAATATTGGACCCTATGAAGTTGTAGAGAAAATTTTGAAATCAATATACAGAATAAACACTGGTCACAAGAAGGCTGAATCAAATCTTTTCCGCATCAAATCACTACACCACCAGGAGGAAAAGATGGAAAAGTTGATGTCATTGCGAAAATTTAGGTGTGAATTTTCTTCCCCAATGGGGAAGATCTAAAGTAATACATATCTTTAATATGAAATTTGCCGAGATGTGCGCAGATAGAGTAGTGACCGGCTTACACGGTAGAGGGGGTTACAGTTGGAAAAAGCCACATGTGAATTTAATGTAATCATGTGAGATATAAAGGAAGAAGAACTAATTTACAAAGATTATTAAAAAGGCAGGAAACATTAAACAAATGACTTTAAATATCATCTTTTTGTTTTACAAGTAAGAAAATGTGTAAATAAGTATAAATAAAAAAATAAAACTAGAGTTACAAAGCAAGAATTACTGTTTATTTGTTTAAGTCGATACAAACATTTGCGCCTGCACGCACCACTGCAGACTTATGATTAAAACTTATGTTTGATAAAAAAAATTAGCTACAATGTTTAGCTGAAAAATTAATAGTCAGCTTTTGACTTTTCACACTTATTATCTTCCTTATTATCTACCTTGTGGGTTATATAATTATGATAAATGTATGATATAAAAAAGGATTTTAGGTGGTGTAAATAATATGTTTGATACATTAATTACAGTTTTAATATTACAAATTATACAGTATTGATGGTGAAACACTTGAAATTCATAACTATGATATTTTTTGTAATGCTTTATGTCTAAATTGTTTGATTAGCTACAGTTATATCCGTATTTGTAATGCAAGATTATGATAGAATATTCTTTTATTCTGATTCCTAATGTGATAGATTTTTTTAATAAATTTAATATATGAAGATGACAATGATGTTCAGACATTCATCAGTTTATATAGTTTGTTAGTTTTATATCTTCACAGTTTTACCTAGGCTTTTTATCAAGAAGCTGCTTTCATTGAGATTCAAATCATCTGTAACTGCATTTATATTTAAGCACATTTTATTTTTTTATTTTTCTTGATTAGTGGGTTTTTGGCAATTCAATATTTGTGACCGTAAATGTTGAGTTTATCACCTGTATGTGTTTCTAATTTCTAATTGATCATGACTACAGGTACTGGACATCATCAAGCCGGCGTAGCAGCATTACGTCAGGTTTTAACCACTTATGTACAGAGAGAATCTATATTGACTGAAGAAAGAGTTCGTACATATACAGATCAGCAGTATGCCATTTTGGAAAACTTAAGAGCAAGGGCACATAGAGATCATCGTTCGTTAACTAAGTAAGCGCCTTTATTTTTTCAATTTTTGTCAGACATTTATTTGATAGCTTATTGTTTCATTAAGAGACCGCTACACATAATCCTTAAAAAGTCATTTCACTGTGACTTTGTTTTTATAAATTCAATAAAATTTATTTATTTATTTTTTAATGAATTGATTTACCACAGAAGCTTACAGAAAAGCTTGTATCTGTGTAATGGAATTTTTAGCATATGAAAAATGCCACACTTCACCAGGATTCAAACCCAGGACCTCGGGATGAAAACCGATATGCTACCCACCGTTCCACCAAGGGGATCGGTAATTATGGGAAAAGATTGGCAAAACCAATTGTTTAAGCCCGTAGTTGAAAAGAAAATAATTTTGTGAAATAAAGATAATATAATACTGAAAAATTTTAATAACTACATGGACATAATTTGTTAAAAAGTTTTAATTTTAAATAATTAAGAAAAAATAAATTTTTGTGAAAGGAAAGTAAATCTCTCTCTTTGATTATTTTATTACTCTGTTCAAAGGATATTTTGATTATAAAGATTTTCAATTGTTAAAAATTCTTACTGTTGTAGTGCTGAATATATTTTTGTTGAACAAGATATGTTTTGTGTAATTTCACAATTCTCAATTAACAGACTTCGGTTTAAAAATCTAAAAGTATACTACTAGTAAAGTTTACATAAAGAAAATAATAGAAAGGTGGTAAAAAAAATAATTTTTTCAACTGAAAAAATGTACAATTTTCAGTGAAAAAAATTTTGTTAGAAAATTTGCTATAGTTTTGTATTTATTCTCGTTAACTTTTTTTTTAGTGAGTGATATGTAATTTATGCATATCATTATAAAATGGAGGTTCCAATGAACAATAATTTATATAACATTTGTATACATTAGATGATTTTAGATAAGTTGTAAGTTTGAGGTTTGAATGTTGCAATATAGCTTACAGCTAAGAGTCCTAACATTGTGTGTGTATCCAGTGTCAGAGAATTATAGAGTATTTATTTTTTTATTACATTTTGTTGAATCACAAATGTAAGCATGGAAGATAGAAAGTATTCTAAGGAAAAGATACGAGAAACAAGCATGCAACCACACATTTGCATGCTTATCTGCGTCTTTTACTGAACACAGTTTTTTCTGCTAACAAAAAACCCTGAAAAATTATTGTTTTGATGATAAATAAACATACCATCTTCCTTTCATTGATTATTTTGATGTATTTATTACACAGTACTAATTTTTAATAAACAAAACAGAGGAAGATTATTTTGCCGAAATCGGCAATAAGTATTATTTTATAATATTTTCTTTGCTTCATAACTTATGAAACATAATAAAAAAAGAAAAACAGTATATTATAAAAAAATTACAAAATATTGCAGAATGTTCCATTAATACACGCTCCTATTTTCATATTCTTTAGAATTTATGCATTTTGTAAGCAAATTTTGTTTGGAATTTTCAAAAGCTTTTGTCATTGTGTTCAGTGAGCTCCCCACTGGATTTCTACAGATTTGACAGCGAATCTGCTTGTCAATTCAGCAGTTTCGCAATTCAGCAGAATCACAAGCAGTTTATACATTAGTTTTGATCAATTTGTGAATAGTGTTAAAATTTGTAAACAGGATCAAAAAGACGACTGATTTCAAAACATATTGGGGACTGTTTTGTCACATAGTGATTTAACAAATAAAAAATTCTACAAAATTTTATTATAAGCTTAAGAAAAGGTATCGTGAAGTTTTTTTACAAAACCTTTGTTTGTGAGATAAATTTGTAAAAAAAAAGGCTTTTGCTTTTCCACTTCAATGAATTATCCTTAATTCACCTAACATAGGTGATCTAAGGAATCATCCTTATTCACTTATTCCTATCCTATTATCTGTAATTCACCTTAACATTTTGCACTTGCTAATTGCTGTTACCACTAATTAGTTTCTGACTCTTGCAGTAAGAATTCTGTGATCAAAATTGTATTATTTTTGTTCTTAAGGTATCTGAAAACATTTTAAAATATAAAAATCTCTAGGGAAAAAATTATGAAAGAAATTTATTAATTTGTAGTAATTCATTCTGAGAAAAATGACGCAAGTCTTCATTTAATTTATTATTGTTTGATAGGTAATATTGAGTGAGAATGACAAAGCTTTTTGATTGTGATGAGGAGGAAATATATGGTTTTTATTAAGAAATATGATTGTGGGTTAAGTAATCTTGTATTTTGTTACTTTTGAAGGCTTCTCAATGAATCGGGCCATGATAGTGGCATCATTAATAGACCTGGTTTCACTAATACTACGACAACGTTTAGTAACACTACATCTAATCCAGTAATATTGGCTTCAGCATCAGCAGCTATAAAAAAACCAGTCGTTGTAAGTTCAATTTTATTTATATATGTATGTCTTTCTTTCATTAGTGAAACATCTCATTACTTTTCTCTCTTAATCGAGTCTTGAGATGAGATTGCTCACTGAAATTCATATGCAAATGTTCAAATCTATGTATTAACGCTTTTCAATGCTGTAATTTTATAAATTAATCTGTTTGTGTGATTTTACTTATTGCTGATTGCAAACAAAGAAGCACCCTTTTTTTGTATATTTAGTGAAGTATGAGATTGTTACCGATCGTATAATTCTTTTTACTAGTAAGTGATGTAGTTAATTCTTTGTCAGGGATCCATTTGTAATTTAATTTTTTTTTTTAAATTTTTAACATTGATTTTTATGTTTTCATTTTTTAAATAATGTTAGTACTGTGTATATTATCATCATCTTGCATGATGTTGAAGCTTGCCTCTGTATAATTTGAATAATTTACCTTTATAATATGGTTAGTAGTTATTCCATTACCAGTCTTTCGTATCCTATTTGTTTTGATTTTGCTTTTAACATGTAAAAAATTTGTTATGATTTTATTCTATTAAATTCATTTTGAAATAATATCTTTTAATCACCTTTTTTTTTAACTTCATGCAGTCTTAATTTTGTTCAATGCATTTTATGATATAATTGTTAGAAAAGCTGCCACTCGTACTTTTCACAACTATGAAACATGTAAATTATTGAAACATGATCATAATAATTTTCTAATCACACTTAATAGATATTACAAAATGCTCAGTTTTATTTTTTTCTGATATTGCACTATTCTTATTGTACAATCTTATTGTTAAGAAGTGCAAGAGTGCAAAGCAGAGCGTAAAACTAGATGTACTAGTGAATTACTTTCTATGCTTTTTAAAAGGTGTACAGACTGGCAAAGCAAAATCCTGTTGTGACTCAACCTTTTGGCAGTTCATATGTTTGTGTTTGTGATGGAGTTATGAGCAAATCATTTTTTGGTTTTTATGAAATTTTACAATAATTATTATTATTATTATGTAGAGTGATGTACTTACAATGATTTTTCATAAAAAAATTTCATTTCAAAAATTGTGACCAGTGAGGTTGTGAGACACAACAGTCTCCGTACTCTCTTTGAGACTGTTTGGCTGGTGGGGGTGGTCTTTGTTAGTATTAGTAAATTATTAATTTGTTTGTGTTATTTATTTTTTATATTAGCAATTTAAAAAAAGAATGTTTTAAAAATTACTGTATACATCATAAATATATGAGTACTTTGTTGAAGGTCATTTGTCTAATGATGTCCAGTGTTCCTGGAAACAATATTTATCAGATTATAAACTAATAGAGTAAGATTGTTTCTGGCACTGGTTTAATTCCCATGATCAATTACTACTGACAAATATATTTTGAATTTCATATTTTGATAATATTCTCTTTATTAATATGTATTTCATCAGGGAGAATAAAAAACATGCTTATGGACACAGGTTTTATCATTTGACAAACAAAGTGATTGTAATTATTAATTGTATAGAGAATTATGGAAGTGTACACAATCCGTCCCACAGGAAAGTGACTGATTTTATATTTGCGTAACTATTAGTGTGATCTGTGAATGGATGCATGAATTAACTAGCGTGGTATTCCGACTACATTCTGTCTTAAATTTAACAATGCTGGCATCATAAATTGCTTGTAATAATCAAAACTTTAACGGTATGTTTTGTACTTTGGTTGTGAAAGGAGCAATGGAGCAACTTGCAGACAATAAGTTTTATTTTAAATTGGGTAAAAGTGCCTCAGACACTTTTAAAATGATACAAACTGTTTATGGTAATGAAATAATGAGTCATAAAAAGTTTTTAAGTGGTATGCAAGGTTTCATGATGATAGAGAGAGCATTGAAGGTCATTCATGTCCAGCAGCATCATCGTGAGTTCAAGTAGAAGAAAATGTTCAAAAAGTGGCTGAAATTCTTCAAAATGGTTGTTATGCATCTACCAGTTAATTGTGTTTGAGGAATTGGAATTCCTAAAACAACTGTACATTGCATTCTAACTGAAAATTTGGGCAAAAAGAAGATCTGTTGTCGCTTTGTGCCCCACTCACTTGCTGACGATCAAAAAGATTGCAGAGTGGAACACTGCAGAGACATGAAAAGATCGGCTGCTAGGGACCCAGACTTCATGTCAGATCATAACAGGTGATGAAACATGGTGTTTTCAATATTTTGAATGTTTTCATCATTTTGACATAATTTCACGTATCCAGAGGGCTATGACCATGGTACTGCAGGCAATTTCAATTATCAGAATTATTTTAAACAATTTTTCCAATGCTTCCAGTTGTATATTGACTCACAAGAAGCCTATACTTTGCATAAAAAGTCATATAAACTAAAAATAAACAATATCTTGTATTTTATTTCATATGAAGTTGCCTTTCCTGTGGGATGGACCATTTTTAGGATTCCTGTTTGAACGAAGTCATATTTTTCTTTGTCCCTAGAAAAAAAAAAAAAAATTATATATTTTCTTTAGTAATGATATTGCATCACAGTGTACAGAGGATATTTGACTAATGTTAAAATAAAAAGTGACATTCCTTTTTGGAGATTGAACACAGGACAACATTTTGCCTTATTTTAAGAAATGTCTATTAAATTAAGAAATTTAAGTGCCATTGTTTTCATTTATTAAATTGAATCCTGATATTATTTTTGTTGTTTAATGGCACTTTACAGCTACTTTTCTTTTTTTCTTTTTTAGCAACAACAAAGCAGTAAGCAAAAGATTGTTCAAAGTAGTGGTGGTGTAAATATTAATACAGGTATCAGTGATGGCAGTAGTAATATCAACACAAACCGTAGATTTTCAGAGAGCAGAAGCCAAAGTAATTTATCTTTTGATTCAGAAGTGTTGTTTCCATTAGAAGGTATGGAGGATCCAGCCAGTGATAATTATCATACGGATGAAGAAAGATCTGATACAGACGGTATGGTATTTGGATCTTTAATATTTTTTAATCTATTTATTATGATGAAAACTTGTTTAATAAATGGTCATATTGATTTCAGCAGTAGAGATGTATTAGTACAAAATAATTTTCTGTAAAAATAAGGGATTCTAAACTTACTACTGTTGCTGTCAGAAATTAATAAAACGTTATTACCCATTTTAAACATAAGAAATAGAGCTTAGTTGACAACTTATAAAAAGGGTGATAAATTCGATTTTAAAAAATGTCTGCTGCATTTCATATCTATTAATGGAGAAGGATTAGAGCCATTAAAATAGAAATACTGGTAATTGACTGATCAACTGATGTACTTGCAAGTTCCTCTCTGAGTTAATCGTTATTTGGTGTGAGAAAGAGACTTGAACCAAAGAACTATTAGTTTACAGATGTTTGTCAGTTTAATGACGCCTTTGCCTTTCATCTATAAGGCTGATTTAAATCCTGGTCGGCTGGGCATTTTTCAACTACAAAATTCAGTTATCAGTAGCATATGGTAACCATGGTTTGACATTAGCCTGTCATTCATATAACTAACTGTAGAAAAACTGAGCAGAAACAAAGTTAAAGAAGCAAGTTATCTTATGAAAAGAAAATAAAACACTGAGAAACAAAGAGGAAGTAGGTTTTAAATCTGTTAAGCATTTTATAACTATACCCTGATTATAATGGTAAAGGTCGCCAGTATGCTATAAAGGAAGCGATAGCATTTAAAATAACAGCATGAATTTTCTCCTTAGAGTTAAGTTGATTTAGCTTAAACAAATAGGTTGAATATGAAAAAAAGAGAGGCGAGTTTATTTATTATTTATCAGAATCTATTCATGAATTCGGTGATGGTCTAGTCAGAGTAAAATAAAATTGTATAACCAAGGGAAAATTGTATAAAGAAAGTAAGGTGCGAGTTGGATAAAAACCAAGAAAAATGGAAGCTGTTTTGGAAATTGATAACTGTTATTTGACAGTAACTTATTTTGAAGAAAATAATCTCCAGCCTTCGAAGAAGAAGAATGATATAAATGGTAAAAAAGAGCATATCAGAAAATAAGAATGATTGAAGGAATTCGAGCTACATATGTTTAAGGTTTTTCAGGTGCAAGAAGACTATAAGGAAATACAACTTAAAAAGTTTTAGCTATTTAAATAAAGTATTTTACAGATTAATAATGTTTTAAACATAATCGCAAAAGAAATTGATAGTTTTAAAAATAAAGAATTTATGAAATATGATTTAAAATTTCAGAAATTGCAAGTTTATTTAACTTGTATGTTTACAAGTTTAACTTGTACATATTGCCCTCTTGTATTTTAATGGAATATTAATTTGTTATAGTAATTTTTAATGGAATAGCAATAGTAATATTATAATGTTTTATTTAGATTTTAACATACAGATGATTCCTTACTCTGTAACTTTTGTTTAAGATTCTGGCAGCCATGATGAAGGAATACATATTCCACGACGTGTTGGTTCATTTATTTATGCCAAATCATTGCCTGTAAATGTTCCAACATTCATTAATCAACATGCTAACAGTGATGATAATATTATGCCTCTGATCCCAGGTGATATTTTTGATACACGTGAATTAATTAATGAACATCGCAGGGTAAGTTTTGGTTTACCATAATTTTAGTATAATTGTAATTTTTTTTTAATATTTAGAAACTTCTGTTTCCTTTTTTGTTTTCTGAAAAGTATTATGTTATTTTGAAAATTACTTATTTCACTCTCACTCTTTTGAAGAAATTGAAAAAATTTGCCTTTTGAAAAACAGAAGAAAATTGGGAGCAATAATATTTTACTGTAATGATTTTTCAGTTTAACTTTGTGTGGTGTTAGTCTATGTTATACTTTTTGAAGGATTAGGTGGATCAGATTTTTACCCTTTAGACACTTCAGCCATTAGGTTTATTGTACACCTAGAGTAGTAAAATTAAAATTTTCAGTTTTACTTGACTCAGTTTTATATATTACTTATTTAAATTTACTTTCCCAAACTATCTACATGGACCCCTTTGATCCATTTAATGTAAGTAATCGTTTTTCTCCTAAATAATATAGTATTTTTAAAAATTCAGTGATTTTTTAAGCAAACCAAACCGTTATTGAAACCTGTAACTGTAAGTACATTTTATCAGAGGAGGATGAATGTTCAATTGTTTTCCAGATATGAAAAATGGTCAGTTTAGAGACAGTTGTTAAATTGTCTCTGTTGTTACTGTTGCAAAATACTGTTACTTGGGGAAAAAAGATTATAAAAATATTTTTATATTGTCCTCTACATAATTGTTATTATTGGCCAGATCTAGGAACCCCATCTAACTGCAAAAGCACCAAACAAAATAAAAATAGTCAAAGTGGTTGTTAATGGAAGTCGCTAGTTTTGATTGAAAAATATTATTAGTTTTTTTTTTTTTTTCATAATGGATGAACTTTAATATAATTACACCTGTTGAGTGATGTCTACTGAATATTATTATCTTTTCTCATTTCCTTTTAGTATATTTATACTTTATTTTTTTTACTTTCTTTTAAACTGACTAGTTTTAAATCACTAAAACTATTAGTGTAATTGAAGTTTACTTAACTTATTCAATATTTTTAGCACTTGAACGCCTTTTGTGTTCGTTTGAAAGTGTATTTTTTAAAATTGTAGATCATATGGAATATTTTGAGCAGGAAAATAGAAAAGTTTTGTATTCTCAGCTCTTTTTTTACCTCTAGTATAACATCAAGTTATAACATATCAAGTGTATGTTGTTTTATTCAAACTGTTTTTCTTATGTTTATTTGTGAATTTCAAATAGTCTGTATTTTAAAAGCTTCTTACATTTTTTAGTAAATAAATTCCAGTAATTTTGTATTCTCATTTGAGAAATGTTTTAAAATAAGAAAATTGTCTTCGGTAGCTTGTTTACTGCATGGGAATATTTTAACTGCTTGACCATTATTTTCTTAAGTTAAAAAATAATATGAAGTGAATTTTCAAGTGTCACTATTACTTAAAATAATTTATTAATCAAACATCTGACTTTCATTGTGAACACATTTGTGAACACTAAATTTTAAAGATTGCAGCACATGCCAGACAAACTTTATCATGATGGATAAAATAGTACTATATTATGTTATAAAACACACTTCTGCTGTGGTCCCATTTGAAAATCACTGGCATCTCATGTCAAAGCAGGTTAAAATGTATTACTTGTCTTGAAATCAAAAAATTATGGCTCTCGGTTTTGAACCGTAATTGGGTCATAACCTGTTGTAAAGTGGTATAATATATTGAGTCAATTCATTCAGTTTCTTTTGTTATAAATTCAAAACATATTTTATAATTTGTTACAGTCACCAAGACAGCCGATGGATATAGCAGCAAGTATAAAAGCTCTCGCCAAAAGTGTACATGGTGATGCAGTATTTGGTGACTTACCAAGGCCGAGGTTCAGTTCACAGATATAAGATCTATTTTCACAATGACAGAAGTTATAATTGTTATTATTAATACATTTATTGAGAAGTATTTAAGTTTTGAATGGAAAAAGTAATTTTTATATAAAATATATAATGTATGAAATTTAAAATAAACAAAATTGGATCGTATAATTGTCATTCACTGCATTATTTTTTTCATGCTTTGTAATTAATGGCTTTACTACTAATATATATATATATATATATATATATATATATATTATGTATTGGCAGTTAATGAGTTTGATATGTGGTTTTTTAAACTATACATTTTTGTATTTAAAATGATTAATTTGGATAATGTATTTTTTATCAGATAAAGTAATAAATTTTCAATGTTTTATTTGAAAATATATTCTATTATTAGTTTAAACCTCATGTTGTTTTTCTTTATGCAAGCTTGGACAGTTTGCTATAAATGACTCATTTAATACCTGATTTGAGTAAAACCGTAAGAGCATTCATTCATAAAAAAAAAGAAGTTGTTTCAGCAATCAAATCATTTGCCTTAAAATACTCTTGTTACCAACAGTGCTATTATTTATTAGTGACTTAAGAAATTGTGCTTAGTACAAGCTTAGTGGTTTTTAACATTATATCATAAATGCTGTTTTTTATTACCTTATTTAAATGATACTGTCTGCATAGTTTGCTAAATGATTTTCAAATATATTTGCCAGAAGTTATAGTATAGTTAACTATTTAACAAATTGTATCCCAGGTGTAGAATTTTATTAATTATTAAAAATAATTATGTTTTTCTAATTACTAATTTTTTTTTTACCTGTTATTTACTTTTGCAAACATCCCTTCTTAATGAAATAATAAATCTTCATTCTGGATCTATTAAAATTTAGATAATAAGTTTTATTATCTGTTTTCTATTTTAATTTATTATTCCCATAGGTTAAGTTATCAGTCTACATTTTATTTCACATAATTAATGAACAGATAATTTTTTTAAATTTATTAGCAATATTATTAAATAAAAAATGCTAATTTAGTTTATTGAAGTTAAAAAAGATTTGTAAAAAGTTCCAATAAACATGCAGTATGTTGACTTTTTGTATACAAATATGTAGGTGAAATAATACAACTTAACTAAGAAAAAAATTTTGAAGAATTGGTAATTCAATTTATCAAACATGTAGATTCAGGCCTTCAAAGCTGTGTAATATTTTTTATTAGCCTATGAAATTTGATTGTGTAGACTCCTATTTATTAGGATCTACACAATCTAGGATCCCTAGGATTGGGACTGAAGATGTTGGATTGTAATATCAAACTTTGAATAACACTGTATATTCAAAGCTGTGTTTATTAAAGGATCATAATAAAACTCATTATATATATATATGTGAATAACACCATATATTCAAAGCTGTGTTTATTAAAGGATCATAATAAAATTCATTATATATGTCTGTAACGAGAGCAGTAGTAACAAATCCCACCAGTTGTGAAGTTCGATCAGTGGTTAGATTGTAAATCAAGAGGACATAATGCTGCTGAAATTCACTGCAAATTGTATGAAACATGGGCGTACTGCAATGAGTGAAGGAAAAGTGAGACAGTGGTGTTGTGACAGTGGTGTCGTGAACACTGGAACAACGTTCCAGTGTTCACGACAAAGAAGTGGCAGGCCTAGTGTCCAAGCTGATGATCTCGTTAAATGTTCAATGCAATGACAAAATCATCGCTTTATGATTTTGATTGCTTTTCGTGATTGATTTTCTCATCGCTTTTCTTGATTGCTTTAACCATGAGGGAGACAATTTTTTTTCCATATCATCACTATAACAATATATAGATTTTGTACATCACTGCTGTGACAAAACAACATTCCATGCAGTGGCATCATTCTGGTTCACCTAAACCAAAAAAATTCAAACAAGCCCAGTCTTAAAGGAAAATTATGGTAACTGTATTTTGGGATCAAAAGAGTATGCCTTTGACTGATTTCATGGAATATCCATCACAGATCTCTTGTGAAACCCACTAAACTGCATCATGCCATTTAAAACTGACAATGGGGAATGATGAGACCAGGAATTGTTCTTCTTCATGATAATGCACATCCACACATGGCTGCATTCATAGCAGAAACAATTAAAAAATTCAGATGGGAGATTTTTGATCATCCTCTTACAGTACTGATCTGTCACCCAGTGACTACCATCTCTTCCTTCACTTCAAAATCTGGCTTGCATCTACACAATAGGAGGAGTTGGAAATCTCATTGCAAAACTGGCTATGATTCCAGGCAGTGGTATTTTATTGAGTGGGTTTAAAGAAGCTTGTTTCACAATATCAGTAGTGTTTGGAACAAAATGGTAATATGTAAAAAAATAAGTAAATATAAACCATTAATAAACTTGTAATGGTTTGGCATGAAACCATTAATAATTTTTTTAACTGTTCTTGTTTTGTTATTGATTGGTCTTTACTTCTGAACCATGCCAACAGACCTGGAAAGTCAGGGAAATTGGGTTTGAGTTAAAATTATGAAATCAGGAAAAAGTTTGATAAAAACCCTTTTGAGCGCATATATATTATTCACAAAAGTTGGAATGGTATTGTGATATCTGTGAATTGTTAAAATTCCTTGATTTGGAACAAAGGTAAATAATTCTTTTTAGAGTTTTAATTATTTTGAAGTAACTTTTCATAAATATTGCATCTTGAATTGGTTACAGCTACAGTAAGTGGTGTTATAAAAAAATACCAGAGTGTGGTGTCTGAGTCAATAGTGTTATTGCTTATTACAGATAATTTTTGAAAGGTATTAAAAAAATGCTCTACATTTGGCTTGAAAATGTCACTTGTATTGATAGACCTCTAAAAATAATGGATGAAAATAAAGTTTATATAAACAAATCAAAACCTGTTTACAGTAAACCATACAAGTCATTACAAAATCATTGTGCAGATAAGTTTCTGAAATGCAAGTTGTCCTTTTTTAGGGCAGTATATGCTGAATGTGAGCCGTTTTTGAGAAGGTTTCAAAAGCTCTTTTCCTCTCTCAGCTTATTTTCTAATTAGCATTGATCTGATTAAAAGTTTAATGGCATGCTGTCTGAAACCAGCATGCCATTGATGTGTTGAAACCTCTAGTTATGGAAGCAAAGCTAATGGCTAATCGACCTAGAAAATAGTGAAAACACCTAACTAGCATTAATTTTTTCACTGTAATTCTAGTGTGGAGTCAGGATTTTCTGCGAACAAATCTCTCTACTCTGAAAACTACAAAGAACTTCAAAGGTTTGTTTATGATGCTCTGAAATTTTGTGGAGGTTCCAAGAGAGTTCAAATAGATCAGAAAATGTTGACTGCAGTGAGAGGGGGCAAGAAAGCAATATGACATATCTGGAAAAAGAAAAAGAAATGAAGATCAATAAGAGGGTGATGTTCCTAATAAGTCTAAAATAAGGATTCAGCTGAAAAAGCCACATGAAGGAAGAAAAGTGTCTAGAATTAAATGACAGATTGAAGTAGAGGATTCTTTGAACTGAACTCTGGGTGTATTGCAATATCAAAAGAAATATTTCTGTTTTTTACCTGATCCTAAATTTAAATAATTTGTGTTTTCTTCCTGTGTTTATTTTGTTCCTTATTTTTTAGTTAATGTTTGGTTGTTTATATTATTGTTTTAGTTACTACGCAAAGTCAACTAAAGTTAATTTAATGTGTCCTTTGCTATTTCAAGTTTATTTGGTTACACTTTTACATTCTTTTAGTTCATGTGTGAAGTTTGTGTTTTAGTTTCTTTGTGAAGTTCAACTGAATTTAATTTATTTTATTGCAACCTCCGTGGCATGAATGGCAGTGTCTCAGCCTTTCATCCTGAGGTCCCAAGTTCAAATCCTGGTGAGGCATGGCATTTTCACACATGCTACAAATCATTCATTTTATCCTCCAAAGCAATACTTAATGGTGGTCCCAGAGTTTAAAAAGAAAATTTATTTTATTACTTGTAAGTACCTTTCATTTATAGTTAATTTATTTTTTATTTCCTTAGTGCAATTATTTCATTTGAAGGTAGTAATTTAGTTTCTCACATATTAAGTGCAATCAATCACAAGTACATCCTTCATTTTATAGTGCATATATATTGTTTTTATACATTTTTTTTTTTTTGTTAACTGATTTCTTAGTTTTGAACCTAATTAATTTTGTTTTAATAAAAAGGAGATATGGATGATGGAGGCCATATTAAATAATGAAATTTATTAATTTTCCTTTCTGTGATGCAATAAAATGTACTGCAAGAAAGAGTTACGGTCTGTTCAATATGTTGAGGATAATGTAAATTTAAAGTGAAATTTCAGTGGGAACCCTGAAAATTGTAAAATTTTATTTCCAAACTGTCATTTTTTACATATTCAATAATATACAGTTCAATTTTACATTAGGCAATATGATTAAATTTGTATATTACTTACATATAGCAAGTATGATTTTATGACACAAAATAAGATTTCTGCCAGTGACGATAAATTGTCCCCAGTAGTAATTCCACAACAAACAACAGTATCCACATTAAATGTTAGCTCGAAGTAATCCAACCCTGTTTTCATGCTGTCTACAGCCATTGTTTTAGTGTTAGATATACATAGTCATTCTCATTGTTGTTGCGTAATACTTGACGGCGGTTTGCAGTCAAATTTTATCACTGAGAAAATTGCTAAGTTTTTAAGACTGCAATCAAAGAAAAACATGTTACAAGTTAATGGTATAGGCAAGGCTGCAACCATTACAACTCATTTTGTGGAATGTGTTATTAAATCAAGAGTGAACTGATTCGCAGCGAATATTGAATGTGCAGTTTTACCCGCCATCACTCAAGAATTACCCACAGTTCAAATCAGAAAATCAAGTTTGCTATTACTACAGAATCTGCTACTGGCTGATTCAAATTTCCACAAACCAAGTGACATTGACATACTTCTTGGTGCAGAATTATTTTATGATGTCTTAATTGAAGGAAACATTAAAGCAAGTGAATCAAATCTAACATTTTAAAATACCTTATTTGGCAGGGTAATTTCCAGTAAAATATCGACCGATCAGCATTCAACAGTTTTAACATCTGTATACAATCTATCCACTTTAGATCACATCAATGAAAATAAAAAATTTTGGAAATTAGAAGACTGCAGCTCTATCAAAAAACAATTTACAGTAAATGAAAAACTTTATGAAGAATTGTATGAAAATAATACAAGATCTATAGATGGAAGATACTGTGTGAAGAACACTTTGAAAGATGATGTAAACCAACGTCTGAATTCAAACACTGAATTGAAATTGCAGTACATAAACTTCATGAGAGAATACAAAAACCTAGGTTACATGACAGAAATATCAGATGAAGAAGTTGCAGGGTCTAAATCATATTACATTCCACACCATTGTGTTATACAAGAAGATTCATCTATAACAAAAGTAAGGTAGTTTTTGATAGTTCCAGTAAGACAACATCTGGGATTTCAGTGAACAACTTACCCACTGTTGGACCTATGGTACAGTCAGATTTAATTAGCATTATTGTCAGATTTAAACTCGTATATGCTACGACAGCTGATATAGAAAAGATGTATAGGCAGATTAAAATCTATGCTTCTCAAACAAATCTTTAGTTAATTGTATGGGGTGAAAACTTCAATGAAGAAATAACAATATATAAGTTGTTAACCGCGACGTATGGGACTTCAAGTGCACTGAACTTAGCAACAAGAACATTAAAGCAACTAGCTCTAGATGAGAAGGAAACATTTCCAAGGCCGTCACTTGCAATGATAAACGACTTTTATGTAGATGATTTTGTGACAGGTGCATCTTCACTTCAGAAGCAAAACAACTTCAAAGAGATCTAATTGATCTTGCTAGTCGTGGAGGATTTCACCCCGGAAAGTGGTGCGCAAATTATCAAGCAATAATGTCCAATATTCCGTGTGAAGATGTATATCAGACTGATTACAACATTGATCAAGATCCTAGAGTTAAACTTTGGAAATAATCTGGAATCCTGTGAAGGATGTATTTCAGTTCTTATTCAACAAGGAAAGCCAAAGTCCAAAACGAACAATCTTAGCTGCCATCGGACAAATATTTGATCCATTGGGAGTACTTGGGCCTGTCGTAGTCATTGCAAAACATATTATGCAAAAACTTATTATTTAGAACTGAAAATGTTCAATTAAGTGTTCCAGAAGTTTCACCCATTAAAGGTATTCAATGGTACTTTCAACCTCCCAGTGCTCCACACTTTGGCAGACTCTGGGAATCACCAGTCAAACGTGTTAGAGTAATATGAAAAGAGTTATCTGTACTAACAGTCTGACAATAGTAGAGTTTACCACTCTACTGACTCAAATTGAGGCATGTGTAAATTACTGACCCTTAACTCCAATATCAGACAACCCTTCTGACCTTCTTCCTCTAACACCAGCATATTTCCTAATACGTGATATCTTTGGCAGCCTTCCAGAACCAAATTTAGAACCCTTTTCTGTAAACAGACTTAATCACTGGCAAGAGATTCAGCAACAAGTGCAGCACTTCTTGTCTCGTTCAATGAATACCTGAACAATCTTCAGCAATGATCGAAAACCTTCTTTTATGAGGGCATTAGGAAGCTTATGCAACGATAGACCAAGTGCGTTGAAATGCAAGGGGACTTTGTTGAAAAATGATAACTACACTGGATAATAACTGACTTACCCTTGTATATTATCATACATATTTACAAAAGGTGAGACTATCCTAAAAATACATAGAAAAAACATTTTGATTTTCCCATTTTAAAAAACATCAATAATATTTATTTAATGATCTATATAATTAGTTTATTTATTTTTTATGGTGGTAGAACCTGATACAGTAGAAAGATTATGCAATATTTATATGCGATGTATTTCCATTTCAAGCTGTTTATTACATCTACAAATTACAGGTTAGCATTTTAAGCATTATTTTCATCTGAATTAATATATTACATAAACTGATAAAAATAAGAATATTATAGTTAGAGTTCGACATAAAAGTTTTAATTAAAACGAGATTGTTGTGCTGATTAACTAAATCAAAGAAAATAAATTGTATTATAAAGAACTAAAATTTTGAAAATTAAAGAATTAAATTGTGGTTTTATAATATTGAAAGTAGAAAGAACCTACAGTTTGAAATTTAGAAAAGATTTATTCTGATCAGTGCATAAAAATACTTTACAGATCACCTCAATATAAGATAAATTATACAGTTTCTATATTTAATACTTCTTATGTTTCTTTCTTCATTCTTTTATCTCTAGTTGATGCATTTCGGAACCACTCCATTGTCAGAACTTATTGTACTGAAGTATTTAAATTTCCTTTAATTTTTACATACTGTTCAGTCAACTCACCTACCTATATTTGACGTCAAGCCATGTCTGACCTCTTTTTTATTTATCTATTTCCTGCTTTCAATAAATTGAGGTTCTTGAAAAGGTCATCCGCTTGATAATTGATCTTTTCATTTATGATCGTTTACTAAAGGAAAAAGAATAATTTCAAAAACTAGAAATCTTTAAATTATGAAGTAGCAATGAAATGATCAAGTCAAGTCCTTTTGTATTTTTAGAGAAGTTTATTTTTAATTATGCTTCCCCATGTGGCATTAGTTTTATTGTTTGAATTAGATATTAAATTATCATAATGTAATCTTTTAGTAGTATGAATAATTTAAGCAGATAATTGTTTTAAATTTTTCAAATTATTCTGACAATTTCAGATACAATATCTGATGCTAAACTAACATCAGAAACTTATTATCAGATATTTAGACATTTCATAGAAAATTCTTAGCACAAAGCCAGATATTTACAATTCCTTTAGTAATATATGCATTTTTCATGTTTAAACTGTTTGTTTTGTACTAAAAGGCAGGCTAGAAGGAAATCCTTCCAAATTTTGCTAAGAAAATTATTAAATTTTCACCATATGACATTTTTGTGATATTTATCATTTTATTATTACTTACCCAATTAGTTTCTGATAGCAAGGTCCTCAAATTTCAAATCGAATCCTTATCGATTAGCCTCGTGAAAGAAAAAAGTAATAATTTTTTCATTGCAAGTTTAAATTAATAAATGACGCAATTGCAATTTGATAATTATTGTTTGAAAGATTGTAATCTGCACTAAAGATTGAAAATTATGTTTTGGTAAATTTCTAAAAATATTGTCTATCCAGGTGGTTTAAGTTCTTGTAATTCTGGTCAGTTGGGAAACAGAAAATATTTAGACCTGCTAACTGAAACAAAGTTAAATGGTCGTTCATCATAAGATCAGAATTCTATAGAAAGTAAACATTAAAATTGCCACACACTGTGACACTGAATTTATTAGAAATTTCAATGAGTTTCTGACATTTAATTTAGAAAGGTTTCAAAAGAAACATAAGATCTATAAATTACCACCATCATAAATTTTAGATTAGACCAGTGAATTAGACAGCATTTGAAATCTAGAGATTTATATGAAAATTTGTAATAAGTGTTGGAATGCTGCTTGTAGCAGACATTGTTTGTCAGTAATTTACTTACTTGCTAGTCAACATCCACCCGCCTTTGTTTGTTGAGCCATTTGGCGACGTGGTGACCAATAAAGACAGGCTTCTATGAATTCTGGGCTCTCATCCAGCTGGGTGTGTCCAGGGCCGGATAATCTCTCAGGTGATCAGCACACATCATCCCGCAACCACACAGTGGGCACTCAGGAGACAGCAGCACAGAATGCAGTGAAAGTGACAAGCAAGATAGTTATGGCCAGTTTTTAGTCAGAAGGCAGCTATGCTGGACCACATGCAAGGAGGCCGGGGTTAATAGGACCGTCAGTGACCAAAGTTTTCCATTTTCTACCAACAGCCTCTTGGAGAGGTGCTGTTCGTTCCATCTGTTGATCGCTGCATTGACCAGTGCCCTGGATGAATGCAAGGACGCGGGGCAACTAGGTTAGGGTAGTCATAACTAACTTGGCCAGTTTATCAGCCTCTTCATTTCCACGTATGTTGATATGACTGGGTATATCCACTGAAACATCAAAGTCCACCACGATTTCCCAGGCTTTCCAGCCTTCTGGCAGTCTGTTTGGATGTTGCATGATAGATTATGTATAGTAGCTTGGAAATCGACCAAAAACACTGCTTTCAAAGTAGAAACCAGCTTTTCCAGTTTGGCTGTAGCAGCATGAACTGCTTGTCTTACAATTGTTGTTTAAGCAGCGACTGCAAATGCAGATCGATGAATTTTTTATAAGACACATTTATAAGACATAATAATCAAGCACTACTTATAAAGAAAATAGATAAAATAATGGTCAATCTTCAGATGAATGTTGTGATGCCGGTGCTCTCCTAATGAATTCGTTTAATCTTTGATGACTCCATTTAACAATTTACACATGTTGAATGAAAAATGGATTAAAGATCTTTTGGTGGAGAATTCTACGAATCACTTTCAAGACATATTACAGAACTGATTTCAGTTCATCTGGTGATGATAAATTCAGCTTCACTTTTACACTTACATACCTTGAAGAGTACCAATTCATTAATACTATTTTCACAACATTTAGTTTTATTATTCATTAAATATATATATTTCAATAATGCTATAAAAAAGTCAAATCTTGAGTACCATTTCGACATATGACTCAGGATATGAAGTTTACAAGTTAAAAGTCTAGAATTTAAATACACACTAATTCATAAGGATAAATTTTTCAGGACAAAAGCAAACAAAAAAGGAGAACAAAATATCTGATTTAAAGTAGAATAAATTTACAAAGAACTGTTAATAACAATAATAATCAACATAAAATTTATTTTGCAATAAGGAATGCAAGAAACATAACTTTAAATACAATCTCATGACCACGGAGAGAATATTTTTTAAATAGATTAAAGAAGAGGAACAATAAAAAAACACAAACTTTTTATGATGAAAATGACAAAAATAAATAAAAAATCTATATAACTAATAAAAAGTTAACAATTTTCAAAATGCTTTAACTCTTGTTTATGTTAATGTACATTATACAGTTTACATCTATGTATACATACATACTACATGGCAGTATATCAGTTATTTTAATTTTTTTTAAATCAAAATAACCTAAAAAATAAAAATAATTATACTGACATCAACTTAATTAATAAACTAGTCAATGCTATTACTTCTACAGAATATTAATGAAAAAAGGTAACTATTTCTTAATTTTTATTTTTTACATAATTATAAAAAATAAAAAAATAGTAACTTCAGTTTTTTCTATAGAGATAATATGACTATTTACTTTACACACCCAATGTTTTAAGTTGTTAGGATTATTACTCTGTTTACGTTTTAAAGCTTCATTAATCCATTCAATAAACAAGCAGTCATTTGAGGCACTTTTCCTGTAAAAATTTAAAAAAATTATAAATGTATATTTCTTTTTGTTTAGTATCGCATTTATCTATATTAGTTCAAACTTTTGATGTAATTAAAATATACTATAAGACGGTTTGTCTATTTATTAAACCCACTAACCTAAATCATTTTTTTTTTTTTTGTAAATCTGAACAATGAGGGAAGTAATAATGATCCAAATGATAAGCGAACCGGCTTTCTTTTATTCCTCCTAAAGAAGACCAAAAATTTGTGTTCTTCCAAAAAGATTTAAATAGTATATACAGACAATCCAAACTTTACAGCGATAATGAATTACAGTTGGATGATCTATACATCTAGGAACATCATACAGAATAGAGAATCTACACGGTCAGCCCATGGAACAGATAGGTTATATTCAACTGTAGAATTCAAAAAATTATTTTGACAAGAATAGCACTGTTTTCATTATTGGAAGAACACGCTGCATTAAAAGACGTAAATGATTTTGAATAAGAGTTAGGGAAAAGTTTCTTCATATTTTAATGCAAAAGTAATACAAGGTTTTTTTATATCTCAGATGATGTTTATTAAACCAAACAAGTGCTGTTTTGATCGACCACTTTTTGAGGTAAAATCATAATCCCATTACTGTAGAATATTTGTGTTTTCTGGATGAAAAACTGCACTAAGTAATTTTCACAGGTGCAAGGTCAGAACCCTATACAGTGTATGCATCAAATTTTCCTGAAATTCCTCTCCCAATTTTCAATGGATCACCAAAGATGTTTGGGAATTGACATTGTTGTGATGGAAAACTTTCCTATTGATCAAATCTGATCATTTTATCTTGACTGGTTGGTGTAATCATTCCAGTTGTTGACAGTAGAGGTTAGGACCAATTATTTGACTGGACCTCAGCAACGTCTAGTAATTCCTTTTTGATCTCCCACACACACAGTGCATCACTTATCTTGGTGTCAATTATTTGATATTTTTTTGTTTTGCCACTGTCTGTGGAGCTTTACCTTGCTTTGACCACCATCTTTTCTGTACATTATTGTCATAAACAATCCATTTTTCATCACCCTTAACGAGTCATTGAAAAGATGGTTCGATTTTGTTCCATTTTAGCTACAATTCACAGATGGAAATTCATTAAATTTTTCATTGTTAAATCATGTGGCAACCAAACACTGAGTTTTTTTTGCATCCAGTCTTTTTCAAACAGTTTAAGAGTGTTTTGCAGCCACTATCTAGTTTATTATTGATTTCATGACTACTAATGTGCTGGGGTCTTGCACAATTTTTTCCTTGATTTCAACTTTTTCAATCGTACGCCGACTAGAAAGAGGTGCATCATGGACATCAAAATTTTCTGATTAATAACACTTCAACAAGCTTTGTGCCACAGATACTCGTACTGCATCACATCATAAACATCACAAACTTTTTATCAGCCCGAGTTGCTTCTCCCCATTTTTGTAATAAGATTTCAAAATGAATTGAATTTCTTCTTTATTTTCAACTTTTAAATAAATAATCATAACCTTTCTAAAAATAATCATGATAACTTTTAAAAGCTTACAAGTGTTGACTAATTTGATTAATATTACCAAAGTTACGCAATCTTAAACCCACCTACCAGGAGAATATATTTCTGCCACACTTTACATTTTTTCCCTTATACTCATCCATATCACTAGAGTTAAAGAAACAGAGTTAGAGAAACACTTCTGGAAACAACTGAAACTTCACAAAGGAAATGTTTCATCTCACATTAATAAAAAGACCAACCACCTCCTCCAAAACCCAGAGTTCTGTCCAACTAGATACAATGATTGAACTTATGCAAAAAAAAAAATGTTTAATAAAAATACAGCAATCCAATGATTCATATAAGTAAAAAACTAATCCACACAGAGGAGAAACAATGACTGATGGTATCATAGTCATCAGGTTCACACCCTTTGTAATTTAAAAAAGGGAAAAAATGAAAATTATTTGGAAATAATCATGAAATCATTAATGATATAATTATGGAATAATAATAAAATAATTTTATAACAAGCTAAGCACAATGATTTTTTTTCTGGGTGAAAAATCCTTTTGTGTTATCATTGTTCCAACACAATAGATTTGTGGTAAAAAATAAATGTTAAAAAATGGACAATTAAAAATTAATTAAAAACTAAAAATCCAGAAACACAAAAATACATCTTCTAAGTAAAAAGCCTGTAACTCATGCTAAAAGTGAAATAAAAACAAAGATTTATTTCAAGAAATAAAATTACTATCTGCTTTACAGCAAATGGCATGAATACTTGGCACACACTGCAGTAATTTATATATAAACGGGTGGCCCTAAGAAATCAATAGAATAAGAATATCATCCTCTAGAATAGTTTGTATGTTAGCCCCTGGTTTAAACTTATGATGCATTGCCGCATAACAGATACAATCCACAAGGATGTGGTGCACTGTTATTTGGCAGTTGCAGCAAGCACAAACAGGTGCATTTGTTTGAGTCGGTTATCAATGAGTGAGCCTAGTGTGCCCTATTCGCAAATGGCAGATGGTTATTTCTGCATGAGGAGCTCCACAGTGACACAGTGTTCTTAATCAGGTGAAGTTTATTGTTCATGGTAGCATTCCATTCACTTTAACCACTTATCATGAACCAACCTCTTCAGGAAACAGACAACATCATTCGAAACAATGCGATTGGAAATATCTGTTTGAAAAATGGTTCTCTGCAAATAGCCTGGTATATTTTTCAATTTGAACTAATCTTTTTTCTTTTCTAAAGTAGTTTTTCAGGAATAAACAACAGTTTAAAGAAAAAGATTACAATTTTAAAAACCCAATACATAATCTCCTATCAATGAAATTTCTTTATAATGGAGAAATATCATGGTCCTGACAAATTTATAACAGAATGTTTAATGTAAAACGGTCTTGATGGTTATCATTAAATGTTTGCAATAATCCAGTTATATATACGATTTAAAAAAAACTGCTTAACTCAGTGGACTTACAGACTTAAAAATTGCTGTATTGATCACTGCTGCTTATCTTTTGTCAGCAGATTTAAGTGACAATTTTATACTTACATGGTTTTAAAAAAAAAATACCAAAGACTGTTTGGTACCAGGTTCACCGTGCTTTTATTCTTTACTTTTTACTTATAACAGTTACTATTTATTTTATAAGAATACACTGCATGGCAAATAATCAATCAAACTTTGATGAAAGTAAAACAAGAAAAATTATGAAGATATGGTGGTTATGGAACCAGTCTGGAAAAGAAATTATAATTTTTTTTGTACTTACTGGTTGTATGTAATAATTAAAAATTTAAAACAATATAAAATAATTTAATAAATATTGCAATTTTAAAAATTTACTACAGGAGGTACACTCAATACTCTAAAACTCACTGATCAAAGAACTAAATAAAACATACAATGCAAAATAAATAAGAATTATTTATATCAAACTGAAAAAAGCACAGTGTATAAAAAAACTACAGATGCAGTTCATTTAGTACTAAATAGTGATAAAATCACCACGTCTTATTATAACAATAATTACATTAATAAAAAAAATAAATTTCTAGAAATCTTAAAATTACACTGGAATAAAATCACTCCAGATTTAACATTAACAAAATAAATATGATCTATTAAATCATTTTATTACCTATTATAACTCATATGTTGCTTTTGATTTAACTTTTATTGTTGCACCAGTTAAAAGAAGAGAAGCTGGATTTTCTAGATAACCCTCTAATATTTCCATAAATAAAGCCACTTCATCTTCCATCATAGCTCTAGCATCGTATGATAAAGTCGCTGACATCATAGTTGCCTTACTACCATCTGGTTCTAAATAGAATAAAAATATACATTTTTTAATCTCTATTTTGTAAATAAATTACTAAGTAATATTACTGCCAAAAAAACAAACTAATAAGTTAAGTTTTAATAAAACTTAATTACTGTCAGTTTATTAATAATTGTTTGTACTCTACTTCATGTCTGTGAAAATTGTTTTTAAATATTCCTCTATATGCTCTGCATTACTGCTTTTGCTAGCATTCACTTTCAAACTCTGCCTGGGTTTCATTCATTCATTTTCAAAAGTAAAATTTTTCTAATTTGATCAATTTTTTTCTAATATTACAAAATCCATTTATACCCACATTATTTTCACAGCTCATGATAGCAAGTTTATTTTTCAAAATTCAAAACCTAACATCTTTGTTGCTTGATCGATGAAACTTATTTACGTTTTAGAAATTAAGTTTACTTTTTTTTCCAAGGCAAAAACTTATTAAAACATTTTACATAATATTATTGCACAAAAAAAGCAGTAAGTTACACTTAATAAAGCAAAAAGAAATATACTGACTATAAGTCCTAAATGTAAGTATATACTATACAGTACTTAATAGTTAAAATAAATATTTCAATTGAATTTTCAATCAGTAATTTTATACTTTTACACTTTACTCAATAAGTTCTGTTATATGACTTACAAAAACTATATTCCATGGATTGATGATGTCTAAATGGAATGACTCAAAGTAGCAATCTACACTGTTTTCACATGATTAATCAGTGAAGTACGTTATATTACTGATATAACACTGATATATGATACTGATATAACACAATTATGCAATTAAGAAATATTACAAATATTTTTTTATAATTTCCTTTACATGAGATGTTTTATTACTTGTGGAATCAACTACTTCAATACACAGGTCAACAATAGAAAAGTTTTTTGAAAACTAATAACTGATTCTTCTACATTTTTATGTTGGTTTTAGGAAAAATAGTCAAAAAATTCCATCACATACCATTTTTTCACTAAATCAATTTTTCAATATTCTGAAAATTGATAATCAATATATTTTACTTATAAAACGTTGAATAAAAAATTAGGCCTGTGTTAATTATTTTGATACTTTATTATTAGTTTGGTTAATGGAATGAATACAAGTAGTGTTCATAATTCTGGTTTGATATAGTAAGATGAGTAACTAACAAGATGATGTAATATGATTAATTAGAATGATTTCATAAGTCATTTTTGCCAAGCCATTAGCTAAGGTGATGATGACTCGCTCATTCCTACTCCCCTTCACTCTACTGAAATAAAAATAAATTGGTTGCAATTAGAGCACTGTTGAAAGGTTTTGCTAGTGTTAAATAGTTTTCTAAACTTTCTATAGTGTTTTAGTTTTCTTTCATTTTTGAAGTTATTTTATTTGTGCTTTCCTTGATTTTTATATTTCAAAATGGCTTCAAGGGGTTGCATTAATTCACCTAACAACTTCTGTTACATTTGTGGTGAAGAAACAGTAAAGAAATACTACAGACTTCGTTAAAAAAGTGTACTACGCCTCTTTTAGGATAAAACTTGGTAACCAAGATAAAACGTGGGTCCTGCATACAGTTTGTTCTATTTGTGTGGAAGACTGTGCAAATGGACAAAAGGTAAGAAAAAGTCTTTTTGGTTTGAGGTACCAATGATTAAGAGAACCAGAAAATCAGTGATAATTGATACTATGTTCTTGTAATGTATTCGAGTTCAATCTAAAAAATAAGAAAGAAATTGTGTATCCAAATTGTTATTTGACAATATGCCCTGAACCTCAGAGCCCTGGTGTACCTGTATCTTCGGTTCTACAAAAACTAAAAGATGTACTGAACAACTCTGAAACAGAGTCGCAGGATGATGATGTTGATTTTATTTCTGGTAGTTACAAACCACAGCTTTTTTCACAGCATGAAATGAATGAGTTGGTCAGAGATTTAAGTCTTCCTAAAAAGTCAGCAGATCTTTTAAGATCTAGATTAAAAGAAAAAAAAATTAGTGGCCTTAACACATCTTTCTCATGGTACAGAAAGAGAGTTAACGTTTTTATCCTGTACCTTTCTGAAGATGGAAGATTAATTTATTGTAACAATGTTCCTGGTGTAATGAAGCAGCTGGTAAAGTACGATGTGAATGAATGGAGGCTGTTAGACTCGTCTAAAAGAAGCCAATTCTTCATAATGGCATCAAATATGCTTCAGTGCTAGTAGGACACTCCTGTATCTGACAGAATGCTATGAGAATTTAGAATTAGATATGTCTAAACTGAAATATTGCAATCATGAATGGATAATATGTGGTGAGCTAAAAATAATTTCTATGCTTCTTGGGCAGCAGGGAGGATACACCAAATATACCTGCTTCTTGTGTGAATGGGACAGCTGAGCAATAAAGAACATTTGACCAGAAAAAAATGGCCACATAAGATATTATTAGAACCTGGGAACAAAAATGTAATATGGAAAAGTTTGGTTGATCCATGGAAAGTCCCCCCTACCTGAACTTCCACTTCATATCAAACTGGGAATGATGAAACAATTTGAAAAAGCTCTATCTAAAGAAGGAGAGAGTTTAGGTACATATGCCATATGTTTCCACAACTTCAGAACCCAAAGTGAAAGAAGACTTTTCACAGGTCCATTCGTAAACTTTTTAAAGATGAAGCGTGAGAAGCATTGAAAGGGGGGAAAAAAGGCAGTACAAGTGAAGACTTGTACTGACTTGTACCTCTGACTGAAGACTGAAGACTTGTACCTCTATGAAGATAGAGGTAAGAAAACATACAAAAATCCTTTCTTTAAGTCCTATTACTTTTTTTATAAATAAAAGTTTTCTATGAGTAATACATATACAATATGTCTTTTTCCATTTTCTTTTTTTAGTATTGTGAAAAATTCTTACACGATAGAAAAAAAAACCGGTAGCCATATTTGAAATCAGCGCACAAAATAACATAAAAATCAGTTATCAGATTACAAACAACTTTCAAATTCCTTAATTTTGTTGACCTGTGAATTGGCCATTAATAAATGTCTATCTACATTCAGACAAACTGCAATTAATACCACTTATCTGCAGGTTAAAAAAACTGAGGTTTAGCCATTGGCATTTTATGCTTAGTTCAAGTTCTTCTATTTTCAAGATTCTATTTTTTTAAGATGTTTCATGTCGTGGAATATATAGATTAAAAGAACACAATTCAAAGTTTGATAAAACATAAAAAAAAACCTGAACATTACGGAATTTCACATACTTTAACCTTTCACTTTTTAAGTCAGAATGTAAATAAATCCAACTGTCAAAACAACAGCACTACCGATCGGATTTAATTCAAACTACTCTCTAAACACAGTAGTCGGTTCAAAATACCCCTATCTTTCTTTCTACTGGTCAGATCGAGAATTTCAATAGCTTTAAACCTTCTCTGAACAAGGCAGACCATTTTACAAAAAACCACATGTAAATCGGTCCAGTATTTTTTTAGTCTATAGCAGACTCACATATGAACATTGCCTTTTATATATATCCGATGATGATTGTCCAGTTAACAGAAGGATTGAATGTAAAAAATTTGGGCAGCCATATGCATCTTGTGCGTATTCATGCATGTGCCATGGACTACCTGTAAATGTGGCTGGTAGTATGACCATTTTCCCCTATTCATCGGGATTCACATTGCCGTCATTAATAACTGCATCATTAAATGAATGTACTTTTCGGAATGCAACTTGGTTTGATTTAATCGAATGTAGAGGAGTCACTGTTTCGATTTTCACATACAAATCGACAATGTATTGATGGAACAGTTAATACACGTAAATAATATATATTCAGAATGAGCCAATCAGTCCATAAATACAATTTTTCTAAATATCTCCACCCCAGCGCCACCTAGTGGGTCCAAACTAATTCAGAAACCTTCGTAGGCATGCTCACAACTCAGCAAAGTTTCATCACAATTGAATGAATGGTATAGGGAATGCATATGGGACAAACAATCATATTTACATATATAGATATAAATATATATTCAAAAACACATAAAGCTGGTGATATTCAGAAAAACAGTAATAATCCACATTTTTATAAATAAGATCATAGAATGGATGTCAGTGATGTCAACTTCTTACCATAAATGTTTATTTTTTTGTAACATTTTCATTAATTAACTGCTGCTATGTTTGCTTTTACCCAAATTTAAATCAATTTTTCTAAAATCTTTCTTCTTACACATTACATAGGGGCATTCCTGATCAGGGTTTGTATCAAGTAAGGTTATATGACAAAAACTTTTTGACCATTGAACATAGCTTTATGGATAAGTGATTTTTTATTAAAGATTAAGAATACTCTTTTCTTCATCAATTCAAAGGTTTCCTGTACAATTAAAAATCATCTTGTCCTCATAAAATGTGTGGACATGAACCATTACAGCATAACAACAACTTCTGAAGAAAAAAATTATTACATTTATACAAAATAAAATTTTTATTTTATTCACAATAGGACTTACTTATAGTTAGCTGTCCACCGCCTACAGCTAAAATAGCACACTGGGGAGGATTGATAATAGCACTGAACTCTCTAATACCAAACATTCCCAGGTTTGATATCCTGTAAATAGAAAAAAAAATATTAATAAAAAAATAAAACATTTTTTTACTATGGATATGGCAATAAAATGTGACAGTTTTTGACAAGCAGCAGGAGCTAAACCTGAATAGTACATGCAGCTTGTGTTCACTGCCATACAGTAAGTGATGTGACACAACTGGTCGTTGCAAGAACATGTATTCACTGGAAATGAATTTGTTGAACACAAATCAGTAACTCTAGTGTTAAGAACATTTTGGCATATATTTAGCATGAATTCTGTTGATATCTGCAGCACAGCAGTAGCATCTCAGCTTTTCATTCAGAGGTTCCAGGTTCAAATCCCTATCAGGCATGGCATTTTTCATACACTACAAATTTCCATTTTCATATTCTCATGAACAAGCTTTTTTTATAAACTTCTGTGGTGAATTAATCCATCAATCAAAATTTAACGTAAGTAGAAAAAATTTCTTCGCAAAATTCTATTTTGAAGCTTGTTGAAAAGTGGAATAACACAGGAAATGTTTATGTACTACCAATTTTTGGTAGTACATAAACAGCGCATGCTCCAGAGAATGTCAAAAGGTTATAGCAACAGTTATTCAAAGAATATTGTTTCTTGTAGGCATCGGTCAGCTTTTTTAAACTTATCAAACAGATGTGTTTACACATTTTACATCGTCAAGTCAAATTTCATATGTACAAAATTAGATTTGTTCATAATTTTTTTGATAATAACAAAGTGCCATTAGAATTTTGTACTCAGTTTAATGAAAATCTGAATACAAATTCTTAACTAATTGTGTCCATCGAGACATATTTTTACATTAGAGTAAAACAAAATGTTCATTATTGGAATGACAAAAATCCAAGGTTAGTGCATGAACAACTTCTACAAAGTGCCAAAGTTGCTAGTACAGTATATCTTTGTTTAGAATCATCGATCTGTACTACTCCAAAATTATGGTCAAATAGTAACTGTTACTACTGAGTGATCCTGACAAATGTTTACAGTAATAGAGATGCTTAATGAGATTCATGCTGAAATTTGGTTTCAAAAATGGTACTGCTTCACTGCTTTAGAAACAATGAATGTTCTGAGAGATGTTTCTTGGAAACCTCAATTCCAGTTTCAAAGACACAAACTGGCCTCTTACATCTCCAAATTTAACTGCTATAGCCTACTTCCTTTGGGAATACCTTATATCTAGTGTTCATAAATAAATCAGATACTACTAAGGATTTAGAAAATAATATTATATAACAAATTAATGAATTGATAAAGCATTATTAAAAAAATGTGATAAATAATTTTTGAACACGTCCTAATGAATGTTTTCTATGACAAGGTCAAATAAAAATTTAGTTTTTAAAAATGAAATAAAATTTAATACACTGCATAAAACTACTGCATTTTGTTAAGAATTTTTATTCTGATTAGACACAAATCTTCATGAAATCACTATGATAATCATCACATTCCACTGCTGCACTCTACAATAACTGTTTAATAAAACTCTAAAAATTTTAATATAGACAATCAACTAAAAATGTATTATTATTAAAAGTTTTGAATGAAAATCCAATAACATTTGGATCTACTTTTATCTCCAAGCATTATTTGGACTGTACTCTATATTTTAGAATGAATACTCTGTATTTGGACTGGCATTTCAGCCATTAGGATTGTTGTGCAACCACTTACAGGAAACAAGTCTTCTATTTAGTCCATAGTTATTATATTACACCGCATCAAGGATGTATTCTCACTAACATTCTCTCATGGACTTTGCAAAATCAGATCTAAACCCTAAAGAATGACAATGGAAAAGAAAGAAACAAAGATACAGAAAAGAGTAGGCAATATAAAAAATTGTTTAACCACACAGTATCAACAAGTGAGACAACCTCATATTAACAAAAGCTAAAGGCTTTTTCCATGCAGTGAGTACCCAACCCACCCGCAATTCTTGGGTAAGTAGGGACATCTTTTCCTGGTATGGGAGTAGCCATGTCATTAATGGGTGATTATGCAGCGACCAGATTAAGTATATGCTGATCCTTTTTTTTAATCATCAAATTTTACTATTAACTGATTATAGAAGTGAGAAATTAATTACGTGAAACTGCCTCCTTGGAATTCATTAAGCTGAAGTTTACCCAATCGTGCTTTTTCAGCAAGCTTCTGTATCTCAAGAGATATTTCATCGATTGATTTTTTATCTGCTGACTTAACTATTGGAGTAATTAATCCATTCGGTGTAGCAACTGCAATCGATATATCAATAGTTGATGAAGGTTTTATCTACAACAAGAGAGATTATAAAATAATAAAAAGACAGAAAAGAAATTAATTAAAAACAGGTTTTTAACAGTAAATCTAGCAGTTGAGATATAAAAATACACAAATTACAACGCTTATGCCAAATGAAACATAACAAATTTTTATTTAATCATTCTTTAAAAAAATCTTATACCAAAGTAAAAACTGCACATCACTCATTATAATTATTTGAATACAGCTTACCTTTATTACAGCACATAATGGATGACTAGGAAATTAATACAACTGAACTGGGGCCAAAAAAGTTGCAAAATTCTTGAATTAATTATGCAAATGTAAGAACCAAATTTCATGGACATCAAGTATGTGTGCCATTAGAGTGAAATATTCAGAAATGGCTGATCACCCATATCTGACAAGCCATAATGTATCTTCTGCCAGAAAATATGTATAACCATCAATAATAAGTAATAATGTTTCATGCATATATCCTTCATGTTTACTTTTTAGACTGTGAAACTACTCCTGATACAACTGCTCTTAAAAATTAAGCACTTAGGCAGATTTTTATAAAGAATCATTCTGTCATGAAGACAAACACCTGATCATCGCAGAAATCATTACTTTTTTTCTGAAAGCATTCCGGTGAAAAACCATGACATGTCTAATTCACAGTTCTACCTTGCCTTCTGACTTAAAATCATTCAGAAAATTAAGAACCACCTCAGAGGGATATGTTTTACTGATGATGATTTGAACAAAGTAGAAATAGTCTAGGGAAAATCAAATTGAAAACTTTTACAGAGAAGCAACAATAAACTTGTTTACTACTAGGGCAAATGATTATCCAACTTCATTATTTAAGTGGAGAAAAATGAAGTATGTAGATTTTATTTTTCCACTGATTTTTATTTCAAATTAAATACATAATTAAACTGAGATTTAATGTTACACAAAAAATATTTAGAATATTTTATTATATATTTAAATACTAACCGTAATGTTGTAGTTTATTATAATCATTTTAATTATAAGCGCTATTCTCCAAAAAAAGGAAAGAAAAGCACACAAGATTTTGACTAAATAATTTATCCACATTTTACAATATTCTGTACAAAGTTGCACACCAGTGTTTTCCTTTTTTCATGTCCAAATACTACAAGGGATGGCTGAAATGTAATACGACAGTGCAATGTAACAAGAGAACATAATTTCACACCAAGTGACAGGTTCTGCCATCTTGTAGTTTCATTCCCCCTATTACTAACATTTCAAAACTTGTTGATCCACACACTCACTCTCATTATCTGTCAATTTCATTGTTATGGATTTGTATACAGCTGCTATGTCAATGCATCAAAAACAACATGCAGTAATTTCATTTTTAACATAAAATGAAGTCAAAAAGAGATTTTTGGAAAGAGTGAAGATGGAACTTCATTTTAGTGTACTCAAAATTCATTTTGTTGCATAACCAAATCTTGTAATGTTTACTGAAGTTACATTTACAAATTGTTGTTTTTTCAAATTTTGGGCCCAAAATAAATAATAAAGGGCTAGGGTAAGAAGCCTGCTATTTACCTTTTAACTCTTAGGTACTAGCAGTACTTATAAAAAAAATTGGACTGTTCAGTGTCCTTCATTAAAAAAAATGGCCACCAAATCATAAGATTTTGAAAATGTTTTTTTAGGGGGTCCAAAAACCACATGTGGGACAGGTGGCAAAAATCTGAAATGTTTAGAGCAGTACTTTTTATGTACTTTAAAATCATATAAAATTTATTTTGTTACTCAAAGGGGTTGACGAATTGAATAATGAAGTCAACAAAACCATTAAAAACACTGTTCCTATTAACTATAAACAACGAATCCAAAAATACTAATGCTATGTATTTTTTCAGATTATAGAAATTAGAATTTTTTAAACTCATTAGAATTAATAAATTGATAATTAATAAATAGTTAATTACAAAATTATAAATAGTCAATTACAGAATGATAAATAATAATTACAAACTGATAAACAATTCAAATACATTAACACAAGCTGTTTAATTTACTTTTACCCTATTTTACTCCTGCTAATGGATGTTATGAATAAATCTTGCACTTTTTGGTAACAAAGTTAACTAACGTAACTTGTGTTCCTGCCATTTTGTTATTCAGTAGAATTGATAAATCCTCATTCATCTTTGGTGTAATGTTGTGTCCTCTTCCAGTAGTTGATAGAAAAAGCTCTCAAGGTGTGAGAGCTTTTATCCCTCAATGATTTCTTGAATGAAGTACCAGGACCCTGCGGATGGAAAAAGTGTATTCGATATTCCTCTTAAATTTCATGTATGTTGATGTCAATGAGTTTGCCTAACCACCACTTGCCATCGTATACGCAGCAGACATGATTTTTACATTTTGGTTTTGGTAAACCTATAAAGCAATCTGAGACACTAATTTCCTTATGAAAAAAAAATAACATAAATGTTTCTGATTCAGAGGTCACCTGGACTTTCAGAATACATTTCTGACTTATTGGAACATTACTGTGAGAGGTTCTTGTTTCTGGGACTGTTGTGATTACCCGATAATGAGAACTGAGGTATTCTTCAGTCTCTCGAACATCTTTATTAGAGCAAAAAACAAATGTTATATTTTTAATATTGTCTGTAATAAATGCACATTTCAGAAGGTCTAACAATTTAATTATTGATTGTCTTTTGAAGGCTTGCTTTAGTCATAGTCCTTTTTACACATTTCCACCAATACCATCACATGGTCCTTTTTCATGGTATGAGGCAAAAAAATGCCATTCAGCTGCAATTTTAAAATTGAGTAGATTTGACTTGGTAATTTTCCTTCTTTTTTAAAATATATGAGGAATGGATGTACTGTGGCATAAGATTATTACCAGTGATATGACTCGACTTCATCCTGTATCACAAAAGGAAAATTGTTTAGAGAAGTCTTTTGAATTAAAATACATTCATCCTCCAAGAGGTTTTCCTTCTTAATGTTGGGGAAATTAGCTTGTTTCTTTGCAACAAAATGATGCCTATTTAAATTATTTAAATTTTCAATAAGTATTCTTAAAATGGAAGAATATGAGTAGTTAGTTCACATCGGTCAACAGAAACCCACTGTTTGAAGATAATTTCAGAATCAAAATCATCCCATCTCTCTTGCAGTAATCTGAGCACTTCATTAGTGCCTGGACATTTTTCACACTGTGACAGCATGCACGTTTCATTTTCTATATCACATACCATGGTTGAAAGGAGAATTTTATAATCAAATTTAGAGTTAACATCAATTTTAAACATTTTGGTGGGTGACACACAAAAACAGAGTGAGTACCTGACCCACCATCTGGAACACAAAATTTAGGTCTTAAATCAGCAAATTTTGAAAAACCAATTTTTAAATTATGTTTTTCTTTGAAGGCCTTTAAGTTACATAAGGTAAGCCTTTTTTGAACATTAATTTTCTTACCGTCAGCTTGTCTTTTAGAGACACAATTCTTCTTGTCTGGCATCATTTGGCTGTGCTCATCATTCTGGTAAAAATCTTGGACACATTTAATAACATTTTTAGCAATTATATGACTGCATTTTTTTTTTTACCATTTGTGGCAAAATTCCACTAGTTTTAACAAACTGTTTGGATTGATGGGCTAAATACTGACTAACAGTAATTTCATTTTGAATTTTTTGAATAAACGTAAATGTTAATTTTTTCCTGGGTTGACATAACTGTTTTCATTTTTATCCTTTAATTTAATATTTAATTCTTCATATTCCCTACCTAAATCAGCATAATTTTGTGGTACTAAACTGGTTTCTTCAGTAGAAATATTTAAATCAAAGGAATCGTTTAATTTACTAGTAACTGATTAGGCTGTTTTTGTAACTTTATTTTTTTAAATTGGTTCCTTTGTGCTGCTCGATAATTTTTCAGCCGCATAAAAGAGAAGTTCACTACTAATAAAATTACTTTATAAATGTACATTACCTAACCACAGTATTAACACTAGCAACAATACAACACATCACACTGAAACCAAAACAGTAACTGAGTCTTCTACAAAGTTTACATTTAGGATTATGTAAACATTCATGTCCATGCATGTCTATTTACTTTCATGTTTATACATTAGCTTGTGTGTGCGAGTCATACTTTAAGTAACAAACTATCTATAACATAAGCTATCTCATCATAAACATATCAAAATATTTGGTATAGTAGGCCTACATCATTATCTGAAAAAATACGTGCTGTGAATTTTTTCGATACATTGTTCACGGTTACAAGGAACAATGCTTTTAGTGGTTTTTATGGCTTCATTACTCATCAACCCATTTGATTAACAAAGTAAATTTTATATGGTTTTAAAGTACATAAAAAGTAATTACCACTGTAAACATTTCAGATTTTTGCCACCTGTTCCACATGTGGTTTTTGGGTCCCAAAAATGAAACATTTTCAAAATCTTATGATTTGATGGCCATTTATTTTAATTAAGGGCAATCGATAACTGTCCAATTTTTTTTTATAAATACTATTAGTACCTAAGAGTTAATAGGTAAAAAAACAAGCTACTACCCTTCATTATTTATTTTGGGCCCAAAACTTGAAAAAACAACAATTTGTAAACATAACTTCAGTAAACATTACAAGATTTGGTTATGTAACAAAATTAATTTTGAGTACACTAAGATGAAGTTCTATCTTTACTCTATTCAAAAAGCTCTTTCTGACTTTCTGTATGATGTAAAATAAGAATGTTACAGCTAATGGAAAAAGTGTCAAAAATGGCTGTTTTTACCTGTGGCGAGTTAGAAAATAGTCTATTACTCAGGAAAAAATTTTTTAAAAATATAAAAAAATATTTTTTGGCCACTACAAGGTGATCCACCTTGTTATATATGCCAAATATCATCAAAATCAAAAGTACTGATGCAATAAAATTTTTGAAAATTTGTTGAATTAAAATGGAATAACCCTAACAATCTTAGGGGAAATGTGTATGTTGTGTTTGATAACACACAAATTTGAACCTATTTCAAACCTTCCATATTGCCAGATTTAGCACTGTGCGATTTCACTTTTTCCATAAAGTGGGATGATATTAAAGGCTTTTATTTCACCACCAATATTCTTCATTGATGGAATGAGAAAACCGGTTCACTGTTGAGAGAAACATATAAATGCAGATGGTGACTATATGGAAATATAAACAGTTTTTGTAGCAGATAAATTGTATTTCCGTGCCATATATGATTCATTTGTGAGTTATAAATGACTGCATTATATTTCCCACCCCTCCTCATAACCTCCTTGATGCTTAGTTAAATCAAACTTTCTCTAATTTTCTTTCCATCTTGTTCTTCCTTCCAGATCACTTGTTTTAGCTTTGCTGATAATAAATTAATCTATTGACCTTTTCAACTTCTTCCACCTGTATTAGGCTACTTCTTATTTGTTTAATTATCTGTTTGAATCTTTATAACACACTATATCCGATTTTCTCCCTTCTCATTAACCCTATCACACTTCTATTAAATTTCATTTCAGCAACCTGAATAATGTTGCTTATTTAGGAAAACAGTTGTATATATGTGTTAAGTTTACATATACCTATGTGTGCAAGTTTTAAAAATTTTTTACTCAAATTTGCATTCTAAGTGCAGCAATTTTATATGCCAAAATGCATTTCAAAAAATATAATTCAACACTGCTTACGTAGCTGTAAACTTTCATTGGCTTAAAATATCCATCTATAAAAGATTACATTAAATTAAAAAAAAAAAATAACTTATAGCAAAATTTAAAAAAAACATGAACATTTTAAATGGAAAAAGAGAAAGATAAAAAAATTTTCAAATAATGCCTGACAGCACATTTATGTATACTACACAAAGCAATACAAAGCTTATACAATGTAAAACATTATTACCTGTTGACAGCTAACTATTTCTCGTAATCATTAAACTAATCACAGCGTGAGAAATTTCTCATACAATTAAAAGTTTACACGATATAATATTTATAAATACCACAAATTTCAAAAAAATATTCTTATTCTTATTACCATTATAATATCTTATGTAAATAAGAGCATTAAAATTATAATTCACACAAATCAGAAGAAAATTTTATGAATACATCAACCTATTCTCATTTTTGGTCATACTAGATTTAATTTTAAAATCCTGACAATTTACACAAAATGTATGAGGTGTGTTTTTAATAAAATAAGGACGTTTTGAATTTGCCACCTTTTATATGATGAAACAGATGGCGGTTACATAGCTCAGTTATTTCAAATCAGCTGTTAGTAAAAATAGTTCAGTCATTTTGTAGGTGTTTATATTCATCTGTTTATAATGAGTGCTACAGTTCATAATACCGTCAAGTATGAAGTAACACAAGTAATTGATTTTTTGATGGCAAAATTCAATTTTGTGGCTGAAATTCACAGGAAAATTTATGATTTTTATAGGCCAAATATTATGAGTGACATCATTTATTTTGAGAAGGGTGAATAAACATATTCATGATGAATGACGTAGTGGCCAGCTATCGGTGATAACAGATTGATTGCAAAAGTTGTCAAAAAAATTTGAGAAAACCATGTCACAGTTTAATAGTAATAAATAACACTCAACTTATTTGAGAAATATCAACTTACTGCAATAATTTAAATACTTGCATAAAGAATATATGTAAAAACAAAAGATGAACTACACTGTAATAAAAATTAGACATTTTTGAAAATTACAATTGCAGCAATAAAAAGATTTACAATTTTTCCTTATCCTTCACATTCAAAGGAATGAAAGTTACCTGTAGATTTCTGAGCTCCCATCCCATTAATACTATAATATTAACATATTACTGGAAATATTCTTTTTTAATTTAATGTGCGAGTTTGAGTAATTTTTAGTTAAATATTATATCATTAATTTTCCATTACTTTAAATTTAGACATTGCAATATTAACAGTTATTTGTAAGAATATTGCCAATGATTTGCTAATATTGTAGAAATATTCGGAGGGGCTCATAAATCTATAGCTTCAGATAACTCTCATTTCTTGAGTATGAAGTATTAGGAAAATTTGTGAATGTTTTTATTATTACAAGGCAACTTTAAAAAAATCTAAATTTTTATTTTAATGTAAATCATCTATTTATTTTTTTTACACACAATTTTTTTGCAGATATTAAAATTACTGCAATAGGTTGATATTTTTCAATCATTTGAGAGATATTTAATATTATTTTTTTAAATTATCTAGGAGTCAGGTTAAGTCATTAAATCAAATTATATTTAAAATTATTTCAATCTTATACCGTAATTGTACTTTTTACAGATTCACTTGTGACAGGACTTTTATAACATGAAATAAATACTCTGTATACTGATCAATGTTAAATGTTTTACGTAGTATTCAAATTAAGAATTAAAAATTTCTGGAAAAAACAGCAAAATGATTTTAGTATGCTTACCTGATCTTGAGCATAGAGTACATTAATAAAAGGACATTGTTTGAGTGCGCTGGCAACAGCTTTCACTACAAAATCATTAACTGATACTTTAACACCCAAATTTTGTAATTGTTTCCTAGCACTTAATAAACCATCAATTTGAGCTTCCAGAGTACTGTATGCATGTGGTATCTCGGTCTATAAACAAAAAATAAAATAACAAAGTCTAAGGCCATCATATAAACTGAGAAATTTAGTTATATAAACAAATAATTTTTGAAAAAATCTGTCTCATCCCTTTCCTAAAATTACTTTCAACAAAGTATTTAAGCAATCAATTTGGTTTTTTCTCTAAATTAGGTACTCTCAAGGTGGGATCACTTTTTCCATTAATCAGTGGACTTGGGAATAACAGAATCACAACTGTAAGTGCTCTAAAAATTATCTTTTCAACCTGTGACTTTTTTCTCAGTTTTCCTAACTGGGAAGTTATTGTGTGAAATTTCAAACCTTATATATATATATACATTTTTTTTTGTTGAAAATTCAAATAATTAATCAAAATATTGACCACTGTGCTAATTAAATTAAAAAATTATAACATGACACAGTAACAGAAATCCTAAAAAAAAAAAAAAATAATACCAGTAGTTGACTAACGCAGGATTCTGCATCATCACTTGTTACAAAATTTTACAATTACATCAAACAAATAACAAAAGATAAATAAGACTTAAAAATTTGGAAAACAAACACAATAACACAACCATAAAATTTGTAGTAACAACTCCATCCATTGCTATTAATAGAATCATGTAAATTTTAAATGATACACATCTATGTTCATTATCATAACTAAATGTTATCATATAACATGTAACCATAACATTTTATCATATCATGTAATCATAACTATATGTTTGTAACTGTTACCAACTGCTACAACCCACTATCTCTTTAATTAAAACATCATCTTCAAATATAATCTGATGGTTCATCATTTCATACTTATGTTTAAATTTATAAATATATTATTTTTCAATTATATTAATATTTTTATTGTTATTTCATATTTTCATAATTATTTTTACAATAAGTAATACTATGCTTACACTGCTTCAGAAGGTTGGTCACAATATACATCTCTTTCTGTTTCTGTAAGCATTATAATGTTCCATAAACCTTTTTTTAAAGATCTGTTAGTTTTACCGATATATTATCTCTAAAGTAAAGACCGTTACATTGTAAAAAGAATTATTCTGAAAACTTTATCAATATTTTTTTAAATTTCTCTTAAACTACATGCCTTACACTACTTCTCTATATAATCGCCACATGAATTAAGACATTCATCATAGTGACACACCAGCTTCAATATACTCTTGTCGTATTCTTTTGCCGCTAGTCCATTTAGCCACTGATTAACAGCATTTTTAAGTTCATTGACACCTGCAAATTGCTTACCACTCAAAAATTCTTTCAATTTCCCAAACAAATGGTAATCAGAAAGAGCTAAGTCTGGAGTATATGGTGGGTGATCATAAATTTTCTATATAAATGTTATCAGTAAATCACGTGTCAGACCCGCAACATGTGGACATGCATAATCGTGCAGCAGGATGATGCTGTCAGTTAGCTACCCACGTTGCCAATTTTGAATGGCATGTTGTAACTTATGTAGAGTTTTGCAGTAGGCTTCTGCATTTATAGTCATTCTACATGGCATGAAATCAATCATCAGTATGTCAAACTGATCCCAAAATACTGTGGCCATCAGTTTGCGACCAAATGGCTGTGGCTTGACTTTTGTCGATTTGGTTGGTAATTGAGAATGATACCATTCACTTGACTACCATTTTCTCTCTGGCGTGTAATATGAAATCCACATTTCATTGCTGAAATGTGGAAACAACTGAATTAAGGAACTTATCACCTTTTTCTGTGTAGAACATAAAAAATTCCATAGCAGATCCCATCGGATTTTTTAGTGACGTTCCGTTAAGACATGCAGGACCCAATGTGCACAAATCTTTCTGAAGCCAAAATGGTCATGAACAATGTGACCAATAACAGCTCTTGGAACATCAGGAAAAACAACAGCCAGGTCAGAAATCGTTGAGGGATGATATTTTCTGATTTCATCAATGACGCATTTCAACCTCGATGATTATCAAGAGCCACCTCGAACTTTCTTCATCATGCACGGTTATTTTGTTATTTCTAAACCTTTCATACCATTTTCGAACGTTTCTTTCATTCATTATATTATCATCGTACACAGAAATCAACTGCCAATGAATTTCAGCCAGCTTAATGTTTTGGTGATTTATAAAAGTATAACTCCATGCATTTCACAGTCGGTGGCAACATTGATTTTCCTATTCATAAACATATAATTAAAGATACAACGTGACAACTTACAGACAACAATGCAGTGTGTACATAACTAGCATGGTCATGAATGACACAGGTTCACCAACCTTAAGGAAAGAAATTTCCCACTGGTCTTTACTTAGAGATATCCTTTATAAATTTTATGTATTTCCCTTAAGTCCTCTCCAACATCTTTATTATTGTTATTCCTTAAATATCTTAAAATATAGTTATTTGGTTAAAATGCTTTTTTACATTTATTTTTGTCATGTACATTAGTAATTTTTTCTATTATTTATTTGTATAATTGTATTCTAAGAAAAATCTATTATAATCTTTGTATTATTTTTGTGTAATTTTGTAAAACTATCATGGTACTTATACTCTGTTTTTTACAGACTTTTTCTACAAATTTATCATCAAAACCATTAAATACTGCTATTTGTCTTATTTCATCTATTTCTTTTTTGAGTTTATTTTCATTAGTTTTTTTTTTATAAACCAGTAAAACGATACTTTGTAAATTTACTTGGATTATAAACACTTTTAACATTTCAAATAACAATATTTTGCTATTTCACTCAAAAAGTGATTATAAAAAAAAATTAGAGCTATATATTATAGCAACTTAATTTGATTTTTTTATACAACAAAAGGCACAATAACCTTTACCAACTGACAAACATTTGCTTTAATAAATAAATATTTGACTTGTTGAAACAATGATGACTGTTTAAAAAACAGTCATCATAGTATTAAAACTGGTTTAACCAATCTGAAAAATAACAAGAATCATCATCTAATGATCTGTGAAAAGTCATTTTTCTTGTTCTAATCATCTTGGCAGGAACTTGCAGATAAGTGTAACATTTCAATTAGTTTATGCCATATTCTATAAAAAAAAAGGCATCAAATCACGTCAAAGTCCTGTTTGAGAACAAAGAATCAAAAAGATAATTACATTGTGGTCAGGTGCTGTTAAAACATGTCAGTAATAAAAAACTGAAAGATAAAAGAAAACATGTCAAATTTATACAAATGTACAGGTCGTTTTGACAACTATTTTTAAAGCAGAAGTATGAATTCATCCACTACAAATTTTTGTCTAAAGGACAGAAATTTCACTTTTTTAATAATTGTCAACACAATTCTGGAACACCAAATTTAACCACAACATTTTTATTTTGCAAATTTTGATCTTTATCCACATTTTTTAATACTTACCTTTTACTTAATACTAGATGATTCATTTTGACATAGTAACACACTCCATTGGTATGAGAAACTGAAATAAACTAACTTGTTCACAGAGAAGAGAGGTTTGTAGGGTGGGTCAATCAAAAGCCTCCATTAAAAAACCTAATTGCATCTAATGGTTCGGACATATTTCACTGTATTATTTTTTCAATGCTACGACTTATTTTCTGAAATGTTTTATTTTAAAGAGATAAAAGGATTATGAAAAAGCGAAATTTTTTATACAGAAATACTTTTTCTACATTGCATAATGACCAAAATAAATTTGTTACGTGTAGAATTTTGATGTACAGAGGTCTTAAAACAAAATATAAATACCTTTGATTGGGTCAATCTGTTAGCTATTGTTCTTCGCATTGATGATACTTCAATGTCAGTATAATTAGTACCTACTTTGCGTCCAGGTTCAGGTGGTTTAGATACAGGAGTCGGTGGTTTAGCTGCAGGTGCCTTTTTCACAGGTAGAGGAACTGTAACAAAGCAAGATATACTGATTACAAAACAAATAGGGATTTCAAAAGTAACCCAAAATGTATCATCAGACAACATGAGATGTCAACAACTTTTTCTGATAAACATTTGTTCATTTTCTCAAATAATTTAAAATAAAAAATAAATAAAAAATGAATACATGATTGCTAGTTTTCTAATTGTTTTGAAATTATGATTTTATAGGTAGCATTTTGTGATACTGGTGTAAAAAAAAATTAATCCTTTATTGTGTTCATAACACAACAGAAAAGTTTAATTTATAGTGCATTTTGCTCATCTACATTAAGAATCAATCGCATCGTCTCAGATTATTGTGGTATAACAACAAATTTTTTAACTGTACGTTGATGATTACATGGTAACTAAACATACATAATCAAAATTTTGATATAGCCAAATAATACGAGGTCTGTAAATAAAATAATAAAACTAGTTTTATTTAGCAGCCAAAGTGGCAACACTGTAAAGTTACTAGTAAACATATGGTTATATGAACAGCTGATTTATATTAGGTATTAATATTTTTAGTCTACTGTTGCCACGTGAGAGAGAAACAAACTTTTCATGAAACAAGTTTTTGTTGTGAATTAAAATATGAGTGATACTAATTATGAGCAATGTTGTACAATCAAGTTTTGTGTTAAACTCGGTGAAAATGCTACTGAAACATTTTCAAAATTGAAAGGGGCATATGGAGAGGATGCTCTGTCGTGAGCCCAAGTTTTTAGGTGGTTTAAAGCGTTTTCAGTTGGCCGGGAATCAGTGGCAGATGATCCACACTATGGAAGACCATTAGCATCAAAAAGTGATGACAAAGTTGAGCAAATCGAGATTTGATATGGTATGACTGGTGATTTAACTGTGAAAATTGAATACAGAACAATTGAATTTGAACCATACCACAGTCCATCAAATTTTGACAAACAAATTGGACATGAAAAAAGGTGTGCAAAATTGGTCTCAAAAAACCTCACTGCTGAATAGAAAAACAACAGGGTGAAAGAGCTGCAATCTTCTAGGATGAATTGAAACTATCCTGATTTTCTAAAAAAAATGTTATTACTGGTGACGAACTATGAATATTCGTGTACAACCCAGAAACAAAACGCCAGAGCAAGGAGTGGCAGGCACACTTCAAACTCACCATGTACCAAAAAAGCAAAAATGAGCAAATCAATACCATACTAATTTGTTTATTCGATAGTAATGGAACTGTACATAAGGAGTTTGTGCCTGCAGGACAGATTGTAAATCAATATGTTTACAGAGAAATTCTTGAAAGACTGTGAAAAAGAGTTGCTCGAGCGAGACCAGACATCAAAGACAACTGGATGCTGGATCATGAACAATGCACCCTGTCACACTGCACTCTCAATTAATGAGTTTTTGGCAAAGAAAAACATTCCTGTAGTTCCTCAACCACTTTATTCACCTGACTGAGACTTTTCCTTATTCACCTGAGTCCCCGAGACTTTTCCTGTTCCTGTCTTTAAAAAAGCACCTAAGCACACCATTTTGGAACAGTAAAATAATATAACCAACCATCTGAAGGATATTCTGCTTTCTGAGTTCTAACACTGCAATGAAGATTGGGAAAACTGTTTGAAACGTTGCATGGCTTCCCAAGGAAACTATTTCGAAAGTGAGTCCATATGTAATTGGATTGTAAATAAAGAGTTTTTCTGAACCAGTCTCATTACTTTATTTACAGACCTCATATATTTGAAAATTATACAATGTATAACAATAAAGTAGAACAACATGGATGAAAAGTATTCTTGATGAGTAAATTCTTACATTTACAAAAATTTCATTCAAGCTGCTACTTAAAAGGAAATCTATAAGTATATAAGTAGATATATATATATATATATCAAAGACAAAAGTATAAAAAGTTTACCACCAAGAGTACAGAATGCTTCTTACCTTATGCTTGTTATTACATAAAAGTGCCTTCGAGGGTTTCCCTCATGATCAGTTAATAAAACATATTCTTTTTTTAAAAATCATAAATTAAAAATTATAAATATATAAAAATATGTAGTCATAAAAGTTAAAAAGATTAAATTTTTTTATAAATGTAGCTAACTAGCCACACATACACTACTGAACTCATATAATACGGTAATAATAATAATCTTTTTATTGTTTAAAAAGCAATACAAAATTGGATCACAATCATCAACAATCATTAGCTACAAAATGTGATTAAAAGTCTACAGAAATGATTAAAATTTTAAAGTCCTTTCTATCTACTCAGTCGCTTCATTCAAACCTACAAAACTTACCATTCATGCACAATTCACATCTTTTGACATCAAGCTCTGTCATAAAATTTTGATTAATTAACCCAGTAGCCATCCATGAATTCGTCAACAGAGTAGAACACCTTAGACACCGAAAGGCGACTTTAGTCGAGATTTAAACAGACTCAGAATGGGAATTTGTTTGAAATCTCTGGGAGCCTATTAATTAATCCGATACAAACTTGCGAAAGCAAATGTTCAAAAGCCATTGTTCTGTGCTTTTGGCCACACAAGTTGGCCCTTCTTCTGGTGTTGTAAAGCCGTTCCATACTAAATTGTATTTCAAACAGCAATTCACCACAACATCCAAGATATAAAGACAAGACAAAGTCAGAAATCCAAACTCCAAGAAGGCATTCCTACACGACTCTCTAAATTTTAATTTAATAATCACTCTTAACAGCTTTCTTCTGCACCTGAAACACCCTACTCAGTAAGCTCCGACCACAGTATCCTCAAATTCGAATCCCATAGGACATGTGAAAATACTAGCCCATAGTAGGCCATTTTCAACAGATCTAAAAAGCTGACACTTGCAAGTTTACGCAGGAAAAAGTTGCTCTATGAAACCTTAGCGCAAACATGATCTATGTGTTTATCCCAGGTCAGCCCTCGATCAAGGTACATACTCAGGAAAAGGCAGATTCAGATTCTTCCAAGAATTTATCATCAACCATCTTGGAAGGTTTCCTCTCATGCTCTTGGGGACAAAATTTAACATTCGACTTTGATTTATTGGTCCTTAAGTTTATTTTTGTAAAATGTTGAATTAATTGATTAAACATTAATTTTTTTGTTGATTTGTACTAATTATGTCAAAACATAATTAGTACAGCAGGGAAAATATGGACAAATATAATAACAAAATAAGAATTGATTTTTCTAAGTTAATACAAACACATGCACGCGTGCATATGCCTGTATATTTTAATAATAAAATAAATTACCAGGTTCAGGAGGCTTAGGTGATAACTTGTTGTCAGCAACATATTTAAGTACATCTCCTTTTAACAATCTTTTATTACGACCAGTTGGAGTTACTTCTTTACCAGTTAAATGGTACCTCTCCAACAATGTACGTACAGCCGGAGCAAAATCACTGCAAATGATAAAAAAATCATAAAATAAAACATTTTTAAGGGCTAGTGTTATATACAGAGTGAGCACCACCTGATTACCTGTGTAGTCTCATATCACATACACTTCTTAAATTTAGCTGGTGGACTGCAATCATTCTGTTAGTATGGATAAAATAATTTTCACAAGGTCATATGCTGTACTCTTATCAGTTTAAAATTAATGATTTTTACTATTAATGTAAAATTTTATTGTCCAGAAATACTGTGAAGAAAACCAAGTTGCCAGCATTTGGCCTATCTGTTCATGATCAGCGCATCATGTTTGTGTTATGATGTTACGAGGTTTGTAAATAAAGTAATGAGACTGGTTCAAAAAAACACTTTATTTACTATCTAATTATATATGGACTCTATCACCTTCAAAATAGTTCCCTGGGGAAGCCACACAATGCTTCAAACGGTTTTCCCATTCTTCATATCATTGTTGAACTCAGAAACCAGAATATCCTTCAGATGGTCGGTTACATTTTTTTAATGTTCCAAAATGGTGTCCTTTAAGTTGCTTTTTTAAAGTTGGAAACAGGAAAAGTCGCAGGGACTACAGGAATGTTTTTTTTTTGCCAAAAACTCATTAATTGAGAGTGCAATGTGACAAGGTGTATTGTCATGATGTAACATCCAGTTGTTGTTGATGGCTGGTCTCACGCGGCAATTCTTCATCGCAGTCTTTCAAGAATGTCTTGGTAAACATATTGATTTACAGTCTGTCCTGTAGACAATAAATCCAAAAGTCTCTGATTCGCTCAACACTGTTGTCACTTTTTGACGTTAACGGTCTTCCAAAGCGCTGATTGTCTGAAACTGATTTCCAGCCATCTGAAAATGCTTTAACCACCTAAAAACTTGGGGTCATACAGAGTGTCATCTCCATATGCCCTTTCCAATTTTTAAAAAGTTTCAGTAGCACTCTCATCGAGTTTAACATGAAACTTGATTACACAACATTGCTCATAATTAGTATCACTCATTTTTGTAACGCACAACAAAAACTTGTTTCACAAAAAGTTTGTTTATGTCTCACATGACAACAATAGACTAAAAATATTAATTCCTAATCAGCTGCTCATATAACCACATGTTTACTAGTAACTTTACAGTGTTGCTACTTTGCCTGCCAAAAAAAAAAAAAAACTACTCTCATTACTTTATTTACAGACCTCCTCATACGTATGAAGAGCTCTACATGCATTCTGTACAGTGGATAAATTTGTTAAGTGATGGATACAGAAATGAAAATTAATGTGATAACTGAGATCACTTTAGAATAATTTTCTTAGAATTAGAAAATGCAATTACAAATTTTGTTTAAAGTTTAACTTTACTGGCAATTTAACAAAGTAAATTTATGCCAAACTTGAAAAATATGTGTCATTTTTGACTGATTTGTTGGGCTTTTTAATAATTTTCCCATAAACTAGGTAAAATACAGTTCTGTTCTGAGAGTTTTTTTAATTTTTTCAGGTAAAATTTATATAAAACCATCAATTTTGTTTCATAATTTGGATCCCAAGATTTTCAATATCACCTTATTTTTATCAATAGAGCAGAAATGAGGTAGAGTTTTTCACTGGCCTAATATAAGAAAAGACATTTCCAGACCTATTTTATACAAACTTTTATCTTTATTTTTAGCAGTACAGCATATCCTGAAATATAAGGGCTATTTGGCAATTCTTCCAGTCCGCAGTATTACATGAAGGAGTGGGGGGTAGTGATTCTATCTTTCCACAGTTAATAACCCCCCGGTTCAGTGCAGTTCTAGTAGTGTTATTGGAAATCCCTCAGTTGTTTGTTCCTATAAATCTCTTGTTCAAAATGAATGTGAAGTGCATGCCATCATCTGTTTCCTTCATGCAAAAAACTTGTCAGCTGCTGAAATTAATTGTGAACTTTGTGCAATATATGGAGGGAATATCATGAGTGACAGTGCAGTAAAGACAATGGTGCCATATGTTTTGGAAAGGTCGAACAAACATTAACAATGAAAGAAGTAGTCGACCCTCAATTATCACAGATGAACTTGCTGCAAGTGTCGACGTGAAAATTTGAGAAAATCATCAATTCATGATAACAGAATTATCTGAATATCTTCCTTGTGTATCATTAACAGTACTGTGTGAAATTGTAGAAACAAACAACAAGGCACGCTGAGTTCAGGCATTAGTTTTCTTCATTACAATGTTCATCCGCATTCTGCAGTACACACTCGATGCCAAATAAAAAGTTTAAAATGGGAGTTGTTTAACCATCCTCCATACAACCATGATTTGGCTCCCCAGTGATCAACTTTTACCCGAAAGTGAAGAAATGGTTAATGACACAGCTAAGGTTACCTCCAAAATATTTTACCAAGGAAAGTGCCACCATCTTTGTTATATGAAAATGTAGAGCTACATTTTCTTGGGGGAAAAAAACAGCTGTAATTTTCCATTGCTTTCAGCTGCACAGTACTCAAAGGATTGAATGATGTTGATACTGCCTTTCAAGTCCTCTTGACCTACGCCTTTAACAACTACTGAAAGAGGTGTTGCTCTCTTTCAGGAATCATTCCTTAGTCTGGCTCTCAACAGATACTTCTTTAATATGGTTGCACCTTCGGTCCAGCTACTCTGTGTATCACTGAGCACCCAAGCCCCGCTCACCATCGGCAAGGTCTCATGATTCATAGAGGGAGAATCTGAGGTTAATAATTATTAATAAATCAATATATTTAAATTAAAAAAAGAAAAGTTAAAAAAAAGGAAATGAAGTTGGATTCAAACTGATGATGTGCCTTCTCCTTGTAAGATCCAAATATTTTTTATTAATTTAAATTTTATTTGGCTATAACTCTGGAACGAATGAAAATAAGTACAACTTACGATATTTCATTGAAAAGGTATCAATGAGGGCTTATTACTGTAGTTAAGAAAAAGTCCAAAATCCAAATTTTTGGGATTTTGGGCTTTTTTGGTAAAGTCGATTACAATCGAAGGGGAGGTGTAGTACAACTAAATGTTACAACAATCCTAAATCCAAAATTTCAACATTTTACGGCTAATTGTTTTTGAGTTATGTAGAGATGTCATGCCGAAACTAGTCAAATTATATTCAGGGATGCTCAAAATAATAGATATTTCTGTTGAAATCTGAAAATCAAAATTTTTCATAATTACAATACTTCCTTTACTTCGTACAAGGAAATATAAAGTATTAGAAAAGGCTATGAGATGAATGAACTTGAATTAAGGCTACTTACATCGATAAATATGTAAATGATACTGGATGATATTTAATTTTAAATTTTTCTTGTATTTTTTGTATTTGTACACCTTAGATGCCTTGGCATCTTTAAAGAGTACTACTGACACAATGTTTCTATTATATTACTGGGTATTAAATAAATAAATACGAGGAGCACTTAAAAATTGTCTACCTAGGGGTGTTGTGTGTTACATATTGAGATTTGTTTGATACCTATATGTAGTTCATAATATGTATGTGCTATGACCTTGTTGTTGATTAAATTTCTTTTATAAGAATGCCAAGTGTTGATGCAGTAGTCCTCCAAAGTTAGTAACACAGATACGGCAATGAATTTGCAGAAATTGAAGCATCGATCAACCATAAAGTTTCTCACCAAAGAAGAGAAATGTCTGAAGGATACCCATAGTAGAATGGTGAAATTACCAAGTGAAATTCTGGTCCAAACAATTTAAGTGGGACAAGGAATCCATCAAAGATTATCTTTGAAGCAGAAGACCTGTGGAAGCAACCACACCCGACATCTACCAGAAAGTAGACAGATTGATAATGGAAAATAGTCATGTTAGGGTTGCAATACTTGTTACAGAATGTGGGTGGGCTGAAGGAACCATTATAACAATACTCATGACCATTTACACATGACAAAAGTCAGTTCTGATGGGTCCCATGAAACCTCACACCACATCAGAAGCAATTTTGTGTGCAGTTGAGTACAGAGAAATTGCAGTAATTTTACAGCTCTTTTCAGCAGGTTGGTGATTGGTGATGAAATACTGGTTCATTACTTGGATCCTGAGACCAAACAAGAGGAGTCTATGCAATGGCAACACAAAGGATCCCCAAATCCCAAAAGATTAAAGACAGCCATCAGCTGGGAAGATCATGGCCACAATTTTTTGGAATAGTAAGGGAATTTTGTTGATTGAATAAATGGAGAACAAGCAGACTATCACTGTTAAAATTTATGCTGAGTATTTTCAGAAGCTACAGGCAGCAATAAAGGAAAAACACCGAGGGAAGCTAATCAAAGGTGTCTTGCTTTTGCATGTAGATATTCCAGTCCACTCATCACATGCGTTGCAAAACAAACTTTGAGGAAGTGTGGATTTCAAGAACTTCCTCATCATCCCTACAGTCCGGACCTGGCCCTAAGTGATTTTTCCTGTTCAGACCTCAAGAAAAACCTTTGGGCAGACGTTTTCACAATGATGATGAATTGAAATCAGCTGTTTCAGGGCATTTAGAAGAGAAAGACAACATTTTTTTAGTATGGCATAACCCCTGAGTAGGCTAAATAGAGCAAGTGTGTGGAAGTACAAGGGACCTATACTGAAAAATAAATGACTACCTCTCCAACACCACTCTTTCTAAGGTAGGTAGATAACTTTTTGAGTGCTCCTCGTAAAACAAAATTTATAAATATAAAAAAATTTTCCCAAACAAATTCCTTTTTTAAACTTTTTTATGGAATTCAGAATAAAAAATTATTCCTTACTTAATAGCTGAGAGAAAAAAATATGTTATAGATTTCCTTTATTAGACCCTACACCACCAAATTATTCATGAATATATATATTTCTGCACATATATATGTATATATTTTAAAACTACTGCTTTCTTGGAAAATAATTTCTCTAAAATCTTTATGTAGTTATTTTTTAGATCCTCAGTTTTCAATTAATCATAAAAAACAAACATTCTCTTCCATAGTGGGGATAAAAGCAACTTTTAGTTATTTTTTAGATCCTCAGTTTTCAATTAATCATAAAAAACAAACATTCTCTTCCATAGTGGGGATAAAAGCAACTTTTATTTTTTATTGAAGGAGTAAAAGGAATGATCAAATTGAAGAAAATTCTCTAAATGTAAAAAAACTTATTTTTTCTCAAAATTTAACAATTTTTGCGCTTTTTTTCACCTGCTTCCATCATCTCTCATTCCATTCATTTTTATCTCTATCCATCATCTCCCTCATTCTTTTACAGATCACCATATTCCAAAGGCTCTCCAGAAAATTAATACACGAGTAAAAATATAATGTCAATAAAAAAGGAAGTCATTCCTGACTATTTTCTTTTTACACTTTCTCAAAATATATTTTTACTGAATTTTTTAATGGTGAGTAAGAATTCCATTCTCCTTTTGACAAAACTGGATAGTATTATTTACAAGTAGAGAAATGTATTAAAGAAAAAAATCTCAAACAATAGAAATTGAGCTTTTAAATTTTATAACTACTTTCATAAAATATTTACAATGTCATACAAGCATTACTTACTCCCCCCCCCACCACCCCGAAACCATACTTGCAGGAATAACTTTTGTAATTTATACTTGGTCATTGTTTTTAGTAAACAAATTTCATAGTCAAAGCGTTAAGCAAAACATTTATTTATTTATCATATTTAGATAAAAATTAAATAATTTTCATAAACAAAACCTTTTGTAAATTTTGACCAAGAGTTCCTTTTAGGTAATACATAAGTACTCAGAGGTACATTTAATCAGCTTGTTGTCAATATTCTCCAGCAATAATATATTACAAAATCCTCAAATCTGTGACTTTGACTCTCCTACTATCCACATTTTATGTGGAAATCAAGAAACAGAAAATAAATATAAATCGTAGATGAAAGAATGTAACAAACGAGTATAATCTTATTTTTGTTATAAGAGTACATTTGTATAACTTAATACAACAAATAATCCTGATTTTACCCTACGACATGGAATCCAGAAGGTACAGGTTGCGGTTTTGGAACAGCAGGTGCCGGTGCAGGTGCAGCAGTAGGAGCAGCAGCAGGAGCACCAATAACAGGAATAGCAACATCTTTCCAATCTTTACCTTCATCAACGATCATAGCAATTAATGAACCAACTTTAACAGGGCCGCTGTTAGCTGGAGCCTGAAATTATTTAAAATAAGATAAAAAATTTCATAAAAAATAAAAATTAAACTGAACAAAAGACAACAACAAAAACAATTATCAAGATAATAATTAATTTATTAATGTTTAACTTGAGAAATTTAATGATGTCTGGTTGGCAGCACTGTGTTCCGCATAACCTCCTCTGTAATCACATGTTCTGGGACTGTTGATTTAGTTTTCGTGTTATTATTATTTGAGTGCAACATGTTTAAATCGTCTCACATGGATCATGTCGTGACATTTTGACTGATAAATTGAACGTGCATTTACTTGCAGCAAAGTTTGTTCCTTGTATGATGACTGAATAGCAGAAAGAACATAGAGTTGATGTGACAGATCAAGACTGTCAGTCTTGATCTGTCAAAGTGATGCTTTTCGTTATTTCAATTTTTAATGGAATTGTGCATTTTGAATTCTTGCATCAAGGTGAAACAGTGAACCGTGTATACTATCGAGCTGTTTTGCATCAATTATGTGAAAAATTCTGCAAAAAGAGATCAGAGTTGTGGCAAGACAACTCATAGTACCTTCAATGCAACAATGTGCTCGCATACTCAGCTTTGTCAATTCAACAGTTTTGTGCCAAAGATCAGATGACTGTCCTCCCTCAGCTTCCCTACTTGCCAGACCTGGCTCCTTGCCATTTTTTCTTATTTTTGAAATTAAAATCAGTGATGAAAGGACACAATTTTGAGACTATTGATGGCAGAAAATCAAATTCATCATAAACTTTAAAAGCCATTTCAAATAGCTATCCAGGACTGCTTCATGAAGTGAAAACACTGCTGGGAAAAGTGTGTGATTTTGAGAGGGAGTACTTTGAAGGGGACAAGGACCAATTATCTGTAAAAGTAATAATAAAAATTAAAAAATAAAGTTCAGTTATTTTCTGAACACCTCGTAAAAATCTTTCTGAGATTAGGGAAAAGTCCATAGTATAAAAGATTATATATGTCTACAAGATATTTAAAAATTGTCAGGCCCATGTTAAATTAAATCATCTAATTAGCTTCAGCATATTTTATTAACTGACTGAACAACATAGTAAACATCTAATAATGACAACATAACACAACAATAGAGCATCCTCCTAAATAAATCATATGTAAATCACTAATCGATAGTTTTTATGGCCTGTAATTTAATACACACTCGTAGAATATCTTGTCATTTTATCTCCACCATGACTTGCATCATTATATGCTTAGGTTCTTAAAATATCTGTTTTCTTCAATTCAAATTCATAATTTATGGTCACTTTCAAATATCTCAGTATTACCTTCACTAACTTAAGTGTGCTTCAGTTGGTGTGTCTTGAAATCTTGAAGCTATATTAACTGTGTAGGCTAAATCTGGTCCCTAAAACTAAATATATTAAACCATCAATGATTTCACGATAGCTATTTTTTTATCTTCTGCTAACAATGAATAACCTAACTGACATCCATCCAAGTTCAAAAGGAATCATTAATGGCTTTGCATCGATCTTGCCAAACTTTTAATATATTTTATTTGCATGTGTATTTTGAGAAATTCTAATATAATCACGAGATTAATCAATTTTCATTCCCAAATAACAGTCTACACATCTGTTGAAGTAATCTCAAAACAATGCGCCAATCTGCTCATGAATTTATAGACTATTTGCTCTCATTCCATAATTAACGCATCATCCACATGGAAAAAGTATCAATTTTTCATTGTAAAACATATAAGGATCTGCACAACTCTCCCATGAATTAAAAGTTCCAAGGAATTCAATTAAATATTTATACCAATATTTTGAAGCCTATTTCAGTCCGCACAAACTTTTAAGTAATTTGCACACAGGACTTGTATTATCCCTGTGGTTATTGCGTATTATATTTTCTTCTAAAATACTATTCAAGAAAGCTGTTTTCATGTCAAATTCTTTAATATTTGAATCACATTGAATACAAATAGCCAGCAGAGCTATCATGCTTTCTAATCTGGCAACTGGACTGAAAATCTCATTAAAATCATATAATTTTCTTTGACTAAAACCGCTAGCCACTAAACAAGCTTTATACCATATAATTTTACCAAGTAACATTTTTGTTTGTATATCAATTCTGTTAAATGAATCTACACACCACCAGCCAATTCCCATTGGATATAATGAAACTGAAGCTGCAATAAATCTATATTTTCAGTAGACTGAACATCATAAACTTGAATCAACTTATCCCAAACATCTTTTGTAAATCACATCAGCTACATGAAGTAATGGCTTCATATGTAGAGAAAATGAAATGTTCCTTTGCTTTTGCATTTAACTTTTTCCAAGATCAAATTTCTCTTCATAATTTTCAGTACTCAATTCAGGTGTTATAAATGTACTACAAACTACATCATAAACTGCATCACATTCTAAAATAGTTTTCATAATAATTTTTCAAACCACCCGATTTCCTTCACCAATGAACTCTCTACTTGTAACTAATAATCATTTATCGTAACAGATGTTAGGTCCATGTCATAATAAAAAATCTAATTTGCTTCAATATATTTTATTAACTGACTGAACAACACAGTAAGCATCTAATAATGACAACATAACACAATACAGCATTCAACTGAATAAATCATATGTAAATTACTAATCTTACTTAAATCACTGAATTGATAGACGGTAGTTTTTAATGGTGCATAATTTAATATATAAATATGAATATAAAGTTTAGTTACGACAAAAATTCAGTTTTATATGTAGAAAAAAAATATACGTAAACATTCATATATTTTTTTTTAAATCTCCTCACTCACCTTTTTCTCCCTACCTTCGTAATCTACAGTGTAATACATCAAAAAGTGAAAATATGTCAAATGAACTCAACAGTTTTTTATATGGCAGAATCTTTTCAGAAGGTCTACTCTCATTCTAAAATTGCTATTAAAACTAACCATTATATGTACAAAATACCAAGCTATATTTTACTTAAAAATATTACCTTTATTAATCTCTTGACCAACTAAACAAACTTATAAATTAACTACACTAAATTTCACTTAGAATTCTCTTAGCTTCCTCAAGTGACAATACACCTAAGTATGTAAGAGAATTTTGTGTAATGTGCTACCTGAGGAAGCTTAGAGTATTCTAAGTGAAATGTAATGTAGTTAATTTATAAGTTTGTATAGCTGATTGGTTAACCCAAGAGATTAATAAATATATATTTTTAAGTAATGTCTTGTTATTATATTTATTTCTATCCAATCAAGAGGAAAATAAACTTAAATTACATTTAAGTTAATAAATATATTATAATAAGTGTGTGTGTATATATATATTTTTTCTTCTGTCTTCACTGATGATTTTCTAACATTGAAAATAGCTGTCTGGTTTTAGATTTTAAGTAAAATTTTGGTGAGTGGTTCTTGAGCATAATCCAATTTATTTCAATAACTACTTAGCATCGCTCTTTATTTATAAATGTCTTTGTTCCTTCAGACCACTAAGGCTGCCAAATATCACACATTCATATTTTTTAGCATCAAAGAGATAACTTATGTGCACTAAATATTTAAATCATCTGTAATCAATCACCACCATCCTATGTTCAAATAGGTTTTTAATCTTAACCCCAATGGTAAACATATACTGAAAGTAATATAATCAAGAGGGCAAACTAAAAGACTAAACTAATACAGGGTAAAAAATAGCAATGTATTCATACACTGCACAGATCAATTTAAACCGGTTTTTAAACATTACAGTAGAAGAAAAGGGAGTTTTGTTTTATCAAGAACAAGCATCACAGTACAATTGAACATTCTTTTTTGTGCAGTCAGCATAATAACTACAAATCTTTTCACTGATGGGGCACGACCACTAATCAATTTGTTTATTATGAAAATGTTTTTATTGTGATGGCCACAGAAATTAAAGTTTGGGCAGAGCTTCTACAGTATACAAATAGCAATTTGAGGTAACTCTTTTCAAAAGACTTGCAACACAACTATACCATCACCTAGAATGATTCCTAAGACAGATGAATGAAATATAATTGATAATCTACGATCAAGCTATGTTCCAACAATCTATCTGTTCGTTGTTAAGTATGTATTATGTCTTAATATTGTATAGTAATTGTGTGTATATGCAGACAACATGTTTTAACACATTAGTGAAACATGCTTCTAGTCAGTCGTAATTATTGAAGTTTGTGTTTTAATACATTAACTAGCTGCACAGCTGGCTTTACTCAGGTTGTTCCTCATGGCTATCCCAATTACTGGCATCAACTCATAAATCTTTTTTTTGGTTAAACCAGGCTGAAGTTAATGCGTGGTTAAAAAGGTGATGCCTGGCAAATAAAATATTTTATTTGAATACATTTTATGCATGATACTAAATACATTGTCCAGCAGTTTTAGAATCTTGAATTTCTCCCTTTTGGGAAACTCTGGAAGATTTTGAAAGCTGAACGACCTAAAGCCAAATCAGAGTCAAAATAGAATCATATTTCACCACAATCCAGTGGTTCAGACATGATGCTTTAACAGATAAATCAATTAGGAGTACTTTTCTTCTAAACTGAGTGACAAAGATGGACTCGCATTTGAAAATAAGATCAAGCCTAATCAGGCCTTTTGATGCGCCTTACAAAAGTAAACATTCTAATTCAAAGAAAAAAAGATGTTAACTAAGAGTTTCTTCAAAACTTAAAGACTCATGCTATCTTACATACAGAATGTTTTAGCTAAGAATTAACTAAACTATTGTTCTAAAAAATAATAAGATAACTTGCATATCAAATCAGTCAGGCATACTATAGCAATACACATTTCTCTCTTATAAAAATTAACAGTAAGAAATTCTTCTTCTAATCCCATTTCTATTTACTAAAAATAATAATAAATTAAAACATAATAATAATTTACATCAAACCACTCAATTTTCAGATTCTTTTTTTTTGCTTGTGGTTTTTCCTGGACAAAAAACACTTCTGCATTATCGCCCGGATATGAAATACTTCATGCAATGTTTATTACAAGAAGCCTTTGTTTAAAGATATACCACATTATATACCTCTAAGTAATACAGTAACCATCTGCTTTACTGCAATTGGCATGTAGAGCTGAAACTCACTACAGTAATTAGAATGTAAATGGAAAGCTCTAAGAAACCGTAAAACAAGATAACATTTCAATATCCCCTAAAACAGTTTACATGTTAGCCCCTAGGTTAAACTTCCAACGTAATGCTGCGTAACAGATAGAGACACAAGGTACTGTTGGTTGGAAGTTGTAGCGAGCACAAAGGGGTGCAGATATCCATGAGTGAGCTTAGTGTGCCCTATTTGTAAATGGCAGATAATAACCTCTTCTAGAGTTATTTCTGCACGAGGAGCTCCACGGTGATACAGTTTTCTTAACTGGGCAAAATTTATTGTTCATGATAGCATCCCATTCACTTTGCCAGTTATCATGAACCACCTTCTTCAGGAAATGTACAAGATTATTAGAAGCAACGTAATTGGTAAAAGTTGGCTGAAAACATGCCCCTTTTGCCACATTATCTGCACACTCATTGCCTGAAATTCCTATATGGCTAAGGATCCAAAAGAAGCTCACTATTGTATTTCAACTGGTCACTTGTGAAATAACATACTAATCACATATACAACAGGGAGTCTGGAGTATATGTCACTACTAATCACCTGTAAGGGATTCATGGAATCCAAGTAAACAAGTATATGTCGAAATGTTAGGCTAATTACACTTAAGGTCTTATTAATAGGAAACAGTTCTGCAATGATAATGCTGGTGATTCTGGAAAGGCCAAACATGTATTGTCTATTGGAAACCACAAAAGGACACCCTACACAATTGTTGTTTTCACAGCCATCCGTATAAACCAGGGGTCGGCAACCTTTTGAGTCGGAAGAGTCAAAAATTACAATTTACAAAATTTCAAAGTTTTTAAAGAGCCACAAAATTTTATTTCTAAGTTTATAGAGCCACAAAATTTTATTGAAAATAGGTTTATTAAATAACAATTTATAGGTACTTACACTTATAATTATTATTTTAACTCTAATTTTTAAATAATAAAAGCTATAAAATAGATAAATAATAAAATAGGTAATTTATTAAATATATATTTTAATAAAAACACTTTCGCGGTAATATCCAACAGTAGTACTTTGTTTCTTTTTTGACAATTCTTATTGACTTTAAAAAAGTAGTTGGTATCTTATTTGGAAAAAAATATGTATAATATGTATTTTAAAAATATAATACTTAGTATGTTACCTATCTTTACTTCGGTTTTTTTATTATTATTATATATATGTACATACATAACTTTGAGAAGATAATTCACTTCTAACTCTTTTACTTGAAACAACAAACTTTACGTCACAGTCGAAGCACTGGTGAAGACGCCAAATTGTCTTGCGTCGAAAGCGAATTAAAACCTACATAGAAACATCTGACGACGGCGTCATTGGAGAGCTACTGACGGACTGACAACGCGTGTCACAGGTGAGGGGTGCTGTGAAAAGTGAGTACACGTGGCAAAGCGATAGAATCAGTGCCTAATCCTCGTTAATCGATTCAGAACGATTTTTAAATGTTTTTTTTGATAAAATAAATAATATTTGTGTATGGAACTAAAGAGCCGCAGCTTCACATCCAAAGAGCCGCATGTTGCCGACCCCTGGTATAAACCTTAACATCCGGAATCAAACTATTTATAATATTATAAAATTTCAAATACTACTTGCTGAGATGATCCAAGTAGTGCAGAATCATTAGGTGGTAAAGAATGTCAAGTTACAATCTTTCTCGGAACCTACATCACAAGAAAACCTCTTTGACAGAGATTAGAATCAAAAGCCAAAAATAATATATTTTCTTCTTTGACCAGATGCATTTTGAACAGACCTCATATATTGCAATTTATATCTTCCTCTACAAGTTTTACTTTCTATAAATCCCTCCTACGACCAAATTAACTAAACTTGATACGTTTAGTTCATTTCTCCTATTTCTTTTAAAACCACTTTGTTTCATATCTTTTCGACCCACTTAATTTTCATCATCCACTTATAATACCTCATTTCAAAGGCTTCTATTATTTCTCTTTTTCTGCATCACCATACAAAAATAAAACTAATCAAAAAAATAAAATAGACTTTCTACTTTAATATGACAATATCTTGAGAATAACAACAGTTTCCACAGTTTAGGAAGTCTAAATACACATACATACACATACACACACACACACACACACACACACACACATATATATATATATATATATATTACAGTTATAAGAAAGTTTGCAAATTTTTTCAAACTGATTACAGGATAAAAATAATTTTGGGCAAAGATGATATATGCAGTCAGTGAAAGGAATTATTGCTAATCAGTCAGTAACATTGTTACGATTAGTAACATAAGTTATAACTAGAAAAAAAAAAAACCATACCAATATTTTTGCCAAAACACCTTCTTCTTCAGTTTCAAATGACATAACAGCTTTATCAGTTTGTATTTCACAAAGGACATCACCTGGATTTATTTTTTCGCCTTCTTTTTTTACCCAACTTACTATTACACCTTCACTCATTGTTGGAGATAAAGATGGCATTTTTACTTCTAAACCTGGAACTGTAGATGGAAATCATACGGTAACACACTTAAATGAAAGATTATATATAACTTTAAATAAAAACTTTCAGTGCAATTTATTAGCCTCTTATATTACATTACAGAAAACAAAGTCTAAAAAAAATTAAATATAATTATGCAAATCAGAAATTAGGAAAAATAGAAAATCTAAAAATATACAAATTGATAAATTGAAGTGTCCTATAAGTAATGAACTGATTGAAACTGATAAAAATATAGCTGATTATTTCATGAACTTTTTTTTTATAATATTGGTAGTACGATTGTAAAAAAATACTAATGTTACAAATTTGAATAGAAAGCATATGAGTAGAAGTATTGTTAACATAAGTGAATGTACCTTAGACCCGTAAAAATGATGAAATAAAGAATATAATAAATTGAAAAATACAGCAGGTGGGGTTGATGGGATATGTACCTCTACGATAAAAATATTACACAATATTAAATTTATTGATCTTTAATGTATACATACAATTTAAGCTACTGTACTGGTATTTGTCCAGATCAATTGAAAATTGCTGTATGTTTGGTTTATGGAATATACCTAAAAACATAGCAATAACATAATGTAAAAGGTTTTTCCTCTATACTTCATCCATAAACTTTTAAATTATAAGCCTAAAATTAATTGTTTTTATTATTCTGCTTTTTTCATTTTATATGACATATCACATTTCTTCCCATGCTGCATATAATCTAATCTGGTTAAGAAATTTCTGTTAATAAATCTAATACTTAATTTCCTAAGCATTTGGCACTGTTGGCATTAATATAATTTGTATAAATTAAAGTTTCCACTTACCAACAATTTTCTTTTTTAATTTTTTTTATACTTCTGTAAATATTATAGTTTTTATTAGAATCTTTATTATTGATATCCAAGCTTTTTATTATTCCTAATACTATCAATTTCATTAATGAAATTATTTCTTAATTTATTTTTATTATCTGTGTAATCAATTTTGAATAGATTATTTTCTATGTCGATAATCGTCGAAATCGTAGAAAATTGTTGTTAAGTGGAAACTTTAATTTATACAAATCCAATACTGTTTTAATGATTCAAACTGAAATTAATAATTTGGTTTTAACAATGAACAACATTAAAATTCAAAATGATCAATGAAAGGTAAAACTTATTCTATTAAAGAAAACTCATTTCAAAGGAAATACGCACACATATAGTACACCTAGCTAAAGGATTCTCAACAATTCAAGAGTATACATTATGAATGCAACATTATCATGAACTATATACACCATTTCACAACATTGCTGTATCCTTTGGAACACAAAAATAATCACAACTATTCAGAAGTGATGCCTTTTAACAGGTTTTTTTAATAAAAAGATTTACATGTAATGTACGAGAGACCACCCTAAACAAATTATCCCACGGGATAAATTTACCTGAACCTGTAGTGAAAGTAGGAGCAGGAGCTGAAACAGATACCGGTTTGGCAGCTATAGAAACATCCCCAGGAATTTTAACATCCTGCCAATCGGTACCCTCTTCCACCATCAGTGCAATCAATGTTCCGACCTTAACGTTCGCCGTACCTGCTGGAACCTGTACAATAAAACATGGAAAGTATTTAATTATTACCGTAGGATCAAGTGCATCTACATATATAAAATCACTGAAGTGTCTACAAATATGTTCCCAAAGTTTAAATACCCACACATACATTAAATGACTGAAATTCTATGGAGTACTTAAAATATTTAAATGTAGCTATATCTAGCAAAGAAAAATCTCCAAAAGGAAAATTATATACTCTCCCCTCCTTATACTATAAAAAGTACTTTCTCTTTCTTTTAATTCTATATTTGTAAAGAGCTAGCTTTTAAAATGTGACAAATCAATAACAGCTTTCGTGAAATACATTGTAAAGGGGTAAATCCACAAAATTTCATCATCCATGCGTTTAGGGGAATGAAAATAATTTCTTAGTATTTTTTTTACGAAGTCTGTTTAGAAAATAACCGAACATTTTTAATTATGTGCTAACAGAGATATTTGTTGATGAGCAGTAAGGATCATTGTAACCACATAACCTCCTCTGTAACCACATGTTCTTGGATTGTTGATTTAGTTTTTGTGTTATTGTTATTTCAGTGCAATGTGTTTAAATGTTAGTAATGATTTTTATAACGTGTGATCTTCGGAAGCAATGATACAATGTAGAATTTTAAGTGAAACTGGGGAAAACTTTCACAGATACGTTTCAATTTTTGAAACAAGCTTACGGAGATGATGCTGTGGGTCATACGCACTGTTACGAATGGTTTTCATGATTTAAAAATGGTAGTCAGTTAATTGAAGATGATCTCGACTAGGAAGGCCTTCGACTTCAACTGATGACACCCATGTTCAGAAAAGCAATGACGACCTGAAGCATGCAAATTGCCGATTGGCTGTCAGAGAACTTGCAGAAGAGATTAGTGTCTCAAATGGATCATGCCGTGACATTTTGACTGACAAATTGAACATTCATTTAGTTGCATAAAGTTTGTTTCTCGTACGATGACTGAACAGTAGAAAGAAGAGTCAATGTTTGTTGGCAACTTTTTGAACAAGCCAATGACGATGAAACATTCATAACAGGAGATGAAAACTGGGTTTATGGCTATGACATTGAATTAACAGTTCAGTCATCATGATGGATTGGTTAAGGATCTCTACGCCCCAAGAAAGCACATCAGTCTCGATCCAATGTCAAAGTGATCTCTGTTTTTTTCGATTTTAATGGAATTGTGCATTTTGAATTCTTGTATCAAGTTGAAACTATGAACTGTGCATACTATAAAGGTGTTTTACAACAGTTACATGAAAAAATTAGCATAAAAAGACCAGAGTTGTGGCGAGACAACTCACGGTTCCTTCGCTGTGGCAATGCGCCTACATACTCAGCTTTTATCAATTTGTCAATTTTGTGCCAAAAATCAAATGACTGTCCTCCCCCGACCTCCCTACTCACCAGACCTGGCTCCTTGTGATCTTTTCTTATTTCCAAAATTAAAATCAATGATGAAAGGACACCATCTTGAGACTGTTGATGAAAGTAAAGCAAATTTGTCACAGACCTTAAAGGCCATTTCAAATGAAGCTATCCAGTAATGCTTCACAAAGCAAAAACACAGCTGAGGAAAATGTGTAAATAGGGGATGGGAATACTTTGAAGGGGACAAGGACCAATAATCTGTAAAATTTATAATAAAGATTAAAAAAATAAAGTTTGGTTATTTTCTGATCAGACCTCATAGTTATTTGTATAAGAATAAAATAAAATTTTGGAAATTGACAAGATGTATTTGCATACAAAGATAAAACTAAAGCCACTTCTACTTGGACTTGATCCATTATTATTATTTATTCACTGTAGGAAGGTGATAAAGCCTAATATTAATTATTCCTATTATTTTCCCTTTTGTTTTTTTTTTATTTTTTATTCTTAAAACTGTTATTTCAACACATAGTGATGACTTAATTTATCAGAAGAAATTCATTCACATTCATTTCAACAGATGAAAATAACCTGCGTCTTTAAGGTTTGACTGAAATTTAATATATAACTACACTTGCAAAGTTGTGACCTCACCTATACTATATCACTACACATAGATTTCTAATCGCCAATACTATTAATTTTTTTGGGGGGTTTTTAAGGGTGAAAACCGCTTTGATGTTATCATTGCATGACACCAATTATCATGCTTGATTAATATCACACACGACATATTTTTTATAATAAAATAAAGATATATTACATTATATATCTTAATTAAAATAATAAAATTACCATTTATTTTACGGCAAAGTGATGAATAGCTGAAAAAACTACAATTATCTAAATACTTGAATATAAATGGACAGCCCTAAGAAATTGTAAAAACATAAGATAGCACCATTTCATTATCCCATAAAATAGTTTGCATGTTGCTCCCTAGATGAAACTTGCGATGCAATGCAGTGTAACAGATACAATCCACAATGATGTGGTTCACTGTTAATTGGCATCTACAGCGAGCACAAAACGATGCATCTGTTTGCATCATCAGATATCAATAAGTGAGCCTAGTGTGCCCTATTCGCAAATGGCAGATAATAATCTACTTTTGATGGTTACTTCAGCATGAGAAGCTCCCTGATGAGTGTTCTTAATTGGGCAAAGTTTGTTGTTCATGGTTGGTAGCAACTCATTCATTTTGCTACTCATCATAAACTACCCTCTTCAGGAAACAGACAAGACTGTCAGAAGCAATGCGACTGATAAAAGGAAACTGAAAACAAGCCTCTTTTGCCGCACTATTTGCACGCTCATTGCCTGAGATTCCTATGTGGCTGGGGATTCAGCAAAAGCTCATTGTTGTGTTACGTCTAGTAATTTGTGAAATAACACACTGAATCTACAAACAACATGTCTGGAATATACTTCACTAATTGCCTGTAAGGTACTTTATAGGATCTGAGCAAACAAAAACATGTCAAAATTTTGGGCTAACCATATTTAAGGCCTTATTAATGGCATACAGTCCTGCAAAAAAAATACTAGTAATACTGAAAAGGTACATGTATGTTATGTTGCCAACCACAACCAACAGAATTAACATTTCTAGAGCTGTCCTTCTAAACTGTTAACGTCAGAACTTATGCTATAAAAAATATTATAAAACTCCTTTTTCAATATAACTGGATTTGTGTTATTTTTATTACACTGACAAAGATCAAAGCAATAATTAACAAGAGAAGGCTGCTAAGGAAGGTAAATAACATGAAGCAACAGTAAGAACTGGAGATAATTGTTGGGCTGAGAAAAGATGGTGAAGTTCTGATGCCTAGAGGAGCAGATCTCAGGTACTTCTGGTATCAAATCAGATGTGGGGTAGAGAACACTGCATCAAACACTGGATGATTTCATTTTGCTTTAAAACGTGCTATGTAAGTGCAGATCATTTTATTCAGTCTATCTGAAAGGGATTGTTCACCACTTTCCACCTGTAAACTTTCCACAGGGCTTGAACATAAAGCACCTGTAGCAAGATGGATAAGTGAACGATGGATGGAATCTAGCATTCTAAGGGTGGTGGATTGTGTGGACGAATAAGTCACATAGCTGTAGTCCAAGCGGGTATGGACTAGAGCTCGGTAGAAGCACAACATGCATACTCAATCAGCTCCCCAAAGACTATCAGATAAAACTATCAGCATGACATTCTTAAATATTTTACCTTCAGTTTCATTAAATCTGTTACCCACATTAGTCGTTTGTCAAACCACATTCCCAAAAATCTAATCCATGTGCACGCTTCACACCATGTAAAAACATTTATACATACACCAAAACTGGTACTCCATGTAAAAACAACTGAGGGTCGGTATCTTCCCTCAAGCGTGAAAACTGATGCATTTTGTTTTCTCCGGAGAAAATGTGTTGTTTAACACCACGATTCTAAACGGAATATTGTATTTTGAAGCAGGCTCTCATCAGTAGTTAACATTCTACAGGATACATAAATAGAAAAATCACTTACAAATAAAGAACACATAACAGGTTTTCGCATGCAGTTTGTTATACTATTTATGGCTACAGCAAACAAAGTAACTTCCTTGAGGCACTCCATTTTCTAGTGTGAAACTTTCAGATACTGTCATTCCAGTTCAAACTCTGAAGTACTGACTACTGAGGAAATTCCTGACAAATGCAAGATTACCTTGTACACCCTATTCATGAAGTGTATCTAGGATTCCTCTCCCCCATGCCATGTTGTATGCCTTTTGTAAACTGAAAAATGCAGCAACCTGGCATTGGCAGAATAAAAAAGGCATTTTGTATAGAAGCATCCAGGGCAACTACAGGATCAACAGATGATCTAACCTGGCTGAAAACGCATTGTTTTTGGGCAATCAGGGAATGTACCACACTAGATGACAATATATCATTCGTTCCATCGTCTTGCACAGGGTACTAGTCAAGGAGGTAGGATGATAACTTGTGCACAATTTATCCTTACCAGGTTTCAGTAAGGGAATTACCAGTGCCTCTGATCATGAATCTGGAAATACCTGGTCAGAGAATGTCTTATTATAGATACACAAAAGATGTCATAGTGCACTATCTGGAAGGTGTGATAACATACTCAGCCTGATATTATCATTTCCAAGGGAAGTGTCACAAGAATTTTTCATGGAATATCTGAGCTCATTGTAAGAAAATGGAATGAATATTTTATTCATTTTGCAAGTCTCCCATCACCAACAGGATATTTTCTACCTGAAACTTATATCTTACAAACTCAGAGCAGTTCAATGATGTTAAGTGAACTGCCCTAAACGATTTTCCAAATGTGTTCGCTACATCATCCGGCACGATAACAAGGTTTTTGCCACTTTGGAAATTGAAAATAAATAGAAGAGATGCAAAGAATAAGAAAACATCCCAACAGAAAAACCACATGGTAGATAGAGAGATGATAACTGGGAGGAATAGAGAGGGAGATTGTTGATAGATGGCAAGTGCTGACAAGGCTTAGTCAGCATCCAGACCCAACAAACTGAAACTGGGATCAGATATCTATCCATGTACTAAAAATGTTGCTAACCCAGAGAAACAAATTTAGCGCCTTCTACTTCAGAGACTATTGCAGAAACTTGGTTATTAAAAAACTTATTATTATTATTGTTATTATTATTACTGCTCACCAAAATCTTAGCTAATATTCCTTCTTCTTCAACTTCAAATGTCATAATAGCTTTATCTGTTTGAATTTCGCACAAAGCATCCCCTGGATTAATTTTATCACCCTCATTCTTTTTCCATGAAATAATTGTACCTTCACTCATTGTTGGGGATAAGGATGGCATGTTAATCTCCTGCCCCGGCACTGGAAAAGTGAAAAACACAACTCAACACATATCACTCTAAAGGTTTTTGTTGAAAAAAATAAATAAAAAACATAATTGGCTTTAAATAATGCAAAAGAACAAAAATACAAGACTGATTATTCATGAAAACTTGGCAATAGTCGTCCAACAATTTTTTTCCTACGAAAAATCAGAAAGCTTGCCAAAACCAGAAAAGTAGAAAAAGAAAGAATGCGTAAGAACGTTTATTTAATTTCGCTTAAAACAAAAAAATATATATATACAGAAAATGTTATTTTAGTTTATTAATATTTTAAATAATAAAAAAGCACTAGTATTGTAGGGGTTCAAGTGTACTTCCCTGAAAAGAGAACAAACAAAAGTATAATTAAGGAAACAAAAAATAGTTATAAGACACATATGATAAAAAAAAATTGAGAATGAATGTATTACTCAATCATTGTTTAAAATTTTGAAACAAGAAATAGCATCAGAAAATTCTCAATTTTTGTGCAATTAAACGACATTTCTATTATAAAATTCATTACAAGTAACAAAACTATATTATTATTAGAAAAAGTCAATTTTCTGAAAAATCCTGTAATTTCTGTTTGTTAAATCAGTCAGTTTGTCACTTATTTTCTTTCTGTTACAGAAATTCATTTTTAATATATCACTGAATCTAATTAATGATACATTAAAAATATTTTTTTTCTTTAAACTTATATTTAAGAGGTAAAAAAAGTTTCTATTTTCATATCACATAATGTAGGTTGAGAACTTCTATTGTTTTAAATATGAAAAAGAAGCACATCATATCAGCAAACTGATAGACACTTTAATAAGTTTTATTTTAAATAAAAATATAAATCTATTATTTTACGTAAAAAAAATGTAAGCCTAACTGCCTTTTCTTGAGACTCTACTGTACTTAGATTTAATATTGCCATCAGAGAGGAAATAAGTCAAATGAAAGTGTGGATTACCACCAACATCTTTATTACTACACAGTCTTCATCTTAAAATCTCTACTGTTGATCAATGGCTCCCCTCGGATCAAAAGTCCAAGGGGGAGTAGATTCCTACTAATCTACTACTAGCACATCATTAATTATGAAAATTTTCTCACTTTATGCACAAGCCCAAATGAATAGATACTAGACCAACCATTATGGTAGTCATTTAGTATAGTATCTTCAAGATCTTAAATATTAAGGTCCACCTTTGGTAACTTTTAATCAGTTACCTTTTACAAACACAGAAACATTGAGCGATGTGCCAGCATATCTACATAAGGATAGAACTGAAATTTTCTAGTGAAAAAAATGTAAGACCAATCGTCATTTCTTCAACCTTCAGATTCAGTAACATGAAAAACTAAGAACAGCATATAAATATAAACAATGACTGACCTGATCCAGTAACAAAAGACGGAGAGGCTACTGCAACACGAGCTGAGTGGTCTGCAACTGGAACGTCTGCAACTGGAACTTCCGCACCTGGTATTCTGACATCTTTCCAGTTGGCATCCGGTTCAACAATAAGAGCAATCAATGTGCCAACCTGTATATTAGTTGTTCCTTGTGGTACCTGGCATAAACAGACATATCAGAATAATACTAAGCTGAGATTACAAGAAACATATAGTAACAGAATACCTCTCCACAAAAAATAAAAATAAAATAAATCAATTTATAGGGAAATAACATAATGTACAATTTTAGCAGAATATTGCAGTATAATTACAATATAATACTGCAATGCCAACCTCTGAGGCAGAGTTTCAGCCTTTCATACAGAAGATTCTGGGTTCAAATCCTAATTAGGCTTATCATAATATATATATTTTAAAATTATCTTTCATTATCAGTAATTGTATATTCAAAAAAGTGAAGTTCAATTTCTTAAAAAACTGAAATTTCACAAGCAAGCATTAAAATAATCGTTTAATGGCATGCTTGAATTACTCAATGTTGATCAAGCATCAATTTTATTAATTATGCAGAAGGGAACCCCCTCAATTGAAATTCAAAAAAATTGTTTTTGCTTCAAATCTTCTTTGCTTTATTACACTGGTCTACAAAAAAAAGAAGTTTTTTCTGTCATATGTATTTAATGTGTGTCTTATAGTATTTTTCATGCTGATTACAATTCTGCAAAACCAAAATTGAATGGGTGGGAAGGTTTTTTATTAACAAGGATTTCAAGAAAACTTGTTTTCTTTAGAAGAATTACACAGTAAATATTCATACTTTATATCTGTCAAACCAAAATATTTATATTTGTTGACTACTTTCAAACAAACCTCATCAAAATACCATTTTTTTATTTTTTACTTACAGACCTACTCTGCCTAAAAACAATAATTTTTGTTTTATCTAGATTTATTTGGAATTTCTTCCACCACTGCCACGCAGTAATTTTTAAACAAAGTAATCATTTTCTGCCAGACAACAGGATCAAATGCTAAAATAATTAAGTAAACAAGATAAAATAAAATTCTAATGTTAGATGAAACACATCCATCGTGGATATTAATGATCCACAAACTCTCTCCTACCGCATTATGAACATTGTTCATTAAGAAGAAGGGAAACAACAGATTGGCTAGTTTCACCCGACACGATGTCCCAAATTAATCCATCAAACCATTTCTACTCTAAACACTCAATTCTGTTTGATCATGCAAACTTTAAATTAAAAAAAGTACCAAATAATCTAATTAAATGAAAAGTAATTACCAAAATCTTTGCTAATACTCCTTCTTCTTCGACTTCAAACGTCATAATAGCTTTATCTGTTTGTATTTCACATAAAGCATCACCTGGATTTATTTTATCACCCTCTTTCTTTTTCCATGCGACGATTGTACCTTCAGACATCGTTGGGGACAAGGATGGCATTTTAACCTCCAGGCCTGGTACTAATAGAAAAAAAAATCAATATTACACACGATATGTACAACATAGAAAAACTCCTATTATCATTTATTAAACTAACCACATAAACAACTCCATTTCATTTATCTCCTTAATTTTTTTTCGGAAAGAAAAATTATTTGTTAAATAACAACATATAAAAATCTATAGCTTAACAAGTGGATATCTTTTCCCGTTAGTTTTTAATGCTAGCAAGAAAACAGGGAAGAGGTAAGCAGTTGGTTTATATAAATTTACAATTTAATAATTTATCAGCTATGTGATTTCAACAGCCAGTTGATTTAAAGATTAAAAATAATTATATTAAAAGAAAAAAAATTTTTATAAAATAAAAAACTTTTTTAATTAACTTATTTATGGTGACAAAATTACTGATTACTGTAATTCCTTTATAGGTAGGTTATTTTCTACATAAAAATCACATTTTACGTGTTTATTCTGTTTTACACTATGTGCAGGAACAGTCAAAAAGAATGTTACTAAGATTACATAGAAATCAAAACAGTAAACATAAAAAAAAACAAAAACAAAACAAAACAGTATAGATTACCAGCATTTGCTCACAAAAAGACTGTCAAGAAATATAATTAAAACAGAAAAGAGTGACAATAAAAACCACTTAAAGTTTCTGATATGTTGGTCAGGCAAACACAAATAAATAACTACGAGATAAACAATGAAAAATGAACAAATTATTTCTTCTAGTTGTTTTTTGCAAATAAAAAGAAATGAAATTCAGAAAATTTATAAATAAATAAGAGAAACCATACAATATGAAAATCAAGGATTGTACAGTAAATAGAATGGCATATAATATTATAGGTCAGAAAAGAATAATATCCAGAAACTGTGATTTTACATATTTAATACATATTTTTATTATCATTACACATGATATTAACAAAAAAATAGAAAGTAAAATTAAATATAAATAAAACCAAAATTAATAGAAGTAAACATAAATGGTAATAAAATCAAAATAGTAACCAAATTTAAATATCTGGGAGAAATAGTAACAAACAATGTAAACGAAAAAACCTTGATCAAAATAAGAAGAAAAAACTAGCAAAAGGTCAAAAATTAACCTGATACACTTACAATAAAAAATGCCTATCAATAAATGCAAAAATAAGACACTACAACACAATTATAAAACCAGAAGCCACTTATGTAGCAGAAACACTCTTCCACCTGAACGAACAATCAAAGACAGACAGACAGACACCAGAAAATTGAAAGTAGAATTGAAATAACCTGCATCAATAAAAAAGTACCAGAAAGATGGGCAGTGGTGGATTAACAAAGATTTAGAACCCATCACTGATACCATTCATAAAAGGAGACTAAGGATTCTTTGCATGTATCATGAGGATTCGAGACTTCTGAAACAGATAGTGCAGTACAATCTCGATTTGAAAAACATCAAGACAGGATGTAGATACAACAGAGAAATAAGAGAGGATCTGAAGGAAATTAGTCTCACAGTAGACACTACAGGTAAGATAAAATTAAACAAGAAAATCAAGAATAAAAACACTCACTTCACATTCACGAGAAAAAACTCGCAACACCAACATTTTCAATACTAGATGGGGCACAAAGATTCAAAGATTGAAAGATATGAAAAAGTATTGTGAGGACCGCAAGGCCCAAACAGGTTATTAAAGAGACTTGGATAACAGACTGACTAAAGTGATCCTATACGGACATAAATGATAATAATAAAACCACAACATTAAACATATACATAAAAATTAAGAAGTGAAAAAAATACAAAAATTGTTTTATAAAAAATAATAAAAAAAAAATACCATTATAAATTAATATAAAAATTATTAAATCAGTTATCTCACAGAGGCACTTTCATGTAGACAAATGTCCACATCACTTCACAAAACAGGCAAGAAACATAAGAAGAGATCTAGATATTTAATAATTTTTCTGGAAAACACCTTTAAAATACTAGATTACATTAATTCCTAAATAATTAATCTAATTATTGAATTTATGCTGTCTTATATACTCAGGACTTTAACACCAGTTATATTTCCATTCTGTTTAGTTCTTTACTATTTCATTAAATGTGTTGGCTGAATGTCTGGCAGTTTTTTTTTTACATCCAAATCATCTTGCACGTTAAAATATACATCCAGGGCCATAACAGCAAAGATACAAACAGCACTAGGAAAGTTTTGCAATACACTTTATTTTTCATAATTTTTCAAAATAATCTCTGCCAAAAATTATACACTTTTCCATCTTTTGAAATCTGTCTTCAAAGAAACCCTGCTGTGTTTTGTCAGAGATCTGAGCACACTCATTGCCCAAACCCTCAAGGGAGTCATCACCACTTGTGAACTATCTCCCTTTCAGTCTGTTCTTAACTTAGGGGAATAGCGTGAATTCACATGGAGTGAGATCTGTAGGGAGGGTGCTCTAACAGTTTTATTTCAGTATTGACCAAATTCTCAAAGCAGACTATAGAGCAGTGTGGTGGAGTTACTGTGATGAAGAATCCATGTGTCCATCCTCAAGTTTGGGTGCAACTTCTTCAGAACTTTAGGCAGACATTCCTTGGTATGGTATACCCCTTCCCTGTAACTTTTGAGTTTGCAACACAACTTGCTCTAAAACCTCTCTCACACATACTCGGAATGATGACAGTAAAAAAAAATACAGCCACCATTCAGGCTCAATGATCTGGATATTTGATTCTTTTTTTCTGTTTAGTCTTTGGAACCAATCACTTCGGATGATGAATGAGAACGATATGTATGAATGTAAATGAAGTGTAGTCATGTACAGTCTCAAGTCAACCATTCCTGAGGTGTGTGGTTAATTGAAACCCAACCACCAAAGAACACCGGTATCCACGATCTAGCATTCAAATCCATATAAAAGTAACTGCCTTTACTAGAATTTAAACCTTAGAACACTCAACTTTGAAATCAGCTGATTTGTCATGGCAAGTTTGCCACTAGATCGATCTGGTGGGTTTAGATTTTTGATTGCCACAGAGGTCTCATCTTTGTTTCTGGGTTGTGCAGTACCCATGCTTTGTTCTATGCCTCAGCTGGGACGTCATAACAGTACAGCCAAGATTCATCACCTTCACAATACTATTCATGTAGAGAGATTTTCCATTTTCAGCATTTCACGGCACCAAGAAATACAACTTGTCACCTGAACATTGGTCAAGTAATGGGGTACCCAGAAGGTACAAAAGCTTACTAACTTAAAGATAATCTTACAAAACAGCACGAACTACTGGTGCGTTTTGCCTGATATATCTATATTTGGTAGTAGGTCGCACGCCTGTCTGTCTCAAGTGTTTTTTGTACTACAGCAATGTTTCCCTCATTACAGATGAAGACAATCAACCTGACCTTGGAGCATCCTCAAGACCAAAATCAACTCTCGGTATCACCTAAATATGGTTGTACGATGAGGACAATCATCTCAAAGCACAGGAATCATTTACTCTGAATACTAATTAATGCTTAACCTGCATGCAAAATTAACCAGTATTCAGTTTTTGACGTGATGACATCACTATCACTTTTCAGCAACACAGCTGAAAAGCATGTGTCAATGAGACGGTGAATAGAGTGGCTACAAACCTGGCTAAATATGCATTAACTTGCAACCGCATCTCTTGATCTCTTCCGCTGTATTGCAAAACTTTCCTAGTATCCTCTGTAAAGAATATTTCACAACTTCATTTTTTTAATAATATGAATTTCTTTACAGAAACCAAATGCAGATTTATCTTTTCTTTATACAATTAAACATAAAAATAATCTGTGAAAAAAATAAACAATTATAGGTACACGTACAAGTAAAAGTTTTATTTAAAAAGATAACATTTGCATTTTATCAATAAAAAATTTGTAAACTATCAGTTACATAAAAAAGGAATGCATACGACTAATTTTGTAGATAAATATATCTTTCACTTTATTTTTAAATGAATAGCAAACAAGATATTTACAAAAGATTGAATGTTACCTGCAGTCAGATCGTCTTCCTATGGACTTCCCTACATCCAGTATCCTAGCTTGCTACATACCAAAGAAACAACATACATATGCTCACTGAAAACAAACATGCTCAGAAATATATCGGCACAGATATGCCAACATCATTCTGTTATACCAAACATGACAAGGGAATGTAAGCAACTAATAACTTGCCAATCAAAATACATCTTGAATTTAAACTTCCAGCTGAGTAGACTTCAACAATAAAAAAATAAAATTCTTGAATTCATAACACAAACATACTTTATGATAAACAACAAACAAAATATCTGCTTTGAGAAATATGACTCGCAGACTAGTTAACACACCTTTGCCGCCATTTGAAAATCACAAGAACTCTACATTCGCCTAGTATTTACAAATGAATATAATTATATATAATGTTATAACACAAATTGTAACACATTAAAATATAAAGACTCACAAAATAAAACATAACATTAATTTAAAAAACTGGGATACAATGTGACTTCACAAGAAAAAAAAGAAGAATATCGTACAGCTTCAAAAAAAAGATCTATTATGAGAATCTCAAAGATGCAAATCATAAATCTATTAAAACTTAACATTGATGTTTTATACACACAATGAAACTGACCATGTCAGTTTCAACTCCATCATGAAACATAAACACAAAAAAAACATGAATATATACAACTCAAATCAAACACATTTTTCAACAAATTCTACATACATTCACATCTCCCTAAAAACCATTAAGATTTAAATATTAAATAATAAAGCAACAATATTCATAATAAATATGTTAAAAAAATCATACACTGATATAACACACTTTTATTCAAATCCATTCATTAGTTATGGTAACGTTATAAAAAATGATAAAACTACTTAAAAAAGGTAGGATAAATTAACATAACTGACATGATCCGCTGACAGGTGGAGGAGAAACAGGAACAGTAGGTTTAGGAGCAGGAAGTGTAGGAGCAGGAAGGGTAGGAGCACCAGGTAAAACTGCTTTAGTCCAGTCTGCACCCACCTCAACTGTCAGTGCTATCGGTGCACCAACTTTTATATTAGTCGAACCTTCTTTTACCTGAGGCAGATAATAAAAATTTTAATGAATAAATAAATATATAAGTTCATTTTATAATACTTTAAGCACTTTGAACTATCTATTTAAACAAAATCATATTTTTATACAAATGTCATTCATCCACAATTTCAGATTATCAACCTATTTCTCTTTTTTTATCCCAAGAGAAACAATTATACATAAACTCTACTTTTATTCAAATATGAATAATAAAACACGTTTTATTATAAATAACTTTTCATTTCTTTGTTTATATACTGTTAATCCTGACAAATAAATTAAGCTTTCAGAACTTAAATAATTAAAAATAGAAGATATATTTTTTTTGCAATGATAACATTATGTTCAAATTTTTCTTGATAGGGCATAAAGAAAGTAAAATTTATAATATAAATAAATACTATGACAATATACTATTAAGAATGAATAATTTAGTTATCAACAGCTTTATAAGTTTCCTGAGTATCAATGACAATACTTCCTCACAAATAGACAAGCAGGATAACATGTAAGAACAGTTAATTCATTTCAGTAATTGCAGAAAGTACTGTTTTTATTGTAGTTTTCGCAGCACCTCCATAATAAGTAAATTGTACACAAGTGTTAAGATGCTTAGTTAATGATTTGTTCTTACACTAAATAATAAAGCAGACCTACACTCGAGCTAATGTAATGCCAAGAATGAAACAGTTTACATGTACTTTGTTGGGTATTTGGTTCTTTAATTTTGGTCAACATGCTTGCTGGATCATACAGTGCATCGTGAATGACATTTTTTAAAACATGATCTCTTCCTTTTTTCACAAGTTTTCCGCTAATCTTTAATTAGGCTATCATGTATTTTTTGTAAAATGTGCAACGGCTATTTATAAATTAAACCTCCAGTCAAATAACAAAAAAAAAAAAAAAAAAAAAATTACCATATATATGTTACATATACAGTTATATTATTTATAGACATAGTCCCTACCCGAATTCAAGCATTTGTATCATGATTTCTCTACTCTCCATTTTCAAACAATAGTCATCATTCATTGACTCCAACCATGAGTTAATCGTGTTTTTAAGGCGCTAAATAGTTGGCCGATTCTTCAATTTTGTGAACAGATGAAAATCTGTTCATGAAAGAACAGCGTGCCAAATCAGAGCTTAAAGGGAGATAGTCAAAAATCTGCTGCTTAAACTTATTTATAATCTTAGTTTCTGACTAAAGGATTCCACCTGATTTTAGTCCCTATAATTTCTAGCCTTTCTCAAAATGCAAGATGACATTAAAAGTTCAAGATTTTCTGATATCACAGACACCCAATATAACAGGGTAAAAAACTTGTAAAAAGTATTCTGAAAAAGAAATTCCTTATCGAAAATGGGAAAATCATAACGTGTAAATGCACAAAGGGAATGATTTGAAGTGTCTGCAAACACTGACATACAGCTCCAAATACATGTGTTTTGCAGGTGCATTCTGTGTATATCACTGTGACTTCCAGATAAGTTTTGACAGAATATTTTTCAAAATTGGTTATTTATGTTTCCTTTTTTAAATATATAACTCTTCAGTTTGTTTATTCTATTTTATTAATAATTATATTTTTTATAATAAGAATCTAATAAAAATATTAGGAACCATTATCAATTAAACATGAGTAAAAATTTTATTTTCATTATTTATAGCACAACTGCTATTAAAACTGATTTTCACTCTGTTTAGAAGGGCATAAAAAGAAATTGATAAAGTAAATATAATTATATTTTTTAATGTAAATTTTTACATAACAAAAGATTATATTTACATAATAAAAGAAAAGATTATATTTGTTTTCTTTTACAAATAAAAAAAATGATAAATTTTAAAAACTGTCAAAATTTTTATCATAACTAGTGATGAACTAGTAAAAAAACATCGTAGACAATAATGAGACTGTTGTGGGGAAATTTGACATTAATTTACTATTTTTTACAATCTCTTTTTTTAAATTATATTTAATCTTTTTTTTTTTTATAATATCCCTGACAGTATTTTTGAAACTATAATCTCCTTTCTATTAACACACTACAAAACTTTATCTACTACTTTTATATTGATTGATTTTTCCTGCGGATTAATTTCTACAGATTTATAAGAAGTTTAGCAACAGTTTCTTTAAATGCTGTATATTTACAAGTATTTTTGAAAAAAATATTTTTAATATATATATATATATATCATGGAGTGATATCCCGATGTATCACAAAATTCTCCCGGGACTTTCATAACCTATTCTATTGATGAAAATAATGGAAAAATTCATATTAACATATGTCCTAAAATGCTTTGTTTGCAAGTTACGGCTAGTGAAAAGTTTTGCTCAAATTTCAGCCAACCAGTGAAATAAGGTTGTACTAAAATTTTTACGATGTTAATTAAAGGGCAGAATAAATGACTTCTTATGGTTTTTGACCTGACAAATTGAATAAAATAGGCCCCAGAACCATATCTGTAGTAGTTTTTGAGAAATCTGGGGCGAGAAATAAATTGGGGTAAAACCCACTGTTTTTTATGATTGATGTACAATAACTATTTTTGCCAACCTATGAAAAAATAAAAATTTTAAATATGGTTTAGAAGGATGTCTTTCAAATTTATTTTTATAATTTTTAGAATTTATATGTAAATATTTTTTTTAAGATCGTTATCAATTTTCCGATCCAGTTTGTGTTTTGTTTTTAATTAAAGCTGAACTTCTCAAATTTGTGCTTAATTTTAATAGACACTTACATCAATTTTCTAAGAATTCAATACTCTACAAAGTTAAATAGAAATTTTTATTTGTTTATTGGTAAGTTCTTTTTATTCCAAACCTAAAAAAACTGTATTTTCTGACAAAATGTTTTTGTATTTTACAAAAAATACATTTTTCCTTAAACCCATTTTTCTTAAAACATACATGTGATAGAGGTCTAGGGCCACTTTTATTCAATTTCTTAGATCAAAAACCACAAAAAAGCACCAAATTTACCCCTCAATTTGTACCCTAAGAATTCTATTACAGTTTAATTTTACAACAGAGGGAGAAGAAAATCAGGGCTAAATGTTTCACAAGTCAAAACTCACTAACAAACTGTATTCTGAAAAACAGTATTCTGCATTCTGAATTCTTAAAATTGTTTTCTTATTTATGGCTATAAAATCACCTATCAAGAGATTACTGTGCAATTTGGAATCACATGTATTTATATAACTTTTTTTTAGAATTCTAATAACTTACTTTTCTACAATTTAAATTACATTACACTACATTTTTTCATTGAATTACATTACAGTTCACTACGTTTTAATGTTGAACACAAAAATATTTTATTATATAATTTCAGTGTACAAGTGTAGGCAAAGTGTAGTTAGCATATTCTTAAAATATAATTCTAGCAATAAACTAATAAAATTATAATGCCTTGATTACAAATGAAAATCACTATCTTGATCGGTCAGTACCTAATTATATAACTTTCAGGTCATGTATATAAATAGAAGCATGTAGAATAATAAAGCTGTCATTAGCGCAAGAAAACTGATGGATGCTAAATTATTTTATACAAGTGCAAAGAATGAAACAGAAGGTGAAGTTCTACAAAGTCTGTTCAAACAGTATCTGACCATTTTTTTTTCCAAAAGAAATTTGAATATAAATGGTAAAACTTGTTAGGTATAACACTAATGCAAATTGCGAATATCTATTTTTTTTTTTTTTTTGTAACCTCATAGAGTATGTCTAGCAGCCATTGCATATATTGGGGTAATAATCGTCAAAAACATGTAGACAAAATTTTTTATCTGCGTACCTATTATTATGGACTTTATAGAAGTTATCAAAACATGACAAAAGACAGTTATCAAAAGACAGTGCAGTAGGTGAATGTAGCCAGTTAGTATCTGTGTCATTAAATGTGAATACAGTACAACTCATTGTGTATTTATTTCCTAGGAACAAATCTGATAGGATGTTATTTTAATACAGTCAGTTCTAAGTGATAAAGCTTCTTATTGGATAGCAGAATTGGTTCAATGAATTACAATTTTTACAGTGACATAGATCTATTGAGATAGTTCAAATTAAAAGGGCTACAGCAAAGCGTTATAATACATACATACATGTAATGCTACACTGTGGAATAAGTTACAAATTTACCAAAATTTTAGCCAATATAGCTTCTTCTTCCACTTCAAATGTGATGACAGCTTTATCCGTTTGTATGTCACACAAAGCATCACCTGGATTCAACTTTTCACCCTCTTTCTTTTTCCATGACACAATTGTACCTTCATCCATTGTAGGAGACAAAGATGGCATCTTGATCTCCTGAGTTGCCACTAAAAAACAATACTGTACGACATTTACATTATAAAAGTAGTGTATATTCTCCCATACCTTGTGATGTAATTAATTTACACTTTATGCAGGTGATTATAGAATGTGCGCATTTAAACATACATATTCTTGCACGTGTATGTAAAATATACAAAACCACTATGAACTTATAATATTGTATGGTATTCACAATTATATGCTTGATGCTCGTATCAATATTTTATTTCCCTCACTGGAGAGTTGTATTTTAATCATTTTTCACATGTCCCAAAATACAGTTAATTTTTTAGCGTCATGGAAATTTCCTCTTAATAACTGCAAACAATTTATCTATAATTCTGTTCTACTCTTTATAAGCACCAGTACATTATTTTAATTAAATATAGAAGATATCGACTTCCCAATTTATTTTTCTATTCCAAATATATGATTTTGACTAGCCAACAGAAAATCTTAAAATTCAGGTTTTTATAAAGACCTCTTTATATACAGAAAACTTAAACTATCTTTTCATATTTACTGAGAAAAAATCAAATGCATTTATTTACTAGGCGAGTACCCAGCGTTGTCCAGGTTTCTTGTCACCTTTACCCTAAATATAATTAATTAGCAATTTATTATAAATTAACATTCCTGCCTACAGAATGGATGGTCTAAAGCCAACAGACCAAACTAGAATGAGGCTAGTAGTCAATTACATTGGCTGACATTAATCTGACCATTCTACGCTGCAAAAAAAGAATGAAAAGTCCTAATGTTAAAATGGAAATCTATGTCTATATTTGTAATCCAAACATCTCAATTCCCCCCAAGGGGAGAAGATCCCGCCTCGTAGCGTGTCAGGTCGCTACACCACCCCCTCCGTTCCTTGCCAGTAATGGCTTTAACGGAGGACATCTTCTTGCCCTCAAACTGATCACATTCCACAGTGTTCAGCCCAGCCACGGTGAGATGCCACCGATGCAGATGCCCTGAGGAACATCTACATCGGTAATTCGCCACGAGAGATAGTAATGAGTTCTGCCTTCCGAAGAAGACAGCCGACACCTAACGCTACCACGTTGCCCTCAGGAATTGTAATCCAGACAACTAATTGCACATCATTGCAGTTTTGAATGTACTTACTTAATGAAACATTAGAGATTAGTTTTAAAGTAGCAATTAATTTTGCAAGCCAAAGTTCAAATAAAAAATGGTGTATTTTGAAATTCAGGATTTTGAAATTCAGGAGTCTTTCTGGAATTAATCCCTGATTGTATTCCAAAGTAAACTGTATCAAATCTATTCCATGATAACCAAAACACTATTTCAATAAAATTTCAAAGCTAAAGTTGTCAAAAAAAGAGATGAATATTTTAATACATTGTAACATAGAATATTATAATAAATACAGGCACATTTTACAATATCTGGCAGAAATTTTCACAAAAAAAAAATGTTTTTCAATACAAAACAATTTGAATTGTTATTGTTTTACTATAAATACTGGCTGCAAGTCATCACATCAATTGATTTAATGTCAAGTTGTTACAAAAACAATTCATAAAAAAAAGAAGAAAATTATTAAAATCAGTCTAGCATCCCCATGCGTGTTTTTTAAACAAAATTTTTCTATAAAATTAATTTTTTGGTAAAAAAATAATAAATGATAAAAATTTTTAATTTTTTTGTGAGATTACTGCATTATTTCCCTTGTGGAGACAAAAAGATTAGTTGCCATTTTAGGAATTTCTTCAAAAATGAAGTCTGTACAGACTATAGAATGTGTTCCAAAAGGTAGGTAAAGCACAAGCACATTCATAGACTTATCAGCTGTAAAATCAAGCATTCCAGGTATTTTTGTAATATGTTTCACACAATATCATATGCACAGCACAGCGGGAAGCTACAAGGAGGTAGTACATCCACCTATCTATCTACAACAGATTTAATTACCTGAATGTAAGAGAAAGCCTATCAGAAAGACATAACAAATTGTTCAAAAGGAAAACATTGAACTTCAATGAAGAAATACAATGATAATCAGAAGGAATACATACTATTACTCTTAGTGAAAGAAACATGTAAAATAAGCCGAAGAAAGAAGACAAAAAGACTACAATGGAGAAGGGTAACAGCATGAGAGGAAGATTTTACTGTAGATTTTAGAAAGACAATCCAATCATGTAAGGCAAATAGGAGGTAATAAAGAAGAAAAATTTATAGGAATTTAATCACCATTTGTAAGCTAAATAGCAAAGTATCAAAGATGATTTTCACAAAAAATAGTTTGTAAAATTTTGATAAAACTTTAAATAAGCTCATCATTTAATATAGTAAATTTATTTTGTTTGCAACTGCCTAAAAACAACTTTCATTAAAAATTAAATAAAAAATATTTCATTCATTACTTTTTCCTTTAAATAAAGTTTACACTTACAAATTACAGTGAATATAAACTAATTTTGAATCAAATGATAATATTCTCAACCGATGAACCAGAATCTGTTTTCATAGAATTACAGTCAAATAGAAAAATTAAAATCACGGTTTTTAAAAGGCTAATAATGTTCATTATTCTGTACATCTTTAAAGCTCTCATCTCTAACAATAATCAATTACAAAGTGAATTAGTTATCTTACAAACATGTAATCTTACCTTATTCACGGAGGTTTGGTCAAGTCAAGCGATTAGACGTGTTTTTCCCACCTCATACAAGTTATTCATTTTCTTCGTATTTCAGTTTGTTTTCGTATTCTAATTCATTTGTTTTGTTTTTTCCATTAATTAATTATGTTTTTGTTGTGTTTTTAGTTAATTTTTATGTTTATTGCACTGCTGCATAATTTCTGATTTGGTGTTGTTTGATTACCTGTACTCACTTTTATTTTGTGTTGTTTAATTATTTTTGTTGACTATCGTGACTCCAGTTCTTTGTCAGGTTGAGATGGACAATGAATATGTGGCAGAGATTAAACCAACTAAATGGTCACAGTCGCAGTCTCCACCACTGGTGTGCCACAAGAAGAGAAAACATGCTGTTTGAGGAGGTTCTGATGCGCTGATCATGAAGTCAGGGGATGATTCATCAGCTGGGAACCCTGACAAGAGCCATGCTGTACTAAGTGGAAAGGAATATCCTGTGTTGATGGCCTCTACAATCATGACCGCCCTTTAAGAACTTTTTTCTGGGGTTGGGATACTGCATGGCTTGGTGCAGGTAACTCCAAATATAAAGCGTGAGATTAAAGAGGGCTTGGTGACGCAAATCCCCCGGAAGGACCGTGATCTGAATGAAAATTTGGAAAGACACAAAATGCGACCATTATTACGTCTTATGAAGCGGCCAAGAAACTAATTGCAAAGCATTTGAGAATTGGCTGGGGGCAGTGCAGGGCTCGGATGCATGATCCAGAAGAGATATGCTTTCGATGCTGGGGGTTGAGAAACATGTCCTCAACCACAAAGGACCCGACCGCACTGAACTGTGTTTAAATTGCAGTCAGGAAGGACACCGGCAGGCCCAGTGCACCAGCCCAAGGAAGGAGGAAGTGTGTGATTTGTGGTTCGAAGGGCTACAGGATGGATGACTGTTCTGACCGAAAATGAAGTTTCTCCAATTAAATATGAACAGAAGCAGGCGTTCACTTGGTAGGTGGCCCTCAACTGCTCTGCTGAGGTATGCTCCTCTCTGAGCCGCCTGTCTCAATCACTCTAAGTTTAATATGGTTATTGGATAGTGCGGCGACAGCAGCAATTGGCCTTTTGATACCTGGAGTGCCAGTAGTATCCAGTGCTCTGGGAATGGCTTTGTTTGGGCAAACCTATGATTGTTGACAGTTTTTTCATGCTACTGTTCCCCAAACTCCGGCACTGAGAGGTATATATCGTTCTCATCAAGTTTGAGACTCGCTACTCCACAGGGATCTTGAAAACAGACAGGAAACTAGTCTCTAAATGTGGTTGCTTCGTTTTGGTGAAAATATCCAGGCTCGCCTTGCCGGTATGTTGTCAGCAGAGGACTTGGTGACGATTGTGCAGGAAGAGTGTACAACAGCAGGAGTGTTCGTTCATTGTAATCCAAATCAACATGCTTAATGGTGGACTGATGAGATTGCTTGCCTTAGGAGGGAGGGGTGGGTGGCCAGGAGGTCATTTCAATGGGCTGCAAGACGTGTATCTCAAAATGTTTGGTCCTTGACTCATCAACGTTTTTTGGAGGCAAGGGCAATATACAAGGCGGCAATTAAGGAGGCCGAAAACAGGTGTTGGAGGGATCTTTGCTACATGGTGAATCAGGACCTGTGGGGGAAAGGTTTCTGGATAGTGAACAACAAATTTGGGAGGAGGGTTCCAGTCTTCATGGAACAGCAAGTACTAGACGCTGTACAGGTGTTATTCCCTACAGGTTTGGGAGGGAATAATTTGATTGTGTGTCTATTAGACACAACTGTAATACAGTTACAATCAAACCAAAAAAATGGAGAGAGGAGGATTAAAGAGGAATAGGAATAAGTATATATTTTCTTTTTATAGATTGCTGACAATAACCATATCTCTAAAGGATTATAAGTATTCAACATAGGCATGGATTACGGAACCGGAAAATACCAGACCAAAGACCATGGACATACCCGACACCAACACACCACCGAACGTCCACGTCCACGAACTTTAACCTATTAATCTCCCATTCCACAACCCAACAGTATAAATAGAGAACACAACCAGCAGACCAACCAGTACAGAAGCGATGATCAACGGAGACGTTATAGATTGTATCATACACGAAGACTGTGAACACGGAGAACGCCTGTGTAATTGTATATATTGTGGCAACCAAGACGAGCAGTGTATAGGGTGGCTAAAAAAAGTATCAGAAGAAGATTACAAAAGAGATTATATAGAAAATTTTTGGAAGTCAGGCGAAAATAGCGCATACGAAGAACTCAACCACGACACCTATAAACAATACAACGAAGAACTGGAGGAACTGGACGGCAGAAGACTTCAAACGGAAAATAGAACAAATACAACAGACAATGGACAGACTGACACAACTAAACAAACCGTGGGCGTGGCCGAACCAAATGACGGAAAAACAACTATACCCGACAATACAGAACAAATGGGGAACATCAATCTACATTGCTCCGAGACGTTACGTGACACTACTCCAGAAACGCAAAAACGAACCAACGATGACGACAGACCAACTAAACGACATAAAACAAATAATAACCAACACACATACACACAAGTTTGCCCCGGATCCGCTGAAGGAGCTGGATTCCATTTTCCAGCTGTTGGAAGCAGAGAATGGGAGAGGTCTTTACTTGCTCTTGGTGAACACGAGTTCTCAGAGTATACGAAAGACGATATGGTCAAGCATATTGACCATATTAGAACAAAATTACAAACCAACAATGACATGGACACAACACGGACACAAAGGAGCGGAGGTGATGTGCTTCCACACACAAACAGAGGACGAGACAATAACAGCAATAACAAAATCAAAAACGGAAACGATACAGACACTGCAGACGGACAATGTACCTCCTCCGTGGAGGTTCATATACAAAACAGTTTTCACGCACATAATGACAGACAAAGAGGAAGCAGCCCCTCCGCCGGACCGTCAAATACTAAACAAAAAAAGAGAACTAAACGAAAGGCAACGGACACTGATGACAAAACGACTAAAACTAAACATAAACGAACAAGGACAAACACGAAACGAACAAACGACACAGATACAACAGACTCAAATGAACACGACAGACGACCAACTCCTGGACCAGATGATGACACAGAAGGAAAAGGAGTTGGAGACGATACTCAATGTGGATATACCTTCATCATCCACCACAACAACCAAAACCCAACATGGAGAGAATCCAGTAAACGTTTATACAGAAACGAACCCCAATTCTCAATCTACAACCACGGAGACCACAGCCACATCATATACTTCGGAGACAAAAAGGGGGGGAAACAGTACACGAACAAGGGAACGAATCGGACGATATCTACAACTTGACGCTGCGGGACTTACAGAAATGTATGTCACAACGCAAAAAATTTACAATATTAGGGCATTCATTCTGTATTGCATCCGTAACGGCACGACCTCACTCCATCAGTATGGAGTTAAACGATCTACCAGACTAACAAAACTAGAACGAGACATACAAAAACAATTGGAAACACTAGAGACACAGACGGACATAACTGACCATACAATCTGTAAACAATATTGGGAAGATAAAAAGGAAAACAAACGAATCGGAAAATGTAAAAACGCAAACGTTGTTGACATAATAGAAAACCTAATTACAGAACACAAAATAACATCATGCTCCGACTGGGAAAGTAAAATCGACATAGACACAAACGACAACTTATGAAAGAATTCGGACTGAACATAGACAGCTACATACAAAAAATAATACGATATAACAAATACGAAAACATAAAACAAATAAAACACCAATCACTCACAAGAATAATGGTAGACACGTACAAAAAATACACAGAGGACTACGAAATAGAACAGGAAGACATAGAAAGAGCAAAGTGGATAGAATACATGTTGACAGAAAACCAAATCGAACCAAAAGAACTATTCGCCTGGACAGAAATCATAAAAACAAAACGCTACAAAAAAATAAATGGACTAGTACTATACGGAAACACCAACGCCGGAAAATCATTACTAATAGATAATCTAATAGGACCAACACAACCAGAAGAAATACCGAGAGAACGAGATAACAGTGGATTCCACCTAGACCAACTACCAAACGCAACAGGAGCGCTATTCGAGGAACCACTGATAACACCGATTAACGTAGGAACATGGAAACTATTACTAGAAGGAAAGACAATAAAAACGGACATTAAACATAAAGACAAAGAAGGCATAAAACGACTACCAGTATACATAACTACAGCCACGCCCATAACAAACAACATCGACAGAAACGAGGAAATCCAGATCAACCACCGAATCAAAATATTCAAATTCAACAAAACAATATTCCATAGAAAAGAAGACTACACAATAACAGCAGAATTACAACAAAACCGGATAAACAAACCACCAGGAATAATAAACCCTATACACTTTGCCATCTTATATATAATGACAGGCGAAGACAGTCTTCAGAGAGTGATAGAACTCGACGACGAACACACGCTAGACGACCAACACGACGAAATACATCAGGAAGAGGTAACTATAAACACCACTTACAATAAAAACCCAAACCAACTAACACACACTAGACAAATAACTAATAAATAATATGTTCAACAGGTACTGGAACTAATGAGATTGAAAAAACAACTACAAAATAAATGGCAGGAAAAGAGAACAAACCAAAAACAAAATCAGACAAATCAACAGACAACAGCCTAATAATTCCACCAGGAGGAGATGGAGCAGGAGGAGAAGGATATGGACACAGACTACCACTAAGGGTAAGCATACGTTATAATATAATCAATATAAAACAAAACAAATATTAACAACACACTAATTATATTCTTTCGTATGCTCAGGTCCTAAACATATGGAACAAAGGAGGAAACAGCTACTACAACATTGTAAAAAATAGCCGCTGCATGACATTAGACTTCACAACAGACCAAGGACCAATACCAATTCCATATCAATACGCGGGATTCTGGACATCTATGTGGTGTGATAGTGAAATTGCAAACAATCAAACAATCAATCTGTACAATGAACTAAACAAACTAGCATGGGGTGTAACATGGGTAAAGGGGGAAATAAAAATAGAAATCTACAATGTACTTAGGCAAAGACTGCTACAAGGAGGATCTACAAACTATACAACATACGAATTTGAAGGATCACAAAACCTAGTCATAGGAACATACGACAGATGTCCACTAGAACTAACAACAACAAAAAAAGAAGACGTCGGCCCGACATATCACTTAAAATCAAAAGACAACAAACTATATTCACAAACATTAGACATAATAACAAAGGAAGAGATAGAACAAAGGAAGGAATATAAGAAGACGATACACTTTCCGACTCTAACACATAATTACTGTTACAAACCAAACAAAATAGATAAATGGGACACATTAATACCAGGAGTAACAGGGACAACTTTAAAAACTCAAATAATAAAACCAGGTACAGAACTATTAAGTCATACTATAACAGGAACACAATACCTAGGATCAGGAACTGTATTCCAACAACAAATTTGGGAGGAGGGTTCCAGTCTTCATGGAACAGCAAGTACTAGACGCTGTACAGGTGTTATTCCCTACAGGTGAGGACCCACTGAGAGAGAAGATAGCCATCGATAACTTGTCCCTCTCCAGCATGAACGAACTGTTGCTAGCAGGGAAGAGGCTACGACGACGGACGAGCCCGGATCCTGATGGCATTCCTACGGAACTGTTTGTATATTGGTAGAGAAGGCCATGGCGGAACTCCCGAACATGATGAACGATATGTTGTTGGGAGATTACATTCCGAGGGCATGGAAAGAGCCCTGTCTAGTGTTGTTACAGAAGCTAGGGCAGAGTCCCCCTCCACTTATCCGATCTGCCTGACAAATTCTTTATGCAAACTGTTGAGAAAGATGCTTGATGTCAGGCTGAAGCGAGAAATTGAGCATAACGGTGGATTCTCCAAGAACCAGTATGATTTTCGTAAGGGGAGGTCTGCTCCCAATGCTGTAAAATGTGTGTGTCAGCTGGTAGAGGTTGCAACTGTGACCACCAGGCACATGAGAAACATACCTGTGGTTGTGATGCTTGAACTAAAGAATGCTTTCAACTCATTGCGCTGAGGTTCCGTGTTCAAGGGATAAGCAGGTAGACAGCGGTATATGGTAAATGATACATAAGTTCTTGGAAGAAAGACGTCTGCTTTACAATTCAATGGACTCACAGCTCTCTTTTCCGGTCATGTGTGGGGTACCTCAGGGGATTAGGACATAGTCTGACGTTATGGAACCTGGTGTTTGATGGGGTGCTCCGAATGAGGTATCCTTGAGGTGTTGTACTAGTGGCCTTTGCTGGCGATCTGGCATTGGTAGTATAGGTGAAGGCTGTAGATGACATAGCAATGACAGCCAATGAAGCTATCAATCTAGTGCAGCACTGGTTGATGGATAGGAGGCTAACCTTGTCTTCTGAGAAAACAGCATTTATCTGTCTGGCTGGCAGACGTCTTTTTTCTCTGATCCAAATCATGGTAGGCAGAGCCTTAGTACCCCAGGTGGAATCTTTGAAGTATTTGGGGACATGGCTGGACCAACAGCGTACATTTTCCCGTACACGTGCGACAGACATCTGATCATGCAGGAGTGATGGTGCCGGCACTGAGTAGGCTCCTAGGCAATGTGCCCGACCCCCGGTCATCCAGAAGGAAGTTGTACAGCCATGTGATCAATTCTGTTCTGCTGAGTGGGGGTCATTGTTTCGTCGAATGCTCTAGGATGCGATCGAAATTGGCGAGCACTGGAAAGTGTGCAACGGCGAATTGCCCTCTTCATTGTTTCAGTTTTGACCAAGGGAATGTTAGTCACTGCGGGCAACCCTCCATTTAAACAACTAGCTGGGATGAGGATTTGGATTATTGGAGGAGCTGACAGGAGTGACATGCACAAGCAGTTGTTCCGAAAATGGCAGGTCTGTTGGATCTGTCCTCTACAGGGTGATGGACACATCGTCTGATCTGGTAGGTCGAGTCTTGGGTCAACCACAGCTTTGGTGAAGTCACCAACTGGTTGACCCAATTTTTATCTGGCCACAGCGTGTTTCAGGTGTACTTACATGCCAGGAGGAGAGCTGATGATCCCTTTTGTCTTTCTTGTGGAGAACTTGATTCACCAGAACATGTCGTGTTTGACTGCCGGATGTGGGCTACTGAACGTCACTCCTGTAAGTTGGTGACTGGGACCCTTACAGTTGACACAATCATAGACTGTATGTTATCAGGGGCAGAGAGGTTTCGTGTGGTAACTGACTTTGTGACAAGGATACTCCAGCACACAAAGCCATGGAGGTTGGGGCGACAAGGGGTTGCAATGATGAAGCACTGGGATTCTCTCATCCCTTTGCAAAAAAGACCAAGACCCGGTGTTGTAAGTGCCTGGCAAGGGTGCTCTCACTAGAGACATTGACATCCCGGTTTCTAGGGTGGGGGGGTCTAGGAACGACACAGTCTGGCTTGGATACGCCGCCCTAGGGGTTAGAGGCAGGCAATGAAAAGATCTCACCAGCGGGCTGACCTGTTATGGCTGGCCCATTTGAGTAGACAACCCCCCTGGGCTGTGCTTTGCTTTGTTATGGATCTTGCCCGGTGGGGGGGTTAACAAAAATCTTACCTAATTCATTGCTGCCTATTCAACTTAAGTTCTTCTCACTCAGAATTATATATTAAATTGTAATTACTGCTGCATAAGCCATATAATAAAAAATCAATAAGTAGAAATTTAAAAAAAAAATATTATCTCTCATTCTACTTGCTTACTAGACCTTCATTTACATCAACCTTCAATAATCATGTAAAATACACGCACACAATAAAAAGAAATAAAAAAAGAAAATACTTCTTAATTTCAAGAAATTACAACAATTTTAAGCAGAATACACAACCAATGAAACAGTACATCAAACTAACACAAATGAATTAAGACAAAAATACTGATGTTAGCAGGGAAAAAGAAGACAATGATTGTAAAAAATAACTTATGTGAAATAGCCTGTGAGATAACCAAAAGAATAAAGACAAAAAATCTAAAATCAAAACCATGCATTTAATTACAACTTTAAAGAATTATATTAAATTATAAAAATGCCAAACCTGAACCGCCTCCAGAATATGATGAACTGGAATTACCACCAACACTACTAGGTGCTGATCCCCCTTTTCCAGGGATTCCTGGTGGAGATGCAATACCAGGGATTTCAACCGCTTTCCAGTCCTCGCCTTCCGCTACCATAAGTGCTATTAATGAACCAACTTTAATGTCCTTTGTACCAGAATCAACCTGTACAAAAAAAATTAATAAATAAATAAAATTTTCCTTATGCAGGGTTATTAATAGATGTATTTTCTGTGACATTCAGCGAGCTACGTAACAATGGAATTCCAATTATATAATTTTTTCATTTGTAGAATTTGAAATTAAATTCTTGCAACAGTCAGTAAATGACAATTATGTTATTATTTTATCACATTTACGTACTCGTACTTACAGTGTTAGGCATATGTTAATGATTCAGTAGACATTTCCTGTTTCTTTGAGGTGATTTTCAAAAATTGATACTGCAATATGTTGAACCTGTATGTGTTCTTTGCACATGTGAGTGAGTGATTCCATAAGCAGAAAAAAATATCTTTGCATTAACTCAATCTGATCAGGGTAAAAAAGCCATCAAGGACAAGAAAAAGCCATCCCCTGTTCAAAAACTGCTTTATAAAACCTAAATAGTTGTATTCTGTATGTAAAGTAGATAGCAATATAAATGTGAATTTCAGTAGGATAATATAATAAGCAACTACATCGGGCTGGGTGCTTTCTTTTAATTTATTACTTTTGTTCATGCATAATACAGGGATTTAATTTAAAAAACAGAAAGGACATTTTTCATCATAAGCGAACGTCCTGTACATCATGGGCCAGAAATACCTGTTCCTTCACTGCCAGATAAAGCAGATGATCTGTGATGAGAAATTGTTTCAAAGGCATCTGCTAGTGAACTGGATGATGAAAATGATGATTATGATTCTAGAAACAATAACCAAACTATTCAAACATTCCGAATTAAATGATTTGGTAAGGGTTTTAAACTTTCCTAAGGCCTCAGCTGAACTTTTAGGCCCAAGGCTGAAGGAAAAAATTTTTTAGATCCTGGAAGTATTTTTACTGGTTTAGGAACAGAGAAAAAGAATTTGTTCAACATTTTTTCTTAAGAAGATGCGTTAGTTTAGTGTAATGATGTAGGTACATCATTACACTATTATAATTGTTCCATGAGTGCAGGTGGACTCATGGAACAATTCCACATTGACTACAAGGTTTCTGAAAGGAGACTGTTCATTGATTTATCAAAAAGAAGTCTTAAGGCAGTTCTGCACAATGGAAGTACGCTTCTTCATAAGCAGGGTATTCTGTTCACTTAAAAGAATGTTACAAAAATCATGAGTTACTTTTAATTAAACTTTGGTATAAGGATCAATGTTGGACAATTTATGGCGATTAAAAGGTTAATTCTTTATTGTTTGGATAACAAAGCGGTTATACCAAATATCCACATTTTTTTTGCAAGTAGGTTAGTTAGTATGATAGAAAGCAGCACAATAATGAAAAAGAACGGCTACAAAGTTATATGAAAAACATTGAAAGAAAAAGTTTAGTAAATGAAAAAGTTTACTAGAGCCAAGCAAAGTTTTGCCCTCTGAAATATATATTAAATAAACTAGGGTTAATGAAACAATTTGTGAAGGCATTAAAAAAAGATGGGAGAGTGTTTCAAGACCTTTACAGTCACTTTCCAAGTTTATCAGAAAGATAAAGAAATTAGTGTTATATTGAAATATTTAAATTTAAATAAATATTTGAATTTAAAATGAAGGAAGCAGAAAAAAAGCTTGGAAAGTCTTCAAGGATACAGTTAAAAAGTTTCTTGGCAACAAAAAAAATAAAGATTATAAAAATATTGTATAAAATATGTCAGAAGAATTTAAAATTTAGGCTGTAAAATGAGCCTAAAGGTGCATTCTCTAGATTTGCATTTGCACTTCAACTACTTTCCTGAAAATCTTGGTCCACAAAGTGAGGATTACGGGAAAAGATTCCACCAAGACATGAAATAGATGGAAAAGAGTTACCAATGGAGATTTAATGCGAGCATGATAACTGACTACTGTTGATATTAAAAAGAGATGACCCACTGCAAGATCACAGAAGAAAAAGGACGAAAAGGAGCATTAAAGCAAAAAGAAAAAGATTTTGTAAGGACGTACATAGTATTTCATCTACTACATAGTATATCTACTGTGTTTTCATTCGTTTTTATGATATTTTAAAGTAGTTTTGTTTTTCATATAACTTGTAATTAAATTCTAAAATTTGTTAAAAATTGGATTTTATATTTAAAAAAGAATTTTGAGGCCTCTTTATAAAAAACCCTTATGTGACACAGAAAAACTGAGGTCACATTTGGATTCAATGCCCAAAAGTACATAAGATAGCTCTCAACTTGAAAATAATTTTTCAATCATTAAAAGCACAGGCCTGTGTTAACAGTTAATTTGTAAACAAAAGAGCTACACTAAATTGCACATTAACTTTTCTTTATTACTTTGACCTTTTTTTCTTTTAATTAAACTCAGATTTCTCAAATTTGTAGCCGTTTTTTATTGAATTTAACTTTCTACAAAATTTGTTACAAAGTTTTATTTGTTATGTGGCAATTTACTAAAGTTATTTTATCCCAAACCTAAAAATTTGTTTACAAGTTTTACACAACTTTTCTCAAATAATATTAAGAATACAATTCTGGGAACCATTTTTTAATACAATTTTCTAGTAAATTAACTGTAAAATACATTAATTTTTTACTCTAATTAATGTCCAAAAAGTTCAATGTACATTACATTAACTACCAAGCAAAAATTAGAGTAAAAGCTTTCAGCAGTGCAACTCAAAAACAAGGCATTTTCAGATCTATGTTTATGTGACAGTTTCCTTGATTTTAGTTCTAGAATTGCCTCCGAAAGTAGTATTTTTCCTAGCGAAACACTATGTGTATGATGAGTGTAATTACGCTAAAATAACTAAAATTTGCATTATGAAAAGATTTCTTCGGTTTTCATCATACACTTCTAACACGAAAAATATAATTTTATTATCTAAATTTTTAATTTATTTTTCATAAAAAATGCAGGAAGTTGTGCAAAAGCAACGTGGAAAATAAACCGGCTGAATTTATTTCATTAAAAACAATATAAACATTTTCAAGTAAATACAATGATTGTTGACAGTAAAGTCGGTCAGTATTACAGAAAACTGTACTTTTTCCAAATGAACTGTATTTAGACCTGTTTCAAGTGCCACTTTAACTTATTTGATGTAGCTGAACAGTGTGTTTTCAGATTGAAGACTTCATTTTTATGAACCGATACAAAAGGGCAATGTATATTTATAAAAAAAAATTGTACAGCTTGAAGATATCAACTTTAATCAAAACAGGAAAGTTTATACACTGTACATGCTGGCAAACTGAAGGCAGAATCTTAATCTGAAGGACTTTCTATCCTAATGTAATCTGCTTGTAATGTAAATCAACTTTTAGTAATCAGGATTGTAATTCTCTGAATTACAGTCCCTACATTTGCTGAAAACAATTAACTGGACATACTTAAAAATTATGTGGTTCCATAACTTGACATACAGAAAATTTTCATGTAATTTAATTTTAACGTGATAGATATCTTGTTACTTTATGGATTGTGACCCACAATTATGCAAATAAAGCTTTTGATATGCAATTGCAGTGTAGATCTGTGATCACTGGACATCTCACAGATTTACAATAGTGATTTTTTTATTTTGAAGAGGATCATAATAAGGGCCCACAACTCAGAGTACGTAAATGTGTCTTGAACAATGTAGTTTTGAAGATGAAAACATTTTGAATGCAAAATACAAAGTATATTTTTTTAAATTTTATCTAACCGTAAATAAAAAATCAATAATCCTTAAAATTTATATTAATTCACACTTTTGTACTGCGATTGTACATACATAGCATAATAATGTAATTAATATTCTAATATGAGAAATGAAATAAAATGATTTACACCTTACCAAAATATCAGAAAAGTCGTATGAAGGGTGATGTTTATATGAGAATTTAACAGGTTTGAGTATTGATGAAACAGAAGTATTAGGAAGGATATAAGACTTGACTGATTTATGAGTGGAAAGAGGAAAATATTGGTTCACCTGTAAAAAAAATTATAATGATTTGTTAACAATAGTATATTCAGTAAATTAAGTATAAAAATCACTGTAAATTTTCATGTTTGATAAAAGTTTTTAATGATTATTTCAGGCTAATTGTGACTACCCTTATCACAGTAACTTAGAATATCCTAGCACTTAACTGGTAGTATAAGACACTTAACTCTGGTTGATATTTCCTTTTAGTTTTAACGTTGTTGGTTTTACTTATTGTTTATTTATTTATTTATTTTTTGTTCTGATTTGGGGTTTATTTTATTATGATTGCTGGTTGGTCTTCTAATTCGGTTTATTCTTTATTAGGTTGTATATGTAGAATTTCTCAAAGTATTTCTTATGAAGTTTTTTTTTGTTTTATTTTATATTGTGAGTCTTTTAATTTGGTTTATTTTTGTTATTTTCAGTTGGAGATTTGATTTTTTTTCTTTGCCTTTATTTATAATTTTTCTTTCTTGTATTTTGGCTGAAACTAACCGTTCTCCATTTGATTTTTCTGAGGGTGAGTCAAGTTAGTTTCTGGGTTTAATGTCGAGTATAGATCTTTTAGATTTTCTGGTTTCCATAACTCACATTCGGTAAATTAAAAGTTTAAGAATTTCCCTTTAATTTTATTTTTAAGAACAAACATCAGATGGTACAAAAAACAAATGCAATAAAATGCTGTATAAGATCAAATTAAGGGGGTACACTTAAAAAAAATTTATGAAAATCTGTAATGACAGAAGAATTTTTTATCACAGCAAACAAATAATATAAACAATAATAATTATGGTGAAAAGGGATAAATAAATTATGGGATAAATTTATGAAAATCTGTAATGACAGAAGAATTTTTTATCACAGCAAACAAAGAATATAAACAATAATAATTATGGTGAAAAGGGATACCAATTATCAGAAGAAAATTTAATTAAGATCAATCTAATTAACATTATAATCTCTGAAATATAAACTAATCAAAAAATTGAAATTAAAAAATTAATTTTTTAATTTCAATTTTTTTGAAATTGCGGTTTGAATTGAGTTTAAATGGTTCAGACATTTTTAAGCTAAATTTACACTTTCTATTAGGACCAGAAACAGTTGTTTTTATTACATCATATTATAATGTTTTATATATGAATAACAATTTTTTTTTTATAATTTTTTTTATTTATTTATTTTATTTACACTTTTTCGGCAGCATCTAGTGACGATGATGGTTTAACAAAAAGGCCACTTAGGTTTAGATTTTAAGTAGAATTTTGTAATAGTTTTTGAGCATCATAATCTTGCCTTACACATTAAGCAAAAATGCAAAAACAAAAATAAGAAAACATTTAGTATAAGTAATCGGTAACTATGCAAATGAACATTTGGTATGTAATATATGCTGCAAATAATTGAATAGGATTTAAAAGACATTAAACATTGTACAGATGTCACTTGAAAAAACTTTTTTTAATGACGAAAAAATAGACAGAAAATCGTACTATTCTGTAACTAAAAAACATTACTCTTAAAATAGCAAAACAAAAAAAATAAAATGCATGAAATGGTAAATGGTAACACAATAACAAATCTCAGTTTATTTTTCCTTCACAATGTACACAGCACTCTGTCAGACAAAATATTTCTGGTGCCTTTCAGTTATCATTTCAGGATCGTTTTGAATAAATTCAATAGCATTTTGTACTTTAACGAGTAACTCTTCTTTAATATTAACTTTTTGTCGGTATACTATCGTTTTCATGTGGCCCTAAATGAAGTAATCTAGTGGCGTTAAGTCAGGTGATTGTGGTGGCAATCAATGGTCCACCATGTCCAATCCAGTTTAAGAAATTAGCATTCAAGAGATTTCAAGCTACTAAAGAAAAATGCAGTGTTGTACTATTGTGCTGGAAAATCATTTGCAATCTAGTCTGTAAAGGTACATCCTCCAAAAGAGCTGCCAAATTATTTTTCAAGAATTGAATATATGCATCTCCTGTAATGTTTTTATTGAAAATAAATGGTCCCAGAATTTTTTCATAAATAATGTCAACAACACCAAACATTAATGTAAAATCTATGTTGGTAACTAGTTTACATAGTACCATGTGGGGATTTTCTTTGCTCCATAAATTACTATTTTTAGAATTAAAGACTTTCTCATATGAGAGAATTGTCGATGTCATCACCGATGATAGAAGTTTAACTGCCAGGGCTAATCTGTTGGCTGCAAATTTTGATCCTTCTGCAGGTGAAAAGGATAAAGTTTTTCTTTCCATACGATGTGCCACACTTTGTTTTTTGACAAATTACTGCAACAAGAAATTCGCCTTGTACTAGTGCCTGGGTTACACCGAATATGCTGAATCACATGATGTTCATTATTAACACAATGATTTACTTGGCGTTCAACAGAACATGAACATATTGGAAATGACCCTTTCATTCATAAATGTTGATACACCAAACAATATTTATTAGCTAAAGAAAGAATAACACAATTTTCTGTCTATTTTTCATCTCTTTTGCTTCAATAAAAACAGGTTATTAAAAGTTTTTATTTACTTTTTATTGACTGAATTTACATTAAATTTCTCTGAATTAAATTCTCTATAAGTTTTGTTACTAAATCTTCTGCATTTATTAGTCATTTAACAAAGCAATTGTACTACAAACCTAAAAAAAAACGTTTTCAACACAAAATTTTGTGTTTTAAATCGGATATCTTAAAAACTACTGGAGTTACACTTAATAGGACCTTAATTACACTTAAATAGGACCTATTTTATCCTATTTTCCAGCTAAAATTATATAAGGAACCACCAACTTTACTCTTTAATTTGAGCCCCAAAAATTACAGTAGGGGTTCTTTTAATTAGAAGAGCTGAAATCCAAGTGAAATCTTTCACTAGCTGTAACTCAAAAACTAAGTATTTCCACGCCTATGTTTATATGAACTTTATTCATTGTTTTCACCAGTAGAACATGTCCTGAAAGTTTTTCCACTTCTTTGTGGAATACCTGTGTGTGTGTGTGTGTGTGTGTATATATATATATTTTGTGGTCTATAATTCCGTTATAATGAAATCTAATAATTTTTGAACAAATTCAACTCATATTATAATGGGCTGAAATTTACTTTTGAAACTGACAATTATAGGACAATAAATTACTTAGATGTTAGTATCAAATTTAATAATAAAAATAATAATTTTATAACTTCAGAAAACAAACAGGACCCACAACCAATAAAATCATAATACATAGATATTCAAATCATCGATGGTCACTGTTGATTAGTTGAAGTTTGATTAAGTAGATGAATCCAAATTGAGTTTATGTAGTATTTATTCATTTATAGAATACATTTTTGATTAGATATATCTGGTAGACTTGTTTGTTGTAATTTGATTTCAGTTTAGTAATAACACATTGAATATTAATAATACATATAATATTTTGAGTATTTGAAGTATATTGAATAGAATTAATGTAAATGATTGATTGAATTGCTTAATGCATTGTATGTTACCGTCCCACTACATATCATCTTGTGTACTGAGTCTAGAATCGAATCAGCTGAGCTTTAGCGTTGAGAAAAAGAATTACAACAATCAAGGCTGCCATTACAATATTTTAAATAAGAAGAAAACATGATATTAAAACTTAACAGTCACACAAAATTGATACATATATAAACATTGTTAATAGAGCAATTAATTACACAAAATATATGAAAATAAAAATAAATTAAACAGTTAAATTAAATGACTATAGTGATTCTTTAGTTTACAATACATACAAAAAATAAATATAAAAAAATCAACAATTATACATGTTTAATACCAATAAATGTCATACAAAAAATTGACAATGTATATTTAAAATATGTATAGCATTGTTGAATATACAATTAAACATACTGATTCACATGGTTTATACAATTTAGGTGGAATTTACAAAATAAAATGTAATGACTGCGATGTAGTAGTAGCGACTACTAATGTAATGACTTCGTACAATTTATATACGAAAAATTACTAGTTTTTCCAAAACTAGATTTTCTGAACATTTTAGATATTATAAAAATGGAAAACTAGGTTTCTCTAATGTGTCTGACCATCTTATTAATAATAAAAATTCAATATCTGATATTTAAACAAATTTGGAAATATTAGAAATCAAAAAATAAAATATGAATGCAAATAACAGGGGTATAGACATTTTAGAGAGATTTATATATATAAATATAAAAGTAGATTTAATTTGATCAACCTTCAGAGCATGAGGATGACATGATTATAAAAGCTGGAGTAGATGACAGCACTTTTTCAGACATTGTTGATGCATAATTCAATCTATTTCAAATCTGTACAGTAATGTAATATTTACTAGCCAGACGACATGTATAATTCTATTTTAACCTATTTATTTATTATTTAATTAATTTTTAATTTTAATATTTTTATCAACTGATGTCATATTTCTATATATGTATTTTTAATTTTTGATTTTAAATGTAAAAAAAATATTTAATTTTAATTTCAATTTCAATTTTTAACTCTAAATTATTGATTTTTATAATTTATATTTTTAAAAAAATTAAGGAAGTTTTTAGTATTTTATAAAAAAGGGGAAAAATTTGTATTATTCTTGATAATGTTTATGTGTAATATGTAATTTGAAGTGAACAATTTAAAAAAAATAGATTACAACTGAAGATGCAAGAAATTCACGAAAGCGTTTTTGTATATATGATAAAATAAGATTAGTGTCATCCTATTTTATTTTTTGTTCTGTACTTAGGTTGATCAAGTTCTTTAAATATATACATATATAAAATAAATAAAGAATGGATTTTTACCAATATTTTGGCCAAGATGCCTTCTTCTTCAGTTTCAAATGACATTACTGCTTTATCAGTTTGTATTTCACAAAGGACATCACCAGGAGTGATCGTATCACCTTCCTTTTTTAACCAATTTACAATTGTACCCTCAGTCATAGTTGGTGATAAAGAAGGCATTTTTATTTCTTGGCCTAAAACTGGAAAAGAAATATACTAATTAAAAATGGTAAACTGAAACAACACAAATAGTAACTTTAACAAGAATTATATTTACTCTTATATTAAATTATACAGATTTTTTATAGAATAGTAATAATGTATTATTTCTGTCCTCAATACCAAAATGTAATAAAACAAATCTTTTATTCTAATCAGTACATAATAATTCATTACATGTATTATTACGTAATGTATTATGTGATCGTGAAAAATTTCAGTTTTCAGATTTCAACGGAAACATCCATTTTGACAATCCCTGAATTGATTTTGACCAATTTTGGTGTAACATCTATACATACGTATATATCTCACATAACTCAAAAACAAACAGCTGTAGGATGTTGAAATTTTGGATTTAGGATTGTTGTAACATCTAGTTGAGCACCTCCCCTTTTGATTGCAATCGACTGGACCAAAAGTGTCCAAAAAAGCCCAAAAATTTGGATTTTGGACTTTTTCTTAACTGCAATAATAAGCCCTCATTCAGAGCTTTTCAACAATATACCATAAATAGTTCTTATTTTAATTGGTTCCAGAGTTACAGCCAAATAAATGTTTAATTAATGAAATATTTGGATCTTACAAGGCACATCGGTTTGAATCAGACTTCAACTCCTTTTTTTTTTAATATTAATATACTGATTTATTAATAATAACCTCTGATAGTAAAAAAAATTTAAGATAATAATTCAATAATAACAATAAAAATAAAAGACGTTATTAATGAAATAAAATTTTATGCACTCTTCATTTTAAAAAAATGTGTATATATCACTTGTGTCCACATCAAATTTTTTTTTACTGTTCTGAATACTTTAAGATTTTGTTTTGCATGAGAGCATAATACATTTTTTATTTATTTGTACTGAACTGTGTTAATAAATGTGATGTTATATCTATCTGCAGATGCAAATAAAGCATAGTAATAAAATTAGTTTAAATTTTATGTATTTAATAAATTTTAAAAAGTAAATTTTACATGTATATATATCTTTCGGTATTTAAAATGTAAAATTAATATTTTGTTTAAAACATTTAATTACAAAGGTGATACGTTTGCATGTAAATGTTAACTCATATTGGTCTATAAAAAATTGATTTCAATTGGAACCATATAGTTTTACTTTAAAGTTTCTTAATAAAACACTAAGATTATCACCATTATTAAATATTTATAATGTAAACATATAGTCACATATAAATACACGGTGCCTAACAGTCTTGGGACAGAAACAACAGTTTAATTACTGAACATATTTTAGAATTTATTTTTCTGATGCAATGCAGTATGTAGATGTGTGAGTGATTGCTACAGTGTTTGTACCGCCATTACATGTCAGTTGTGAATAAGATGCATACAGTGCAATACAAGGTTTTCTGGTGTTCTTGAGTATGGCAAATCTCAGTAGGCAACTGCAATGCACGTGAATTTTGTCTGATTTAACGTTGACCCTCCAACAAGAAAGAGCATGTATCGTTGGTTTCACCAGCTTAAACAAACAGGGTGTCAAGGCAAGAGGGCTGACCGCATGAGGCAGAGGAACATGTGAGACAAATTGAAGAAAGTTTTTATGAAGCCAAAGAAAGTCAACACATACAGCAAGCAGAAATCTTAGAATACCTCAACCAACTGTCTGGCATGCTTTGAGACATCATTTACTTTTCAAGTCATGATGAAATGTTTGAAAACATGGATGATTACACTTTTCTTTCGCATTTAATTTTTAGCAATGAAGCGACATGCCATCTAAAAGGAGAAAGAATACACAATGTTCACATATGGGATCTAAAAAATTCTCATGACACTGCAACATGAGAGAGACTACCCCAAGGTTAATGTGTTTTGTAGCCTATCACAAAAAAAGGTTTTTGGACCATTCTTTTTTGTGGAACACACAATTACAGGGCTAATGTACCAGGACATGTTGGAAAACTGGCTTTTCCCTCAACTAAATGAAGATTCACAGGACAGAGCTTCACCCCATTGGCACCTAGATTTTGACATTATCTGAATGGATTGCTACCTCAATGATGGATAGGACGTGCTCAGGAATGAAGAACTGGCTCTTTAGTTCTGACCTCCAAGATCACCTAAGTCACACCATATGGCTTTTTCTTATGGAGGTTTTCTTTTGAGCGCACAATGAATCATCATTATTAGCACCCTAACACGATATTTATGTAATAAATAAATTTTAAAAATTGACTTAAAAATTAATAAAAAACTAAAATCTAGTAACGTACAAATATATCTCAAAACTACAAAGCTTGTAATGTATGCTAAGAGTGAAATAAAAACCACAGTGGATACAACATTAAAAAAAAACTTAAAAGAATAAAAATTACCATTCGGCATACGCCAAACAGTACACAAAGTCGACAAGGACCATATAAATAATTAAATTTTTGAATCAAGATGCACGACCTTTATAAACTGCAAGACAGTCAATAACATCATTGTATTGTTCCCCAACATATTTTGCGTGTCAGCCCCTAATTTAAACTTGATACAATGCCATATAACAGAACCAATCCACAAGGAGTGGCGCAGTTAGTTGGTAACCACAGTGAGCATAAAGGGGTGCATCCAATACCCATGAGTGATACTAGTGTGCCCTGTTTACAAATGGCAAATAATAACCTCTCAATGATTATTTTTGCATGATGAGCTCTACAGTGACAAAATGTTCTTAATTTGTTTATTGCTGACGGAAGCATCCCATTATCTTTGCCATTTGTCATGAACACCCTCCTCAGAAAACAAACAAGATCGTTTGAAACTACGCGGTGGTGAAAGGAGGCTGGAAGCAAGCATCTTTTGCCGCACAATCAGCGTCATCATTGAGTGAAATTCCAATGTAGCTGAGGATCTAGCAGAAGCTCACAGTATTACAGCAATTCATTAGCAAAATAACACACTGAATTTCACAGACAACAGGGTATCTGGAGTATATGTCATAAAGTACTCATGGAATCTGAGCAAACAAGTACATATTGAAATGTTGAGATAATTATATATGTAAGGCCTTATTGTTTCATAAAATAACCGGATTTGTGTTCTTTTTATGATACTGACAAAGATCAAATCAGTAATTAACAAGAAAAGGGCCACCAATCATGGTGGACTACATCAAGCATCTTTAGAGCAGTGACCTGTGGCACTGACTAAGCTATGCAGCCATAGTCTAAATGGGAATAGACCAGAGCTCAGTAGAAGCACAACATGCATATACAATCGGCACAATTGTGGGGGTTTGTAAAAAAAATGCAGTTTACGTACCATCTCTACCAATAAATCTGGCCAACCTGTGAAACCATATCACAGCTGCGGTGAACTCAGTAACACAAGATATGCTTCCTCGCATGTGAAACAAGTTCAGCTACTGCTTACATATGTGCCATGCAGCCAGAGGGGGCCACATTGAAAGTTTATAAATTGTATCTGTAAACTTTATTGTGAGTACTATGAGATGCAATTTACATCACATATGTCATTAGTTCTTAATTTGGAATAGAGTTACAAAATTCAGTATATCATTTCGAGTCTATCATTTTTGTATATTTAAAAACAGGTGTAACAACTGTACCGGTTATAAAGCAATATAATATAAGATCATAGTCAGTCTTTGAAATGAAACAGCAATTTGCAACAAAAAATATTTCACAAGCTTAATAGGAAAAATGATTTTTTTCCTATTATGATATTTTTGCTAACAGGTTCCTGTTAGCTTCTTCACCAACTAGAATATACTGTTTTTTATACATAAGCATGCCAAGCTCATGTGTCACACTCACTCTATTCTTCACTGGAGCTTTTTTTTCCTAAAAATGATATTTTTCCTAACAGGTTCCTGTTAGCTTCTTCACCAACTAGAATATACTGTTTTTTATACATAAGCATGCCAAGCTCATGTGACACACTCACTCTATTCTTCACTGGAGCTGGTTACATAATGAAAAAGATTAATTTTAGAAAAAACAGCTCTGGGTACTTACTTATTAACGCCACCACAGCTACAGCTTTAGGTTATGTTGACTTCGTGTATGACAAATCGTACATATAACAAAATATAACCTACGCTCGCTTCGCTAGCTAACCTCGGTACTTACATATTAACGCCACCGCAGCTACAGCTTTATTTAAAAACAAAGTAGTCAATCGGATTTCGGTGGATTAGCATTAATTGGATTTCGGTGCTATAACATTAAGGTTATATTATTAATATGTTGTATATATTTTGCATATTTAATGTTAATTATAAGAGGTTAGCGAGCGTAGATTATATTTAGTTAGGTTATTTTGATATACATACGATTTGTCAGTACACGAAGTCAACATAACCTAAACAGCAGCTGTAGCTGCGGTGGCGTTAATACGTAAGTACCCAGCTCTGATTAGCACTGCTCAATTACCAGGTATAATGATTATAATTAACCATTTTTTATTATGAATAAAAAATTATATTTGCTTATATTCTAAATGTGAAGTTTGTTTGGTCGGATTGAACTAAAAGCACATTAAATTGAAAAATCAAATTCAAATTTCACTCAATGGCAGCAAGTTTCAATAATTTGTCTTACTTCATAATAATATGGTCCCAACTATACCTTTGTTTATTAAATTAAAATTTTGGTAAAAAAACTATAGATTTTATTTTATTATTACTATCTATTAGTAAATCCTGTTGAATTAAGTAACTTCATTCAGCACTATGAAATCCTGTTAACTGAAGTTTTACTGTAAGCCTAAGTAATATGTTTTCCAGTAAGTCTACCCGATATTGTAAGGCATCCTGCTTTATTATTGTATTTCATAGCTGTTATCTGTCGACCATTACAATTTTAATTGTGCTCTGTGAAAAATATTTTGTAAATTCATAATTTTTTTTGATCTTCATAACCACTCAACAAAAGAAAATAATATGCACAAATTTAAGGAAACTTAGTAAACAATGTACAAATACCTTGACAAGCTCATCTTGTTCGGTCGTAAACATTAGTACAGTTAGTGAAAAGGTTTCAAAAGATCCATGAATATAATTTCCATGTTGTTCTCAATTACAGTTTGCCAAGATAACATATTTCCTTTTAAAGAGGCTTTATGCACATTTATGAAGTATAAACAAGAAATGAATAAAATACCATAGGAAGCATTATAAAACTGTTAATCGATTCCTTGAAAACAAAGCTAATCACAACAGAATTTTGCAATCATATTTTCAGTGAGGCAGCTCATTTTCATTACAGGAGACTGTCACATATGGGGTAATGAGAATTCAAAAAAAAATCCAAAAAGAAATGTAACAATATTTAGTTTAATGGGTTATTTTATTCTACTTTTTTTAAGAATGAAGATGGCCAAGCACTTTGAGAGGAATGGGCAAATCGTACTGTATGATATTAAGTGCCTTTTTGTGACCAGAATAGATGGATTGGATTTGGGCATCCCTCACAATCAATGGCTGTTCACTTTAATATGAATAAAATTCCAAGGTTGGATTTTTTTGACAAATAAAATGAATAAAAATATAAAGATGGTTGAAATGGAAATTTGCTTGATATACCACTTTTTTCAGTTATACTATTAGCTGAACTTAATTTGTTCAAGGTTTCCTAAATTTAAATAAGCTTAAAATAGAAAAAAAAAATCAATAGCTCTTATTGGAAAACAATGTAAACAGTAGCTCAGTAATAACCTATTTTAAAACTTAAGTACTGGCAATTAATTAATGATCACAATCTTTAACCTATTTTTTATTTGCTTACTTTGCTAAAATAACTTCACCAATTTCAATAAAACTGAAGCATAAATTTCTTCTTTAAAAAAAAAAAATTAATAATTACAATATGAATAAATAAACAAATTAATTCTCATGATGTGCTCTTGTCCAGGAAAGATCTCTTTCAAAATGTTTCATTCTCTCTCTCTCTCTGTCTTGCTACCAAATAAGACCAAGTCTTTCTTCAATAGTAGATTTTTTAATTTCAATATCTATATTATTTTCAATATTTTTTCAACATATAATGTTCTGTCATCAGTCTGCTGATCAACATATATATCTGACGCCAGCTTCTAGTGTTCTTTTAATCAGATTGAAAAAAGGATATGTTTACTTCATCTCTTGATGGAAAACAATCCTGGCATTAGACTCACTTACCCTTAACCGACTGGGTTGGTCTAGTGGTTAACTCATCATTGTAAATCAGATGATTTCAAAGTCAAGAGATCTAAGTTTCAAATCCTAGTAAAGACAGTTACTTTTATACAAATTTGAATACTAGATTGTGGATACTGGTGTTCTTTGGTGAATGGGTTTCAATTAACCATATATCTCAGGAATCAACCTGAGACAGTACAAGACTACACTTCATTTACATTCATACATAACATCCTCATTCATCCTCTGAAGTAATACTTTACAGTGGCTTTAGACGCTAAACAGAAAAAGAAACACTCATTTATCCTTAAAAAAGATTAATTTAAAATTTTAATTTTCCTATAGTTATAATCATCTCAATTGCCTATAAACGTTATGGGAGTAAACATATATTTTTATTTTGAATTGGGACTTGAACAAGCATCTGGGTATAATAGTATTTGTAATATTTACAGACAAACGTTAAATTTTATTAAAAACACTTCAATAAACAAAAAAATCCAAAATAACATTCATAATTACGATTAAATCAAGCCAAGGCTTTAAGGAAGCATATGTGGGAACATGATATTTGAAACTGGCAGTATGTGAAATAAATCCGGCTCATTTTAAAAGAAAAAATTTTTCTTTACACTCCTTAAAAAGGATCTCATCCCCTTTCTACACATTTTTTAACCGCTTAAATATACTTTAAAAAAACTATCTGGATGTTAGAGGTTCACTCATTTGGCATTTTCTTCTCAAGAAAATGAAACTGAACCACGATTTTCTGAAATGTTTAAACACATATCAATACAAAATATTTCAACTTCTCATGTTAAAATGCCCAAAAACATACAAGCTTAATTTTAAGTGAGTGTATAAACATGATCTGACGTAATTTTTGCAAATTTAAAATAATAAATTCTGTGAAGTAAATAATCCCATAAAAACATACATTTAACACACCTACAAATAAATTAATCATTTAAATAAGTGCAGAACTCAGAAACTAAATTGGGTATGATTTACTCATAGACTTGAAATACTTAAGTATTAACCCAAAATACAGAGAAGATTAGGAGTAATCATCTGTCAACAGATAATACTTAATAGCCGCACTAAACAAGTAAGAGATGAACATACATTAAAAAATAAATGATTACACATGTAGAAATATAAAATACGCTCATATGCGAAAGATTATATTAATAACCACCCTGTAAGCAAGTTAACATGCGTTACACAAAAATTTCATGAAACATATTCATCAAATTACGCTTAAAAAATTTACCCGAAATTACTAACTTTCAAATGCCATAACAAAAATAAATATATTTTTTACCTAAGAACCTAAGCTAACAAAATCACCTTGAAGAAACTTTGGAGGTTAAAAATGTTAAACCGCGATCTCTAAGGAACGTTATCAACAAATATATTAAATCGTTGTACTCACCGTTTAAATAAGATGATGTGTGAAAACATATTCGTTGTTTTAATTTAATATTTCTAACAGTAGTCTGACTAACAAAACTGCAAAAAAGTTTTTGAGCAATTCGACCCCTACTTAACCTCACAACTCCTGCCATGGCTAAGACACGATAACAGCAACGCGAAAACAATCCGTCTCCAGGGCAATGCTGCCTTGATTAACCCGGTCCTCCAATTCCGCCAGCTGATGAGAAACTAACCAGAAATAAATAGCGGTGTGTTTAAAATTGCTGAAAAAAGTGAAAAAATATCACTCAGTTTATTCAGAGCCTAACATACCAAATAACAGTATTTACTTATTTTAGCTAACTACAGGCTATTCGCCCGATTATAATTCTCACTTATATGCCCAATACATGCGTAAATACCTAGATTACCATTTATAAAAAATCTTGCCCCCTTCCTTCAAAATCGAAAAAAACTATCTTTTTATTTATTCCTAAGCATAACAATATTGCAGGTGACCCCCAAAAAATACTTTGATACAATGTTTGAGGGGGGGAGTGGTGGTGCTGGTAAAAGATAAAAATATCAATTTTAGGAATATTTTTTTAACTTTTTATGCTTCATTTATTTTTTAAATAATAATATTACAATAACACTTCATTATTTACTCCTACTACTAAAAAAATAAATAACTTTTTATTGGTTGTATATTTTTCAGTGGAATTCTTTAAATTTCTTTCATGTAAGACAGTAAACATATACAAATCAAAAGATTTTCTTGGGAGCTGAGTTTGGCGGTGAGGAGGCAGAAAGAAGTAAAAAAAAAATTCTTAACATTTTTTTCATATATATCCTTAGTTTTCCATTATATAAGAATAAATAACCAATGCCAAGGAAGTAAAACAACTTTGTTGTCAGTTTTTATAAATAAAAAATGTAATCATTAGCAATTATACAATGACTACGTGTAATTAAACGAATACTACGCAACGAGCTGCAGTCAACTTAATCACTAATTTCTATGAATAACACATTGATCAAAGAATATTAAAACTTGAAAAGAAGAGGATAGAATCATTATTTTTTAAAATACATGACTGAGGAAAACATCTCTCATAAGGCTAAGAATGGATTTCTATAAAACTAATATCTTCCTAAATATACCTCTGGTTCTCCTGGTCATAGATAAAGAAAATTTGAACCATTATATCACAAATAATTGTAGAAAACCCTGCTTACTTTTATTTTATTCACAAAACCTATTCAAAAAAGGTATTGAAGGAGTTTTACAAGACTTAATTTTTTTTAAATTTGTGTTGTCTAGGTTGAGGGAATTATTTTTACTGCACTATCTGTCTAGTATGAAACAGCCAATTTTGAATGCTCACTATGGTGTGCAAGGATCATGCCACGATAACCAGTGAGAATGACCATCTACTTCCTGTGGACACCAATTATATTTTAAAAGACCTATGATCTGGAAAGATTGGAACTCATTTGGTTTACTAACCAACTTTCAGGACCACATAGATTCAAAGTGTCTCTAATCAATTTTTGATACTGCATGTTTTAGGAGGCCTGGACTTACCCGATGTGCATGTCAGCCCTAGATTGGGCACTTAGTATAACCATAAGTAAGATCCTACGCAGATCTTGGTCTCATCAAAATACTCAAACATTTAGGATGCAGTAAGTCAGATTTCCTTAACAGTTTCATTGATCCAGCAGGTGTCTAAATAAAACCTAATAGAAAACTACCAGGAGGAAGAGACTTTTTGATCATTAACTTATATGATCGATAACAATATCCACCTCTATCAAACCAGACAATAGAAGTGTTTCCATATAACTCGACACAATAATTTGGCTAGAGAAAGGGCATTATAATGTCCGTTGCAATTTTAAACAATAACCGAAACATTTAATAAATCTTTCCTTCATTTATTTAAAATTAAATTTAAAAAATCTTCTTTTACAGAAACAATAAATCTGTTGATAATTGTTTAAACAATACAATTAACACAATTTTTAAATCCCTAAATTTTCTGCATTTTGTTCAAATATAAACTCAAATAGTTTTCATTGACACTTTCTGAATAATGAATTATTTTTTTTAATTTAATGTCTACGTGTTACATGTTATTTACCTTCACATTATTATATTTTAAATAATTAATATGGTGCTTATTCATATATTTTTTTTTTATAAATAATTGTGTTTTCTATGATATTACTCTAATCAAGATTTTATTATTGTTTCCCCTTATTCATCCTAGCAAATCTGGAGCAACTTAGTTTTTCTATACATGGAGTAGCATCTATCTATTCTTCTTTTTAATGTTTGTTAATCTTTTTGATGTTTATTATGTATCGATCAGAATAAAAGATTTAATTATTAAAAACAATAAAACCAAATTGAATTTAAAAAGTACAACATTTATAAAACTAACATTATTCAGTTCATCTAATAATAACTAACATTATTTCAGTTGATCTTATGGATGTTTCTGGAATCTGTCTGAATGTTCTCATCCTGGCATCAATTAATGTTAATGATATAACAGACAGATTATGATGTGAGTTTTAAATGTTTAACTGAATTCATTAAATCTGTTTCAACTTTATGAGTTCAAAACTCTATTTAAAGCAATTATCTCCACTACCTGTGGATAAAAAAAGCAAAACATTGGAAAAGAATTTTTTTTGCATTGTTTTATTTACAGATACATAAAATATATTTTGAAAAATCAATAATCTATAAAGAAAGAATAATTTAGAACAGTTTGTAAATTTAATATTAAAATGAATAAACAAACAGCCTTTGTTTGTAATTGATGATGAATCCAATGGATTCGAATAGCTTTTTACATAAATTGATTAATTTACATTAAGCTTGCTATTTTGATTTGTTCATAGGTAATTTTTGTTAATAATTAATTGCAACAAGCTAGAGCATTAGACAGTGTTTAATAGATGGTTTGTTTTGTGCATGTTACGAGCCATAATCGTATAGTGGTTGTAAGTGACCCAACACCAGTCACAATCTACAATCAATAACTTTAAATACATTCTCAACAACAAACAAAACATGCCAGGCTTACCTACGAAAAGTCAGGAGTACAGTGGCTTTCTGTTTCCTTCTTCATTAAGCTGAGTACAGTGCTGAATATCTGTATTGAACTAAAATTCAGGTGATATACAACTGTACAAATAACATCTTCTCTCTGTTTATTGCCATGATTGCAGATATAGTGAACATCATTACTATCAGAAAAAGTGGCTCTGAATGGTGCTCCTTGTAATCGCTTCTCGGCCCCTTGGCTAAGATCAAAGTGTAGATGCTCCTTGTATATTTTAAATGTGTTCACTGTCTCAAAAACCAATGTAATAGGCAATAAAAATATTTTTAAATCTAAAATATTGTGTAATCTACTGCAATAAAAGTAATCAAATAAAATAAAAAATCATGACTGTATAGCCAAGTTTTTCTTGGCTATAAAAGTGTATTTCCTATTTCAATATCCATTCTATTTATATATGTATTTGGATACAACAAAAAACAGAAAGTAGTTTGTTTGAGGATGATGTGAGCAGAAAGGGATGGTGAACAGAATGGTCAGTTGTCTTCCTTTGCATCTGACTGGCTGCCATTAGTCTATACATACTTATATTGTCTAATGTACAATTCAAATATAAGCCTAAATGTAACAGTCATTGCAATGTGTGTAATAAAGTTAACAGACATATATATTACATCAGACATCTGATATAATTAAATTAAGATTAATCTATTAATTTATATTAATTACATTTTATTAAAAATAATTTCTTTCAATTTGCAAAGTATTAAAAATATTACAATAAAATTTATTCATTTTAAAACTGATTTATAAACAAAGATTTAAAGATTACATAACAGATCAAATCTTTCAAGTTTTATTTACAAATACGATCGTGTAATATCTATGCATGAAACACACATATTTTAACAAGTGAGGAAATGAGGTATGAAGTAGATGAAATTAACGATATTAAAAAAAAATGCCAAATTCTTGCCTAGAATCAAATCTGGGACCAGCAGATTTAGAAGTCAATGTGCTAAAAACTATGTCAACTGATCAGTTAGTTTTTAACGTGACAGAATATTGCATACTTATTCATAAAATAAAATAGAGCATTAAAAAATTAATCAGTAAGACTTGTAATTAACTCGATTATATTTAAGATTATAGTAATAAAAGAAAAGATGACCAGAAAAATACAACAATCAACATTCAGAAAGTTTTTACCTTTAAACATATTAATTTAACATATCATGAATAAAAATTTACAAATACATTTTACAGGGTAAAAGAGATTATTTGTTTTTAAGAACATGCAACTTTCAGATGTTCTTTGAAAGTTATCTGTTTTCTGAAGTAGTAGCAGAAGCTGTAATTTGTTCACTTCGACCAAGGGGACACAAACAATAAGCAAAAGTACTGTTTTTCAGCATGATGAATATATTAGGAATAATATCTAGATTGAAGTTCCAAGTAGAAACAAAATACAATTAATTTGAAAAGAAAATGTACATCTATACAAACACGATGGATGTTGAGGATTTGTATTCCATCTGCTGTGAGTAATTTTTTCTAAAAAGGTTGGTAATTTAGCATTGTGTGCAATTTGCTTCTGTGAGCCACAAGCTGGTGATTTTGAGACAAGAAGGTATGTCTGGTTACTTGCTGTTTACTGCCTCTGTTATAATTACATACTGTAAGAACACTAACTGAGTGAGAAATTTAGTAAATGGGATCTGTAAAGAACTATGAAGGAAGTGTTAAACCATTACTACTCAAAGAAAAATTGTAACATAAATCAACTGCTATGCGATGTAGCTGAACAAGTTCATGTGAAAGTCGGCCCGACAGAAAACATTGGTGTTGCAACACGGCAGTTTGTAAGAAGCTGTCATATAAATCAGATATCATACTGAAGGTGATTTATATAGCTTCCTCTAGTTCATGCAAATATGTATTAGGGATTTTTCTGGACATTTAATTACTTATGGAGGCCCTCTGCCCTATTTTAGATGCAGAAGCATAAATGAACACAAAATGAATTACAAGTGCTCTCAACTTATTTCAGCCATTGGACTGTTTCCCTACGTGATGGAGACTAGGAGGTTTGTAAGACCCTAACTAAAGGATATCCTCAGTGCAGTGAGTCCCTTTCTTTCGATTCCATGTTGCGTTTGAGGTTGTCGTGTCTTAGCTTAACGAAGTAGAGATCCAAGGTACTCATGCTTGTGAGACACTCTGTCTGTGGAGTCTCCAACATGATTTTCAGTCCAGAGAAACCCACAACGATGTTGTGTAAGAATCGATTGGCTGCTTCCCAAAGAATCTGGGTTTGAATGGCTAGTCTCCCTGTTCAGTAAGTACCTGGGTGTTACCCTTGATGAGAATTTTCGGTTTAAGGAACATCTATAATATGTAGCAAAAAAGGCCGCTGATGCTTTTTATGGAATCCGTAGAGTTATTCATCCTGACTGGGAGTTGAATTACTGTACCATGCGTATACTTTACAAAGGTGTCAGTGAGGCTATTATGATATCAGCTGCACCTGTCTGGGCTGACCGTTTGGCTTTTAGGTGTTACATGTACATTTTGCTGCAGACACAGCGACTCCTTTTACTGGCTATTATAGAACAGTCCCACAGGAGGCAGTCTGTGTTATAGCCAGCGTCAAACCAATGAAAATCTTGGCTAATGAGTGTAAGGAACACTACATTTCCAAGGTAAATTATCTATTGATGTCAATGAAAGCAGGAGATTGCAGACCGAGGCCTTGCATCTTGGGAGGTCAGGTGGGACAAATCCCCCACAGATCGCTACATGCATAGTATATTTCTTATAGCGACTGATGTAGGTGCAATTAGATGGGATTCCTCCAATCGGTATATCACACAGTTTCTCTCCGAGCATGGTTTTGGGCGAGTTTGGTGGATTTGAGTCAATGCCTGGGTTGTGAGACTGATGATACATTGGACCATGTTCTCTACGTCTGTCCCTAATATGAGGTTGAACATTCACAAGCTGTTAGGGAACTTGAGAGAATACATTCCTTTCTAGATTTCCATATTAACTGGATGATCTGCGAGGAGCGTCTATAATGGCTGGCTTTCTTTGTGCCCTTGCGGTGTGTAGGTCTGTAGAGGGAGTTTAATTGAGGTATTTGATCATGGTACGATCCCAGATGGCTAGGGTTCCAGCATAAGCATTGGATTGGTTGGAGGTAGGCGCACTGGCATATCTTGCCACAGTTATATTGGTATCATTTGTGATTCGATTTGGGGCTCCCACTGGCAGGGTTGGCCACGCTGCCGGGACATGGCTTTGTCCTGCCGGTAGCAGTCCCTGATTGTGACTTGGCAATGCTGTTAAAGACTTCATGATAGGACTGGGTGGGAGTGCGAGGTTTGTCCCTGGCTCCTGCACGAACCGGAATGAGGTTACATTCCCCTTGTTAGGTGATCTAATTTGTCAACTTATTGGGTGTAGGTCTAAATTTCTACGTTGCGTAAAACATAATTTTGATTGGTATGAGTGTAGCACTGATTTGACTTACAACTCGTTCGTTTTCTGAGGCATTTTCAGTCACCAAAGGTGTTATCAAATTTAGACTAGGTGCGGGGGTCCGCTCTTCTGCGGTCTTGATTAATTAGTTTTACTAACTAACCATATTAGGTATATGGTTACCTGATCATATTAGGTTGGATGTGAAGATGTCCGATTGAGGCCTACAAAGCAAAAATTTGATTTGTATTTTACTGATGCAAATGTCTGCTGAGGCATTTACATTGGTGGCATCCTGACCGAGGTCTGGCTGATGACTGAGATGTAATCAGTTAGAGGGTCTAAAGACAACCTCCAATAAAGCCCCTCAGGAATCGGAATGGAGGGGGTGATGTGGCGAACATTACAAGTTGGGTGTCTTCTACTATGGGGTTTGGATGCCCATATAAGGTGAAAGCGATTCACAAATTATAGGCCACATACTGAGGAAAGCGAATTCAATACTGTACTGTTTCCAGTGATCAATTCTGATGATAATTTGGACTAAGTTTAAAGATGAAATGCCTGCAGATATGTCTGGATGTTCACAGGAACGATTTCCAACTACTGAAGTTGGATTTACACTTTCTCTAGAGGAAATGAAATGTATCTGTTTTTCTCGCTTCAAGTGTTTTTACATGGGTGAACCAGTTAGCGTGCACACGGGTTAGATTTTTAGGGATGTGGTTTGACCAAGAACTAACATGGATAACACATTTAAAGGAACTGAAGGTAAAATGTTGGACATGCTGAGAATTTTATTTAATACTTAATGGGGAGCTGATAGAGTTTGCATGTTGTGCTTCTACTGAGCTTTAGCCTGTTCCTGCTTGGACTACGGTTGTGTGGCTTATTCATTTGCTCAGACCACCCCTCTTAGAATGCTAGATTTCATCCATAATTTATTTATCTCTCTTGCAACAGATGCTTTCTGTTCAAGCCCTGTGGTAAATGGTGAGCAATCCCTTTCCAACAGATGGAATCAAATGGAAAGGGATTTTGCACTTACATACCTCGTATTAAAGTGCAAAAAAATCATTCAACGTTTGATGCAGTGTTCTCTAACCAACATCTGATTCGATATGATGAATGGCTGAGATCTACTGCTCCACTAAGAATCAGAGCTCACTACATTTTCTCAGCTCTAAATATACAATTACCTCAGTCCTTATTGTTGCTCCATGTTATTACCCCCATTGGCAGCCTTCTCTTGTTAATTACTGCTTTGATCTTTGCAAATGTAATAAAAAGAACACTAATCCGGTTATCGTACAAAATTAATATTATAAATAGCATGAATCCTTATGTAACAGTTTATATGGACAGCTCTAGAAACATTAATTCTGTTGGTTGTAGTTGGCAACAAAACTTATATGTGCCTTCCCAACATCACCAGTATTTTTGTTGCAGAACTGTATGCCATTAATAAGGCCTTATATGGTTAACCCAAACGTTTGACATGCTTTTGTTTGCTCCTATCCCATAAAGTGCGTTACAGGCAATTAGTGAAGTATATTCCAGATGTCCTGTTTGTGAGATTCAGTGCATAATTTTGCAAATGACTAAATGTAATACAATAGTGAGCTTTTGCTGGATCCTCAGCCAAATAGGAATTTCAGGCAATGAGCGCGCAGATGGTGCAGCAAAAGAGGCTTGTTTTCAGCCTCCTTTTGCCAATTGTGTTGCTTTGAATGATTTTGTCTGTTTCCTGAAGAGAGTAGTTCATGATAGTGGCAAAGTGGATGGGATGCTACCATGAACAATAAACTTCACCCATTTAAGAACACTGTCTAACGTGGAGCTCCTCATGCAGAAATAATTGCTGAGAAGAAATTATTATCTGCTGTTTGCGAATAGGACACAAAAGGTTCACTCCTGGATATCTGATATGACACAAACAGATGCACCCCTTTGTGCTTGCTGTGATTGCCAACTAACAGTGAATATCACATCCTTGTGGATTGTACAGGTGATTCAAAGAAACGGGAAATTTAAAAAATTAAATAACGTTAATGAAAAATTTTTTTTTAGAAAATGAATTTTATTTCATGTAATAGTACAAATGTTGCCATTTCAGGATACATACATTTTAGTTTATTTTTTAAAGATGACATCTTGCAGGTGACCTCCTCTTCTACGTAAACACTCACGAAGTCTCTTCGTTAAATTGCTCATGGTTTGACGTAACATCTCAACTGGAATTTCCACAATTGCTTCTCGGATTTTTGCCTTCAGTTCTTCCGTTGTAGCAGGTCCACTGTGGAACACTTTGCTTTTAAGGTGACCCCACAAAAAGTAATCCCAAGTCGAGAGATCAGGCAATCTGGGAGGCCATCTAATGTCACCATTTCGTGAAATGACACTTTGTTCAAACAATCGGCGTACAGCTGCCATTAATATTCGTGCAGTATGTGAAGTTGCTCCGTCTTGTTGAAACCCGGCTGTGTTAAGAATTGGTGGAAATCTCTTTTGTTGTTCCACAACAAAGGTTTCAAGCATGGCTACGTAACGAGCCGATGTCACTGTAATCGCAAGACTGTTGTCACCCTCAAAAAAATAAGGGCCTTATAACACCGTAAGATGACATAGCACACCACACAGTTACTTTCTGGCTGTGCAACGGATGCTGGTGTAGCTGCGTAGGATTTTCTTGTGCCCAGTATCTGAAATTTTGCTTGTTAACAAATCCACTGAGGTGGAAATGCGCTTCGTCTGACATCCACAGTTCGTGAACAAACTCTTCATTATCATTATTCTTCTGAAGCATTACATTACAGAATTGTGCTTGCACAACTGCATCGTTCGGTTTCAGTTCCTGGACGATCTGCAACTTGTATGGATGGAATTGCAAGTCCTTCACTAACATTCTTCGAACATTTGAACTATGCAATTGTAAAGATGCTGAGAGACGACGGATTGACCGATGTGGACTTCATGTGACAGCATCTTGTAAAACTTGAACATTCTGTGGTGTATGGACGGTTCGCTCATGGCCTGGAGGTTTCTTTTTCATTGCCGAACCAGTTTCCTCAAAATTAGATATCCATATTTTAACTGCATGTGCTGATGGAACATGGTTGTGCTGTCCCAGATTAAAATGACGGTGAAATTCTCTACGTGCTCCATCCACCCTGTCATTGTTTTTGTAAAATGTTTTGATAGCAAATGCACGTTGCGCACCACTCCAAGGATCCATGACAACTAAATGTCAGGTTAGGTTAGAGAGGCTGGCGCCACTTATCAAGTGGTACCAATCGTCCACGGCTACCAACACAGCTTTCAAAATTTCCCGTTTCTTTGAATCACCTGTATCTGTTAAGTGGCATTGCTTCACAAATTTAAACTAGGGGCTAACATGCAAACTTCTCTAGGGGATAATGAAACAAAGTTTTCTTATGTTTTACAATTCCTTAGGGTCGTCCATTTATATTAAAATATTTAAATTATTGTGTTTCAGCTATTTATGTCATTTGTCGTAAAGCAGATGGTAATTTTATTATCTTTAGCATACGCTACAGCTTTTTTCATTTTAAGATGTACTTTGTTTTTACAGATTGTTTTGTTTTTCTTTTTTAATTGTGAATTTTTAACACTTATTTTTTTAAAACAAATACATTGTGTCTGGGTGAAGATAACATGCAGGTGTTTTTCATTCTGAAAAAAAATCAATGTTACGTATTGTTGTATTTACAGGTGTAGGTGTGCTACTTTTCAAAAGCACTTTGCCTAACTTTATTTCTCCAACATTTTGAAAACTTGATCACAGTTTTTATACAGAGACCCAAAAGATAATTTTATATTTCATCCTTATATATATAAATATAGTAGTTGTCTTAGGGTTCTTTCAATAATGAATTTTCAAGACACAAAACTTAGCTGTTAGACACATTGTTTAATAAATTAAAATGTATAACTTTCTTTGTATTTATATTTAGGAATGTGAAACTTTTATTAAAAAAATTAAAAGAAAATATTATTACTACAAAATAACATCCATCTTGATCAAAACAGATACTAATGTAGATACAGATAATAATGCTGTTAAATAACATGGTACAATGTAATTTGATAGACAAGAAAAGTCTTATTATGCTTTGCCAATTTTAATAAATTATACTACTTTAAATATTTTCATACAATTTATTAAAAATAAAAGTAAAAAATTTCACTGTAATATTATTAAACTTCAGACTTCTGTCTGCTTAACACATTCAGTGCTAAGGGCGCTTCTAAGGCAGCTGATAGGCTACCATCTTGCCGCTCAAAAGCGCCATACAGACACTCTGTTCAAAGCTTTGTTTAGAACAGTCATAGTCATTCAGTTTTCAGTTACATTTTACATTAACAAATATATTTATGAAAATAATCTAGTCCATTCCAATCATCATAATCAAAACTGGAAAACAACATGAATTAATCTCTGCGTCTTGGTGCACTAGGGTTATTTCCACCTGATTGCCAAGATCCACGCCCAGGTCCTGCTCGACCCGGTGGACCTGTACCTCTTCCTCTACCACGAGCTGTGAACATACAAGAAAGAACAAATAGAAAACAAAACTGAATTGGTAAGAACACATTCAGTTTTAATCCAAATATAATTCCTATTATGAAAATGAAAAATTACAGGTAAAGATAATTCCTTTCTTATCTTAATACAAGGCATATTCATAAAGTAAGGGCAGTTTGGTCATTAAATAAATCTATTTCACTTTTCCATATAATTGCCATTCAGTTCCAAGCGCTTTTTGTAATGCTGCACCAGTTTCTTTAACCCCTCTGCATAGAAGTTTGCTGTCTGGGAATTGAACCAGTTGATAATGGCAGTCTTGAGTTCCTTGTGGTTTTCACACTGTTGTCCACCAAGCCACTTTTTCAAATGAAAGAAGAGGAAGTAGTTGCTAGATGCAAGGTTGGGAATATATGGACTGTGGTCAAAAAGTTCCCAACAAAAATCTTAAATCTTCTTGGTTAAGGCAGTGGTGCAAGGACGCACGTTTTCATGAAGGAAGATTATGCTGGACAACAGTTTTCTGCATCGTCAATTTTTGATTGCACGTTTTAGTTTGGTGAGCATTTCACAGTACACGTCAGCTGTAATTTTTGATCCATGTTCCATGAAATCAACCAAAATTACATCCTTTTTGTCCCAAAAAATAGTGGTCAACATTTTTGACTAGAGTATGAAGATTGCTTAAACTTTTTCGGTTTTGGAAAACTTGAATGGCGCCAATGCATTGACTGTTGTTTTGATTCTGCATTGGTGTAGGATATCTGTGCCTCGACGCCCATAACAATGTGGGAAAACAAATCATTTCCATCTTGTCGATAACAGTCCAAAAATGCTTGTCCACTGCACAATCTTTTTTCTTTGTGTTGATAGGTGAGTATTTTCGGTACCCACCTTGTACACAATTTGTGATATCTGAGCTTCTCTGTGACAATCTTGTAAGTAGAGGTATGTCCAACATGCAGAAATTCATCAGCCAATTCGTCAATTCCAGATCACATTGCAGTTTTCGGTTCACTTATTCAATGATTTCATCAGTCTGAATACTGGGCCAGCCACTACACTCTTTGTCATGCACATTTGTGCGGCCATTTTTTAAGTCTCGACACCAATGTCTAACCTTTCCTTCACTCATTACTGTAGGTCCATACACTAGCCACGACTCCCAATGACTTTCAGCAGCTGAAGATCCTTTTGCACATAAAAATCGAATCACAACAGGCAGGAGAAAAGATTGTAGTGGACATTGCAATCTGCATTCACCAGCAGGTAAAAAAGATTGTAGTGGACATTGCAATCTGCATTCACCAACAGGTAAACGACTACAAAATCAAAACAACTGCAATGACTTCCTAAATAGCCGATAGGTGACCCAGCATGCGTGAAACTGTGTTCAGACCTACTAATATTTAAATATAATTTTCTAAGCATTTGGCAATGTTGGTATTAATATAATTTTTATAAAAAAATATTTTCACTTACCAACAATTTTTAACGTATACATACAAACGCTTTCAGAGTCACTTCTCCATCATCAGAGATTACTTTAAGTTATTAATTTAATACTCATGTATATAAATTTTTATGTATAATTATAATTAAATTGAAGTTAAAAATTGTTATGCTCATAATAGTTGATTGTCAATTAATAAAATAAGTTATGCGTTAATAAAAATGTAACATCATGTCCGTAAGATGTTTATGATTATTATGAGATATGAAATGAAATAGTACCAACCTATTAATCAAGAATTACTGTATAATTTGTTTATATAGGATATCACTATTTTACTATTATTCAAATATATATGAAGTTTTTCTTATATGCCGGTTTTATGATAATTGTTGGTGTATTCTAATATTTTAATAAATTTGTTGGGTTATAATTATGTCCAGTTTCTAACCATGCTAAACACATTCTAGAAACTGAACAAAATTATAATCCTAACAAATTTATTAACATATTAGTATATACTAACATGAAACCAGAATATTAGAAAAATTTCATAAATATTTGAATAATAATAAATTATTGAGCAAACAAGTCAAATTCGATAATGATATCCTATATAAACAAATTATACTATAATTATTGATTAATAGGTTGATATTATTTCATTTCATATCCCATAACAGTCGTAAGCATCTTATGGACATGATGCTACATTTTCATTAATGTATTACTTATTTTATTAATTGATAATCGACAATTATGAACATAACAATTTTAACTTCAATTTAATTATAATTATACATAAAAAATTATATGCATGAATACTAAATTAATAATTTCAAATAATCCCGATGAAGAAATGACTATAAAAGCGTTTGGATATTTATATTAAAAACTTGTTGATATTTGGAAATATTTTATAGAAATTTAAATACAAACCTATGGCCCTTACTTTATGAATATGCCTCGTATTATTTGTACAAAGGTGATTTATTAGTATCACTATTACAAATAATATCAAGACAAATTTCAAATTATCACTGCCACAAAATTTTCATAAATATGAGGGTCGTTCAAATATAAACCGGAATTTTCCTGTGCGGACTGAGGAAGAGCAATGACTATGGTGGGGGGGCTATGGATAATTAGTTGGAATTGTGGAAGAGAGAAACTAGCTAGTTGTGCCTGTAGGTCGTGTTCCCATATCAGCAACAGAATATCTGAGTGGGAGATACAATCATCCATTGCACAATGAATTATTATCAGATCTCAACCCAACAAAGGTATCAAATCCTCTGAAATTTTGACTTTACTCCAGGCACAATTTAAAGAAGCTACCCTGTCAAAAACTCAAGTATTTCACTGATCCAAACAATTTTGAAGTGGCTGTGATGCAGCAGAGAATGAAAATCACTTACAGCATCCATGAACCGGCATCAATGATAACATTCAGGCCATTCATGACCTTGCAGAAGGTGACCACCACTGACATTGCAGAAGAGATAAGAGTGAGCGTACAATGTTGTCAAACACTCTTGGATAGAGCAGTGTCGGCCAGGTGCGTTCCATGCCTTTTCACTGAAGCACAGAGAAATGTCTGTAGACATCTATCAGTGTCTTCTGAATCATTTTGAGGAAGGAGAGGCATTATTAGACCATACTGACCTGGGATGAAATATGGGTCCACCACTACACTCTGGAAAGCAAGAGAACAAGTATGGAGTGTTGGAAAAGAGGAGAGGGAGCATTGATCAACGCCAAGAAATGATTGTCAGCTAGAAAAGTTCTGGCAACTGTGTTTTGGGACTAAAAAGGTGTGCTACTTGATTTCTTACATGAATTAAGGATGGCAAATGCACCATACTACTGCCAATTGTTGAATGATATCAGGGTTACTTATTCCAAAAAATGATTCACAATGTCCTCCTTCTCCATAACATAAAACCACTAAATCAGACATGCGATAAATTCGCTAAAATTCATTGGACACCTATTGATTACCCGCTGTATAATCCAGAGTAGTCACTGTGTGATTTCCACATGTTTAATTTGCTGAAAGAAGCTTTAGGAAGGTAAAAATCTAAAGATGATGCTACAGTTGAGCATTATGTGTGCAACTAGTTGTTAGGGCAGTGATCTTGTTTTTTTTTTTATGTGGAGATCAGGAAGCTTCCTCTCCGGTGGAGAAAATGTATTAATGTTGAAGGAAACTATGTCAAAAAATAAGGTAATTTATTTGTAATTATATCTAATACCAATAAAGCTATGTTTGTAAACAAATTCTGGTATATATTTGAATGACCCTTGTATAGTTTTCAGATGATTTAGTATTATATTCAAGTTCTTACATTTTTTTATCAATATCATTATTTTTTTTATATTATTAATGTTAATTGTATAGGATTTCTATCTTATATTTTGAGAGAATAAAAGCTAATACCTGTGGCATTCTTAACATGTTGGCTGTCATATTTTTTTTTTAATGCATTAATTTTTCATGTATTACAAGTCCCCCCATTGTCTGGTATTCACATTTCCAGTGGTGTGGTATGATATTTTGCAAAGAAGTTAGGTCAATTAAGTTCTGCTAGAATTAGAGACTGAGAGTAGTATTTCAATTATGGCAGACTAGGTGGAATGAGATGGCTGATGGGCGTTATATGCAATCAGCCATTTCACATCAGGGTCCCTGATGTGAGGAGTCTGCGGGGCATCTCTTGGGTGTTCCTAAGAAGTATATAACTCAATTTCTTTTGGGCCACAGAGATTTAAGGGATAGGTTGTCTCATTTCGGCCTGGCTGATTTGGGTCTGTGTTCGTGGTATGGCATATTATATATCTTTCTTGATTTATATGTATGTCATCGATATCATGAAAGACAATTAGAGGTAGTGAGGCAGCTCGGATCTACTTGGATCTACTTTAGATTTAAATGCTAACTGGAAAACTGAAGCTGACTGGTCAATTGTGAAGAACTTCATGAAATATTTGGTTCTTCAGTGAGCTGCAATGGACGTGTAGGATGGGTAGTTACCCGGGTGGTTAGGGACTGCTTGGGCATTCTCTTGTCGCCAAGATAGTCACCACTCTGTAGTTTTGTTTTTATTTGTAATTTCATAATGTTCGTTTTATTTCATTGGCAGGGCTACTCAAAGTTGAAATATTTTATTTCTACACAGTTCTGTTCGTTTGAGTAGTTTGTTTTTTGGTTTTGCGTTCACTGATAGTACATTCTTATAGTGATGGAAAAGTCATTCGCGGGATTTACATCGGTGGCATCCTGACGGAGGCCAAGCTGTTAATTGAGAGATGTTATTCAGACTGTGGGTTCATGGGTTCAGAAGATGACCTCCAGTAAAGCCTATCAGGGCTAGGTACGAAGGAGGTTGCATGGCGACCGAAATCGTCACATGGCGAATCTTCCCCTTCAGGGTCAGGACAATCCTATCTTGTTAAATTTTTGTCTCTTCTAACACTATCTGTCAGTCATTGACACAACTATTTATATTACTTATTAGGGCTACAAGCTATAAAAATGTCTACCTTATTTAAGTTTCGACTATACCACTCCTTTATATCTGGTACTGCACTAGTGACAGTAAATTTTACCTTTTTTTACAAATTACCTAGAACCTGTATTGCACATAAATAAGGGAAATCAAGGGGGAGAGTAAGACTTCTCACACTAAATGCTTGTATATGACATATGTAACAGGTATTGCAGCCAAATTGTTAAACTATAAGTTGATTTTCTTTTAACTAATAATGAAAAAGTAAAATTTGTTATTTATTTAAATTAATTATAGTTTAAAAATGAAATGCCTAGAACATAATTATGTTAAAAAAAAGGTAAAGTAACAATATTAAAGTGAAAAAAAATTGACCAAGAGGTAATTTTAGGGCTGTAGTCTACTCAAAAAATGTAAAAAAAAATCTTTTTTTCAAATTTTTCACACTTTAAAATGTGCTGGATTCAAATATGCATTTCTTTCTTATCTAAGGTCATTAGAAATGGTTGAAAATTCAATTTTAAGCAATCCATCATCACTGTGTCTCAACCAATGTAGAACCAAAGCACACCAAATGTCCTGCTGGCCAAGATAGTCTGTGTTTTTATAATAAAGCAAACGCTGAAAATAAAGTACCTAGTAGCCACACTACGAACATACATACATCAATAAATTTAATAGTACTTAAACATATAGCTGCTATTTATCATCAACGTAGTGATAGCAATTTCTTAGCCAGGTGCATAAAAGGGCTTAGAGTCGTAACGAGAGTCTTCATAGCTGCAAATGGAGACTGTGCGAAAAATCTCACACTTCTAAAGGACTTGTGGAATCTGCTGTTGCCAGAGCTGTTAGTGAATTTAATTTCGGTAATATGGCAAGAATCATGGTGACGCAAACAGCTTCTACATCACCCAATAGTAAGTCTATATGTTACGCTAGACGAAGAGATGACCAAAGAAAATAAAGAATGGAGCTTTCAGCATGTAGAAAGCACAAAGAAAGAAGAAAACTATGGTTGAGAAGTTAAAAAAAGAAGAAAGAAAGAGGATAAAGAGGGAGTTACGTATGGTACTGGAGAATTTCAGAGGTATACGTTTATTTTTCAATTTTCTGAAAATTTATTTTTTTCATGTTTTGCCATAAATAAATTCTTATAACTTTTTTCTATTATAGATATCTGCATAATTTTCTTGTAATCTATTCAGAATAAAATGCTCTTTCATCTGTAGTATGGATATGTTTATGTAGAAAGTTAAAAATGTATTATAAAATCTTGAATTTTAACTACGATAAAGAACTGTCGTTTCTAAAAAGATTTTTAATACTTTTTAAAAAGCTAGTCAAAATGTTTCCATAGTACAGGATATAGAGCATTATTTCATGGTTAATTTTGCATAAACACTGTACTTGTACCCTTGAACCTCACAAAGTTCATAAGTTATAAGATATTTTGTAACGTTTAATTTTCACACCACCACTCTTATATTAGGGGTTGTAATTATTATATTAAAATAAATATTATAAAGTATGATTTGTAATTTTATATAGTTTATTATAAATAATTAAATGAGCCGCTTACATGCATTAAATAAACAATTTTTTTTTAGTAAACAACAGCCTTATAAAATGACTGCCAGCACTGTAACTATTGTACTTCTTTTCCAGTTTGTGTAAAAGGGGTGAAAATGGAGAAATTCAATTAAATGTGAAATTCTAAGTGTCATCTAGTTTCTAAATGCAAAAAACCCTTCATTACACTCCACTAGATATCTATGTATCAATGCTAGTGATATCTAGTTATTTCTCAATAACAAATAACTTAGGTCCTAAATAAGGTATATTCCAAATGTCATCAAAAACAGACCTGAGACCTTAATTGTACATAATTACCACTTAAATATGTAAATTTAAGTACTCTATTCAGTAATAAAGATATTTGTGTTTTGTCATAGAAATAGCTGAACCACAATACTTCTCAGTAATATTGCATCTAAGGAGACGTAACTAGATCTGTCTATTATCAATACACTCAGAGCATAAAAGAATTACTTAGTTAGTACTTTTTTTTAATGGAGGCCACTCAATGTTTGCTGTTTTCTGTTGGTATTTTGTTAGTTAATATTGTATTTAGTTTAAATATCACTTTTGTAATTAATTAATAAGTTGTATATTTAATGTTTATTAGATGGAGTTAATGATTATTGGGTTGGTTTGTTTATATTGATATCGCATGAAATTCAGTATATAAGGAATTGTTAGTTACGTTACCTAACCTAACCTACAGCTCATCTAATTGACTTTAAATATACAAATTGTACACAATTTATTAATAGCAAATGTGTATTATTTACTCAGTAAACAATGTATATTGTCAACAGAAAACATAGGTTCCTTTATTTTACGTGGTAATTACATACAATTAAGGACTCGTCCCTGATTTTGATGAATTTATAATGACATTCCTTAATTAACCTTAAAATTAAATATGTTAACCTTAATATTAAATTGCAGATTGTTAGGATTATAATTGTCCTTAATTATATACAATAACCAATTATTTAGTCTGAAAATATTGCATATTACACATGTACACAGCTGAATTATGAAAGATTCCCTTCTAAGTTATACAGTACTATCTCACTTACACGGAAAACTGTAACTCAGGTGAAAAGTGTTAACAACAAATAATTTCAATAGTAATGAATAATTTAGGTCCTAAATAAGGTATAATCCAAAATTCATCAAAATCGACGGTAAGTCCAAAATTGTTTATAATTATTTATTCTACAATACAAAATTAAAAAAAAAATCTGTCTGATGCAATAATGTTAGTGATATTTCAAACTGAAATAATATCAGGCTGTTACTGCAAAAATCCGGTTAAATAATTATATATAACAGTCTAAAATACTAGTTACAGGTGTGAAAATGGCCACACAGACACTCTCCATTACGGTATTGGTAAGGGATTAGAAATCGCTCAAAACTACTATTTTGTACAAAAAATATTCTAATCTTGGTAATACTAGAATACTCTTCCAAAATATAAATGGCTGTAAAATTTTACAGTAAAGCCTGCTTCACGTTAACTCGAGTTTAACCACAAAAATCTTACTCAACAAAGGCAAGGAGTTCAATTCATTAACCGCGATAAGATACTAATAAAGATAAGTTTGTACAACTATTTTACTTGTATGCTTCATAAGTGTAATACATCTTTACTACAATGGTCCAATCAAAATATTTTTCCTAACCTAATCAAGATTTACATTCACGACGCAAATTATGGTTTAGTAACTTTACTTAACTAAAAATATTAAAAAATCATTTAAATAACGTAACATTTAACGTACCTTGAGCACGTAAGATAGCTGACTTTCCTCGCCCGGACGCAGTATTACTTTTATTACCTTGCCTTTTAAACATGGGAGCATTCTTTAACATATCGGGTAAAATAAAAAATCTTATTTTTGAACCTCTTATATAAACATTTTCTAACTGTGCTACTCTTCCATCTCTGTACGTAACTGTAATTGTAGACATCTGACAATTCATATTATCTTCGGCTTCTATTAGTTTACCACGATAAACTTCACCGGTGTTCGTTTCACAAGTGACGATATGACCCTCGGCTTCGTGTAATACCTTAATTGGAACTCCAATCGACATCCTGAAAGCGATAAATATAAAACTTACTACAATCAATTCGATAAGAATAAAGGATATAAGAATAAAGAAATATATGATCGTCTAATTATAACCAACGTCTATCAACTGAACGCACAATCAACGTTGTGGAAACTAAAGCACGCCAAATGTTACCAACCCGTTTCACCAAATATCCCTCTACATTAACTGACATTTAACTATTTAAAATTTTAATAGACATATAGCATTTTTTTAGTACGCTTAACGCCGTTTAAACAACATTAAAAATATTTTTTATTCAAAATAACGTTAACGTAAAAGTAATGTTAATAGAATAAAATTGCGCAGATCATTTAAAGTAATCAATGAATATTAACCCACCGGGTTGGTCTATTGGTGAACGGGTCTTCGTAAATCAGCTGATTTCGAAATCGAAAGGTTCAAATCCCAGTAAAGGCAGTTATTTTTAAACGGATTTGAATACTAGATCGTGGATACCGGTGTTCTTTTGTGATTCGGTTTCAATTAACCACACATCTCAGAAATGGTCAACCTGAGAATGTACAAGACTACACTCATACATATCATCCTCTAAAGTAATCCTGACGGTGGTTCCGGAAGCTAAACGGTGGTTCCTGTTGTTATTTATTACAATATATTACTGAAAGTTTCTGCAATTAAGGATAAGTTGAACAAAAAAGATACATAATGTCATGCATAGAGGAAGAAAAATGATAACAATCCAAAATTTTTAACTGCAATTGCGTACTATCGTTCCTCAGTTACTCGTAAACAAAGTAATTTTTTCCTTGTATCCGGTCGACTAGCATCATAGTATACTCCCTTCTTACTCCAATATTCGAGCAATTTGCCTACCTCTTCGTCTATGGTGCTATGCAATTTGCCGGAAAGTTCGCAATCGAGTAGATGCTTGTCATTTTGTACCTTGCCGCATTCATTAGATCGCTGTCCGTAAGTCGCCATTAACGAAGATTTTGCTTTGAACGGGCTATAGACCTGTTCAGTGTTTTCCATTGTGCGTGGGTGAGGTGGTTACCACAAACAAGTGACTCCAGCCTAATTCAAGGCTGGTTCCATATTCGATGTCGTTCGGCTTCAGCGGATTCGCGTAGTTCGACTGTACTCATGAAACTGTGCCTGGATTTTAGCCGATACTCCGCTAACTTTCTGTAACCGTGGAATGGTGGCAAAACGTCGTTTATCGCTCTTGTTTTCTCCTTCTTAGATTCTACTTCACAACTTTTAACTTTTGGTGGGGCGATTCTGCTTACTTCGTACAGTTTTTTTTACAGGAGTTGGATGTACGCATCTTTTTAACTTTTTAGACGTTTATTTCGGAGTTGTAGTCGGCATGCTTCATTCGGAGTACATTTACTTTATTATGCAGGGCTCCGGACAGGGCATATGCATTCTTCGTATGATTAACATATGAACAGTGCGGATGTTTTGAAGATATGGTTTAACACCCCATTTGCTACTTGTTAGTCAGCTTGCGAATTATATTTGTTCTTGCCGCAACTTTCATTTTGGTAGCTTCACAGTACCACTTATAAGTGAATGATCTGTCTAGGATTACGCCCATATACTTAGGATGTTCTGAATGTTTCAGTTCCTTATTGCTAGCTGTCGTTTTACCTTGCGGCTTCCGAGAGTGCGCAGATCTCTGTTTTTGACGGATTTGGTTTCAAGTGGTTAGTTCTGTAGTATGTTTCGAGTACCTCTGTTGAGTTCCATAGATCACCTGCATACAGTAAGTGACAAATATATTCTTCTACTGGCTGATCATAGACAAACATGTTAAAAACAGTTAGTGACAGTTCACTCTTCAAAGTGCTGCATCAAGTTCAAGATTTGGCTCGTGCAGGGCTTTCCTTGTCTGAAGCCAACCGGTGCCGTATTAGGCGTGCATCAGTTCTGTCATTCATACAGTTACGAACGATTTTCGAAGATCTTGTAAAGATGACATGACAGGGAGATTGGACAATAGCTTTTTTTTGGGTAGCATGGATCTTCGCAGTCTGGACATCTTTAAGGTTCCAATATAGGTCTTGTACACTTTTTGGATCCAAGTTATTGTCTTAAGGTCGATGTGTTTGATCTGCTCTAGGTACATGTTACCTATGCCAGCGGCTTTCCTGTGTTTGACTATTTGGACTGCGGCAGTTATCTTGTCGTTAGTGATTGGAGTAGCAAAGATTTCGTCGAGACTTGCCATCTGGTAACTTTTTTCAGTTCCCCTCGGCTTTTCTTTTTCCTATTCAGGAGTAATTGGAGGGCAACCTGATGGGCCGTTACTTGAGTGAAGTCGCCGTGACCTTTTTTGCCGTTTTGTTTCTTCAATAGCTATCCTTTTTTTTGCCTGTTTAGCCTCTGTGAATTACCGTACAGATGTTACTTCAGAGGATGACATGTATGAGTGTAAATGAAGTGTAGTCTTGTACAGTCTCAGTTCAACCATTCCTGAGATGTGTGGTTAATTGAAACCCAGCCACCAAAGAACATTGGTATCCACGATCTAGTATTCAAATCCGTATAAAAGTAACTCTACCTTTATTAGGACTTGAACGTTGGAAGTCTCGACTTCCAAATCAGCTGATATAGAAAGATGCGTTCACCACTAGACCAACTCTGTGAGTTCTTCAACAGCTGCCACACTCTGTGGCTGTCTTTGCAGAAGTCTAGGTTTTCCATCACTTTCTGCTAATAATTTTACCTCGATTGCGAGATTATTGCCAAATTCTATAATGTCTTCGTCGAAGGGATTCTTGTTAAATTGGTTGATATATTCCTTGTATTGTGCCTTCAGCCATCGGACCGTTTCCTTGCATGATGGCGGCTCGGAGGTTCACAAAACCTTAACTACAGGATGCCCTCAGGGCAGTGTTCTGAGTCCCCTTCTTTAAATCATGGAATTCGATTCCATGTTGCGTTTGAGGTTGCCATGTGGTTGTCGTGTCGTCGCTTATGCTGATGAGGCGCTGCTACTGATTGAAGGGGATTTGCGTAATGAGGGAGAATTCCGAGCTGCTCATGCTTGTAAGACACTTTGGCTATGGAGTCTCCAACATGATTTTCAGCCCAGAGAAAACCATAATGATGTTGTTTAAGGGCTGATTGGCTGTGCTTCCCGACGAATCCGGTCTCCCCGATGGCTGGTCTTCCCGTTCGGTTCGTTGCGGCTCAAAAGTACCTGGTTGTTATCCTTGATGAGAATTTTCGATTCAAGGAACATCTACAGTATGTAGCAAAAAAGGCCACTGATGCTTTTTATGGAATCTGTAGAGTCATTTATCCCGATTGGGGGTTGAATTACCGTACCATGCATATCCATTACAAATGTGTCAGTGAGGCTATTATGCTATATGCTACACCTGTCTGGGCTAACCGCTTGGCTTTTAGATATTACGCAAACATTTTGCTACAGGCCCAGCGACTCCTCTTGCTGGCGGTTATAGAGTAGTCTCGCGGGATAGCTGAAGTAAAACCAATAGATATTTTGGCTTGTGTCATATTGTGTCATATATTGGCTTGTGATATTTGGTTTGTGTCATTCACCGCATAACCTCAGTTAACATTCTAGCTGTTGAAGTTGCCGATTACTATTCTTATTTGCTGTGAGTCTACGAATTGGATTTCTCTCCATTTGAATTTTGTGTTTGGTGGCTTACAGGCTGACACCATACATCTCCCAGTATCGGCCATCAGGATCTTGATGTCATTTACTTCGGACTTCGAGGCATTTTGCACATCCAATTTCTGCCTAATATAGATGGCACTGTCATACTTCTCATGTGGCCTATCAATTACCAACTTCATTCCCTTAATTACTGGTTTCCAGTTTCCATTATGCATGTGTTTTTCTTGTATAGTGAGTACATCAATATTATGCATCCTTATTAGATAAAGTTAGTTCTTTCGATGAGCATAAACCTTCTCTTTTTATTGAGATTATTTGGAACAGATTCGCCTTCTTATATGGTGGCCCTAAAAAGGATTGTTTTAATCCGGATTTAGGATGCATTGACAACGATTGATGGAATGATTAGCTAGCAGCGTATAAAGTAGTTCTGCTGTTTCCAGGGGGTGCCAGCTGTATTGAAAAATTGTTAGTTGTTTATTGCTTTTTTGCTAGATTCATTTAATTAATGTTGATAAATTACAGCATGCATGAAGACTCATCCTGTGCCCCCCAAAGTAACAAAGTAATAAACCGTTGATAATTTCACATTTATAACTGTTTAGTTATTGTTATGGAATGAATTTCGCAAAATACTTAATCGGTTCAGTATCATGTCAAAATTCAGTCAAAAGAATATTATTTGCTGGCAAACAGAAGTAATGAACTGAAAATGGAAGTCTATTGTAATGATATTTTTTGTATTGAATTTTCTTGGAAGAAGTCTCATTTGAAATATTTACTATGCTACAGCTCTCCTTAAATAATTTTATCTTAAAAGTCATTAATTTGGTCTTAAAAGTAATAAGATTAACTTCTTGAGGCTCCTCTGGTACCACATTTTTATTACCCTGGCAGAAATCTTAAGCTGAAATTAAAATTACATATTTTGTACAAAAATCATTCTAAATTTTATTTTCTTTATTTTCCCCTGAATCTTTTACCTCAGTGTATAAATCACAATAAACTGCCTTTCCAAGAAGGATCAATTGAAATTGGAGAAGGAGTCATTGAAATTTCAAAATCACTTTCTTTAGATGTTTTGTATAATTCTATTTACTTTTATCTTACATAGCATTCTTTTAATAACATAGGCAAAATTTTAAACGTGTAAATCATTATGGTTAGTAGAAATAATCTGAACTTTTATTAAAATAGATTATGTTATTTATGTGTAAAATATACAGACAATAGAACTGACACAAATTGAAATAAACAAAGCCAATTAAGCAAAAGTCTTCATCCAAGTTTTTCTCAATATAATCGTAAGTGAGTGGAAACAAATCAAAATGTTTGCTTTGAAGGCAATAATCCAGACATCAAGCTTCTTAATGCAAACATTAACTTGTCTTATTAATAAAATGTTTTTATCATGTCCTTGTAAATTCACATTCAAATCGTTTAAATGCAAAAATATAATATGTAATCAGTTAAGTAAGCCAACAGCAGCATTACTCATTATTCTGTAAAAAAACATTGAGAATGTCATTTGTTTATCCTGGAAAAATATTATTAATTCATCTCTCAATTCCAACAACTGGGTTAACAGTTTCTCCTGCGAAAACAGTGACTTCCGTATGGAAAAGAAGAGATTTTATATTTTCGCCAGTTTCATCACCTAGTTCAGCTAAGAGCCAATTCTGTAATGGTCAGTGTTTAATAAAATTATCCATTTTTACAGCTATACAAAGAATTTGAGATTTTCCAACATATTTTTTGTATCAAGAGTATGTCTGTGAAGAAACACTACGTCCATTCTGTCCTTGTTATAAGATGCTCTTTTAATTTTTCCAGAAATCTACTGTTCTTTCCTGTTATCACCTTTGTATAATCACTAGATGTGCAATACATTTTGTCCAACTTTTTTTTTTATAGATTTTAGTAGCTTCATAAAAAACGTCAAAAAGACATTGTTTTGTTGTGTAACCAGAAATTGATTTGCGAATCAACTTATTTTCTATGACCCTATGATATATGACCCTATCGCATTCATATCTCACAAAACATAAGAACTGAGAGATGTTTGCCATATCTGTTGATTCATCAAATTGAATACTAAAAAATTCACTTGAACTCAGTAGCTGAATTACGTGATCGCGAACATCTGCATCCATGTTATCGATTCGCTTTGATTCTGTGTCGTTAGAAAGCGGAATTCTTCTCATTTTTTTGCTTCTTCCATGCCTGTAAAAACACTGACCGTATCAACTGCAGCAGGCAATGTAAGGTTTTCTGCAATTGTATAGGGTTTGAACATCTTAGCTACTCTTAATGCTATATATTAAGATGCTCAATATGTACTTTTATCAGTATGGGTTGATTAACAAATAGAAGCTTGTTGATTTCTCAAAGTATGTAATTTTCTTTCGAAAAATTCCAAGAGTCTGCTTTTATGATCTGGATTTTAGTTTCCAAGTCTTCATGCTTTCATCGGAGAGGACTTGAAAATAAAAACAATGCACTGTGGCTTTCCAACCGATGAGGTAAAACCATAATTTAATTGTCATTATATAATCTTGTCTTTCTACTGATCGATTCATTAAATGTGGTTGGATCAATTTTTTCATATATTTATCCATTTTGCATAAGAATTTAATTTAAAAAGTTACACCGTTTGACCAGACACTAAAAAACTGAAACTTCAATTATTATTATTTTCAATGAAACAACGCTTTTAATAACTTAATAAGGACACCAGACGCACTGACGCACGCCTTCTGCATTCGAAACTAAACTGACTTTCTGCAATCCCTTACGCCTCTTTTATACTGTTGAGAGTACGACGTGTTCAAACGTATCAACGTCATGTTCGAACATGACGCTCTCTCAGTGAATGTTATACAACCAGACCAAATTACAAGGAGCACGTACACATCAAGTTAGATAACACTCATGTTTGTACACTTCATATATGCATATTCTTATCCTCGCTATCAACGCAGCTAAATAGTTTTACCTCGGTTTCATTGGATTATGGTTGGGGGGGTTGCAAAATATTCATTATATATTTTTTAGGTTCGTGAAGCTAAAAAGGTAGAGAGAGATTCACTGCGCTAGAGCTATGCTTCAAGAAGAAAAGTATGGTTATTAGTCAAAAAAAGGGGTATAAGTTTTTTCATTTCTCGACATTTCATGACCCAGGCATCTCAAAAAATAAAAAAGGGGTAATTTTCGTACTTATGTGTATATGTGAGTTGGCGTGTTTGAAGCTTAGTAACTTTTGACTTGATGAACCGATTTTGATGAAATTTTGCACAGAGACCGTAAAACGGTTTTTTACTTGGGCAATTTTACAGTAAAATTTTGGGATCAAAATCTCCTGGGAATCGGGATGGAGTTTTTTCGGGGTCAATTTTCTCAAAGTTTGAAAATATAATCCCACTAAGCTTAGTACATGCATGCATGCTTATCTTACCATTGAAAAAAAATTTTCTCTGAATTCTTAGTTCCTCAAAAATCGAAAAAATATCTTTTTATATATTCCATATCTTTAACTGAATTTTTTAAATATCTTTCTAAGCTTAGTAGTACAAACAACCTAAAAATATATATATATATATAAATATATATATATAATATATAATATAATATATATTATATATTATATTATATATATATATATATATATATATATATATATATAAGATAAGCATGCATGAATCATAGCGAATCGATAACATGGATGCCGATGTTCGCGATCACGTAATTCAGCTACTGAGTTCAAGTGAATTTTTTAGTATTCAATTTGATGAATCAACAGATATGGCAAACATCTCTCAGTTCTTATGTTTTGTGAGATATGAATGCGATAGGGTCATATATCATAGGGTCATAGAAAATAAGTTGATTCGCAAATCAATTTCTGGTTACACAACAAAACAATGTCTTTTTGACGTTTTTTATGAAGCTACTAAAATCTATAAAAAAAAAAGTTGGACAAAATGTATTGCACATCTAGTGATGATACAAAGGTGATAACAGGAAAGAACAGTGGATTGCTGGAAAAATTAAAAGAGCATCTTATAACAAGGACAGAATGGACGTAGTGTTTCTTCACAGACATACTCTTGATACAAAAAATATGTTGGAAAATCTCAAATTCTTTGTATAGCTGTAAAAATGGATAATTTTATTAAACACTGACCATTACAGAATTGGCTCTTAGCTGAACTAGGTGATGAAACTGGCGAAAATATAAAATCTCTTCTTTTCCATACGGAAGTCACTGTTTTCGCAGGAGAAACTGTTAACCCGGTTGTTGGAATTGAGAGATGAATTAATAATATTTTTCCAGGATAAACAAATGACATTCTCAATGTTTTTTTACAGAATAATGAGTTTAATGCTGCTGTTGGCTTACTTAACTGATTACATATTATATTTTTGCATTTAAACGATTTGAATGTGAATTTACAAGGACATGATAAAAACATTTTATTAATAAGACAAGTTAATGTTTGCATTAAGAAGCTTGATGTCTGGATTATTGCCTTCAAAGCAAACATTTTGATTTGTTTCCACTCACTTACGATTATATTGAGAAAAACTTGGATGAAGACTTTTGCTTAATTGGCTTTGTTTATTTCAATTTGAATATTAACTGAATTTTTTAAATATCTTTCTAAGCTTAGTAGTACAAACAACCTAAAAATATATATATATATATATATAATATAATATATAATCGATATAATATAATATATAATATATATATATATATTGGTTGCCATATTGGAGGCAAGGAGCCGATCAGTTTAAAAATATCGATTTTTTGAATTTCTCAAAATTTTTTTTGTTTATTTAAACTTTTAACAGAATTCAAAATTTAAATAATAAACTTATAGTAATAATATTACAAGAAATCTTCGGTAACGTTTTATTGGTTGTACATTATTTGTTAGTGGATTTTTTTTTTAGTATCTTCTTTTCTTGGAAGGTGATTTTGGTGATGCGGGAGGGATTAATAAATAAAATACCGTTGTTCGAATTTTTAAAACTTTTTTGGTTTATTTAAACTTATAATTAAATTTTACAATAAAACTTCGTCATAAATTACCCCCTCCCCAAAAAAGAAATCTTAGGTAACCTTTTTTATATATGTATAATTAATTATTTTTACATTCTATAAAAATAAATAACCAGTGTCAGGAAAGTATTACAAGTTTGTTGTCAGATTTTTTCAAGTTGTAGCTATAAAAAAATTTAACTCATAAAAATTTTATATGAGGTAGCTTTCAAGCAAGGTCAGATGCAACACAAGTTTTTTACTTTTTACTTCCTTGTACGACGTAAATGAAGTATTGTGATCGTGAAAAATCTCGGTTTTCAGATTTCAACGGAAATATCCATTTTAACTAGTTTTGGCGTGACGTCTGAATGCACGGATATGTTTCTCATAACTCAAAAACGATTACCCATAGGACGTTGAAATTTTGGATTTAAGATTGTTATAACATCTAGTTGTGCACCAACAACTGATTGAAATCCACTTAGCTAAAAGTGTCCAAAAAAGCTCAAAATCGAAAAAAATTTGAATTTTGAATTTTTTCTTAACCGCAATAATAAACCCTCATTGAGAGTTTTCAACGATATATATATAAGTGGTACTTATTTTCATTGGTTCCAGAATTATAGCCAAATGAAATTTTAATTAATGAAATATTTAGATTTTTGAAGGGGAAGGCACATCGGTTCGAATCAGACTTCATCTCTTTTTTTTTTCAACTTTTTATTTTTATTTTAAATGTATTGATTTATTAATAATTTATAACCTCTGATTGTAAAATGTTTTTTACAATAAATAATAATTCAATAATAACAATAGAAAAAAGAACATGAAAAAATCGGATGTTATTAGTGAAATAAAATTGTATGTACTTTTCATTTTAAAGAAATGTGTATATGTAATTTAATAGGCGTACGAAAAAGTCATGTGGTGTCCACATCAAATTTTTTTAATTGTACTTTATTTGTTGCGTAGTTAAGGCATAGTATTTAAAAACTCTGTAGTATATCTGAAATAAATATCTGTCAAGAGTAAACCAGGAAAAAATATGCTACTCTTTGTTGACTTTTTTTTAAATGTGATAGTTTTTCTTTATTGGAAATGCTTTCTTAAAGTGGAAAATATATAATTTTACAATAACTAACATTTAGCTAAGGGTATTATTATTATTAAAAAAAAAAATTGCAAGCATTCATTCCTCGCAAAATATTTTAGCATTACTTGATTGCTATTAATTTATGGTCTTTAAAACACTTTCTTTTTTTTTTGAATGACAACAAAAACTAATAATATAACGTGATTAAAAAAAACGTATGTAATATGTATAAGTGTACGTTAAAGTGACTTGTATATGGGACACAAAAAGCTGTATTTGATGTTACAGTAAATTACCAGGATATTTTGTTTAAACGTTCAAAAAAAAAAAACAAATAAAAAACTGTCGGATTACTGTAGTTGATTGTCTTACTTTGTAGGTTTATGGATGATTCAAATCGCCGACCGGGTGGCTTCCACTGGTGCTGCACTCGTGCGGATAAACTAATAATCAATGTTGTTGTCAGCGGTATTTGTGTTTAGTAAGTAACCGGCACCGTTGTATTTCGGTAATGTGACATTCCGTTCGTATCAGATGAAGTACTTTATTTAGTTGTTCGTTCCAGATAGTTTTTATAGTATTTTTTTTTTTTATTCTTATTTTCTAAAAGTTATTTGGATATGTCACAGATTGGTAAGTGAGTTTTCTTTTTATTAAAATTTTAATATTAGAAATAATATGGAAAATATTACCGGTAATTCAAACAAAAAGAATCTTCGACTCAAATGTAATATTTATTTATTTCATCTTAATAATATTCGTGTGATATTCATTTATTTCATCACCCCAGAATTTTTTATTATAATTACGAGTTGATTATGGAAAAACCAAAATCGTTCTGAGAATCGAATCGATCTGTAAAAAACGTCGTCGGTTATGAAAAGATTAATAACCTATTATAATTAATATCTTTCAGTTATTAATATTTTTTAATTTAAATATAAAATCTATTCCGGTCGGGACAAGAAGTTTTAAAGTATGTAAATAATAAAGTTATGTTCAAATAATGATTTTTTCTCGATTAACTGGGAATCACTATCGGTTATAATCTGTAATTTTGTATTAATTAACAATATTCTTTTTTGCAAAATCATTTTTATTATATGTTAAAATTAACTTCAATTTCTTAATTAGGTTAGACTGTTCCCGTATGCCCCATCAGTTAACATAATACAACGGCCCCTTTGATCGGTACCGATATTACGATTACATAATTTAGTTTGATACGATACCGGTAATGTTGAAAAAATATAATTGCAGTTCACTTACCGAACCTGAGCGCTGAATTGTTTGTGATAACATTTATTCGGTTGAATTTTCGTGATTATAGCGATCGAGAAGCATATAACTTTAGAAATGAGTAAAATCGCTGCGTGCTTCTCAAGTAGACGTTACGTCGCCGATTGCACGGTCGGTACTTCCATTAATGATAGAAGTGATAATTTTGGCTCGTAGAATTTATCGGATGTTCTGTGAAATGAAAAATTCTCGCAATACGATCGAGTCGATTTCGTCCATAATCTTTAATTACTGGATTTTTACAACCGGATGTCCTTCTGACGATAGGAAGATGGAAATTTGTAGCGCCAGAAAAAAAATCGCGTCTAATCCGATCAAAGGGACTAAGGTGTTTACCACTCCACGAAGGTCTCGGTCGACTATATTAAATGCTTGTCATATCTACGTAAAATTCCCGTCTGAAGTAAAACATTATTTCTTACAAGTCCTTTAAATAGTCAAAACAAGTTTTCGGAGACTAAAATGGTGTGTCAAATTTTTATTTGGTCCCGAAAAATTAGAATCGCGCCGATCTTTACTTATTAAATAAAATATTTGATTCAGTCTAACGGCTCATCCTTACGGCTCATTAATTCTTAAAAAAAAAAACAATATTCGTTTATTTATAACGAGAAAATCGAGCTGTTTTAATAATTTTTCCTTAAAAGGTCTTACATTATCCTTCAGTTGTCATTTTTAAAGGATCAAAAAAATACTCGGAAGTATTTATTTAAAATTTAATTAATATATTTATTTAGTACTACTCTCGGAGGGATTTAAAAAAATAATAAAAATACAAGTGTATCCTTATTTAACGTAAGCATAATAGTATGCTCTAGAATATTTTTGCTACGTAAATAACTTTTTTTTTCTATGAACGTCTGTTTGACCGTTGCTATCTGCGCATAGTTATAATTTATTTTTTATTATTTTTATTCCTCCGTTTAAGATTTAGTCAATCGAGTAAATAATAAACGGGTTTCATTTTATTTGATTTTTTAATTATATATTTACTATACATACTCGTATGTATTTACGTAAAATATCTATTCTATACCTCACTAGAAAGGCTTAGGCGCGGGCATGAAAAGTTGTTCGTCTATAGAAATTCATTTAAAAATTAAAACCTTAAAATAATAATAATAAAAACACCCTATTTAAGATAATCTTAATATATAAATGCAACATTGAGTAATAAAACAATAAAAAAAGCAAAAAGTCAAAATAAAATATTCACCGATAATTTCATATCGATGGTTCAAATATCACCGATGTAAATAATTTATATCGACGTAAATAATTCTGAATTAAACCGAAGCGGAATTAATAGATGTGACAAGGATAAAAACGTCTATAATAAGTCCGATGATCTAAAGGTACTCTAAGGGTGGAAGAAGTTCCGCGGCCTCTCTGCCCGACGGAAGTAACCGCTCCTATATCTTTCTTCTAAATTAAAAAAAAAATTAAATCGTATTACTCTAACCATTCCTAACAACATGTAAAAATTTTTAAATTAAACACTAATAAAAAAAAAAAAAAAAACAACTAATTGCAAATCTTAAAAAATGCATCGTATTATTGAAAAGTAACCGATAACTTTAAAATCCTTTCATAGCTTTAATATGTTGTTGTCATTCTATGAAAATTGTTTTACGAATGAAAAATCGGAATTTTATTTTTTTTTTTTTATGAAAGATTCAACAGCTGTGGTGATTAGCACGGTGGAAATCGGTAGCGTGTGAAAATATGCCGTACCAAGATTCGAACCCGGGAACTCCGCATGAAATGCAGAGACGCTACCCGCTCAGCCACGGAAGTCAGCAGGAATATTATTATTATTAATAATTTAAATCGGTGGTATATTTTTCTCTAAAGAATAAATCTGATCGACAAAAATGGGACGTTATAATTGTTTTTTTATTACTTAATAACATGCTGATGAAGTCAAATCAGATTTATTATTTTTTAAATCGTACGTATATAGATTTATAAAAGATATTTGAATACAAAAATTGTTTGTACGCGATGATATATCGAACTAAAATTGTCCCTTATCGATTTTGATTCTCGATAAGTATGTAAAACTGTTGAAATTTTTTTTTCTTAATGTGTACCTTGTAATCTGTTCAACTAGCGAACGAAAAGCAACTTCCCCGCGGCCCGATGAGATGAGAGTGATATTTATGACATGGAAACGAGGTGTAGTCTTGTTCAGACTCAGACCGACCGTTTCTCAGTGGTGATGTTAATTAAACCCCGATTACCAAAGTATACCGGAATCTACTGTCTAGTATTTAAATCTGTATAAAATCGACCAGCTTTTACTAGGATTCGAATCTTAGAACCTTCGATTTCGATCGGTTGCTAAACAACTGATTTGCGACGACGAGTTAACCACTAGACCGGTTCGGTACACTTTGCACGAATATTGAAATTTTAAACATTTAACAATTTTTGAATACTTGAAATCTTTGAAAGCTTATTATAAAAATTTAAATATATAAAAATCTATTTTAACCGTTAGTCTAGCACCGTAATACTTAAGCATCTACTTTGCGATACATTACGGTTTCGTAGGTAGTGATTACTGTGTAAGTGATATGCCGGGTTGTTTAATTTAGCTTTATTTTTCTAGCGTGTTATTTAAATTTTTCATAGCATAACAAACGATAAAAAAATATTAATATTATGAACACATAAAAATAAATAATAATTTGTTTTTTATATATATAGAATTCCCATCGATAACGATTTTATTTCTGCGATCGTATTTTGAATTTTAAGGGTGTCTTCATTGATTAAATATTTTCGAGGGACGATCAAATCGATTTCGTTTCGTACTAAAATTAAACCGTACTATTTTGTTTCGAGTGACTATCGTCATTCCCAATCGAAGGAAAACCCAGGGCCCCTCCATAAGTCAAAAAGAGTTTTCAAGATAGGAAAACCTGATGTAAAATCAGTGTTTGGCGCTCAAATATATGAATCGTCTAGACCGATATTTTAGTAAATTAATGACGTTATCTACTTATTTATGTATACATATAAATATCATTGCTAAAAACACTACCCGCACTCGCTAATAAAATTTATCATAAAACTTAGCGAGATATCCACCTATATCAAACCGGACGACAGAATTGTTTTTGTGTAACTGGAAAAAATACTTTGCCGTATGAAAAGTTCTTATTAAGCTTCCGTTGCCGTTTTTAATAAATTACCAAACCGTTCGAAAGATAATATCTCAATTGATTTAAAACTGGATTAAAAGATTTGTTTACAAAAATAATATTTCTTTTTCGATAATATTTTTTAATAATAATAAAATAAAAACCTGAATTTTCATCATCTCCGTTTAATCTGTACTTAAGAATGAGATCAAATAAATGTTATTAACGCCTTATAAATTATAATTTATTTGTTAGTTATTTTATACAGTTTTGTATCTACATATATTTAATTTAATAATTGATCCGACACTTTCGCGCCGATTTACTGAAAATAAGACTAAAATATATCACTCCGTCGATTTGTTTTTAAATAACGCCGATAAAAAAGACTTTTTCCTACATCTTTATTTAAGGTATAAAAATAATAAGTACTCAAATAATTTTCATTAACGCCTTCTGAATTGTGAAATATTTATTTTGTATTATTTTTTTATATTTAGTGTCTGTGAGTGTCGTTTAGCGAGTATATTTTTTATAAATATTAATTTGAATTTAATCATATCGATTTTTTATATTGTAACTAGCAGACCCGACAATGCTTCGCTGTTGCTAGATTTGAGTATCTATATAGATTAAATGAACACAATTGAAAGTTTCATTAAACATTAACAAAATTAACATTACGGAACTTTACAGAATTTAACCTTTCCCTTTTACCCTTTCTTCCTTTTCCCTTTCCCCCATGTTCCTTTCCCCGTTTTCATTTTTACCACATGTCATTCCCCTTTCCCCCGTTTCCCACTCCCTTTCCCATATTTCCCCATTTCCTTCCCTTTCCATTTTCTTTTTTTCTCCTTTCCCCTTTTCATTTCCCTTTTTCTTTTTTCTCCTTCTTTCCTTATACCTTTTTCGATTTTTCCCTTTTTCCCCGCGCGTAAATCGGTCAAGTAGTTTTTTAGTCTACAGCGGCCGCACATATCTGAAACATTGAAATGTAATCGTAAAATATGTAGTAAGCGTGTGTTGCTTTTACGTCCATTCAAAATTTGAAGATTTTTGTGCCCAAGACGAAGTTTATGCTTTTCAAGGGTGCAGACAAATTGTCGTGCAGTCGTAACTCCCATATTAAATATAAAGGCTGTCTAATCAGCCGAGTTAGAGTTCATAAGTACCTAGATGTTTTGTTTGATGAAAAGTTGCTGTTTAGCAACCACATTAGGCAAGTAGCGGTGGACGCCGTCTCAGTGATGCACAAACTTAGGAGGATTGCTCGGAAAGACTATGGGTTATCGGGCCGTCAAATGTACATGGTGTACCGATGTGTCTTCGAAAGCATGACCTCTTCTGCAGAGCCTCTCGGTGGAAGCATGGTAGCTGGAATGGGACACTACGACTAAGGGAAGATCCTTGTATAAGTTTATACTGGATTTGGGGGGATGGTATGCCTCGAGTTCGTTTTTAAGGGCAACGGGTGCCTAGGTGCTCACCAACCATATTAATTTGAACCAATATCTGTTTCGGTTCCGCCTGGCAGCTGATGAGCTGTGCATCTGCGAGGAGTTCCAGTCAAACGAACACCTGATGTTTGACTGCCTTGATCTGGGGGGGGGGGGAGCAGAGACTGGGCCACTCTGGAACTTAGAGATCAAGGAGAAAACTGTCCACTCACAAGGGGGGCGAATCAATTTGGCGAGAGCCGCATTGTCGGACCGTGTAGGAGTTCCTTGATACGGTTGTTATGTTCAACCGACATGATTAGTTTACTTAAGGCAAAGACTCCTACCACACTGCTGTTGGAAGCTGACCACCAGCCAATTAAGGCTCCAAGCGCTTTAATATGTTGGACAGGTACTTGCTGGCATTCAGCGACCTAGGTGTGGCAGCGAACTGCTATCTAGACGAAGTAAATTTTAATTTATGAATGTCATATATAATTTTAGTAGTTGACGGGGTGCGCCTACCCATTTTAGTAAATATATAAGTGAGCGGTTAGGACACGTAAGCCGGTGGTGTATAGCACTGCGCTTAGTCCGTTCACGCTGTTAGGTAAACTCTAGAAGCTAATTTAGGACACTGTTCGCTAAGCTGCTTCGTAGCGATACATTTTGTAGCGTAATGCTGAGCTAACCGGGATTTGATCTCAGAACCGTAAGGATAAGAGGAATGAGAAGGATGAGTCGCTCATGACGACGAGGTCGGTGTAATGACAATTTGTAATCGCTGGTTGGATCGGTTCGATCCGTAAGAATATTGATGAGTATTTATTGCTGTCTCATTTAGAGTATAACGAGACTATAAATTCGATCGGACAAAAGACTGTTTTGTTTTAAATGATGTAAAAAAGAAAGGCACAGGAATGAGAAATAATTATCTCGAAAAGTACAGCTGCAAACTTATATTTCCTTCGCTTCTGGTAACGCGGTTCTTAAAAATCTAGAACTTGTTTCGGATCTGAAAGGATTGCCATCGGCTGTCAAGAATTCTTACCTCAAGGTTTTTCCAGGAGATCTAACTCGTCTCGTACTTCCTCATCAGCGCTTAAGTTCGTGGATCGTTTTTACTCGATAGTAACTATTTAATGAACGCATCTACTTACCGTCTTTCGACGACATTCTTAAACCGGATGAGGAATTAAAATGGAACAGATATTTCACGCAGTTATTCTTACAAAGGTTTAGGATTTTGCTGTTTCTTCGGTCCAGGCCTAGTTATATGACCAAACCCTCTTATTTATAGATAACCCTCGTAGCTAGTAATTGTTCACGTTTCTCCTCCCGTAACGTTAACGTTCTCTCGATAGTGACATTCAGCTTATCACCTTACCCTGGTTTTATGTACGTGTATAGAGGCACCATCAGTGAAGCGGAAAAATTTAGAAATTTAAATTAAAAAATTTTCCAAAATTTCAAGAATTATCAAGAAAACGAGAAAAAGAAACCGAAAATTTTTGGTCAGAAGAGAGAAAGAGAAAACAAAGCGAAAGAATGAAGAACTATTGAGAGATCAGGAAAGATAAGAGAAAGAAAAATGAATGCAAAATATTGCTTAACTTGGTCCTCGGTTGGCCAAACTAAAAAAAAAAACCAAACAAAAATTGCATCAACGGTTCGACGCTTTCATAAAGAAATGCTTTAGATTTTACCATAAAATCTACTTTATTGGTACTCGATATCAAAGAAAAAAATTGATTATTGAAAAACTTAGGAGCTAAATAATATAAATAACTTTGTACTAAGCAAATTTTTAACCGTAAGCCCTTCATTTACTAATCTTGTTTTATTCGTAATTTTGTATCTGGGTGATTGGTCTTTATTAGATAAATTATGCCTTTGTTACATAAATTTTACTGATAGTATTTTATATTGATAGAAGAGAGATGTCGGGTAACATTCGGCTAATGAACAATTTTTAAAATTTGCTTTTACGTGCGCGCACGCACACATTGTTTCATTGTATTTTATGGAAATAGTAATATTTATTATCACTCGCATGGTTGAGACAAATGGTTTTATACCCATTTTATGAAAGTCGGTGCAGCCGTTTTGGAATTACAACCAAAAATGAACATATATTGTTAGATCATAATTATCCTTTTCATATTATAATTGTGTGAAAATAATTAAGATTTAAAAAAAAAATTACAAAATAATCATAGTAATTATTTATAAAAATTATAAAATGTATTAAAAAGTTGTATACATTTGATAAGAATTTTTGTTTTTAGAAAGTACATTATTAGTAAAAGAAAGTTAATAAAAAAAATTAAAAAAATACTATTGTAATAAATAATCTAAAAATTAGATTGATTCAAGGAGAAAAGATGAGACTGAAAATGAATGTTGTGGATTGTTTATAAAGTGACAGGAATAATCATAAGTAATATAATTTGGGAGCGAGGTTTAAAGACTGTTAAGAAAGTTTTGTAATCGGGTGATGTGGAGTTAAAAAAAAAACATTTTACTTTTAATGTTTATTTCACTTGTCAGTTAAATTATATATATATATATATATATATATATATATATATATATATATATATATAATGTTATAAAATGTTTTGTTTACTAATTAAGAAAATAAAATAAATCGATTTAAATAGGCTACAAGGTTACGAGAGAATTAAAATTCTTTTCATTTAAAATTGTTTCTTTTTTTAAAATAGAATAAAGGTTATTTTACGTATAGGTGTAATAAATTACGCTTGTTCTCTGATTTATTTTGAATACTCTATTTACGTCAGCCGATTATTTTTTTATTAATATTATTTAAGTCCTTAATACATATATATGCACACGCGCGCATGTGAGCACACACACACACACACACACACACACACACACAGAGAGAGAGAGTGAGAGAGAGATCGAAGAATTTTTTTAAATTACCATTTTTATTGTAACTAATAAAAAATATAAAATATTAGTCTACTTTAAGTGGTTGTTACGCCTTCTGGATCACAAATTTACCTTAAAAAATCTGTTTTTAACCAATTTAAGACGATTTATGTCTGAAATAAAGTGGTCGATGAACCAAAATAACAAAATTTAATCAATAAATATTCAATATTAGTATTGTTGTTGATTTAGGAACCGGTTATTAACGATTGAGGTATCTATGGGATTCGGATTCGGTTAACGAATATTTTCAGGATATCGACTAAAGAGAATGGACCGAAATAATCATTCGACTGTAATAATCGGGCTTATAATCGTCGATAAAATTAAAAAAAAAAAAAAAATTAATCCGACTTGTTTTTTAAATACTTGGAAGTATTTTTTCAGACTTTTCTAAAAAAACGGTCGTATTGAATCAGTCAATAAATACTTTTAATATACGATCAAATAGTATATTTGATCTTTGTTATGTCGTTCGTATGTATATTACCGCCCGCATACACTTGTGTACCACGCGCACCGTTTTGTCTGTATTGACGGTTAAAAAATAGCCAGCACGTCGTACATGATCTTAAGGTTTCATATCGCCGGTGATGTAATCATTAAACTATCGATCGATCCGTGCAGAATTATAAAACGAATCGTTCCGTTTTGAAAAAAAATCCGCTTCAACAACCGGATGGCCAACACTACAAACGAAATATCTTATACTAATCTCAAGAAATGTTGTATTTCGCTGGAAGAGGTTATTCGTGTTTACGCAGATAATTGCAGTTCTACAAATGACGGAAACTCGAACATCGATGACAGTAATCGAGGTAAATACGTATCCAAAAAAATTGCAATGAAATTGTAAACCGTACGGTAAATCTTGCAGATATCATTTCTTCCGCTCAAAAAACAAAAATTTCTGTAATATAAATTAAACTGTTTTTAACAAAATGAAACTGATATCGAAAAAGACACAACATTTCTATTATCACAATCAGTTATAAATTTAGAATTTTGTTTAAAAAAAAAATATATTAATATATGAAATAGATAATATACAATAATAGATTATAAACAATGTTTAAGCGTTTCATATAATAAGCAAAAAATAGAAAAAATTGTTACAAAAATCTTACCGGCTCGATTTCATTTATATGTAATACGTTTCACATTTACAAAAATAATACAATCTTAATGATTTCTTGTTTAATAAATGAAATAGGTCCCGTAAGAGTCTTTTTAACAATATTTTGCTTATTATATGAAACGCTTAAACATTGTTTATTATCTATTATTGTATATTATCTATTTCATATATTTAATGTTTTTTTTTTTTTTTAATTCTAAATTTGTAACTGATTATGATAATAAAAATGTAGTGTCTTACCTTTTTTGATATCAGTTACATTGTTTTTTTTTTTAATTTTATTTATATTACAGAAATTTTTGTTTTTTTGAGCGTTAGAAATGATATCTGCGAAACTCTTACGGTTTACAATTTCATTGTATTTTTTTTTTATATCACTGTGTTTTGTTAGATTATTCTTTTATTTTTTATTTATGAATTACTGATTGTTATCTTATGGATTTATTACTAAAATTTATTGCCTCTCTAGAGCAAACAAATTGAATTTCACGGCCAATTTTTTTTGTTGATAATCATATCATTTACTTCATACCATATTTTTCCTTTTTTAATAAAACTAGTATAATGACCTTCACGAATCGAAGATCTGTAATGTAATATTGCACTTATTACTTTGTAAGTGTAACCTCAATTTTTATCGTATCCGTAGACACACTTTATATTATTATTAAATTAACTTCTTTTTATTTCTTCATCAATTAGTTCATTCAAATAATTATAAATGTGTAATAAAAATCTTACGAATCGAATTTATTTCTGTTTTATGTAACAAATCCTTGTTGCCACATTTGCGATACTTTCCTATTGTTCGTGTTTAATTAGCAACTATAATCTCTTGTAAACTAATACTTTTATTTTTTATGAAGTGATGGGGATTAAAAAAATTGTTTCATCTTCAGTACTTTCATTTATATAAGAGCACTTACTATTAAAACAAACTGTAGAATATTTTCTTTTAAATTTTATTATTTCAAGTACATTATCAAGTACTGCTACCTAGCGGTGCGATTCGTAAACCCACCTTTTTCAGGAAAAAGTGACATATTCTAGTCCCGCATCAAATGGAAGAAAAAGACGTTGTCTAACAATATTCGAGGTATTTTTTTAAATATTTTTTATTACAAATTTAATTGAAGGGGAAATATAATGTTTTCATGCTTATTTTTTAAAATTTTTTCCCATTTTCATTTCAATTTTAGGTTAGGTCATGTTTAAAAGTGTAAACATAGTTCGTTCACTTTGTCGTTCCGTCCAGTTCTGCGGCTCTTATCGGCGAAGTTCTAACAAATTTCGTGACTATAATTTGTACGCATGTAACTAAATATTTACAGAATAAACTGATTTACTGATATTATACAGCTAACAAATACTGTTATTTGCATAATAGCATTTCTTCGACCTTTATGATGATTTTGTTAATAAAATGCAAAAAAATAATATTCTTTTTTTTTTTTACTTTTTCGAACCTGATTTCACGTGGTACGTAGGTATATACGGTGCGTCTTTGTAACTTTAACTCGTATATGCTATGTATAAAATTTACAATTATAAATATTTTTATTAATAAGTATTTAATAAATTACCAGTTATGTCGTAATTTAAAAAAATAATTATATCTAATTTAAATAGATGTAACATGAGAATTGTAGGTCCAAAACCTAAATCTAAGAAAAAAGTTTTTCGGTGTAATTGTAGAATTGTAGGGCCCGAATCAGGAGAGCACAAGAAGGCTGGCTGTAGGAAATACTTTTATAATTTTATTTTCTGATAAAAAAAAAAAAAAAAAATAGCTCTTTCATTCGGTTATCGTTTAGCTTTTTTTAAGACAGATTTAAAGAGCGAAACAAAATAATTAGGAAAAAAATACTAGTCGGCAAATGTAAAAAATCACCCGCGGTTTCTAAGAAGTTATTATTATGGTCGCTACTTGTCGGCAAACATATTGCGCGTTAAGTATAACTGATAATTGAATGTTTTAAACTTTTATTTTTGTGTAGTTTTTATGTTTAAATTAATTCCAGTTTATTTCTATTTTTAAATTTCCCTGAGATTCATCGCACTTAAAATATTCGTTAAAATCGGTTAATTGTTAAGAGAAAGTTAACATTTTCCGGTTACAGTGTAGCGGGATTTCTCGTGCAGGGTATTCTGTATTTTATCTTGCTTAAAATCCGAGTGAAGGTTTCACGTTCTTCCTGTTCGGTAACGAAAACGGTAAATCGTTTTTCGATTGTATGCGTAATAAATTTTTAATTACAGATAAATCTTTAATAAAAAAAACTGAAAATAAAAAATAAACCGGCAACAATGTGGCTAATATTTTCAACATTTCAATGTAACTTAAAACTGAATCCTTTCCGTACTTTAAGAGATAATGTTGAATATTATTTTTTTTAATGAATGAGCGAATGAACTCTAAAAACATTTCCAGCAAAGTTGTGATACTTTCCTGGAATCGGCTATTTATTTTTTTATAGAGAAAAAATAATTATAAATGAAAAATGTTACCTAAGATTTTCTTTTTTTGAGGTGGGGGTAATTTATAATGAAGTTTTACTGTAAATTTATCATATGTTTGAATAAATCAAAAGTTTTAGAAATTAAAAAAAATCTGTATTTTTTATTTTTTCTCTTCCCCACCTCCAAAATTATCTTCCAAAAAAAGGTTTTGATTTTTCTGTTTACTGAATTAAATGGAAGAAACTAAAAAATTAATCCACTAAAAAATGTACAACTGATAAAAAGTTATCAAAGATTTCCTTTTGGGGGGCTGGAGGTGAATTATGATAAATTTTATTGTAATATTATTACTAAAAGTTTATTATTAAGACTAAAAGTTTAAACAAACCAAACAAGTTTTGTAAAATTAAAAAAGACATTTTTAAATTTGATTGGCACCTTACAACCGATGTTGCCCTGAAAGTATTTTTCTTTGGGATAGCTTATACTTCTATTATGCTTAGGAAGACATTTAAAAACTTCGGATAAGAAAGATGCACAAATAAAAAAATAGCTTTTTCGATATTTGAGTCAAGGCTTATTTTTGAGGGGAGGGGGCTTTTTTAAAAATGATAAGATAAGCATGCACGCATGTACATAATTTAAATTGGGGTTATGTTTGCAAATTATGGGAAAATTGACCCCCAAAAAACTCCTACCCCTAGAGATATTGACTTTAAAATTTTACTGAAAAATTTCCCCATATACGCTAGTTTCTGAAAAAAATTTCATTAAAATCGGTTTATTCAGTCAAACGTTATGAAGTTTCTAACACGATAACACATAAATACGTACGTATGTACGAACATTATCTCATTTTTCCTGTTTTTGAGGATACTAGGTGATGAAACATCGTGAAATGCATCATAGCTCTAGAGCTATGATGCAATTAGAAAATGGTGTTATAGAGGAAGAAGAGGAAGTTGAAGAGGATGAAAGGGGAAAAACAATACTGAAATTTGAATTTAAGAGAGCATTAAAAGATTTGAATGCCAGAAAGGCTCCTGGAATACGCGGAATACCTGTAGAATTACTGCGCAGTGCAGGTGAGGAAGTGATTGATAGATTAAACAAACTGGTGTATAATATTTATGAAAAAGGTGAAGTTCCGTCAGACGTCAAAAAAAGTGTTATAGTCATGATACCAACGAAAGCAGGAGCAGATAAATACAGAACAATTAGCTTAACTAGCCATGCATAAAAAATCTTAACTAGAATTCTCAACAGAAGAATTGAGAGGAGAGTGAAAGAATTGTTAGAAGCAGACCAATTTGGTTTCAGAAAAGGTATAGGGACAAGGGAATCAATTTTAGGGCTCAGATTAATAGTAGAAGGAAGATTATAGAAAAACAAACCAACATACTTGGCATTTATAGACCTAGAAAAGGCATACGTTAACGTACACTGGAATAAAATGTTCAGAATTTAAAAAATATTAGGGTTCAAATACAGAGATAGAATAAAAACTGCTAACATTTACAGGAACCAAACAGCAACAGTAATAATTGAAGAACACAAGAAAGAAGCCGTAATTAGAAAGGGAATCCGACAAGGATATTCCCTATCCCCGTTACTTTTTAATCTTTACATAGAACTAGCAGTTAATTATGTTAAAGAACAATTTAGATCCGGAGTAACAGTACAAGGTGAAAAGATAAAGATGCTACGATTTGCCGATGATATAGTAATTTTAGCTGAGAGTAAAAAGGATTTAGAAGAAACAACGTACGGCATGAATGAAGTCCTACGCAAGAACTACAGCATGAAAATAAACAAAACGAAAGTAATGAAATGTAGTAGAAATAACGAAGATGGACCACTGAATATAAAAATAGGAAGAGAAAAGAATATGGAGGTAGAAGAATTTTGTTATTTGGAAAGTAGAATTATTAAAGATGGACGAAGCAGGAGCGATATAAAATGCCGAGTAGCACAGGGGAAACGAGCCTTCAGTCAGAAATATAATTTGTTTACATCAAAAATTAATTTAAACGTCAGGAAAAGATTTTTGAAAGTATATGTTTGGAGCGTAGCTTTATATGGAAGTGAAACTTGGACGATCGGAGTACCTGAGAAGAAAAGATTAGAAGCTTTTGAAATGTGGTGCTGTAGGAGAATGTTAAAAATCAGATGGGTGGATAAAGTGACAAATGAAGAGGTGTTGCGGCAAATAGATGAAAAAAGAAACATTTGAAAAAACATAGTTAAAAAAAGAGACAGACTTATAGGCCACACATCAAGGCATCTTGATGTGTGGCCTATAATATAGTCGCTTTAATATTGGAGGGACATGTAGAAGGAAAAAATTGTGCAGGCTGGCAACGTTTGGAGTACGTAAAATATATTGTTAGGGATGTAGGGTGTAGAGGGTATACCGAAATGAAACCACTAGCACTAGATAGGGAATCTTGGAGAGCTGCATCAAACCATTCAAATAATGACTGAAGACAAAAAAAAAATTAAATATATAAATTTATTAATAGTTTTATTAACGTCTGTAAACGAATTATTACGATAAATAATAATTCAATAATAACAATAATATATATATATTCTGATATATATATATATATATATCAGAATTTATTAATGAAATAAAATTTTATGAACTTTTCATTTTAAAAAAAAATGTGTATATGTAATTTAATAGGCGTACAAGGAAGTTGTGTGGGGTCCACATTATATTTTTTTAATTAAAAAAAAAACAATTCTTAAAATAACAAATACTCATGATTGAAAAAAAACGGTCGATAACCGGAATACTCTTGATTCAAAATCTCTTCGTTCGTGCGAGAAAAATAACAAAATATTATCAGTTATCGGACGATTAATGAGTACTTTTCAGGCGGTTTTCAAAGGAACGTAGTTTCAAATGGGTTTAAAACGTTTCTATAAATTGTAGCAAGAAAAGTAATATGTAAGTTAATCAAAATTTATCAGTGATTGAAGTAAGATACCTGTGTTTTTATTATTATTATGGAGCCAGCTATTTAAGCTTCAAACCCATCAGCGATGACATAACGGGAGAACGTTAAAGTAAATTTCATGTATTAAGTATTAAGAACTCTGATGCAGCTTCGATTTCCAGTTAATTTACAGTTGATTCACATACTGATAATATATTTTTAAAATCTGTTTTTTTTAATTTTTTATTATGGATTATAGAATTTATTACTTCGCTAATTTTTAATTATTTACTCACAATAAAGTAGTTGTTTTTAATTTTTGGAATATTTAATTTAGTTTTACCTAAACTATATTAAGCATTGTGGAAAACGTTTCATTACGATGATTAAACTAGATTTAATTATGCAAAACAAATCTTTCTTTATCTTTGTGTGTGCGCGCGCGCGTATTTTGAGGAAGGTTGTGGTAGAAAATATAAATTTCACTTGAATAAAATGAAACAATAATCTCTTCGTGGGAATGTAGAGTAGATGTTTGAATAACTTATGTATATATATATATATATATATATCATTAATCCATATACACACACGCACGTACACGGTCTCCCGCCTTAATGAAAGCTATACTACTATTATTATCATCGTCCTTTTCTTATGTCGGCAGGTGTGTTGTGTTGTCGAAGTAGAAGTAATAGTGTTTTGACCTCATTACACTTATCACGGAATTAATTACTTGAAACTTACTTCATGTGTTCTTCTTACTCATAGCTTAAAAAATATTTAATATTCACTTATTCGATTTTTTGTTAATATTTAAAATAAATTGCGTATTTACATCTACAATCGAATTTGAAGGGAGAGGTATAAAAAAACGTTTTTTCCTCCTACCTTAGAATCTGAGCCGAAGTTCGTGAACTAAGCTCGAGTCGGTACATTATAAGGCGGTTACTTTTATACAGATTTGAATATTAGATCGTGGATACTGGTGTTCTTTAGCGGTCGGTTTTCAATTAACCGCACATATGAGGAACGGTCGATCTCAGACCAAACAAAACTGCACTTTTATTTGTAAATAAAAAGTGCATTCTTTGAAAGATGACTTTTTAGTGTGCGAAAAATATTGACCGCCTTCGGAATTAGAACTCAGAATCTTTCTTATAAAAGTCAGAGACGCTACTGGTCCGAACAGCGATTGCTGAAATTGTTGTTGAAAAATTTCTTCGAACCAAAGTTTAACTATGAGACTGCGGGAACGTCTACCGGCAAACACAATAATTAGGTTTACCGTGAAACGTGCTTCATTAGGCAGTATTAATAAGCTAGAAGATAAGGATCTGTTTCACGATGAATAATAAATTATCCGAACAATTGCACTCTTCAACGTTAAAATCATTTTCATGAAGTAGTATCGTTTGACAACATTTAAAATTAAATTCTTAGATTTTTTAAAAAACTAATTCTGGATATTTTAAGTATAAGAGAAGAAAATGTCAACGTTCGAGAACTCTTTTTTAATGTCTTCACCGCAAGTTGTTCATTTTCTAAAGCGAGATTAGTTCCAAAACTCCGATATATTCAAATTTTACGTTCGGCTTAATCGAATGTTGACGTGTCGGTTGTGGAGAATTAGGAAATCCTGCTTTGTATTCTTCACGGACGACAAGAGTATTCTGATTATTATCAGTCGGTTAATGAAAAACACATCGCCATTATTCCCGATAGACATAGAAATAAACCGGACCACCCCCCTCTTCCTAAAAATATGCATCGAACAATCTAATTTATATCTGTTTGTAACTAACGGCTGCAGAAGTATAATTTTCTACCTCGAACAGAATTCAAATACACAACTATAAATATTTTAAGCTTTTCGTTTGAAAACGGTTGTTGAATAGAAACAAATAAAATAAAAAATGTAAAACGTGACACCTTGTAATTTTCCCGCTCGACAGATTTACAGGTTTTATCGGATTATTTATAAAATATACGGTAATTGTTGAAGTGAACGACAACGATCGGTCAACCAAATACTATATTGTTGATCTTTTGACAAGAGTTTAGAATTTTTATTCGCAAATATAATTTGAATCCCATCGGTTTTTCTGTTGTAATTATAAAACTGAAAGAAATGAATACGCGTCCGGTAATTGCACGTTTAGAATTCAGCCCGTGACCTAGTATACGAATACTGACAACATATTTTATAAGGAACCATAACGATAAAATTAATTTAAATAGGATTAAGCGAGCTCACAGAACGCCCTCTTACATAAGAAGTTGTATTCGAATGCAAACGCTTTGAACCGCCGTTGAATCTAATGTAATCGATTACTTTAGACGAACTACTTCGACAGGTGATTATTTTAAGTCGAGTCATCGTAAGTTACATGCGAACGACAACGGGAGCTGAATGACCTCCGAGTAGCGAAGAAATTGCAAAATCTTCCGTCCCTTTATTTGTTAATAGAATTGTTTTTTAGACACCGTCATCTAGTCAGTCGTTTCGAAGTAGGTTAATAATTATTTAACGGGAATAATTTAAAATTATAATGTCATTAGCAGTATATTGCAAAGGGTGAAGCGTAAACAGCATCGTACATCGTTACGTCGACACAATAAATTTTTGTTTCCGTATATGTCACCTGTAGTAACTGGCGTAATTAGGTTTTCCTTTGCGTCGACCCGCAACATGCTTTACAGAGTTTTTTTGCCGATCGTCTGTAATTTTTTTCTTTTAACCTGATGCGACCGCGACAGCATTTTACTACTTTTTCTTCTTCTTTTAGTTTTCGTATAGCTAAAGCTTTATTATTATTTTTTATTGTCATCAGCATAATTGTATTTTTTTTATTAAAAGAAATTAAATCGCACTTTTGTCGATATCATTATTTAATTATTTGCGATTAATTTATTTTGCTCTCGATCAAATTTAAATTGAAAATAATTATTACTTATTAATAAAATAAAAATATTAAATTTAATATCCAGCCATTTAATATCGAACCGATCCGGCCGCATCTAGATATTAGTGAAAAGAAGACTAGGTCTCGTTCTTATAATTTCCTCAGTACTGTTGACTTTGTAATCAATTACTATTTACACCTCTTCGTACGGCTCGAATGATAAATTATAATTTCAGTTAGTAGATATGAGTAAGAACGAAGGCAAAATTATTATTAAAATACATACATTTTCTGTTAAGATAATAATAATTTTTATATCGACTACATTTATATATATTTCTTAGCCGTACACAAAACTCACTGAATACAGCGAGTTTTGAAAATGGAGTATTTACGAAACGCGTGAACATTAAATTTAATTATGACGAAGCTAAGAAAGGTAGATAAATATACTCAATATAAAAAAAAAACTTAAATTAAGAACGAAGTTACATGAGTGAGTGTGGATTCGCTGTTACTTAGAAAAGGTTTTCTAACTTTTACTAATAACGACTCAAATAGATTAAAAAAATCGACCTAATGAGGTGGTCTTAGTTTTTACGATGTGTTAATGAGATTTAAATGACTTGTACTAATTCCCATTAAACATTTAATAAAAACGGTGAGATTTGTTTTTTTTTACCTGGTAAAAAAAACAAATTGAAATATTACTAAATCTATGTAACTGAACGATAACTTCATTTTTAAAATGTAGAAAATTTTTTACTTTTACGAAGTAAAAAACTAAATCTGTATTCTGATCGACGCATAATAATACATTATTTAGATCGCGTCATTAAAAGATAAATTAAAAATATGTTGGAAACAAATTATAAGATAAAAAAATATGTGTTTAATGTCCATATTAATTATTTAAATACAAACATTTGAAATAATGTTCAAGTAGATACTTTAAATATTAAAACTTATTACAAATTAATTCACAATTCAGAAGACGGTAATGAAAATTATTTTAAAAAGACATTTTCAAAATAATTTTGAAAATGTCTTTTCAAAATAAATAAATATTTATAAATATTTATTTATAATAAATATTAATGCTTTTCCCACGTTGAATGGGAAGCAGATAAACGATATTTTTTTTTGTTTTTAATTAATTTTATTTAAACATTCTCAACAGAATAGTATTGTTTCCGTAATAGAAAATCTTTTAATTGTATTTTAGATAATTGGCAGCAAGGTTTTTCGAACGGTTCGATAATTTACCATAAATATTAATGAGACCCTTCTTTATAAGCCGAAGTATTGTGTCGAGTTCTACGAAAACGTTCCGTTGTCTGGCTTAGTAAAGGTAGATAAGATACTCTTATTGTTTTTTAAAATAAGTGACCGTTCTTTTTAGCTTAGAGAAAAAACACATTCATAAATACAAACAAAAAATTAAGTTAACATATTTAATTTTTCTAAATAAGGTCTACACTATTCACATTTACGGGCGCCAGATAATGTTCTGACAGCCCGTTCTTTTATCTTTCTCGTTCTGACGTTTTGAGAGAGCTTCAATAGATGACATTACACCTTGTACAAGAGTATAATATGTCGGGATAATAAATACTTAATGATGATTACAAGCTTAGTGATTTATTAAGGGCTTCGGAGCAAAACCTTCGGCTAGATTTTATTACAAATGATATAAATTCGATCATCATACGAGAATTTGTCTTCTAGTTAACACCCAGAAATTTCGCTTTGAGGACAACAGAAATACTGTAGATATCATTAATGGTAATTCTATCTACGCGATCAGTAACTTTACGTCTACCGAAGAATCACGGCGAAATCAATAATGGAATCATTACTTGCTCTTCGGCTATTAAATTGGACTCAAAGAAACTGAAATGAAAATTTTTCGCTATGTAGCAGAGCTTATATATTTATTTTAATTTATTGTTGTTCATTAATACCGTTGTTTTCGTTGGATACAGCCTAGCAACGGTAGCAGTGTTTGTTAATCTGTTTGATTTATTTACTTTATTTACGTTAAGGTGTGTTTTGATTGGTGTTTCTGTTTTTTTTTTATAATGGTTTTTACTGGTTGTTTACTGTTCAAATATTCAGCTTGTTAGCCTATTGTTGTTATAGAGTAGCGAACCCGAATCGGTGGAAGGACCACATTCTCCAGGGTATTTCTGGAGAAAGGCAGCACAAGCAGAGAAAACACAAAAGGTTCGTGAATCTAACGTACAAGCTGAGCACAATAGAAACTACAGAAGAATGGAACGTGAGATGCGTCAGAAAGAAAGAGAGACTAAAAAAAGAGAGATTAAGGAGAAAGGAGTCAAGGTAGCTCAAAGTCCTAAGGGATGCTGATTCAGAGACGGAGTTAATGGAAGAGCTGTTTGGTTCTGCAACTAGTCAAACGTAGCAGGTCCTACTGCCGACGAAGGCAAAGAAGACAGAGGCAGCGATAATGAATGAGTTAGAGAGGTGTGGCTTACATCTTCTGATGTTATCTCAAGTGATGTCATTATTGAAATGATTGAAAAGTTTACAGCTCTGCGTTGAGGTCGAAGAGTTCGTGGGGGGACTCAAAATATGTTAGAGAAAAGAGCGCGGCATACGTTCTGCCTCGGGTTCAGAGGCTGAGGTTCTTGCAGTTGCTAACGGTCAAGAGAGTCGATAGATTGCAAGGTGGGTTAAAAAGCTTTAGGGCGGGTATGGGTGAACGAAAGCGGTTCGATTCGTTGTCGACCAAGAGGCTAGACTCTGTAGTCGTGAAAGCGTCGAAACCAATGCTTGTTGCTTACTAAGCGGTTATGGTTATTGATAGGAATTTGGGTCTGCCTCATTCCTTAAGAGTGAGGTGATGAAAAATTCGGAGGCTAGAAAGGTGGGCATACGAGTTTTCAGGGATAACCCAAAGGGTCTAAGGATTGTGGCCAATGAAAGTAATACGAAGCGTGGAATTGGAGCAATGAGGCTATAATCAGATATCCGATCACTACTGTTGAAATGAAAACCCTGGGCAGAAGGATGATAGTACATTAGGTCCCGTGGGACATTGGAGAGGAAGGATTCGTGGATGCGGTAATGGTACAAAACACGAATTATTCAACGGAAAAATTTGCCACTTTGTTCAAAGTGGTGTTTTGTGCTGAACATAGGGAAAACAATGTTGTTTATTACATAGAGTGCGACAAGCGTTTGCGTACAATGTTTTTTTGAAAAAGGGTAGATTGTTTATCGATTACCAATTATGTAAAATAAGGAATATTTAAATACCAGCAGATGTTTCCGGTATCTGGGATTAAGCCAAGTGGCAAAATCGTGTACAGAAAAAAGCTTTGTTCCCACCGTGGCAAAGAGGGACATTATGTTAAAAACTGTCAGGTTAAAAAGGATGGGGACCCTACTAGCTGCGAAAACTGTCTCCGTGCTCGAAAGCCGGCCAATCACGATTGTAAATCAGAAAAGTGTCCCGCATACAAGCGTGCGCAGGACCGACATTTAGGGCTGTTACAGGGTTTGTGTTGTAGTTCCCATTTATATATTTACTAATTTTGCTTTTGTTAGGGTTCTCTGTTTTGGCTTATTGTTGTTCTGTTTTTAGTTATCGTTCCGGTTTTTGATTTGCGTTTGGTACTGTTAGGTTTGTTTTATTATAGTTTATGCATATTGATTTATTTTATTAGTTTTAGAATTTGATATCTTTGGTTTTGCTTTTGTTTTTGTCGGTTTTTTTTTTGATTTGTTTTTGTTTTAATTACATATTCTTCTGATTGTTGTGGTTTAACGTTAATCTTCATTTTGGTACTGTATTATACGTTTTGATTTAGTGTTTAATTTTGATAAGAGTTTAAACAGATCAGAGAAGTAGGAGTTGATCTTATGCATTTTTTATAAGTTTGTTTTATTTTGGTTATTTCGTTTTGGTGATTTATGCTTTGTATTTTGTTTGTTAAATTTTCAGTTTTATTTTTTCGAATTATGTTATTTTAGATACTTTGATAGGTTTAATCATTTTGTGATATTTGTTATTTTTATGTTGTTTAGCTTAGTTTTTAGGATTATGATTGGTTGATTTTAATGATAGGTGTTAGTGTAGATTTCTTATGTTGTATACTCTTGTTTTGGTTAGTTTAATTTTCTGTTTAATGTTTTGTTATAATTTTATTTTTAGTTTTTAGTTATTTGTGGGTATTTTTTTACAGTTTTTATGTGATTTGTACTTCATTTGTTTTATTAGCGTTTTTTTATGTTTTATGTTTATGTTTATGACTGCCCTCATTTCTTGATTCTTCTTTGTGATTTATTAAGGTTTTGTTTATTAGTGTTAATAGGTTTGTTTTACTAGGGTAGTTTTAATTTGTGTATTTTTTTTGGTTTCTTGAGAAGTTATTTTTGTTTGGTATTTATTTTTGTTTATTCAGTTAGTGTTTGTATTATGGTTAGTTTAATTTTTATTTGTACGTTCAGTTTGTTGTTTATTACTTTGTGGGGTAAGTTGTATGTCTGAGTTGTGTGTTGAACTCATTCCTAACACCGGGTAGAGTAGTGGTTGCATCAGCTCAGTCGGATGGTCCTATTTAAAATTATTTATGATTGTAGGTTTCGAGATAGGCGTTTTACACCGATGTGAATGTCGCTTGTGGCATTCACATCGGTCGGTAGCATCTTGACAGCGGCCAGATGAGATATGTCTTGAGGCTAAGAAAATGACCTCCGGTAAAGCCCTTAAATGCTAGGGGCTAGGGTACGGAGAGGATGGTGTGACGATCAGATCCGTCACACGGTGGGTGTCATCCCCACGGGGTCAAAATGTCATTGTACAATCTTGTCTTTTTACCGATCGATTCATTGTATGTAGATGGCTCACTTCGATTTTTCATAAATTGATCGTATCATTTTATCGTTTTATCACAAATATACGTAAGTATCTAATTAAAAAAAAAAATAGTTACACCTTTGACCGCATATTAAAAACAGAAAACTCAATTATTTATTATTATTTTCAATGAAATTTCGCTTTTAAAACTTAAATAAAGGCACCAGTTGCATGCTTCGCATTTGAAACTAAATTGATGTTCTGCAATCCCTTACGCTTCTTTTATACTGCTGAGAGCACGATGTCTTCAAACGTATAATATACAATTCGAAATTCAATACAAATAAATTCAATAAATTCAAATACAAATTCGAAAGGTTCGAACACGACACTCTCACAGCGAATATTATGCTTGCAGACCAAATTCCAAGAAGCACATTTGGAATCTGCAAATCGCTAATGTTTGTACAGTACATACATGAATGTTCTTACTCGACACCATCAACGCAGCTAAGTAGTTTTAATTAGCTTTCGTATTGTTGGTTGTTCGTATTGTGGTAATGCGGGTGGGGGGGGGGGTTCCCGAAATATTGATTATATATGTTTTTTACTATTTTGGGGGGCTTGGAGCTAAAAACGTTGAGAATCACTGGCGTAAAGTATAAAGAACAATACTGTTATCTTTAATAAGAGCCCTAAATTGAGAGACTTGAGAAAGAAATTTCAACTTGAGAATTTTGAGAAAGAAATTCCAAAGTATTAGAAGTTATAAAAAAATTTTAAATTCCTAAGATGGATCCCATGGAACCCACTTATTTATTTCCCCACTTCGATTACATTAATACTAGATATACGGGTACCGGGTACAGTGATGCTCCCTTCTAAAAAAAATCAAGCCGAAACTGAGATGTACATCCCAAATTTCAACTTTTTTGTTCAATTAATTTTCGGGGTAATAAAGGAAAACTTGTTTATAAATAACGTTGAACATCTTCCCGGTCATAAAAATCCGGTCGACGTAAAAATTTGGAATTTTAATTAACTTAAGATTTACTTTTATACTTTTTATTTTATTTAATGTACTTTATCTTATTAAACCTCAATTTTCTACGATACTTTAAAAAAAATTACAAATGACGAAAACTGCACTTCCTTTTTTTAATTTCATCCAAACTTGAACGACATCGGTGCCCCTTATAATGGTAATGTTTTTAAATGTTTTCGAAGAATTAATGTCGAGTCATTCCGGAGATTATACGGATTATTCATTATACGGAGTACTAGTCAATACGTATCATGTTCATATATTTTCCTGAAATTTTTATAACTTTTTTGTGTATTTTCACTGAAGGAATCTCTTTTCCTGTTTTAGCCTACGAAATTACCTTTCAGATAATACCTCAGAGGATGATATGTATGAGTGAAAATGAAGTGTAGTCTTATAAAGTTTCAGTTCGACCACTCCTGAGATGTGTGGTTAATTGAAATCCAACCACCAAAGAACACCGGTATCCACCACGATCTAGTATTCAAATACTAACAAAATATAACTGACTTTACTAGGACTTTAACGCTGGAACTCTCGGCTACCAAATCAGCTGATTTGGGAAGACGCGTTTACCACTAGACCAAGCCGGTGGGTACTGAAGGAATCTAGAAAGGTCGAAATGCAATTTGCAAAAAACAACATTTTTATTGATCGCTGTACTTTTCCTTTACAGTTTTGCTGCTGCAGTAGTAAATATTATTATTTGGCTTTTACGAATCTAAAAAAATTAAACATTTAGTCTCACGAGGCTAATAATTTTAATAAATAAAATAAATAAAAAAAACGTTTAATTTTATTATTAAATAATTATGTTATTAATAATCGTAATGAAAATGTTTTTTTTTTCTTTTTTTGGCTGATCGGATACAGGAAGGATCCGATAATCCAAACGCATTTGTGAGCGCGGATTTGATTTAAAATTCCAAAAACGGTGAAAACTTCAAGTAAAAAAATTTAGGTCCGATTTAATTCAGTAGATGAAATGTACTTTTTAACTCAAAAATATGCAGTATTGAAAATATAACAGAGAAAAATAAAATTTTAGTTAAAAATTTTACATTCCAGGCGACTCTCTCATCAAAATTTAAATTATACAGTAAAAAAAAACAAAATTTGTTGTAAAAAAAATGTAGTTCCCATTTCATCGACAGGTACCTCATATAACATTTCACAACAGTTAAAACAACATTTTTAATAACAATCACAACTTGAAAATTAAAAACAGTATCAGAAATTAAAAAGGTTTATTTTTTTTATTAATTGGGGTTGCTATGGACTCCCATTTTTAAAAGTAATTTTGTCTACATTAATACATTAAATAAAAGTTTTAAAAACAATTTATATTTTAAGTACCGGCCCCACTCAGCCCCTTGCTTTTGAGCCTTAATTATTTATATATTCGTGTAATTATTTATTTTAATACATTTGTTCGATTCTATACAATGTTATTCATCAAAGATAAGTAAAATTACCGGTACAATTTACCGAATCAAAGAAATATGGAAACCGTAATGTCACCTTGTCAGATGAGAAGGAAAATCAAGCCGAAGCTGTGATGTACTGTATATATCCAAAAATTGTTTCCAAATTTCAAATTTTTTTTTCAAAGGATTTTCAAAATACTAGGAAAAACTGAAGAAATAATTTTGAATATTCCCTACCCCTAAATCTGATCACTTAAAACTTTGAAATTTTAAATAACTTAATAAGTGCCCCCATTATATTAAAGCTAATTTTTTAAAGAAAATTATACAAAAAATAAAAAAATTATAAATGGCGAAAACTACCCTTCCTCGTAGTTAATTTCCTTCAAAATTTAACGCCAACACAGTGTATCACGAAGTTCTCCCGAGACTTTCATAATCTATTCTACTCATTAAAATAATGAAAAACGTTTATATAAATATATAACCTAAAATGCTTCTTTGTGAGTTACGACTAGTGGAAGATTTCGCTCGGATTTTGGTCACCCCGGTGAAATGAGGTCTACTGAAATTTTTAGAACGTTAATTAAGGGACAAACTTGGTTATTTCTGATGAATTTTGACCTGAAAAATGGAATAAAATAGAACGCAGAGCCGTAATTGCAGTATTTTTTAAAAAATCTCGGGCGAAAACCAATTAATTGGTGTAAAAAACCCTGTGTTTTTATTTCTGACGTACAATAACTTTGTTAAATGTGTAATAAATACTCGTACGTAATTCTTTTAAACAAAACTTGTAAAGAATTTATTTTTGAACAAAATGGTGTAAAATAAGTTGAGTAAAACAAAGAAAAGTTAGAAAAATTCGAATTTTATTTTGAAACAGTACACTAGACCACAGTGCATTATTCTTACCGTTTTATAATAAATGTTCAAAAATGGAGCGGACAAGGAAGCAATCATCGTCAACATTAATTAGATTCTAAAATCCTATGGCCTAACGAAGGACGTGTATAATAAAAATTCGAATCTCAAGGACAGACAAGATCAGGCAGTATACAACGGTAGCCCGACTATTGTTTTACACGCGGCAGAATGCGTAGCTCTGAACCAAGAGAAAATATATAAAGTGAACTTGCTGAAAGATGAATACTAAGGAAAGTCCTAGAGCCCAGAAAAATTAACGACGGTCGAAAGTTAGTTCTCTGGAAGAACAGTAATTGTACCGGGAGTTAGAAAGAATCACAGAAGTAATACGTAAGCGAAGACTGGCATTCTATGGCATCTGGCAAAAATATATTCAAATAGGCTTCCGAAGAAAATTTATGACAAGTTTAACGGTGACAAGACGAAAGTTGAACGGTTCAAGCAAGTTAAAGAAGACCTAAGGGTAGTAAACATAAACGTTTCGGATTTAAAAGACAAAAGTTAGCTTAGGAAAAAATCTTAGAATTCAAAGGGATCCAGAAGGAGAAGAAAAAATGCCCTGACTGAAAGCGGTCGGAAGAAAGGAGGAAGCGGTACGGTGAAAGAATGAAGTAATATTGGAGAGCTAAAAAACTAGCCAGAAGTTAATTATTCTACGCGGTCCTACAGTGATTGGTGTCAGAAAATAAATAAATTAAAAATGTAATAAAATTATATAAAGTGATACACGAAGAATGCAACTTTCAGGACATGTTATACTGATAAAAATGAAAAAGAAATTTCTTATAAACATAGGTTAAGAAACATTTCGTTATTGTGTGTTGGCTGACGAAATATTTCCTCCTGATTTTTGTACATTCGGTAAAATTAAGCCAGACTGTTATTTCTTGTCGTTCACCAACGATTGAGATTTTATAAAATCATATTCAGAGGTTGACAGCCGTAAATTTAGTTACTAATTTTTATTTTTTAACATTTGTTCTCAAATATATTTAAGATTAATAATAAAATTGGTAATCCTTATATTACTGAATCATTTAAATCGATTCAGACATAAATAATATTTTCCCTATTTAGAGGACACAATGTACATATACATATTTCAACCGTTCAGTACCGTTAATTTGTTTCTTTATACTATTTCTTTGAATCTTTATTACGGCTGTGACGCATATAAAGGGTATTAGGTATAAATGAAAACTTTGTAGTCACTTATTTTTGAGAGCAGTTTGGTTGTTATGCAGCAAATCGCTGCGGTGATGGCAAGGTGTTATTTGTAGAGATGAATCCCTGCATTTCGTTTGATTTCGTGTACCGATACGCGGACTGTATATTCGGCTCGGTGAAGAAGAAAACGAGAAACCTTCTCCCCCAGATTCGTTTCTCGTTTTCCGTATCGTACCGATTCGTTAAACTCGTTATTCTTGGAAACGGCTGCGCCTATTTCACGAATCTTATATCGGTTCGATTAAAACCGTAGCGTGTAATTTAAATGTATACGAATCAAACGATCAATTTTAAGTTTTCATTAATATTATTGCCATCTACATTAATTAACAGGCATCACCGATTCCTGTTTTAAGCAATTGTCATTCTTCGCCTTGGAGCTCGATCGGCTAGGTTTTTATATCATATAACAGTAAATCGATCGATGATTTTTATCTTTTTTTTAAGTGTCATCGTTTGCATTCTGTTTAATCGTAATTTTTATTTATTTTTGATTAAAGGCTGCAACATAATAGAAATTTGCATAACCCGATTTAGGTTACGTCAGTAAATGTAGTCGTGGTAATAAATCCAATTAAATTCCTCTCACCGGGTCCAGAAATCTTTGAAATAGTTTTACAAAAAAAAAAAAAAAAAAAAATATGCTGACCGCAGTAAATTATAGAAGGTTATTATACTCCGGTATTATAATGAATGCTATATTAATGGAATGAAATGGCAAAACCAGAAAAAATTTGCGTTACTCTATTTTTACTGCAAACAAAAACAAGAAACTTATAAATTATTCGAAACAAAAATATAAAAAAAATCTTATCCAACGAAGAAAAAACGAGATAATTTATCTCATTAAAATTAATTCCCGTAGATACCGGTAAAAAATGTAAGAGATGAATGTAAATCATATATTTATATAATTTAAATATAAAAAAAAAATAATTTCATAGAATGTATTCAGTAATCATTTTTTAATCACGATAAAAAATCAATAAATATCTCCCCCCTCATTTGACTGTATTAACACATAGAGTCGTTACCGAACTGTCCATTGGATAAACATTTTTTTCTCAATAAGATAAATGGAAATGTACAAAATTTGTTCGTATTAAATTTTACATGAACCGTTGTTATCTTCGTAAAAGAAATTGGAAGGAAACACTGGCCAAAGTCGGAAAGAAAAATCGATGAAAAAACATATACGGTTGTTATCGTCAATATGTGAGCCAAAATTTAATTAGCAAATGTTTTTGAAAAAAAAAAAACATAATTTAGCCGATAAAATATAAAATCAGGGAAAAAATTAATATCAAGACATCAAGTGGAACATCAACAGTGGGAAAGACATCAATATCAAGTGGAAAAAAAATTTAAATGTTAAGCCTTTTATTGAGAACAAAATGATATTTTGTTACTTCAGATCTGATAAACAGCTGATGTTGGATTGCAATCGTTTTACACGATTTCCGATAATTTTGAGCCTGTTCTATTGTTACTGATATAGAAATTATTTTTAAGTAGATTAGTGAAAAAAAAAATGAAGTTAACTTGACTATAAAGATCTAGTTATACTGAAAAATATCTTTAAAATAATAAAAAAAATTCAGTGAAACAGTTTACATGTAATTATTATGCAAATCATGAAAGAGAGATCAGGTGCACGTCGTCCTTTCTGTGGTAAATCGTTTTATAAAAACGCAGTGACTCCGTGACAACTGTACGGAGTTTATTTCGCAATCGGTTCGGTATTTCGTGTCACGGTTGGGTACCTCTGTTTAGAGCGATTAACTGATGGGTAAAACGTTTAAAGAAAACGGGCCCGCGTTAAACAGCAAAAAGTGTTAGAACTCCTGACAACATCGATAGAGTTCGAACCGCCGTAACACGCAATCCAAAACGTTCTGAGATTAAATATATATTAGCCCTGAATAACTGTCGATACTTCGAATTTACATGATGAAAATTTCACCACTATAAAATCCAAATTGTTCAAGAATTAACGAAATACTGATTCAGGGTCGGCTGGCATTTTTGTCAATAAATGCTGCAACCCGCTTCGATTACATGAGAAATTTTTGCACGGTCTGAAAGTCACAGTACGGTCGGAATTTTCGTCATCTGTCATTATCGGACCTTTCTTTCTTCAAGACGATCGAGGATACGCTACGATCGTTACTGAAGCGCGGTCAAAACAAATATAAGCGTGATAAAAATATTAGTCAGGCAAAAATTAGTTCTATTTCCAAAAATTACATGGTTTCATCAAAACGATGTTACAAGTCGTACCGCTGAGTATATCAGTGCTTTATGAGAACTCACTAACCATATCGTATCAGAAAACGGGACATCGTTTGCCCGGCTAGATCTCCTGGTTTTTCCGCGTGTAACATTTTCTTTGAGATGTGCTCAAGAGAAAGAGCTATACCAACCGACCGTAAACATTAGCGGAAGTAAAATAAAAATCAAGACGTTGCAAGTATTACGCCGGCCAAGTATTATTACGGTGAGCAAGACAAACTTTTGTATTAAAACCACAGGAGTGAGTATATCGTAACGGTGCCCAAGTATTTATTAAAAAAAATAATAAACTAGCATGTCTAATTTAAAAAAAAAACCTAGAGACATTCAAGTTAAAATAAACGTCTATTTAAATACAGGAGTTTAAAATTTTTCCGCTTCACTGACGTATTCTGTATATGATTAAATTTTGTACGGAGATTCGTGTATGTGAATGGAGGATTGATTCTAATAAAAGTTAATAAAAATTTGGCAAAGAAGATGATTTGCTTTTAATCGGAGTTAGGAAAATTTTGAAGTCGTTTCATTAGGGCTAAACTAAAAACACAAATTTATAGGCCTACAGCATTTTTGAAGATGAAAAAACTAAAAAAACTATCAATTTTAGAAAAAAAATCTGAAATGAAATTTTAATATTTTCCAAAGAATTCGATCACCAATAAAAAATAGAGGTTCCTATTTAAAAAAAATTAAGTTAACCTTGAAATGACCTTTATTTGACCTTATAAAGGACAACGTAGGTTGTGAACGTATTTCCCCCTTGAAATCGAAAAACGTTAATAGGAAAAATGTTTCCTAAATTGTGTAGTTTTTGAGATATAGATGTGTCTCAATTTAAAACGACCACCCGGTATAATAAACATAAATAAGTACATACAAAGATCAGTCTGAGGAACACTGATAAAGTTCAGAACATAAAAAGCAAAGAAAACGCCAAAAAATAGTTTTATCAATCGCAAAAAAAATAAACTAAAGAAACAGAAAAACATTGAAACAAATCGAAGGACCGACAAAAGTAAGTGGAGAATGGAAATGAAGAATTTTGACGATGCACAACACCCTAAGGCAGCCGATTCATCTCAATTCTCGGAGAACTTACAGCTCTGATACGTACATAGAGTCGTATTTATTGGTAATCGTGACCACACTTTAACATCTGTGGCGACTTACCAGGTGTTCCTGGATACTTTGTTTCCAGATGCTCCGGAGGCTGAAGCAGAAGTTAGCGTTAGGAAGGGAGTTGGGGGTATGGTAAGCCTCTAGCTCGTTTTTAAGGGCAACGGGTGCCCAGGTGCTCACTAACCACGCTAATTTAAACCAATATCTGTTTCGGTTCCGCCTGGCAGCTGATGAGTTGTGCGTCTGCGAGGTGGTCCAGTTAAATGAACACCTGATATTTGACTGCCCTGCTCTTGGGGGAGGGGGGGGTTTAAGAGACCGGGCCACTCTGGAACTTAGAGGTCAAGGGGAAAATTAGCCACCCCGGCGAGTCAATGTGGCGAGAGCCGCATTGTCGGACCGTATGGGAATTGCTAGATGCGGTTGCTTTGTAAACCGGCATCCGTAGTTTACTTAAGGGAAAGACTCTTACCGCATTGCCGTGGGAAGCTAACCCTGAGTATGGCTGACCAGCAGCCAATTAAGGCTCCAAGCGCTTTAATGTGGTAGACAGGTACTTGTTGAAACTCAGTGGCCTAGGCGTGGCAGCGAATTGCTGTCTAGACGAAGTAAATTTCAATTTATTGATGTCACATATATTTTTAATAGTTAACAGGGGTGCGCCTACCCAATTTAGTAAATATATGACAAGTGAGTGGTTGGGACACGTAAGCCGGTGGTGAATGGCACCGCGATTAGTTCGCTCACGCTATTAGATAAGCTCTAGGAGCTATTTAGGACACTAGTCACTAAACTGTTTCGAGGCTCAGTTGCCGTTTATGGCACAAATATTCGGTCTTATGCTTTAGGGCGACCGAATGGGGTGGTGGCAGGAGAAATGCCAAGCAAACCAATCTCCCTGACATGAATCCAACACGTCAGACGGCGATCCGGATTAAGTACTTGGTATAGCAAGCTGTTAGCGTACAGAATGAAAACGTCATTAAGTTGAATTGTGGGTAGTCACCCCTCCTCATCGCAAACGTAACGTTCTTACTTATTCGGATTAACCTTCATCTTCCATTTAGCTATCCGATCGTTAATTGGATCTAATTATTCGTTTTGAAGTTTATCAGAAGCCACGGTTGGATTGGCGTCCACTTGGCGTGCCGAATCGTCGTGTCATCCGCAAATGGTGAAAGTTGAAGCGTTTAAAAAAATATTATTCGCTTTGAATTTAGAAGCACATAGTTCTGGAGCTAATAAAAATAAATTTCAGTTTTATTATTGCGGGGGGGGGGGGGTCGATAAAAGATAAATTTTAAGATATTTGCAGTCCCCTAGACCGCTCGACTTTTTTTTATTATAAATTGTATTTAATACGATTAAATACGGTAAGCAAAATATGAAGCGTGTTACTAAACTTCAAATTTATCGACAGAAACATACCGTTGTGGTTCAAAACTAACTTTATTTCGTTGAAATTTATTAACTGTCATCGTTACATTGACAGTAAGTGATAATTATGTGCTGTTCGGATTGTGTTGTAGGATGTTAACGTAATTGCTAATTATGCTTTATAATCTTCGCTCGTATACATTTTATGATTTTTCTTTCTTCTTTTAGATTAACAACGTGATGAGGCATTTTTTGTTTTACTTTTATAAATCGGATTTCCTCTTTTTTATAGGTTGTAATGAATAGGAATATAAAGCGGTAATGGGATGCAATTTTTAATGCGGTATAATAATTACAAAAAGTGCGTTACTTGCAAATAACGCATGACTTATTGTGATTTATGATATTTCGTTATTAGTTGCGCGAAATCATTACTTATTGTGATACCTACTTATTAATTACACTAGTCGGCGATTATATATCGGTGAAAAATTGTATCAATTTGTTTAATCAGTACATTAGTTGTAAAATATTTACACACGCGCACACATACTCCCACAAACACACACTTTTATATTTTCGAATAAGTAATGCCTTAATTCGATCTTGTACGTGCGATCGATCATTAAATACGATTAAAAACACCTCGGTTTTATATTTTAATGAAATACTAATTTAAAAAAATATGAAACTGTAAATTTTGAAGAATAAATTATAAAACTGTTATATTTCAACGATTATAACGTAAGGTGTTACACGTAATAAACTGCGGAAACCCTAAATAACTGTTCGACCGTTAAACATAAAAAACTTCAATTTCGTAAATATTCCTACCTCAAAGATCTGTTTTTTGCTGGGTCCCTAGCTACGTAGGGATTCCAGGCAATGAACATGCAGATTCCGCTGCCAAAGACGCATGTAATCAACCTCATTTCACCACCCGAGTTGCTACTTCTGATTTTATTAATTATGTAAAACAATCTCTAACAGCAAACTGGCAAGGTGACTGTACGGCTACCGTTGATAATAAACTCCGGCAGATTAAAGATTCTGTGTTGATATGAGACTCCTCATGCAGAAAATCTCGTCGTGAGGAAGTAGTCCTCTGTCGATTGCGGATAGGACATACGAGGGTAACACACGAGTACCTAATGTTAGGAGGACACGCTCCTCTATGCGCACGATGCAACTGCCACATGACTGCGCGCCACATACTCATAGATTGCATATGTTATGCGGGGTTGCGTCGTAAATTTAAACTACTCAGAAACATCCGTGGTGTCTTGTGCAATGATAATAAAGTTTTAAACCGGATGTTTCTATTTTTGCTTAGTGCTTGGTTAATACAAAAAAATTAATATTGTCGCGTATGTTTTTGTGCTGGAAGAGTTTTTTTTAATAAGTTTGTTTTTTATTTTTAATTTTTGTGGTTCAGCGTTTTGATTTTGTTAGCCGAATAGGGAGCCTTTTACACTCCTTATCGGAATTTGTTAAATTTTATATAGCTTTTTATTATTTTTGCTTTTATGTTTTAAAAACTTCGTCTGTGATATTAGTTGTAAGATTTTAGTGATATTAGTTGTAAGTCTAAATATATTAGTTTTATTTCACTTTTTAATTTTTGTTTTTAACTTAGTTTTAATTTTTTATTATATAATTTGTATTAGTTTTAAGTTTTATTTAATTTTATTATTTTAGTTTTTAACCTAGTTTTAAGTTTTATATTAGTATTTTTATGGTCTTTTTTAACTTTCTTTTAGTCTTTGTTATTCGAGAATGGGCCCTTTACACCCATCTCGGACTTTGTTAAATTGTATTTACTTTTGATTTTATTTTAGATTTTATCTGTGATATTAGTTTTAAGTTTTATTATTCTTTCTTTAGATTAGTTTTAATTTGTTTTATTTTTTTTTTCAAAAAAAAAAAAATCCGGGCGATGATAACGCGTAGACGTTTTTCGCCCTCAAAAAGAAAAAAAAAATCAAAGTTCTGTTTTTCGATGAGATCACCAAACCGTAGGCCCCATGGGAGCAACTGAAAAATGTTAAGTGAAAAACGTCGGATTGTGATACCATTTTATATTACATTAAATAGAAAAATATCGACGTAAACCATCAATCTACACCCTAAACAAAATGGCGGCCATTTAATATTTTTCACAGCTAACTTTAAAAGCGGTTTAGAATACACCCCAAAGTAGTGGCCTCGTATCAAAATATATACCGTTTTGAGATCGAAGAAACTTGAGTTAATTTTTCATTTTTTAGTATTTCACCTCTGAGCAGTTTAGGAGGTATGAAATGAACATATAAGGTAAAACATAATATCGGAGTTTTAAAGGTATTCTTCCTTTACACAGACTACGGCTCGTTTCAAACCTATTTGTCATCGCCGAATGTTATTGTCACTAAGGATCACGATTACACCTTGTACGGAATGCACGTTGAACTGTAAGTGTAGATTTCCATCTAAAAAACTGAAAAACACAGATTTCTGTTCAAGAATCGGCCACCTTTGCTAGCGACACAGTCAAGCTGCAGCCTATGGCCATGCGCGCTATTTAAACTGTCCTTTTGCCTCTGATTTTAGCTTTAAATTAACACTGTACCCTTATCCAAGAAATTTTCCTAATAAATGAAAATCCCAATTTCTTTTTTGTACATGTGTTCTAATACTATGATGATGATATGTATTTACATAAATTTTCAAACATTTCATTTTAAGTGTGCCACGTATATAGATCGTGTCTGGATCGCTTAAACAAGTTATCTAACATGTCTGAATATCGTGAAAAAAGAATCCATTTCGGCACGCCGGAAGGCGGAGGTAGAATTCACCGATGCTAAATAAAGGATAAAAAAGAGTTCCACCTTAAAGTTAAGAAAAACTTAAAATTTACTCAATACGACAATGGTATCATGTGAAAAAAGTTTCACATACTTAGCATACGAAATGCCCTATCTTCTTACAATTCCAGCAACATTTTGATCATCTCTTTCCGTAAGGGTTGGTTATATCAAAGATTGCTTCAGATAAAGGTTTTAGGCAATGCTTAGAAGACTAACGATCTCTTTAAACTGATTCGATACTGCCTATTAAGGGAGGTATAATTTTTTGTCTTCAAAACTCCATTTTTTCACTTCCTGGGCTAATGGTTGGTGATATCAAGAACCTTTACTTAGATAAGTTTTAGGTCTTTATCAAAGAATAGTAGGAACTTTAAACGAATTCGATATTTTTTTCTTAATAATAAAGTTATAGCAATATTTTGTTTTTTTCGAAAAAGCCCCCCAATTTTCACATCCATGGTCCGATTTTGTCCATTAACGAACTCGACCGAGATTTTGTGTCGTTATTTTTATGTATCAGTTTGAAAGTGATTGGAGCAAAATTACGGCAGTTATCGTGTCCGCAAGTAAGTGAAATATACAGAGTGTTTCAGAAATGGTGGGCTGGCTATACTTTTTCGGATTCTACTTGTAAAACTAAACAAAAAATATCCTTTGGAAAAATGGCAATTTCTCCTTGGTTCTCTCCCTGTCCGCCATTTTGTTATTTTTATATAATAATTTATATCGCAAGTTCGGATAGACAAATTACATTAATATTTGGTAAGCATCCTGGTAATAAATTTTTTAAATTAGCAAAAAATTAGGACTTAAATACCATTGCAAATTACAAAATGGCGGCCATGTTTATTTTTCAATATGTTATATCTCCATAAATATTAGTTTTATCAAAATTTATGTTATTTGAGAAAATTGATGTAATTTTGTGTCATAATTATTTGGTCTATTATTGTGAGAAAATAATTACTTAATTTAATACTAATTTTCAATACTGGAATTAACAATAAACAAAAAAACAATTAATATTTCATCGAACTGAACGTTAAGTGGAGGACGTGAAAACAGACATATAATTACATCAATTTTCTGCCATAACTCGACTATTTGCTAACAGATTTAAAAAAATATAATGTCATTTGTTCAAAATAAAATGCTTAATATTTTAGCAAATAACATAAATTTTGTTAAGTCCTGATTTTTTTTTTTTACTAATTTTATAACTTTATTACCAAGAGGCTTATCAAATTATAATGTGATTTGTCTATCTGAACTGGAGATATATATATATATAAATGATTATATAAATATAACAAAATGGCGGACATAGAGAGAACATAGGAGATATTGCCATTTTTCTTAAGGATATTTTTTGGTTAGTTTTACAAATAGAATCCTAAAAATTATAGCCAGCCCACCATTTTAGAAACGCTCTGTATATATATATATATATATATATATATATATATATATATATATTTTTTTGTCTTCAGTCATTTGACTGGTTTGATGCAGCTCTCCAAGATTCCCTATCTAGTGCTAGTCGTTTCATTTCGGTATAGCCCCTACATCCTACATCCCTAACAATTTGTTTTACATATTCCAAACGTTCCCTGCCTACACAATTTTTTCCTTCTACCTGTCCCTCCAATATTAAAGCGACTATTCCAGGATGCCTTAATATGTGGCCTATAAGTCTGTCTCTTCTTTTAAATATATTTTTCCAAATGCTTGTTTCTTCATCGATTTGTCGAAACACCTCTTCATTTGTCACTTTATCCACCCATCTGATTTTTAACATTCTCCTATAACACCGCATTTCAAAAGCTTCTAATCTTTTCTTCTCAGGTACTCCGATCGTCCAAGTTTCACTTTCATATAAAGCTACGCTCCAAACATATCTTTCAAAAATATTTTCCTGACATTTAAATTAATTTTTGATATAAACAAGTTATATTTGTGACTGAAAGCTTGTTTCGCCTGTGCTATTCTGCATTTTATATCGCTCCTACTTCGTCCATCTTTAGTATCTCTACTTCCCAAATAACAGAAATCTTCTATCTCCATAATCTTTTCTCCTCCTATTTTCACATTCAGTGGTCCATCTTCATTAGTTCTACTACATTTCATTACTTTCGTTTTGTTCTTGTAAAAAAAAAAAATTAAAAAAAAAAAAAAAATATATATATATATATATATATATATATATATATATATAAACGTTTGAACTGACGGCGGTTAAGGGTCTGGAGGATGTGAAACGCGAAAATATGTCGAAATTTTTCCGAAGTCGAATCATGGTACCGGTTACAATACGTAGCTTTCTTATGAAATCTACCTTTGGACCTTTGAAAGGTCCAAAAATTCTATTAAGCATGATACCCGACTAGGACTAACATTCGGATGCTTGCGGACAAATTCCACCCATTCATGCGGATTTTCTCAGCCCCTGAGAAAATACGCAACAATTATGACTATTCCCGACTCCATGAACGTTAAATATTGCCTCATCAGAAAATAAAACGGGCTGCAGGTAATTTTCATCAGAAGAAATGAGGTCTAACCTGGTCGTTACAAACTTAACTCTTTGCGACTTATCGTTAGGTTTAATTTCACGGAGTTTATAAGCACGAAGTTTCAATCGTTTGCGAACGATATTATGGACAGTACTTTCAGGAATGTTTAGTCGACGACTAACGCTACCAATTGAACTTTTTGGACTTCTTCGGAAAGACAATCGAATCCTTCTTGAGTTTTCGACACTTTTTTTAGGCCTACGCGGCGCTTCCTAAACGCTTACGGTTTCCAAAGACTGTTCACACCACTTAAGTATTTTTTTCCACGCAGACAATACACCTATCGTTAACTTGAGTATAATTTCTTTGTACGACGGTCACTGATTTTGTTTCTGCGAACCGGTATACGTACTGTGCTTTCTCTTGTGGCGATGTCACGAACAGTCTAAGGCAGCTGCCATCTAATGAAGAATGTTTAACCTAAAATTTAATTGTTGTCACTTTAAATAAATTAAAAGTGCAGTAAAGTAAAAAATATTTTTGTTCATGAAACTCCACTCGGTATATATATACAAAATGTTTCTGGAAGTTTTCGTCATAATTCATCGTACTATTCTTTGCATTAAAATAATGATAATCCTGAGAAAAATTAACTTTATTTATTATAATTTTCATAAAATTAAATTCAAAACAAATTTTATTTTAAAGTTTTTTATTGGCTATGTAACGATGTAAATTTAAGCTAAACCTAACAAAGCGTGTTTATCGACTCCATTATTTTGGGTTTCTCAACTATTTTGAATTTTGTCGAACAGTACTGAAGCTACAGTTCTGGGAACTACTTTTTTAATTTTTTATGTTAGATTGTATATACGACCACTAATTTGCGTAATAATTTTGTTTGTAATGCATAGCATCACTTACTTAACCTTTACAGTAGAAATCTGTGTGAAATTTCTGCTGGTGTTAACTCGAAACAAAGAGTTTTCTGACTTTTATATAATCATTTTTCATTATTTGATGAGGAATACGTCTTAAGTAGGGAAAAAATTTCTTGAAATATTGTATAATGAAATTTATATATCTTTTTTAATTTTTAATTTTTTTTTTTTCACTTTCAGGTTGCGGTAGCAGTATATTTCAGAATAGTAAAAGAAGTGATAGTGAAATGCGCGGTGTCGGAAGTCATTACGGTGCACCCAAAATATTACCGGAACGGAAACAGTCCAGTAGTAAGTAACTGTTTATTATTGCTTCTATTTTTATTAATTTATTTTACTTTTTTTTAACTGAATTTTTAATCCAAAGTAGAATAATACGTAATAGTTTGAAAAGAGATTTTTTAATTTTTAATTTGTAAAATATATATTTCTAAACATATAATTTTGAACGCCTAATATTAATGAAAATTAACATATGTCATGTAAACATAGATCTCCATGAAGATTTTTTTCAACATTTTTTATGAAATTTTAGTTAAAATAAGCTATTTTAAAAATAGTTGATTACGAAGACGCGTAGTTTGTGTGCATACACTTTTACCAATCTTTTTCTTCGATATCGGACGTAATTCACTCAAATTTTCAATTTTAATATATCTTATCTTCTATAAAATCACATAACCTAACCCAACCACAACCTTATTATGAGCCACCGTAGTACGAAAACTTAAAATACATTATTTTAAGGAATAAATCGAATAACAATAAAATTATGCTGTATTATTATTGTTTCCTCTGCTGAGGAAATTTTAGTGATCTATATTTAATAGAAATTCTTTTATGAATAAAATATCTTTAGGGGGAAAATAGCCGATTGAACGTAGGACGAGTCCGAGAATCCGACCCTCGAGAACAGACTTTTCTTAAATTAAAATTTTATTATCGGATCGGATCATCAGTGATTTAATGTATATATCTCACTACTATAAAAAGAGACGATGACCATTTCGTTTGTTCCTGATAACCGCGAAAATTACTTAACCAGTCATTACAAAATTTTAACTGCAGCTTTCCTACGACCCACCCCCTCGAAAGAAATGTTTACCAGTTGAAACCTCACCGATCTAACTACTATATAAATCATAAATAAAAATTTTGTAAATAAGTAATCTATAACTTCTTTCATTAATATCTGTATTGATATCTATATCGATTCTCGTTTTTAACCATCGTTTCCTATTTCGATTTAAATTTCTTTATACAGTTATTTTGTAATTTAATAAATTTATTACATCGTGTATAAAATATCAGTTTGTATTATTATCGTAATATACGTAAAAATAAATTAGTTTGATAATAAAATGACTATTTATAGATTTAACAAAGTTTTGATGGTTTGAGAAATTTTAATTTCGATATCGGTATCGACTTCGTCAGAAAGTTATTACGTGTTTTACTAGATTTAATACATTGTCTGATTCGGCGGTGACCGCGAGAATTAATCCTCGCGCGAGCAAAGTAGCAGTCTGTAGATGTTTGATTTCTAAACTGAATATAAAAGCCCATCAGGGTAAGTCGTACACATAATCGGCGCAGATTCGACTTTTTCCGTATTAATATTTTCATGACGCCTAATTCGGTGAGATCACATATAAGAATATAAGAACTTCTAGGCCGACTAGAATTTATGATAGTAGACGACGTGAATATACGCCAAAGCGTTCTTAAAGATTTGAAGAGCAACGTGTACGCTCGGTCAAAATCGAATTCGATCTTCTAGAAATATGTTAGGTCTCGAATCGGCTTTTGTTTATCACCCTGAAATCGACTACCTGAATTCGAAGATATTTAAGTCGGCAACACATTAAAATATGTAACCCTTGCGATATCAAAAAAATGGAACGGTTAATAGTGTTCCAAATTAGGTTTTTAGCGTTCCGTTTTTCTAAGTACTACTTTGCCCCCCGGAAGAGCGTACTCCTAGACTGCGCTGTGCTATGACGTTCAGCGCGAAGAAGACTACGATGATGCTTCTTAAAGGCCGTTTGGCATTGAGGCGTCAGGTTCGTGTTTCGATGTCAGGCTTTCGTATTAAATATGTTAAAGTTCAAAAGTACCTAGGGGTATTTCTTGACGAGAAATTGCAGTTCAAGAAGCACCTAAATTACGTCGCGGAGAAGGCTTGTGCCTTCTTTGATACTCGATGAGTACTGAAACTTGATTGAGGCCTTGATTTTAAGAATATCAGTATCCTGCATAAGGAAGTGTGAGAGGCAATTATGCTATATGCGGCGCCTGTTGGATAAGCTAAAGTTTAAAAGCTATCTGGATATATTATTAAGAGCTCAACGTCTTATATTATGGTAACGGGAGGTTACCATACTATTTCACAGGAGGCAATCTTGGTGATTGCAGGCGTGAAACCGATAGATTTAATTGCGTCAGAAAAGCTGCAGCGTTATGTTGCTAAGAATTCAGGTGAACTGACTTCTTCGCGCGAATAGAAAAAATTCGCGTGATAGGACGGCATGGCAGAGTTTTATGGCAGGCAAGATTGAGGCAGAGGGTGGGCGTTGTATGCATGATGTCTTTCCAGACGTTGGTGATTTGCGTGGCGCCCCTTGGGTTCACCCTAACAAGCATGTGACGCAATTTCTTTCTGGTCATGGTGCCTTCCGAGACAGACTCCAGCGATTTGGCCTGGTGGATTCAGGTACGTGTCCAGATTGTGGACAACTGGATGACACATACCATGTAACTTACGAATGCGCAAAATACGAACTTTAACGCACGGAGACTATTTTTCGGCTCGACATTAGATCTCCGTGAGAATTGGAAACGCCAGGTTTTGTTGTTCTTGTGTTGTAAGGGTTGATATTTTTGTAGTGTTTTGTTTATTTAGTTTTATTTTTATTTCTTGTTTTGTGTTATGTTAAGATTGCGTGTTGAACTCAACTTCTAACCTAGGTAGGTAGTTGCATTTTTAATCTCAGTTCTTTCATGTCGTTCAGTTTTGTTAAAGACTCGACATAGATATTGTTTTAAAGAATTTATTTCTTGGTAGCACACCGTTAGAAATATTCGCATCGGTGGCATCTTGACTCAGGCAAGAAGAAGGCTGAGAGAAGCCTTTTGCCGGGGTTATGAAGATGACCTCCGGTAAAGCCCATATGGTCTAGGTATGAAAAGGGTGGCGTGGCAACCGAAACTGCCACATGGAGAGTGTCTTCCCCTACGGAGTCAGGATGTGCCGGTGGCCGGGGACAGAGGCCATTGCCAAGGTACTGAAGATGACATCCGGTAAAGCCCATATGGGCTAGATACGGAGAGGGTGGCTTGGCGACCAGATCCGCCACGTGGAGGGTGTCTTCCCCTATATGGGGGTCAAGATGTGCCGGGGGTAAAGTAGCAATTGCACGGCTTCAATACCCTTCAGATGTCATTAAAGGATGTAGCCGATTACTGTTGGACATTAATTCGGGATGTGCCTGAGGCTATTTATAAAAGAAAAGCATCAGCGAAATTATTCTAACACAAGTATGGCCATGCAAAATTATAAATTTTACTGATTTTAACTGTATTTTCCCTTAATTTTTTTGAAGCGTAATTTATTTAAAACTAAAGGTAATAGAAAAATTGTATTTACAGATCGGTAATGTACGCAAAAAAAAAAAACAATTTAAGAAATGGTATCACACTTAGAGAAATATTAAACAATTTTTTTTTGCCTATCAATGTTATTAGTGATTTAAAGCTAGGTCGGTTGTTTCTCCACTAGAAAGCAGTAAACGTTCCGAGAAGACTCGCTAGTAATTTTTTTATTTTTTTATTGAGAGTCGATCGCTTTATTGAAATAGAGGTATGCACGATGAATGATAACAAAAAATTGAAAATGAATATTTTACATATATAAACATGTTTATTCTATTTTATGCTGTTCCTATTATATATTCTATTTAGATGGATCACGCAACGTCATCCACCTGTTCCGTCCTCCCTGTTATTAACCGCGCTATACCCAACCTGTTTTCCTTTCTTCTTCATGGTAGATCATTTTATTACCGAGATGACTTTATTTCAATATTATAATTTATACAAACTCAAATACACAACACACACACACACACACACACACACACACACATTTATAATATATATGTATTCATCATACATGTCACGCCTCACTGTTTTAACTACTCAACTGAACTCGCTTACCAGACGTTAAAGCTACTTCATATTTTGTTTACTTCTGTTTTTTTTTATTTCAAGTACCACCTTTTATTTATTTATTTGTCTTACTTTCTCATACTACAGTAGAAAACTAAACATTAGAATTAGTATTAAAATATATACATTCTCATATTAAATACTCGTTTATTTCTTGTTCTAAATGTTTAAATTAAAAAAAAATAAAAATTAGAGTATAGTTATTAAAAAGAAAACTAAATTAATCATGTGTCTCATCTGGATGATGGAGCTCTGACCTTTAGTTGCGCTAAAAGTAATTTGAAATCGATCGAGCCTTCCAGTAAAAATTTCTTCTGATAATCGCCGATTATCCTAATTAGGATGATTTGGTTGCGCTTTAGTGTGAACTACGTAGCAACAGATCATCGGACGGGTTAGTTCTGATGTCTTCCGACAATTAATAGCCTGATCTATCAAAAGGCGAGACGAAACGATGCTGAGGAAAACAAAGACGCATTTCTAGCTCCCCGACTATGCAAGATGACGAAATAAAAGATCAAGCAAAACCGTTAAAATAATTTTACGACGAATAATTCAATAATAACAAAAAAAAAATATCTTATTTGAACTCCACGTGACGTCCTTGTTCGCCTGTTAAATTACATATACAAATTTTTTGCTGCACTTCATTTAAACTTATTTAATTTGAAAGTGAGATACGATCCGCCAATTCTTTAATAAAGTGGACAGTATACAATTTTTGAAATATTAGTTTTCATTAACGTGAAATTTTTATACGATTATTAATTCAAAAATCTTACATGACATATTAGGATAGAGTAAGTCCCTTTATTACTCGTATTAATAGATCAGTATTATTTGTATCTTCGTGAGTTGCTGATTAAGAAGTTTCAGATTTCTGGTGTGTCGTATAAATAAAAGTTAATAATAATTAAACTATTCCGTTTAGTGAACTTCTGTATACTGGTTACAAATATTAATTTTGACCTGGCGGTGTAGAATAATCACTTTTTGTTATTGGATTATTTGGTGAATAATTAAAAATGAAAAAGAAACAATCATACAGGAAACAAAAGACAACATGAAGAATTAAATCTCAAAAAAAACGACAAGAAGATGAATATGAAAAGGAAGAAAATGTTAAGAATAAAAAAGTTAGGAGGTTGATAAATATAAAGAGGAAGAAAATGTTAAGACCAAGGAAAGAATAAAAAGATTAAAAGAGAATGACGAATATAAAGAGAGAGAAAATTTGAAAACTAGAGAACGTGTACACAAATTAAGATCAGAAGAATTATATCAAATCAAAGAGAGGTTAAATGATTGGAAACAAAAAACAAATAAACGAAATGATGATCGAATCCGACTTCGGGAGAATATTGTCCGACAATATCAGAGGAGTAATGAACTAAAAGACAAGAATTTTTTGGAATTTATTAAAGATCGGGCATTTATGACTCAGTGTATATGTTGTTCTTGTGAGGGTCTATTTTTCAGTAATTCTGAAGTTAACTTTAATGTAGATAAAATTAAACAAAAATCCATAATAATTTAATAAAATTACATTAGATAATCAAAAAATAATACGATTCTAAATTATAATTTTCAGTTAATATTAAATAATCAGATGTTTCACCAAATTTATTACACATGTATATAAGTAGTAATGCCTTTTAAATTACAATACACATTTTTAAAGTACATAAAATTTTATTTCACTAATAACTTCTGATTTTTTCATTTTTTTTTATTGTTATTATTGAAATATTATTTATTGTAAAACTTTTCACAATCACGGGATAATAATTATTAATAAATCAATATATTTAAATAAAAAAAAAAAGTTAAAAAAATGAAATTAAAAACAAAAGGAGATGAAGTCTGATTCGAACCGATGTGCCTTCCCTTGTAAGATTCAAATATTCCATTAATTAAAATTTTATTTGGCTATAACTTTGGAACCAATGAAAACAAGTACCACTTATGATCGGTGAAAAGCTGTCAATGAGGGCTTATTATTACTGCAGTAAAAAGTCCAAAATCCATTTTTTTTTGGATTTGGGCTTTATTGGACACTTTTGGTTCAGTCAATTGCAATCAAAAGGGGAGGTGCGCACAACTAGATGTTACGACAGTAGTCGTAAATCAAAAATTTCAGATGCTACTGCTAATCGATTTTCTGTTATGCTAAATACGTACGTACGTTCAGATGTCACGCCGAAACTAGTCAAAATGGATTCAGGGATGGTCAAAATAGATGTTTTTGTTGAAATCTGAAAACCGAAATTTTTCGCGATCACAATACTTCCTTTACTTCGTACAAGAAAGTAAAATAAAATATGAAAAAATATCAGAAGTTATTAATGAAATAAAATTTTATGAACTTTTCATTTAAAAAATTATGTGTATATTTAATTTAATAGGCGTATAAGGAAAAGTGGTGTCCACATCAGATTTTTTATAAAAACCTTTATTTTTGGAGACAATGCGAAAAAATGAAACTTTGCTCTTGTGCTACCCTCCCGACAGTTTGTCAGCGTCATCGATCTTTTTGTAAACAGATATACAGAGTCATCGTAAAAGGTTGCAGCAATTTAAAAAAAAATCGTACCTCAGAAAATACTAGACATAATCACACGAGCATATTTTTAAAAATTCACCGACTCAAAAAGTTTTTTTTACATATCTTACAAAGTTTCAATATGAGCTTCGTCAGTTGCTGCGCAAACATCCAGCCGATAATCGACTTCTGTCCAGGTTAGGTGTATGATCGGAGATGTAACTGGAAATAGCAGCGGTGATCCGTCGTCTTAAATTTTGTACATTCCTTATTTTTTCACTGTAGACAATGTTTTTAACGGATCCCCATTGAAAAAAGTCTAGGGGTGTCAGTTCTGGGTTTTTCGGAGGCCAAAGCACAGGATCAGATCGATACCGATCTATCGATTAGGGAATCTTTCATTGAAAGCGGGTCAAACGCCTAGACTGAAGTGTGGGGGGCACACCGTCTTGTTGAAATATTATTGCATAATTGTAGGATATGGGGATCTCAGCAACCCGATGAAATTATTGAGTGTCAAAGATTCCCCAAAATACACTCCATCAAACCGTACCGTGTGGTGCGGTTTGAACTCTTATTGAGTACGTAGCTATGTACGGTATGTATGTATTTTTTTTATGTAAAAAAAAATTTTGAGTCGGTGAATTAAAAAAAAAAATACTGTTTGATTATCTCTAATAGTTTCTGAGGTACGATTTTTTAAAACAGCTGCAACCTTTTTCGATGACCTGTATTACTGTAATAGTATATAAATGTAAACTTCTTGGCCGATTTCACTGCACTGACACTGTTTTACACTCACACAATTATACCTTACCGTGATGGAAGAGATTATTTAAACGTAAAGGATGCACCTAAAGATTTTTTATTAAAAAAAAAAAATTTCTTTATGAAACTCATTATAAAGTGAAAACGATAAAAAATACTTAAAAGTCTGACGTTCGTCTGATCGTTATAAACTCCTTTATCACATGTACCGGTTGTAGTTAGCATTTTGTTTTATTTTTACTCTTAAATCATGTTTTGCATCTAATAAAGCTTTTATTATTACTAATATATGCTAGGTGAACGACTTTCAGCATGCTAAACTACCATTACTATTATTCTTTTACGGTGTCATTCCGGTACCTAGATTAAGTATTTTTCTCTGTGCGTATAAATATAAATTATAAAATTGTTTACCGTCTCTTTTTCTCGTACTTACATTTAATTATTTAAACAGAAATGTTTAAAATTTAAATTGACAGTCATTTAAAATCTAATGTTTAAAGTTTAAATGACAAGAAATGTACAAGAAATATTGTACCCTGCACGATATACGAGCTCTCCAAATTTTTATTACAAAAAATAGACGAAAATGATCGTTTTATTATCGCTATACTTATTTTGAATTTATTTAATACCTTTCCTCTGGCATTGGTTATTATTTAATGAAATAATAACCAATGCCAGAGGAAAGGTATTCTGAATTAAACCTGTAACTAATTGGATGCATTCCCAACCAGACTTTCGATTATTGATTCAATTTCAACTGAAATTAAAATAAAAGTACTAGAACTAAAAAAATTAAAAAATCTAGAATTATATATATACATTTCTAGATCTTTTTGAATTCGACCTTAAAAGGGGTGAAGAAAGGTAAAAACATTTTGAACAATGATTGCAAATTTTCCCAATTTCCGACTATACTAAAGGAGATATTCAGGAGATTTAGGCGTGAATATACTCTTCAGATAAACATATAAAACCATTTTCGGATTTTTTGAATTCTTACTTTTTAAGAGCTACGACGGTGTATAGCGCGGTGGCTCGTCTAACACAGCAACTGCCACTGTTACTGTATGCTCAACGCAACTTAAACATAAAATAAAAAAAAGTTTGACCGTGACGGGATACGCAAGTAACCATATACGATATAGTGTGGGCGAAGTCGCGACGGAAATGCTAGTATATACATTAAAAATAATTTTATATATATATATATATAATTTTGGTTTATATAATAAATCAAAATTATCGTGAGAATTAAATAATGTATGTAGAAATGGTTTTTCCTGTATTGTGTTTGATAATTTCCCGATATCAGTAAAACTTAATGTCCAGAATAATTTAATTAAATTCAATTAATGGCTGTTTAATTAATGTCGGATAAACGAAAATTCTTTTAACTATCATCAAATCGATATTCAACTGCCACGAACACAAATGATGGCAATTGTAATTATTAAAAAAATTAAATTCTCGAATACGGTCGACTGTGTTTTGAATTTCAATACAAGTTATCCCGAGCAGTGACATAAACAGAGCACTAGTGAGCGTGAACTAAGGCTCTATGGAATGCTAGAACACGCATTACTTTTTATTGAGTTTTATTAAAAGTAAGGAAATATATAAGGAGAAACAAAGGAAAGAGACAACTTTCGAGTTTGGAAATAGGGTATTTTAATTTTACCCTGACTTTTTTTCGACTAATTTTCTTGAATTTTCACGTGAAAATCTTTTGAATATCATTATAATATTAGCTTATATATAATTAAAGTTGTAAAAATGTAACGCTGATTATCGATCAGGAATAAAAAAAGGGGGCAAAAAAATCTTCAAATTTTTTATACAAAGTGATTCATGTAGCGTAACCGGCGCGGCACTTTCTGAGCTCATTCGACTGGCGAAAAGTAATGAAAAGAAATTCATGCAAACATGGGTCCGGAATCGCTCCATTAGCTAGTTAAGGCTAGGAAAGATTTCGCCCTGATTTCCGGGCAGAGTGAAATAAGACCGTACTGAAATTCTAGGAACCCAAATTAAGGGGTTCTTATGGTTTTTGATCTGACAAATCGATTTAAACAGGTTCCAAAATCATATCTTCGTTTGTGTTGTTATTATAAGTTTTTCGGACTACTTAAGTAGAAAATTTTGTCCAATTTTATTTCGATAACAAAGATTTTTTCAAATAAAAATTAAAATCAAGAAAATTGAGAAATTTTTCTGAGAAACTGATTCCGGCTGATTACGTGATTTTTTTATTTACTTTCATCGGTAGAACGAATCCTGATATTCTTCATTAAACTCTCTGTATAAATATTAGACGAATAGAACTCGTGCTGAAAGGCAGCATTCCAACGGATTCGATGTGTTTAAATCTCACTGAATAAACGCGAAACAATTATGTTTGTCGCACGGCATCGACGTGTATTTTTAAATGAATTCGTTAATGTGGAGCGTAGTGAAGCGTTAAGTTTATAAATTCTATTTCAATCTCGCAAGGATTGAAGTACAAAGAGAAATGGTTATTTATAATCTATAAAAATTCAGCAATAAAATATTAAGAAATGCAAACTTCAGCAGCAAGAGAAGTAACGACCGCTACAGAATACGTGCTGCTGAGGCTCACTTAATTACATTACTAATTTCTAATATCGAGTTGCTGAGATTAGAATGATGCGACTGCTGATATGGAAAGTCGCTTCATCCGTAAACATAGCACGTTTTAAAAATGTTTTGTCATCGCAAATGTTATTAAGCATTTTACTTGCGAATTCAACAGGTTTAGGACGATCCGTAGATTTAATTTGATGTTTAAGCTGAATTTTGCAAGCGTGAAGGCGTAAATGCTTTTATATTACATTTTGAGTAGTTGTCTTTGGAATTCCTAACTTTAAACCTCTCCTAGAAATTGAATTTTTAAGGTTTCTTAAACAACTTTGTCGTATACGCTCGACTGCTTCTTTGATGATGTCCCGGTTATTTTGCAGCTCCAATTAATACTTTATTTCAGTTACATAGGGTGATATGATTTGTTAAACTAATATTCTCTATATGCCAATTAAGTATGGAAATTGTATGTTCGTAAATACAAAAATTGTGGCATCTTAATTCTTTACTCCACAGTAGATAACAAATTATAAGCGTTCGAAAGTAATTAGCTAAAAATTATAACTGTGAAGCGCATAGTTCCATACAAAGATTTTTGTATCTTTTTCATAAACTGGGGGATGGCTACTGCCATTAATCTTTAGGAATATATGTTGTATAAGTATAAAGAAAGGATTAACGTAAAAGACTCATTGTATTAAACGTTATCGATAATTTCAAGTGGAAATACGGGTGCTGCAGTTCCACAGTGCCTATACGCGAGCCGTCACTAACGGCGTTCCTAACACCGTACTTCTTGAGATATCCAATCCGATTTTGAGATCCAAATCTTTATTTAATAAACACATACTGCCGAACAGAATGATAAAAAGGCAGAACTATCGGATGATAAAATGGATATTTCCGGACCTGTCTCGATAGCAACCGTTGCCTTCTACTCGGTTTAGGAACGTTAAACCAAAATGATTGACCTTCATTATATTTACTTCCATTTCTAATTTGTTAATCCTGTTGCGGTTTACATTTATACGTAAATAATTGAATCTAGGTTTCCAGATCTAACCCACCGGGTTGTTCTAGTGGTGAACGCGTCCTCCCAAATCAGGTGATTTGGAAGTCGAGAGTTCCAGCGTTGAAGTCCTAGTAAAGTCAGTTATTTTAACACGAATATTTTTTGAATACTAGATCGTGGATACCGGTGTTCTTTGCTGGTTGGATTTCAATTAACCACACATCTCAGGAATGGTCGAACTGAGACTGTGCAAGACTACACTTCATTTACACTCATAAATATCATTCTCATTCATCCTGTGAAGTATTATCTGAAAGGTAATTACCGGAGGCTAAACAGGAAAAAGAAAAGAAAGGTTTCCAGATCTAGATTTAGGCGAAAAAATCTATAAATTTATAAGTGAAAATTTTTACTGTAAATGGGCAGTTAATTAGAAATAAAATTCTTGTAATAAAGAGCATAGTATTAAAATAATGTTGCAGTGTTTCCTTGTTTGTCTATTGATTTTATTATTATTGTTATTAGCCTATAACCAGGATTTATTACTCCTCGGTTGTTAAAGTCTGCAGTACTTAGCAGACGTTTACTACAAAAGAAAGAAAATTTCTGTTTTTAATCACGATTCATTCTTTTCTTTTAACGCAGCCTGTTTTATTTAAATCTCGCCGATCTCTCACGTACAAATACATAAATATTAAATCTGAGAGAAAGTTAATAATGATAACAATAGAACTAGATGAGATGACTTTGTAGTTAAGAAGGATAAATTAGAAAATTTATTTTCTAATAAATTTGTTTGTTTTTTATTGGACTTACTTACATCATTATTATTAAAATTAAATTCTCTACAAATCTTGTTATTAAATTTTACACATTTATTAGTCATTTAACGAAGTTATTGTATTGCAAACCCCAAAAAAAAAGATTTTCAAACAACAAATTTCAGTTTTACTTCAGATATCATGAAAGCCATTGAACGTACAGTTCCGAAACCTATTTTATTCAATTTTTCAGGTCAAAGACTATAGGAAACGGTTAATTTTACCCTCGAGTAACATCCTAAAAATTTCAATACGTCCACATTTCACCGGGAGTGCTGAATTCAGGGTGAAATCTTACCGCTAGCTTAACTCGCTAACGACGCGTTTCCAGACTTATGTTTTTGTGAATGTTTTTCATTATTTTGATGAGAGGAATACATCTATGAAATGTGTCGGCTTCCTCATAGAACACACTGTGTATATAGATAAAATCACAAAATTTTGGACGTATTTACATTAATTTTTCGAAGATGATGGAAGTAATGAAAATTGAATTAAATTTTTTTTTTTTTTTTTATCTGACACACGTTGACAATGACAACGTCTCTATTGAATTATCGGTACGTAATTTATTTTTACTTTCACGGCACTAGTTCTTTTGCTGGTGCAGCAGAGTAACTATAAAAGAAAAGTACAGCAGTCGGTCAAAATTTTGGGTCAGGGTTTTTGAAAATATCGTAATTTCAAGACCCTTTTATCCAAAAACACACAAAAGAGTTATAAAAATTTCAAGAAGATGTATGGACATACGTACCTAAGAGTATTGACTTTTGTTTGTTCACGATGAGTTAGAGAAATACCATTTACGCATGCCCCACAAATGGGGCAGTGTCGGACTCGCAAAGGTTCCGTTAGATGTTACTAAGAGCGTATGTATACCAGCGCACCCTACCGACTAAAACTCTTGTCTCACCGGTTCTCTCCCCCCGCTCGGGGCAAGCCCTGCAACCAAGCGTACTCGGCCCCGAGAGGTGCCATCGAGCTCAGGGGATCCAGAGTCCCCGTGCATCATCACCAACCGTATCCTCTACCTCAGTCACAGTTTTTCCAGAGATAAGCAAGACCAAATCATCAGCATAGACCACAATTCTTATGTCATCCGGGAATGCTAATCTCAACAAACCATCAAAGGCGAGGTTCCACAGGAGTGGATCCAAGACAGAACCCTGCGGAATCCCGCCGTACACTTCAAATTCAACTGGCCCTTCCTCCATCATTAATACCAAGTTCCGGTCATGTAGGTGCTCATTTATGTTGGCGGTAAGATACTCACTGACCCCTCGCTCCCTAAGAGATGCCAGCACGACTGACCATGGTAAGCTCCCAAATGCAATCTTAACATCGAGGAGCACCACCATAGGAATGCTACTCACTCTCCCGGTACCGGCCGCGCAGCCCAGAGCCCACTCCAAAACATACTATTGTTGACCTTCCCCGTACAAACCCAAAATGTGTCAGGAAAAGGTCCCCGGTAGCCTCCACCTCAGCCCGGATTCTTTCTCCCACGAGACGCTCATACAACTTGCCAAATACGTTTAGCAAACTGATCGGCCTGAATCCACTTTCACCGGGATTCGCCCCAGCCTTTGACAATAAGACCAGACGGTCCTCCTTCTAACATACAGGTAAGCTGCGTCCTCTTAACGCCTTATTCATGATGTCCAGAATGGTCCAAGGATGCGCCTTCGAAAAACTCCTCACTGTGGCTGCCGGTATGCCATCCGGCTCCGGACTCCTCTTGATGCGGATTCTTCCAACGGCTCAATGCAGCTCACCAATTTAGAACCGATTATTGTGGAGTCAATTTACTCTCTCCCAGTCCTCTTGTTTACAGGGTAACAGTTGTAGGACAGAACGCAGAGCCTGTCCTTATTCGGCGGAGGGAAAGGCCTCCCAAGCTTCTTCATAACAACCTGGTAAATTTTCCTCCACGGGTTCTAATCCAAGTCTACCAATAGCTTAGACCAGCATTCGTCTTTGCCCGATTTATAGCTGCGCACAAAAAACTTCTGACCGACCGGTACCGTGCAACCAACATCCGTATTAGCAGAATCCCGCCGTCTGGCCCTCTGAAGATTTCTTCTGGGCGCTAAAGATTCGGCCATCAGCTTGGCTAATCTTGGGAACACCAGAATACGCTTCTCCTGATGGTCCCTTCCGGGGGTCTCCCGCGACGGCATTCGTCATCAAGTATTTTTATAAAATCTTCTGATCATAAATTATGGGTACGCCCTAACCTGGCCACAGTCGTCTCAACTATCTTCCATGTCTGAACGGTGGTAGATCTCCACCCAGCCGGTGGACTGGGTCCAAAATTCCGTTCTCACTGTACGGAGAAGACAAACCTCTGGTCTCCTTGAGTACGTCCAGAGAACTGTGAATTTCGTCTGTTGTCAGTAATTTTTTGGTTACTGGTCGAGTACACCTTCTAGCAGTATCAAGGCTTTTCTGATTTTCAGACTGCGACTATAGTTAGCACTTTGCGTTGCAGACTCATTACTTGTGGATTTATTACTGTGTTATAAGGTGTAGATTTTTATAGATTAGCTGTAGAAATGCTCTTGGCGAGGTGGAAAGTGCCGACTGTAAATATGTTTTTGGTAATTTTTATAGAAATAGAGGCAGCATTTCCTTCCTTGTGCTTTGTGTTGGAGTTCTGTCCTCTATGAGTTGGAACGCCGCATTGTTCCCGTATCCCTGCAAGCCCTGGTACGTGCCTATTTATCTAACCCTACCGCTCTGTTTAAGGATGCGCACCTAGTTGTGAAAAAATCCATTAGCATAGGAATCCCGCAGGGTTCCGTTCTCGGTCCCCTGCTGTGGAACCTGGCATTCGACGGATTTCTGGGATTGACATTTCCAGAAGGGATCACGATCAAGAGGATCTCCTTTTAGTTCATGGTAATTCACGACCACAGCTAGAAGACCGAGCGCAGGCGACTTTATCAACCGCAGAAAGCTGGACGGAAATTTAAAGATTTCTGTGCCCAAGACGAAGTTATGTTTTTCAAGGGCGCAGACAAAATATCCATATTAAATGTAAAGGCTATGTAATCAGCCGAGTTAGAGTTCATAAGTACCTTGGTGTTTTGTTTGATGAAAAGTTGCTGTTTGGTAACCATATTAGGCAAGTAGTGGCGAACGCCGTCTCAGTGATGCACAAACTTAAGAGGATTGTTTGGAAAGTGTATGGGTTGTCGGGCCGTCAAATGTACATGGTGTACCGAGGAGTCTTCTAAAGCATGGCTTCTTACGCGGCGCCCGTTTGGGTACATAGGCTGGATATGAATAGAGTACTTCTTCAAAATTTAAAGAGTGCCCAGCGCAGAGCCTTAATTGTATGCACTGGTGTTTTTAAAACAATCTCCTACGAGGCTACTACCGTGTTGGGAAAGGCTCTTCCAATCGATTTAGTGGTGAAAGTTCGGGCAGCCATGTGGAAATTGCGAAGAGGCCGGGAAGCCGAGGTATTTGGGATGCGGTTTCGAGCCGGACCAGTACCGGAGGGGAATGACCATCACAATGCACCGGATCTAAATTTCGTTCAGTTGCCCATCTCCCACCTGCAAAAGTGGCTGCAGAGTCTCGCGATGGACGCATAGCAGCTGGAATGGGACACCACGACTAAGAGAAGATACTTGTATAAGTTTATACAGAATTTTGGGGGATGGTATGTCTCGAGCTCGTTTTTAAGGGCAACGGGTGCCCAGGCGCTCACCAATTACGCTAATTTGAACCAATATCTGTTTCGGCTCCGCCTGGCAGCTGATGAGCTGTGCCCCTGCGGGGAGGCCCAGTCAAAACACCTGATGTTTGACTGCTCTGCTCTTGGTGGGTGGGTGGGGAGGGGGCGAGAGACCGAGCCACCCTGGAACTTAGAGGTCCAGGGGAAAGTTTGCCACTCATAAGCGGCGAATCTATGTGACGAGAGCCGCATTGTCACCTCCTTTTCGTGACCTCCGTTTCAGAACATACACAGCATGTAAAACGACCTACAAAAGACTTTTTAAACCTAGAGACCCTGTGTTGCTAAAAAAATTAGCATGCGAAAAGATTATTAGAAGCTGCTCCATGTAGCAAACAAGACTCCACGTAATGGGGGAATATATGTTATTGTTCCATTTTAAATTTTACGAGTGCCTTTTTCAGATTTTCAGATTAATATCAGTTCCACATCAAGGTGTAAATTATAATTATTTTACAATGCGATGATGACGAGAATAAAAGAAAATTATTTTTAAAACGTCTGTGTAAACGACGTAATCTTACGTTTTAAAAATTTTCTACGCAGATTATTTTGAAAATAATTAATATCAAGCCTCTGAAGAATCATCCACTAAAAATAGAATTAACAAAATCAAAGTATTGTGTAGAGTATCAATGTTACATACAGTGTCCCAAAAAATGTACGCAGTTTGAAATGTTATATTTCATTAAATAAAACAGTTAGTTACATGATGCTTGTGTTGTTTTTTAACTTAAATTTATAAATGTTCAAAATGAACACTGTAAATTCATTGTGACACGCTAACTGTAACTGAAGGTATCGCGTTAACTATATTTTTTTATTTGCTGCCTCAGCCGCTATAGTGTCCTTGACTTTGTTGCATAGATAATGTCTTATAGAACATTTCAGAGGTACAAATCCGTGGATCTGAAGATCGAGCCGGAAATTCCGAAGAACTTTCTTTTTATCCCATCCATCCCTCGGGAATGTTGTTGTCGAGAAATTCTTTCACGTTACATTGATAGCGGAATGAAGCCCCTTTTATTGAAAGTTATACGCTTCTTTATCGACAGAAAAGTTTTGTAGAGCAGAAATAGTATGGTTTTATAGCATTTGTATGCAAGAGATGCCGGTGATAACCCGCTCAAAGGCTCAACAATCCCTCTAAAGTAGAAGATACACCACATTGTATTGTTGGCATAGTAAATTAACTGGTTCCTGTTGAATAACGTGTGGATTTGTGTTATTCCATAAACATTATTATGCCGATTAATTGTTCCATTAAGATTAAAAGCGGCTTCATCCTACCAGACAATTAAATCTTCAAACGGTTTATTTCTTTCACATTTGTTTCGGTACGAAACTTCATTCGATGCACGTAGAAGTCTTGGAATATATAGTTTCTAGTTATTAGCTCGTAAAATTCTTTGTACACGGTCTTTTTAAAACCGGTTTTACGAAAACATTGCATGAAACTTCTTTTGGGGATCGTGTAAAGGGCTGAATTACGAAAGCGACATTTTTATAAAAAAGAGGTTTTTCTTCTGACCAGACCGATCCTTTTTTATAATTTTCACTGATCCATTAGCTTCAAGCTTGTCATGAATTCTTGCGATACTCCCGAATTCTTGTTACTTTTTTTTTGACGATAAACGTTTTCGCGTTATCATTTCCCGGGACAAAACTGTAACAAAAAAAGTAACTTTTCGGATATCAAAAAAATTAATAAAATAAGATTAGAACTAAGATGAAAACTATGATAATAACTAGTTTATAACTAAAATAATAAAGTAAAAATAAGTATTAATATAAAATATACAACACGAATAACAAAATAAAATCAAAATTTATCGTCGGTTAACATTGAATTTTTGAGTTATGTTGATACTTCTTAGAAGTAACATTACCCGGTCTAGTACATTCTTATCAGTGTCTAGAACGCGGTGAATACCCCTCGTTGACTTAAATTTACAACAATGGGGCATTAAAACATATGCAATCCAACTTCGTAAATGAGGATTCGTAAGGACTGCATTAAAAACTGGATGATTCGGTTGTCCTTTAATTCGGGCAGAGTAGGATGCTGGTCCCATCTGTCCTAAAGTGATGCCTCAACGCCCTCAGAAGTGCGGTGAGCCAGCACAACTTGTATCGCAAGCATACTTGTGAGTAAGCCGCTCACAAGTATGCTTGCGATAGAGCGACTTAATCTAAAGGTTCCTGTAAATCTAAAGGTCCTTAATCTAAAGGTCCCTGTAAGACAAAAGAAAGTATGATAACGTTGATAAAAAGACAACTGAATTTTAACCATGTTTATTACGGAATAAATAGCATTCAATCTCGCAATGAGTGATAGCAATGAAAAACAGATGTTTTGAACTACCGGCTGGTATGGTTTTATCATTTTTACCTGGTTCTTTTTCTAGTTATTATCGTTTAAATAGTGCATACACTTATTTAAAACCCTCTGTACGTATTGAGAACTGGTTCTTTTTTTAGAAGTCAGTTAAAAAATACAAATGTGACACTTTTTTATGTTATTAACAAGTGGACCTCAATGTATTCTAAAAAATAATTATATAATAGCTGTTCTACTGGCCCACCGCATGAAGCAAGCTACTAGATTTTTTAAATTTATCTATCACGCTGTAGATTCAATTCAAAATTTAATATTTGACTTCAATAACTTATTTTCAGACTTATCGTCCGTAGTCTTAACACAAAATTACTCGTTCATTTTTCTTTCCAAATCGTTCGATGTAACTGTAGGAAAAATAGGCTGGAAGCATTTTCGCCTCTAACCTTGATTTATAATGCTTCTCGGCTCTCCTGCCACAAAGTTAGCCTTTATAAAGTGAAATTGTAAATAAATAAATGTCATAAATACAACAAACATGTAAATGTATTTTGAATTCTCATTAAGTTACGCGGATTTAATGCCAGGCTTTTTTTACTTCGTTGCACGAAAAATAATTATGTTTTATTATATGTAGTGTATAATAAAATAAATTTAAAAAAATACTTATCTGTACGCTTATTAGTAAATTAGAAAGTATATTCTACGTATTAAACTTAATATACACATTTATAATCATAATATTAATAAAATGTAATAAATTTTATTAGATGTAATTTCTTATTCAAGTGAAAATAATTTTTATTTCGTCGCCGTAGAAGATAAAGCGAGTTAACCCAGTTAATCATACATAGCTTGTTATAAATATTATTTTAAATCTTTAAATTGCAAATTAGCTGTCACTTTCTCTTGACAGCTGCATCTCTGTCCATCTACTGATTATTTTTTATTTCTATCGCAAACCACTCCTTTAGTATTTGCTCTCGAGCGATTTCAGGGTCATGGTAATATTATAACTAAATCCGTTCTGTAAGCGCCGAGCTTGGTTAAGATTTCTTCGTACGCAGTTGTGAGTTAAAACCTTTGTAATTACTTTTCTCTTTTTTTTGTTCTCCTTATATTGTAGTTCATTACAGAAAGTTATAAATATCACTAAATAAAAATGAAACTACGTATATATAAACTTGAAACTATGTATATATATATTTTGAATAATTATACAACTGTAATTTTTTTTTTATATTCAATTGCTTTCCTCTTTGCTAATGTTATACTTGGTACGTTATATCTTTGCCGATGAGTTTGAAGTTTGAAACTCGCTTCATCTCTTTATATAAAACAGCGAGTGTCCTGACTGATTTGACAACGAATAGTTCAAACCGACTAATATAGTTTTGTGAATTTTTGAGGGTATATTGTTTTGATAACTTAGGCACCTACAAAGGAAGAATTTTGGAAAACTCCGTTTATAAGAGATTGTAAAAGGGAGGTAAATCTTTTTTTTTATGAAAATGATATATCTCTGGAATCAAAGATGTTATGGTAGTGAAAAATTAGTAATTAGGCTTTTACAAATTGACACGTGCTTCATCATTTTTCAAAAATCCATTTCGGAGTGTTAGGAGCGGACCATGGTTTTGTATGAAATCTATAAATTTCAACGATGTAATGAATAACAACTGTGTTCTGGTTCTGGGAGACGACTCCGGTCCAGTTTTTCCACCGTTTTATCGTTCAAATTCGACGCAAAATATTATTACTTTGTAGTTCAGCTTACTTTTGTGTGCACGCGAGTTTTATTTTATTACTCGTGCAAAGTGTACTTTCATTCGGTAATATTTTCAATTGTCTGTGTAATTCCACGGTGCGATTCGAAACCGTAAACATTTACATGCGCGTTTTTTTTTTGTCTTCAGTCATTTGACTGGTTTGATGCAGCTCTCCAAGATTCCCTATCTAGTGCTAGTCGTTTCATTTCAGTATACCCTCTACATCCTACATCCCTAACAATTTGTTTTACATATTCCAAACGTGGCCTGCCTACACAATTTTTTCCTTCTACCTGTCCTTCCAATATTAAAGCGACTATTCCAGGATGCTTTAGTATGTGGCCTATAAGTCTGTCTCTTCTTTTAACTATATTTTTCCAAATGCTTCTTTTTCATCTATTTGCCGCAATACCTCTTCATTTGTCACTTTATCCACCCGTCTGATTTTTAATATTTTCCTATAGCACCGCATTTCAAAAGCTTCTAATCTTTTCTTCTCAGATACTTCGATCGTCCAAGTTTCACTTCCATATAAAGCGACACTCCAAACATATACTTTCAAAAATCTTTTCCTGACATTTAAATTAATTTTTGATGTAAACAAATTATGTTTCTTACTGAAGGCTCGTTTCGCTTGTGCTATTCGGCATTTTATATCGCTCCTGCTTCGTCCATCTTTAGTAATTCTACTTCCCAAATAACAAAATTCTTCTACCTCCATAATCTTTTCTCCTCCTATTTTCACATTCAGTGGTACGAAAACAAATTTTATTCAGTACGTTACATCTTATGTAAAATGGTTTTGTTTTAGTTTATTAAACGTCAAATGACTCGATGAATTTATTAATTTTAATTTCTATACCTAACAGAGAAATAATTATTCGTGATTACAATATCTGATTAGTTGTGTGATGTTCGAATTAACTTATACCGGATTTACGATCGGGGTTTTTATTATTATATAAAACGGGTGAGATGTACAGTGTCGATTTAAGGCTCGAATCAAAGAGAAAGAATAACAATCTCGTACATGGATGTCAATTGATTCTCTACCTTTCCACTTGAAAGCGCCACTAGCAAAGAGGGCGACTCCTGAACAGAAAGGCTTGAAGTTTTCAAGTTTGTTAAGTATGAATCTGTCCATGGGCGTTCGGTAAAAAGTTTAATCTTGATCCTCCGAGTGTGAATAACATTCGTCATTGTCATAATGAAACGATCGAATGATGTATAGTTGAATGACTTTTTCCCCAACCGCTGGATCGAACTGCAATTACCCGATAATACACCTTGTTTGTAGTTGCCTCCAAGGTCACCCGATCTGACCCCATGTAATTTTTTTCCTTTGGGGTTTTATAAAGCATGTATGTATGTATGTATGTATGTATGTATGTATGTATGTATGTATGTATGTGTGTGTGTGTGTGTGTGTGTGTGTGTGTGTGTGTGTGTGTGTGTGTGTGTGTGTGTGTGTGTGTGTGTATGTGTGTGTGTGTGTGTGTGTGTGTGTGTGTGTGTGTGTGTGTGTGTGTGTGTGTGTGTGTGTGTGTGTGTGTGTGTGTGTGTGTGTGTGTGTGTGTGTATGTATGTATGTATGTATGTGTGCGCGCTATCTACTGATCCATTGATTTGCTGCACATGATAAAAGCAACTGTCGCTTTCATTTCTCCAGATATACTATATCTGGAGATCTATCCTATCCGATAGGAGAAGAATTCTCCTATCGGTTGGATGTATGCTACACGACGAAAGGCCCTCACATTGAACACTTGCAGGGAAAAACGGTACGAGTTACTCTTTCATTTTGTTTGCTATCATTTCTGTAAGTTAAATGTAAGAGATATTAAATATCTTTAAAACTCCGATATTGTTTTTTGTACTTTCTGTATTTTAATCGCACGGTACTGTGTTTCGAGTATTGTGTTGATTCTTTTGTCTACTTCAAAATATTTTCCTATATTTTTTTAAAAGCTTAATAATATATATATATATATATCTACTAACATAATCCAGAAAAGATTCTTTGGTTCTTTATTTCGTCTTCTTTTTCTTCTAAGCAAATTCATAATGAAAATTGTACATTTAAATGTCAATTGTATAATTATACCACGGAAATGCGTATCGATTGTAGGCGATGGAGCGTGATTTTTCCGGGCGATATCGTACGCTTAGGCACTCGAGTATCGTGTACTGAGGTGCGCGAAGAAACAGTTAATCACCGGAACGAAGACTGTATGATATCCCGCGACAGAAACACTGTCAATTAAGCGAGTGTCGATGCGTATTTTGATGACATGTCTCATACTTACAGTGGCTTATTGGATTTGATAGCCGGTGGACAGATTTTCGCATCAGTTTTCGAAGTTACGACGAACTTTAAGAAACATTCATGTTCAAAAATTACGGTTTTTTAAATTTTAATACGGTCATTATTTTAAAGCCTTTATAGAAAGTTTAACGTGGCTTTTTCCACATTAAAATGTGTGGCTATTCTGTACCTGAAGGAAATACCTCTGTCGTAGTTTACAAAAAGATGCGCTCAAATAGATTTTCTTGTAGTGTTTTCTACTCGTATAAAAAACACATCGTTTTTTGAACGCCTAACGTCGCTGGCCAATAAATTCTGCAGTGTACGAAAAATTCAAGATGTAAAGTCAACCGCTAGAAATAACTTGATAAGACGGATACCCTCAATAAATAAATAGACCGATTTGGCAATATTCCCACTAAAGTTAGTGGAGATACTGTTTTTTTTATTTTTTATTTTTATTTTTTTTTAACTCCGGGACTATCATTAGGTATAACTTCAGAAGATGAGATGGATGACATGCAGCGTGTGAAAATGCCATGCCTGACCGGGATTGGAACCCGGGACCTCCTAATGAAAGGCCGAGACGCTACCATTCGCATCACGGAGGACGGCAAATGGAGATGTTAAATTTAAATTACGGTACCTTTAAACCGCGGTGAATTTGAATAATATTGAATGTTTCTTTTGAAAATTTATTCTGGGTTGAAATCCAAAATCCACGCGATGGAAGCCACTAAACACAGCTAGTAATAATAATAATATAAATCGAAAGCGGTACTGCTCTTTACTATATTACCAGTGTAATGGAATTGCATAGATTGACAGAGAAAGCTGCAGTAAGGCGCGTATTATTTTCACTTTCATTCATACGGGAAGGGATGATTTCCAGAAACATTTTTTTCGCAAATATCGCTTATATTAAAGAGACAATAAAAAATTGTAGATTTTTTTATTTTGAAAAGTACATTTTTTACAGATAATAAACCCAGGACGGTAGGTCCTGGGTTCAAATCCCAGTCAGGGACGGCATTTTTCTCATGCTACAAAACTTCATCTCTTATATGCTGTTGTAATCGGGTTGTCAGCCTGTAATAGCTTTAAAAAAATGAATAACTGATTAACTTTCAAATGAAAATGGAAAATCGCTTTCGGCCTCTGGTCCCGTACTGCAAACTTGCATTGCATTACCGGTTGTTTTTTCAGCAAGAGCAGTGTTCTACGTTCTCGTCGTCGGGGCTGTACAACGATCGGTGATGGTTAGTGAATCTACGTTGCTGCGGAGTGTTACACAAAACAGCGGCGTAGTATGTTACAGTAGTGCAACCGTCGGCTAAATAAGGACGTTTCCTTTGTATGTCAGTTTCCTTATTTCGTAGTTCGTGAGGCCAAGGAAATTTCAGGTCCTCTGGCATGTTCGGGAAGCATTTTAGTCCGACTTCGCCGGTGGTCATATAATAGAAGCGTGTTTTAGGGGGTTATGTAAGCACAGACAGCCGTGCTCGGACTGCATTTGCGGACGCTCACCTGATTTTGTGTCAGGTGATAGGTTCTTACAAGCCTTAAACGTAGTGCCTGGCGTTGCAGCTGGTGTAGTTTTTCTTTTAAGGGCATGGAGCGGCAATCCGGAGGGAATAGCCTGGACGACTTGGTGGGTTTCGCGAAAGACTTGGTAGCCGTTGACACCTTCACACCGTGAAGGTCGATCGGCAGGTTGCCGCTAAGGCCGCGGGTTCTGGTCTGGGCGGGGGAGGTACCCCTACCCCCTCGTATCAGGTGGCATTACACGAAAAACCTGCGGTAGCCTCTGCTTCGACTTGTGCAGGGAAGGCGGTAGCTGGAATTGCCCAGGAATAGCACTGTAGCGAAGGACGAGCCAAGTCGGAAGGGCGTCCTCTTGCGAAGTCGAGGGTGGCTGATGACAGCGGTGTGGTGGTCTACCCTGAGCGGGAGGTCTCCGGGTGGAAGCCTGTAAAGTTAACTCCGGGTCCAACAGTTTAGGGCGAACAAGGAGATGTAGGCCGCACGGTTCAAAATCTCCTCAAAGAAGGAGTCGCGTAGAATTTGTAAAATTTAAAAGTTATTCTTGAATCGATCGTAAAAGATATAAATCGGAATTTGTATCCGATAGTAATAAGAGGGAAAAGTTAAATACTTCTAGTTACAATCAAACCTCAACAAGTTTAATTGAGTTGTCTCTAGATCGTATACACAGTGCTGTCATTATTGTTATTATAAAATAAAAACCGCTATTTCTGATGTAAAAATTAAAAAAAGAATCTACACTAATACATAAAGTATTTAACTGTAGTGGCAGCTTAGGAAGCTAAACAGAAAAAGAAAGAAAGTACAGAACGTGATGAATGACTGTTCAACTTTCAATGTTGTACGTGTACCTTCGCCCTGTTATGCTTTGGTGCTGTCTATATTACATCCTGTTGAAATACGTATTTTGCGGTATTTTGTGATGATAATGGTGAATGTTAGATCTAAAATAATTATTATTGCCCTTTAAATTACTCAGGGTCACCGATGAAAGCAATATTTAACATGACAAAAAAATGTATTCTCTCCGTAACATTCTTTTCATATTCATAGTAAGATTAAACGCGGTCAGTAGAATCTGTTTCGGGGTAATTATTAGTATAACGGTCAAGGATACAACTTATATAAAGTTAATTTTATTTCAGAATATACTCTGGTACCCGGACACGTACGTATATAATACAATCTTTAATGTGAAATACTTATATACAGATTATTTTAAAAAGAATTGCTCCCGTATAATTTACGATAGGAAGAACAAAACATGTGAAATCGTTTTGAGGTTTTTCGTTTTTAGTTTATAGTTTAATCGTCCAACATAACACTTCATCCTCTCATTTTTACATGTTTTTATATCTTTAATGCGGCATAGTAATCGAATGAAAAATTCTATAAATTCCTTTCTAGTATGTAGGACTTATATATTACGCAATTTTAAACCGCTTTAATATATAAGAATTATACCGGGTGAGCAACTTAATATCGAACTGATACAGACTAACGCGATCGAAACGTATAATATTTTATGAATGAAATGAAAACGTAAATTAAATTAAATTCTATATTTAAATTAACCGACGTTCACATATTTATCATATTTTTACAAAATACGTTCGACCATCTGCGCAGCGATGCACAATTGTGCTCGAGAAATCATATCGAGATTCATCTGATGCAAAACGTTTTTATCGATGTCGACGATTTCTTGTTGAATCTTTCCTTCATTTCATCGACGGTGTGGGGATTCGATTCATAAACTCTATCCTTCAAGTAGTCCTGAAGGAAAATGCCTTATTAGTCCAATCTGGGGACCACGGAGGCTACCGTCCTCTGTTGACACTTCGTTCTGTAAAAACTGCATGCATGCGTGCCGGTGAATCGTCTGATTTGTAACAAGTCGGTCCTTTTGTCGGAAGAAGCCGCACTCTTTTTCACTATCTGTTAATCGAACGTAAAATTTTTCGATATCTGTACGATACGCAGTCTTGCATCGATAGTTCAATCGAAAAATATCGGCCCGTTATACTATTACCAGAAACAGCACGCCGTACACCGATTATGTTATCGTAAACTGGATGTTCAAACATTCCGTGAGGATTTTCGCTCATCCGATACCTATTGTTGTGTAAATTAACACGTCCAGAAAAATTAAAAATAGTGCCACGTCTGAAACGAAATACCGTATCGGGTTCATCTGTCCATCGACAATATTTTTAAGAGGCTGGTCGCAGTAATTAAGACGTATCGGTTTGTCTGTATCTTAAATTATTGCACAACCCTTACACCACGGTTTCAAATTTAAATAGTGAAGAATTTTAGGGCAAGAACACCGCTTTGCTGATTATACTCGAAATATTATAATATGAATATGCGGCTAGTGCTTAGTGTACTACTTTAACTGTTACGTTATGTCTAGCTGTGTATTCGGTTTCGACTAGAACTGTGTATCCACCTGTGATGTATTCCACTATTCCTTTTGTCGATGAATCTCCTGCACGTGTCATTTGTTACGTTTGGGTCGTGATTATATACTTTTTATAATATCGGGTCGCTATAAGTCGGTCTTGGATAACAAGTAGAAAACTATCTATTTCGGGGAAGAGCTAACCGTCTTTTAACCGCGTGTATGATTGTTTTTTGTTGATGTAGTCTTATGTGAGGTGGTATCTGTGTTTTCCGTGGAGTTTTTTTGCAACGAGGTGTTTTCTTGTTGTGATTGTGCGTGTTCTGCTGAGTGGTTTGTAAGGGATTAGCGAGGGGTGTATAGTTTTGTCTTCTTTTGCTATCGCTGTTTGTACGCCGGTTTGTCTCGTACGAAAGAGATTACTCTGTATTTTTTTGCGTGTAATGACTGTATGTGTACGATTCCTCTCTCCCCTTCTTTTCTCTCTACGGTTTCTTTCTTTACATGTATTGGGATGTGCCATCCTATATTTAATGAGTTTTGAGCGAATGAGATTATGAATTTTTTCTATACCTGAGTATCTGATGATGATGGCGAAGGAATACATCAGAACGGGTATGGAAAATGTGTTGATGGCTTTGGTAAAAAAATTGAATTGATTTTAAAATTTGATTTTTTAAATTTGGTTGATTTTTCGAATTTAGTTCTGTTTTTAGGTGTTTTTATTATTATTATTATTATTAACCACCTACATCTACAAACTTGAATTTTGATTGACTTCAGTACTAGAAAATTAATCGACCGACGTAAACCAGACTTGAACGGGAGCTGAGACATTCCCTTTCAAATATATACAAATATCCATCCAGCCATCCAAGAGTAACCAGTGTTCATGCATAAAAAAACAAATGTACGCACCTTTTTTGAAGTCGGCTAAAAATGGAGGTTAAACAGCAAAGGGATGTGTGGAATGGAATGGAATGGAATGCAAAGTTGGCAGGAGTCTATTACTCCCTACTTTATCGCAGAACCTGGACAGAGTCCCTTGCTGCTGGATCTTTCTAATCGGGCTTGTTTTTAAAAGGGTTATTTTTTTAATCTCGGATCTAATTTTTCAAGTTTTGTCTATTATTATTTTAGTGAATTTAAGACGGATTTAATTGCATTCCAATCCGTTGTTAAACCAGCGTTATCGAACCCATTTCATGGGCCGACCGCGGAAGGCTAGGCTTATAAAGCCTGTCCTCCCGACGTAATTCCCCTTCAGACCGTCCACTGAAGTCCTTTCGGTGCTAACTCTTTAATAGGCTAGCAGGAATACGCCACAACGGGGCACTAGCTATAAGGAGGGAGCAATGTGTCCCCTTTTCCGGAGGAGTCGCAATTGCTGGGTTATTTTATCTTACTGTAAGTTTAACTTACAGATGGTGATACCTATTCGCGATCGCGGTTTTGGGGCGGCGATTTTCTGGAAAGAAGTAAACAGTAATTATTCTTTCCACGTAATTTATTAACCTTCAGACACGCGTGTGTCTGAGAAGGGGTTGGGGGGACCGCGTGGCTGCAGTGAAGAAACCATTTGTTTTTGTGGTGGCTGTTGGCATCTGCAACAAAAGAAGCAGAACACCTACACGAGAAAAAAAAAAAAAAAAAAAAAAAAAAAATTTAATTTTTACTTTCCTTTCGACTGGCAGGATGAGACGGCACGACGCGTCGTTCCACATCCACGTTTCTCCCGTTTCTGAAACTAGAGAAACAGAACAAAACACACGCGAGAAAAAGAAAGAAAAAAAAAAAAAAAAAAAAAAAAAAAAAAAAAAAAAACCGCGTTTTTTCCTCTTCTTTCTCCTTTCTTTCCTTTTTAGACCGCGTTTTTGTTTTGTGCGCGACTTACCGTATTTGAAGTCTTCAAACTATATAACTCGCGAAAAAAACTATTCACTCGCGACCCCGGAAACGCGTCTGACGCACTATTCCGTTTATGGCTCATGCGATATGGAGGCCCCTAAGCCTGGTTTGTCGATTTTCGGCTACCGCACCGCACCATCACGGTGGTTCGTCCAGTACGGCGTGAGGCCGCTTCCTTACAACTGTCGGAGTTGGGTCCTCTCTGCAGATGTCCCGAAGATGACTGTGTTCGGACACAGCCGCTCTCCCGAACAGTCTGCGCGCCTGCGCCACCCCCACCTCGGACACGGATTGAAATCTCGCATCAGATCGGAGAGTGGCGTTCCTGACGAACCACGGAGCTCCAAAGATCGTCCGCAACGCGATGTTTTGGACGGCCTCGATCTTCTTTTGAAGCGAGGAGCTCAACATTGCCCCCCATGCCGGGTAAGCATATGTTAGAATCGGCAGTACGTACAGCCGAAAAATGAGAAGCTTAGTTGCCAGTGGGTATGGGCTGGCACTGTTCAGCACTGGGTATAGTGAGGCTCTGGCGGCCTTAGCCCTCCGGGTCGCATAATTTACATGTTCGCCGAAGGTAAGCCGCCTGTCCAACACCACCCCCAGGTACTTAACTGTTTTCTCAAAAGGGATTTTCTCCCCTGAGATTTCCAGCTCTCTGGACGGTTTTCTTGTCTTGCATGTGAACATCACGGCCACCGATTTTTCACCGTTGACCCTGATTCTCCACATGTCGAGCCACGGTTCCACTAAGTCCAGAGGGATGTGTTAACGAAATAAAAACAAAGAGCACACATTAAAGGAGAAGTAATAGTAATTGATAATCTATTTTTCAAAATTGTTAGAAAATATATAATATAAAACAGATAAGATTCGGCACAGAAGTATACAAATAATAAAAGAAAAAGTAATTTATTTTTGGCACCACTAGCATTAGTAAGGAATTTTGCATTGGCGGCAACTAATATATATGAATTATGTTACAGCAAAATCCTGACGCATTTTATTCCATAGGCCACGTGTATTGCATTTCGCTAAAATACTAAGAAATCCACCGTGTGATGGAATGCAGTGCAGCTACACCCTTTGTTAATTGAAATATTAATTAGTCAGTCCATATGTGTACGGCACTCATTAAATAAACATCATCGTCCTATTATCGTAAAGTTATATAATTAGTATTTGCGTGTATAACAAAGAAAATTGTATAGTATTAAGTGTTAAGTGTTTATTAAAACTAAATACTATTTTTAAAAACATACTTTCGTTGTGTAAAAACATAACTTAACTTTATATATATATATATATATAACATATATAACATACACATATTCACACACACATATATATATATATATATATATATATACATCGTACAGCGATATCAATATTTAGTAGTGTAAATAACTAAATATGTTATGAAAAACAATGCGTTAATATCATTTTTTTATCTATTGAAATAAAATATTTTATCAATTTTATATTTTTGTTGCATTTATTTATTAGAATAATCTCATTATTCTAATACTGAATTTGAGCCACTGATTTAAAGTTTTGTGAAACCATCAAAACGAAAAGAGCGTACAGTACAGCTATTCAAAATAATGGAATATTTCGATATTGCATCTCTATTGAAATAATAACATTAAATAAAATTACAACACTGTGGACTTAGGTACAACTTGCCGGATACAAATTATCGATAGGTATGACTGGAGACGAGTTGTAGCGCTTCAACAGTTGCGATTAGGGAAAAATGACAAAGAATGTCATATCTGAAAATGTTTTAAAAATTTAAGAATTTCTATTTAAAAAATTAGTTGAAAATTTCTATGCCAACACAGAATTCTTGATGCATTGAAAACTCGAGGCAAAGTTTCCCATTTAAACTGAATTTTGTATAAATGATATTTTTAACACATGTCAATAATACTGCATCAGTTCTGTTTATGCTGATTTCTTTTATTAATATTTTTGCTGAAGTTTCAATTTGGTTTTAGATTTTAAGACGTAAATTCATGCACATTAATACCATCCCTTATCGGTGATCGATTTTTTAAGAGATAGCTACAACCTTTCCGTGAATAAAATTTAGATAAAAAATACGAACTTTTAAATATATTTAAGACGAATTTATTCTACGATTATTTTAGTAGGGATATGATTTTTCATATCGAGTGTTACGTATGTTGAGTACAAATATTACCGATATTCATTTTAATTTCATGTCATTTTTGAGTTTCGTATATAACTAAAGCAAATGTTCGCTTTGCTTCGGACTTCCGCTTTCAAAAGCCAATTTATGTTCCATAAGTAAATTTTCTCTTTTTACTGTATGTACGGGATTATACATTACGATGAAACATATTTTAACTAAATTAAAAGCATCAGCTTATTTTAACTTAAAAATTTATGCGATCTAGAATATTAGCTATACGCAATATTTTTTGAAATAATGAAATTATATTAAATAATTTCTTACTATTTTATTAACTTGAAATAAATATTTACCGGTGGGACAACCCGATTGATCCTATTTCAAAAGATACATTTTTGATCATCATTGAAATCGAAGGAAAGGAGAATGCTGACTCGTTGGCGAACCGATGATCCGAATAAGGATGACTAAAATATGTAGGTTATCTTACCGTTCCGTTAAAAATGTTATAAACCAAAAATTTAGGCGAAAGTTCCTGAATTATTTAACAACTCGGATAAAGGTATACGGTATGTAGCTTTAATTAATGGTGGGAATATAATTTCTGACAACCCTTGAAGGGAATCTGTGACAGTCTTTAGGATTACTACGGGTTACCTTGCAGAACATTTGTTCAGGATGAGAATCCTCGCATCTCCTGTGTGTGTTTCCCCAGAAGTGAAGGTTCTGTTATGAATCGAGACGTTTAAGAAATATGTCTGGAACGTTGTACTGGAAGTCTAATTATATCGTATCGATAGACTGAGCACTGAATAAATAAATAAATATATTGTATCGCGCTGTATAAGATCGGGTTTTCTTCTTGTAAATGATATCGACCGTCCACAATTTCGTTTTGTTCAGATCGTCACGTACGAGACGAATAGTTTGATGCAAATTTTATAAAAATTAATGCGACCATTACGAAGTTACAGTTTCAGGGGTACAAAAGAACGAAAGAACTATACGCGACTAAAGAAGAAACTGGAATTGTGGAGAGGAAATAGAATTAATCGGTGTAATCTGTACATTAGAAATTAACCGCATTTTCAAACCGGAATTATTATTTTAATTTTCTTATTTTCTTGAATTATATTTTTATATGATCAAGCAATCAAGCGATTATTTTTTAATTACATTAATGACCGGCTAATAAAAAATCTGAATAATTTATTTATTAATCTTCTTTTTCTTAATAAACTTAGATTTGTAAATTATAAGTCATATTGTAAATTTACGTATAGCCTGACAATTTTTTTATTTTTTTGCTCGTTTATTTAAAAAATATAGTCCGACAAATTGAAAAATTAGATTAAAGTTTTATATAATGTTTTATAAATAAACCAAATAAAATAATAAATGTTGAATTTTATAGATTCGATCCGTAGATAAATTTTCCTTTTCGCTTCTCATTTACTAACCGATAAAATTTAAACTGGATCTCATCTCCTCTTCGGTAGAAGTCGACTAGTCGTCCCCTGCTGGTTTTATACAACATTTCTCTTCTTTTAAAATTTGTTATTTTTTAACGTTCTTATTTCGCATAAATAATTAATTGTTTAGGTTAAAAGTAATACAGTTTTTATTACGGCTATAGATTTTATTTTTCTGAATTAATTAACGAGTTTAGCAAATTAAATCTTTAGTTCCTCCTCTTATCATTATCGATCTTAAAAGTTGGCTACAGTCGTAAGTCGCCAGGTGGTAAGAAATGGCGCCATCCATTAACTTAGTATTTATTTTTTCCCATATTTAAAATTAAACTTTTTTAATTAATTTTTATTCTCCTATTTATATATATATATATATATATATATATATATATAAAGAGCGAAGGCAGAGAAAACGCATGTTTTTTAAACCGCTAGTACTCAGCGGCGAGTGGGAATATTGACCTTTGGCGGACAGCCAGACTACGCAGTTTCAGTCGCTATGGAGCGTTGGATCGTAGAACATGGAGCAGTTTTTTTAGAAACAATGATTCTGTGGTCACGGTTCGACGTCTTTTCCGTCGAAATTTTAATGTCGAACATCGAGATGCAGTTCCAAATCGAAACACGATACTCCGATGGGTTGAGGCGTTTAAAAGTACTGGATCTGTGATTAAGAAAAAATCATCTGGCCTTCCCCGTTTCAGTCCGAACTCCGGAAAACATAGACAGAGTGAGAAGGGCAGTTCTTACTAGTCCGAAAAGATCCGTTAGTCCGAAAAGGCGACAGGCTGTAGCGTTGGTTATGTCACCTCGTTCGCTTCATCGCATGTTAAACGGTGATCTCAAATTTCATCCGTAGAAAATAATCATCGTCCAGCAGCTAACTGAAAGGGATTTTGTGCAACGCAAAGAATTTTTTGGCACAATGAAGGCCATTCTTACGGATGATGCAAACGCCCGTAATAATGATGAGTGACGAAGTCCAGTTCCATCTGGATGGCTATGGTAATGTACAGAACTGTCGGTACTGGGCGTCGCAGAACCCATCACTACCTTTTAATGAACTACATCAAAAACCTCTTCACAGCTTAAAAATAACAGTGTTGTGGCTGTGTCTCTAAGATAGGGATTGTTGGTCCTTACGTTTTTGAAGAGGGGGAAATCGCAGTTACAGTGACATCAGAGCGCTACATCGACATGTTAAACAACTTCCTGCTTCCAAAACTGGAAAGATATCGGGTAAACATGAGAGAAATATTCTTTTAACAGGATGGTGCCACACCTCACACGGTGAGAGCATCGATTGAAGCGGGTTGACAAATGTTTCTGGACATATTATTTCACGATTCGGCGATGTTTCTTGTCCCCCCACGCTCTATCGATTTGTGATTTTTTTGTGAGGCTGCCTGAAATCAAGAGTGTACGTGAACAAGCCACACGCAAACAAAGGCCTGAACATTTCAATTCGTCAAGAAATTGAAGCGGTGTCGAATTAAATGTAGGAGAAAGCCGTGCATAGCTTTGAGGAGAGGCACCGAATTTGTGTCCGACAAGGACATTATCTTATTGACGTTGCTTCCGAACCTAATTACGATGTGTTGATTTCAAAAATGCAATAAAAATGGTGTTATTTAATGTAAAACGTTTTTTTATAATTAAAACAATCGAAGTTATTCACTAGTCAAAAACGTGCGTTTCCTCTGCTCCACATACTCATATTCAGACATACCTCACCTTTTAATTCATTACAAAATAGTTGGTAACAATGATTAATAATAAATAGATGATACTTAGAACTGAAATAATTAAAACAGATAAAATAACTTAAAACAAGTTAATAATTAGTCATAACTATGACTAATTATTATGTAACTATTTTTAATTATTCTACTTATAATTATCATCTGTTTTTAATCACTTTACCAGCTATTTTGTAATGAATAAAAAATGTGGTTTATCTGAAATTGATGTTTCTATTTGAAATTGCCATTTTGTATCTATAAATCCTAGAAGGATGAAATTTTCACAGAACATGTTTAGAACCTTTGTTAAAAGGTTTGTAAAGTTTCAATATAATCAACGGGGAACGGGCGAGTGATGCTAAATCAAAAGCGTATACCTCTTCGTGGGACACACTTTGATTCAAAACTGAGAGGCATTATTTCAGGAGCTGAATTTGAACATAAATCTAAGAAAAAATCGTTGCTATAAACATAACGAGGTTCCCGAAACGGGTAGAAATTCAAAACTCGTGTACTGATGGACCGACTGATTTTATTTTTGATGTAGGAATTTTGTTAATTCAACCAAAATTGTTAATTCCTGCATTTTGAATCCATTATACTCTCCCGGATAAAAATTGAGAAGTAAATGCTTTAAAAACTATTGGAAGACTCAGTATCACCCATAAAATACATTCAAATAAAATATCTACATTATTAAATTTAACGTAATCTTCATGTGGAAATATCTTTCTCAACCCATTTTAACAAGAATCGTTTTATAAATTCATGGCAATGTTTAGTATAGAGGTAGGGGACTAAGTCAGGTACGTAAACGGTTTATACTCAGTTGCTTATTTTAAACGTAACATAGATTGTTAGCTCTGTTATAGTAGAATAAATGTAATAAAAAGAAAAAACTATACAAGTCGGTAATCCAGTTAATTATAACGTCAGTTTTGCGAATTCGCGTTTTCCTTATATACGGTTTTAATGACCCCTTTTTTGCCGTCAGTCACTGAAAATGTTTAAAATGTAGATAGGTGTAGGATTTTAATTACGTTTCTGTTGTTTCTTTTCGAAAAAAAAACGGTTCTACGTGGAAGACTTAATTAATTTTAATTATAAATTAAAAATATGAAAATTCGTTTAAAATTACTGTAATTTAAATTTAGATTTAACAATTGAAAATTTAAGTAAATCATTTTAACTCGAGCTCATTTGAAACCTAATCGTATATAAACCTACGGTAACAGTTATATTTGCGCGTTACGTAGTAATAATCGATTATACTGCTAGTACTTGAACGTGTTGTATTCTTAACCGATAATATTTAACTTTAAATTTATATTTATATTATTTTCTACGTAAATTTGATCGGAAACATTTACGTTCGTGTTCGACAGCATATAACTTCCGTTACGTAATCAATGCGGAAATACGTACTATTTTTTACTCTAAAATTTTACAAATAATTTTGTTGCTATTTCACGAAACAGTATTTGGTATATCAGAACGATATTCGACTATCATTCTATATAAAGGATCTAATACAGTGTAACGGATGGCGACTAAAAAACCGAAATATAACTTAAAATTTTTATGTAAACGATTTTTTTCTTTAAAAATTGGCTACTTACGTTACGTGAAAAAAAAATTATAACTGAACCGCTAGAGCTATGAACTTAATTAATAATATACAAAAATAATCATAGAAATAGATTCGTTTGAGAAAGGGTTTAAAGGCGGTTAGAAAAAAATTTAAAAAGAAGAGCTTCCCTCATTTTTGAAATCTGTTAAAAAAAACCAGACAAATTTCTTGGACCGGTTTTTGTGTTTTAAAAACTAAACGTTATAAAAATGTCAGGTGGAAGAACGTCATTCGATGACAGTTTTTTTTTGTGACAATTTATTTATGTTTTAATTCAGAAAGTTAAGAAATAATATTTGTAATAAGAAATTATATTTGTAATAAATGCAGTATTACAAAATTTTCTCGTGTAAAATTATTACGTACTTCAGAGTATGAAAAACCGGTGGCATTTGTGGAGATGATACAGGGTAGAGCTGCACTCTCGCAAAGCAGGATACATTCAATAAAAAAAGTTAGAAATAGAAAAAAAACGGGGAGGGATGAAATATAATTATCCCAAATATATTTTTCTACAGTACAAAAAAAAACAAGATTTGGACAAGTAATGATTAAATGACTTGCGTTCGTTAGTGTTCACTTTCACAAAATCAGCCATTTTATATTAGTTGAGTGGTTCACACACACACACACTTTAAAGTCGGATGGCATTATACATACACCCGTGGCATTTTCTTTTCAATTTATAGAATTACCATTGTGTATTTTGCGTTTGCGTCTGCATATGGCGAATGCGTGTGTGTACACTCTTGTAGTTAACAGTCGGTGAAAGTGAACAGGAAAACCCCTCCCTATTCTCTCACCTTCCTGTGCTCTTTATCCTAAAAAAAAGAACAAAAGAAAACAAACCTTATCGATCGGCAACGATCTACATTCTGTTACATTTTATTTTATTTAACAAAGGTCCACGAAGAAAACGATTACGGTATCGACTAGGTACAATTAAAAATAACTCGACATCTCCTTCTATATTATTACAAATTTTTACGCTTTTCATTCGGAATTTATTTTCAGATCTAGTTTTAGAGGGATAAATAAAAAATAGAAATGTTTCCAACGAGCGAAGCTCAGTCGTATTATTTATATAAATTTATATATGTGATTTTTAGTTTTTACGTAAAGCGTAAACTTCAACCGAACATTTTAACATTCAAAAAGCGTTCCCGGCAAAGGAAAAAGAAAACGAAATTCGGAAATTAGAATATTAAAAGAACGGAAAAGTTAGCAGAGTGTTTTCTGAAATCATTTCGGATTAAAATTATAATAAAAATTTTATCCTTCTCCGATTACAAACTTTCATTCTTAATTATTTTATCGCCTATTTATTTATTTCGTTAACAAATTTAAAACGTTTAAACAGATTCAAAGTACTTAAATTCCTTAACAAATTTTAAAATAGAATGATACGTTAAATAAGTAGTAAATAATAGAAATATTTTTTAAATATTATCCTCATCCTTCCTTTTAAAAAAAAAAAAGAGGAGAGTACTACTAATATACGTTAAAATCATACTAAATAACTATACAATTTAAGAAGTCTTTAATTATAACAAATGTGTTGTTTTTTTTTATTGAATAGAGGTAGGAGGACTTTTTTAATTGTCGTAAGAAGGTCGTTAGAAATGATATCTCATTTTCCTACTGAGTTTCTTTTTACTAATATACATTCTCAATTAATTATTCAGATCATAATATAATTATTTATTCAATAAATCACATTTCCACGTACGGATTTGAAGCAGTAGAATCTCTTCCTCCAAAACCAGTGCTATTATCTCTCTCTCTCTCACTCACTCACTCTCTCTCTCTCTCTCTCTCTCTCTGTATGTATGTGTGTGTGTGTGACGTTAGTGATTTTAAATTGAATAAAAAAACTAACGTGATACTCAGATTTACAAACACCGGCTAGAGAATACATATTTAATATAGATTATAAAAAACGAAACTGAGAAACCGACGTGCGTGGATCGTTCAAAGCGTTCGACTGAACAGAAACTATCTCTCGATTAAATTTTATTAAAAAAATAGCAATTACGTCATCGACTATCGAAAAAGAATACCGAATCGATTAAGAGCAAACTATAACCGTTTAAATAGAAGAAAGATAAATAACATTAAATAAATAAATCTTATGTGGACAATACGTAACTTCCTTGTAAAAGTAAGTAAAATATTATTTCTTTAAAAACTACTGATATTTTTTCATTTAAAAAATTTTTTTTTATTATTAATATTGATTTATTATTTATCATAAAATATTTTGTACGATCAGAGGTTAGTAATTAATTATTAATAAATCAATATATTTAAATTAAAAAAAAGGTAAAAAAGGAGCTGAACTCTGTTTCGAACCGATATGCCTTTTCTTCTAAGAACCAAATATTTCATTAATTAAAATTTTATTTGGTTGTAACTCTGGAACCGATGAACATAAGCACCACTTATGATATATCGTTAAAAAGCTTTCAATGAGGACTTATTACTGAAGTTAAGAAAAAGTCCAAAATCCATATCTTTGGGATTATGAGCATTTTTGGACACTTCAGACGATTGCAATCGAAAGGGGAGGTGCACAACTAGATATTAAAAAAGTTCTAAATCCAAAATTTCAACATATTACCGCTAATAGTGTTTGAGCTATGCTAGATACATGCGTACATATATACACACGTAAGTAAGACGTCACGCCGAAACTAGTCAAAATGGATTCAGGGATGGTCAAAATGGATATCTCCGTTGAAATCTGAAAACTTAAATTTTTCGCGATCACACTACTTCCATTACTTCGCACAAGGAAGTAAATAGAGCTTGCAGGGCCAGTCTAGTGGTAAATTCGTCGTCACAAATAGTTGTTTAACGGCTGATTTTCCAAGTCTAAAGTTCTGAGGTTGAAATCCTACTAAAAGCTAGTGGCTTTTATACGAATTAGAATACCAGACAGCGGATAACAGTATGCTTTGGTTGTTGGGGTTTAATTAAACACACGTCTCAGGAATGATTGGCCTGAGTCTGTATAAGATTACACCTCATTTACGTCACACATATCATCCTTATCACATTAGACTGTTGGAAGGGGGTTCCTTATTGTTCACTAGTTGTAGAGATTGCAATTTATATATGCATTAGGAAAAAAGAAAAAACTTTTACATTACGATAGGATTAGAAGTCATTGCAATCTACCGTAAACGAATTACCCTTTTCATTACAAAACCCCGCTTATATCAACAACTTATATATCGGTTTCTTGTAACTCCGAGATTTTATTTCGGCTCGCGAAAAAGGATCTCATTATACTTCCTTTGCCATTTTTAATAAACAGTAAACCTTAAAAATACTTTTACTCTGCCAATGAGTTTCAAAGTAATACCGATTAAAACAAAAAAATAATGATTTTCTGCATCTTCCTTTATGGTGTACAAATAATTTACGCTCAAATAATTTTCATTAAAGCCTTCTAAATAGTGATTTATTTTGTCGTTATTTTTTGTAAGAAAAAGAATGGTCACTTATTCTTAAAAAGTAACAATATCTTCCTTTAACAAACTAGACAACTGATCTCTTTTCGAATAATTCAGCACAATAACGGGTGATTTAAAAAGAACTTCGCAATTTTAAATGCATATAAAAATTTATTTAGAAAACTTACAAATTCGGTTGAGGTCTCATTTCATAGCAAAACACATTAAGTTTTATCTCACGTAGTTCATTAGTACCGAATTCGGCCACCAATGTTGTTGTTAAAAATGGGTACATTTACTGATACGGAACGTGGTCGCTGTATGTTTTGGTTTGGTTACACGATTTGCAGTTAGCGACTGTAGTTCAACGTAATTTTCGTAAAGAGTACGGTAGAGAGCCTCTAGTAGCGTACAATTTACTCTTAGCACCAAACCTTCGTTGAGACAGTTTATTCTGTTAAACGTACAAAGTCACCGTGACGCCCACGAAGTTGCTGTAGAGCAACTCAGCGAAAGCTTTGCACGTAGGCCGAAGAAATTAACTCGACGTGGGGTCACGTGAGACTGGCATTCCACAAACGACTGTTTCGAATCCCGATCAGGCATGGCATTTTCACACACGCTACAAATCATTCATCTCATCCACTGAAGCAATATACCTAACCGTGGTCCCGGGTGTTAAAAAAAGAAATAAAAACGACTGTTTGGCGCGTATTACTTACATTATTGCACTTTTTAGCCTCCGAGACCACCGTCAAGTATTGCTTCAGAGGATGAAATGAAATGAAAATTTTTTAGCGTGTGAAAATGCCATACCTGACTGGGATTCGAACCCGGGACCTCCGCATGAAAGGTCGAGACTACCACTCGCTTCACGGAGGCCGGCAAACGATTCCACAAGAAGCCATAGAACCCAACTATGGTTAAACACATTACAGACGACGACAAAGTTGCTCTGCTTACGTTTTGTCTGGAAATGATGGACAGAATTGTAGACAAAGATACACTTTTAGATAATGTCATTTTTAGTGATGAGTCAACGTTTCTCATCAGCGGCACGGTGAACACTTATAACTGCCGAATATGGAATAGCGAAAACCCTCATGAAACTTTGCAGCACATTCTTGATAACCCTAAGGTCAATGTTTTTTGTTCTTTAAGCAAAAAAAGACCGTACGGCCCGTTCTTCTCCTGGAGGTAAACGTAAATGATATAATTTGTTTGGATATGCTTCAAAATTTTTTGATTCTTCAGTTAGAGATGATGACTAGGATGGACGCCATTACTATCAGAAAGTTGAGGCACCACCTTACTACCGTCTAGAAGTCCAAAAGTTTCTTGAATTCGATTCCAGTCGGATCGGTCATGAATATCCAATCGTACGGCCACCTCGTTCCCCAGGTTTGACCACGCTAGATTTTTCCTTGACCTTGGGTTTCATTAAAGATCGGGTTTATCTACTACCTTTGCCTGCTGATCTTGTAGAGGTAAGAGTTCGAATTAACGCCGCAGCTGCAGAAGTAACGCCCGACTTGTTGACAACAGTCTGGAATAAAATCGATTTCAGGTGGGATTTTGTCGTATTACAAATGGAAGCCATATACAGAGTGTGCCATATAAAACGCAACCCATCAATCACTCATCCATGAAATTTCAAAAGTCAAGCTTACTCCCCTACTCGTTACTGAAATGGACTCGTCCAACATCTGAACATCGCGGCGACGCAGTAGAACACTACCGATAGTAACAACAATGCAATCATAACGTTCAGTGTACTGCTAGAGACAAGATGGTGTTTTCGCTAGATGAACGTGCTTTCATTGTCGAGTCGTACTTCAGTATGAAATCGGCGGTTGCAGTGGAAGATTTGTTTCGCCATAAGTACCCAGATAAACCGACTCCTATCAAAACATCAGTATTAAGGTTAGTTGCAAAATTTAGAGAGACCGGTTCTGTTAATAACAAGGAACACAGAAAGATCTGCGTCAGTGTTGAATACAGATACAGTCACTGAAATCAAAGACCGATTACTCGCCTCGCCAAATAAATCGATCAGACGTTTGTCTGCTGAAATTAATTCGTCTAAATCGACTGTTTATCGGGCGACCAAACGATTACAATTACGACCTTATCGCGTTCAAACGGTTCATCGACTTCTTGAGCCCGACAAAGAAAAAGGGCTACAATATTGTCAACGGTTCCGTCGATTTCTGCGTGAAGGAATTAACGTTGTGGATTCGTTATTTTTCACAGATGAAGCACGGTTTCATTTGGATGGCTACGTAAACAGCCAGAAACAGTAAAATTTGGAGCGCTGAAAATCCCCACGTTTATCACGAAAAACAATTACACCCGCCGAAGTTGGGCGTGTGGTGCGCGATATCGCGGAAGAAAATAATCGATCCTATTTTTTTCGAGTACACCATTAATGCAGAACGATATCAGGATATTTTATTACAGTTCATTGCACTCTTAGAAGAGGAAGACAGACACTGCCGGCTACAACATGACGGTGCGACATCGCACTACGCCCGTTCAACTTCTGATTTCGTCGAGGAATTCTTTGGTAATCGTGTTATCGGTCGAGGCTTGTGGCCACCAAGATCTCCAGATTTGACTGCGGCGGATTTTTTTCTATTGGGTTACCTCAAAGAAAAAGCCTACAGCAACAAACCACGAACACTTGAACGGTTGAAAGTCAATATTGAACAAGCTGTATTAAATATCCAGCTACAAACTTTGAAAAAAAGTTACAAGAAACGCTGTAAAAAGAAATGAAGCTTGGATTCAAGAAGATGGCGGCCACTTCCAACATTTACTCTAAATGTAAGGTAATGGATGGTAATAATAAAAATTACATTTACATTTACACATGCCTTTTTATTATTTCAATACCTACCAATAAAAGGTTGGGTTGCGTTTTATATGGGACACCCTGTAGAAACAAAGCGAGTATTGGGTCGCAGACTTGATGCATTTTTTGATGAAACTTGATCTCAACCGAATTTGTAAGTTATCTTAATAAATGTTTATGTGTTTTTAAAGTTAAATTTAACCGACAGTGGCACTTCTACAACACTACGCAGTTGTGTTGTCTAAACCCCACAGCAACGCAGGTTGACTGACAGTTACTGATCGTTGTCAACCCGACGACGTGAACATAGGCACGCTGTACCTTTTGAAGCAATATATCGCTACCGGTAGCTGTAAACACAAGTTTTACAGTACGGGACCAGAGGCCGAGAAGTGACCTACTGAAGAAGTACTACTTAAGAAGACAAATTATTACGTAATAAGATTTTTAATAATATAATTAGCTTTACTTTAGAATAATTAAATGGACAAATAAATTTAAATTAGTAGCCGAAATAATAACCTCAAACGGTTCGGATAAGAACCGGCTCAGATGTTTTCAAATCGGTTTACAAAACCGATTTGAAAACAGAAAAACAATTTTTGAGAGATTAAAATTCTTAACTAAAAAATATGTAAAACAAAAATTTATCCATAAATGAAAAATTGAGACACTACTATAATGCATTATTGATACCAGTAATTTTCTGTGGAACAGAAACCTCCAATATAACAAATTTAGTATCACTTTTAAAAATTGAAAGAAAGATTTTAATAACGATCCGTGGCCCTAGAAAAATAAAATACGGATAGAAAATGAAGTCAAATAAAGACATTTAGAAAATTAAAAGAAAAAGTACATAAAACGTTTGAAGATTTAGAACTACAATCCAAAAACGAAGATTAAATCTTGTGAAACATTCGATTCGAATGGATTCAGATAGATCGAACAAAAAACTTTTTGATAAATTTTGGAAATATACTCTGTCCCTTTGCATAAAACGAGTGAAGGAAGACTTAAATAAAACAAATATAGAAATAAAATTAAGATAAAAAAAGCTGCAGAAAAAATCCACAGAATAGTTCTTGTAAATGAAAAAAGAAGAGAGCGCATGCACTGGATAGAGGAACGAAAAATACAGCATAGTGAAAGAATAAAGAAATTCTGGTGGAGATGAAAGAAAATCAGAACAAAAGCAACTGCGATATTTACGTGGTTCTCTGCAGGCCTGTTCGAAAAAATGGCTTTAGTATTAAATATTGTAAATACAATTCCCTGCTACATTATTTACAATAACAAATTTTTTCTGATTCATAATTTTCAGCTACATATGTATTCTAAATAAAATTAGACAGCAAAAAAAAAAAAAAATAGATAATAATTTTAATAAAAATAATTAATTACAACTTACTAATTTATTAAACTGTAGGCACTAAACTATAATACTGTTTTAAAAATAATAATAATAATAAATATACTACTACACTTAAATAAATGTGAGACTTTGTTTCATATAAAAGTCAACTGTCTTCTGCATTTATCGATAGTAAAATTAATTAGGAATATAATACTAAACTGCACAAACTTTATGAGATCTAAATTATGTTGTAATGCTAAAAAATAATTATTTTCCAATTTTACCGTACGCTTAAAAACAACTCGTTTTCGTTAGAAAATAAGAATACGTAGTATAATAATCGACAAATAGAATCTAGTTTTTACTCTTATTTTACTAATGATAAATTGTTCCCATCTTTCTGTTATTTTCTTTTTTTGTAAAAATTTGCCGTAAGCCCGTAATTTTTGCGATTTTACATCTTTTAAAACAAAGTAGCCTGATTTTCTTCTGTTCATATTTCTGGAAGAAACAGAAATCGTTGCGGTTCGATTTAATTTCAGATTTTTTTTTTTGTCTTCTAGCCGTTAGTTCTAAGGCGACACTCCTTTTAAACTACAAAACGCTTATTTTTTTAAACATTCCATAGTACATAAGTATCTCCATTATAGGTGTTAAAAAACGCGATAAAGAACGGACCCAAAAACATTCTATGCCGCCATTTTCTAGATTTTTGTCTACTCGTATACCGTTCAAAACTCTATACCGATCGGGTAAATCTATTCCACCCATTTTTTTTTTTATTGTTAACGACTACAACTGTCGGGAATTTAATTTCTTTTCCGGTGACATCCTTTTGAGTTCTCTCGATAATAGTTTCTTCACCTCCATGATAATTTGAAATGAAATCTGTCGCTTTATTGTCACAGTTTTAAAAAATTAAATACAAATATCAGACATTCGATAATCGTAATCCCCTCTTTTCTAGTTGTATCTATAGTCATATTATTTGGCAAGCCTCTGCTTACAGTTCTTACATCAGTTCTTATTGTTTCGCGTGCCAATAAATTAACTTCTCCATCGGTGTGCTACAGAACCGAAATAATTATGAAATAATAACAATAAAAATTCTTTTTTGAATTTCAAGACAACTCGTTCTCTCTCATCCAAAGTTTTTAAACTTTAATTCTAACTCCTCATCCTGCCTTTATACGTATTAAAATTTATAATATTTCCTGTCATATCCTACAAATCATGCGGTCGTGTTGTTTCACGGAATTCCTTCTTTTGAATGAAATAATAATTATATTCTTTTTACGTACAGGATCGGATAAAGCGACTTCTAAAATCTGACGGGGCCTATGAGTCCTGCAGTGTTTTCATTCGGCGTTTCAAAATTAATACAAAATTAAAAGTCAAGTAATATTTTATTTAAAAACTAATATAATATATTTAAAGTGTTGTTACACGAATTAAAATTTAAAAACATTTTAAACCGTATATACACGGTCAATTAAAAACAGATTTGGTTCCATAAAAATATCTATCGATAAAAGCAAAAAACTAATACATTACTGTGTAATGTTTTTTGCTGAAAATGGTGAAATCGTCAAATGTTTGAGTACGTCAAGGAAGAAATACAACATTTTTGAATTATGAACTTCGGCTAAATCACCCCGTTAACTGCTCGGCTATAGACCTTCTCGATAACAGTGAGGATGTTAGAAGACTTAAGCGACTACTCATTCTGGACTTCTGGACTTTAGTAATTTTATAGTGTAATTACACAAACGCTGAGGTTTGTCTATTAATCGATCCTTAATTCCTTTCCTTTCTGTTTCCGTTTCAACTTTCATTTTAACTTTTTTGGTTTAGTTTTTCTTTTTTAAGTGTTTGAACGATCTCCATTTTTGTGTTTCTTGTTATCGTTATTTGTTTTTTATTATTCTTCTGAAAGTAAAGTTCTTCAAAATTATCTCGTGTACGTTCAAAGTTCACGTTCTACCCTCAGACGTTCTATGCAGCAGTAGTGTGTAATTTTTTTTGAATTTCAACGAGGATTCCGTTTTTATGTGAATTCAAGTGATATAATTTACTAAAGGTTGTAACAAAGATACGTACCCGATTTTAATTAAAAATTTGAAACAAAAAAAAAATATTCTATAATAACGAGTACAAGTGACTACATTCAATTAAATTTCATGGATAGTTAAGAGATAACTACAGATTTCCATTATATTTATATTAATTTTTACAAAACGTAGTCTTGTGAGACCCGTCAGGCTAAGAAGAATTAAATTTGTTTCTAAATATTATAAAACCTTTTGAGGGTAAAAATTTGTAATAGGTTTAAAATTAAAAAAGACAAAATTCATTATTTCATGTCGGTTTCCTAACATTCAGTTTTTTAAACTTTTATTTTTAATTTTAAAAAAACTGATGAGCTATAGCCTGATTCTCTACTCGTATATATATAACTAGCCGAAGAATAATCCTTTCGATATTTCTTTTAATTCTCATTTCGTATCCTAACTTTTAGTTATTTTCTTAACAAATTAATATATAAATGTAATTAACTAATTAATCATTAAGTACATAATTTTAATTATTATATTAACGGTACTCTTTCGACGGTGTTAGCATCAACAAAAAAAATATTACAGTGAAGCGAGGAAAATTGTTAGCAGTAGAAACACCTCGACCGACAATGACTTTTGCAGAAGCGGCTGCTGCCCCTTCTTCATCCAAAGTTAACGTGGAGAAGTTGCTTTCTATGCTTGCACGATGTCTTGTTACTGTGATAGAGAAAATCATTGACACTAAAATTGAATCTAATCAGCGACAAGAACGATTAACACCTACGAACACTAGGATCCACAATGGATATCATTGACACTAGGATCGAATCTTTTCAAAGAAAAGAAGCAGCAAAACTCGTGATGATGGAACCACCAATTGATGTTGCGCGTAAGGATAAGGAGACATCTGAAAAAGCCAAAAACATCCCTCCTTCGACCAGTCATTAGGCAGTGACATTTATTCTAAGTCAAGTCAGTTTTGTAGAGAAGAAGAGACGGACCGAAGAGCGAAGGGGTGAAGGACAGCCTCTTGGTTAGCCGTCGTTCGTCCGCGCTTGCGTGGATGGGCGACAGTGATGAAGCTCGCGACTCTGAATCCCCCAAGCTTGAAGGCACCTCCCGGGGCTGTGTAATCCTTATTCGTGGTTCTTTCCCCGGAAGGTGAGGATCGGTGGGATAGGAGGTTTAGTCGGTAGGACGCAGGCACATATACGCACTGTTAGTAACATTTTGCGGAACCGGTTAGCGAGTCCGACACTTCGCACCCGTTAATGAGGTTCTTTCGACTCAATGTACTAGGATTGTAATCTTTAAATTCTAGGATTGTGTTTGATAGAATAAAATAATTTTTTGATGTATAAACTGTAACCATTTTATTGATTTGAATACGTAATACTGCGTGATGATAGTTAATGCGTTAAATCACTATACGTTAAATCACGTTATTCATAAGTGATGTGATTGTATTAAGATACTGTCGCGTGTTTGCGGCTCGATCAGGATACTGAGAGATCGATAATTGAAAATGTTTATATAATTACAATTCATTGGTTTAAAAAACATAAGTAAAGCAAGACAAACCATTAATAATAATAATGATGACAATAGCAATAATAGTAAACGACAATAATAAAACAAATAATAAAAATAGTAATCACAACCACAATAATAATATACAGATTATAATAATTATTACATACAAAACAGAATTTAAAGCAATCATCAGGATTTATCGCCAGGTAGATAAATAATGAAAAGCACATTTCAGTCCCATTGACAAAAGACATTAACATGACCGCTACCTTTACTAAAAGGGTTTCTTTTAGCCCCTTTCTGGATTCCTACCATTATTATATTTTCTACTACTTTCTTCTTACTTGGTAAAAATCCGTTACTCGGGTCCGTTATACCAGTCTTGTTTCAATATAAATGATGTTCACCGTACGAATTAGTGGCAAAGAATGAAAATTATTGCATGCTACAATAATGAGAAAAGAATAATCAACTGATGGCGAAAGCCAGCTGGTCAAGCGATCATAGAGGCATAACACCCAAGTGAATAATAAGAAAATTAACAGTATCGTCTTACAAAGTTTTAAATTGACTGATAGTTTTTAACAACAATGCTAACCGCTCCATATAAGCTGTCATTACCGAATGTCAGCCGCAGAACATCACTTGTATCTGAAAGGGAAGAAGATGTTATGTCCGAGGCCTTAGACACCTTGTCAACAGAAGTGAAGGCCGTAAGGAGGATGGCAAAAAGATGTAAGGGGGATAACCGAAAGGAAAGCCTAGGCGGTAAACGAATGTGATATGTTCAAGAATCAAGATTATTAGTAATAATATTTCTGAATTTGTTTGCGTTTGCAATCAAGATTGAATTAACAGTCTTCAGTTTCGTTTGAAGTGTGAAAGAATTAAGTCTTTTTTTTTGAAGTGGAAAGGGGCTAATGCAAAGTAGTCGATGCCCCTAAAACCTCAAAAAAATTACCATTATCTCCGTTTAATCTTTCGGATTTAGCCGAATGTTAAAGTTGTAATTTTAAAAAAAACAATTTTTCTAGTATCGATGTAAGAAAAAACAGCCAAAGGCCTTCTCCAGCGGTATACTTTGGGAGACAGTACGGCCGATCGAAATAGCGATTCGGTTTTATGTTTTAAGTAAATAGTTTTATAAACGTTTTCTTTTCCAATTTATTTCGAAAACACTTTTTTTAAATTAAACAGATTATTCCTTTTTATACTTTCTTTGCGAGTATTAGATATTAACCGATGACTGAAATAAGACGGTGTAATTCAGCTCGTAATAATATATCAAACGACTCGACGGATTGATGGAAGTAATACGAAATTAAAACGACATAAAGTTACGTGTAACGAGGAAATTTTGTCGAGTGAACGCAAATAGGTGGCGAATCGAACGAATACCTTTCCGGTTGCAAAATAATAATAATAATACGGTCGTATAAACGTACATTTGACTAAATGTAGATATTGTTTTTTACGTTTCTTATAGCCGCTTAACATGCGTGCGTGTCGAGTGTTTTCAGTGATCACAAGCGTGTGACGATAAAAATAAAGTACCTTCGGTACATACAAGCGTGCAGTATTTTTATTCTTCTTTTACGTGTAAAGTCACGGTCGGTGAATCGCCCGACAACAGAATAGAATAAGCAGGTAGCGTTAGTCAGAAGGATGCCTTTTCCTATTAGACTATACCAGTCGTTGTGTAGTCGTGCCGGTAGGCGGTTCGTTAAGTGAAAACGGTCTCTTACACGAAATGTTTTCGAATTAAACGGTTTTCTTTTGTGCGTTATCTTTCTGATAGTTAATTATTAATTAATAATTTTGTTTAAGTAGATAATGTCTCTGTTACGTAGTGATATAATAATTATTTATTTTTGGAAATGATCGATAATAATAATAGTAATAAATACAGTAACTGCGATGATAATAATGAAGGCCCTCCGGACGATAGAATACCCGATAAACGAGGTTTTGATGTGCTACGACGTACCGCAGGCGGAACGTTTAAACGGGGCGGTTCTACAAGTGCCAGTCCAAGTGTTGTTGGTGCGGGAAGAGGGCAAGCACCGGGTCGTGAAAATTGGAAGTTAATCGATCCGTCGATGTCGACGCCATCATCGTCGACCCATCCTAATCCGGATGCCGCCGTGAAAAGAATTCATTGTCGACAGTTTTCGGACGATTTGGAAGAAGATATAGATGATATCGAACGTCTGCCTGATCCTCGAACAAGTAAGTCTCTATTTACGTTTAAAAAAATCTTTATATTTTGACGTGTAGTTGTGTAAGTACTTTCGAATGCCAAGTAATAATTTACGCTTTTGAAATTTTAACGCAGCAGATAATCATGATTCTCGGTGAACATAATTTGCGCTACCAAAAATGGGAGGCCCTTCCTTAGAGGGTCTTATATTTATATTTAACGGAAAAATTACCCCGGTTATGCGTTATCGTATCGTCTTACCGAGATAAAAATGTCTTTATAGAAAGAAGTCTTCGCTCCGATGAGATAATTTTAGCCGAAATAGCGGATTTTTAAACACCAGCAACAAACGAAGTAAATTCATATTCCGTTGTTAGATTATAAAAATATTAATCGCTTTTATTTTAGAATAATAAAAAAGAAGTTTTCAGAATAACATGAAAAGAAAACGTGAATTAGAGATCTTAAAATGTCTTTATTAAGACTAGTAAAGCTTTTAAGTTTTTTTAAATTTAAAATAAAATTTTTAGATGTTAGTTGCGATAGTGCTGATAAGTTTTCTTTTTTGATGTTATTTTATGATACCGATGTATTATACTGAATTACACAAAATAGATAACTGGTTTGATAGAAGTAAATATTATTATTATTATTATCTTTAAGTGACTTTTATTTTTGCTAAGATATGGTACAATCATGTTAACGTATTGTAGAGAAATTCTAAAACTGTATATAAAAAATTATACTATATTGTAGTAGCCGAATATATTTAGGTAAAAACGTTTATTTTCAATGTATTTTAAAATAATGTCTCAACCCTACTCCTTCCATTTATGTGTTGCTTGCCATGAGTTAATCGAGGACTGGTGGCCTCCTACGAAAAATGGGTCGTTTTGTCATAGGAAAATTTGATAATTTAATTTTTTGTACGTTTAATTTCATACGTTCTGTGGAAACATAGATCTCTGCGAGTTTGCTTAATTTAGAGTAAAGAAAAAGAAAACCCGCGCGCATGCACACAACACACACACATTCTCATGTTATGCAACTGAAGCAATCTTTTCAAATACTTCAAAAAGGAAGTCAGAGCACGAAAATAATATATAAAAAATTAATAATATTAATTCTTAAATAAATAAAAACAGTATACACTCATAAATAAATCCAACCATTAAAAAATAAAATATTAAGTACAATTTACCTTTACAAATTAACTTTACTTATTATTAAAGAATATTTAACGTTTTAACAACGTTAAATATTTAATGTTAGTCAGTCAACATGAATCTCTCTTAATATTATCACTAGATTTAAAAAAAATGAATTTATAGTTTTTCTTCTGTCATGCAAAAAGTTTCACAGCAGGAATTTAGTTACTCCAGTTACAACTCATTGTATTGCGATCTACCTTTTTGTAATACATAATAATGTTAATTTTACACGATCTTCATCGAAAGAGAATTTATCTAACCAGCCTAAATCATTTATGAGTACATTTATAACAAAACTTAAGTATTAGTTTTGGACCTGAGATTTCATTTAATCAACTTTTTTTTTTCAACATTTTTTTCAACATCACATAATTTAATTTATGATACATAATACCTAAACGGTCTTACATAATCACTTACTAGATCTACAAGGTTAGAATTAGCCTAATCTCTCAGCTTATATGATAAGTTGTGTTTATCGGAAATTTAATACCTAAAATAATTTGAAACTACACAGCTAATTGTAAAAGATAATAGCAATTTTAAACCATAACACTAAATATTAAACATAATAATCAATTCTCTCAGAATAATGAATTGATGTGGGGAAGCAGAGAAAGACCAACCGCATCTAACTAATTAACTCCTTTATATTCCGTTTATTCTGGCTGGCACACTGTAATAGTAACCGAATCAACTATTTGTAGCAGGTGCCATGCCTGACCGGTAATCGAACACAGAAGCACCAGAAGGAAAGAAAATACGCTATTACACCGTTAGAGAAATCAACAGGATTAATAATAATAATTATATATATATATATTGTATTAAGACCGGTATAACGGACCTGAGTCACGATTCCTACCAATTAATAACAAAGTAGTAGAAAATATAGTAACATGAAGAATCCAGAAAGGGATTAAAATAACCCTTTTAGTAAAGGCAACAGGTCCGTTTAACAATGTCCTTTGTAGTCCGTTTAACAAGGTCCTTTGTAATTACTGCCTACTGAAACACTAAACACAATCGTTTTGTGAGAAGAGTTATCAGACTAAGGCTTGGAATTTCATGGTAAAATATAAGGGTGGTAGGTCATTCCCATGCTTCGAGTTGGGTCCAGACCGGCAGGTAAAGAGAATAGGAGTATAAATACTCCGGGGAAGACAGTTAAAAATCAGTTCCGCGAGGAGAGCGCGATGCCAGTCTGCGAGATGTGTAATCTGCGAGGAGGTCAGTGAAAGAGCGAATTTCGAGTGCAGGTTCGATAAAACTAAGGTGACGCCACGAGTAACTCCTGTACGTGAAAACGGTCGGTTAGTTACTGTAAGACTATACCAGAAAGAGATAATGCACTAAATTTCATTCATAAACTGTTAGGGTAGTTTTATTTGTGAACATCAAAGGTATTTGCAGTAAAAGAACTTTATACTTGTCTTATTTATTGTACTACTCGTATGTTGTTAATACAAGGGCTAGTGGTTAAAAGTGTTATAACTAGCGGTCATGCTAATGTCTTTTGTCAATGGAACTGAATTCTACTTTTCCATTCCATTTATCTACCTGTGAATAAATCCTGAAGAATACTTTAGATTCTGTTTTTTATGTAATCTCTGTTTATTATTATTATTATTGACATTTATGATTGTTTGTTATTGAAGTTTAATATTATTATTGTTTACTGTTGCCATTATTGTCATTTCGCTAAATACTATTGTGAGTTTTTTTTTTTTTTTTTTTTATTGAATTTTTACGGGCATCGACTGCTAAGGTCATTAGCCCTCGTCACATTCTTTAAAAGAAAATTAAAAGAAAATACTATCACCATCGTCATATGTAAGGGTGTAAAGGGCCCTTACATTTTATTTAAAAACACAAATTTCACAATAAACATTAAGACATAAAAGACAAGGACAATCACAAACACTTACGGGGTGTAAAGGGCCCCAATATTAAAATTTGAGATGAGGTTCTCAAAAGATCATGAAATTAAAATTAAAATTAAACTTATCAATACCATTTCTTTCTTTATATGTATATTAGACTACCGCTAAGAGATTCTTTTGTCACAGCTTTAAACTTTCATTTTATAGACTTTTAAGAAGTCCACTGGCGTGTAAAAATGCAACTATATTTTCTTCATTTCCATTATCCAGATCAGCACTAATATTATTTCTAAGACGGAACCTCTTTCTGAGGTCCTCATATATGATACACTCTTCTATTAGATGCTTGATTGTCAGTGTTTTATTACAAACACCGCACATTGGTCTCACTTCGCCGGTTAACAAATATAAATTTGTTAATCGCGTGTGACCGATTTTAAGTCTGTCCACCGCTACTTGTTCACGGCGAGTCAACTTAAGTCGCTTTTCCATTTATAAGGAGAAGTTTTAACTGAGTTTAATTGTGTATTTAAACTCCTCCATTCAACGTTCCACTTGTTTCTTACTATGTTTGTTAGACGGTTTTTAGCATCTGCCACTCTTACAGGAAATGCATCCAAATCATCGCAGACTGTTGCCTTTCTGGCAGCTTCGTCTGCGATTTTATTACCTGTAATACCGGCATGCCCCGGAGTCCATACAAATACGCATCGCTGTCCTCGTTGTTTTAGAACGTATAAAATGGACAGGATGTTTGCAATTAGGACATCCTTAATGTTCTTGTTCCGAATTGCAACAAGTGCACTTAATGAATCGGAACATATTAGCACTCTCTCTTCGCAATAGTGTTCAGTGTAGCGAAGAGCTTGCTGAATTGCAGTGAGTTCTGCCGTGTAGACACTGGCCACATCTGGCAGTTTCCAAAAGTGGGCTTCTTCATTTACATGTATTGAGCATCCAACACCATGTTCGGTTTTAGAACCGTCAGTATAAATTTCTAATATGTTCTTCGTAGCTACTGACGGTTGCCAAAAATTCCTGCTGGATGATCACTGCTGGTTTCTTTTTTATTTCTCCTTAAGAGAGATCCAAACTTGTATTTACCGCTGGCAAGAGCCATGGCGGTATTTCTCTAGTAGAAATTGCCAATGCATCTGGAATGGCAATTTCATATTTACTTCTTAATTCGTGGTACTTAATTCCGGCTGGTCTGGAGTAGGTAGCACGACGTTCGTATAATGCAGCCATAGGATGGTTGTTGAAAAGTTTATTATTTATGTGGGCAGGATAAGCCCATATATTTGCTGCATATCTTAACAAGAGGATCTATCTTCTATAATGTAGTGGCATTATTCCGGCTTCAGACATCAGACTAACCGCCGGACTTGTGCGGAAAGCGCCTGTTGCATATCTTATTCCGCTATTATGAACTACGTCTAACTTTTATAAATGCGACTTTCTAGCGGATGAATATACGATACATCCGTAGTCTAGTTTAGGTTGAACCAATGCTTTATACAATCTCAATAATGTCTCTTTGTCTGAGCCCCAATTTAAGTTCGATAAACATTTTATAATGTTTAGGGCTCTTTTGCATCTATCACTCAAGTCCTGTATATGTAATCCCCATGTAAGGGATTTATACAATACTAATCCTAAATATCTTACATTGTCTTTATATTGTATTGGATTATCATCAATTGTCAACGCAGGACTTTGATGAGGAATTCTCTTCCTACAAAAGTGTACACAGCACGTTTTTTTCTGGTGAGAATTGAAATCCGTTGTTCTTTGCAACTTCATTTAGAGCATTGATCGCTCGTTGCAATTTGTACCTCACCATAGCAGTCTTGTTGCTGGTATACACAATTGCCAGATCATCAACATAGATGCTTTTGCTGATTTCTGCTGGAATGGCTAATATCAATTTATTAATGGCAATGGTAAACAAGGTACCGCTCAACGGCGAACCTTGTGGTATGCCACTTTCCAAGATTTTTATAGATGAATATTCGCTGTTGACACGTACTTGGAAAGTACGGTCATTCATATAGTTGCTCAATAAGATTGGCAGTTTGCCACGAATGCCCCATTCATGTATCTGGAGCATTATACCATGACGCCAGGTCTTATCGAAAGCCTTCTGAAGATCAAAGAAGACTCCGACACAATGTTTCCTTGTAATAAAGCTGTTGTATATAATGTTCTCTAAGTTGATCATTTGATCGGAGGTAGAATGGTATTGCCGAAAACCTGTTTGATATGGTGATATCAGATTTTCCCTTTTCTATAATCCCATCTCTTCATTTCCTTACATTTACCAAACTTTCTATCGCATCCACTAATATAAACCCTTCTCATAGAATGTTCTAGCCAGTTTTTTTCCTATATTCAATCGCATTTAGCATTCTTCTGTTCTCTCCGATTCTGCTTATTTATTGATATTGTTTTAATTTCTACTATGCAACTCAGGTCATCAGTTATAAAAGCTCCCTAAGAACTGAAATTCCTTCACCTGCTCCTTTCTTAAATCTCTTAAATTTCTTATCTCCTTTCTTAATCTCAGTCTTCTACCCTTTTTTCAACTAATACCATACATTTTTTCAAAACTTCTACTGTAAACGTATTGATATGTTACTACTATTTAACGAGCAAGTCTCGATAAATAATGCTGCAGTAAAAACAGCTGTTCGCGTAATTGAACTGATTCACTGCAAATTTTTCAATTATATTAATTGAAATTTATGTGATTCACAAAAAAAAAATCTTTGGATGGGACTCATCAGTGGATTACAATACAAAGTTTGGGAATCAGTGGTCTAAATCATTTGAAGAGATTGTATGCATGTACTCATTTGCATTTTTTAATATTCAATTAACACTTTTTAATATACTTTCATTCAAGATTTTGTTTTCAAAACGTTATGTATATTTACAAATAAGTATTTCTGATCGAGGTTTAAAATGCGTAAAAACACAATATACCAATCAATAGAGCTCAAAAAGGTCTGAGTTAGTGACAAAATTGTTACCCGGAAACCGATTGTTGGATATTTTGAAGTACGTTTCGTAGATTAAAATGTCTGTGCAAAAAAAAAAATTAATACTAACAATAATTTTGGTGGGGTGATGAGAAAGGGGAATGAAAATGTGATCAGAAAATTTCAAAGTGATTTAGATAGACCTATTTTAGGTATTGTTTGTTCAGTAAAATATGTTCAGATTTTGATATAAGGAGAGGACTTGGATTTCAGGTTTATGTTTTAAGGTGTCAAGTTTTTTTGTAGTTTCAGTTTTGTCAATTTGGGATACCTTTTCTTGTTCCATAAGATTTGTATGGGAAAGGCCTACAGGCGCCTGGTGTTGCTGTCTGGATTCTTTTTTAAGCCTATCCCTGCGAAGTTTTCTTTCTTCTATTTCTTCGTCTATTTCTTGGGAAAAAAGATTGACTTCTTCACGAAGAAGTCGGATTTCATTTAGAAGATGGTGTATCGGTTCTAATTGTTCTATTTTTTCGTTTGTCCTAACGTTTTTTCTAAAGATAGTTCTAAGAATGTTATCTAAACACGACATCTTATATCTATATAATAATATATACCGTAAGTTTGCTGTATTTACCTTTATCAGAAGAGTTTTTTAAGGTGCGGTTTTATAGTGGTTTACGGTTTTTGTAAATTGTTTTATAGTGATATTTTATTTACGAAAATTACGTTGCTCGGTGACCTAACTATAATTTAATAAATATAAAAAATATAAAAATAATAGTAGTAATAGTAAATTAAAATCAGAAATAATTCGAAAATATTCATTTTTTATAGTCAATATACAAAAAAAACGCTTACCAGCAAGTAAATATGATGCGTTGAAGGGTTTTCGGAATTAATTTCCATCCTAAGGTACTCGCATATTTGTAACAATAATTAAAACTTCACATATTAATTATGAAAGTTGTAATATTTGCGTAATTATAACAGTTGGTCGTCGTATGTTTTAAAAATATGTCAACGTGTACGTCATGTGAACTTATTATAACAAAATTATTATAAATTCCTATTTTTATTTGCGAAGTCAAAATCAGAATAACATCTTTCTTTTCCGCTCATTTTTTTAAAGATATTATTTTTAAGCTGCAGAATTCAGAATTTTATTTTAATTTTTAACTGATACTGTTCTTTTACGGTGTGTGAATAGTTAAGTTTATTAAATTCATTCGTTGACTATGATCACAATAATAATTTTATTCTGATTGAAAATCGAAGAAGATTGTTTTATATTCAAATTATAAATGGAATTCAAATCAAATAAAAATGTTCGAAATGAATAATGGGATTGAAAATTCTTTGAATACCGTCAAATAAAATAAACAAAAAAAAGCGTGTAGAATTGTTATTTACTTTTTAATAACTGAAAACTACGTTTATACGAGGTGCGACAATAAAGTATGAGACTGATTTTTCTTTGCAAGATGTGGCAACCCTGCAGCTTGCGTAGGCACACCATCTTTGACCTTGGTCTATAAGCTACTTCTAGTCGCTTAACGCAGCAGAGGTGGTTTTTTTGACGAAAAACCACCTCTAAAATTAGTCAGATGAACTGAAATTTGTAAAATAAAAACTTTATTAAATATTTCCCGGTAGTGCGAGTTACATACACTAATTCTGATTAGAAAAACCCACCGGGTTGGTCTAGTGGTGAACGCGTCTTCCCAAATCAGCTGATTTGGAAGTCGACAGTTCCAGCGTTCAAATCCTAGTAAATCAAATTATTTTTACACGGATTTGAATACTAGATCGTGGATACCGGTGTTCTTTGGTGGTTGGGTTTCAATTAACCACACATCTCAGGAACGGTCGAACTCAGAATGTACAAGACTACACTTCATTTACATTCATACATATCATCCTCTGAAGTATTATCTGAACGGTAGTTACCGGAGGCTAAACAGGAAAAAGAAAGAAGAATTCTGATTAGAAAACGATCAGCCCGGCGCCTTGCGTTCTGGGAAGCAGCGCATAATTACTGCTGCAGCGGCAATTTATATCGCGGTCGTTAACGATACTTTTGCTTTTCTGCAGTAATCGGTTATCGATTATTTTAAAATATTGTTTGTATCGGTTTTAATTACATTACACGATTCAGCTTATCGAAAGAAACGTACGAATTTCTATCGCTTAATTTTTAGATATCGGTCCGAAAAAACAGCCCAGACCGATAGTGTAAAATAAGAATATATTATTCGTTAAACGGTTGTAGGATATATTTCTAAATTTTTTTTCACGTTTTGAGCGAACTTAAATTGCTGTTAGGTTGTAATAAAAAAATTAGTTAAATTTTTCGTAAGTTTAAAGAAAATTAATCGAGAGATAAAATAAGATCATCCGCGTTTTTTCTTTTTACTGTTGTTATAAAGCGAGTTATAAAGTTAGAAACGATCGGTTTAACTGATCGTTTTTTCTAATTTCACGCGAAGTGTATTTTTAAAGTAAAAATTACAATCGGCTAGCAAAATATTTATTTATATTATATGTTGTCGGTTGTGTAACAATTTTTATTGTGTCTATTTAAAATGATCAATTTAAAAAATCAATGGCGGCGATGTGTTGATAGAGGGCGCGACATTTTGGAAATATTCATACGGTAGTTTTAAAATTTAAACGAACGCATTGAATTAAGCATTCAAATTTGATATTAAACCGTGCAACCTTCTTATTTCTTAACTTTATTACGAGTTTTCCATTTATTTTAATGTTTAAAGTTATAACAGAATCATGTTATTTTAACGATTTCAAATACGCCTTTTTTCTTCGTTTCTTTAAATCGGTCATTACTCGCTAATTTTTACAACATATCAAAAAGTATGCAAAGGACAAATTAAATTTCATTCCATCTAGTAAATATTTTATGCAATCATAAAAGTTTTTTTTTTAATAACGAATTTACAAAATTCAAAAATTTTAGTTTTCCTAAGTTTTGTTTTGTAGATGTTCGAGTTGAAATTTAAAAAAAAAAAAACGATTTTTATTTCTGTTTCTGTGATATTAATATTAGGGATGTTTTTAAAGAGCGGGTCATTTGGTCGCAGATTTATAATCTGGAAATAGAGCGCTCTCCGAAGTACTTTCTCTACACTTTTATATTTGATCTAGTATTTGAATACTAGATCGTGGATATCGGTGTTCTTTGCGGTCGGGATTCGATTAACCGCACATCTCAGGAACGGTCGACCTGAGACTAAAAAACTAAACTTCATTTACATTCATGCTGAAGTAATAGTTTACTGTGATTCCGGAGGCAAAACAGAAAAAAGTACTTTTACTACAGTCGAATTCCGGCAACATCATTTCGGTCGGTTGCCGTTTACAACCTTATAGAAACGATTACTAGGGTGCTCCGAGCAATAATTTTTTTCTTAATGGCAAAAAAAATTCTGCTACTGAAATCAACATAGAAATTCGGAATGTTTATAGAGCAATGTTATGTATGAAGGTAAAATTGGAGAACGTGTCGTTAATTTCGAGAAGACAGGACGGACGTCACGTCGAACGGTGCTCGACCGCAGGCTGTAACAAGTCTTGCCCTTCTCGTACGGACTATTACTTCTTTCTCCATTAAAACAAAAAAAATCAGCGGGTTGGATCACAGAGTTAAATAATAACTGTTTAAGTTATTACTCCGTATAAATCGCTGACGGGAAAAGTCTTTGAAGACGGAATAATAAAATTAAAAGAACGATACGAACATTCAGTTACAGTGAATGGCGGTTATGTGGAAAAATTATACGTACATGTAAGTTTATTTTATTATGAGAAAGCTGTTTCTATGCCTTCACTTTTATTTTTAAATCTAAATTAATTTAATATCTTTGTTAAAAACCTAAGGACGTTAAATGAAAGTAAATTTATGTATTTTACGCGTAGTTAAACGCAGGTTTCCGTTATCGGTGTATGCTATCGATAATTTAACTAGGGACAGAATGTACACTACCTAGTGTAAATTCTTACGTCATCTATTACTGGGTAGAGGAATGCCTGAAAAAAGACATTTTTCTGCACGGAAATTTCGTAAATCGTTAAGTAATTTAATCATAAATCCTTAAATTATTCCGGTAATACGCTATGCAAAATCTAATTAACCTTTTTATAGTATACCAGAGCCTTTAATCGGTCTCTATTATTTTTCTGGGTCTCAAAACTAGTAATTCTGATGACAATAGATCAGCGACGACGTTTGGGGCGAATGAAAAAGACTATTTTTTTAATCGATTTTAAAAATTTGAAACGTACATATTTATTTATTTTTAACCCTTAGATTTTGTCTCTTTTTCTTTTTCCTGTTTAGACTCCGGTAATTACCTTTCAGATAATACTTCAGAGGATGAATGAGGATGATATGTATGAGTGTAAATGAAGTGTAGTCTTGTACAGACAGTCTCAGTTCGACCGTTCCTGAGATGTGTGGTTAAAACTGGGATGTGTGGAGTTGAAACCCCAACCACCAAAGAACACCGGTATCCACGATCTAGTGGATACCACGAATAGCAGAGGTATCTCCGTACTAATCGAAAAACACGCACGTCCTTTCGCGTACACGTATGCCCGATTAGCTTGTGTTCACTTAACGATTCGAACAATTATTTTTTTGTAGTCGTCTACGCTTTTCTACATCACACGAAACTATCTAGTACTGACAATTTTTATATAGCAGTCCCTTTTGGACACGACTGAATCGAATCTATCGGTTTGCAGAGACGCGACGCATCCGCGATCCCCTAGAAGATAATCGGAGGCGGTTTGACGGTCTCCTTCCGGTGCGTTTCATCATCGGTTTCTTTCATCGGCAAGTCCTCATATCTGTTCTATAAAGGTAAGTCGTTTGTGACCTCGCTGTATGTCCGCGTCGTTTTTGGCTTACGCAACACTGGAACAGTTTGCCGTGACGAAAATGCCGACCGGGAATCTAAGTCATCGATAGTACCTTCGCCGTCCGAATCGTTCAGATTTCTAACGATATTACCTCGAACGAGACAATATAGACGAGACCATGATAGAGAACTAGAGTCTCTATCCGAAGTCGTCATAGATCTACGTTTTCAACCAAATAAAATGTTAGTTTAGCCGGTCGTGATTTCATTGGCGTCAAATCGTTCGGTGAGAGCCGACTCATGTTTACGCTTCGATAGGTTACGAGTGTAACCCGCTAGCTAAGTAAAAGATAACAACTTAATTACTAATAAAAATTAGTATTAATAATATGATACCGTTCCAAACCAAACACAATCAAACTATAAACGGTTATAACAAATAGAAAAGAAATGAAAATAGCTATTAATGAAGAGCTGTTTTTTTTATACATCCAATCACCAGTAACAGGTGTTACTCGTATATATGACTGATTGAATGATTACAATAATAAAACGTGTTAAGGAATAAACTTTTTAATTACTGTTTAACTCTGAGATAAATATCATAATTGTATTTATATTAAATGCGCATTACCTTAGAGATCTTGTCTACTTCGGGCGATACGTTTAAAGAATAAGGAAAAAGCCAACGGCGAATAAACCTGTATCTAAACATCTTTTATCTTTTTTTTTTTTTTTTTTTTTAAATAGTCGCATGATCTTATTCCTTAACGACACAGTTTTCTTAATCCTATCCGGTTCTGTGTATAAGTTATTTAAATTTGATATACAAGTTTTTTTTTTACCGGTTGCATTTTGGAGGGAGGACTGGTCGCAATTAAACGGGGCTGAATTGAATTTCACTTCGTTATTTTTATCGACAAATGATGAATAGAGTGGGAAGGGCCTCGTAGAACGTAAGTGGAATTGGCTACTTCCTAACAAAGTGTTGTTTATATACAATATTTATGCGCGCACGCTCACGTAAACTAACATTAACACACTCGCAGCGAGAGAGGGAAAGGAGGATTCAGTTTTTCAATATTGCTTTAATGAAAAGAGCGCAATATATAAATAAATAGAAAATTAAAAATAAACGAGTTGTGGATGTTGGTAAATAGAAAATAAATATTGAAAATGAAAAAAGGTCAAATTTTATAAGAATTAAATATGTATATGCGTAGATAAACGCGTAAAAGTATTTCGATCCACTTTATTGATATCGTGAGTATAATTCATAACGATATGCTTAAAAAAAATATTTTTTTATCCTTTTATAATTTTTTTTTATCGGTTTCATCACCGAAATTTTTTCTGAAAAAAAAATGAATTAAAAAAGATATAATTTTTGATGATTAATCTGTCGTGACTCGACGCTTAAGTAAACGATGCAATCAGAATTTTATTAATCGCTTAATAATTAATATTTTTTCGATATCCTATTTAAATTTCGGCGTTTTCCGACCGATGTTTTATTCAGGTTATCAGCATTTTCTAAGTGATGGCCGTTGCAATCGGAGATGATTATTTTAAAAAATTACAAAAAAAAAATATTTCACGTCGGGTTTGATAAGGTGAATAAAATAATGTATGTACAATTAAGAATAATCATTGATGCATCGGGATGAGATGTCATTTGAAATTAAAAAAAAATATTTTTAATAATTTTACGGAGAGGAAAAAGTACCGTAACGATCAGGAAATAGGATAGTTTAACTACTAGCTGAAAATATTACTACGTAATAACGGTTATATTAATTAATAATTATAAACATTTTTTATTTTCTCTGCTGTATAGTTATCTAAGGAAAATTACGCCTGATCGGGTCAGATTTTGTACTTTTGGAAGATTTTATGACCCCTCTAACAAGAAAACACAATTTTTTCGTTGAAGAATTCCGGTAGGATGAATTAATTAGTCGGCTTAATTTTTGGTTGATATCTTCAGACCATATAGGCCGATTCTGGTGAAATTTGACGCGATGATTTTTTTGTGTACCGTGTATTAAGTGCTGTTTAATTTCGGTCACAGTCAGTCAAGAGAGTGGGGGGGATACGGTCACCTTGGATCTCGCTAAAGTTTTACTCAAACAATAGAATAAATTTTTTTTACTTAATTCTTTACTCGTATTTTAATGTTCTCCGTTTAATTTTCCTACTAAGGTAGTATAGTTACCCCCAGCAAATCTACGAGCTTGTGACGTCACGTGCTGATGATATATCATTATATTATTGTTTTCCGAAATATTATTTTTGCACGTAATTATTATTTTTATTTCATTTTGCGACTTACAAACAATACGGGGACCCAAACAATACATATATGTTGTTGTGTGTTCAATTCTTTCCACTTGAGTTGATTACATGTATAAAAATGCTTAATGACTCAATCTTGTAAAAAATAACAATTCCTTAACCAGTTACTAATTGGTATTATGTACAGTTCTATAAAATTTATACATGCAGTTAGAAATTATGTCTTTCGTCACGATTATATTTGTATTGGTCGTAGTACACAATGTGTGTATAAAGAAATAAACTTTAGTCCAGTTTATATCTTGTTCACTGAAGGGGCATTCGGATAGCGTTTTTGCGCGGACATGTTATTTTATAACTACTCATTGTTTTTTGCAAATTTTTTATAATATATTATTTTTTGTTTTATTTTTGTTCGTGTGTTATTAGTGCAATTTTTATGGTTGAATTAAATCCGTAGGTAAAAAGACATTTAGGAATACACCATGTGAAATTAACAATAATGTTTATGATTTTATTAAAAAAAAAGCTCTAAAGTAGGTAAATTAACTGACGACAAACATATAATTGGCATTCAAAAATGCGAAGAAAGAACTGCTGCTGCTTGTGGGATATAAAGAACACAGGTTCAAAAACTCAGAAGAGAAAAAAAGACATGATTCTTCAATCAATATCCCAATTGTATTCTTTCAGCACGCCGAAAAACTATAAACAACGTTCGAAACCTGTCAGTGGATTGACAGTTTTTATTTAGGTGTAGTTACAAGAACAGTTAATGAATTTCATCCAAAGAAGAATAAATTACCTACTTTAAAAAAATAAGGCAAGAACTTCAGTGAATGCTATTGATTTTAAAGGCAGGGATCAACCTTAACTGTTATTTTGAAAGAGTTAGGTTTCAAATGGCGTAAAACTGAAAATAACAGAAAACATTTAATTGAGAAATCCAAAATCAGGTGAAAGAGAATTGAATATTTGCAGGCTATGGCTAAGTACAGACAAATCAATGCTACAATTATTTATTTGGATGAAACGTACGTTTTAAGTTCTCATTGTTCGACAAAGTCGTAGTCTGATGGTATTGTTGAGGGACTTCATGTGCCGATTAATAAAGGTAACCGTTTAATAGTAATTCACGCTGGAGGAGAAATCGGTTTTATTCCGAACGTATTACTAACTTGGAAAGCCAGTCGAAAACTGGCGACTAACATGAAAACATGAATACAGACAATTTCATGAAACGGGCGCGTGAAAAATTAATTCCAAATCTTCCACCAATTTCAGTAGTAGTTGTTGATAACGCTCCTTATTACAATACAGGTATTGATAAAGCGCCAAATTCTAACTCCGGAAAAAAATATATTACCGATTGACTGTAGAAATCCCATATTCCATATAGTTCAAAAATTCTGAAACCGCAGTTTATGAATTAGTAAAGTTACATAACACTAAAGTACAAAAAATATTAATCGGATGAACTTTTGAAAAAACATGGGTATCGTGTTCTTAGACTCCCACCGTACCATTCTTATTTGAATCTGATCGAGATGGTATGTTATGCCGTACAAAGATATGTGACGAGTCATATAACCTTTTTCTTTCACAAATGTTGAAAAATTAACTACGGAGAAAATTAATTCCACGAATGAAGATGACTGGAAACCCTATTGTGAAAAAGTAAAAAAAAATATTGAAAAAGAGTATAAAAACTGGAACCACTTATAGATTAAATGACAGAACGTTATATTATACGTGTAGACTCTGATAGTGAAAGTGATTGGTTTAGCGAGGATGATGAAATTGCTAGAAGTTAGAATTAGATACATTAAGAAAATTCAAGGAAGCTTTTGTTTATTATTAAATAATAATAATTTAGTACAAATAAAGGATATAAAAGAATTAATTACGTATTGTTTATAATTAGTAAATGTAAGTATGATAGATATTACCGCGTACAATATGATAAGAATACTTCGATTTGATACGCGGAGTTGATGTTTTGAAGCCGGGTAGTAATACGCAGTCTGTTCGTGAAGTCACAAGCTCGTACATTGGCTGGGCCAAGTATAATCTGCCGAGGGTGATGCTTTCGATTGCCCTTTCCCGGCTGTCTTTTTGTTCTCATTATAAAAAAAAAAAAAAAATGGTTCTGTTTATTTTGTAAATTTTACGTAAAAGGTTTTTAAAGGAAAGGTACCAGTAGGCGATAAACGAAATACTTTCGATAAAGACAAATCTATATTTGACAAAAAACTAAAGAATGTATTTAACAAAACAATTATTAGGCCGCATTAAAAAAAAAGTTATTCTTTTTACACTAGCGTAAAATCGTAATAAATTAAAATGTTTTCAAAAAATTTACTTATGTTTTTGTTTTATTTTTTAATTAAAATAACTTTCTATATTAGCCAAACTTTAGAAAGCTCATTCGATGCGCTTAGTGGGGATGAATTGCTCTCCCATCGCGGTACACTATCCTTTGCAGGACCGACACTATTTCAGACACTCGAGGTCGAACTACTGTCCCTCTATTTATTTATGCTTAATAAACTTTGACGAGTAATAATAATAAAATAAAATTATAGGTTATAGATTAATAGAACTGCGTGATTACGGAATAATTTAAGATCGACATCGATTTATAATTATAATTTTTTTTTTTTTTTTTTTAACTAAAAGCACATGTAAAATTTTAATTATCGTCATACTATATATTTTTTATAGGGATTTCGTGTACGTTTCGTCGCATTAATGTATCAGCATCATCAGGGAATGAAAATATCCGCGATTACGTTTCGTCAGTCTTACATACAAAAAACACACCATACTGTAATACATTAATATATGAATGTAATATATTTATAGAGTGTATGTTTGTTCCACCGTAGCAGCTCAAGACCGAACAGATTTAGATGTACGATCCCGCGTTGGAGTTCATACATTACCGGCAATATAATACGCTATAAAAAATGCGTAAATATATATATATATATGTATGTTTAAATATATTTAAAACGTTTGAAAAAAAAAATTGACTATAAAAAATTACTATGTCCAAACTGTCACCGTACGTTCTTTAATTATCTTATATCAAGTGCAATGATTTTTGTCATCTTACTTTTTTAATTTTTAATATTTATCTTTTTTTCACCATTTGCGTATTTGGTCACGTCGGCCTGTATTTAGTCTTACAACTCTGGACCTCGACCGATTTTTTTTAAACCTCGATTGACCGGTACTATCTTCGAGGGGAAAGGATGATATTAAATTACTGCAAAATATAGAATTAGAGAGGGGGATATATTGGCCGAAATAAAATTTCAAATTTTTACTCGGAGTCTTAAGTAAAAAGTTTTATTTTTTTAAGATTACAAATCACTGAAAACGTTTATTTATTATACAATCCGTTTATAAAAAATCTGATTTTGACACCACATGACTACCTTGTAAATTAAATATATTTTTTTATATATTTATTATTTTTTTTATTACATTTTTCATATCTTTTTTTTCTTATTACTGAATTATTATTTATTGTCAAAATATTTTTACAATGAGAAGTTAATAACTATTAATAAATCAATATATTTAAATAAAAAAAAGAATTGAAGTTAGATCGAACCGATGTGCCTTCCCGTAAAAAAAAAGTAAAAAGAAAAATATATAAAGTCATTATTACTACTTCCTTGTACTTTGTAAAAGGAAGTATTGTAATCGCGAAAAATTTCGGTTTTCAGAATTCAACGGAAATATCCTATTTCACCTCCATGCATCCATTTTGACTAGTTTCGGCGTGACGTCTCTTCCTACGTATGTATCTCGTATAGCTCAAAAACTATTTTTTTTGTTGAAATTTTGGATTTAGGACTGTTATAACATCTAGTTGTGTACCCCCTCCTTTTGATTGTAATTGACTGGACCAAAAGTTTCTAAAAAAGCTCAAAATCCAAAACATTTAGATTGTGGACTTTTTCTTAACTGCAGAAATAAGCCCTCATTGAGAACTTTTCAACGATCTACCATTAAGTGTACTTATTTTCGTTGGTTTCAGATTTGTAGCCAAATAAAATTTAAATAATAAAATATTTGGATCTTAGGAGAAAACACATCTATTCGAATTAGACTTCATCTCTTTTTTTTTTTAAGTTAAAATACATTAAATAATTATTAACCTCTCATTGTAAAAAAACTTTTACAATGAATAATAATTCAATAACATAAACAAATATGAAAAAATATCAGAAGTTTTTAATGAAATAAAATTTTATGTACTTTTCATTTAAAAAAAAAAGTAAATATAATTTAATAGGCGTACAAGAAGTCATGTATTATCCACATCACATTTTTAGGTAGATTTCATAAGAAAACTACCTATTGTAATGGGTACCATGATTCGACTTCCGGAAAATTTTGACATATCTTCGCGTTTCACATCCTCCAGACCCCAAAACCACCATCAGTTTTAAAGTATATATATATATATATATTTCACTTTCATGTGGACACGATGGACACATTTTGCGCCAATCACTTTCAAATTGATACATAAAATGCAATGACCCAAAATTCGGTCGAGTTCGTTAATGGGCAAAGTCGGACCATGGAGGTGGAAATGTGGGGGGTCGAAAAAACAAAATATCGTTATAATTTTCTTATTAAGTAAAATATTGAATTCGTTTGAAGTTTCTACTATTCTTCGAATAAGGGCCTAAAACTTATCTAAGTAAACTTTTTTCATATCACCAACCATTGGCTCAGGGGTTTGTAAAATGGGTTTCGAAGACAAAAAAGAATCATATCTCCCTTAATAAGCACAGTATCGAATCGGTTTAAACTGGTCGTTAGTCCTCTACCTAAAACCTTTATCTAAAACAAGTTTTGATATGACAAACACTTACGACAAGGGATGACCAAATTTTTGCTGAAATTCTAAGAAGATGGGACTTGTATGCTAAACATGTGAAAATTTTTTCTCATGCAACCACTGTCGTATTTAGTAAATTAAAAGTTTTTCTTAACTTAAAAGTGGAGATCTTTTCTATCCCCCTACTTAGCTCCGGTAAATCTACTTCCGGCTTCCGGCGTGCCGAAAGGGACTTTTTTAAAATTTAAATCCATCTCACAAGTCGCCCGATGCTGTTAAAACGTAAAAAACTTAATTTTTTGTTATTTTATAGTCCTTATTTTATTATATTATTTGAAAAAGAATTAGCCAAAATTTTTCATCTCTTCCTAGAAAATTATAACTGTGTTTACGTAGACTTGCGGTTGTTTGTATTTTTTAAACGATTCTAAAAAGTTATTTTTTTAATTTATTAGGTATTATTCTCTTAAAAATTAATTTTACCCGAACCCTTCTTCTTGTGTGCGGGGGCCCGAAAATTGAAAAAAAATGGAATTTAAAATTTTTAACGCTAAATACATATTTTGTTAAACAATAATGTTACTAAAATAACTTAACACAGGTTTCCTGATGGAAGAGCACCCAAATAAAAATAAAACAAAAATCGAAAAACATTTAAAAAAATTTTTTTAAGATCAATTTTAGTGAATATTTTAATCACTAAAAAAGCATCCTGAGGTGTGAGCCCCCTTTCTAAAAAAAATGAAAACATATTTTTCGAGTTCATGATGCTAATATGCAATTTAAAAAAAATATTTATTATCGTTTTATTTTGACAAGCAAAATGATAATAATTCTTCTGGCTATGCCAGAAAGTTTTAGCCGGAAAGCCGGCGGTTTAAAAAATAACGATTAAATTATCTACATAGACGAAATGAATCGCGTAAAAGTTACTTTATATTAAACTTAGATACATTTAATAAAATGTGTTTCTCCATTTCAGAGGGTCATATTTTCAATATAACTTTTCGTATAGTTCCTCCTTATTCAATTTACAAACGCATTTTCGTTACTTGCGAGCAACGTCAAAGAGCTGTTTGTGTTTGTTGAGGAGATCGTATTTTAAATAAATATTAAACATAAAATTTACATCAAAATGAAGCCGACTTACACAAAAAAACTCGATATGAAGATAGAGCAATATTAATTCTTCAAAACTCTTTTTTAAACTTCGATTTTGATGTCGGCTGCTCGGTCCTGGCACTATTACGTTACACACATTAAAAAAAGTATTCAAAAGCTCCAGCAACAACGCATAACATAAAATACGACACTATTACATTCAGAAGCACATGGTATCTTGTAAAACTATTTGTATAAAACATTGACACAACTGAAGATATGCCACTACTGCATTTCAGAAAACGCTTCGTTCTTGATAGAATAATCTGCTACTGAAGTTTTCGAGGTCCAATTACAACATTGTGCAACACTTGACGTAAACGCGATCTTCACGCTTCTTTGCAGCTAACATTGCAGACTCGTAGTATAACAAAAAACAAGCAGTATGGTGACTTAAATTTTTCAATCTTTTGAGTTTGCCGCTATTACTGGGTGAGCGATATTTTTTGAGTCTTTTTCATCTTTTTTAAGTTTTTATTTTATTCTTTTTTGTTTTGTAACTTTGTCGAAGCTAAAATATTGGCAGGGATACAAAACAGAATGCTAGTAGTAAGAGAAAAGTATATTCTCTTGAAACAAAACAGGATCGTTTATTGCCTTATTTTTTTCATCGCTCTTATAAAATTAAACAATGAAACAATAAAATCTAATCTTAGCTCAACTTTTAAAAATCTGATGTGGACACCACATAACTTCCTTGTACGTCTATTAAATTACACATACACATTTCTTTAAAATGAAAAGTACATAAAATTTTATTTCATTAATAACTTCTGATATTTTTTCATTTTATTATTATTATTATTAAATTATTATTTATTGTAAAACATTTTTTACAATCGGAGGTTAATAATTACTAATAAGTCAATTTATTTAAATTAAAAAGAAAGTTAAAAAAAGAAAAGGAGATGAAGTCGGATCTGAACCGCTGTGCCTTCTCCTCGTCAGATACAAATATTTTATTAATCAGAATTTTATTTGGTTATAACTCTGAAACCAATGAAAATAAATACCACTCACGATATATTGTTGAAAAGCTTTCAAATCCAAAAAAAATTTAATTTTGAGCTTTTTTTGGACACTATTGGTCCATTTATATGGCCGTTGTTTTGGAATTATCTAAAGGAATTTTTAAAGCTTATTTATTTTGTTAAAGATGTTCTGAGTACATTTACGCCAAATTTCATTAAAATATCTGAATATATTCTTTTTAAGAAATGAATTTTTATTGAAAAATAAAAAAAAATGGTGGTGAGAGGGAAAGGAAGGAGATAAGGGATTTTTATTCGATATTTTTGTTTATTTTTATCTCTTGAACCAGTCATTTTAAATTTGGCCGTTAACTCCTGAAATATTTTATATATATTCATATTAAATAAGTTGATTTAATTAGTATTAAAAATAAGAATTGATTGCAAATGGCGATAACTAAATTTTTAAAGGAATATTTTTGTGAAATATACATCTTGTAATATTCCATATCACAAGATAAAAAATGTTATTTTGTTTAATAAATTGTTTATTATTTTAAAAAAATTAGCTGAATCAATAATAATTAAACAATTTCTAACCGTTACTAATATTAAAAATATTATGGAAATTTCAATAAATTAACTCATTAAGATAAATTCCCGTTTTTGCAGAGAGTGGTAAGGTTTGTTGCTTTACACAGTCCATCGAGGTGTGACGGGAATGTAAAGTACAAGAAGTACGAAAGTCTAAGTTACTTTTTCCAAAAGTATTGATGCGCATTACACGGTCGGTACCTGTGGAGAACATAGTGTCGGTATCGCTTTTTTAGGGGTTAATATCGAATACGTTTCAGTCGGCTGGGGGTCTCGATATATGACAGTATTTTCCACTCAGTGAAGTTAGTTTGGGAAACCGCTTCGTTCTTGCTTCTCATTAGTAAGGTATGATAATTTTTTTTTTTTTTAGTGATGTCGCCTCATATCTGATCATCTACAACGATCATATTCACTCAACTAACTGACAAAAAGATCGATAGAACCGTTTTAAGTAGTTGTAAAATAAAAACTCTAATCGTTTCTGCAATGGATACCACTAGAAGAGTAATTTTACGAAAAGTTAAGAAAGTAACATTAATATGGCTAATTATTAAATAATGATAGTTTTTTAATAAAGGAGAAACTGAAGATATAAGTTCACGAAAACACTATTTTGGAAAATGTTCTTTTTTGACTAAATCCGGTGGTTTAAATGAATTAAATTAATAAGTTAGATATTTTAATATATATACATACATATTGTAATAAGACCGGTATAACAGAGCTGCGTAACGAATTCCCGTCAATAAGAAGAAGGTAGTTGAAAATAGAATAACAGGAATCGAAAGAGATCTAAATGGAATTCTTTTTTTTTAAGGCTAACAGGCCCGTTTAACATTCGTTCTTTGTAATACTGCCTTTAACACACGGTCAATAGATGTTGTTCAATGAGAAGAATTATCAGACAAGAGTAGGAATTCATGGGAAAATGGACATTCATTCTCACACTTCTACTTTGGTCTGGTTGTGCAGGTCAAGAGGATAGGAGTATAAATACTCCAAGAAAGACGAGTTAAGATCAGTATTACGCGAAGAGTTTTAAGCGACGAGTTAGCGAAGTAGCGAATATGTAGTGCGTACAAGTTCGAAGGGATTAAGGTGACGTCACAAGCATTCCAGTGTGGTCAGTGGGTGAATGTAGGAAATTGTTTGGCAAGTTAAGATAGATAATTAGTAAAAGGAGTAAGGTATTAAAGTCATTCGTAAACTGTAGGGTAGTTTATTTGTGAACAGCAAAAGTATGTGCAGAAAATAGAATTAAATGAGCTTTAGACTAATCTTACGTAGTAATACAGTACCGGTTGTCAGAGGTGTAAATATTAGCGGTCATGATAATGTCTTTTGTCAATGGGACTGACGTCTGGTTTTTAATATTTAACTACCTGTAAATAAATCCTCACCTTTCTTAAAATTATATTTTGTATGTAATCATTGTTTATTATTTTTACTGACATTGATTATTATTGTTGTAGTCGTGATTACTATTATTATTATTGATTTGTATTATTTTACTTATGTTCGGAAACTAATAAATTATAATTATATAAATATTTTCAGTTGTTAATCTCCCAATATCCTGATCGAGCCGCGAACACGCGACAGTATGTATGTATGTATGTATGTATATATATATATATATATATATATATATATAACATATTGATAATGTTATGTGAAGTGAAGAGATTCATGGTCATGGTCATCCCTGATAGGTGAAACTTGAATTTCTTCACCTCATTAAACTTCCTAACTATGTATAACAAGTTAAAAAGAGTAAAGTGAAACGGCTCACCGATATAAACGTATATATATCATTGTCGGCCGACCTGCTCAAGGATTAATTAAGTATGCTGTTGAACGTAGGGGCTATAATTTTAAATACGGAGATCTAATCGTCTTCTACACGTTGATGTTTAAGAAATTAGGTCGCCCTCTCTACCCCGTGGCTATGACAAATCTCGATATCACTTTTTTTTTGATCGCCCTCGCTCTATTACATTCTTTTTCTTCGTTTATCTTCTCGATACCTTTCTTGTCGTAGAACCCGTCATCCCCTCTGACAGTACCCCGTCCATTCTCTTTTCTTCCGTTCTTACATTTTCTCCTTCTGCCGCGCACTTCGTTAATCGTTTCAAATTATATTGCGCTTCTTTCTTATTCTAGTTTAAGTATCCGTCCGATTCACGCGTACATTTTACATACGTACTGTTTTTATCGTATTTTTTAAAATTAATTTGTAATCGCGATCCGTAAATCGGTGTGTGTATGTGTTTTGTGTTTGTGTTTGTAATAATTAATTTACACGGTGTACTTATATTTATTAATGTATTTTTTTGTGCTTTTATTAGTATTATCTTGCGAAAACAAAACAGTACAGGACGGCTCATTTTTAACCGTTGAAAATTTGTATTGTTTATATAGATTAATTTTTATAAAAGATGTAATTACAACGATTAGATTTATTATGCTAATTACTGTTATTTTAATTAAATATTTCTTCAAAATATTAATACATTATAAGGGGCTTATTTCGGGGCTGATAGGTTAAAAAAGTTAATTCACTTGCTAAAAAATTATTTTTACGTTTTATTTTAGAATTTCAGGATATTTTAATCGGTATTATTTAAAAAATCATCGAGGAGTAATATTGTTTTTATGAAAGAAAATCGTTTAACTATTGCATTTTTTAAAAATCGGTAGGAAGATTTTTTAAACGGTTTGGAATAAGTAATAAAAAACACGACTGCCGAAAAAACATTGCTAATGAACATGCTCTTTTTGTTCTGGTTTGCTTCCATCATGATTTAGTATATAGCAAATACTCCGTTTGAATTTTGAAAATCGGAAAATCGGTTTCGAAGATATTACATTTACGAATAACCGTTATTTGTTTGACAGAGAGTGTAAATGATGTATACAAAAGTCAGCCTTCAACCTATTAACAAATACCCCGTTTGAAGTTTGAAAATCGGATAATTATATGCAAAGATATTATAAGATAAGAGCCCCCCATTGCACCTCTGAAAATAGCGCCTTAGGAACACCCCGTTGGTTACCAATTGATGGTGATGATTGGTCTAGCCTCACACGAGGTGTTTGCATCACCTCACAACTGTAGTCTCACACTCAGTTCCCCATAGGAAGCCCACATTATTATTAAACAGAAATCATTAAAAAAAAACAGAATTAAAAAAAAAAAAATTAATGTTAATTTATTTTATTTAAGGTAAATTTTAATTCTATTATTTTTGTAGTATTATTCATTCGATTGATTCGAATCATTCAGTTCAAACCCAGCTCACACAATGAAGGTTCACCGTTCACAGTTCATTAATTCAATTCATTAAAATTTGTGCTTCAACCAGCAAATCTTCACTACTATTCGTATATATTCGTATATTCGTATATAATATATATATATATATATATATATATATATATATATATATTTATATAGCCTATTACACTCCAGGTAACGTAACGATTCCAACACGAGACCATACATATAAATCAGATCAGCCGTTGAGCTGCTACGGGGAAACAAACAAATATACACACATATATACACCCTAAACACATTACACTCCCTTTTGGGCAGCCGTATAATAAAAAAATCCCTTTCGACATGCCCAAAGGCGGAGCTAAATTTCACCGATGCTAAGTAGGGGATTAAAAAGATTTCTATCTTAAAGTTAAAAAAAAACTTCAAATTTACTAAATACGACATTAGTTGCGTGTTAAAAACAGTCACACATGTTTAGCATACGACAAGCTCCATCTTCTTAGAATTCCAGCAACATTTTGGTCATCGTTTGCCGTAAGGGTTTGTCATATCAAAAATTATTTCAGACAAAAGTTTTAGGTAATGTTTAGAGGTCTAACGACTACTTTAAACCGATTCGATACTGTGCCTATGAAGGGAGGTACGATTTTTTTTTGTTTTCGAAACCCCATTTTTTCCACCCCTTGAACCAATGGTTGGTGATATCAAAAAAAATTTACTTAGATAAGTTTTAGGCCCTTATTTGAAGAATAGTAGGAACTTTAAACGATGATACCTGTTAACTTTAAACTGATGATACCCAAACAATATGTGATAGCCAGATTTGTATTTGAAAACTCGTTCTGATTTTCTAAGGGAGCCTGAAGAGATGATATACTTTTTATGAGAATATATGTAGGTATAATAAATATTTAATAATTATGAGACGCTTAACGTTTTATGAAGTCGCGTCTAATGAATTATTCAAAATAGTTGGATTTTTTAATTATTTATCACTGAAAGTGTTAGCATGTCTTTTGGTACGGATCTTACAACCGTTTGTTTACCGGCTCCAGTTATTAATTTACTTATCTCTTTCTTATTTAACTATCATCGGTGTTTTACACTCATTTCATTTTCATTAATTTTCGTTTTATTTTGCTGTTGTTAACTTTAAATTATCTTACATTTTATATTTTAACAATTTGCAATTAAAAGATATATTATCTCATTTGCTAGTGTGTATTCCACTTCACTGGATCACATCTAATCTAATTTATATATATAAAATGACCGAAGAGCGAGAGTAAAAATTAATTTATAACAGCATAGGTAAAATGTGTGGGAGATAGTATAAAGGCATTCGCGCGGTCAGTCGGGGGTATTACATATTTTAGCAATAAATAAGAATGCTATTCGTTAAAAAGAAACATCTCATTAATTCTTTAGTTAACTGTATTTTTCCGGTCTTTTTTAAGGTGTAAAGGATCTCGATGAATAAGTGAATCTGTAGATGGTTTCTCTGATGCTGTAGATGTTAATTATCTAGGCAGTTCTTTCGGTAGAGTAAAATTATCACTTGTAGCTCGGTATATCACCAGCGTTTCACCGGACCTATCTCATATATGGCAGTATATTCGACCTGTAAAGAAGACTGTGGAGTTTATTTCAATTCTCAATTTTTGCAGTAAATTCGACATAAATTTATCTATATACAATTGAATGGAAGATAATTTAGCTTAAATTGAAGTTTGAAATATATTACATTAGTACAATGAAAATAAAATTAAAAAATAAAACATTTTTCCTTAAATTTTGACTTCTAGGAATCGGTGCCAAATTAGAAGTAAAAAATCTGATATGACTTCCTTGTAATAAATTACATTTACACATTGTTTTTTAAAATGAAAAGTACATAACATCTTATTTCATTAATAACTTCTGAAATGTTTTCATAATTTTTTTTATTGTTATTATTGAATTATTATTTAACGTAAAAGTTTTGTTTTTTACAATCAGAGGTTAATAATTATTAATAAATCAATATATTTAAATTAAAAAAAAGTAGATGAAGTCTGATTCGAACCGATGTGCTTTCCCTCTATCATCCAAATATTTTTTCATTAATTCAAATAATAATTTTTCTATAACTCTGGAACCGATGAAAATAAGTACCACTTATGATATATCGTTGAAAAGCTTCGTTCAAAATATGAATTAGTTTTTGAATTTTTGGCTTTTTTGTACACTTTTGGTTCAGTCGATTGCAATCAAAAGGGGAGGTGCATAACTAGATGTTACAACAATCCTAAATCCAAAATTTCAACATCCTACGATTAATTGTTTTTGAGCTATTCGAGATAGATATATACGTACAGACGTCACGCCGAAATTAGTCAAAATGGATTCAGGGATGATCAAAATGGATATTTCTGTTAAAATCTGAAAACCGAAATTTTTCGCGATCACAATACTTCCTTTACTTCGTACAAGGAACTAAAAACTTACCGACTCTTTATTGCGGCCGAATTCTAACATGAAGAAGTACTATTTTTCAGTTTTTAGTGCTTTCGTATGTCGGTTTTCTCTTGATTTTATTTTCTGTTTTCAATTTTTATTTAAAATTTAATATTTTATTTAAAATATTTCAGTAAAAGATGCAAACCTTCTGAAAAAACCGTTGGCAAGAAACACAAAAGCGAGAAATCTTTGTCTTAATAAAAAGATTACGTATAAATGACAGTACCACGAGTGCAGTTGAAATAAGGGAATGCATATTTTTCTTCACCAAAATAACTCTCTTGAATTTTTGCGTGAACGTACCTTGAATTTCGAAATGATGTCAGACTATCTTTTCGTTTTCCTATTTCAAAATATAACTGACGGAAAATACTGCTATCGTGTATTAAGATGTATTTTTTTATCTGACTCAGAAGACCTGATACGTTGACATCCGGCAAATAATTTTTAAATGTGTGTGTGTGTGTGTGTATGTGTGTGTATGTGTTTGTTGACCTCTATTTCTGTTAATATATCGCGAAAGGCTGAAGTAAATGAAAAGGTTGTTACAATAACATCTGTGTAGGGAGGCCTGATTCTATCATTTTTTTTAAATTCCGTCGATGGGTTGAGAAGATTTGGTGATAGAAAGCGTTCTTGATAAATATATCCCAAAGGTGTATTCTTTCTTATCTTTTTATTTTCCGATATAATTAATATACGAAGTTTATCATGAAGTTCTCCCTGGACTTATAACCTATTTTACTCGTGAAAATTATACAGTAAATAAACTGAGTAGTTATTTTAAAATAACGGTTTCATTAAAATACTCGTCGCAACTATCGAGATTATTACATTTAATTACTCTTCATTTTCTTATTCGGCTTTTAAAATTTTTAAGTTTAAAGTTTTTTAAACTTTAAAGCTGTAATTATTATACGAACCGTATCGATTAACAGAAACTGGTCGGAGAGTAAATTAAAATCACGCCCGTCCCGTTGTTGTGAAACGGTCCCGACCTTTAAATTCTTCGGCAAAGATATAATACCACCGGTACAGAAGGACGTGAAAGTGATGATCCAAAATAGAAAATACTAAAAAATACGGAAAAAACGATCCTTTTATAACGTTATAGGCTTACCATTATTTGTAATATAATAGTATATATTAATGTTTTCTTAAATTTACATTTAAAATAAATGCAAACGTTAAAAGTTAATGATTATATTCCTTATTTTTATATAAAAAAATAATCTCGCCTTCCCTCTATGTTCTTCATTTTGAAGATGGAAATAAAACCGGAATGTTTTATTCAGTTTTGTGTAAATCAAGTCGTTCGGTGGAATGACGCTGGCGAGAGTTTGACCAACCGAAAGACTTATTTATTCTGATCAATTCGCAAATCGACATTTCAAAAATTTTTAAATTGTTTTAAATATGAAAAAAAAATGTTTATGAAACAAAGCTACATATCATCGCAGAAATAGATGCTCTTAATGAATATAGGTTCTTTTCTAGATAAATATGTGATAATCTTCGTAATTTCACGTTTTTTAATTTTAAAATGTGAAATTTTTGTTCTTCTAACCCTGATTTTTTTCCTATTGCGCCGCTAAATAGTAGTATTGATAGTTCTAGGTAGCGTACAGAAACTTGATCGTACAAGAATTCTACCGAACAACTTGATTCTACAATTAGAACTATTTAGTGGCGCTGGGGTCGTGATATTTCGAAAAATTGTACATGTAATGAATATTATATTTATTTACATACATTACATACGCATGTATACATATATATGTCTATACACACATATATATTTTTTATTCATTGCTTTATATTTATTTAGAATTAATATTCAACTTTTTTACAGTTTTGAAACCTTTATTTTTTGATAATTATGTGTCAACACTATTTAAACATTTTTTTTTAATAATGCTGAACCGTTTTCACATCATTATTGCAATTGCTAAAATCAGTGAAAATAAAAACTCATATGCTAATAGATGACTAGATATCGACTAGAAAAAGTGACTGATATGAACTAGATCAGTATTAATTTCACTTTTTTTTTTTTATTACTTTTAAGACCATATGGATCACTTTAGTTCATTTTTTTTTTTTGGCAAGTTCTTTCTTTTCTTGTTGATTTGTTGTTTTTCAGCTTTTCTTTTTTGCCAGTAATTTCTAAGGGTTTCAGATCTTCTTGCCCTTTCTTGTTCAGAGTACACCCGGCTTATTGTTTTCTTGGGTTTTGATAGGAATCTTGTTTCTTTATTTTTTGATTTCTCATAGTTTCCGGTTTTCGTTTTTAGGTTTTCACGGGTTATATCTAATTCCTCCATGTCTTTCTGTACTTCGTATAACCAGTACGGTCTGCTTTTCTTGTTCCAGAAAAGTTCGATTATCCGTCTGATAAGTCTGGTCTCTTCCATTCTGAAAATATATCCTAGAAAGGAAATTCTCTTCTTTCTAAATTTATTAGTTATCGGGATGATAGTTTTATAAATCTCTTCGTTTGGAATAATTCTCAAAATCCCGTCTTTTTTAATGTTATTCCCGATGCATCGTCGTAGAATCTGTCTTTCAATCTTTTCCAGTTTGTCGGTAAACCTTGTCTGGTACGGTGCAAATATGGTTTCGCATCCGTAAAGTATTTCTGGTTGAATAACTGAGTTATAATGTCTTATTTTTGTGTTTATAGACATGCGTTTTTTGTTATAGATGTTTTGTGTTTTTATTGTGGCTTTGATGAGTTTATTTATTTTTTCATTCAAGTTTGGATTTTCTTGGAGGTTGTGCGTCATGTTTTCCCCCAAATAGGTAATAATAATAATAAGTAAAATTTCACTTTTACTGCAATGAAAAAAAGATTTTCATTCATGAAGATCAAGTGCTTCATTTGATGAGAATTTTAAGTTTTTTTTTTCATAAAAATAGGAAGAATTTATTATTAATAGACGATTAGTTATTGACTAGACTTGATATATTGTGTAAAATTTCACAGAATTTAACGAATGAACAAAAAACAAAAAAAAAAAAAAACAGATGATTCAAAACTCCCCAAAAAAATTTAATTGTTAAGGTTTCGGCAAGAATTTGTCGAAACCATCAAAAATCTAAAATCAAATTTCAACAATTTATTTATTTATAGTTCTTCAAAAAGACATTGTCCGAATCAAAAAAGTACAGCTATGTATGAAAGGCGAGATAATAATTGTTATATATTTTTCCTACTTCATTTTTTCAAACACAAAAATATACACCGTTAAATAATTTCTTCCTGCTCTGCTAATATTGTAACTAAATGATAGAACTTTTTTAATGTAAAACAAAAAATGACGAAATCATCGAGAAATAATTGGAGATAAATTTTTTTTTATATACTAGTATACATACTTGATAACGCAAATCATATAATAAAAAATTCGTCAAATTGACTAAATTGTTATTTCTTTACTTTCTTTTGAAAGACGATAATTCACAATGCAAATCATATGAGTGATCATTCTGTAGTTCTAAATTCATTAAAATATCAAATGATTCAATCATTGAAAATAATTAATTAATTAGCTGAAAAAATATTAACGGTTCGTAATTATCTTTGTTTTAAAAATTAATTCAGTTTTAGAAAAGATGTATAATTTCAAAGTAGCAAAACAAAACGTAAATTTTGTTCACAAAATTGAAATATGTTTTAACAATTTTTTTATTCAATAAATTAATTTTTTCCAAGCTAATTAATACACAATTAAGAGGCAGTACTAGTTGTAGTTATGATACTTTAAAGTGAAGGTGACATTAGAAACGATTTCGTCACTTTCAATTTTCAAAATATCAAGGAAACATTTTATTAAAGGTAAAATTACATACGATTAATATTATGTGACTTTTTAACCGTCAGGAACATATGATAAATATATTAATAAAACTTACGAATGATAATTAATTCACATAATAAGGTCTGTAACATTCACTTTAAATTGTCACAACGACCCGTACTGCCCCTAATGTTGATCTTTGATCAAAAATTGATCTGTTCATTAAGTGATCTTTTTATTGAAATCAGAAATTGATTATCGTTCTTTATAGAATTTTTTTCGTCGTAACGGACAAAGTTGAACTTATTGTTGAGATCGTAATGCTACATATTGATTATTTTGCTTTTTAATTAAATATTGATTTTCGACAACTCTTTTCTTCTTACAACTTTAATTGAAAATTAATTGTTGTTAAACGTTTAAAGTGTTTTTCATAAATAATTACTAATAAACTTTCTTTCTGAAGTTAAAAAAAAAAACATATTTACAACCTAAAAAAATAACCGATGTTTTAAATTTTCATTTTTATGACTTCAACATTTTGCCTATTCGCGTCATTGTAAAAAATAAATTGAAATGAAAAATCAAAAAATAAATAAAACCGATTTTGTTACGTAAATCGAAAACAGATGCTATTAACAAATTTTGTAACATATTTGTTAATAGGTTTAGTAACCTCTCATAACATGTGCTTTTTTTAGATTACTAGTAAAAAAATTTTAAAGTACGTTTGTTCATTACTTCCTTCGATTTCAACAACCAATTGTTGAAATCGGTCTCGTTAAATATTTAATTACACAACCGAAATATTGTAGGGTACCGGACGCGAGACACGAATTACTTTAAAAAAGCCGCGCTACAGAATAACAAGTTCTTGTGCCGACCTTGTTACACAAAGTAAGAAGATCGCTATTTATTCCCGTCGTCTTCGTAACCGAATCGCACGCATATCCCGCGTGCCTTAACGCAGTCGATATTCAACATTAGAAGTTGACGCTTCTTGATCAACATACAGAGCGGTCGTACATTTAGCATCGCTATTCTCAATAAAGCATTCGTTTTAGTCCGCATTTCAGTAGCTATATTTGGTATGAGAGATCCCGCATACCTTACCGATCGTAAACAAGTAGTTGAAAATTTTTTTTTTTTTGTAAGAATACATATGTAAAATTTAGGTTCTCGCTTCAAGATGTAGAACACGACGCGCCTCAGGAAAGCGGTCCTAGTTTCGTGCCTTTCCTTATTGTTTATTAATGATCTGCCTTAAACTTGAACCGTTAACTGTTATCTTCGTCGCAGGTGATAGAACTCTTTCTACATCCGAAGATAATTGTTTTAAAGGACTTGAAAATTCTATGTCACCGGTTAAAAATTTATTTCCTGGATGGATTGCAGCCATGTAACTTTAAATAAGGACCAAATCTTTTTATTGTGCTTCTACCGATTGCTGATCGCGTAGGTAGAGTTCCCATTAATTATGACGCGGATTTGCGTTAAAGCACCTTAATAAAACGCTTATCGTAAAATAAAATTTTTAAATATTTATTACGCTTATGTATATGTGAAGTATGCGTGAAGTATTATGTAATATCTTGGCGTTTCCGTAAACAGCCAGAACAAATTTTTCAAGATAAAATTGGGCTGTCAGATCACAGGTATGGATCATGTAGAGACCTGTGTTTAGAAAATTAAATATGCTAACTTAAGTAAGTAAGTAATTAAATTAAATATGCATTTATGAATGTGCAATCTTTGCTAAAAAGAATGGTCTTATTAAAAAATAAAAATAAAAATATCCACTTTCATCAAACAAGATTGTTTTGTATAACTCAATACAATACTTGGGCATTAAAACAAGAATTTAAAAAAAAATTTCCCCACAGATTTAAAAAAAGTACAATTAAAAGACAATATTACTCTGTTATGAGTTTTTAAATAATACTAATGAATAATAAAAAAACATGATTCATGTGCGTTCCGGTTAACGTGCATACGAGGTGTGTGAGAAAAGTAATGAGACTGACTTTTTACTTACAGAAGTTTTTAATTTTTTCAAACAACAATATTATCCCCTTCAAAGTAGTTCACTTGGGCAGCTATACACCGGCGGAGTCGTTTTTCCCACTCCTGATTGCAGCGCTGAAAGGCTTCAACTGGTAGGGATTTTAACTCGTCGGTCACAGTCTTTTAAATGTTCTCCAGAGTTCCAAAATGACTTCCTTTTAAGACACGTTTCAATTTCGGGAAAAGGAAAAAGTCACAAGGACTCAAATCAGGTGAATAGGGGCGTTGAGGAACCGTAGGAATGCTTTTTGAGGTCAAAAATTCCCTGATGGAAATGGCCGTGTGTCACGGGGCGTTGTCATGATGAAGCATCCACTTGTCTGCAATGTGACGTTCAGAATCGTTTAATAATATGAAAAATAGTTATATTAATTACTTTAAAATTAAATAAAATATGTACTGGTTTATATATTTATGGCAAGAAAATCTAACCCATTACTACCGTACAGCAATTTGAATATTCAACAACTTTAGCAGAGGTTCACAAAAATATTATTCCTTAATATATGTATTATTATGTATATATGTATTCTTTTTTTTAACCTCCGGGATTAGCGTTAGGTATTGCTTCAGAGGATGAGATGAATAACAAGTAACATGCCTGACCGGGATTCGAACCCGGGACCTCCGGATGAAAGGCTGAGACGCTACCATTCTTAAATATACATAGCATATTTTTATTAAAATAAGAAAGAGGAGATTTACAGAAGCCAAATTCAAAAAGTTTTATTTTTACCAACGACGATATATGTGTTTATGGTAAGAGGTTGTGCGTGTCTGTTAGTATTTTCCTCAAAAACTACTGGACCGATCTCAATGCGGTTTTATACATTACAAAGATATCACTTCAAAGCAGGTTGATAGACATGTTTTACGGTTATAGGCCACCAGGGGGGCGCTGCAGTAGATACGTTCTTCAAAACGGCTTTTGAATGTTTCTAAGTCTTTCTAATTAATATTATTGTACATAACGTTTATTTCGTCGTGGGTTTTTAACATTTTTAATTTTATTTACTAGTATATGTTCCGTACACGTCTTACAAAGTTTTATATAAACTACTGTGTCGATTAAATAAATAAATAATTATTATTTTGCCAAACCACAATGAGCAGAATCCAATTGATTCACGAAGAATGTAACTAACTTTCAGAACTTGTTCTACTGGAGAAAATAAAGAAAAAAGTTCACAATAAAGACTGGTTAGGAAACGCTTTATTAGCGAATGTTGGCTGGCGAAAGATTTCATCCTGATTTTTGCGCCTTCAGTAAAATTATGACCCAAATTAAAAGGTAAATTTAGTGGGCTTTTTATGAAAGCTGACCTGAAAAATTGAAAAAAATAGGTCCTGAGAATTCTGGGGTAAAATACAAAAGTTTGGAGTCGAATAACACACTGTTTTATGTTTGGAGTAACACAATTACAGTTGAGTACACAAGTATAACGATTACGTTGCTTTATTCACACTGTAACCTAACCTAAGTTAGATAAGTTAGGCGCGTTGAAAATATCACTCGCTTCTGCCAGCCATTCGAATGTTCATGTTGGTGAGTAGAGACCTGTAAGGTCTAAATAAGGCAAAATCTAACCGTCAAACCGTGCAGTAGAAAGACGGAAAAATTTAAAAACGTAATTTCTTCTGAACATCATTTTGGCCCCCTTCCAATTGGGCTCTGTGTGGGTGCACCGATCGTATGTCATATACATTATATTATATATAATATATGATATTGTTTTTGTAAATTTTGTTTATATATGCAATACTTATTTCCTGGTTGTCTAAGTACATTAAGGATAAGTTATTTACATATATGTTGTAAAATATGTCTTAAACTAAATAATCTGCTTTTCGAAGTGTTCTTTCTGTGCGGTTAAAATATTTTTCTTTCTTGTTTCAGTATCTTGTATACTTATTTAAGTATAAAGCAATACATTATGAGGCGGATCTTCATTATCGCCTTCTAAATTGTAATTTATTTTGTTGTTATTTCTATGATTAGTATCTTCACGTGTTTACCTTAACATTATTTCATGTTTTTTATTTTTTAAATAATTAATTTGGACTTAAATCAAATCTTTTTTTCTTTCTTTTTTTACTGTATATTTTGTAATGTTGTTCTGATCAAGGTTTTACCCTGGTTACGTCAGTTAAGGGCAGTTCCTTTTATTAAGAGTGGAATAAGATATCTATCGTATTTACCCTATACGGGCGTGTTCTATATAATGTACTGTTATCGTTATTATTATCTACAGGTCAGAATAAACGATTAATTTATCTTTAAAGAAGGTCTGTTCATCGATGTAACGACATGTAAAAGCCGATTTATTCTACTCTGATCATCAGAAAAACCGGAATAAATAATGTAAACGATTAATTAATTTACTCTTTTCTTCTGTGAGACGTTGAATTCTGGCTAATACGACAGGAATCACAAAGTTCGAACGCAATCAGAATAGTAAGAATGTCGAACGTCGACGTCACCGTGTTATTTACGAGTACGTGTCGATTTCAACAGGTTTCATGAAATTTTCTGCGCGCGTGCGTTTGTGTACATCGTGAACGCGTGTATAGTGCATTACGTTGTAAATTAATATGTAATCTTTTTTACGATTTAAAATTTTTAAGCGTTAGATAAGGGTCGATCTACGAACACAGTAAAACGACGTTTATAAAGCGGTTGACTACTCTATTTCTGGTTTTTATTATTACGAACCAGCACTATTAAATAAATCTCACCACCAGGAATATTAATGTGCGTTCGTATAAATACACACACACCCGTAAACGTATTACATTCCATTGAAGCGAATTATAACCGATGCGTTTAGTTCGTTCGTCCACAGTCTGCAGTCGTTGTTATCACGAGCGTCCATTATTTAAATTTTTATTATTTTTTAACAAAAAAAATTATAAATAAAATATATTTCGTTTATCTCTTTTTACGAGCGCTAAAACTTTTATTAGGCGTAGTCGTCCAGTTTGATTTTGGCATAAACTTATTAAGATTTATGCTTCGTAAATATTTCTGGGTTGTATATTATTTTTAATTAAAGATTTAAAAATACAAAAGCGTCAAATTGATATTACATGTAGTCGATTATATATTTATTTGTACATTGTAACCATCGATCGGCGGGACCGATTTTCATTACTTAAATATCATATGATCCGTGTTTATCGCGTTCACGGAACATATAACGATTTAAGAAAAACAAAAGAATAAAATTACGCCGCTTTTTAAGTCGATTTCAATAAAAAGAGGTTTTTCGATTTGACTTGTACGAATTTTTTTAAATTTTTTTGTCCACGATAGTCGGCAGTGAAATTGATATTAAAATAAGATCATTAAGAGAATGGAATTAAAAACGAGCTAAAAATTTACTCCAAAATGATTTCAGTCGTCTTTCCGGCCGTTTTTAAAGATAGATGTAGCTGTTTTCACACTGGAGTCGCTCGATGTTAATACCGGCAGTTAATTTAAAAATTTTTTTTTAGTTAGTAAGAGTTTAGAACGCGGTCAAAAAGCGTGCGCGTATCTGAATCGGACCTGTTTATTTACTATATCGTCATCGTGTGTTTTAGATCGTTTCTTATATAAAGCAAAGGTTTTAGAAAGTATTATCTGCTGACACAGCTGTTTCCCGAGTTTTTGGAAAACATTTAAATTCCGCAGATAGCAAAAAGATTCCGTTTTCAATTTTGGCAACCTCTGTAAAGCGTTTGGTTTAGTTTCGCATTTTTTACGGATGAAAAAACTTAGGAGTTGCGGTATCGGAGGAGCCGTTAGTAACGACTAAAGTCATTCCTTACCGCCCGTAAATAAATAGTTGAAATTCCATTTCTTGAAAGTACACGTGTAAAATTTAGGTCTTCGTTTCAAGATGTAGAACGTGTAATTTCTCAGGAAACTGTTCTCGATTCGCGCCGTTCATTGTAATCCTCTTTGCAGACGATACAACCCTATCTACATTTAAGAATAACTATTTAAAAGGAATTCTACGATGCCCGTTTAAAACATTATTCATCGAATGGATTGTAACCGACTAATTTTAATTACGAATAAAATCGTCGCGTCTTGCCGTTTAGGCAGACGTAATATTGCTGATCTCGTGGATGGATTTCACTTTATCGATAACGATAGTATTTCTGCTGTCCAGAAAGGGAAATTTCTGGGTGTTTTATTAAATGACAAGTCTGATCATCAAATTTATTTCTTTTGCGACAAAATAACATTTGTTTTGAGATGCGCCTTAATAAAACGCTAAGATTTTTCATTGATTTAAAAAAAAAAATACAATTAACAAATTTTCTTTTACGGGAACAATATTATTCTGTCGATGAATTTATAAATAACACTAATTAAAAACAAAACAAAAACTCACTTTATTTGCATCATGTTCAACGTACCCGTAAATATGTGGTGGTCAAAATAATTTTCAATAGCGGCTTCGAATTGAATTTTTTATATTTACCTTAACATTATAGAGTTCAGTGTTTGTATTTAAATAATTAGTGTAGACTTTAACCATATTTATTTTTTTATATTTATAATTTATCTTATATTGGCTTTAGCTATTTAATGTAATTTTATGTTTAGATCAGAATAGATTTATATTAAGTAACGTTCAAGTGTGTTTAGTTGCGGTATTCCTATGCGTTCGTATAGAATATCAAGGTCGATATGAATGGATTTGCCTCTGCGAGACTGTTAACGAATCTTGCTCCGTGTTGATATGAACGGCTTTTAAATGTTCTTTCATTTTATTTTGAAACGCGTCCATTTTGACCGATGTAGAAGATTTTGAGGATAGAAAAATTTAGTTCGAATAGGCACATTATATTCGCTCGGCGATTGTGTTCTGCGCATAATGATTTGTTTTGTTTTGTGAAGGCTACGTTGTATTTAGAACTGTTAAATTTGTGAGCTGCTTTGTTTAAGTACGAGTATGTTAATCTGAGGTAATTTAAATTTTGTTTGTCTTTTTTTATTTCTTTTAAGAAGAAGTGTGTAAACGCGGTTGCCGTGCATCGAATTATTACTTTTTGCATTTGTACAAATGAAAATGAAACGGTCCGAACATGTTTTTGCGTAAAATACTGTAAAACTCGTACCTTAGATCAAATCGCGTATATATTGTAAACTTTCTACGATTTCTGTTAGAATTTGAAAGGAACTGTTTTCTTCCGCGTCCGCACAGAAATATTTACGTAAAACTTTACCGTCGTCGCTTAAACGTTTACCGAATGTAAATTATAAGGCCTCGTTTTCAACAGTTTACGCAAAAATTTTCACAGGGTCGGTTATAGAATCTGTAATTCTAAACCTGCGATCCGGTCGATTGCTTAGACCGCATCGATGTACGGCACGTACACAGTAGGCTTGTTCTAACAGGAAAGATCTTCCCTGTCGAACCAAGAAAGTTTTTTCTTTTTACACAGACATCTTATGGTTTTTGACTGCTTTTCTAGTCGTAGATGGATTATCTTGCCGGTCGTCGTCTATCTAATTTTGTTCTGAAATGTCACCGCAACGACGTTTGTTTCGGCTAATTCGAGTTAAGCTTTCTCCGCAGGAGTAGCAGTCATCTATCCGGACAGGAAATACGACACGATGATTAATATCAACGACAACAAAAGCAGTTTTACCGATTGAAAAACATTTCTTGTAAAACCCTATCAATTACTATTGTCTTTACAAATAAAAGTTAAATTTCTTTTCGTTTGTAATCAGCCTGTAATTCGTTCGCGTGCGACGATCTTTGAAAAGTAACGTTTTATATAACGTACAGGAGTAATCCGCAGCTGGTCGGAGGAGATAGTAACAGGAAAAAGACCCGCCGTTCTTTTCTAATTAAAAAAGATTATTCCGTTTTCAAAAATCAGGAAAATCTAATTAAAATAAATTTGCATAGAGAAATATTAAAATGTTAAGAATAAAATTATTAACATAAATTTGGTAAAAAAAAACCCGGAATCAATTATAATATATAACAACGTAAAATCTGATAGCTCTCGGGCAAATTTATTTGAAATGAAAACTGTCTAGATTAAATATACGAGTAAAAAAAAACGGCTACCAGTTTAAATGATTAATCTCAAAACGATTAATTTTTTTTTATACGTTATTGTTATCTTTTTTCCTCCATTTTAATAGTCCGGAAATTAATATGTGCGCGCGCGTGTGTATGCAAGATTCTGATCAATTAATTTATTCATCGTCAGTCCTTCTTTGTTAAAAATCAACACTTTTCTACTTAATAATACTGCTTTTATTATAATGGATATAGATATGTATGTATATCCCGCGGTTAGTTAATTAACACGAGTTTTGACTGAATAATCTGTTAAGTCAAATAGTTTATTTGGCGATACGCTACAGAAAACTACGTGCCACAGGTTAGTTTTTTCTCTTGGCTATTTTTTTACCGTATAATATTTTATTCTTACGCTTAAGTCTTTATAAATAAATATTAATACTGTATTTACAAATGTTTTTAATATTAAAAACCGGTAGTTAGAATATAATTAAAGATAGATAACCGCCACAAAATATGTTATAATAATAAATAATATACGATAATAACACGAATCGATAATTCTTTTCTTTTTTTCTGTAGCAATTTAAATGTCAAACTATAAATAATATTTTCATATGTAGCCGAGCAATGTTTTTACCTTCCTTTGTAACATATTTTATTTTTTAATTTATCTCGGGTGCCATAACTCCTGTTAACACAACCGTTCTCGTCATAAATATTTTTTAAAAATGTTTTTACGTAGCGGTAGACATTTCTTTAATCGATAAACACCTTAAATCTTGAATTTTTTTTTCTTTGTACGGCCATCGGATAAGAACGAATCGTTTTGCTATAGCGACTCAACCCGAACAGCTACATTAAGAAAATTCCTTTAAATTTGTTTTTTTTTCCATTTATAGTATTAGTGTTACGCAAAAGTCAACCGACAGCTAACCGTTGCGTTTTTGAAAACTTCTTATTTTAAAAAATTATTCGTATGCTTGATCGCGTTTACTTGTAAAATAGCGATACGGTTAGTGAATTTCAAAAAGAAGTTAAGCGACAAATCGAATGAAAATATTTTATTCTTATTAATAAAATGTTAAAAAAAAAAGAATGAAATTCCTCCCTCAATTGTTAACAATTTAATATTATTTTCTACAAGTTGTTTTAGAAAATAATCAGTTTTTATAAATAGTTATTTTATCTTTTTTTTTTAAATATGCCACTTTTTTAATATCATTATTTTAGTTAACCTAAACGAATCGTATTGCAATCACGCTGTTGGTTGTAAGAAATATTTTAGTACTGTTTGGTTTCAATCTAATCGGTGTAGCTAAAAATAGTTTGTTTTTTGCAAATTATTCATTAACTTATTAAATTTTCAAGATAAAAATTGGTCAAACATTAATGAAAAAAATAGACTGTTTATTTTGAGAATTACTTTTAGGTATTTAGTATTAGTAGAATTAGATAAAATAGTTTCATTTTTTTCTTTTTATAAATAAGTTTAATTTTTATGTTTGCGTAGCGCTTTTGTTTTAATGTATACAGTGTGTTTGTATTCGTTTTTATAATAATTGTTTTTAAAAATAAAAATGTCATATTTTAACATGTTTCTTTCAAGCAGATCTTGATTTAAAACATTTTATTATACGTTATGTCTGTTATTACGTTTCTACAGCTGCACTGATTTTTGCCTTTTTTTTTTTTTAAATAAGTTCCACGATTTAAATTTTTCGATGACAATACTATTTTATTTTTATTTTTTGCTTTTTTGCCGCAGCGTTTAATATACAATCGATTCCGTTTTAGCAGAACCGTGAGTAAATTTGAATACGAAAATAATAACTTGTAGGTTTCCATTGAAATTTCTCGAAGAACTGTGTACATATAAGCATCTTGTACGGTATACATAAGTATATAATAAACATAAATAAGTATTTACAAAGATGAGTACGAGGAAGGACTATAAAGTTCAGAACATAAAAAGCAAAAAATTGCCTTTTCAATCGCACAAAGAATAACTAAACAAACATAGAAACAGTGAAACAAATCGAACAACCGAAAACGAAATGAAGAATTTTAACGATGCACAACACCGTAGGGTATCCGATTTACCTCAAATTTCGGAGAACTTACAGTTTTTTTGTTTTTTTTTGCTATTGTACCAGGAGGAGACCGGACCGCTTTTTAAGTTTAACTCAGTCCCCACCCTGCAAGAGGTCACCACCTCTGCAACAAACAGCCACCCGGAATAATTTTCGGCCACACAATGGCAAATAGTTGTTCAGTACAAATTTCATATACTGAACAATGTTATGTTCCGCAAAAGAACGAGAAGCAGAAAATTTAATCAAATGACAACACGCTTAAGTCGAATCCATCAGTTTATATAGAGAGCCCCTAAGATTCACAAGTAAACATGCAGGGGGACGAACAGGGTTCAGATAACCTCTACTCACCCTTGTCCACCTCCCTACCACGAACAATGGTCTCCAACATGGCAGTTACGGCTTTCCACGCAGCCTCCGACTCGAGCATCTTGGTAATCACGCTTTCAGCCACCATCTCCCCAAACACTTCGACTACTGAGCGTCGTACATCATACCAACGCCCATACCAGAACACCACGTGTTGCGTGAAGTCGAAGACTGCATAATACCTACATCGAGGGGAAGCTCTTTTCCCAATCCTATGGAGGTAAGCGCCAAAGCACCCGTGGCTACTCAGAAACTGAGTGACTTCGAACAACAGGTTTCCGGACTTCCTCCCTATCCAGATCTTGATGTCTGGGATGAGGGATCTCGTCCATCCACAGATATACAGATCTAATACAGTCGCTTTAGGCGCATAACGTCCTCGCTGTTATCCAGGAGGTTAATCGCGAGCCGGTTTACATGTTTGTTCGGTCTCATTTTGTATCTTGTACCGAATCGCCGTATCTCCTCTCGAACAGTCGGCGATCTCACATAATCGTGTATTTCAATGTTTTTCGCAAACCACTGCGCTTCTGTTATATTTCTCAATGTTTTTTTTTTTCTGAAAACGCTGTACGACTTCGATGTTACTCTCGCTTGTCGTTTCTCGTAGTCGGATTCCGTATGTCCTAATTGCTTTCAGAACCGAGAAGGTATATTGCTTACTCGGCTGTTTTTTTTTTTTATGTCCAGCAGACCTTTGATAAGGTCTACTGGCTTTCTAAAGTAATAAATTTATTAAATAAACTAAATTTACTTAAATCTTTAACATATTTTTATTTTTTGTTAATTTTCACTGATATAGGGTACAAAAATTAAATATATTTCATTAAAGGCTACTTTCACGAAAAGTACAAAAGATGTCGATTCCTTATCGCATAACTAGCTCTTACGAACGTAATTTTTCTCAGCGAAAGCTGTGCAGGAATATACCAAAGCTCTAAATTCCCGGCTTTTTTACCCTTGGCCGACCGATATCTTCTATCCGCAGAACGGGAAAGACCGACAGAATAACTAAGATCTGTGTTCGAAATCGTTTTTTAACCATTAGATCTATTTAATAACTTACTGACAAAAAAGATTGGTGGTGCTATTTCCTTTAAGATTTTTCAACCGAAGGTAATTTTAAGAAAACTATAAGAATAGATTAATTAAAATGAATTCGATCTTTTTTTATTAGACAAATTGAACTTGTTTATGCTTAATTTGGTATCGACTTCAAAATCGAAGTTTAAATAACTGAACTATTATATTTTTTTTTTTACTTTTTAGAATGTTTTTTCCTAGAAAAAGGTTCTAGGTTTTGTAAATTTATTACAACCTTACAGTAGTTAAAATAAGTAAATATTTTGTTCTGATCTATACATAAGAATAAATTACATAGATTACAACCGTTATATTGCTTTTGGGTATTGTACATTCGAGCAGATATGATTCTGTTTAATTGTAAAACCGTATTAATTGTCATAGGATCATATTACAGTCGTCTTTTCAATTTAAATTATTTTTTTTTATTATGTCGATTCACAGCACAAAAATATTAGTTTTTTTTTTTTATACCTGATTGATTATTATATTATATATATGTCAGTAGCTTGATCGTAAATCTCATCGGCAACCCCGATTTCAACCGCAAATTTTCTGCATATCCAATATAAGTGGGCGTTCCCTTATAGCTTTGAAGATCGAATTATTTCTTATTTGTTTTTTTTTTTATGGTGGCGTACAACTCGCTCGACTTATTTTTTAAAAACAGCTTGTTTTAATCGACTAGTGTTAAAGTAGTTACGTTCCTCTTTACAGAAAGAGAAAATATTTATGCAAAATTACAAATAGAATAAGATCTCGTGACAGCGTTTTAGGTGCGGAGCGATATTCGTCACGCATATTATAGTTCAGTGTCTGTTGTCGTGGGAGCGACCTACGTGTGCGCTTGTAACTAACAATTTCGTTTTTGCACCGAACAAAACAATAATGTAAAAAGCGATGCGCGTGGGTGAGATAAATGTAATACGATACCCTACAGTGTTATTCGTCCTCGTCTAAAAAGAAAAAGGATTCGGTTTATAAATACGGTTTAGATTTTGTTTAATAACCGGTTCCATACGATAGTTAATTTCTTATAAACGACTAAGTTTTTTGTGTTTCTCCCCAATTACTGTTTTGGAATTCAAAATTTTGATTTTCTTCCGTTAACATCGTAATTTTTTTTTTTAATCCGAAGCATCTTCGTAATAGAGTAACCTTTCCTAAAATTCATTTGCAGTGACCGCTAGGAGTTTTCGATGTAATTTATTTCAATATTAAATCATCACAACGAATCGACTAAAAGCGATCTACACGAAGCGATAATAAATATGAAAATCCGTATTTTGACCGTTAAAATATTTGTAGTTATGTCGGAATTAGACGAATTAAAATTTTTTAAATATTACAAAATCGAACTGAAAAAAGCAGACTTATAAAGCAATCTATATTTATCTAGCCGCAATCAAATCAGCCCGAGCTAACAGTAGAAGGATGAGATAGAATATATCGCCAAATCGATCTCGCCTGACGATCACCGGAATATTTTTTTACATTCTTATAAAGCTTGTCGCAAATCACAATAAGATTGTCTTTCAAGCGTATCTATAGAGACAATACATTTTCCGTGGGGAGGGGGAGGGTTCAGTCGCTTCATAGCTGTCGTAGTGTGTTTGTTACTATGTTGTACGAGTTTGCTTCCGTGTGAGTGTATTGTATTAGTTTTGTGAAAACATCGTATTGTGTTTTGTTTATGAGAATTATCGGCGACGTTACAATTTTTTTTAATTTTTACATTTTCTGTTGTTAACGGATTCGGTTTTTTAATAGGTTTAGTGGGGTGTACAAGAAAAAAATTGTGGGGTGGATGGCGTAAACCTATTCGATAGCTAAATAAGAGGTCATGTTTAATTCAAACTTATTGTGATTTGCAACAAGCTTTACAAAATTTTATAAAGATTTATCTCGTCGAAGAGCAGTCGGACCGATAAAAAGTTTTTATATAATTTAATTCTGGGTTCGAATCCAGGTCTTTTTATTACTCTTAGCTTCTTTTTACTAAATAATTTAATGTTCGTTTGATAAAATGACTTTCACAAAATGTTAAAAACCAATGGTAAATAGCTTAAAGCCTATAAAAAAATAATTAATTATATCCTATTTATTTAAGCCTTTTATTTGTAATAAAATTTATTTTTTAATCTTATTTTCTACTACGGAAAAAGAACAGTCGAGATGATAGGATTAACTAAAACGTGACCACTAATCGCTGAAGTGTAAGAACATATTTTATTCTCTGTTCGAGCTGATTGTAAGTAAATTATTGTCTGCAGAGTATTTAGTTTTCGTTTCATATTTTATAAATACGACTATTATTATCGCTTAATTAGAATTTTTTGTTTGTTTTTTCGATGATGATAATCGTTTAATAATTAAAATTCACATTCACTTTATAATGTTTACTTTTCTACTGAAGTTTTTATTTTAGTGAATTCCTAAGGTAATTAGCACATCTCATTTCAGTTATATTTAGTCTAATTTAAAATTTATGTGTTCATTTTACAATAGTTTTTGTATCTTATAAAAAAAAATACTACTTACCTATGTTAGAATCTTCTATATCTATCTTATTAAGATAGAATCTTCTATCTTTTATTTATTTTGCAGTTTCCGTAAAGTTATTTAACAAAGAAAGTTATTCAATAAATTAAACGTACATTTTTACTTCCTTGTACGAAGTAAAAGAAGTATTGTGATCGCGAAAGATTTTAGTATTCAGATTTCAATGGAAATATCCATTTTGACTATCCCTGAATCCATTTTGACTAGTTTCGGCATGACGTCTTTACGTACGTACGTACGTATCTCGTATAATTACAAAACGATTAGCCGTAAAATGTTGAAATTTTAGGTTTAGGACTGTTGTAACATCTAGTTGTCCACCTTTCCTTTTGATTGCAATAGACTTGACCAAAAGTGTCCAAAAGAGCCCATATTCCCAAAAAATTGGATTTTGGACTTTCTCTTAACTGAGTGCTAAGCTCTCATTGAGAGCTTTACAACAATATACAATAAGTAGTAGTTATTTTCATTGGTTCCAGAGTTATAGCCAAATAACATTTTGATTAATGAAATATTTGAATCTTGCAAGGGGAAGGCACATCGGTTCGAATCCGACTTCATATACATATATTTTTTTCTTCTATACAGAAGAATTGAGAGAGTGGAAGAAGTGTTAGGAGAAGACCAATTTGGTTTCAGGAAAAGTATAGGGAGAAGGGAAGCAATTTTAGGCCTCAGATTAATAGTAGAAGGAAGATTATAGAAAAACAAACCAACATACTTGGCGTTTATAGACCTAGAAAAGGAATTCGATAACGTAGACTGGAATAAAATATTCAGCATTTTTAAAAAATTAGGGTTCAAATACAGAGATAGAAGAACAATTGGTAACATGTACAGGAACAAACAGCAACAGTAATAATTGAAGAACATAAGAAAGAAGCTGTAATAAGAAAGGGAGTCCGACAAGAATGTTCTCTATCCCAGTTACTTTTTAATCTTTACATGGAACTAGCAGTTAATGTTGTTTTAGAACAATTTAGATTTGGAGTAACAGTACAAGGTGAAAAGATAAAGATGCTACGATTTGCTGATGATATAGTAATTCTAGCCGAGAATAAAAAGGATTTAGAAGAAACAATGAACGGCATAGATGAAGTCCTACGCAAGAACTATCGCATGAAAATAAACAAGAACAAAACAAAAGTAATGAAATGTAGTAGAAATAACAAAGATGGACCACTGAATGTGAAAATAGGAGGAGAAAAGATTATGGAGGTAGAAGAATTTTGTTATTTGGGAAGTAGAATTACTAAAGACTAAAACTAAATTACTAGAAACGAACCTTCAGTCAGAAATATAATTTGTTTACATCAAAAATTAATTTAAATGCCAGGAAAAAATTTTTGAAAGTATATGTTTGGAGTGTCGCTTTATATGGAAGTGAAGGTTGGACAATCGGAGTATCTGAGAAGAAAAGATTAGAAGCTTTTGAAATATGGTGCTATAGGAGAATGTTAAAAATCAGATGGGTGGATAAAATGACAAATGAAGAGGTATTGCGGCAAATAGATGAAGAAAGAAACATTTGGAAAAATATAGTTAAAAGAAGAGACAGACTTGTAGGCAACATACTAAGGCATCCTGGAATAGTCGCTTTAATATTGGAAGGACAGGTAGAAGGAAAAAATTGTGTAGGGAGGCCACGTTTGGAATATGTAAAAACAAATTGTTAGGGATGTAGGATGTAGAGGGTATACTGAAATGAAACGACTAGCACTAGATAGGGAATCTTGGAGAGCTGCATCAAACCAGTCAAATGACTGAAGACAAAAAAAAAAGTTTTTTTACTTTTTTTTTTAAATTTAAATATATTGATTTATTAATAATTATTAACTCCTGATTGTAAAAAGGAAAAAAATACAATATTTTATAATTCAATAATACGAGTAACAATAATAAAAAATATCAGGAGTTATTATTAGTGAAATAAAATTTGATTTACTTTTAATTTTAATTCAAAAATTCTGACAGAGGTTAATAATTATTAATAAATCAATATATTTAAATCAGAAAAAAGTTAAAAAAAAAAAATATGTATTTGAAGTCGGATTTGAATCGATGTGTCCGTGGTAACGAATCCGACCGCACACCTCACCACATAACTACTTCAGCGACGTGAAACAACATAAAACTAAGTGTAAACTAACATAAACTGCTGATGCGGACACCACAAAAATGTGTTGTCCACCTCAATGCAATTGTGTAACTGTCCATTTTATTAAAGATTACGAGAATCGTATCTCACTTTCAAATAAAATAAGTTTAAATGAAGTGCAGCAAAAGTGTGTATATGTAATTTAATAGGCATTCAAGGATGTCATGTGGTGTTTACATCAGATTTTTATTTTCAATGTAGTTTATATATATATATTAGCGCAAGCGGGCTTATGTGTATTAGAAAATGAAACGGATTACATTATAATTATATTAATTAATTATTTTTTTTATTTTATTTATTCAGCTATTACTGTTAGACAACATCGATCTCGCACCTAGCCGAAATCGACTTTTGTACAGTGATTTATAACATCGGTAAAACGATATCAAGATGACATTTTAAATTTATTGAATGAATGACGGACCAGATATCAGTGGTCATTTACATGTCAAACAAACCAAAACCACTACCGCCGCCATCTAAGCGACAACGTCAGCGGGAATTACCGAAACTGCTTGAGCCGCGACTGGTAAAATTACAATTATCGAAAAAACAAAGTTCAAATAAAATCGAAAACCCTTCGTCACCGATACGTAAATTTCGATGTAGCGAAAGTGTTCGTAACTGTAAAAGTTATCGTGAACCGCCGACGTCGAAATCTAGAAGACCCTCGGATACGAGCGACGTTTTCACAGCGCTCGAGGATCGACTCCCGCCACCCGACGAACATTTTATCATATCGAACGCGTCGGCGGACGGCAACCGCAATTATAATAGCAGTTGTAATACAATATATTCCAGTTGTGACAGTGATTGTGATGCTAAGTGCAAATATTTATCCGAGCCGAATAATTTGCCTAGGCTGTATGAAGAAGGTAAGTCGCAAAGTTTTGCTTTTATTATTTATTTTTCTTTGTTTGTTTGTTATACGGGCATCGACTTCCAAGGTAATTAGCCCTGGTCATATTTTTTAAAAGAGGTTTAGATCACCATCAGGATGGTCATTTGTAAGGGTGTAAAGAGCCCCGATTTTAAAATAAAAAAAAATATAAATGAAAAAAACGACTCCGCAATACCAACATCTCCTTTCTGTCTCCCTTATTTTATTTAAGTAGACCTGGGGCAACCAGGACCGCCGTTAAGCAGCACATCAGTCGCCCTAGGATGCCATGGCAGATGTCACCCCCCTATAAATAGTCCCGTAGGACGTAACCCATTGGGATTCCCCCCCCCCCGCGTCATAAGAGCAATCTGCCTCCTGTTCAGGATTCTGGAACTTAGAGATCAAGGGAAAAATTGATCACTCACAAGCGGCGAGTCAATGGGGCCAGAGCCGCATTGTCGGACCGTATGGTAGTTCCTAGATGCGGTTGCTTTGTTCAACCGGCTTCCGTAGTTTACTTAAGGTAAAGACCCTTACCGCATCGCCGTGGGAAGTTAACCCTGAGTATGGCTGACCACCATCCAATTATTATGGCTCCAAGCGCTATAAAATGGTGGACAGGTACTTGTTGGCATTCAGCGACCTAGGCGTGGCAGCGAATTGCTGTTTAGAAGAAATAAATTTTATTATGGATGTCATATATATATTTTAGTAGTTGATGGGGTGCGCCTACCCATTTTAGCAAATATATGACAAGTGAGCGGTTGGGACAAGTAAGCCGATGGTGTATGGCATCACACTTAGTCCGCTCACGCTGATAGGTAAGCTCTAGGAGCTATTTAGGACACTGGTCGCTAAACTGTTTCGAGGTTCAGTAGCCGTTTGTGGCACAGAAATTCGCTCTTGTGTTTTAGGAGGACCGAATGGGGTGATAGCAGGAGAAATGCCAAGCAAACTAAACCTGTTCAGGACGGCCAAAGAACACCTCGACTGATAGGCTGCCTTTCCCGGTCCTAACCTACTTGGTTCCAGACACTTTTGCATACGAGCCCAGGCATCCTAGGCAACAGGGTTACCTCCCGTTCCTATACGTGCCACGCTTCAAGACTACCATTGTATACATAGAAGCTACTCTCTTAGAGATTCTTTAACACAGCTTGAATTTACTTACAGACGTTTTAATAGTCCACTGGCGTGTAGATAACCCACCACTTTTTCTTCATTTCCATTTGCCAAATCAGCAGCAATATTATATTTTAGTCCGTACTTCTTTTTGAGGTCCTGATATATAGTACACTTATCCATTAAATGCTTGACAGTAAGTGCTTTATTACAAACACCGCACATCGGTCTTTCTTCGCCGGTTAACAAATATGAATTTGTTATTCCCGTGTGACCTATTTTAATTCTGGTCACAGCCACTTGTTCTCGGCGAGTCAGTTTTACATCGCTCTTTCATTTATATGGAGAGTTTTAACCAAGTTTAGTTTTGCATTTAATCTTCTCCAATCAGTACTCCACCTGTTTCTTATTGTATTAGTTAGACGATTTTTAACATCTGTCACTCGTACAGGAATTCTATCTAATTTATCACAGACTGTCACCTTTCTGGCAGTTTCGTCCGCAGTTTCATTCTCTGCAATACCAGCATGCCCTGGAGTCCATACAAACACACATCGCTGTCCTCGTTGATTTAAAACGTACTAAATGGTCCTTATTGCTTGCAATAAGGACGTCCTTAATGTTCTTGTTCCGAATTACAGTAAGTGCATTTGAGAGTCGGAACATATTAGCACTCTTTCTTCGCAGTAGTGTTCCGAATAGCGAAAAGCTTGCTGTGTGGCAATAAGTTCTGGCGTATAAACACTGGACATATCTGGTAGTTTCTAAAAATGGGCTTTCCATTTACATATATGGAGCATCCAACGCCATGTTCGGTTTTAGAACCATCAGTATACATTTTAATGTATTCTTTGTAACTACTGACGGTTGATAAAATTTCCTATTTGATAATTACTGCTGACTTATTCTTTATTTCTTCCCGAGAGAGATCCAGTCTTGTGTTTACCGCTGGTAAAGATGGCATACCGCGCTCTTTAACCAGCAAGAAATACCTTCTCTTGTAAAAATTGCTAATGTATCTGGTAAAGCAATTTCATATTTTCTTGTCAATTCGTGATATCTTATTCCGGCTGGTCTGAGATAGGTAGCACGATGTTCATATAATGCAACCAAAGGATGACTGTTAAAAATTTTGTTATTTATATGGGTAGGAAAGGCATATTTATATTTGCTGCATATCTTAGCAAATATATAGTTCTCGACCCACATTATTTTTAAGATCAAAAACATATGAAACCATCACTTTTGCTCTACAATTGTGTCCTAAATATACGCTTTTTTAGTATTAAATCGTGGTGAATTTATTCAGTAACCGTCATACGAAAAAATTACTTCACCATTTGCTCGAAGGTATCAAGGGAAACCGTAGTAAATACCTTCATCCGAGGAACACCATAATACACTCGATTTGTTATAAAACAAAAAATTGATGCGATTGGAGTCCACTTTAATTATTCATTAAAATTTAAATAAATGAAATAATGTTGAGATAAATACGCGAAGATAATAAAAAATAACTACAAAATAGATCACAGTTTCGAAGGCGTGAATAAAAATAATTTGAGCACATATTTATGTACACACGTTGTACGGGATGCAGAATATTTAAGAACCTTTTTTATAAGCAGTATTATTTTTAAATAGACGAAAATTGCTTTGTTGTCTTGTTCGATAGAGGTGTTTTTATTTATTTATTTTTTTTTTTTTAAGAAAAGTGTCTTTTGTTTTAGCAAATATTCGGCATTCATAAATATTTTTATTTTCTATTATTAATTTGTACGATGCAATCTGTTGAATTCGAGTACCCCACGGCCCTGAGAGAGGAGGACGTTACGTATGACATGTAAATGAGGTTTAGGCTCATTCAGGCCGACCGTTCCTAGATCTACGATTAATCGGACCCCGACCACCGATTTCGCCGGTAACCGCTATCTAAAATTCAAATTTTACTTACTTTTGTTAGGATTTGAAGGTGAGAACCTTCGACTTTGAAAATCAGTTTTCGAACAGCGTGTTGATTTTCCAGAACAATTTTATTATTAAACGGACTAGGTGGATAAACACAAAATAAATTAACATTTTTCATTTTCTAAATATCGTCAGCATTAATCATATTTTTTTCACTCCAAACATTGCTTTGATATTTTTATTCTGAAAACTCATTCTGACCTTTTGAGGGAACTCCAAGAAGTGATATTATATTTCAGACGGGATTTGTAGCTAATTAATATAAGTTGTAGCCGATTAATTTTAATTTTATATAAGTACATTAAAATACTTTCATGTAGAATGTAATTGTATTATATAAAAAAAGATGGCCATAATCGATCTTTTCCTTCTGCCTTAATGAAGGAATGGAGAATAGCAAGTACCGAATAAAATTAGACAACTTTTTCTACTGATGATACAGCACCTTATGAATTGGTTTTATTAATTTACATGTTACTTCGGGCTAAAAATTAGAAAGTTAAAAAATAAGTGAAATAAAAATAACTGTAAAACGTGTTGTAGTGTCATATACACGCACACACACGCGCGCGCACACACACACACACAGAGAGAGAGGGAGCGAGAGAGAGAGAGAGAGAGAGAGAGAACAAAAATTCCATATTTCTGTTTATGAATAATTCGTTAACGTACAGTGATTAATAACTCAATTTCGATTTTTCATAAATGCTTTCTTTCATACAAGGGTCGATCGATGATTGTTTGCATTCTGATGTATGTAACTTCATTAACGCCACATGTTACACGTCCCAGTGAATATGCACACTAGTAAAATAAATTGTTTGTGAATAAATCTATTTATAGATCGTGTTATCGACAGAGAAAGTGGCGGTCAGCAGCGACGTCGTAGCTAGCTAAGCTTAATGTTATCAATGAAGAAAACGGATTTTTTAACTTATAAATAAATACCAAGCCTGAACAGGATTCGAACCCAGCACCTTCCGGATGAAAAACAGAGACGCTACCGCCCCGCCACGGAGATGTTCGCTTTGACCTTTAAAAATCGTTTCGTGTCGTTCGGCTTCCGACCTTTAACACAACTTAAAGGAAAATAAAAAAATAGAAAATTTTGTATCGCCTGATCTTCGGTGAATGTGTAAGGCAAATATTAGAAACAAAATATTCTATTAAAATATATTGACAAAAAATATTAACTATAATAGTAAAATGAAACAACAATTTATAATTAACTTACATTTGACGTTATAAATGGATCCAGATAATACCTTTTATCTTTAAATAAAAAAACTTCCCATGCCGGGAATCGAACCCGGGCCTCCTGGGTGAAAGCCAGGTATCCTAGCCACTAGACCACATGGGATGCGGTGTTGCCAACGGCAAAATTTACTACATGAATCTATTACTATTATAGTTCCACTACAAAATATTTTAATATTTTCAATTTATTCGAATTCGATAAATTGGACGACGTCCGAATATAAATTACGTAAGCATAAAGCGTATTTTTTTGAGTCAATTCAAATGAGATTCCGTCACATTTTTTAAGAATCTTCCGCCAGTTCTTAAGTAATATTAAGTTCAAGTGGACCTTTGTTCATTACGGAACCCTTTTTTTAAAGGGTTTTTGCCAAAAACTGGAATTATTATTACCGACCGACCGTAGTTTACTATTCGACAAATAATAAATTTTTATTTTTATCTAATTATTACCAATATATAAGAGTTTTTTTTTAAACGTTACATTATTTTTCTATTATTTCTAGAAGTAAATATTTTAATAAAACAAAAATGTAATTTAGAACAAAAAATTGTCTATCATTTTTTCGTATAAATATTATTAAAGAGTTTGTAATAAATAACTTAATATATAATAGATTAATAATAGTTTGCTTTTTATAATGCAGAATGTACTTTTTTTAAATGTATTATTATTAATAATAATGATAGAAATTATTGTTAATTATTTCCTAATTTAATTAATGAAGGAACAAAAACAAGCACAACATTTTTCAGATTGCATAATTTTTGCGATATACTCGAACAATTTCAGCTACATCTCAGTTTTTATTGACCGATTTCAACAAATGAGGTGTCATTTTGTTCATAATAAAAGGTTTAACATTTTACCTTGTGGTACGTAATTCGATAAAATTAATATTAAAGGAGCTATTAGTGATTAAAAACGTTAAATGAACGCGATTTTGGAATTTTCAAAGGTAAAATTTTAAAACTTATTTATTTCGCAGAAGTTGTGCACGTCAAAAAATTTCATTAAAATAACAAATTCATTCTCAAGACATAAATTTTTATTGAAGTACAAATGGCAGACAGATGGAATATGAAGAAGAAATAGACGCCAATTAATTTTTGAATGTTTTTATTTTGTTGCCCTGAATCAGTCCCTTAAGTTTGGCTGACATTTTCCGGGACACCCTGCATTTGTTTAATAATAATGTTCTAATTTGTTCATAAAACTTGTATTATGAGTGTACTGAATTCGACTGATCAATAATTTGAATTTTCAAATTTCAAGAAATATGTCATTAGAAAAAAAAACATCCGGATTGGACCCAGTTCTTGATGTTTATTAGGCGAACCTCGGTGCACACATACAAAATATACAAACAGATATTCTGATTTCTATCTGCAGGCATATAACGTTAATTATATCGTTCAATTTGTATACGAGAAAGTAAAAATGAAAACGTAAAACATTATTAATCGAGTGAATTTTTATTTATTTATTACTACGCTCTATCGTGATGGAAGGAGTGTTCGCCGGAACATGACCGAAAAAACAACGGTGTATGAACTGAGACTAAGATTTGTTCGTTAATTTAATTTAAATAATAAAACTGTTCGCACACCGGTATGCGGCGACTCTTGTCATTAATTTAGAAAGCGATTAAATTTAATTAAGATGTATGTAATTTTTTTCCAAGAATTGTTATAACGACAAGGTTGCAAAGTGTAATCGTTTTTTTACCATGACTTTCTATTTTTGTTTTCTTTTATTAATAAATCAAATTCGTATTAAATTTTTAACCGAATAAGTAAAAACTGAGCTTATATCAATAATTGTATAAGTTATAAGTCTTTAAAAACTTATAAAACCGAAGTAAAAATTTAAAATAATTTTTTCAAAATTTGTAACTTTGGTTTTTAGAAGTGGACACCAAATTGAAAACAAGTACCGACATTTTATTAACACTTAATTTCTTAAGATCGAAATTAAATATAATTTTTTTACTTTCTCGGATAAATATCAATATATTGGTAAATCGATCGAAAAATCATCTACTGGGTTTTTGACAAATCTCTAAGTTTCATACCCTGAGGGAGTCCAGAAGACCAAAAGAAAACACAATTATCTTCCAGGTGTATGTCCTGTTGCATTTCAGTATCTTCAGAATCGATTATTATTATATATATGTCCCATTCATACATACACACACACACACACACACACACACACACACACACACACACACATATATATATATATATAGGACATTTATCTTTTATTTTGAGTGAGTGAGGTAATTTGCGAATTTTTAATTTATGACGTTTTACTTAAGCGGTTTAGAAACAAATGTAACGCTTAGGTAGTACATAAACTTTCAACTAAAAAATATTGCAAACTTTTATCCTCAACCCGGAAAATTGCCAGTATACAATTTTCTTTTTTAATTTCTCATCTGGAAATATGAATACGTTTAAAATAATCACGTAGGAATAATCTTAGTACAATCGTCTACCATATATGTTTGTAAATGTTTTTGATCTTCCACTGCAAACACGTAATTCTCAAATATTTTGTGACGAATTTAAACAAAGTTTTAAAACTTCTTAAATTGATTAGTACCTGTACTGTTCTATACCCAGCATACTACAGTATATGATACTATATAATTGTATAGTTAATATAATTATAAAGTATATATAATTATTATATAATTGTTTCAGAATAATGAACTGTAAGCTTCATTGTAAAGATAAAAGTTCGTAAAAAATTCACCCCTTCCGCTTAGAAATATCATTTAATATATTTAATTTTTTTCACTTTCAATATAAAACTTAAACTTTGAAGTGCGCGGTCAACTGTCTTGGAAAGAAGAGCGCGTGTGCAGGGGCGTAGGTGGACTACAAGTTCCTCATCATCTACCGGCTAGCGTCGCGCTCACCGATATTATTCACAGCATGTGGCAACTTAAAATATTTACATATAATATATTTACATGAAATTTTGTGGTAATAAAACGTGTATGTACAGTAGAAAAATTACAATGTTAATACAGGTTTTTTTATACAGATTTGCAACCGTATTAATAAATAATTCACAGTCTTTGTAGATATCGTCGATGTTTGTGTTATTTTAATTTACACAATTATAAGTATATATATCCCTATTTATGATAAAAAGAAAGTTGTACATCGACTTGTAAAAAAGAAATTTTTTGTTTATAAATTATAGGTTACTTCTTCGCTATTAAAATCAATTTTTTTTATTTTAGGATACATATTAAAAAAATACCTGTAGCAAATGTAATATTAGCCTACTTTAACTAATGATCGTCTACCAAAACTATTATTATTTTGTTTAGAAGCTGCTTAAATTTTTTTTCAATAAATACAGTTATTTGGTTGTTTACATTATTTTTTTCATTTATTGGGAATTAGAAAGATATTTTACAAATTCCTGTGTATTGTGAAACAAAATATACTCGTAAAAAGTAGGAATAAAAACAAAGAATTTCGGTTGCTAAAATGTAATATTGCAGCAAAATGTTAAACAAATAAATATTTTCTTTAAATTAATATAACATACATGATATAATTAGATGTAGGAAATATGAATCAAGAATAAAAATGATTGTAAATAGAGAGAGAGACAGACAGAAAGAAATTGTTATCTTTAGTTTTACTATACGTAATTAATTATTAGATGCCGGCCTCCGTAGCGCGAGTGGTAGCGTCTCGGCCTTTAATCCGAAGGTCCCGGATTCGAATCCCGGTCAGGAATGGCATTTTTACACGCTATAAAATTATAATTCATCTCATCCTCTGAAGCAATACTAACGGTGGTACTGGAGATTAAAAAAAAAAAATTATTAGATGAAATAATAATAGCGCTTCAATAATGTGTAGCTGCTATTTTAATTATAATGAATAGATGGGGAAATTATTTTATAGAGTACGGTACTGGAACTGCATGGTGCTTAAAAATTTCTTATATACACAAATTTAAATCTTGTAACCTGTGAGAAATTTAGTTTTGCAAACAATAGGAATCATCCAATATAATTATTATACGATCGTTACTCTGTTCATTTTTATATTTCTGTCGAGAATAACGGGTTTTAAATAAAAAAAGAACTAGTTTTTAAGTTTCAGTTTTACTGAAAAAATAATAAGAATTCTACCGCCATCCGTGAAAAATTCCGTGCGAGATTTCATAATTTTGCATTATCGATATAAAATTTTAAAATGCTGGAGGTTTCGGAGTTGCTTTATGTTCCTGTGGGCTTAGAATCAGTTACGCTTTTAAAAAAATGAACGATTTGTTGAGACATCGGTAAAGAGCGATTAAAAATCGACTGAAAAGGCTTCTGTTAGGCTGTAAATATCCACAACAAATTTACCGAATATTCTAAAAAGACCGACGTTGTGATTTCAGGTGAAATTATCGAGTCAATTTTGACCGAAGGATGGAATTTTGAGAAGTATTTATTCGTTGAGAAGCCGATTCTCCGTTATATTAGCTAATAAACCGTCATAATTGTGTTTATCGGTGTGATAAAAATCCTCGCTAAGTATGGGGAAGGAATTAAATATCTGGAGTTGTGTTCACTGCAGGTCGACAAAAGAAGAAGTATCGGAAACCTTTTTCTTCATACTATGTCACAAACGCATACGAACAGAGGGGCGACATTTTAAACTGTTCCTCTAATATCTATTACACGTGTAAGAACTGTTTTCTAGTTGGTAATATTATATACAGTTTTAAGATCGTTTCTTGAAATATTATCTTCTGGTAATCTGACGGTTTGACAACTTTTGAAACTGTAGAGATTTCAAAACGAATCGTTTTGAAATCTCTCGGTTTTTGTTATATATATTATGTTATATATAACATAAGCTGCACAGTTGTTGGATAATTTTGAACTTAGCCTCAAGGTTGGTTATGATTTACGGAATGTAGATTAGTAAATGTAAATGAAGGGATTCATAGTATTCTATGTAAAACAGTTATTCACAGAAAAATCCGAACACGATATTTTATGCAATAGAACGAAACAAATCGATTCACAAAAAATAAATTAATATTGGAATATTTTCTTTTAAATTTTGTAACCGACTTATATTCCTTCAGTTTCATTTTTTATCTTATTTGTCATTCCTTAATTTATTAAAACCAAATAACTGGTGAATTTTATTTAGTCCGTCAAGATATTCATTCTGTTTGTGTGATATGTGCGTTTCCGCAAAGTAAATGAATGCGCATAACTTTCTTCAATTCAGCTGAAGATAATGTGTGTTAAGATATATACATAAACAGCGGAGGATGAATGTAGAAACCAACGTAATAAATTATATTTCATAATACAGTGTTAGGGAAGGGGGATAAGAAATTATTATAAATAATTCTGTTTATAATAATTTCTTAATTCTTATTAACAAAATGTGGACGGGATTGAATGTAAGGTGCCTTTAAAAACTAGGTTATAAAAAATTATACTAGCGACTAGTTAGCGTAAGAATTTACTGAATATACAGGCCGTGCAACCAATCTCGATACTCGGTGCTGCGGCAGCGACAACCGCAATTCGAATCATTCTACTATCCTTTTAGAATAACATTTACTTCATTTCCTAACAGCGAACAGGCTTCGTAAGATGAATTGTAGTGTTAGTAATGGATCGCAACCACAATTTTTTTGAAATTTTAATCACCTCAATGTATAGCTAATATTTCGAACATTATTACACATTTTAATTTAATTTAATTGTATATATATATATTATATATATAATAAAGTTATATGAAATTTAATCGGTTCACTGAGAAATTTTTAATTAATATCCGACTATTTTCTGTGGAAAAAATGTTATGTATTTTTCAAAATGGTAAACGTGACAAGAATTATAGAAGCGCTTAGGAGAAGCTGGAAATTGTACTACAGTAGGGCTACACATAAAATGGGGTACAACAAGCAAATCAAAATGTATACCTTCATTGAGTGCCGGTGTTCCATTTTATTTTCAAATAGATATTCATAAGTTAATGCAAGATAAAGATTATAATACACTAAATAATGGAATCGGAAATTATAGGAGAAACTAATTATTATTTTTAAATGTTAGAACAAAATAAAACTATTTTAATTAAAGAGGCTGAAAGCCATCCACTCAGCAAGAAATATTATTATTTCCGAGATTACTGTCAGAATCATCATCGTATTTACTACAGTCACTTTCACGATGTTTTAGTAAAGATAAATGGAATAATAAATAATTCCACATTACTGTTAATAAAGTGCTCTTGTCGCTCGTATTCAGCTTCTGTTTCCTAATTCTATAGCATTTCTTAACTTTTTAGCAATAGACCTTTCGACATTTTTCAAAATGAAATTTTTGAGTCTGTCTCACCACACACACACTTGTCAAAGTCATGTAGTGCCATTGCAGACATTTCACGAGATTTGTATTTTATTGGAGTAGAGAAAGAAGTCCCTGCCGGATTTTCGGCTAATTTTTCTAGCGACCGCTTTTTCTCTTTTCTCACTCTTTGGACTCAGGATCGCTGCACCCTACACCCAGCTGCAAGTCTTTCTTTACATTTTTTAATGCGAATCGGGTGTTTATCTTCATTTTCCGATTTCTAAAATCGATTACCTTCTTGTTTCTTAAACTGATATGTACTGTTTATTATTTCCCGGGCCTGCCGTTTTAATTTTTGGTGTTTTACGGTTCACTCGTAATTATAAAACACTAAAAATATACAACCGATTATAAAATACGATTACTTTTCTAAATCAAAAAACTCGTATAAAAAGAAACGGATTTCCATAAATACTCTTATAGAACGAGTAGTTAATCGGGATTATACTGAAGCATTCAATAACGTAGGCCTCCGGGTAATAATTTATTTTTACATCAGTCTGGCTGTATTTGAAAATTATAAACGCATAGCAAACAATTTTTTTTTTGTCTTCAGTCTTTTGACTGGTTAGATGCAGCTCTCCAAGATTCCCTATCTAGTGCTAGTCGTTTCATTTCGGTATACCCCCTACATCCTACATCCCCAACAATTTGTTTTACATATTCCAAACGTTGCCTGCCTACACAATTTTTTCCTTCTACCTGTCCCTCCAATATTAAAGCGACCATTCCATGATGCCTTAGTATGTGGCCTATAAGTCTGTCTCTTCTTTTAACTATATTTTTCCAAATGGTTCTTTCTTCATCTATTAGCCGCAACACCTCTTCATTTATCATTTTATCCATCCATCTGATTTTTAACATTCTTCTATAGCACCACATTTCAAAAGTTTCTAATCTTTTCTTCTCAGATACTCCGATCGTCCAAGTTTCATTTTCATATAAAGCGACAGTATAGAAATATATACTTTCAAAAAACTTTTCCTGACGTTTAAATTAATTTTTGATGTAAACAAATTATATTTCTGACTGAAGGCTCGTTTCGCCTATGCTATTCGGCATTTTATATCGGTCCTGCTTCGTCCAGCTTTAGTAATTCTACTTCCCAAATAACAAAATTCTTTTACCTCCATAATCTTTTCTCCTCCTATTTTCACATTCAGTAGTCCATCTTTGTTATTTCTACTAAATTTTATTACTTTCGTTTTGTTCTTGTTTATTTTCATGAGGTAGTTCTTGCGTTGGACTTCATCCATGCCGTTCATTGTTTCTTCTAAATCCATTTTACTCTCGGCTAGAATTACTATATCATCAGCAAATCGTAGCATCTTTATCTTTTCACCTTTTACTGTTACTTCGAATCTAAATTGTTCTTTAACATCATTAACTGCTAGTTCCATGTAAAGATTAAAAAGTAACGGAGACAGGGAACACCCTTGTCGGACTCCCTTTATTATTACGGCTTCTTTCTTATGTTCTTCAATTGTTACTGTTGCTGTTTGGTTCCTGTACATGTTAGCAATTGTTCTTCTATCTCTGTATTTGAACCCTAATTTTTTTTAAAATGCTGAACATTTTATTCCAGTCTACGTTATCGAAAGCCTTTTCTAGGTCTATAAACGCGAAGTATGTTGGTTTGTTTTTCTTTAATCTTCCTTCTACTATTAATCTGAGGCCTAAAATTGCTTCCCTTGTCCCTATACTTTTCCTGAAACCAAATAGGTCTTCTCCTAACACTTTTCCACTCTCCTCTCAATTCTTCTGTATAGAATTCTAGTTAAGATTTTTGATGCATGACTAGTTAAACTAAAAACAATATAGCTTTATATTGCTTCTCGACATGATTCTAAGAAGGGCGACTCGCTTCCTCAATTATAATACTTGACTGGTCCGTGTTTATTCTTACGATAAATAAAATCACGATAGATTATAACTATGTTTATATATGTAAGACGACTATAATATTAGTTAATTTAACATTTAGCGTTACTCTGCGGTTGTAATTATAATTGTTGTTGAGAATAGGCTTACATTTTTATAACATAAAAAATATACCGTAACATTTCTTTTTATGCCGTAATACTTAATCATTTATAAAGTAATTAGAAAATAGTTAAAAATTATCCACAATAACATCCGGTAACATAAAATAATAAGTTGTATTTTATAAGAAAGTTGTATTTGCTTCGGCGCGTGAAAACTAAATTGTTTTCACTTCGCATAACAGGTACCGTAATATCCGTCGTAATCCGAGCTTCAAGGTTCTTTCTTTATAATATGTAGCTAGGTGCAAAATGCTATCGCAAAACAATTTTTTTACCACCGTCCAATTAAGAAATATTTGTTACTATAGAAACAAATGCTCGAAAAACAATGCTCGTCTACCTACACAGAGAGCAGAATAATTACGCCATTCGCCCGGTTTGATGCGTTTTCTCCGATCCTTTCCGTTTTGTACGTACCTTTCTATCTTATCATACGTAATTTGCGTTTTACGTCGTAATAATATATATATAGCTATTTTATTGAAATATGTTTTTATCTCTACACGCCTTTTTAAATAATGTCGTATGCCATAATACAAAGGAATGCCATAATATAAAGCGAATTCTTTCTGAGAAATCGCTCTTATTACTTTTTTATGGATTCTGTCCCGTATTTCTCTCTTCTCCAAATTTCGTTTCATTTCAGAATTTTAAGCGAAAGTATAAATTGAAACCTACAGCGACTGAACCATATTTCATTTAAATTACACTATTCAAAGATTGAAAATGGAAATAATTGTAAAGTAAGGTTTTATTGTCAGATTGATCTACAAATGGTGTATCTCTAATATTATTCTACAAAAATATCGATACATCATCCTCAAAAGCATAAAAGAAATCATTTTCTTAGAAATAATTATTTTAAAAACGTTAATTTCAGTTAAAAAAAAAAAAATCTCAATTGTACAAATTTTAATTTCCTGTAATTTTAAATGTCATCAGTTTTGTAAATAAATTCAAGAAGATTACTTTAAATAGTAGAATTTTTAAGTGTTAAAAATAAATTTTTCGGTAAAAGTTATTAAAGTAATTTTCTTCATAAAGCTTGCTTCTCGTAAAATACCTATTTATAACATTAAGCAGGGCAGCGCTGAAAGTTAATTAAATATGTTTAATAGGAAAATATTCATTTTAGATAATTTGAAACGATTATTAGTAAAAGAATTATAAATTAAATAATTTGTTTTAAATAACTACTTTTTTATAAGTTTAAAAAATGTTTTATTCTCTTTACTTTCACGTCAATAAACTATTACACTAAAAACTTATAAAACAGGTTATTATATTATTGATTAATCACATTATATACAAATTAATTATCCATCGTTCGGAAGAGGGAGGTGATGTACCGAGTTCAGATAAGGCGAAGGCGGAGGCATCGCTTGTCGGGGCGGTTGGAGAGACGGTCAGTTGACGGAGGGTAGATGGATTCGTAGACTGATCTCAGAACTTCAGAGATGGCTGAAGGCAAGCACGGATCTAGGATACGAGTTGACCCGTTTCCTATCCGGTCGCGATCGTTTCAAAGCGTACCTGTACACACGGGCATCAAGACCCTCCGCCGATCGCGATTACTGCGGACGGGAGAACACAGTACAACACAATTTGGCATCCTTTTTTTTCCTATTACCCTGGATCGGACATACAATGAAGTAAAACTTAGCCCAGGGGAGTGTCCTTCAAACTCAAACGAGCCTCCAATTCGGGTCGCCGATTGGGATTGGATTTTTTGTGATACAACGCCTGCCTCAAATCGTCAGGGAGGGGTTAACCAGGCCCGACTATGTCTATCTTGGGCCGCCCCCCAAGGACCGGGACTCGGTCTTTACATTTTCTTGTCTGCCTCTAACTACTAGGGAGGGGGAGCCAGGCTCGATTATGTGGTTCCCGGGCCCCACCCTGCAACCGGAACTCGGTTTTTTGATTCCCCAGCCTACAGATCCTAGGAGTCCCCGGTTGATCATTGGAGCCGACACACCCCAGCATGCCGGTCCTCCTAGCCGGGGCTGTTTGCCCTACACTAAACTAAAATCCCCTTGGACGTCCTTCGTCATCTTTTTCCCCTTAAAATCGTCCTCGCCAAACCGTCGACGGCTCTCCAGTTTGCCGTTGAAGTCAGCATATAATCTTCTAGTTCTTCTGATGTTAGGTCAGCGACTCCCGCCCTGACCCAAGAGTTTGGCCATTTCTGGCAATGGAACACGGTGTACTCTACTGAGTCTTGCTCGTGACAGTACGTACACGTTGGGAATTCCCTTCTGCCTATTCTATACAGGTACCCCTCAAAATTATCATGTCCAGACATGGCCTGCGTCAGATGGTAATTTAATTCACCATGTTACCACCTAGCGATCCTTTTCCCCAGGTCAGGGATAAGTCTTCCGATCCAGCTTGCTTTAACAGTAGCTATCCAGCTCTCACTCCATCGTCGGTAATCCCAGAAAGAACACACGCAGCGTTGTATAAAAGTGCCCTATAACCCGTAACAACTCCTAGTAATGCTCTCCGGTTGACTCTACGAACCCTGTCGAGATTTCGTTGGATTTTAATTGTCCTGCCCCAGCAGGAACTGGATAGAGAAGAATTGAAGCTACGGCCGACATGATTACTCTTCGATTGGCCGAGCCAGGAGCAGCCCGCGAAGACATAAGCCTATTTAAGGAATTTACTGATTTTTCCACCTTATTACAGACTTCTGTAACGTGTTCACCAAATTTTCATACTCTATTATTACGCCAAGATATTTGACCTTACCCCAGATGCAACATCTGGTTACCAATTCTCAGTTCTATTGGCGTCTCCCAGTTAGGACTATTAATTCACATTTGTTAATCGCCAGTTTAGCCCATGTGTTTGCGCCCACTCGAAAATTAAAGATAGTGCATAATTTCCCCTTGCCTGTATTTTCTCTTCTGTCCTTTCGCTGATAAGGACCGCAAGGTCATCGGCGTATGCAATTGTCTCCGTCAGTGCCGGCAGACGGAGGTTCAATACGCCGTCATAAACCACGTTCCAAAGCAGGGGCCCCAGCACCGACCCCTGCGGAACACCTTCAAACAGTTAAAATCGGTAGCCGCCTTGTTATGTATCATCCGTGGCCCACCTATACTTTAGATAATCTCCGACCTGCCTGCATAGGTAATTATTAATGTCTTTCTCTTTCAGTGACTCCATAATGGATCCCCACAGTATGGAACCGAATGCATTCTTTTCATCTAAATCATCGTCGGCATATTCCTCGTTTTCTTTATGCCTTCTCTTTCTCTTGCAGCCCAGTTTATTACTCTTGAGATCGCCTGGGTGGTCGACTTCCCCTTACAGAAGCCACATTGGTTTGGGTGAATACCCGCCCCAGCTTTTAGTTCATCAATTATTTTTACTGCCGGCATCCTTTCCACCTCTTTAGTATTTAACAGGTATTAGTATTTTCCACCGCATGGTATTTAACAGGCAAGCAGGACGATACTACCCGTGCCTCCTTCCAGCAAAGGAGAGTGGTAAGGAGCCACTCTCCTAACTTAGAATTTGGCATCCTAACTCCCGACAACATCACGGGGACGATGCTGCAGAACGAACAGGCGTAATACGCGGTGTCGAGGATGATTGTGTCAATCGTCCGAACAAATATATTGGAAGAAGTACAAGGATAAATACCACCTATTTTTCCTTCGGGGCTGAAGTGGTAATTAAAACAAGTCCTCCCTCAAGGATTGACAACAGGAAAAAACTTACGCGTCGATCTGATAATCGTTTATATTATTTAAATCGATGAGAAAGTAATCGATCGAAAAAGAGCTTCTGTACTCGTCATTACTGATTGTGTCAATCGTCCGAACAAATATATTGGAAGAAGTACAAGGATAAATACCCCCTATTTTTCCTTCGGGGCTGAAGTGGTAATTAAAACAAGTCCTGCCTCGAGGATTGACAACAGGAAAAAACTTACGCGTCGATCTGGTAATCGTTTATATTATTTAAATCGATGAGAAAGTAATCGATCGAAGAAGAGCTTCTGTACTCGTCATTACCGAAAGTAAAGTGAAAGTTGTAATGTAACGTCTACCGCTCTCGATAATTCACTACCCCCCTTCCTTAAGTGTTTCTCGTATTATCGCCTGTCTCTTTCACCTTCTTTTACACGCTTCGTACTCTTTTTGGAACGTCTTCGAAATGCAATTCATCACTTAAATATCGTCGATTATACAAACGACCAGAGTTTTCTAATTTATTATAATCCTATTATAATATTAGGCTAATACTCGATGAAATTTAGAAACGAATTATGAAAGTCCAATTAGTCGATATCTATTTTAATTTTATTCTATGAAGTCATGCGTTTGTCCGTTCTTTTTTTTTGGACTGTTAGGTTTCCTGTCATTTATAAATCTTATAATTAAGGTCAGTTTAGGTCGGCCCTAAAAAAATATTAATCGTTTAATAAATCGATATTTGTTAAATCATAATAGCATCTTGTATCTACTATGTGATCTACTTCAGCTATTCCGATCGGACCCAGCGTTAGGAATAACATCTGGCAGTTACAAAAATTTGAGAAAAAGGACGTAAAAAGAAAAAAAAAATATATTTTTATTATTCAATTTAATTTTTAACACAGTTTGTGGAAAGTTGTTTTCCAGGCAAAAAATTGGGTGTTTCCCGAGTAGTTTAATCGAAACTCAAAAAATAAGCTTTTTCCCCTTAATTGAAATGGCTGACCTTCAAAATTCTTTGAATTAAAATTTATTTAAAGGTCTCATTTCAGCCTAAAGAGTGTTCTTATCCCCCCGTAGAGAGGATTAAAAATATTAAATATTTGGGTGTGATGGTTGGTATACCTATTAATACTGCGACCTTAAATTGGATTCTTACATTTTTATTATTTATATCCAAAAATAAAGTTTTTAATAATAAAATTCAATAAATTATAGAAAATAAAAGTTGTTAATGTATTTCGCATATGTCTAATCGTTACTTCAGTATTTTGTACTTACTCTGTTGAGTTGAGCTCTCATATTCGTAAATTTTATACAATTCAAAAACAGCTGTTAAAAGTGTCATTTACTTAACTTCGTTTGTATCTCGAGAAACAGTTTTTTAAAATTCAATTTTTTTTTAATACTTTTATTTATAGTCGCATCAACAATGAAAGTCATTAGCCACTTATCAGTTTAATGTAACTGTACCGGTTAATGTGTAGTCTTGAATAAACTCAGGCCGACAATTCCTGAGACGAGTGGTTAATTAAACCCAACCGCCAAAAAACACCGATATCCACGATCTAGTATTCAATTTTTTTTCGTTGAAGTAATTTTCAAGTTTCAAATCTTTTGACTTTCAATTTTTTTGTGAAATTTTAAAATTTTTACTTAATAATAATAATAGTCAAATTCATAATTCTAATAAGCTATGCCTTGCGTCTGACAACAGGAAATATTTTTAAATTTTCACGAAAAAAATATTTTATTCGAGTAGTAAATTAATGATTTTAAACCTTGGCATCGATTAACTAATTAGACCAAATGACATTTGGTTACGGAACAATTTTATTTTAAAATAGATAATCTTATATTGTTCTCATTCTTAGTACTGTATTCTATTTAAATCCGTTTATCGATCAAGTCGTTTTAAAACTTAAAGTTTGCTAAAGAGTCACTTCCGCTGTAAGAATTTAGTTATTAAATGTTTGATTTTTAAACTATTTAAATATCATCACTTCTAAAATAATTAAATTATTGTATTAAAGAGTAATAAACTGTAATTAAGTGATACACTGCAACGTTTTTGTGATAAGTACATTTTAAATAGCTAACTTCTGAAATGTTTGGTATATTATGATATACCATAATTTAATTATTCATTTCTCTCACATTTCATCTCTTTTATTTCGCTCATATCACAATCAATAAGTATATAGGTAGACTATACAGGTATTATATAGTCTCTGTATCTCAGATTAATAATAATTATAATTATATATACATTTATTATTATTATAATATAATTTCTGTAGATTATATATGTAGATTATTTTTTATACTAAAAGGTTTTGTGTAAGTTTTTTTTACCTACTTGGTTGCGTTTTAGGTCGGGATAGGTACAATTATGTTGTCTTGTCGCTTGACGAATGGTGGAATGCATTCGCATAGTAATTATTTCATGTTGATTGCGATGTAGACTTGCTTGCCTGGTTATATCCTTACCATACGTGTAGGATAATAGTTAAATATTCATTTACGCAGGACAATTATCCTTCAAATTAATGATCTTGTATATATTACTATGTAAATCTGCGATATCTTATCCTCGTTTACAAATATGTCGTTTGTAAAACATCTTTTAAATCCGACTCCGCTATAAATTAACCTTCTTCGCTACGTAATTTTACTAAATAATCGTACAAAAAATTATCTTGATAGATGTTTACTAAAACTCTACATAATTTATTTAAATTTAATGTATTCACTTAAATAGAAAAATGTTTCGAGCTTTTTTTCGCTGATAATTTTACCTAATCCGATATTTTTTGTTGTTAATTGAATAGAAAACAAATGTTGCAGTTAATTAAATCAACGAAAGACTTGAAATGGCATTTTTCGATCCGGTAGGCTAGCCACAAAACAAGTATTTCTCTTAACTTTTAAGAATAGAGGCTTCTTACCTCTACATGTATGTATGTGCGTGCGCTCACTCTCTCTTTCTCTCTCTCTCTCTCTCTCACACACACACACACACACACACACACAATATATATATATATATTGGAATACGGTTAACATCCGAATTTGAGTTAATGGGTATTAATTAGTAATTTCCGTCACTATCTGTGTGATTAAATTTAATTTTAAATTCAATGTAGCGGTAGTTTGTACAGTGTACTTTAATAATCAGAGTCTCATCTTCGACTCTCTCTTTCTATCGTTGCTTTATATTACAGATCGTAAAGATCGTTGACAGATCGGTTACAGATCGTTGTAAACTAAAACAACGTAAAAAGATATGAAATATATTTGATGGAATGCTTAAAATTAGACCGGTTAAAATTTATTTCTAAATATATTTTTCACGGCCGATCCTGCTAAAATGATCTGGACCCCCTTATTTTCGTTTACCCTTGCAAACCGTCTTTGTTAGATAAGATGCACGTGCTTCTTATCCGTAACTGTCACGGGGTGTATCCGACCGTTAAAAAGGTATGATTTTGTTCTTTAGTAATTCAAAAGTCTTCTATTCTTTGTTCTTTATAATCTGAAAAAAAAAAATTATAAAATAAATGATATTTCTTGAAACAGAAATAAACTTGTGTCGCTAGATTTCTTTATGAGATAGAAATTTTACACACCGATATCTTAAACTTTTCTGAATTCCCGTTTCGCCCGGATATTTTGATAATCATATAGTATGCGGAATCTACAAAATACCGTATTTACGGTTACAAGATTATCTTTTTTTTCTTTTTTTTTAAAATAAAATTAAAACATTTAATTTTTCGTCGCTGTCACAGTCGACATTTTCACTTAATAGCCTTTTACATTATTTAATGTATTGCGAGCTCTTTGGAATCGGAATATTTTTTTTAATCGCTTCGGAAGTATAATATAGAGAAAAAGAATAGACCGGATCAAAATAAACACGTTTAATTTTTTACCAGTGAAGAATCGCCTTTAGAAAACATAAAACGTTTTAAATCGATATATTATTATTTTTTTTTTGTCTTCATTCATTTGACTGGTTTGATGCAGCTCTCCAAGATTCCTTATCTAGTGCTAGTCGTTTCATTTCGGTATACCCCCTACATCCAACATCCCCAACAATTTGTTTTATATATTCCAAACGTTGCCTGCCTACACAATTTTTTCCTTCTACCTGTCCCTCCAATATTAAAGCGACTATTCCAGGATGCCTTAATATGTGGCCTATAAGTCTGTCTCTTCTTTTAACTAAATTTTCCAAATGCTTCTTTCTTCATCTATTAGCCGCAACACCTCTTCATTTGTCATTTTATCCACCCATCTGATTTTTAACATTCTCCTATAGCACCACATTTCAAAAGTTTCTAATCTTTTCTTCTCAGATACTCCGATGGTCCAAGTTTCACTTTCATATAAAGCGACAGTATAGAAATATATATTTTCAAAAATCTTTTCCTGACGTTTAAATTAATTTTTGATGTAAACAAATCTTATTTCTGACTGAAGGCTCGTTTCGTCTGTGCTATTCGGCATTTTATATCGCTCCTGCTTCGTCCATCTTTAGTAATTATTCTACTTCCCAAATAACAAAATTCTTCTACCTCCATAATCTTTTCTCCTCCTATTTTCACATTCAGTGGTCCATCTTTGTTATTTCTACTACATTTCATTACTTCCGTTTTGTTCTTGTTTATTTTCATGCGGTAGTTGTTGCGTAGGACTTCATCCATGCCGTTCATTGTTTCTTCCTAATCCTTTTACTCTCAGCTTGAATTACTATATCATCAGCAAATCGTAGCATCTTTATCTTTTCACCTTGTACTGTTACTCCGAATCTAAATTGTTCTTTAACATCATTAACTGCTAGTTTTATGTAAAGATTAAAAGTAAAATAAAATCTTTGTTCGCCGTAAATCTAACTACTTCAGATTCTGAATACTGTAAAACTTAAAAATTTAATAAAATACCCCGTTTGTAAAAAATTAAAATTGTAGGCATTAGTAATGACCGAAATTCGAAACAGAATTGCAGCGCCTAGAGGTATTTGCTTAATTCTGAAATTATTCAATTAACATCTTCCAGTACGATATTATACGACCTTACGATATTCTGTTACCGAAGTCGGTCGATCCTTACGTCTTCGGTTTCTGTTACGTGCTAGTAAGTCTGACCTCGAAAGATCCATGCCGACGTTATCGGGGTATATAGAACTATAGAAATGGGGGTATAGGGATTAATTCGGTTTATTTTCTCTTAACTACAATAAGCTAATAAAAAAGAAAAACAATTGAAATATTACATGGATTTATTATTCTCGGTTCTGCTCTTACGCCCCGTTATCGGATACATTAAAATCTAGTCGAGATATAATTTTCCTTTAATCGGATGCGATTCCGAATTTAGCAGTATCGGTTTTATTTCATTTTGGCGGCTGGAATTTAGAACTTTTTTTACGTTTCAGAGCCTTTTCAAAAATAAACTTACGAAAAGCAAAAAATGTCAGGCGTTCAAATCGGGATTTTTTGTAAATTTTTTTATCGGTATAAGATTCCGAATATCGCGGGCCGTGGTTTTCATCCATTCTAAGTTATAATTTTGCTATTCATCAAAACCAAATAAATAACGCTTCTTGTACCGCCGCTTTCCATTAGTCACTCCATATTCGGACGACAATGTGTTCGAGTAAATTGAATCGTAGGATAAAATCGTTGTTGTGATCAACATTTGTTTTGTTGGTACGAGAATAGTATTTTTCGTATTCAATGAGTCAACTCAGTAACGATCTGAGCGCATATTTTAATTGAACTCCAGAGTTTTAACTTACAGTAGGCGGTCGTAGTCTGAAAAAGCCGTACGAAGGACATAGTAAGTTGTAAAAATACGCTGATAGAAATGAATGTCTTCCGAGGTGTTTGCATCGGTGGCATCCTGACAGAGTCCAAACCAATGACTGTGATGTCCGGAAAAGTCCAACGAAGTTAAGAACGAAGGAGGTGGTGTGGCGACAGTGATCGTCATAAGGCGGTCAACCCCCCCCCCCCCCCACCAACGGGAGGGTCAGGATTATCTAACGTTGACAAATGAAAAAAGATGCGGTTATTTTTCTTTATTTACAAGCGATAAAAATTTTTTTTTTCTTAAATGTCAATCAAAAAATAACGTCTGTTCAAAATGTATTTACGTCCTTGTAGTAAAGGAAATATTATGAGAGCGAAAAATTTCGGTTTCCACATTTCAACGGAAATATCTATTTTGATTATCCCTGAATCCATTTTGACTAGTTTCGGCGTGACGTCTGTACGTACGTATGTATCTCGCATAACTCAAAAACGATTAGTCGTAGGATGTTGAAATTAGCACTAACATCTAGTTGTGCACCTTCCCTTCTGATTGCAATGGAACTAAAATAAAAGTGTTCAAAAAAGCCCAAAATCCAAACAAAATCTTGATTTTGGACTTTTTTCTTAACTGCAGTAATAAGCCCCAATTGAGAGCTTTTCAACGGTATATAAGTGGTACTTATTTTCATTGGTTCCAGAGTTAAAGCCAAATAAAATTTTATTAAGGAAATATTTGGATTTTACAAGGAAAGACAAATCGGTTCGAATCAGACTTCATATACATATATTTTTTTAATTTAAATATATTGATTTATTAATAATCATTAACCTCTCATTTAAAAAAAAAAATTATGATGAATAATAATTCAATAACAAAAAAAAAAGAAAAAATATCAGAAGTTTTTAATGAAATAAAATCTTACGTACTTTTCATTTTAAAAAAATGTGTAAATTTAATTTAATAGGCGTACAAGGAAGTCATATGTCGTCCATATTAGATTTTTTCTGTTCAATTTTTTTGTAAAACCTGCACTTTTTTCTAACTTTTTCTGTTAAATTTTAATCGGAAATTTTTACGATTCTGTAAAATTTAATTTTGGGCGCTCGGAACACCCACAGTTTGGTTGAAATCAGAGCACCTCGAAATATTAGTAAACGATAATCGTTTACTAATTCTTCCCGATGGCAATTAACTTTTGTGTTTTTAATGGGAAATATTACGGTTAAGACTACCCGCTTATAACACTGTAAAAAGTATTTTATTTCGGACGATGATCATCCAGATGCCATCTGTCCGACCCCATTGTCCGAGGAGGGATTAAAATTATTTAATAGTTTATAAACGATACTCGAATGGAGTAAAATGAACGTATTCGCATTCGTATTTATAATATAATCTATGAAGAGGTTTTACTTAAATTTTTCCTTCATTATTTTACGTAATTGATTTGAAATTAAATCTTTTAGAGATATTCTATCCTATAGAAATTACGACTCTAAAATTTATGTTACTATTAATTTTATTTTTTTATTTTATTACGGTATAACATTACCTATTCCGATTGTTTTATGGCGATTTTTACTACGGCAATATTTCAGTAGCCGCTTTTGTACGTACGAATACTAAATAATTTTCTTTTTTAAAATATAAATTGATATCCGTCAACTATTGTGTATATATTCTTATTACATATAATTCATTTGTTTTTATTTCCTGTATTTATTATTATTATGTTATTATAATTTTGCGTTTATCCGTACCGTTTAGATGAAGTATTCGAGCTGCTATGATATTGTTTTACCGTAATTAAATAGAAAGTTATCGTTATAAAAACGGAGTATCATGTTTATTATAGCCATGTGTTGAAGTACGTTCTGAAATTTTTGAAATAAAAAAAATTCAACGTATTTTATTACTATTTTTATTTTACAGCTCTTGTAATAATTTTAATCATCTTTTTTACAATCGGTATCGTAATTCAGATCGTTAAAAAACTGTCTCATAATTCGATACTTGTAAATTTATTATAGAAGAAAGTTTAAATTCTTCTATCGTGTAATGAATCGTTAAAAAACACTAAAAACGGTAATTTGATTCATTTATAATAGAGAAATAAGGGCAGCGGTGTAAAGATGTTTATGTTACAGGTTTACATCCGTCTGAAGGGTGCGGTTTCGTGGAATATTTCAGTACTTCACATCTTCCATTCTTTAAACGAATGTTTTATATAAGTAATAAAACCCGAGCCCGTATTCGAACGGCTGTCGATTATCCGAAGGAAAGATCTTTTGTTACGATCTTTAATAAAGCCCGTTATGCAAAATCGTCGATCGCTTACTAACCGTTTTCGTTACGGATATTTTGATTCACCGAAGAATTTCGAACGGGGTTTTACGCCTGCTACCCGGGAGTCGAAGCGTTATCTCGGGTGAATTTATTCGTTTCTTGCTCGCCTTAATATACCCTTTATCTTATGATTTCGGCTTGATATCCGACGAATTCGTCGGAGAACGTTTTTAGTTACCGTCGGATAAAGGCAAAGGGGTGTAGCGGTTAAGGTGGATGGTTACGAGTAAGAAATAGATTAATAAAAATACCGATATCTTTCGATTTGTTCGAGTCGCCGAACATCTTTTGAATACATCTACCGTCGCGCTCGATGAATTAAAGTACACAAGAAGTTGGAAAATCTTACATTTCTTACAATTTCTTAAATCACGTTCAAGCCGTGTTAGTCGTTATTACTTCTTTTTATAATCAAGAATATCGGTTTAAGATTACGGAATAAATAGAATACATTACCGATTCTCGATTTATTCGATTAACAAAATAAAAGTTAGAATAATAATAAAATCTTCTTAAAAGATAAAAAATTGAATTTTTTCACTTCTTTAAATTACAATTTTTAGTAATCGTTACGGAATTAAAAACAACTACCGACTTACTACTCAGTAATTCGGTGCAAACTTCAAAATTGAATCGAGCCTTCTTCTTTAGAAAGAAGGTTTAATGATTGTTTTTAGAAAAACAATTATTTCCTCATTTTTACGACGGATTTATAAAACTCGAGTTTTTTAAAGTGTATTTTATATTTTTATTTTATAAAAAATACAAATGGAGTTATAAAAACATTTTCCTTATGAAAACAAGCCGTTCTTAACGCACAAAAGATTCGAAAACACCTTTTTTTCGTATTCATTTAGCGTATGGCACCAAAACATAACACCAATTACAGTCAAAAATTACAAACAAAGATTTAACAAATTATGCTACTGATTCTGGAGTCGCCATCAGGAAATCTTCAGGTTCCCTTCATAATCTGTCCTAGGGAAAACATCTGTGATGTGTTTAACAGTTTGATTTTCACCACACTCACAAAGGGGCGTCGGCTTTTACCCCATTTATACAGGAAATAGGCGCACCTACCATACTGAGATCGTATTCTGTTTAGAGTTAACAATGTCTTACGTGGCAAGTCAAAACCCGGCGGCCACGCTTTTTTCGTAATGAAATTTAGACGATAATTATAAAATAAAATAAGGACGAAAAAAGCGAGAAACGACTCGAAGAACCGAGTCGAGCGTGAATTACAGGTCTCTGGAGTTCATGATGTTTGGGGTAACGGTCTTTATATTAAATTAAATTAAATTGTCAGAGGGATCTCGTAAATGAGAAGTAAAGCTTGTATGTACATATAAATTAAATCTGTTTTCCCACTTTTTTGAAGGGAGTTAGATGACAATAATTTTGTTTTTATTTCTAATATACAATATACATTATATTATATATTATATAATAATAATATATATATATTATAAATATACAATTATATGCTACTTAATTTCAAAATTAGTGACAAGAAACGAAAATAAAAAAGGAAAGAAAAAATCAAGACATAACTTAATAAAGATAAAAAATAATGTAGAACTCAATAAATAAATTCTTAGATTAGTAAAGATTTATATATCCAGGCGATCCGCAATACAAGCACAGTTGAAACTCGGCTATTGTCATTTAAATAACATTTAAGTTTATTTAAATGGCAAAAAACTTTATTTAGATTCTGGAAAACTATAAATTTCTCATTAAAATGATACACACTTTCTCCTGCTTGAGTATTAAACACAGAACATTTCTTTTATTATGAAAAGATGTACCCGTTTTACGGGTAAAGACATGATGAACCTGTTTTACCGTTAAAGAACCAATAATTATTCTCTGTATTCTTTTTAGTAAACGAATACGAATATAGAAAATAAAAGTATGGTCAGTACTGTTCCACGTGGAACAGTATTTTTTTGCGATAACAAGCAAAGAGTGATTTTTTTTTTTATAACGTCCAAAATAATGTCAACTTTAACATTATCAGACGCAAAACTAGTCAAAATTAGTTGTTTTAATCAATCACATATATTTTCTAATAAAAGTGTCGTTTGCATCTGTTAAGTATAGGTTTGCATTCGTCGAATTTCCGATTTAGAATATAGATCGTTTATAATTATTTCTACATTTAAATATTCGTGATGATTGTTTAAAAACGCTTAAAACTAGAACAGATTTAATAACGATCGTTCAGCAAGAATTGTTTATTAAACAATAAACGGCGATATAGCGATATATTAGGTAGATCTTGATGCTCGGTGCCACGGCAGCGACAGCCGGAATTCGAATCATTCTACTATCTTTTAGCATAACATTTGCTTCGTTACCTAACAGCGAATGGACCTTCGTAAGATGTATTGTGATTGTAGAACACAACTTTTTAAAGTTTTAATCACCTCAACGTATATCTAATGTTTTAAATATTATTTTTACATACATATAAAGTTATGTCAGATTTAATTGCAAACAATATAATTTATACTGTTTCTTGCTATGATCCTAAGAAAAGTGATTCATTTACTGAGCTGTAATACTTAGCTTTTTCTTTTTTTTCCTGTTTAGCCTCCGGTAACTACCGTTCAGATAATACTTCAGAGGATGAATGAGGATGATCTGTATGAGTGTAAATGAAGTATAGTCTTGTACATTCTCAGTTCGAGCGTTCCTGAGATGTGTGGTTAATTGAAACCCAACCACCAAAGAACACCGGAATCCACGATCTAGTATTCAAATCCGTGTAAAAATAACTGGCTTTACTAGGACTTGAACGTTGGAAATCTTGACTTCCAAATCAGCTAATTTGGAAAGACGCGTTCACCACTAGATCAACTCGGTGGGTTTATAATACTTAACTTGTCCGTGTTTATTTTTACGTTAAATAAAATCACGATAGATTATAAACTATTTTTATATATGTCATAAGATTGTAATGTTAGTTAATTTATCATTTAGCATTTTTCTGCTGACATAATTATAATTCTTGATGAGAATAGGCCTACATTTTTAAAAAATTTAAAAATATACCGTAACATTTCTCTTTATAACATAATATTTATACATCTATAAAGTATAAACAGCAGAATTATAAAATAATTAAAAGTAATCCATAATACCATACGGTAACATAAAAGCTTGTATTTACAAGAAAGCGATTTGCTTCTGCGCGTGAAAACTAAACCGAATGTTTTCAGTTCGGATAACAGACACCGTAATAGCCTTAGTAGTCCAAGCTTCAAGATTCATTGCGGCAGTTGTACATCGTTAATACATATAAGAACTACGTATTAACAACCACACACACACACACACACACACACACACACATATATATATATATATATATATACATACACGTTTTTCATTCAAATATTGATGCGTCTTTAAACATCCTGACCCCGAAGGGGAAGACACCCACTGTGTAACAGTTTCGGTCGCCACTCCACTTCCTCCGTACCTAGTTCTTATGACCTTTACCGGAGGTCATCTTCAAAACCTCGGCAAAAGGCATCTCTCAACCTTTTTCTTGCCTCAGTCAGGATGCCACCGATGAAAATGCCACATATGACATTCCCATCGGTGTACTACTGTCCCTAAAAAAAAACCAAACAAAAAACAAATCACATCTGACGTTAGTTCAAACAAGACTTAGTAAACAAAATAAAAATAGGAACCGAAATCCACTACCTACTCGAAGGTAAAAGAAGTGAGTTCAACACGAAATACAATAAAACAAAACGAAATCAACAATGAAACTACAGAAGACAAACCAACAAAAAAATACTTAATAATTACAGAACAAAAAAGAAGACGGAAAAGCCTAGTGGGCACCCAAAATTCCCTCGGCAATCCTTTCTTTTGCCAAATAGTGTATGAAATTCTCAACTATTATCCATTCGGCCCGGTTTCGTTAATTGACACATATATCTAACGCCGACCCGATAATATCGAGTCGACAGATAGTCTCCGTGCGCATCAGCTCATACTTGACGTAAGGGTTGGTCATATCAAAATTTGTTACAGACAAGTGTTTTAGGTAATGCTTAGAGAACTAACGACCATCTTAAATCGATTCGATGCTGTGACTATTAAGGGAGGTATGATTTTTTTTCATTTTCGAAACCGCATTTTTCCACCCCTGGGCCAATGGTTAGTGTCATCAAAAAAAAAATTACTAAGATAAGTTTTAGGCCCTTATCCAAAGAATAGTAGGAACTTAAACAAATTTGATATTTTACTTGATAAGAGAGTTATAGCGATATTTTTTTTTTTTTAGAAAGCCTGTCCCCATTACCGCCCCCATGGTCCGATTTTGGCCGTTAACAAACTCGACCGAGATTTTGGGACGAGTTATTTTTAAGGAACAATTTGAAAGTGACTGGCACAAATTTACGGCAGTTATTGTGTTCACAAGAAAGTGAAATATATATATAAACTTTTGAGCTGATGGTTGTTTTGGGGTCTGGGGGATGTTAAACACGAAGATATGTCGAAATTTTCCGGAAGTCGGAATTTTCCGGAGTTGAATTTTTTCCATTACAATAAGTAGCTTTCTTATAAAATCTAGCTAAAATCTAGCAAATAAACGATCGGATATATAAATACTAATTTCAATATGATACTAGATAAATCTGTAAAAGAAAATTTAAAAATCTCGAAAATATCAATGTACTGATAGATATTTACATTTCATCAATATAAAGGAAATGTCTTTAAAAGGTATCCTTAGTTATTAAATATTTTTTTTTAAATAATTTAAATATTTGAATTTTAATTCACATCCTTTTCATTTCGTGCGTCCTTTCACGGTATCGTAAGTTACAGTATTTTTACAATATTCAATAATTTATTTTTACTATTAATTACACGCAACTACTTCCTTTGCCAAAAAAAAAATTAATCATCTTTTATTCGGTTATTACCCTTATTAATAAGTAAGGGTAAATATATAATACATAATAATTGTTTGCCTACTTTTAATCGATGATATCAGATATCGTTACTGACGTGACATACAAATTTACGCGGGTTATTCTTTCCGTATATTTATTTAATTATTTATTTAGCGTATGGTACCAAAGACACAACACCAATTACAGTCAAAAATAAGAAACAAACATGTAACAAATAAATATAAGCTACTTATTCTTGAGTCGCCATCACGAAATGTTCAGGAGTCCCTTCATAAGCTGTCCTAGGACAAACTTCTGTGATGTGTTTAACAGTTTGATTTTCACCACACTCGCAAATGGACGTCGGTGTTTTACCCCATTTATACAGGAGATAGATTTTTAAACGATCAATTAAACTTAAAAAGTTCGCCGTCGGTGAACTTGTAAATGCGAGATGTAAGTGCCGTCCCTCCCCCCTTTTCTGAATCGGCCGATAGTATTTGCTGTTAAATTTATTTAGTTCTGATACGTGTGTGCATTCCGTTTATCTTTTGTGCTGTTTATCTTTTTCGGTTTTTTATTTACTTTTTTCTTAGCTTTAGAATTCTGTTCGTAACATCTGAGGAAGATATTGTGTACCGGAACAGCTGTCGTGATTTTTAAATAAATTTTATGAAAATAAAATAAAATATTTTGTTTCTTTTTTGTCAAGTAGTTGTGCGATAGGTTTTTTCAATTTGCGTACTTTCTTGGTTGTACTGAAAGAAAAAACTCAATCATTTATTTAGTTTAAGATACCAGTTCTTTATTTTGAATACTATGCTTGCTATAGATATATGTGCACAGATTATGTGTCAACAGCTATCTGCGGTCATTTATCGCTTCTTAAAATAATTATTGTCTAGATTTGCAGTATTTGTTAATTTTAAATTCCGGGTAATAAATTGTCGTAACAATTAATTTTGATAGCGTATTATTTTCCAAAAATTTTACATTTACCGGTATAATGGTAATATTTTTGTGCGATAGTAATAGTAATAATATTAGCGGTATTGTAAGTATCATATGTTTGCGGTAACAATTTCATCGGGAGTAAAGTAAAACGGTTTCTGTTTAGTGAAAACAGATAGGAAATATTTTTAAATATTATTTTAAAATATCACAGCTGTTGCCCGTCATTCCACTGTTCGCTACTTCTTAGAGAACGACTTACGTGGTCCTATCATATTAAAACAAAGCGTCTTATGTTGAACAAAAAAGTTGCCCTTTCGATTAAAATAAAATTACTAGCTTTAAAAAATCTCTTAAACCGATCTAGATGTATGCCGCTCAGAGTTTTGGTAGTAGTTAGAAAATACATTAAAAATTGCCGTCCGGCAAAAACTTTTCCGTATAGTCACCGTATCATCAAATCACACACTTTGTTCTGCATTAAACGTCCCTTTCATAAAAGATTCTTTATAAGAGGTATACTCAGGATTTCATCCTGAATTACCGGTCCGCAATGCTCAGCGGATCAGATCCGCTGAATTTTATTCGAAGATCGAACTGTGGTATCTTTTCCATTAACGATTTAATAAATATATTTACTTTCAAATAACTATTTTTCTTTTCACTACTTCCTTTCTTTTACTCCTTTTTTCAAAATTATTCCTACACTGTCTGCTGTATGTTTTCTTTTTATATTTATATTTAATATTTTATTATAAACTCTTGATATTGCAGTACGAGTACAACATTAAAAAAAAGGTTAAAAAACTGCTTTAAGCCGAATTCATAACGATATTCGTCGGGTACATTCTTCGGTTCTACCCGCACCACTAAAAACACTGGAGGAAATAGATTCTTCCTTTAAAATATTAGACGTTAAGATGAATCATAAAGAATTATTTTTATTAATGGATTTCTGTGAAAAATTATATTTGGATATTTTGTACGGGAACGAATTTGAAGTTTTCGGCACGACTTACGATCGTTTACGCGGATGAAACTTTCAACGTTTCTCCAAAGTGCGTAGTGCTTTGAGAATTCACCGTTATAGCCCTCAAAGATGAATACTTAGGACTTTTTTTTCGGTTTCAAATAAAACCTCGAACGCTTAAATCGCAGTTTTTTGTCATTTTATTTAAAAATTTCACCCGCTCGACTGGATTTGGCTTCATCGACTTGACGAAATCATTTATCGAGCTGCGGGAAAAGCACTAGCTCCACTAGTCATCGAAGGTCGTAAGTTTCGTTTAGGACGAATCGGTCGAGGAAAGTCCAAGGATTAAACTTTAAACGATAATTCTTACAATTCTCAAAATCGTACAATTTTTAAAATACTTCTCCGGGCTATCGTTCCTGACGACGCAGTCGAAGACCTCGGTAAGCGTTTAGATTATTTAATCGTACGACCGATTAAATATTCACTTTATTCGATTTTTAAATAGAACCTGATTATTTTAATACACTTTTCATAGAAGAACGTACTCGGTGTAAAACATTTTTCGAAGTAGGAATATTGTCGTTATGAAGTTAATATATCGTTATACTTGTGTACGTTTGCGTATACCTATTATGTTTTACAGAGATCAACAACCAAGGATAGCGTTTTCAAATAATCAGAATTAAACCGGTTTTATAGTTATAGATGTAGGGCTCATAAAAAAGGAAAGATTTTAAACTTACATCGTCCTATACGATAAAAATTTAAGATGTCGAGCAGATGTACGAGTACTATAAAAATGTTCATCAAATAAAAAAGCGATAAACTCCGCAGTTCTTTCTGTGTCTGTTTCTACGAGCTCTGAACCGAGCATTTTGGTCGATTCAGATCGGATAAAGTATTTTATAACAGTTACCAAAAAAAATTTCATTTTAAAAGTATTTGTGAAAATCTCCTAATTACAAAAAGATTATGAAATCAAAAAATATAAATCCCGAAAAACACTTTCAGTGTGAAGGTAACCCCAGAAAGCAATTGTTTGTCCCGAATCCGAAAAAAGTTGATATTTTTAAAATTATAAAGGTTCACTCGCCACGGGCTGTTTTAATTACAAAATAATGTTATTCTAAACGATTGAGTAGCTTGCTTGTGTTTTCCCCCTTTTTTCTAAACCAGTTTTTTATTATATTTTGAAACAGCCCTGTGGTGAGTGAACCTTTGTAATTTTAAAAATATCAATTTTTTTCGAGTTCAGGACGGACAATTGTTTTTTGAAGGACACCTTCACATTGTAAGTGTTTTTCGGAGGTTTAAATTATTCACCATTTTTTTTAATAATGTTTTTGTCGTAGGAGATTCACTAACACTTTTAAAATGAAATTGTTTTTGGTGGTTGCGATATCTTTCTTTGCTTTGGTCGTGATGTATATTATGAAGTAAAATAAATAAAGAACGATTGGAGCGTTTTACTTTTAGATTGTAGTCGTCGATTTCCCGGCAAAAATACTTTTTCTTTCATAAATGGGTATTATTTATTAACTAATAATAAATATTGTATGTATATTATTTCCATTTAACTAATTATTTATTTATTTAAATAAATAATTTCTGTTCATCGCGATTACAGAATAGCAAATAAATTTCCTTAAAATAATTTACAGAGTATCCAAAGAAAAAGATACAAACTTTCATGTTTTGAAAAACTACAAATAAAGTCTTCTTTACCGACTTCAGCCAAAAGGACGCTCTCGATTCGAGTTGTATTTTTTTAGGGTATACATAAAAGAAAGATTTAAATATTTTTTTAATCTGCAGATAAAGTTCTTCTGTCAGCTCCGTCGTTAGTTATTTTCCGTATAATTTTAAAAGAAAAGCATTTTTAACGAAATATTAAACCGTTTAAATAGACGGTCGGAGATAATTCTTAATTTTACGTGTCATCATCATCACTTCATATCTCCTTTCAAATTGCTTTGCCGAATACAAAATAAATGAAAACGATTGAAAGTGAAAAGCAAAAGATTAAAATATAATAAAAATAACGACACAGGATAAATTTTATAAAAGTAAAAATTTTTGCCGTTCTGCGGAAGAAGACCGACTGACTTTTCGTTATTTTATTCTGTTTCCGCGTTCCAAGTTGCAGCATCATAACGAACCGCGCTTCTAACTTACCCCGCCCAATTTTTTTTCAACCTTGGATCAAATGTAACTCAAAAACGACCCGACTAATCTTCACCAAATTTTTAGTTCCGCCACAAGTTCAGATACATTGCTACAGTATATCTCGATTTTCAATAAAACTGATCAAATAGTTTTGGAGATTTTCTAGTCACAAAATTTTAAATTTTATACCTCACTATTTATATATATATATATATAAGAAAACCACAATTTAAGCGAATGGTTGTCAGACGTAAAGAAGATTTATTTTCACCCCCACCCACTCATGCGACCAAAAGTAATACCGTACTTTTCTTGAAACAGTCTGTAAGAAAAAGATTAATATAAAATTTAGTGAATATTAATATATAAGTATGCGAGTAAATAATTACATAACAAAGACATTATTCTACACTTTGAGTAAAATTTTAGCCGGATCCGAAATGACAGTATGTTCCTACTCATACCCGATCGTAACCGAAATTAAACGGCATTGATAGCCCGTATAAAGAAATCATTGTGCAAATTTCGGATAGAAATCCATTTACCCGATCTAAAAACACGATAACCGACATAAATATCCTTTCCGCCCTCGAATGAAATCGTTGGAATACATAACCGATGCTACATATAAATGTATCAGAATCATCTAATTAATACTCGTACAAGAATGTACAAAAATGAAAAAGTGTTTAAAAAAACCCTAACCCTTTATAGAGGTTTAAATAAAATCCCCGTAAAGTAAATATCAGACATCTTCTAACTTGTATAAAAATTTACTGATCTTTGAATAATATTTTCAGATACAGGACCCGTAAGATCTGTATCTCCCTCGCCTTAAACCGATCGTGACCGAAATTAAACGGCAGTAACGATCCGTATACAGAAAGCAGCGTACCAATTTTCATCCAAATCGGTTGACCGGAGGGAAAAATACGCCGGAACACATACATCCATCCGAAATTTTTAAATAGAAAAATTGTTTTTTTTCAGTTATAGAGTTGTCATGAAACGTCAAGATCTTCTAAAACCCAAAGTACAAAACTTATCCCCGATTATAGCCGAGAAAATAAAAATGTAGTAACTACATAATACATTTACTATCATATTATACGTTATTACTTAGTAGTATTTTGAGCTAGTCGTTAAACTATCGTATTACCTGATCGTTACGGTACTTTTTCCTCACCATAGTAATTACTTAAAAATTTATATTTTCTAATTTCAAATGGCATTTCATCCCGTTTTATCAGTGATTGTTCTTAATTATAGATGCACCATTTTATTCACCTCTTCAAACCCGTAAATATTATTTTTTGTAATTTTTAAAAATAACCATCTGTGATTGCAGTACCCATTATTTAGAAAATCTTGATAATCTGACTAAAACATCGGTCGGAAAACGCCGAAATTTAAATAGCATATCCAAAAACTAATAATTATTAAGCGGTTAATAGAATTCAGATCGCATCTTTTACTTAAGCGTCGAATCACGATAGATTAATCATCAAAAACTTTTAGTTATGAACTGAAATCGCACAAGAATACAGAACAGTGATTAAAATATAAAACAAGTTACATTATAATTATTTTGAAGCGTATTGTAATAATTTATTCTTACGATATGGAATTTGACAGACCCTACCTACTGATTACGAGCCCACTTAACGAATATTTAATGGTTTCCCTTATAATTAACCGTTAAAAGCCTGAACTTCATTCCTTTTTAAATTATGAATCTCGCGATAGGTTTTCCAAAAATCCAAAATGATAAAAAGTTCCGGCTCGCGTCCGAGCTCTAATCTTCTCCGGTTGGGTTTCCCCGGTTGTTTCCAGCACAGTAAAAAGAAAACGATCGTTATCCTAAAAGATAACGTTTTTCCAAAAATCGTATCGTTTTTTTCCGAAAACGATCGTTATCGGGCGGTGGACGGCATACGCTGTCGACCGCCCATTGTCGTCAGTATACGAGACCGACTTAATGTTTTATATTTATTTATTTAATCGTTTTTCCAGGTCAGACGATCGTTAAACAATTTTGAAATCAGCACGACTTCGCTCTTGTTACTCTTCCGATCGGTTACAATATTTTATGATATCACAAACTCTCGACGATGCGAAACTGTTTTGTAGTAAATTCTTCCACCCGGCACGTTCATGAAGATAATAAAAGTATCTAGGAGCGATTTCGAATCTTTATAACCGAATACCTTTAAGCACCTTTTCTTCCGAAAGACTTTTTTGTTTACACCGCCACATATAAGCTTTATCAATCAAGCTCGATACCGTCGAATGGCCGCGATCTCAGTACCAGCTTCGGTGCGTAATTCCTTGTTTTGTAGAAAAGTAAAAGCGGTCGCTTTATCGGGAACGTTTCGAATCGGTCGTATCTAGACTGAATAACATAGGGATGAATCATTATTTTAGATTTGATATTTGATAAGACTTAGCGATACCGCCACAAAATAAAAGAAAATATTAAATAAAAATAGTGAAATCGATTTTGTCTCGATAATCGTGGTTATTTAAAAAAAACGATAAGATAAGACGCTGATTCTATTTATCTTATTTATTCTATAAAACCTATAAAACCTAAACTATTCTTATTTATCTGTCGAACCAAATATAAATGTTTGGTTCGACAAAATAAAAAGTATTTATAAGAAATTACATCGATTACGCTTTGTGTGGTCGGTAGTTTTAATGCCTTGGAAAAATGTTGGTAGTTTTAAATATCTTGGTGAAAGAAGCTCTAGGAAAGTAGAAGCGGAATTACCAATGGCTTTCAGCAAGGTTAGAATTCTACATACAGCAAAAAGTGTACCTGATGATTTGAGAAAGAGTTTTTCATGATTTTGTTTGCAGTATGGCATTTTTCGGTGCAGAAACATGGACAATAAAGATACGAGAAATTCGATATATGGAAAGTTTTGAAATGTGACAGTAGAGAAAAATGCTAGGGAGAGAGAGTAACTAATGAACAGATCTATATTGGAATAGGGGTACGATTAAGACGATACAAAAAAGAAAAACTAATCGGATAGGCCACGTCCTAAAACAAGACTACATTCAAAAAGTAATAATTGAAGGTATTAAGGGAAGATGAAAAAAAAGGATAGGAATGTTGGATGATTTGAAAGGGAGACAAGGATAATCTAAAAGAAAAATCTCAAAACAGACCGAAATTTAGAATATGCTGTTTCTTTATACCTATCGATAGACAGTTCCAGTAAAGAAAAATATAACGAATAAATTCAATTGTACTAAGAAACATTTGAAATAAAAATCTGCTGTTGGATTGATTCCGTTTTGATTGCAACGAAACGCAATTTTTATTGTTCTATCCTTTATAATTGAAAATCCTGATTTTATCTTGTTGATCGGAAAAAGAACGAGATGGAATTTTATCAAAGTTTTAAATAGGTTGACGTAGAAACACTCAGGAAACTGGTTTTTCTTAGACTATTTCTGGTTTGAGTGGGAAAGATACAAATAATCAATCGATATAGCATTATCTTATTTGTATCGTTCGATTTAACATTAGTTAAACGCTGGATACTTTCAAACATTTGTATCTAATAATTAATTCGTCGTTCATTGTCTGAAAATACTTATTTCTGATAAGAGTAATACAGTGAAATAAAAAAATGATTATTTTACGTATAATTAATAGCATTTCCTCTATATACTATTTTAACTAGTATTAGATAAGATAATGAAAACAGTTAGGGATGTTAACAAAACTGCTTTTGGGGTCGAGGCAGGGAAAGAAAAAATAAAGGTAAATTCTTTAGCTTTCGAAGGTGATTTGGCTTTATTGGTGAATTCAGAAAAAGAGTCAGTTTCTCAAGTTGAGGATTTGAAAATAATTGCCGAAAAAACTGGTTTACAAATCTCCTTTTCTAAAACAGAAATAATGACAAATTCTAAACAAAACAAGAAAATCTTTAGAAATGACTTTTTTTCAAAATTGGATACAAATAATTTAAATATTTAGGCGAAATAATAACCTCAGACTGTTCGGATAAGAAGGCATTTAAAAGCAGAAAAATAGTTTTTGAGAGATTGAAATTTTTAACTACAAATATGTACATCAAGAAAAATTTATCCTTAATTACAAAATTGAGACGCTACAATAGAGTATTGAAACCGGTAATTTTCTACGGGACAGAAACCTCCAATATAAAAAATCTAGAATCACTTTTAAAAACTGAAAGAAAAATTCTAAGAACGATCCACGGACCAAGAAAAACGAAAGACGAATAGAGAATGAAGTCAAATAAAGACATTTACAAAATTACTCTAAAAAGAAGACAAAATTTTGTGGGAGATATATGATTCGAATGGATTCAGATAGATTAACAAAAAAATCTTGATAACTTTTGGAAATATAAAACTCCGCTCTTATACATAAAAAAAGTTAAGGAAAACCTAAATAAAGAAAATATAGAAATAAAAAATTGTCAAGATAAAAAAAAACTTTAAAAAAAAATCCGAAGAATAGAGGTTCTTGTGAATAAACAAAAAGAAAAAAAGAAAACGAATGCACTGGACGGAGGTACGAAAACAGCATAATGAAAGAATAAAAGAATTCTGGAGATGAAACAGGGAAAATCAGTAGAGAAGGGACTGAAGTAATATATACGTGGTCCTCTCCAGGCCTGTTCGAAAAAAATGGCTTTAATAGTATAAATATTGTAAATACAATACCATGCTACATTATTTAGAATAAAAACTGTACAATATCGTACAATTCTAGAATTTAAAAAATATGTAAATACAACTTATCAACAATTATAAAATGTTAAATTTATTCAAGCGCTTTCGGACCTTCTTTCATCATCAGGAGTATGCACTTGATTAAGTTTAAAAATGTTTAAATGTTTTCTATCATAACAATTAATTGTAACTATATAAAAACACTTCAATACTAAAAGTATAGTAACTGTCAAGGTAGAGTAAAAACATGTCATGTCATTAAAGGAATCTCAATTGTTATGGTAATATAAAATGAAAGCAGTTTATGGAAATGAAATTAAAACAATTTGGCCAACCTAATAATAATTAATTATTGTTTATAATTTGTTTAAATATAAAATATCTATATAAATATATTTGTTGGTATAAAATACCAACGGTGCCATGTTGCTAAAATTTAATCTAAATTTTAGAATTATAGAAAGTGAAATCGCATTACGTTTTTCACAATGAGGCGACTGTTCCGGTTTTACATTATTAAATTTTCTTTTTATAATTTTATAACAAATCGTAATAATGTTTTTTACACGACGATCGTGTAAATAAATGTAACTCTTACAAACTACAAGAGATATTCGGTGAACAAAAAATAAAAATTTAAAGAAAAAACTGTTTCCATTATTAAAGTTTATTATTATTATTTTTACTGCATATCGTATTCCATATGCATGTTACTCTTCACAACGGTACAAACACTTAACAAAATTATTCTACATTATAAGATAATAGCTAAAATAATTATTCAACACGAAAGCCGAATTATATTATGTATATTAATCTTGAACTACCGGTATGCACAACCGTCTTTACTAACTTACTGTTATTATAATAATAATAGTAATTTTTTTGCGAAGAGAGGTGGAAATACATTTACGCATGGAGTATCGGGATCCCACAGATGGTATTTATCCAATCACCATTAGCAGAATATCGTCTAAAACCACCCCCGTTTCTACGAGGACTCTACCCGAAACTGTTTAACACATTACTTCCGGCCGAGTCCTCCTATACTAACCTGAGAAGGCCGCAACCTAATTTTCAGGACTCTCCAGGTCACCCTTCTTGGTCCTGAGAATGCTGCCGACTAATCGGGCCACACTCTCCCAGCTGATCAGGTTACGGAGCATCATCGCAACCACGTTGTGGGGGCTCAAAGAACCGCCTCTAGTGTCCCTCGATCTGTCACCCAGCGAACACATTTGAAAAAGATGTGCTCGGCGTCATTCCGTACCCCGGGGCAATAGAGGTAGTCGGGGAACGGCGCTTTTCCTATGGCATGGAGGTAAGCGCGGAAGTACCCATGAGCCTTTAAAAACTGGGTCATGTGGTACTCCACCTTTCCATGCCGCCGCTCCGTCCACGGTCGGACCAGAGAGATAAGCCTTGCCGTCCATCCTTCTCTGGTCTCGTCGCCTCAGGTCTCTCATCATGCGAAAAACGTGCGAGTCTGTTCCTCATTAGTAATGGTCTTCCGGTCTTCGTCTGCCCGTCTGGCGTTCCTTTGCCAAAAGAGCAATGGGTATGACGCCGGCGGCCACCAGTACTGCAGGCTCGAAAACCATCCGATACGCGGAAGCGTCTCGCAAGGCCGCGGTGCGTTGCACCTGCGCGAACCGCTTCCAGTTTCTTTCGACTCTTAATGCCTGAGCCCTCACTTCCGCCCCATATAACAGAACGGAATGCACCGTGGACATCAGTAATTGCCGTCTGCTGGCCTTCGGTTCGCCGACATTCGCCATGAGCCGGCTGAGAGCAGTTCTGGCTGTCGCAGCTTTGTCGGCGGCTCTCCGAAGCTGCTCAGCAAAGCTGAGTCTTCGGTCAATCTTCATACCGAGGTTCTTTGTGGCCGGCTTGGTCTCGATATCCTCCATCCCGACCCGCAGGGAGAGGAGGGTATCGATACGCTTCTTCGATAGAACCACGATCTCCGTTTTGCTGAGGACTAGAGACAGGCTGGTGTCTTTAAAAAGTTTATATCTGAGTTTGTCATTAAAAAGTTTGTTGTATGTCGATTTAACTTCCTGTAGGGTTAAGGAGTGAGTACGTGGATGTACAAAGGTCCTTTAAGTGCTCTCGTTTTGGCCATTAATTTGTAATTAATTAGCTTTTTTTTAAATAATAATTATATATATTAATTATAATAATCATAGTAGAAGTAATAGTAGTGTTAGTGTTGTAGAAATAAAAATTACTACAGTTGTCATCTAATTTTTTTTTTTTAAGTTTAGCGACTACCATAACCATCGTCGTTTTATGTGGAACTTGGCGCTCATTAGTCATATATTACTAAAATGGGTAGGCGCACCACGTCAACTACTAAAAGATGTATGACATCAATAAATTAAACTTTATTTCGTCTAGACAACAATTCGCTGCCACGCGTACGTTGCTGAATGCCAGCAAATACCTGTCCACCATTTTCGTTTTACGAAATAAGATTAAGGAACAGGATGATTTATTAACAATGTCGGAAGGGGTTGAAAGCGATAAAAAAGCTTATTTTTCTTGCAAAATTCTCAAAAACGTATAATTTTAACAAAAAGAAATTAATAATACAGTCTGCAGGTATGCAGTTGTTATGATATAATTCCTGTAATATATAAAAACACACCATGCAGACACACAAACTTATACATCCATATTAAGAAATTAGTTTTCAGTCTTTAATTTTTGCTTTGTTTTTTTTTACAGTTTATAATGAACAACCAGAAAGGGATAGTTTGAACGGTCCTAGTTCAGTACCAGAAAGAGAAGGTGTTTCAGATACGCCGATCGACGTCGGTAAACCGGGCAACGGTGGTCGTCATAAATTAAGAGGTGGTGCTGGCGGTAGCGGCGGAAGAAGAACATTCCTCGGCCTGTTATCCGGCAGAGCATCGGACATGCTCGAACACACCGAGCCATTGTAAGTAGTATTAAATATTTCATTGTACAGTATTTCTGCAGCTTATTTATATTTTCTCCTTTTATCATTTATTTTTTGAATCGACTGAGAGTTCGGTCCGTTTTTTAACCGTTCAGCGGCAAAAATAATCGAAAAAAAAAGAAAGTTTAAAGGAGGAAAGCATTTTAATCGACTTCAGGTAAAGAGGAAGTTCTCGATTCAATTCTTTTTATTTAAATTGTGTTTATTTGCCGACTCCCGTGGTGCGAGTGTTAGCGTCTCAGCCTTTCATTCGGAGGTCCCGGGTTTGAATCCCGGTCAGGCATGGCATTTTCACACACTCTACAAATCATTCGTCTCATCCTCTGAAGCTTGCCTAACGGTCGATCCGAAGGTTAAAAAAAAAAATTGTATTTATTTGCCCTTTGAAATCAAATGTTGCAATCAATTCTTCATCGGTTCCCTGTAATTAAATAGCTTTGAAATGTTTCATATGAGTCCGTTCCGGTAAAAATATCATAAAAGATCATTAATTACATCAGTCGATTGATATTCGGCGAAATTACAAAACGATTAAGGATTGATTAGTCTAGCGGTTAAAATCGTCACCACAAAATTAGCTGATTTTCGAAGTCGAGAGTTCTAAGCTTCGAGTCCCTGTAAAGGCGGTTGCTTTTATATAGATTTGAATGCTAGACTGTGGATACCAGTGTTCTTTGGCAGTCAGGTTCGGGTTTTAATTAACCGCGCTTCTCAGGAGAGGTCAACCTTTTTCTTTCTTTTTCTGTTTAGCTTCTGGAACCACCGTAAGGTATTACTTCAGACGATGAATAAGGATAATATGTATGAATGTAAATGAAGTGTAGTTTGTACAGTCTCAGGTCGACCGTTCCTGAGATGTGTGATTAATTGAAAACCAACCGCCAAAGAACACCGGTATCCACGATCTAGTATTCAAATCCGAATAAAAGTGACTACCTTTACTAGGATTTGAACCTTAGAACTCTCGACTGCGAAATCAGCTGATTTGCGATGACGAGAGGTCGATCTGAGTTCGTTCAGACTACATGTTTACCGGTATACTTTTTCTTTCTTTTCGTGTTTAGCCTCCGGTAACTACCGTTTAGATAATACTTCAGAGGATGAATGAGGATGATATGTATGAGTGTAAATGAAGTGTAGTCTTGTACATTCTCAGTTCGACCATACCTGAGATGTGTGGTTAATTGAAACCCAACCACCAAAGAACACCGGTATCCACGATCTTTCAAATCCGTGTAAAAATAACTGGCTTTACTAGGACTTGAACTATCGGTATACTTACACTTACATTTCACTACATCTGCGGCTACTTCAGGCCTGGAAAGCCGGTAGCAGTAAGAGCACTTGCCTATACACACATACCCAGACGCGGCAGTTGCTGGTTCCAGAAATAGGTAAATATTCATTTAAAAAAATAATAAAATAACATGTTCCTTAACATTAACATAATTCAATAATAAAATAATAGCAATAATAATAATCAGGGTTAATGACCTTAGAAATCGACGCTCGCATATTTAAAAAAATACATACTTGTAAAATAAATATAACAAATAATTTATTAAAAAAAAAAAAAATAATAACAGCGCTTTTCACTTAAAGTTCATTTTAAAAAAATGGATAAACAAAAAATGTTTTAGACTTGTATTTAAAAACAAAAAGGGTGTAACACTAGCGTCGAAATAAATAAACTCAACGGTCGACAAACATTATCCCAAGAAATCCTGATCGCGCTGTAAATTTTTCAATACTTCTTGAGAGAAGACTTTTTTTATAACAATAAATTAGACGTTACATAGAAAATTTTGGAGATTTATTAATTAATATTTTTACGTCATCGTTTATTTTATATCTATAATATAAAACTGATATTAAAAATATTTTCCGGTGAAAATTTAATGATTTTAAATTAGTAATAAAGCCTAAATTAAAAAATAATTGGTTTTTTCGCATCGCAAAAACTTTATTTGAATTTCTCTTATATTCACGGTTTTTCCACTTTTTTCTCAAAAACGCATTTATTTTCATTTTTTTCAAAACGTATTTTTATTTCGTCCTTACTTTTCTAGCAAACAGCGATTTATACGCCAGGTAGATTATGTACTGCTTTTAGTGTCTAATTGCCAAAAATTTTAATATTTACAAAAAAAACAAAAAACTGAATAACTTGCTCTACAGCTGCCCCGTCTAACATTTTTAATTGCAGCCGTTATTTGAAGAACCGCTAACGTTTCAGAAATTATGAAAAATTTAAACATTTTTAACATTCTTAAATTTGGTCTCACGAGACTCCCTTTTTTTGAAAAAGTTTCCATGCTATCTACATTAATAATAAAAATTAATTTTCATTAATGGGAAAATTTAAAAAAAGGGGAGATACATCGGACCTGACTTAATAAATGGCAACAAGTACATACATACATTTCCGGGAATTTTTTAATGTTTTTTAAACTAAAGAGTCATGAAACGACATTTGTCAAATCCGTGATATCGAAAATTTTGGTCGACCATTATACTTTCCGTTTATATATACGCTGCAGCTTTAGAGTTACAGAAGGAATGTATGTTTTAAAAACCCTAATTTAAAAAGGAAATTGAAAAAACAAATTCTCTAAATTTTGAATTCTTTAATTTTAGAAGTCAGCACCAGATTTAGCTACAAATTTTTATAAATCCTTAACTTACATCGATTTCAAAAAGCCGAATTAAAAAAAGAATTTCACTTTTTAGGGTATATTTAAAAACATTATCTTATATATTTCAGATTTCTTTCGTTTATATACGGGTGGTCCTACAAAAAAAAGAAACACCGCATGAAAAAATCTGTTAGCGACAAACTTTTATTTCAATAAAAATGTAAAAACTTTTTTCCGTAAAAAACGTTAAGAGACTACGACTCTACGCCGGAATACAGGATTACGTTTTATTTTATGTTTTACGACAGATTTTCTTGAATCTTCGCCGGAAAATAATTATGTGTTAGATATCAATAATCAGAGATGATATATGTACATGTAATTACTCTGTAAAACAACTTAGTCCTAAACGATGATAACCTCAAAAAACGAAATTAGATTATTTTCACGTAGACGATGTAATCTTTTGTTAAAAAGGTTTTCCTTTTATCTGATAAAGTTTATAATGGAACCGCTGGCGTTAAAGTTCTCTGGAAAATTAAAAAATAATACTAAGGAGTATCTCGTACATTAAAAAGACAAATTCGGTCCGATTCGAAAACCTCCTCCTTTTTGAAAACGTTTAATAAGAGTGGAAATAATAAATCATTTTTTTAACGCATTTAAAATTCTTCTTCGTCGTTGTAAACTGTTATTTCCATTCGATTAACCTTAATTATTCTGTTGTTGATAATAATAATTATAATAATAATATATTATAATTTATTATGGTGGATTAAATGTTTTTACGTGGAAAAAATACTTATAGTTCGGATAATTGATCGTATATAATTGGTGATATTTATTGGTGAATTATTATTTTTTATTCGATATTTATGGAAAAATATTTTTAACTTAATCTAGTTACATTATTAGCCTGTCGTGTGTCAGTATTTGCAAATTTTATTTTTTTATTTACTTATGTGTTCTTTAAAACGAACGTAAGATTTATTATTCTGTTTTCACAGTGTACAAATTGTTTATACGATAGACAAGACAAATGAACAATTTATAAAAATGGATTTTTATTTTCTAAAACTACCAGACGTATTTGTTTTGTTATAAGGTTATGTCAGGATGCGGTAAAAAACATACTTTGAACGGTTTACTTTACATCGAGACAAAGCTTTTTTATAATTTTTGTTAAAATTTATGATTCGATGATGGAGACGCAGAAGATAATCCCGATAAAATTAGAAGAAAAGTGTTTATTAACGAATTTCGGAATCGAACGCGGTATGATATCGTTCGGAACGGTCACGATGGAATCTTACAAACACATATGCGTTCGAGATGCGTTGTCTTCGCGTTTATTAATTATAGATACCGACGACATCACGAACGTCGTAAATTTAATGAATTTTTGCGAATCGGCGGTCGTAAATCCTGTCGACAAAGTGGTTGCGTTAAAACTTCACGGCGATTCGTCGAGTAATAGAAGAATACTGCAAATATTTAATGTAAATTTAAGGACCCTAACGAAATCTTACACGTTCGTCGACGCAGATATAGTTTTACTAAAATGGGTGTCGCCCGACACTCTGGGAATCGTGACCGAGAGTTCTGTTTATCACTGGAGCGTAGAAGGCGATAACGTGCCGATAAAAATCTTCGACAGACACGTCAGTCTAAAAGGATGTCAAATAATAAATTACAGAACCGATTCGACATTAAAATGGTCGCTGCTGATCGGATTATCGGCGCAAACGAATCGTGTCGTAGGATCGATGCAACTGTATTCGTCCGTCAGAAAATGTTCTCAAATTATAGAAGGACACGCCGCTTGTTTTACCGGATTTAAGATCGACGGAAACGAACAACTCAGCACATTAATCGCTTTTATCAATAAAAATTCGAATAATTCAGTAAAATTACATATAATCGAAGTGGGTCAACCTGTTGCCGGGAATCGTAACTTTATTAAAAAATCGATCGACGTATTCACCTCCCCCGATTGTCAAAACGATTTTCCAGTCGCCATGCAAATAAGTGTAAAACACGCTCTTATTTATACGATTACGATGCACGGTTATTTGCATCTGTTCGATGTCGAAACCGGTGTTAGTATTTATACAGGTCGAATTAGCGAAGAAACCGTATTTTCGACGGCCAGCGACGATGTAACCGGAGGTATAATGTGTATCAATAAAAAAGGTCAAGTTCTGTCAATCGGTATCGATGAAAATACGATATTATCGTATTTAGTTAACGTATTAAAAGATAACGATCTAGCGACTAAAATCGCCTTACGCGATATTAATTTTAAAGGGGCCGATCTAATTTTTATACAAAGATTTAATCATTTATATCAAACCGGCAAATATTCTGAAGCGGCAAAAATCGCAGCAAACGCGCCTAACGAAATATTACGCACGCAACATGTTATGGAACAGTTACAAAAGATTACTTCGGCGCAATCCAGTGAATCTTTATCACCGTTGTTACAATATTTTGGATTCCTGTTAGACGGCGGCTGTAAATTGAATTCGCACGAATCTCTCGAATTAAGTAAACGCGTTTTGAATCAAGGTAAACGACAATTGTTAGAAAAGTGGTTGAGAGAGGATAAATTATTTTGTACGGAAGAATTAGGAGATTTAGTTAAAGGAAGTGATTCCGTATTAGCTCTGTCGATATATTTGAGAGCGAATATTCCTCATAAAGTGATCAGCTGTTTCGTAGAATCGAAACAGCATAAAAAAATAATGTTGTATTGTAAAAAAGTCGGTTACAAGCCGGATTATTTGAGCGTATTGAAAGATATACTGACTTTAGATTGCGCGAATAATGGCGTAGATTTTGCTAAAATTCTGATAGAAGAATTAAAATTAGAAAAGGATGAAGAGAAACTGACAGCGGATATTAACGAGATAGTCGACGTATTTATGTCGTTAAATATGATACAACCGTGTACGGCGTTTTTATTAGAAATATTGAAAAGTAACAGACCGGCACAGGGTAATTTACAAACGAAATTAATAGAAATAAATCTGTTATCGGGGGCGCCTCAAGTAGCCGATGCTATACTGTCCAATCGAATGTTCACGTATTACGATAGAAATTACGTCGGACAGCTTTGTGAAAAGGCAGGTCTTTTACAGAGGGCTTTAGAACATTATACGGATCTATACGATATTAAAAGAGCGGCGATTCAAACTCATCTGTTGAACGAAGACTGGTTGGTCGATTATTTTAATAATTTATCGGCCGAAGACGCTTTGGAATGTTTAAAAGCGATAATCTCTACTAATATAAGACAAAATCTACAATTGTGCGTTAAAATATGTAACAGATATCACGAACAATTGACCGTCGACGCCGTTACGGAACTTTTTGAACATTTTAAATGCTACGAAGGTCTTTTCTACTTTTTGGGATCGATTATAAATACTTATAACAATACCGATGATGGAGTACATTTCAAGTACATTCAATCCGCGTGCAAAACCGGGCAGATTAAAGAAGTGGAACGCGTATGCCGCGAATCGAATTATTATAATCCGGAAAAAGTTAAAAATTATTTAAAAGAAATAAAATTAGCGGATCAATTACCGCTGATTATCGTATGCGACAGATTTAATTTCGTCAACGATTTAGTTTTGTACCTTTATCGTAACAATTTACAAAAATACATTGAAATTTACGTACAAAGAGTTAATCCGTCGCGTTTACCGGACGTTGTCGGCGGTTTGTTGGACGTCGATTGCAACGAAGATTGTATTAAAAATTTAATAATGACCGTGAAAGTCGGACAGTTTTCTACGGAACGTTTAGTCGAAGAAGTGGAAAAAAGAAACAGATTAAAAATGTTATCCGTTTGGTTAGAATCGAGGACTAACGAAGGATGTACAGAACCCGCCGTACATAATGCCGTCGCAAAAATTTACGTAGATAGCAGTAACAGTCCTGAAAGATTTTTAAAAGAAAATCGTTATTACGACAGTATCATCGTGGGAAAATACTGCGAAAAACGCGATCCGCATTTAGCGTGTATCGCTTACGAACGAGGTAAATGCGATCAAGAGTTTATCGATGTATGCTACGAAAACAATTTATTTAAAAATGCGGCCAGGTATTTAGTAAGAAGGTGCGATCCGATGTTATGGAATAAGATACTTACACGGGATCCTAAGGTTAGCGACGGCGATCGATGCAGGAGACAACTTATAGATCAAATCGTACAGACGGCGTTATCGGAAACGCACGATCCCGAAGAAATATCTATAACCGTTAAAGCGTTTATGAAAGCGGATTTACCGAACGAACTCGTTGAAGTTTTAGAAAAGATTGTACTCGACAATACTGCAGTATTTTGTAGCTATAAAAATTTACAAAATCTATTGATATTAACCGCTATAAAATGCGATAAAAATAAAGTTTTAGATTACATAAACAGACTGGATAATTACGATTCCAAAGACGTGGCTACTATTTGTGTGAAAAATGAATTGTACGAAGAAGCGTTCAGTATATATAAAAAATTTAATTATAATCTCTCGGCCGTACAAGTTCTGATCGATAACATACAGAATTTAGATAGGGCGTACGAATTCGCCGAATGTTGTAACGAGCCGTCTGTTTGGAGTATGCTGGGTAAAGCGCAATTACAAAATAATTTTATAAAAGGCGGTGTCGATTCCTTTATCAGAGCCGATGATCCGTCCTCTTACGTTAACGTCGTAGAAACCGCTCAAAAATCTGAAAAATGGCATGATCTGGTGAATTATCTACAAATGGCTTATAAGAAGATACGCGAACCGTACATAGAAAGCGAACTGCTGTACGCTTACGCCAAAACAAATCGCTTAGCCGATTTGGAAGAACTTACATCGATGCCGAATAACGCCGACGTCTTAAAAATAGGTGACAGATGTTTCGACAATTTCATGTACGAAGCAGCTAAACTTTTATATAATAGTATATCGAACTACGCTAAATTATCTGTAACTTTAGCTAATTTAAAAGAATTTCAAGACGCCGTCGACAACGCGCGAAAAGCTAATTGTACTAAAACTTGGAAAAAGGTTTGTTTTATCTGTTTAAATGATAACGAATACCGTTTAGCTCAGATATGCGGTTTAAATATCGTTATACACGCCGACGAATTACAATGTTTAATAGATTATTATGAAAACGGCGGTTATTTTAACGAATTGATCGATTTGTTAGAAACAGCATTAGGATTAGAACGCGCGCATATGGGTATCTTTACCGAATTATCCGTATTATACGCGAGACACAGGCCAGATAAAATGAAAGAACACGTCGAATTATTTTGGTCGCGCGTCAACATTCCTAAAGTCTTGAGAGCGGCGGACGAATCTCATCTTTGGCAAGTTTCTGTGTTTTTATACGATAAATATGAAGATTACGACAACGCGGCGATTTGTATAATGGAACATCCGACCGAATCTTGGCGGGAAAATCATTTTAAAGATATCTTAACTAAAGTATCGAACATCGAACTTTATTATAAAGCTATACAGTTTTATATGACGTATAAGCCGTTATTGATTAACGACCTGTTGACAGTTTTAGCGCCGCGCGTCGATCATACGAGAGCCATCGCTTTGTTTAACGAATTAAATTGTTTACATCTTATAAAACCGTACTTGTTATCTGTACAATCTTTGAACAATAAATCGATCAACCGAGTCTTAAACGATATTTTAATCGACGAAGAAGATTATCAGACTTTAAAAAATTCTATCGATACGTACGATAATTTCGACAGTATAATGTTGGCGCAAAAATTAGAAAAACACGAATTGATCGAGTTCCGACGTATTTCAGCGTATTTGTATAAAAACAGTAATAGGTGGAATAAGAGCATCGATATCTGTAAAACTGAACGTTTATATAAAGACGCGTCCAAGTACGCGGCCGAATCTAAAAATTCAAAGACCGCCGAAGAATTATTGTATTGGTTTTTAAACAACAATCTTCATGATCATTTTGCCGCGTGTCTTTTTCAGTGTTACGATCTGTTACACCCGGACGCCGTTTTAGAATTATCTTGGAGATTTAACATAACCGATTTCGCTATGCCTTATTTTATACAAGTGATACACGAATACATCGGTAAAGTAGATAAATTATACGATACGTTAACCGGATTACATTTACCCGAACGACAGAACGATAAAGACAATAACAATAACAACGGCGATAAAAAACCTCTGCTGTTGGCCGCAGAAAGGAGATTGATGTCGACCGAAGAAACGATCGGTGCCTGCGTTCGCGTGAGCGTACCGTCGACACATTCACCACCGTCACCGATATCCAGTAAAGTAATTACTTCGTCACAATTATTAGACTTAACCGGGATGCGGTCGTCTAGTATTTGCGGTGCAAATAATTTAATATAAATTAAAATTTTTATGGTATTACTTTTGTCGAAACGAGTAGCACAAAACGCAAAACAAATAATAATTCCTATAAAATTAACAAATTGAAAAAAAAATCGTTTCCGAAAATGATCTATTCTCACTTTTCTTTGTTTGTTTTATTTTTGGCCTATCAGCGTTATTTTATTATTATTATTGTTACATCTTAACAATACTGTCTGAAATATTAATGTATGAAAAAAGTAAATCGTCTCTTATAATCGTTATTATAAATTAAAAAAGGTAATTTTTTTATTTCTCTTTATATTTTTCTTTACTCTTGAATAAATTTATAAAAAAAAAGTTTTTATTTATTTTTTTTTTCTCTATATTACGATAAAATAATATAATTTAGTCTCACCGATTTTCAATTAAAAAAAAATTCTGTTTTAAACCATATGAAAATTCCAGTAATGAATTTAAAAATATAAATTTTAAGAACGGATTAAAATCTTGTTTTGGCCTTAAAGTCCATAGATTATATTCTTACAAAACGAAGAGTTTAAGGATATATAAATAAATACATATATTTTAGAGAAAGAAAGACAAATGCACAGAATGACAGAGAAGAGTGGTTTGCTTGGCATTTCTCCAGCCACCACCCCATTCGGTCGCCCTAAAGCATAAGACCGAATGTCTGTGCCACAAACGGCTACTGAGCCTCGAAACAATTTAGCGACCAGTGTCTTAAATAGTAAGCATCTAGAGCTTACCTAACAACGTGAGCGGACTAAGCTCAGTGCCATACACCACCGGCTTACATGTACCAATCGCTCATTTGTCATATATTTACTAAAATGGGTAGGCGCACTCCGTCAATTACTAAAAATATATATGATATCCATAAATTAAAATTTACTTTGTCAAGACAGCGATTCGCTGCCACGCCTAGGTCGTTGAATGCCAGCAAGTACCTGTCCGCCATTTTATAGCGCTTGGAGCCTTAATTGGGTGGTGGTCAGCCATACTCAGGGTTAGCTTCCCACGGCAATGCGGTAAGAGTCTTTCCCTTAAGTAAGCTACGGATGCCGGTTGAACAAAGCAACCGCATCTAGGAACGCCCAGGTAAAGGCTCTCAGGGCTTGGAACGGGGGGGGTGGTGTGGCTACCGGTAACCTCACAAGATGGGTGTTTTCCCCCTACGGGGTTGTGATGTAGCTCCAGTACATCACTCTGGTCTCCTAAAGTGCGTCCAGAGTGCTGTGCGTTTGGTCTATTTTCATAGATTTTCAGGCTGTCTTGTTGAGTGTGTACCCTCCAGTAGTATTGAGCTTTCTTGGACTTAGGCTGTTAGCACAAGTGGAGTTTAGACTTGTCCTATCCAATTGTAGCGGAAGTATTAAGGTGCGGTTTTCTACAACGCGTACCCGCCTCATCGCGGCTGAAAGGTGGCTACGACTCCTGGTCGTAAGACCCCGTAACAAGCAAGGGAATACCCCCTAGTCCTGCTTGCGTTCTTTTTAGAACGAGGGCCGTAATCCGTGGTTGCCTGTAGCCGATCCAGTAGCGGCCAAGAGGTACAAAGAAAGAGTGACAGGAGAATACAGAAGGTCCTTAGGTGTCCGTGGCTCGCTGCGGACAGTAGTCACATTCTTGGGCTTGCCGAGTCCTTTGGTAGGAGGAAGACAGCGAGTATGTCTAAATCCCAGGGTAGTGAGGCTCTGACCACGCTACTCTGACCATGATAGAGGACCAACTGTTAATTAGGTCCGGGCGGAAGAGGAGGGTGGAAATTTCCCCATCCTCCTCATTTTCGGAGAGTGAAGTCTCGGACATGGATGTAGGGACATCCACCCGGGAAGTAAGAGCCGACCTGTTGATCAAAGAGTTCTAGGCGGCTAAGGACAGACCTGGCAGTTCTGTTGCGATGTTGGCTGCAGCGCAGCAAACATTATAATGTTTGCTGCTGATGCAACAAACATTTGTGAAATCAAAGATCGACACACAGTTACAGATTACAGCCCCCGCTCTAAAAGAGCGCAAACAGGACTAAAGGTAAAGGCCCCTTTGCTCGAAACAGGAACTTGCGACCAGGAATCATTGCCACTCTTTTCGCCGCGATTAGGCGGATGTTCGAACAAATCGTATGCCAACACCACGGGGTGTAAGTGAATGAAGAAATAGAGTAGAATGTTGTTGCGTAGCTGTGTAAGGGTATACGATGTAATTCGTGTAGTGTTCTTGGTGTAGTGCATTTGTATAGTATAAAGTGTTCTGCAGCTTTGTGCGTAGTGGGAAGAAAAGCTGCACTGGCTAGGCCCGTGGGGACGCCAGTCTCCAATATCTTAAAGAATAACTCCCCGTCGGGAACCTATGAATTGAAGGCATCGATAATCGCTGGGGTCGAAATTAAACAGAATAATTGAGGACCGACATTCATGTTGACACGCAGTTAAATAAAAAAATCTTAATAATAAAATCATCATAATAAATAAAGAAAAAAGAAATTTGTTATTCTGATACAATAATTCATTTTATAGAACGGGTCAGGAACGGATAGTATGCTATTTTTCACGGATAAAAAACGGAATTGCCTGAATAGAACAAGAGATCAGAACTGTATCATAAAATCAACTATAAAATAAAAAACAGATGTGATTAAAGCTTATATCAATTATTTCAAAAATAAAAATACGTAATGATATTAAGTATAACGTAATACAATAAGCCGTATAAATAATAAAAATTATTTTGAGAACTGAACGGGTTGCAAAAAAATCAGATTTTTTTATTAGCTACTTCATTTATTAGAATATCTGCGACGGCGATCAAGTCGGTGGGCTAAAGTAAAAAATCAACAAAAAAAAACTGACAGTTAAAAAAAGTAATGTAATGTAATGTTGATGTACTGTATTTAGAAGTAAACTGTAGTGTCCGACCAGTTAATTTTTGATAGATTACTAGTTACAGATTTATTGCGTTATCTTGTCTTTATTAAATTTGTAACAGATTATTGTAGACTTTCGATATTTAAACTTGTAACTAAATTTATCTTTGTTTCTGAAAAAAAAACTCCGTACATTACCCACAAATACTTTATACGCAGTGTATTTAATGCTGTAGTCTATATTCATAGTAAAATGAAAAACAATTTATACGGTCAACAAATTCATTTTTTGTTATACCACAAAAAGTTGAACCTATAATGTAGGTCTCGCCATGTCTCTTTAGATGTTAAGTAACCTTCAGGAGAATAGCGTCTTATTACTTTTTAAAGTGTTTTTAAAACACTGATACACAGAAAAACGTTTTTTTAATGTTTCGCTAAGTGTGATACCATTTCTTGAATTGCTTTTTTGCATACATTACAGATCTGTAAATACAATTTTTCATCATCCTTAATTTTAAATAAATTACGCTTCAAAAAAATTAAGGGAAAATATATTTAAAATCTGTAAAATTTATAATTTTGCATGGCCATACATGTGTTAGAATGATTTCGCTGATGCTTTTCTTTAATAAATAGCCTCAGGCCCATCCCGAATTAATGACCAACAGTAATTGGCTAGCATGTTAGTATTCCATTTCCCTTTACAGCGGCTTTCCATCACCGAGATGTCTTGGTGGAAACGTTCACCGTGTTCGTCACTTACGTCCCCGAGGTTGTCCGGGAAAAAATCCAGTTGTGAGTGGAAGAAATGTATTTTCAAAGACATATTACATCCAATAGCTCTGTATGAAGTTAGACGTTGATTAACAATATCGTGGTAATTGTCGGATTTTTGTTTGCCGAGAAAGTTTTTGTAAACGTCTTTAAATGAAGCCGAAGCTGCACTTTCTACATTATTTAACATTTGGGTTAAATACATTATCTTTGACCAACTCTCTTATTTGAGAACCAACAAATATTCCTTCTTTAATTTTTCCTTCACTTACATTCGGAAATTTCTGCCTGGTATACAAAAGTCCGGGACTGTCCTTCTTCATTGCTTTTACAAAATTTTTCATTAGTCCTAGCTTGATATGGAGAGGGAGTAAAATTTTTTTTTGGTTCAACTAAGGGCTCGTGAATATTATTCACGAGCCCTTTTCCCACTTGGAGTTAAGTTGTCTCGTTTCTTCCACTCTTTGGTAACATAATATTTATCCCTTGCTCGACTGTTCCATTCGCAAATAAAACACATGTACTCTTAGTATTGTCTAACAAAATAGCTATAACTTTCAAATCATCACATATGTTCCAGCTATGTTTTTATAATTTATTTTTTCAAGAACCTTTTTCATCACATCGTATGTATCTTTCAAATTAATACCATGAGCGATTGGTATAGAAGGTTATTTGTTACCGTTGTGTAGTAGAACCACTTTTAAACTACTTGCACGAATCTATGAAAAGGCGCCAGTCCTCAGGTTTATGAACTTGTCCTAAGTGCAATATAAGCTCATCAATATTTGTGCAATGAACCAAATTATTTTCATCAATAAAGTACTGAGAAAGTTCTTTTTGTCGGCTTCCCCAAAGCCCGAAATTTGTGTAGTTTTTTAAAGTAAATTCCAACCTTGCAGTCTTGTTTCTAACAGTTTAGCTTGATTTTTTATATTTAAATCCCCAACCAAGTCATTTAATTCACCTTGTGATAAGATGTGGCTTATTGGAAGTTAATTCAAAATCAAAATCATTGTTGTCTTCTTCAGTACTGCCTGATTCTACATAGCTGCTTTCGAAACATACGTTCACAGTTGGCTGAGGAACTGATATAAATACACTGTGAGGTACAGGCCTGATTCCAGATTGCAATGAAGGAAATTTTACAGCTTGTTTAGATTTTTAGAAATTCCAGACACACTTTTTAAACAAAAGTAACAATCGGTTAAATGATCCTTTGATTCACGCCGAACCATAGGTACACCATATGTCTTCTTTGTACCTCTCAGGCATCCTCTTAAATAAACAGAACAATTAGTAGCGTACTATATGAGGAGCTCACGTCATATTCTGATCACCAATTTTACACTGAAAGTAAACAAATGATGTGCTTTTTTAATTAAAGGTGTAATGTTTTTTCTATTTGATTTTACGATAAACTCACCACGTACATAACAAAAGGCATTCACATCATTTACACAATTTCAAGGCATTATGACACTGCACTGTTAACAAACTTAAAACAGCAATAAAACTGAACAAAAGTAATTCATTCCTAAATCCAGCGCTTGATACAAACAAGATGAATTTTCAGCTACATGTTTTGACCTGCATAGACATGATTGATCTTGTATATGAAGGCTCACTTGTCAGTTTTAGATATGATGTCATAATATGGGACTATGATTTAATTCTTTGTCTAGTATTGTTTATTTATAGCTTATAAATTATGTTAACAAAGTTAAACAATAAAAAATGAGCTAACAAAATACAATATAGGAGCTTAAAATGCTAACTATACGTTGAAAAATGAAAAAAAAATCTTTAATTACAATTTAAAACATTTTCAAAAATGGTGGGTGATAGAAGATTTTAAGTTCATATTCATTTTCAACATCAAAAAACAGATTAAAATCCCGTATCGCATGTTAAGAAAAAAATATTATGTTTATCAGAGTAATTGTTTTAGTATTATGTTAGATCTGTTGTATTCATAAAAGCTCAGTTTGGGTGCGCTAATTATTTTTTTTGAAAATAGTATTTGTATTCTGTTGTAAGGATAGTTATGATTCTAATTATATTTTTTTTATTTTTTTTTTTCGTTTCAGTTGTTATTTATGGGTGTTACTCAGTTCATTATATGGAAAATTGATAATAATATTGATGATATGTTTCACGTTGTTGGAAGTGATGGATAACTCTGTTAAACTACTCTCGTTGCAGGTACGTGTGTACTTATATTTAGTAACTTATTTATAAATTAGCGATCACAAATTGTAACCTATTTTCCCGTCTAATTTGTGTTAGAACAGAACTTAATGAACGTATAACTTGTATTTATAACAGCAAAAAATATAATACTCGTATCTACTTTTTGCTGTTGTCTGTACGTCGATTGAACTCCATTGTTTTTATCTTACATTAAATACAGACGGCTGTAATATGTAATAAAATACTATAAATTTAAAAAAAAAAATTAAGGATGGTATATTTCACACTTTAATTTCTGTAACTATTACTGTTCCGTTTAATATAATTTTTATCATATCGATAGATCTACATCCATTATATTAAATTCTACGGGTCGCAGATAAACCTCGATACCTGTTGAATGAAACCGTCATACGATTTACCTTCACTTATATTTACGCCGAAACTATATTCCCTGTCGTTGATGGTTCGCTCGCTGTAGACGCAGTTGAACGACGAGGCGAACGATTTCATAGTCGGTTATTTAAATTTATTCCTTCAATCGCTTCTTTTAGTACTTCGTGTGTGTTTGGCTTCGTGTATGCTTTTTATCTTTTTACATAACCGCAAAACAAAACCGCCAGCAGGAGGGATGATAATCTCGATGGCAAATATCTTTTTGTATTTGCACCGTCTATCGTTGTCATCCACCGTTCTGTAGCAGAAAAACAAAATAAATATTCCTATTTATTAAAAAAAAAAACCATGTCATTTATGGACGTTTGCCGTCAGTAGAATAACATTGCAAACAACGCATTCGACATAATTTTTCCTAGTATATTGTGCATTCGTTTACATATTCCTGTAATTAAATTTGTGTAATATTTATTAACCGTAACAGAAGTAATAAAGCAAAAATATTAAAAGGGTTAGTTGTAAAATAACTAAGAATATTTTCGTTACCTGTTGTTATCGTTATCGTCCGTGTATTATTATTTTTCAACTTTTTTATAACTTCAAATATTATCAAAAATAATAAATATTTTGTTTTATGTAATATAATTATAAATTTAATGAATTATTCTCTAACATTTGTTTAAAAAAAAATATATTTTTTGTACGACGACAAGCTTATTCAGAAACATCGTAAACGTATAGTAAATATTAATTTGTTTTATTCGGCATTATAACTTATTCTATAAGTAAAGAATAAATTTAAATTTATTTGAATAAGTTATTACAGGTTTTACCCGATCAATTTTTGCAGTGTGTGAAAAATATCAAGACTAATCGGTTTTAAACCCAGGTTTAATTAAAAGAATAGTTGTGATCTGTATTATTTTTGCTATAATTTTTTCTATTTTTGGCGTGATTTTTTTTTATTATTTTGTATAACTTTTTCAGGGTATTTATTTGATGTACCTGTACGTCGGAAGTATAGCAGTTATAATATGTATATACATATGGGTATTAGTCGATAGTTGTGCATCATTCCACGGTGATGACGATCCTGCCATAACTACAACTGTTATGACCGATGCTGAGCTTGGCAGTTTATCGTTAACTAGATTCGGTTCATTGAAACGTGCTCACATTTCTAGAGATAAAACCTCAGCAACCAGTTTTTACTTGAGAGTCGGTGCATTAGGTAAATATCATGATTCTTTACTTCTCATTAATTTTTTTCATTTATCTACTCATTTGTATATATATATATATATATATATATATATATATATACACACACACACACACACTACTATATAAAGACGAAGAGGGTTTTTGTCTGTTTGGGGTAAACAAAAAACTACTTGATCAATCGCAACCAAATTTTTACCCATGTTTCTTGGCATAACTGAGAAGGTTTTTAGATATATTTCATCTTGAAGAACCGACCGATTGATTGCTTTCAAATTTTCAGGATTTGTATTATACCATGGAAAGTTTTAAGCCACACACTGAGATCCTAGCTCCCTTGAAAATCAAAATATTCATTATTTCTTCATTCCCAAGGAGGGTGAAGTTGTAAATTAAAGGTATTCATTAAGGAAAAAAAAAATTCTTTAATTTCATTATTATATTTCTGCCTCCATGGCAAAGAAATAAGTATGAATTTTTTGTCATCAAAGGTGTGTGTACTTTAGTTACCGCAGTTTCTATTATACTGTCTTTTGTAATTTAGTTTCTTTTTCAGGTTTCTATAAAGTCTGAATACTTTAATTGCTATTTATCAATATTATTCTCACAATCATGAGTATAACGAACAGTGCAGGTGTCCAGGAGGCGGAGCTCTCTGGATAGACGGGAATGGGGACTGAAGTGAGCTCTGCAGTTGTCCAAGGCGCCATCCTCCTGCAACATGGGAATGACGAGCTGCGTAGCAGTGGGATTGTCCAGGAGGCCCTGAGGAGCACCTGAGTTGGCTCCGGGATTTACCTGGGCCAACCTGGACCCTGATGGTCCAGTTTGTGGCTAGATAGGCCAGCTAGAATACAGAATACACACACACACACATATATACATATATATATATATACACACATACATAAATCATAATTGTATTTGCTGTAATGTGGTTTCAAAATAAACATATACCATAATAAATACATTTTTTTATAATTTTATAATATAATGTATCACCTCATATTGAGTAGCACTATGTCCTGTATATGTTACAATAGTGCAAAAGTTACCTTTCTGTGTGAAAAGTTGACAGGTTGAGGTCACACAAGTTATATTTTAATACTATAATTAATCTTGTTTTGTCTTTAGGTGACTTGTCAGTTATTAATCATATGACAACACATCCCAGACCGGTGAACCAAGGATGCAGATTAGATTAGAATAGTAGTAATGAGTCTTGATTTGAACACTTCAGCATGAAAGGCTTTATATACATCTCCTATTATTGATTTACAAACTCTGTACCTACATCTGGAAGGAAGGAAATTGCAGAGAATCAATTTTTTTTTACGTTTCATCTATTTAATTCCCTTACACACTAGAAAAAGTTGCATTGCAGATTCATTTGACTGTTGGATAATCTACACACTGAATTTTCGCTACAGAATCCTGTACATCTCTAGCAAGACTTGAGCATAACACATCCTGTCCAAGAAAACTAATAAGTATCCTAAGACTTGGTCTATTATTCTTACAATGACATATTCATTCTCAAGAATAACAAGTTTCCCATTCCTGCTTACTAGGGAAAGAGAAGCAGTATCCTGTCATATTCTTCACTCAATCAATAATATATCACCATATATGTCAATCACACTGATATATTGGCAATACTCAGCTCTATAACTGCCATTCTTTCATTGTTCACTGCAGGAGTTAGTGTTTACTGAACGTCATTACTTTTACAGAAAAAAATCTGACGTTTACTTCATATGTGTCAGGTGCTTTACGCACATTAGAACTATAATGAAGACTGATACAGGTATAATAAAGCAACAAATTAGTGTAACCTTATCTGTTGTGAGATGATGCATTATTTTCTGATTAAGAAATCTTTAAAACTTTGTTGAGTTTTTAAAAATGTTTTCTTTTCATTGAAAACGCAGCTTTAACTTTTGTTCTGGAATCTTGCATACGTACCCTGATCTACAGTGACAGGAAAATCAGCCTTTCTCACCACCCACCCGTTTTTTTCTATTCATCCCCTCTTTGCTGATATCAGTTCTGTTGGTTGACTCTGCTAGGTTCTTTGTATTGAGAATTTTAAGACTTTAAGAACTAGAGAATTTTCGTTATCAGGTCAGAGACTGTCTGTAGACCGTCTTGATTACTCAGTTTCCCATTTGATGGCTGCATGTAAGGGTAACAGCTGTACCAGTTATCTGCTAAAGTCAGGCTTCCGATCTCCGGTATAAAAAAAATTATCCCTTGGTCAAGATTGTTCTGAGAACAGAAGTAATAAGCGGGTTATTGGCTTCTTTGTTAGCCAGAAAATTAGATCCGACTTGTGAGGGTTCATTGCACCCGATATAGTTTTAGATATAGAACTTCCATATTCTTTAATGATAATTAAGGGATGAAAAAAGTAAAAGTTCTTCATTGCAATTCCAGACTGGTGGAATACCAAACAGGGTATAAGGATCTTAAACGCTGTCTGACTACCTGAAAATATGTTTTTTAACATATCTCATTTTCATAAAAATGTAGATACACCCGAGAACTGCAAACCTAGGATGTGACATAACACAAATAGACTAATCGCTTAATGAATAAGCCGGTCAGTTGTGACTAAATATAGTAGTACCATACATTCTGGTTTTGCTCTTCTGTTCAGACTTCTGCAAAATCATATGACTTATTCAGTTATGACTTTCCTCTGGCTATGTAAGTTTTCACTGTAGTTATTATTGTAGTACAATTTATTGATTTTGAATAACAGAATTATTGCTGAATAATAGAATTGCTGACCGTATAAATTGATTCTATATAACAGAATTCACACAAAATTTTTTTTTACAAGTAATATAATTTTATTTTAATTTTCAGCATTCGGCCTAGGTACACTGGTGTTTAACGGTTTAGAAATGGCAATGCATTCGATGATGGAAGGCTCATGTCTAAATGATGTTGTGTTTGTCCATCCGGTATTACATGGATTGTTTACATTTCTACAAATGCATTTTTTATTCGTCAATTCACAGGTAAATTATGAACTCCCATAAATACTAAGTATTATATTTCTATTATTTGGTATAATACCAAATCTGGAATTTTTATCAACTTATCTAAACCTGTTAAATACAAAGTTATCAATTAAAAGTACATTATTTATTTTATTCCCATTTATATAATTTTAAATGTATAGTTTACAAAAATGACAAAGGAATCTCTTGTTTTATTCTAAAAAATGATTCACAGAATTCCCCATCATTTTCCCACTGACTCAGGTGTAATTGTGGGACTTGCAACAGTACATTCGTGTTTAATCGTTCTAAGGTATGAGAACTATTTTCATAAACCTTTATACAAAACCCCATAAGAAGAAGTCCAGATTTGAAGGTCAGAGAACCATGATGGCTAGATACCTTCTGAAATTAGCCTGTCTCCAAAAACTTATGAAGGAAATTTATTATGAAGCAATCCTTATCTTATTAGATTTAATTTACTAAGCATTTGGCACCATTAGTATTAATATAATTGTATAAAATAAACTCCCATTTACCAGCAATTTTAAAAGTATATATTTGAGTACTTATAATACTTATAGCACTGTATAATTGTACAATTATACATTTGAATTTGAATTAACATCTTTTGGGAAATCCCTGATGATGGAGTAATGAAAGTACTCAGATATATACTTTTAAAATCGTTGGTAAGTGGAACTTTATTTTATACATTATCTTATTGTAACCAACATTTCCTGAATGCTCTTCTAGCAAAATATTGAGCTGCAAAACAATCTCTTAGGTATCAATTGTATTTATAATTTAGCAAAAAAAAAAGTTGTCCAATTTCTTTCTTCCTTGACACAATGCACCATGCTGTCTGCATACGTTGACACAACATAAACATGAGGTTTATCAAAACACACACACACATACTTCTTTTGGCCAGTTATGAATCCAATGATGTGAAAAGCAAACCTTGTTATTGCAAGTAAAGTTTTTAAATCGCTAACAATAAACAATATTTTTTTGATAATCACTTTTATCATGGATTCACTGGATGCGCAAATCAAATACAGAAACAATTAACAATTTTTTTTTTTTTTTTATAATAATCCATATGAAATATTATTTACCTTAGCTCCCTGCAAAATTCGTACCAAGATTTTTAATCATTTTCGGCTTAATTCTAATTCGTTACTCTATCTGTTACGATCATACTTTTTCTGATTTGTGTTTGGTTACATGCAGAACCCAGATATTGTGAATTTATTTGACAGATTTATTTTCAATGCCTTTTTTTTTGTTTGTGTAACCTTGTGAACTTTTCTGTATATTATCATGCACAAAAGATGAGATATGGAAATATCATTTGACAACGAACACTCTTTCTTCAATTGTTAAATCCACCTTATTGCAATACCATTAAACTGTTTTAATGCAACACAGGGCATTGTATTGAGCCAGTAAATCATTAGAAATGTTGCCTAATATTTTTCCACTATAATATAATTATCCCATTAAATTTCCATCATTCTTATCCGTTAATCATTATACACCTTTTAAACAAATTCATGCATAAAATAACTGCGTAACTTACAGTGTCTATTGATCATTTTGTATTTAAATAAATTTTATTTTTAAAAAATATGTTTCATGAAATTGAGTTTAAATATAGGCTTAGTGCAATAAATAAAAAAGAATTGATCAAGTTCACAGGATTTATAAGGTACTACTAATCTGTCAACTGACATTGGTCTTAGCTTCTTTGTATTTTGCATTGCAATGTATTTTGGCTTTGCCTTCTTTGGATTTTGTAATTAAAAATCTAGATGAATTATAGAATAACCAATAGATGAGATATAAATATTTTCCCTTGTTTATTCAAAATAAAAACATATTAAATACAAAAAATTAAATGCCAAAATTTTTTTGCCCAGAAAAAAATTAATGAAGACAATTATAGATTGGTGGTTTGTTATTACCCATTTAATATCAGCCAGTTTTTGACAGATATGACCATTAATAGTAAAGCAAAATTTCTGGGTATTTTACAAGATGACAAATTGTTTTGGGATGATCAAAATGATTTTGTTTATGACAAAATTAAACCGCATTGTTTTGCTTTGAAATGCCTTATATAATGCTAAGCTTGACACAATTATAAATAGTCATTATGCTATACTCCTGTCTGAAATATATAATCTATTGGGGCTTACTTAAAAACAAACAAAATGAGTTTTAAAAATACAAAAACAGGCTGTCAGATCATTGTTTGGCGCCCATAATTATAAATCAGGTAGTCTAATATATTGAAGAAAAAAAAATGTTAATGTATCATTGCATTATTATTTATGAATATGGAATCTTTTCCAGAAAGAATAGTTACATATTCCTAAAAAATGACAACATCCACCTTTACCAAACTAGACAACAGAGTTATTTTCTTGTAATACAATACAATACAATACTTACTTCGGCCTATATTTATGAGAGATGAGCTCATTATGCTTTTATTGCCATTTTTAATGGCAACTCAACTATTATAAAAATTATATTTGGAGTTTACATTATCATTATGTTCAGTATTTCAAACATTTTGCCTTCAGTTAACTTGAGCCTAAATTATTTTTTAATATTACAAGAATTTTTAGCAGATTAACATTTACTGTACGGCTAAAAAAAAATATAATTCTTGGAATTTAATTGTTTGTAAGTGCAAGATCTGGTTCTTAAAAAAAGAAATGATACTTAACAGCTTTACAATTTTTCAGGCATATTGTAACAAGAGTATCTTGCTTATCAGTGTGGTAATTTTTAATGCTTATTTCACTCGTATGGGGCTTCAAACAGTGCAATTTCTGAAACTCCATTACCATCTTCCTTTCTGAGATATAAGGTGTCAAAAATTGTATATTTTGAAAAACCCTGCACTTTTGATCTTTTATATAAAATAAAGGAAAAGGATATCGGGCTTTAAATTCATAAATAGACTCTCTAGAACTATGTTAAGAGGGGTATAAATATTAAAACTTATATCTCTTTCCTTTACATTGTTATACCAGAAAAACTGCAAATGACAAAAAATTCAAAAATTGGCTTGAGGATGTTGTAAATTTAACCTGTGCATACAAAATTTTTTTTAAAAATAAAATAATGAACTCTTGAAAAAAGAGAGAATGAATACACAAAAATCAAAAATGGTCATGCAGCCATTTAGTTTTAGATTGGTGATTTGATGTTGAAGACCCAAATATGTTATCAAGTTAGTTTTCAATAAATTAATAATAACAATAAATCATTTCCTCTAAATCATCTAAATTAAATATCATTGCAGTTAATATCACTCCATGCTATTGGCATTAAATAATGAGAAAATGTCTCATGGTCGTTTAATCGCTACAGCAGTAATGTTGCTTAAAATTAATATTTAAAAAAAATTTTAATATATGAATTTGGTAACTGTCAGTTTTATTCATTTCTAAAAAAACTATTTTTTGTTTGCAACATAATTAATATATTTAGCATTTTTTTAGTTATTGTTTATACCTCGATTGTGTTTATGCTTTGTAGGTCCTCGTAGAGAAATTTGGTTTGGTAGCAAGATTTGGATTTATGCATTTGGCTGCTACTAATCTAGCGCTCTGGGCAAGATTAGTTATATGGGAAAGCGGAATGGAATGGACATATTTCGTTCACCTTGCACAATCTTCTGGAATCACAACGAGGTCATCATCGGCATTTGATGCAGGAATCCCAACACCATTACAACTAAAAGGATTTCCACGTTCGGTTACATTCAGCCGAGTACAACGGGATACAAGCAAACATAGTAAATTTTTTTAGTTTTATGTAAATATAAAGTTTCTTATTTTAAATTATATTTTCTTGAAATTTTTATGTAGTATTTTATTGCACTTATGAATTAATGTGAACAAGCTGAATGCAATATCTATAACAAATTGCACAGTGTATGTAGATAAATGTTAAAAATTTTTGTTTTCAAATTTCTTCAGATTGTTTGGTTCTTGGCAATATACTAAAAAAACATATGAATACCTCATGACAAAATGACCAAAATAATATTGTACGAAAATAGATATTATTACTTAATCGAAACCGCTAGCACATTAAAAAAAAATTACACTCTAATAGTATTTACATAGACTAAACAGGTAAACCATAATACAGACAATTCCTTTTTTTTCTTAAATTCACTTATTGAAAACTGACCTGATATAACATGCAGTCTGATTTTGCTGATCTCTTTATTCTACCAAATTATACAAATATGAAATTATTACTATAAAAAACTAAAAATAAATATTTAAAGATTTTTTTTCTGTAAATAAAGTTCAGGATGGATGCTTACATGGGACTGAGGAACAAATCTTAATCGTATAGTCTTATACATGTAATATTTTGTTGGTATAAGCATTAAGAATTAGTCTTTTTTATAGAATCATTACTCAGGGATTAATGGTACATCAATAATTACCAAAATCAGAGTATAATTCAGTACAGTGGAAACATATATCCTTGTTCATCTTTTTTCAAGAAATTGAAAGTTATGCCCATAGCCACTAAGCCTATGTTTACAGTTTTTCAAAATTCTCAAGTGTTGTAGCATATTTCCAAAAACAAAGCAGTATATGAATGCCACATTGTACTGCAAAGTTATGTTGATGCTTTGTCATAATTATTTAAAAACTCTAGACCTACTGACAAGAATATTAATCTATCATGACAGTATCAGAAATCATTTGACTTCATTAATCCAGAAGAGAATTAGTGAATTAGATAGCAACGTTTTCAACAACAGCTTCAACTTAATCTCAAATTACCACCAATTATTTTTTTCCACTAAAAATCCACTCGAGTGGTGGATTTTTTGTAAACTATGAATATGTTAAACATAAAAATAGAATTGAGATGTTAGCAAATTTTGAGGTATTGTTTTTTATAGTATTGTTAGTATTGTTTTATAGTATTGTTGAGGTATTGTTTTGAAAAGATTTATTGTTTTACACTACCCATTCTTGTCTTTTCTTTTCAGTTGTTTCTATAAGTCTTATGGTTGGTCAACTATATGTTTGAACTTGCTACATGTAAACTCCATCATCCAGTTCTAACGCATTTGTTTCCTTATATTGCGATCTATATTCCTTATAAGCGATCTATATATATATATATATATATATATATATATATATATATTTTTTTTAATTCCAGCCAGAATAAAGGTTTATTTATTACTTTATAAAGAAAAATTAATGAATTAGAAAAATTTAAATATGATGATCGGATCAGGGAAATAATATATCTAAGTTAAATTACCCAAACTAAGGTAAAAAAAAAAAAATTGTTTCATTATATGCAAATAATTGTAGTTTTAGCAGAGTCAGTTCATTTTATATCAATGACAGAGGTGATGTACCTTTAAAGTTGTAATATTTTTAATAAAAATTTTTAAAAGCAACATATTCTGATGAAAGAAATGCAGATCAAAATACTAAACAAAGTAATGAAAAAAAACACACAATGAATGACTAATTTTCCTGGCTACCCCAATCTACTTATGCAATTCATTTTTTCAGTTCAATCATCTTAAGCTCTATTGCATCTTTAAGATAAAATAATTTATTTTTATTGAAAAACAATAACCAAAATTATGAACCCTTATTTTCACGTTTTTATGTAAAAAATATTTATTTATAATTTTATGATACTTAGGTAAATAAATAAATACAAAAAAAGACTAATTATTTTTATACTTGTGGAAGACTTAATGAAAGTTGATCAGTGGGACTATTTTTTTGTGTTCAGTGTTCTTGAAAAATTAAAAAATCTTTTTTTTCATTTTAGGGGTCCCGTATTCAAGGGGAAGCATTCAGGTAATATTAATTTTTAAGAAAATAATCCCAAAGTAATGATAATAAATTAAAAATGGCATTTTTAAATTGTTAAAATTACAAAGATTTATCCATAATTCTAAATAAACAAAATTGTAATTTTCTACAAAGGAGTGAAAAGTTTGATTAATTTTTTTTCAATAAATACTAACGAGTAAGGGCTATCGAAATGTAAGATTTTTACATTTTAAATGCAACAGATTACTCGTGGGATGATTTATTTTTTTTAAATTTAATAAAATTAAGAAATATTTTTTGTTACCGCATACCATTAGAGTGGGATTGGCAAAAATTATTTGTTGCGTTTGAACCCCTACTGATGTACAAAAAAAAACAAAAAAACTTCCATTAACTCCTTTTCAGAAACAAGTTATAGCTAAAAAAAGAAAAATATATAAAGCTTTTTTTTGAGGAGGTGAATATTGAATAAAAACTTTTGTTAATTTTGTAATTTTGATAAAAAAACACATTGACTTTTGTAAGAAAAATGTTTTGCTAAACAGCCCCAGTAAAAATTTGAGTTTTTATCCTGACCAAAATACTCTGCTCCTTTTTCCAATTTTTGGTAAAATTTAATACTTTCTTTATTCCCCCTGAAAATAGTTCCTGCCCATCAAGTCTGAAGAAAATCGGTCAATGGGCTTTAGAGCTATATGACCAAATACAGGCTGACATACATACATACATAAATACATACAAATATCCATATGACAAACAGATTTTTCAGACTCTGTAGTATTGGAACAAACTGTTTTCCACAGATTATTTACAATTTATTTAAACTGATTTATTTATTTTATTTTTTATTTAAATGTCTCCTTAAGGAAAAAAAACCCAACTTTTTTAGATTTTTTTTACCAATCTGTATACTTTCCCATTATAGTTATAGTTGCTATAGCAGCATATGTTGCTGTAGCCAGAAAGTAAAAATCAGAAGTAAAAAAAATCAATTTTACATTCCACTGCAAGTTTAGGATATAAATTTAAAAACTCTGTATTGATGTATATATATATATATAGACATTTCATATTATGTAAAAATTTTCTCTAGAGATGTCTATTCTTACTAATATTTAATATTTTTAAAAATATAAATGTTTTCATGCAGGTTATAATGGATCTTTATGGGGTGCTGAAATTTATCATCCGATATCAGAAGATCATATAGCACAAGTGGTCGCTCTACACCAGTGCTTAAATACTAACTCATTGGGTCAACTTTGGACTTCTTCTATGCCATTTTTATACCCATTCATAGTGCAATTCAGGTAACTAGAAGCGTTCTACATAATCTATTATTAAAATTTTATAAAGATTCACTGCACTACTTTAAATTTGTTATGTAGATAATAGCATGAGCTCTTCTGTAGTGATAAAATCCTCCCATCATAATAATTATTAACTAGACAAAATACATCATGAAATAAAACCGATTACCTACTCCTAGAATTATAACTGTTGCAGAAATGAGAACTAACTAATAAGTTAATTAGTTTGTGTGTGTGTGTGTGTGTGTGTGTGTGTATGTGTGTGTGTGTGTGTGTATGTGTGTGTATGTGTGTGTGTGTGTGTATAGGATGTTGCCGCAACTAAATTAGACAGGATTTTATAAGACTTTAATATGAGCAAATCATGAGGATTTTGTATTCTAAACTAATCAAACACTGAAATACAAGATGAATTTATTTCAGCCAATGTAGGTAATGTTTAACGAATGAAACTGTAACTTTTATAAGTAGTTTAATTAATTATTAGTGTAGTATTAATGAAAATCATGTGAATGATGATAGTATTGCTGATAATGATGGCGATGATGATGTAATTATTTTATTACAAGACGTGAAAAAATTAAAAAGCATAGATTTAAAAAAATCTAATGAATTGCTTTCTTCTACATTTTTAAAGAAGGGTCCTTTGATTATTTTAATAACATTTTTGTTGTTGCATTTTTTAAAAATATCTGCGAAATGACAAATCAATATGTTTGCAAAATTTTCACCATGATGCAAAAATTAATTTTTTCAAATAAATAAGTGGAAAAATCTTTTAATTGATGAATTTAAATTATTAGTCCTCATTTTATATACTGGCTTTGTAACTTTGCCTCAGTTATAAGATTCAGGATTGAGTGTACAGAATATATGAGTGTATTTTTAATTGTTTTAATTCTTAGATGACTAAATTTCTGTAAAACTCTAACAAAAACCAATGTTAGTCTAAGGAACGATTGTTTAAAGCACGAATGGTATTTTACATTATTTTAATAAAATGATGGCCTATCACTAGCATATGAACTTTCAGTAGATGAGAATACCAGTGGGGGGGGGGAGGTGTTACAGAGAGAGATCAAGTATGTTAAATGATATGTCAAGAATAAAAAATGGAATACCATAAAAGTCTATGATCTTTGTGAACCAAACACACTTGTGTTAAAAACTGTGGTTAATTAGAAGACTAATGAATTTGGCAAATCAGGACTGACATCTAAAGTTGTACTTGGTCTAACACATGAAAAATTGGCAGTTGGGCACACTGTATTTATTAATAATATTTTTCCTACAAACTCATAAACAAATTCCTGGAAAATAACATTTACTGTACAGGAACTCTACAAACTAGGAGAAAAAATACACCAGTTAATGATGCAAAGGCAAAAGTAAAAAATGGTGAAACTGTTTATTGATAAATCTGACACTGATGTGTTAAATAAGATGTTTTATACATTTCTACGCAGTGTAAAAATGAAGTTGTCACTTTCATTTACAGAAGAGGACTCAAGTTAAAAAAACCTTTACTTACATGGCAGCACATTTCTGGTGTGAAGAGGAAAGACCAAATGTTAGCACATTACTCGTGTGAAAGAAAAACCTTTTGTTGGCATAAGAGAACACTTTTTTAGTGTTACAAACTATAACGTTAAATTCATTTTTTGCTACACAACATGTATACTGTAAGCAAACAATTTTTTTTAATGATATTCATTTTAAAATTATCATGTAATTTCTGTCACACAATGTTAAACTACAAAGAACCTCTGTGAAGCCTGTAAGAAACGCAGAACATTTGCCGATAAAGTGTGCTGTCAGTTCAGATGGCAAAACTTTCAGAAAATGCAGGATGTGCAAAATTTTGGGATAATGTTATGATAATTTCATGTGATAATGTTTACATCTTCAACACACAGAAAATAACAGTACACAATTTATTCTTAAGGAGGAAGATGGGATTGGATCAGTATATGTGGAACTATGGGGACTTAAAATCTTTGCTTAGAGGCAGCAGTACCTCTAAATCCATCCCTGATTACAGGGCGCACAGTCCATCTATTTTATTACCTGTTAACATTATTAAAAAGAATCTTCTAAAGAACAATAGATTGATTGAAGTGCAATAGCCATTTATCTTTCTTCATGAGAAATAGAATAGTATGATTGAAGATATTTTCCATTTATAAGATTCTGGAGATACTTTATACAAGAAATGTTAATGAGAAGCTTTACAACAATTTTCCTGTCATTGGATCAGTGGTAAGTAACATATGTAATGTAAATAAAACTGTATCCTTACAGGAAATGTTTTATTCAGCTGTTTAGATATAAATGCAACAGTAATAGCAAATAATAAATGTTTAATTCAGAGCTTTAAAAAGAGTTTTAAGAGTTGAATATTCAACTCAAGTTCTGAAGAAGTAAAATTACTGTACAGAGTAGTACCGCAGTCAACTGTGTTATGGATCTACCAATCGATTTTGATTCCCATCTACATAAAATAACAGTTTTGCTTATTCCTAGCACTGCTTTTTATCCAGTTGCAGAGCAATTCATTGGTTCAGTAAACTGTATACATTAAGTAATGCCGAATAACCAATTATTAATAATCACTTCCTTCATTTACTTTTTAATTTAAATTAAATTAATTTTAACATTATATTAAATTATAACATTTAGGTTAATTACACATTTTATAGAATATTAAACATTCTGGCTAGCACGAATAAACATTTTCATGTCAATTCATTCCCGTTGTAAAAGAAAGTAAGATTCATACTATAAATAATTCTAATAATAATTAAGATCAGCTGGTTCATTAGCAAATAAGAAGCAAGAAGAAGATGACAGGAAATGCTTACATTAAGCAAGAGGACAAAGAAAACAAATGAATCTGAACAATATGTCAAATTTCAAAAAAGTAATATACATAAAACTTGTATTTGTTTATTTACAAATTGTGTGAATAAACATTATTTGTGAATTAGTCTAGATTTTTAGATTTCAAAAATAATAGAAAGCCTTGCTTTACCTGATAGATGGTTCAGCCATATTTTTGGGGTTTTTGTGTAACTTATGCATAGGATTGGAATCTTTAAACAGTTCTATGGAACAGAAGATCGCTAAAATCTGATAAAGAAATAGATGAGGATAAAGAAACAGATGAAAACAGCGAATCGGCTGACCCGATTCTTGTGGTATTCATCTGAAGGAAATCAAAGGGAAGAGAAAAAGCTTTTATATCATCAACATAGGAGGGACCACCTTCAGTCAAGGTAGATTGAGGGAGTCTTAATCATTACTATAATTCTTGGAGTAATAAATGATATTATTTTTCATAAAATTATTAGATCTCATATTGTGTCTTTTTTTTTAGTTTTAATTTATTTTCTTTTTATGTCTTGTTTCAGTTTAATTGCAGCTGGTGTAACATACATTATGGGTAAAAATGTAGGACGTGACAGGATACGTAAATTAAAACCGCAAATTAATAAAAAGATGATGTGTAACAACAGTACAAGTAATAACAATAACAATAATAATAATTCAAAATTATGTGGATCGGCTAGCTGTATATTGGAATCTCGTTATGGTGGCAGTCATCATATAGATTGTGCAGGTTCAAGTAAAGGCCTTTTTCTTGGTTTACTCTGTCTTGTTGCTGGAATCGTTGTCATAATTATTTTTTTAGTAGTTAAAGAAGATGAAGGATTCCCGACAGCCACGTTATTCTGGATGACTACTGGTACATTGAGCGTTATATTATCTGTGAGTTGTATTATGACGGTTATTGGTCTGGTACAAATCAGAAAGCTTTCACATACAAACAGATCTCCAACCATGTTAGACGGCATATTATCAGTAGTTACCCTTGTTGGTATACAACTTTATTCAGTGTTCGGTTTAATGGTCGGTGTTGTGACGTTGGTGGTAGCTCCACCACACAGTTCTGAACAAAGACAACATATAATGTTGGTTGTTGTAAGTGTATTACAATTACTACAGTCCGGTGCACAGAGTACATTAATCGGAGAAGCATTACGAAGAGGATCGGTCACCAGACATCAACTTCTTACTAAACCTGGACGCCAAGTGAGTGTGATGTTTATTCTCTGTGTAGAGTGTTATAAATGTTAAATGTTTAAAAAATTATATTTTAAATAAAAGCTTGCCTTAACTTAAAAAGTTTCATCAGATAATTTTCTTGCGTTCCAATTCGCACCATCTTACAAAGCGCAGTCTGCTTGAGTTTTCATGTTTATAGAATGCCAAAATACTAATGACATCATCAGCCATTAAAAATAATGGTAACTTCTAGTTTAGCCATATTATTTTTTATTTGCAAAAGTCTTAATTTAATTACCTTATTTTGAACAAAAAGGTATCTCACTTGATCAAAAACAAATCTTGGTCATTTGATTGAGTATTATAGCACATCATTATTCCAGTTTTAATTAGGGAAAAAGTCTAAACTGAATTTTTTGAGTCTGTTTTTATTTCTTCCATTATGAAAAGTAAAATATGGCTTGCAAATAAACTACACTGTAAACAGTTGTTTAGAAAAATCCATTTTTATTGCATACCTTAGTATTACAAATTTTATCCTTTGAACTTGATGGAACTTTGACAGGTATTGTTAATGAAAATCATTTGTATTTTATTGTAAATAACTCTATTACACAGCACTAAATACAATTATCATACACATTTAAAAAAGTAAATGAGTTTCCTTCAACTCTACCTTAAGTGACTGAGATACAGTCAATAGTTTTTGATGTAGTCTGCACTACATGTCCAAACCTTGATGTGTGGTTTTATAGATTACTTATACTTCGCTATAAAAATATTCTCATTTTCATATATTACATTAAACAAAGTGAAAAATTTTCCTTTCGACTTGTTTTAATTTAATGAAATACAATTAAAACGATTCAATCCACATGACCGAACATTCATGAATGTTGTTTTTAATAATCACAACTTCAGAATTGATTCTCTTTTATATCATAAACAATATGTTATACTCTCTTATTTATTTGATTAACATAAAAAAAGTACTTCACTGCACAGCCAGCCAATAATATTGTTTGATAAAAATTGCGATCTGGACAAATAGAATTTCTGTTTTGAATAAAATGAATGATGATTTACTGTAAAAATACTCTTATTTTTTATTATATAATTTAATTTTGTTTTAAACATTTATCTTATGTTACAGTTTTAACATAACTTTGTTTCAAAATATGATGCTTTATAATGAGTTGTTAAATTAATTAAAAATAAAAAGAAACCATGAATTTACTTCAATTCCATTAAACATATATAAATAAATGCTCAAATAATTTTCATTAACGCCTCTTAATTGTGAATTATTTTGTAGTGCTTTATATATTTAGCATCTTATACACCATATTTTCTTTAATATTTTTTCAGGTATTTATTTTATAAATTTTTAATATAAATTCAACCACTAACATTATTTTATTTTATAAATAGTTTTTTGTCTTTTGAGATGCAGCTCCAATCAATGTCACCATTTATCTCAATCAATCAATTCAGGTAAATAATAATAGGGAGGGAATCCCTATTTTATCTGGGGAGACGCATATCTACCCATTCCTGATGCTATTTATGTAATGCACTCTAATTTATAAATCAGAATAAAAGATTTATTAATTTAAAAATAACATAATTTTTTTTAAGTGTCTCCATTGTCACAGGAAATTCTGCATGTTTTGTAACATTAACATATTTTAAGTTGAAAAATTAATTATCTATAACCTTATTGTGTTTTTTCAGGTAATAACCTTCCTACTGTGCATCAATGCTACATTATGGGCGTTTGATTCCTTTGTGACTCAAAGTTGGCTCAGTCAAGAGTTACAACTTCGTTTTTTGGGTGTTCTAGCGTGGGGAGTACTGTCACGCATATCGCTGCCATTAGTTGTATTTTACCGTTTTCATTCTGGTGTACTTTTGCTTGAAGTATGGCAGAGAGCATATAGAAGCATACGTCTTGATTCAAATAATTGACAAAACAAAAATCGCCCAAAAAAGAGGTTAGTTTTTTCACTATTAGAATACCAATGTAGTCAAACTTTAGTATAAATATATCAAATTTTCTATTATTTGAACAAAAATTTACTTGAAAAGACAATGCAAAGTAATATCTACTATAGGAAGTTATAAATTTTACAGTTTGTTTACAAATTTTGTTTATTATCTCTTTGTAGAAAATTCCTTGTATAACTCAAGTGACCTTACAGTTTATTATCTAATTTACATTTATCATTAGATGCTGTGGAAATTATTAGATGTTGAAATGAATATAATATTTTTTTTATCTGAACAGGAATTTTATTTTTATGTAGCAATTCTTACATCCTTGCATCATTTATTACTCTTTATACACCATATAACATGAAAATTGTATAACCAAGAAAGCTGATATTTTGGATACTGATCTAAAATGACTTGTAATTGTGCAGAATCAAATTTTAAAAGAAATAATAATATTATTTTTCAATTTTTTTTGCCTGATCGGTATATCTGAGGAGTTGGTTACAGGCCTGATATTTATTTGAAGAAAAATAAAAACTATAAGAAATAAGACAAAATTAAGTTACATGAATATCTGTTTACTGATAAAATACCTTCTATTGCTGGTATATTTTTGAATTAATAAAAACTTTACTGTAATTAAAATTACTTTTCTGTGGCATTCCTATTGGCAGTCATAGTATCTGGAAAAGAGATTAAGTACATAACCTACTCATAATTTGTATAATCGTGATTGTGGAGCGTTTCGCAAATGATAAAGCTGTATTAACAAGTTGTCACATTAATTTAGTTAAAGGATTTAATTTTTTTTTAAATAAAAATTTCAAAATAAATTATATTTAATTATTGCAATCATTAAATTAGCTAATTTTTTTTAAGTTTTAGGCATGATCTGACTGAATTTATCATTTTGTATTACAGCCATAAACATGCTTATACATGTTTTACTCTTTAGCATTATGTAGAGTCATTTTTTTAAAGTTGCATATGTTTTTCATCTTGATTGCACTTTCATATTTACACATTTCAGATCATTCTATTTTCTTTCACACATATGTGTAGTTATAAATTTAATGCTATTTAACTCATTTTAGCTATTATTTTAGCTCTATTTAGCTATTTAACTCATTATTCAAATGTTTCATTTAATATTTTATCTACAAAACTACTGACTTTTTGTATGTCTTTCATACAAGAAAGTAACAATCAGTAAAACTGTAACAATCAATCAATCAGGAAGCAGTTAACAACCAATGAAAATCATATTTACAAAATTCTTCTTCATTTAGAGCTTTATAAAGCTTTTCTAAAGCTTATGATTTCATCTCTAACTTAAAACTAATTCTTCTTCTTTTAAGCACCTTCTCCTTAATACAGGTTGGTGGTCTACGTAGCCAGCTCCGAACATGACATTGAACAAAGCTATGCCATGTGAACAATTATAACTAATTGTAGATTATTTAATATAAGAATAATATATTATATTGTTTTAAGATATTATAATTATAACAACCCTTTGATTCATTTATTGTGTTTACTATAACTGAAACACTAATTGCATACATATAATTTAGATGTTTTGGCATTGGTCTACAAATTAGAAAAATATTTTTGGAAAAAACAACAATAAGTGAATTTTAATTTCAATACTCATATTTTATTATGCTTTTTAAATAAAAAACCCTTTTAGAATACAGCTATGAAAGATAAAACATACCTAAAACTGGAGATGGTAAACTATTATAAATTACTTCTTCCTTTGGTGTGCAGTAGGGTCCTCTCTTTGTAGAAATCAGCAGTAATTGCTCATCATTGATTCATCCCATATGCCTTAGTAATGCTGCTCTATTTGCAATATATCTTGGTGGAAATTTTCACCCTTCTCATCACTCACAGCACCCAAATTTGATGGGAAAACTCAAGATGGGAGTATAAGAAATTAATTTTTAATGACATTCGACAGACAAAATTTTTAGAATTCAACAAAAGATTTTGCTGAAAGGATCATTATTTTCTTCTTTGTTATTTCCAAGAAAACCATGAACTACATCCTAAATGACTTACATGCTGCTACCTCTATGTTATTCAACTTTTTGTCAAAATTTTCATCATTCAATAATTTTCTAATTTCAGGTCCAGTGAATATTACTTCTTTTAATTTGGCATCACTTAACTTAGTAAACACTTGTTTTAAATATTTAAATTTTTCTTCTTTATTCAGTGCTTTGATAAAATTCTTCATCAACCTTAATTTTATATGAAAAGGTGGCAAAAAACATAGTGACAGTTTACTAATGGAACACATTTAATATTGTTTTGTCCAGGAGTGAAAGTGTCTCTTTTGGTCATTCTTTATTCACATAATTCCACTTGTTGCACGACTGTCCCACAAACATAAGAAACAGCAGTATTTTGTAAAGCCACCTTGCAAACCAAGAAAAAGACCAGTAATTTTGAGATTACCACAGATACTCCATAAGTGAGCAATGTAATTGACTGCTTTCAAAATTAATGACGTCTTTTTCATTTCAACAGCATGTACTACAGGTACACAAAGATTCTTACTTGAATATTCAGTACCACTGCTTTTAAACTTGTTTTTGACAAATCTATTTGATATATCTATTATCCGTCAAATGTGCTATAATAGGAATCTTTAACAAAGGTAAATCAAAAACATGATGTGATAGAGCACTTTTATTATCATCCATGGAATAGAATATGATAATTTATTTGCAGCTTCAGCGACCTACATACCAAATAATGAGTAATCTTAATGGCTGCCATAAATTTATTACCAGTTTTCTTTGTATTTAATAGAATCACTAAGAATAACTTCACATACCATCCTGACACTGAAACACTGTCTTCCGATTTAAGAGTCGCTGATTATAACCAGCAAGGTGGTAGTTAAAAATATTTAAATTTAATTATCTATTTGAAAATTACTAAATAGTTATTGTGATTTAATTTTATTAAATATCTTTATGTTTTAGGGCGAAAGGAAGAGGTGCAAAGTTGCCAAAAGGTTTAACTAATTCACAGTTCACCCTTCATAGTAACTGTGGTCTACAAAATTCAGGATGGGCTTATTTTCCACCATACAGTTCATTTCCAATAGAATATTTTGATTATACTCTTCCACCCCCTAGGAGAAAAAAGCATCAATTTTATAATAATAATAATAATAATAATAATAATAACAATCATCATCATCACCACCATCGTAAATATAATTATCATTTTCATCATCACCATATTCATCAAAATATTATGTCTCATTTCAATGAATCTTGCGTAGATTGTCAAAATTCATTTGTTACATGTTTTGATGTTTATGACATACATAACAGAACAAAAAAGATGGAAAAAAAAACACCATTTAGAAAAGCTCCTTGGCATCCTAACCTTCATATGTTAAAATTCTAATATTAAATAATTATTACAGAAATATTTGGATAATAGTTAGTTCTAAGAATTATTAATTACAGTGAGACCTCAGAAGAAGTGATTTTTTTATTAACAAAATTAACTTTTTTTGTTAATTCTGTGAAAGTAAAAAAAGGGGACCTCATATCAACACGCATATTTTGTTAATTTAATTTTTTTTTCCATTATAAGTTTATTATTTCATATTTATTTTATTTATGTGTTTTTTTTTCAATTCTTATTGATTTTGTTTAATTTTTTGAATATACAAAAATGTTAATGAATGACATTCATACTTGGAGAAGAAATTTAAATTTGATAACCGCTTTTCTTTAAATTAATTTAATTGTCATGTGAACAGTATTTGTTTTAATTGTGGCAGTGTATTTGTGAAATATGAACTAGAAAAACAGTTTTTTGTCATGGTACTTTTTTCAGAATTTTCATTTGCTGCTTTTAGCACATAAGCTATGATGAGTAATTTTCTGGCATTTATCCATCAGTTTACTGATATTTCTTGTTAACCTTGTTCACTTTTTTCTCATACAGTAATTTGAATACAGGCAAAGGTTATGGAATTGAAAAAACATGGGTTGAAATGGTTACTTTTCTGTAAGTGCTGTTCATCAGTCAATGTTGTCGTTTGTGACATAATCTTCAGCATTATAGTCATGTTAAATCGAGTCTCAATATATTGAGTTTCTGATAATCTGACGAAACAAAGATTTAAGCTGAGTTGAGTTAAAATAAACATACTTATTACCATGCAGTAACAAGTTATAATTTTGTATGTCAAAAATATCACTTACTATAAAGATTATTTTTTTAAATTAAGTACAATATATATATATATACTGCAAATGCAGTAAGAAAGAATAAATAATTCTGCTGTATGAACATGAATGATTCATATTGTAGTACTCTTTTTCCAAATCATCACTAATTAGTGATAATTCAGCTATAAATTGCGATAATTGTGATAATTCAGCAACAATTGAATACAGCTGAAATTAAATTGTTGCATAAATCCTGTATTTAGTGGCACAGAGATACGAATAATAGGTATAGTAACAAGAATTTAGGTTGTAAACCTCTGCTTATATAAAAAAATATCCTTTATTAACATAATTCTATTAACTGACAAACATTATAATCATATTATTCTTTCTTTTAACAGTGAATATAAAAACCAAACATATATTAAAAAACAATTGCGAGCAGTGAGGTGAATAAATCTGTAAAATTTTAAATATTTTACTTATCATGCCATGATAAGTACATAATTTTATGTACTTACATGATTGACATCATACATAATTTTATGTATACTGTATTTGACTCTGTTTTATACTTATTATGCTGTAGTGTTATCTGGCGTCACTTGAGGAATTTTTCTAGTTTTAATTTGATAAATGCTATTCAGTATACCTGATTTTATACTAGTGTAGGCTTGTTGTATCATCTTACTGGCAATTGATATTAAATTAGAAGCTTTCAGCAGTTTTAATGAAGATGAGATTCTTGCAGAATTCTTTCCCATAATCTTGAAGTAAGTGTTGCTACTGTAACGACTGGAAATTGCAATCCTGTAAAAATTGAATTGAAGCATGAAATTTCTTGTAACAATATAGCTTAAATTTACCTCTATTATTTGATAATAAGCCAAGGAACCCACATTAGTGAGACTATTATAATAGGCAATAAGTTTCAATTATCCTACCAGTACTGCAATGAGAGACCAGTCCAGTTTTCAGCATGTGGCACCAACAACTCTGGTTTGCAGTATTCTTCTGAAAAGCAACCTCTGTTATGTTCTCCCTTTTTTTATAAAGGAACTTTCATCGACTTCAACTCCCATTTTAAGTCCACCAGAATTAATCTCTGTTAATGATTTGACAAAAGCTAGGTTTTTACACCAGTAAATATTTATAAAATGTTTATTTTCTATTACTATAATTTTAAAGTTATATTTAGCTTTTCCATGACTTTCGAGACTAAAATCCTCTTTTGTTGTTTTATTTGTAGTACAGTAAACGGGTTTCAATAAATTGTGGTTTATTTTTTCAAATTTTCTTGTCCCTTTCAGGCTAGAAGTGTATAGTTTTATGTCTCATGAAAATAGTTAAGGTTACTTTTTAATTATGGTTACATAATTATACAAAATTTTCTTGCATATATTCCCTTCTTACCCAATCAGGTATAAAGGATTTTCTTCTCACAGTAAAATAATCATTGTGTTTTATTTTAATTGTATTGAGTTTTTATTTTGCTCTGTAATAATATTTTTTCAACATTTTCTAGGAGTTTTTAATTTTATTTGAAGCTGAAAATTAAATAATAGTATTAATGTTGAACTGTATAAATGGCCTTCATGTAACACGAGATATTAATAATATAAATCTGCTATTTATCAGTTAATGTGATTGTTATTTTATATGTTATTTACAACAAAAATATTATTATACCCAAATGAAATAACACTGTTCACCTTTTATGTCGAGGAAATATTGAAAAAAAATATTGGATGGTCAAAAAGGAGTGAGCATAAGTGGAAGAAATATAAATTGTATCAGATTTGCTAACAAAATGCTGATTGTAGCTGAAGACACCCAGACATTACAAGGAATGATAAAAGCAAGTATAGATAAAGGAATACTGAATGAAAATAAATGTGAGGAAACAAAAATTATGAAAGTGAATGAGAAGGAAGATGTGGATATGAGAGGGAAGAGTGGAAGAGATGGAAGATATGGAGGGAAGATTGTAGGAGTGATATCTAAAATATGGAGGAGAAGTTGTAACAGCAGAAGAAAAAACTGAGCAAGTAAAAAGATACAGATATCTTAGGAGTAATACAGAAGTATTAAGAGGAATAAATGAAGGTAGACAATATTGGTGACTATCAAAAGGAAGAAAGGAAACTGGATCGGGCATATAATTAGAGGAAAGGGAATAATAAAATTTCTTGAAGGCTCTGAAAAAAGAAGAGAAAGGAAGAAACTGAAGTTAATAAATGACATAAAAGGTAGTGAAGGTTATCATGAGATGAAAAGGAAAGCACAGGACAGAAACAGATGGAGACAACGGTGGTGCCATGGACCTGCTAACAGGCAGAACATCATGTGATGATGATGATGAAATGAAATAATTAATTATGGTACAGAATGCTTTTCTTATTTTATTTTTGAAAAGGGAGTAAATTATAAAAATAAATGTTTATAATAAAATTTTCAGTTTTTACAACTGTGCCAATAAATTTTCATAAAATACTCCTTACATTTTCTGTGTATTCCAAAGAAAAATTGGAAAAACTGTAGGACCAAAAAAATGTTTTTTATATGAGATGAGACACTTATAAATTATATCAAATTTATAAAAAATGTTATGAAATTTATTATTTTTTAACTCCTGTACGCATATGCATAATGTTTAAAATATACTGTTAGCTCTTGTTAACGTTCAAATTAAAATTTGAAAAAGACAATGGAAATTATTTTTCTTATTAATGTAATATAAAATATTATAAATAAGGGAATGTATTGTCACAAGTCAGAATTTTGAGTTCCTGATTTTTTAAATATTTTTAAAGTTTTGAGTTTAATCAAAAAATGTAACAAAACTAGAGTGCAGTTTTATATATATATATATATATATATATATATATATGTACTTGTGAATGTATGTTAGCATCTTTTTTGTTTAATATAATTGGAAAGAGTGAACATACAATAAAATTTGGTACAATTGCTTGTGAATATGGCACATTAATATTATTAAACTTTTTTTTTTAAATTATGTGAAAGAAAAAAATAGTTTCCTACTAATATCAGTTAGGATTAAAGTAGTCAAGAAAGTTATACTACTACATTGTTACCTTTTTTTATTTTTGTATATACTGTACTAATTTTCTTTTACATGTAATATTTATTTAAAATTTTTAAATTTAGTATGGTTTTGTTCATTTTTAATCCAATTTCAGAATGCAGAAGTAAAGAATAAGATTAATTTGTGACAATTTTTTAACTAAATTTTAGAACAAGAGTTTATATGTGTAATAAAGTTGTCTTTGAAAATAATTTAAAAAACGTTTTTATGAAATCATAACTTAAGTTTTTTAAATATAACTGTCAGTGTATATATATATATATATATATATATATATATATATATATATATATACACATATTCTGAAACATTGTGATATGTAAAGACAGCAGTAGCTTATTAACACATAACATTAAAAGGAAGATCTCTATAGTTAATTTGCAATCAGTTACTGCTCAGACTCTTGATGTTATGATATTCAAATGTATGTATTGTAATATATTTTACTGACTGACTGTTAAGTAAATTTTTGTTTGGGATTCAGTTTGCATCTGCTTACTGATTTATTTATTTACATTTAATTGATAAACTATGATGTATTCATAGTCAATATCATCAGTAACCGACTTATCTCTGTAACACTTTACGATTTAGGTAATAATCGTAAAAACCCAACGGTTAATTTTATTTAGAAAATTGTTCAGTTGTACAATTTAGGTGATTGCAGTTCATGTTATAGTATAATACTAGAGCTATTTTGTGGTCGGTTTGAGATCTATTACCAATCAAAAAAAAAAAACTTGTGATAATCTGTATTATTAAAAATATTTAATTAAAATGCTTAAAAATTATAATTCTGGAAAATATTTGATCTTAACGAATAAGCAGCTACAGTAGTTATTTATTAACTAATCAGAATATAACTGTCTATTTAAAATCAAAACTACAAATTAGTATTTTCATTTGTGATTATGTGTGTGTATAATCATGTACACGTACAGGGCTATAATTTTATCTTGATGTAGGTGAACATAATAATATAACTAATAAAAATAAAAATCTAGCCTTTTTGTAAAGAAATAATGCATTGCTAAAGAAATAAAGAAATATTAGTAAACTTTATTCTTTCATTAATAAATTTTTCAAAAGTAGTTAAAATAAGATTTCCTTATTTTTTAAACAGGTTTTTTATACTGATAATTAATAAAAATTGCTGATGGCGACTTTTAGGGAATTCAAAAAAAAAGAAATGAATTATTTGAATTTTTGAATTCAAGTGTAAATTTTGCTTCACTCTTAATAATGAAAATAATTTAAATTTTATTTCACTTAGACTCAAACTGCACTATTAGCTATTGAATAAAAATAAATATACTAATCGATCTATGGTTTACAAAATATTCATAACTTTCACAATTTTTATCACTCCAACAATTTTACATTTAATTCATGATATATTTTACCGATAAACAAAATACTCATTCCATATTTCACAGTTATATTTACATTTATTTTTTTTCTTTCAGATATATCAGAAGGCCCACAAAATACATTCAATGCATGCAATACATGCTCAATGTGCCGCAGTGGTTTCTCTTAAATGACGTAGACTAGTTAAGCAAATTACAAAGTAACAAAATTAAACTCAGTCATGACCAACTTATAAAAATTACGAAAACATTTCAGGCTAGTTCATTAATATTTCCAAAAGATATTAGGAAGTTAAAAAACTTGATGTGCTCTTAAAAGCTGATGCATGTGACAGAACGTTAATAAAGCTCAATCAACTTATTAACAATTTTACAACCCCAATTTTGTTTTACCACACAGTTTTGTTTTACCGATATATCACAGATGCCAGAGATCTTATTATGAGTGAACCTGTAAGGAATTAATAAAGAATAACAATTTTAACTGAAATGTAACACAAAACAACATTTTTCCTACTGGTCCATCTATTTTCTTTTTATATCACATCTGTTCACTGATTATTCTTTTTTCTCTTCTGGTAGCATCCATACCAATTATTAGTTTTATAAAAATTCTGAATGTAAATTATCCTTTTGTTTTCTGTGCGAGAAAATAAGTGTTGTTAAAATGAGATACTGATAAGTAATATCTTCAGGAATCATCTTGACATTAATTAACAACGGAAAAGTTCAAACTTTTCTTACATGAGTCTGTACATATTTTGAGAAGCTTATCATTATAAAAGTATCTTCTTTGCAAAAAAAAAAATATATACAAAACCAACTGTAAGTTTGCCTTTTAAATTACTAAATCTAAAGATAAGTTTTCTGCAAGTGATTATTTATTAACAAAACTATAAAAGCGATACTACAGACTTTTTATACACAAATAATTAAGGCTAACAAATTTTAGAAACATTTAAACATTTTTTTTTTTTTTTTTTTTTTTTTTTTTTTTTAAATATAATATGAAAAACTTTTAAGTTAGGAGTATAAATTAAAAAAATATTTTCAAAAATTTTGTTTGGAAATATATTTTTTCATTTATCTGCTAAAAATCTGTAGAAACTATTAGGAGTTTGCAAAGAATCTTTTGTGAGTGAATTGCAAGTTTTCTTCACACAGTTAATGAAATCCACTTCGGTCTTGTTCTTACAAGTTATTTAACCTCAAGATCTACACAAGTTTTATGAAAGTTTTCGTCTATATTTTCTTCAAAAAGGATGAAAAAACATATCTGTGAATTCTGTAGCTTACAAAATGAACATTAAGATAAGTAAATTGGTTCTAGATTTAAGAAAAATTTATTCTTTAAAAGATCCAGAAATAGCATTTAGTACTTTACAAAAAGTAATTTACCAAAGTTTGGTTTAAAATAATTTAAAAAGTAAAAAATTTTTAAAGACTCAAAACCATGATTAAAATAAGGAATTACTTCTATAAAAATTAGAAACAGTTAAATTTTAAAAAAGAATAATCTCGCCAAACCTAACGAAAATTAAGGCAAAAAATTACATTAAAATTCTTACAGAAAACTCTTTAAAGAACAAATACTTATTTTTAAATAGTACAAAACAATGGAAACTATTAAATAAGTTTCTAAATAAATACATATAAAAATATACATCCTTTGCTGCTGATGTAAATTGTCTTTATTTTCACTTTGCAAATGTTATCTCTAAATGATCCAATACAATACCACATAAAGAAAGAATTAAAGAGAAAATTAATACAAAATAAATATTTCTAGAGGCTGTACCAGAAAAAGAAATAGAAAAAAGTAAAATTATTGAAAACGGGTAAGACTTGCAACCCAGGTAATATTTCTGTAAAACTAATTAAACAATTAGAATCTTATCTATGTGAACCTTTAGCATATATCTTTAATTTATTTATAGAGCAGGGTATTTTTCTGGAACAATTTAAAAAATGCTACAATGTCCCCAGTTTATAAAAGTAACAGAAATATTTGTGATCCGAGTCTTACAGACATGTCAGACCAATCTCTTTTCTATCCACACTTGCATGTATTTTCAAAAAATGTCTGTAAGACATTTCTTTATTATTAAATATAAAATTCTTCCTGATTCTTAATTTGGCTTTAAAAAAAATACAAATACAGAAGATGCAATTTCAAAATTTATTTCTAAATTGATACTAAAACAGTTCTAGACTTACAAAAGCATTTGATACAGTAGATTTCTACATTTTAATTGATGAACTAGAGAAAATTGGCGTACAAGGAACTGCTTGGAATTTATTTAATTCCTATTTTTTTAAACAATTATTTAAGTCCTTTATTATTTTAATTTTTTAAATGTAATACTAGAGTTAAAAATAAGGTATCAAAATGGGAAAGAATAACTTGTGGGATACCTCAAGGTTACTGTTTAAGCCCATTATTTATTTAATTCAGTTATTTACTAATAATAGGTTACAAAAGTAATATATAATATAGTGCCTGCAAAGATATATACATATATATTTTTAGATATATGATATATATATATATATATATATATATATATCTTATCAACACTGCTATAGATAACAAACACTTTTGTCAACGCCAGGTAAATTTATATTATATTAATGCAGTATTGTATTTAGTGGCTAGCCACAAAAATGTATAATATGTTAAATCACTTTTAGTTTTTGAAAGGAAAGAATTTTAATTTTTTAATTATTTGACTGCATATATATATTATATATGTAAGAATATTTTAATGTGTGATTTTGAAGTTTTTTAAAAAAAATTTTTTAATTTAATTTTAATTAACTGATGATGAGAAATTCCTGGAAAGCGCTATTGGTATATAAATAAAAAAATAATAAGATAAGGTAAGAAATCTTATTTGATTCTGTACTGTGGTGGATTGTGCTGAATTTTTGTTTTTTCTTTTAATCAATTAGTACAGAGGAAGATATGGACAATAAAAAAATTGATTTTAGTATATACATACATATACACGGAGTGAGCAACATAAAACCAAACCCGTAATGTAACTGCTGCAGAATGGTAGGTTATGTTGAAATGAAATTTTATGAATGATACAGATTAATTAAATAAGAAAAAGATAAAATTTAATTTAAATGTTGCATTTACTTACCTTATTGTTACAAAATGACCACCTTGAGCATTACTCACTTTTGTGCTCAACTGATCACATTGAAAGTTGTCTGACGCAAAATGTTGTTGTCAACTGCGTTGATTTCTCATTGAATGTTTACCTTCAGTTCATTAATATTGTGGAGAATAGATGTATAAACTCTGTCCTTTAAGTAGTCCCAAAGGAAAAAATCACAAGTAGACAACTCCGGGGAACATGGAGGCCACCATTCTCTGCTGACAGCTCATTCATTTGTGAAAGCTGCATGAACGCAATTCAGTGAAACATTTAATGTGTGACATGTTGCTCCATCTTGTTGGAAGAAGCTGTATTCTTTTTCATTATCAATTAATTGCACATAGAATTCTTCAAGAATTGTGAGGTAAACTTGTGTATTGACAGTCCAGTCAAAAAATATCGGTCCCACTATATGATTAACAGAAACAACATACCAAACACCAATTTTCTCATTGTGAAGTGGACGCTTGAATATTTCATGAGGATTCCTTGGCATCCAATACCTGGTGTTCTGCGAATTAACACGGCTGAAAAATGAAAACATACCTCGTCTGATATGAAATATGACATCCGGTCTATCTGTCCACCAACACTGTTTTCAAGAAGCCAGTTGCAATAATCAAGTCGTTTCAATTTGTCTGTCTCCTCCAGTTGTTGCACAGTTGTAATGCGGTATGGTTTCAATTTTAATTCATGAAGAATTTTACAACAAGATGTATATTTAACACCAGATTGTTGAGATAACTTGTGTAGTGATTTTTTTTGGACTGGCAGTAATTCTCATTTTAAAGTCAAATAGTATTAACAATATTTCAATATTTAATATTAACAGAAGGTTGCTTATTTCGTTTTGCATTTGAAACCAAACCTGTTGTATGCCATTTTTTAACTAAATTGTGTATGCTACTCTTCACTGGGATACAAGCATTTGGAAATTTTTCTACGAATACTTAACGTGATTCTTCAAACAATCCAGAACAAATATAGGCTTAAACTATAGCTATCCTCTCCTGGACTGAATAAGGCATTTTACACAAACACAACTGCACTCACTATACTGCACGGCAACAAAATGTATATTGCACTGACATGTAACCACCTGACAAATGGCAGCAATAATCAGTATTAAATATACATCCACTAGTTGTGCTAGTTGTGAGAGAGTCTTTTAGTGTTGGGTAGTGGTTTCATTATGGGTTCTGTTTTATGTTGCTCACGCTGTGTGTGTGTGTATATATATATATATATATATATGTAATATTTGTTTGCACCCTGCATATAACAAAAACTAATTACAAATTAGATAATTTTTATTCATACACTATGCTCAATTAGTAGTATATGCTGCAATATCTACTTTTAAATAACACTGATTATATAAATTCTTCAATCTTCACAGCTGTAATACAATTGTAATTTTATTTTAAAGTTTTTTGTTGAAATATTTTTTAAACTTTCAGGAAGCTTGTTAACATATTTATAAGCAATAAATCTGTAATTATTTTTTATCAATTTCTTTTTTAACTTTGGGTAATTGTAAATTTTTATTTCTATTAGGTTGATATTTCTTTAAAAAAAGTGCTTTCAATTCATTATAATGATGAGTAATAGATTCTAAAACATATTTTTCTCTCAAGTTATTATTTAAGTCACTTTTAAAGATTATTTTTTAATCACTTTTTCATGTATTATTGCAAGGTCATAAATTGCTCTATGATAATTTTTTAATATTTACATAAATGGCAATACAAATTTAAATGGAAAACTTATATCATTTGCAAAGGATATAGCCTTAATTGTTAAAGCAAAAGACATATTTTCCAAAAATAATGTGATCAAAATACTATTGAAAACTGGTTACAAGCAAATAACCTCTCATTAAATATTAGTAAAACAGAATACGTACATTTTTCTGTATATTATAATGACAGAAAATGTTTAAACTATAATACGACTGATTTGATTAACAAATGTACCTGCTCAACAATTAAGTTTGTAGAATCCTAAAAATATTTAGGATGTATTATAGATAAAAATTAAAATTTTAAGTTACTATTGATAAGTTAATTACAAACATAAAATCACAAAAAATCTTTAAAAGTAGCAAAAGAGGATATGTTTAAAAAAATCAATATATCCCAGTTTTACAATCTTATCTGTTGTACAATATTAAAATATGGAGGGAAACAGATGTATCACAATTGTTAGAATCACATGAAAATATTGAAACCACAATTAACATAGAAGAGTATCTGTTCATAAGAAAAGAGATAGACTTATAGGCCACATATTAAGGCATCTTGGAATAGTCGCTTTAATATTGGAGGGACAGGTAGAAGGAAAAAATTGTGTAGGCAGGCAACGTTTGGAATGTAAAACAAATTGTTACGGATGTAGGATGTACAGGGTATACTGAAATGAAACGATTAGCACTAGATAGGGAATCTTGGAGAGCTGCATCAAACCAGTCAAATGACTGAAGACAAAAAAAGCTACATTTATACTAGCATACAAGAACTCAAATCAAGAGAAGATAAATTTTTTTTAGAGAAACACAGTTTTAAATTACATAATGATGTAGATACGCCTAATAATAAAATAAATGTCTTTAATACTCTAAATCAAGCAAAGAAACAGATTACACATAAAAAGAAAACAGATTTGGAAATATGATTACACTAAATCTCATTAAAATTTGCACACACTGCAGAATAACAGTTTTAATTAATGCAGACAATTTTTCTCTTATCCAGATAGCTGGACTGATAAATTTTCACAAGGACTAAATAAACTTGATAAAGCTTAAACAAAGGTATAAACTTCCAGCGAAATTATAGATTTACCCAGTAATAAAATGAAATGCAGCATAAAACTTATAGCAACAAGTATAAATAGAAAAATACATAAATGCTTAAAGAAAGAAAAGATAAATTTGCAAATAAATCTTAGTTAATAACTGCACATTTGCGAGTATTTTCTGTTGGATTTTCTATAATAACTGGATCATAATTGTATAAAAAAAACAATTACTGGCTGCTACCTATATAGAGATTTCTTTTATTTTTCTGAACAATAGTAGATAATGGTGCAGCACTGTTTACTTATACACAATGGCCAGCTAATTTATACTTAGAAAAAGAAACGCGCAAAAATTGTTGCAAAATCCACAAAATGTTTTTTTAACCATTAATTTTTTTTCAATCTTTTAATTCACATTCTGCAAAAGAATTAAATTATAACTGTAATTTAATTGCAAAATGATTCTGTTTACAGTTTATTTTCCAATTTAAACTCTTTCGTACATTTAATATTTCCAACATCTGTAATAAGATCTTTGATAATTCTTTCAAAAATTTATTTAAAATATCTTGTGAGGTAACTTCTTATACTTCCATTCTAGTTAAATCTTTAATTAAAAGTTCTTATTTGTTTGTTTTGACATTCATTTTTACTAAAATATAATTAATATTTAAGAAATCATAGTGGAAAAATATGTACAGACTACAATTAATTCCCTAATTGTGTATATTTAAAATTCTTGGAGAAAAAACCTTTTCGAATTAAAAGACAATTTATTCAAATTTCTTAACTAAAAATCTATTAAAAAAGTTGTAGAAGGTATGAGAATGGATTTCTTTTACCTATTTTAATGAGATCAATTTCATATAAATCTGTAAGTTCATAAATTATATTTTGTTTCTTAATTTTACAAGATAATTATACTTTTTTTTTGAAGATAAATTTTTTACATTGTTATATATTGTTATATTGAAGATATTTATATCATTCTTTGGATAAAGTTTTAGATTTTCATTCTATGGACTCGGTTTTAATTTTTTTGTTCTTTTGATAATTTAATTTTTTACCTTATTACATAAAAAATCATGATTCATTTTGTAATTCTTTGGATAAAATAATGCCATAATAGAATTTTCTTTTGAGAATTTTTTGAGAATTTTAATTTTATATTTTTTATCCAATTCATACAATTCTTGCTGTTTTTTTCTTGTATAACAACGTTAATGTTGTAGATTTTATTTTTCATGTGATTTTTTTTCTTAGTAACCCAACCCGCAATGTAGTTTTTCAGTCAAAACTGTAAGATCTTTAAAAATTAAATTATTTAAAATTTTCTCATCACTTTTAAACTGATCAAAATTTTTTTTCCAGGTGCTTCTCTTGGAAAAGCTTTTAAATTTTTGATTCAACACTTTTTTATTAATATAACTATTATTTTTAAGAAACAATTTTTACTTTTAAATCTTTGAAAAACTTTTAAGCTAATTTTCTGTTTTGAGTTAATTCTCTCTTTAAGGTCAATAATTATGAGTTAATTTTCTCTATAATGTCAATTATGATAAAGGGAAGTCAGATTTTGATGCTGTACCATAACGTGTAAAACACATCTATTCAATGGCCATATATGGGAAACATAAAGATATGTTAAACATGTTAAACAAATATATCAAATACTGTACTTATTGCATTGTACTTTGTTGTACCATTTATAAATTGTATGTTTTTGTATTTATGTGTAAGAATGAATGTAAATATTTATTTACCTGTAAAAATAATTTTAATTTGTTTTGGGCCATTTATTGTGTTCAATATCATTATTTACATTTTGTATTATACTTGTATGTATATGTGTATATATATATATATATATATATACACACACACACACACACACACACACAATTTTTAATATTAAACTTGTAATAAAACAATTATTTTTTCTATTTTTAAAAATTCCTTTTAACTTAATTTTTTTTGTTTATGTATGAATTATTTTATTCTTTTACCTTGAGTTACTACTAAAGATAATTTGTTATTAACACCTATAAAATTGACAAAAAAATCCCTGTCATTACAGATTCACAATGCAGCTAATTCTTTTTTACTTTTATATTATTTATCTCTAATTTATTTTTATTAACTTTGAAAAAGTTGAAAGGTTAAATTGAACTGTTTGTTAAAAATAATCAATATAGCTCTTAGGCAGGGAAATATGTTTAAAAGACTTCACTAAATGTAAATATAAAATTAAAATAAAGAAGACTTTAAAAATTAAAGTTGTTTTTTGTAATATGAATACAAAAAAGAGTATCAGGGTTTTAATTTGTTATAGTATCTCTTGGATGAGGTCCACAGCGTTGATTTAATACTAAAATCAAAGTGCTAAAAGGAAAGTTTTAGTTGCATGCATGACCATAAATTCATTCTCTACCTTTTCGCTTGACAGCACCACTAGCAAATATGGTGACTGGTGAACAAAAAAAAAACCTTTAGTATTTTACCTTTTTTTAAAAGTGAATCTGTTAGTTTCAGACCAGTTATAGTTTGCCGACTTTCGTGGCATGAGTGGTAGCATCTCAGCCTTTCATCCAGTAGTCCCAAGTTCAAATCCCAGTCAGGCATGGCATTTTCACACGTTACATTGTCATTCATCTCATCCTCTGAAGCAATACCTAGCGCTGATCCTGGAGGTAAAAAAAAATAGAAATTTAATCGTGATCCTCCAAATGACAATAACATTTGTCAATGGCAAACCAGATGTCTATGTAAAGAGAAGAGTACAGGATAACCAAAGTTGTCTGAAGAAAATGTTGAACATATCAGGAAGCTTTTCCTGCATAGTCCTAAAAAGTCTGTTAGGAAGGTTGGCCACAAACCTTTAATTTCTGAACCCATCTATTTGAACAGTTTGTTTGTGATTTAAATTGTCACAGAATGCTCAAACTGTTATCACAATGTTGTTTTTCTGTGTTTTTAGTCAAATGTATCAAGTTGTGCCCTTTGTTGTTCATTAGAAGATCATTTCTTCCTTGCATCTCATCTTTAAAGAGAATGTTTACTTTAACTCCACTGCACAAGCTATGTTTTTTACAATTTTGGACAAAAAGTAAGTTAAAATAAGTTTTCAGCCAGCTTTATTAAAAAAAAAAAACTCATTCAAAAATGTATTGAGGTATAAAGTATTCTCTTCATTTATAAAGTAAGAACAGGCTGATGCTCGTATTATTAAATAAATAATTATCATGATAATATGGCTATGTCCAGGATGCATTCATTTTATTTTTTTAATAAATAAATAAAACAATTCTGGATTTATAGAATTCATTTATTTAAAGATTACAAAATTTTTTGCAAAATGATTAACATCAATTAGATGTTAAGCGTCATTAATGATATTTTGGTTTACGATGTTTTATACATAATCTTGCTCTTAATAAGACAACTCCTGTTGGATTAACTCGTACCTGTATAGAATCATTCACTTTTAACTTAAATGATGGTGTTGATTTATCAAAAACATCCTGAAATCATAATCACAAACCTAATAAATCTTAATTAATAATATTCTATATGTATAAATTCTTAGTGACTACTGTATTATTTGTAATAGATAATAATACTGTAATAGGTATAATTATCTATTACATATTAGACTACAGTAAATTGTTTGTATAGCAGTAGAATGTAAAGTTTGTCTACTATAAAAAAATTATTAGAGTAAAAATTGAAGACTGATGTATGTGTTTAAAAAAATTCCCATTATAATGAATGTGATTTTGAGTACAGTTACGCAGAAAGCGTTTGAATTATCAAACTGTGAATACAGAGGATATATACAGAATGTACACACAGCATCTGTAAACAATAAGAATTTGTTTAACATTTTGTAATCTATTACTTCTGTTGATATAAATTTATTGCACAGCACCTACCAAATAGAATCGAGTCCTTAAATGTATATACATAAGTTGCCATAACCTTACGGTTGTGGTTGTCCTAACATAAGATCCGGGTCGCTAGTGAAATTGAAATAGTGGGTCTCAAAAATAACAAGCATCTAATGATAGTAAGGTGATTAGCATTTCAAAACCAAAAAAATGCAGGTGATATTTAGCCCCACAAGGCCTGCATTTATTAACCTCCTTTATTCACAGACATCATCATTACTCAGATAAAACAGCTGTTATTATCACCTCTTATAATACAACTAGGTGCTTTTCATGCATTGTAACTGTAAGAAGATTGAAAAAAAAAATGGTGAAAAGCAAAAACATAATAATGATCCTTAATTATTTTCCTTTCGGTATAGAAACAATGAATTATAAGCATCTAAATACTTCTAATAAAAGATATTCATAAAAAAATACTATTAAAAATATGGCAATGCTTTATTTTTAATATATATTTTTTTATAAAACAATTTGATATAACATTTTTTTTACATAAGAGTATTGAATATTTTATTTTAGTTTTTATACTTATTCACCTAATATGCACTCAGTTATTATGTGTAAATTTATAGGTAATTAAAGAAAAATAAAATGAAAAAATAAAGAAATTTTACCTTTGTTAACACACAAGCATAAAACATGCAGCCTAAAAATACATTCAATGAAATTTTTAAAGTAAGTCTGTTAATTAATTCACAAAACAGTAGCAAAGTTCTGTACTGGCAGGCCTATTTACCAAACTTTGCAAAGTTATTTTAATTCACTTTGGTCATTTTTTATAGAAACATAAGCTGCTGTATTATCCGCCATTATAAAGCCAACTTATTGAATTATTATTTAAAAATAATTCAGTAAATACAACAACCATAAAAGTACGTAACAGGAAGAAAATATTGTGGGATTGTGATATGATCAAAACTCCTGTCACTAAAATCTAAGTTTATTTTATTCTTCAACAGAAATAAATTGTTTCAAAAGTAAGTTTGTAGACCCCATGTACTACTGTCATCAGCGCATAAATTCTCATTGTCCAGTAAATCAGCTTAAATGCATTCAGAACAAATACACAGTTAGCACCATCATTGTTAGCACCATCACTATTTTTCCTGATGTCCAGAAAATCTGAATTTTAAATCCACTATAATAAATTTGTTTTATAAAAGGAAAAGTCATTAAAGTTCTTTTAGTAATTTATCACATATCATTATGAATAATAATAAATGAAATAATACAATTCAATACCATCAACAAGAAGACAACTTAATACAATGAATTTCTTTCTGAACACAACAGAAGATTAGATTAGATGTAAGTGTCTGGTCATTCTTCTGAAGAACACAGGAGTAATGATTCTGGTCACAGATGAAAGAATTCTTTCTGCATATTTTAATGAAAAAAATTTGAAATAAAATAAACAAGAGGCAGGATTTCGTAGAATTTTTTGAAAAATAACTTTTTGCCACCCCCAATCTTAGCAAAATTTGTTTTTCTTGGCCATTTTTAAATATTTTGCAAAAGTATTCTTTTAAAACTTTGCATTTCAAATTTAATTGAGATATCTCATCTAAAATCTGAAAAAAGTGACCTTAAAAATTAAAAAAAAGCTTTTTTTTTTAATTAACTTTAACACTATGAATAAATGAAATGTCTACGTCAGTAAAAAACAGACGAATACGCAGGAATGTTTAAAGTTTTCTTTTCTTCAGAATGAGTTTGTCTTCATCTAACATCAATTTGTTTGCTTCAGAAATTCTAGCAGCATCTGACTTCTTTAGTGTAAATATTATGTTCTTTCCTGGTTTTCAGCCGATCTTACACGTAAACATAATTTTTGCTCATCCTGATCCCACAGGGAAAGACACCCACCATATGACAGTTGTCACCATGCCACCCCCTCTGAACCCCCCTTATGGGCTTATGAGCAAAAGGCATCTCTCAGCCTTGTTCTTGCCTTGGTCAGGATGATACCGATGTGAATACCACATGTGAAATTCCCATTGGTGTACTACTTTCCCTAAAAAACAACAAAATTAATTAACATTAAATTAAAAATAAAATGCATCTTACATTAGTTTCAAAGAAGACGGAGTAAATAAAGTAAGGAAGAAACTGAAATCCACAACCTACCTGAACATAAAAGAGGTGAGTTCAACTCAAATTACAATAAAATAAACCAACAACAAAAACACAACAAACAAAAGAAGAATGCGGGAAAGCCCAGGTAGCACCTTAAATGCCCTCAGCAATCCTTTCTTTTGCCAAATAGTGTATGAAATTCTCAACTATTATTCATTCGGCCAGTTTCTGCCAATTGACACGGAGATCCTGTGCCAACCTGATAATTTCAAGCCAACAGATAGCCTCTGTGCGTATCAATTCATACTTTGAAGAAACTTACTGATCATGACTTACATTGTCCAATTTTCCACATTACAGACACATTCCTGAGTCCACCAGACCAAATTTATGCAGCCTGTTCCGGAAATCACCATGTCCAGAAAGATATTGAATCATGTACTTATTCTGGTGTACCCAAGAGGTGCCCTGCAAACAACATCAGGAAAAAGACCATGCGTATCATCCGTCCTCTGCCTCATCACATCTGGCCTGCCACAAAGTATTACCATGTTGTTCAATTTCCCGGACTTTGTCAAAGTTAATTCACCTAACCTCTTGGTGACATAATACTGTGCTGCTCTGACACAATCAAGTCTATCGGTTTCGTGCCCACACTCACCAAGATCGCCTCCCATGAAATTGTAGGTAGCCACCCACTACCATTAAAAATATAAGCCCTCAACAATGTGTCCCAATAGCTTTTAAATTTTAGCCTATCTGCCCAAACAGGCGAAGTGACCAAAATGATCATCAAAATTACAATCGGATTTCACTCTTAACTCTTTCATTTGGACATTTTACCTTTTCTATATTTCTTTTCTAATAACTAATAAGTACTTTTTTTTTACAGTGGTCATTATAATAAATAAAAGGATTCTTTAAGCTCATACAAAAGTCCTTCAACTGTATTATAATTATATTTACACCACAAAGCTTCTGATTGGGTAGACCCAATGGCTCAGGTCTTTGTCAAATACGTAAAAAAGAAATCCTTTCCACATTTCTTTAATATTCTTGACATTACCTATGTTCCTGGTTATGGCTAAATCATAACAAGTTTGAATCTTTTCAATTGAAGAATGTACGTAAACCTGAAGATTTACCATCATTTAATTTGATATACATTTTTAAAATTTCAAAGTGGTGTCCTCTTTTTTTCTATGTTACTATATTATATTCTAGTTTTCTGATGACCACACCATTCCTAAAATAATTTTTACTGATCACACTCTCAGAGGCCTTGAAGTCTCCATTTTTAAGGTACTTGATGAATATATGGAAAATTATATTATGGAGTCGAATGTTAAAAATACTTCAAGAGTCCTGGAGATCTCTATTGCTCAACTTGAATCTAAAAAAATGTTTGCCTCACAAAAAATTAAACAATGGTTTTTATTTTTCTCTGGCCATCTGCAGTAGTCTGATCAAACTCCAATATCAACCACTTTGCCTGTATTCACTGAAAAGGCAGAATCAATGTTATATCGTTTGAATATACAGTAGTTGTACAGATATGATTCGACAGCAGTCTATTAACTTTATTATTTAATTTTGTCTATAAAACTGTTTCAGCTTTAGATTTTAAAAGCTCACACACACATGATGTCATGTTCATTGTTCTTCCTCACCAGTTCCTTGAGTGATGCGCGTATCCTATTTTTCAACAAATATTTTCCTAAATGTTTACAATTTCTTCTTTTTTTTTTGACTTTTCCATCACATACATACATAAATAAATATGATAATTTTATTAAAGAGAAGAAATGTAAATGTACAAGTAAAGTACATAATTAAGAATTCAGGATGTAACAGTATGCTGAAATTAAAAGATTATAATATAGCAGACAGAAATGGACAAGCACATCAATTCAGACACATGATTGATGGTAGAAAAAGTTTTAATTAATACCATTAGTGGTTCTTAAGACCCAAACATAGATCGTAGCATAGATAAGTTTATTTTTAACAAAGTAATTTAGTAATTTTGTGATGCAGATAAGCTGAAATAATATTACATTCTACAAGTATATGGCACATACCTTTATGAAATATCCATTTGGGTAATACAATCCAAGATCTGAAAGGGAAACGCTGAACGGGAACGGTGTTCCATCAGTTCTGTAGCTAACAAATGCAATAGCATAAGAAAAATAAGTTTCTGAGACCGGTGTAATCGGTCTTGTCCATATTTCTATATTTTTATTCTGAAACAATAAAAAAAGAATAATAAACAACTAAAATTAAATTTTACTGTAAAACTAAAAAAAGAATTTTAAATAAAATATTTAATAAGCTGCAGCACCTTCATACACAAGAGTTTCAACTGTAAAGTGGAATTCTCATGCTCTAAAACTACTGTTATCATGAAGTAAAGATGAATTATTTACCAAATACTTTGCAAGTTTGAACTCTTTTAACCGGTATCAGGTAATTATTACAATATGATCAACATCTGTGAACAAGAGGTGAGAGATTATGCGAGTCAATTTTTATTATAAAAGATGAAGTCATTCCAACACAAGACTTACAGAAAAATTAAAAATCAGTTTGGAGATGATGACTCTCTCGGCTAAAAGAGTATGAATACTGTAATCATTCAGAGAGGGTCAGATGAGAGTTGAAAATGAACTGCAACCTCGTTTAAAATTTTTAATTAAATTAAATATCATTTTAGTGAAAGTTTTTCTATTTGACGAACAATAAAATAGAAAACTTTCTTCTTGTCAACTATTAAGTGGTCTTAAATGTTTTTAAGTTACTTTCTGCATTAAGTGTATATATCTGATAACAATTAAATTTATTAAAAAAGAAGTAGGAATTTTTTTTTAGTGTTTTGTGATTATTATTTTTTATTTTTTTATTAGTTCATTTATTAACGTTTTATGGTTTTTCAATTTTTTTTTTATATTTCAGTTACATATGTAATATTTTTATCTTTGGTAATTACTCTGTATCAGCTGATAATAATGACTGTTTAACAATACGGTTAGTTTTTATTTTTAAACAGTTTTCGAGTGGTTTTTTTTAATATCAATTAATTGTAAACAGTTATTCAGTTCTATAAGAATTATTATAAGAAAAATAATTACTGTGACTTGAAATGTTTTTAAAACAGGTGCTTAAACGACATAAACATTTTCATCATATATTCTGTCACATCATCCATCAGCTCACTTTGAAGTTTTAGAGAGTAATGTTGAAACTATAAAAAAATTATATATATAATTTTTGGATATATATATAATTAAATTAATTAATTATAATTAAATTACAATTAAATTAATTAAATTACAACTACATTGAATTACAAAATAAATTCATCAATTCCAATAGTACAACAAGAAGTAAATATATTTCAATGTCGATAATAAATAAGACTATTAGCTTCAAAAGCAGTTATATCAAAGCTATAAAAATATTTAATGTACTGCCAAATGATCTCAAAAGATTAGTAGGAAATAAGTGTACCATAAGCAGAAAACTTAAAGAATGGATTAGAATGAAATATATAAGTTTTATATTTTGTTAAATACTCAACAGGGCACTTTAACATGTTAAAGTACCCTAGTTGAATTTTTTGAATTCTATGCTTAAAAGGGTAATATATGGTTATTACTTTTGAAAATATTTATAAGATGTATATCTGCTGTGTTATAGTTATTAAGTTCATTTTGTTTTAGTATGCAAGCTCCAATCCATGCAGAGGCAATCACTATTACCTCTGCAGGTGTACTGATATGTATTAACTGATGTATTTTGACTGGTGAAATAAATAAATAAAACAATAATTGGCACCGTGCACAAATCGGTGTGAATTTGTTAAAATTTATGCAAAAAAAATAATGTCAAAAATGTTGTACTTTTTGAATTTCTTGCTAGTAAATAAAATATATTATTATTGCTTTTACTATAAAATATAAGTGATATATATTTTTTTATAGATTACAGATCATGATCATGACTAGTTATATATTTGGCAAATTCTTCAATAAGAATTGCAAAGTTGTTGACCGCTCGGCACATATCTTCAGTTATCTTGTTATCGACCGCAACAATAAAACATTTTGGGAAAATGATTTCCTTAAGAAATACCCCAAAAAAAATAATCACGTAGGTTTAAAATACATTAGTCAAGGGCTTGTTCAGCCCGCATGCTAAATGAATCAGTTGATATAAGTCATTTGTTGAAAGTATTGTGCAAAAAGTCCAAAATAACATTTGCCAGTCTGGCCCGTCCTGCATGAACCGATCGGTCTGTGATATCAGACCTGTAACAAAAGCTAAGATGCAAACAAGATTCACATTTAATTACAATTACTACAACAATCTGATCAAAAAGCATTTGTTTTATCAGTTCATGACTTGGAACATCATGTTGTATCATAATTCGCCTTCCTGTGAAGCAAAAGTGGATTTTAAAATGTCAAAGATTGCACATTTTGCTTAATAATCATTCCTTTCAGATGAAAATGTGTCTCATCTGAAAACCAAATAATGTTCAACATAAAAGTTTGATTTGTAGCTCATTCACCAGATACTATTCTTGGATTTTGTTTATAAATATAAGTTTTGGAAATATTTATCCATTTTCTTATGGAAATGACTCAAAATTCATTACATATATAATCTGGACACTACAGTCCTTCTTTAATAAAAAGATTCTCAATGATTTATGAAGGTCCCTTTATAGTTTTGTACTGATACCATTCAGATTCTCTTGAGAACATACAGATGCAGTTCGGTTACATTTGCTCTCCAATACAAAATTACCTGAATTAAACTTTCCTTAAAGTTTTATGTATCATTTTAAATGAAGATGACTATCAATCCATCAATACCACAGTTATGTAACCACAATATCTCCTGTTTCATTGAGTTATGTGGTGTTCTGATGCCAGTATTTTTTTATGTCAACTGTCTTGGATAAAGTGGTGTGTACACAGACTGGATAAAGTACAAACTAATCTCTATAATCTATTGTAACTATTACATACTGTAAATATTTCAACTGCTGCATGATCCATTGTTTGATACCAAAATAAAATTTTGGGTCATATTACTCATCACTATCTGTGTAGAGCTGTTTTTTGATAATTATTTTCTGAGAAAAGGTTAACTTTTAAACAAAATCATCTCTTATCAAACTAGTAACATTCTTAAATCTAGTAAAAAATGTTTACCACACTGTAACATCAAATTTTTTCTTTGCAACTCAAATAAGGATTAGCTTTTAGGTTTCATCATGTGTATGAACAAATGTGTATGTCTAAATTTTGCTAAGATCTAACCATTTAAGTTTTTTTAATAAAATTTTTGTATCTTATATCAAAAGTTTTTTTATGCAAATTTTTTATTCATAGTCAAATCTATTTGTGTACAGATAGGTAAACAAATATAAGTCTATCAGGCCTGACAGTTACAGTTGACTACTTCAACTGTAACTATGATGACAGGCTGCTTCACCCAGCTCCCGATCACACATCATAGTTTTTCAGGTCACTAATTCTTATTTTTTATGGTAATTTACTTAGTAAATGTCTAATAAAAGTGATTACATATACTCTGCATTCTATGATTAATACAGTAATTATTTTAATCTTCCTTAAACTGTATTAAAATATATGCCCAAATTAGATCCAAGAACAAGCTACCAGTGGATGGAAAAAATTGAATATTTTACCCCGGATTGACATCTCATCACTCCAGATGAAATCATTTGATTCCAAAATAATGATACTCCTAACACTGGAAGATACTTATTTTTGCAATTCTGAAACAAATTATTTTTTCATCAATATTTTTATAATATTAAATAAGTTCACAAACAAACACATTAATGCAAACTCATTGTCAATAGTTCAGCATACAAACACATTTTAATTAAAAAAAATTATGTAATTTCCTTTCATTTTAAGTTATTTAGATCGAAACTTATAATTACCAAAACTTAAAACTAGCTTCCTTCAAATATTTAACATCACTGTATTGTTTTAATTATTAAAACAATACTCCCCATTCTCCAGTTCGCATTTCTTCGCCTAAATAAAACTTTTGATATTTTGCCCTTTTTTTCTACATAATATGAGGGTTGTCTGAAATGTTTTGAGCCTCAACATGCAGATGGCAGCACTCATCAATAAAAGTTAGAGAATATATTCACGCAAGTGTTGAAAGGTACTTACTAAAATTTCAGTCATTTTGGCCCCTCAATTATTGTTTGAGCAAGTCATATGAGTGTTTTTGTGAAAATGGAAAAATAGAATATAGTTCCGTAATTAAATACTTACATTTGAAAGGCAATACGCCTACACAAATTAAAACCAAGTTGGACACTGTTTATGGAGACTCTGCCTCATCATTTGCCAATGTGAAAAGATAGGCAGCTGAATTTAAACATGGTAGTGTTCAGGATGGCCAAAAATTGCAACCACCACTGATATCATCAAAAAAGTTCACCAAATGGTACTGGATGACCAATGATTAAAGTTCGAGAGATAGCAGAGTCAATGACATATCAAAAGAACATGTTTGTCATATACTAATTGAAGAATTGGATATGCATAAGCTATCCATGCATTGGGTGTCGCGTTTGCTCACTTTGGACCAAAAACGCATTTGAATGAACATCAGTGTGCTGATGACAGAAATAACTGTGAAAGCTACAAGGTAAAATGGGAACAATATATTAGTGATACAGACTATCCCTGGAAATCAGAGTCACCATTTAGATCTGTTGTTTAATCTTTGGCTTTGGTTAAGAGATTTTATATTGAATTCTATTTATGGAAATTGTAGACTATAATCTTAGTGAAGAATTCATTTTTAACAAAATGGTTGAAATAAATGAAAATTCAATTTTTTCAAAGTCTGAGCCTGTATGTTAAAGTAAGAGGTATAAAGAAAAATATTATTAAGCTCGAAGCAATGTTAAATGCTCTTTGGAATAAACCAGATGTTATAATATGTTCAGAAGCATGACTAATACATAATATCAAATTTATTTATCTAACAGGATATACACATTTTGACAATGATAGTAGAATTAACAAAGCAGATGGAATGATTATGTATGTAAAAAATAATCTAAGGTATCAGATTATTAACGAACAATTTGGTAATTTAAAAACCCTCAGCCTGCTTATTGAAACAACGAACTAAACTAATGTTAAAATAACATGTATGTACATATGTCATGACTATGATATTGATATATTCATTGAAGATCATAGTAATTTATCCACCAATAAAAACATGTTAAATCATTTAATTTTGGGTGACGTGAATATTGATCATTGACCTTAATAAAAAAGCTGAAGATTATTTTTAACTTTTGTTATATAATGGTTAACAATCGATGATTAACACTCATTACATAAAGGATTATAATGATGAAACCTGCATTGATTACATTTTTATGAAAGGTATATGTCGGGCAAGTGCTGGTAAATTGTTGGACTCTATCAATGATCATTACCCTGTTCTGATTTCACTATATGATAGCAAGATAAATTTGGCTTTAAAAGAGAAATACAAAATTATTAAAAAAATATTTTTGCAGTTATGTGAATCTGAACAATAGGAACATATTTTTAACATACAGAAGATGCATTGGCCCTAATGACTGAAAAACTTCAGAATATAAATAGACTTGCACATAAAACTAAACCAAGAGTTCAAAAACCGAGGAAAAATTGGATTACTCCAGCCCTGATTAATTCAGTTAATACCAAAGATAGATTGTACAAGGCATGGAAAAATGATTAGGCTGATTTAGCTAAGAAAGTGAGGTACCTAAATTATGAAAAAATACTCAGAGCCTACTCAGGATAGCAAAAATTAAATATGTGCAAAAACATATTCAAAATGCTGACTCTAGAAAATTGTGGCATTATGTTCATAGTAAAATGAACCGGAAGACAAAAAGTTGACAAATTAGTGATATAATGATCAACAATGTGCTAAGCAAAGATGATATATCTAAAGCTAATTTTTTCAGAGTGCCACTCTTCCTCTGCAACAATATGAAATACCAAATATATACCATTTAATCAACATTCATTGTTCCTCACACCTACAAATGAGGTTGAAGTTATGAAGACTATACATGAACACTGAAATAAAGCTGGAGGCAGTGATGAGATCCATGCATTCACAATTAAGTTGGCAGCACCTTACATTTCACCTGTTCTTACGCACATTATAAACAATGCTATGGTGTAAGGTACATTGCAATTTAAGATGATAGTTATATGCCCAATCCATACGGGTGGATCAAAAACTCTGGTTAACAATTATCAACCTATAGCATTGATATTCCAATCTGGCAGAGGTATTTGAAAGAATTATTTTTCTAGATTGTACAAGTTTGCTATGAAACACAACTTAATTAGTGACAAACAGTTTGGTTTTCAAAGGAATAAAGGCACTGATGATGCTATATTGCTCACCTAAGCAAATTTATTTATGATAGCCTATGCTATGGCAGGTCACAATAGTGGTTGCTTTACTGGACTATTGTAAAGCTTTTGATACATTTACCCATACGATTCTTCTATCCAAACTGCACAATATGGGAATAAGAGGTGTAAGCCTATTTCTTATAAAACGTTACTTGCAAGACTGAACTCAAGTTGTTAAGGTTAACGGTACTAAAGGTCAGCCAGTTAAGATGAATGTTGGAGTGCCACAGAGCTCAATTTTAGGGCCGTTGTTATTCATTCTCTATATAAATGACTTGTTAGTTCTACAGAAGTATCTAATTACATATGTTGATGACATGGCCATACCAATGAATGGACATACATGGACTGAACTGGTAGATTCAATGTCTGCTAAGCTTGATTCTATTTTCTCATGTTTATATCAAAACAACCTTATACTTAATATAAAAAAATCAGTGTTCATTACTTTTGGTAATTAAGAGATTCTATACCAGATAACATAGATATCACAATCAATGGACAGCACCTCAAGAGAAACTAGTAAATATGTAGGAGTGACATATGAATATAACATTGATGTGCATGTGAACAATATAGTTAAAAAACCAAATACCTAGTTTTTGTTTTCTACAAGTATCATTGGGAAGGCAGATGTTGCCAGTATACTGTGGTCTTTCTCATAGTATGGCAATGTATGGTATCATTGGATGGGGTGGTCTTTGTTTGATCCTTTGAAAAGGCTACAAAAAAGTATTTTTAAAATAATTGCAATCAGTGAACAAGATCCAGACAGACTGTTAGGCATCAGGCGTGTTTTTGTTGTGAATTCTATCGTGTACTTACATAATGAATTAAAAAATGAGTTTATTTAGAATCAAATTAACACTCATTTTAAGTATTAAGTTACCAAAACACCTATTAACAATTCGACAAAGAAGCTATGTCTATTACTCTAAATGAATTGCTAAATAAATTTAAGGATCTTGATGTTAGGAACAAAATTGTTAAAACAAAGATTGAAAGTACAAATCAAAAAGATTGATATTGTATAGTGGAATTATGATTGATTATCTTCTAGAAATGGATTCTATATTTTTTTGTTTGTTATGATCTTTTCTTTTATGATCTTTTTATATACTAAAACATTTTTTTTTAATTTTTAGTATAGTTTATTAATGTACTGTGTTAATTGAGTGAGGTATACTTCACAATTTGTGTAAAATTTATAAATTTTTTAATTATAGGACCAACCTATGTATGGGTATTTATGCCCCTTACAGATTCTTTTTGTATAAGTAAAATGATTAAAGGAATTTGGTAATAAATAAGAAAACTGTCATTATATTTTTATATAGAATAAAATAAAGTTATCGAAACTGAAGAATGTAATATTTTTATTCTACATAAATTTAAAAATTGTATTATTTTAGGGACTAGGAAGAAAACCTTTTTAATTTATTTTTATTTTAATAACACGTTATTTTCAGTAAAAACCAATTTACTGATCGATATACATTTGTTAGATCTCCGGCTCTGTCGAAGCACCCATAAAATATTTTGATATTATTTACATCATCAATTTTCATTTATTTTTTCAAATTTTTTTCTGAGTTCAGTAGCATATGCTTGTTCACCGATGAGAAAATAAGCACTAACCCTCTGCATCATCCCGTTGCATTGTTCACCCTAAGCTTAATAACATATATATCAAATCAGATTTAATCTGTATTCATTAGTATGCAATAAAAAAATAATTATGTATCAATAAAATACTTATAATAAAATAAAAATAAGTTATAAAATAAAATTAAAAATTAAAATAAAATTTATAGTAAAGATTTGGTATTGCTAATGAACAAAGTTGAAGTGTTAGCAATAGCACTATCTGTATAATTTTTATATTTACAGAATAGTATACGAGGGCGATCCAGAAAGTAACTTACGTTTTGCCTAGCGTGGAGTTGGGTGGGGATACAGCCACCATCTTGGCGTCAAAATGTTTCTATACTCAGTATGCACCAAGCTGTCATAGCATGTGGACTGTAATTTTTCTACTTTGTTCATTGTGAATTACTGAAATGTGCACTTCAATAGAAAATCCCACGAGTTGTGAGGTACATTTAGTTATTAGGTTTTTACTGGTAAAATACCTCAAACCAATTGATATTCATCGGCAACAAAGTTGCCAATGAATTTCAAAAAAAGGTGCAATTTCAAAAAAGGTGTACAGAGATGGAATAATGAGTGAAGGTGGAATGAGGCAGTGGTGCATTCAGTTTAAAAATGGCTGCACCAATGTTCATGATGAGGACCACAGTGGTCGGCCTAGCCTTGGGACTGATGAACTGACAATGAAAATTAATGATAAAATTCGTGAAAATCGCTGCATTACAATTACAGGACTCTTGCTTCATTTCCCCCAAATTTTACAAAGTTTACTACATGAAATTGTACCGGAGAAGCTTGGTTATCACAAGTTTTGTGCAAGATAGGAGCCAAAAATCTAAGACGGCATATTTCTACAGAGAAGGAATTGAAAAGCTTGTGCATCATTATGATAAGTGCCTCAATTTAAATGGCGACTATGTAGAAAAATATTTTAAGATTGTCCCTTTCAAATGTATATAATAAAATCTCTTTTGTTTATTTGGTTGGTTTTTTATTTCAAAACGTTAGTTACTTTCTGGACAGCCCTCATACATTAGAAAAGTACATTATCGATTTATTCACACTACTACTTTAATTGATAAAATTTATCTTAGAATAAAAAGTTGCCTTTCGCCCGACATTCAATTTCTGGAAGATCGGTTTTATAAAAATTCATGAAAATAAATTTGTTTGGAATTAAGTTATAATGCGGTAATTAGTTTGACTTAAATTAATGATTCCGAATCATTACAATCATAAAAAAGGATGTAAAAATTATTAAACAGAAGCAACAACTAACTGCAGGGACTGTAATCATGTTTGGTTATAATTAACCTATAATTTAACATTTTTATGTATATTGTCTGATTGTTAGTACATCCATTTCTTTACTCAAAAACATTTAAGTTAACCCAAGGAAAATTATAATAAGTTTACAGTTTGAAAAAGTTTAATTAAGTAAGTCTATTGTACTATATCATATCTCAATACAAAATAATCAGTGATTGGGCATAGATAACATATTAATTTAATGAAATGAATCTTTCCTAATATCTCACTTTTACAATTTCTTAAATTACTTACTTTTACACTGTAGAGATCAGATTATAAGGAGATGAGCAGAAGACATGACATGTGTTTACAGGTGGAGAGTACTCGACTTATTTTATAATTTTAGGTCAATATGTTACGTTTAAAATGTTACTAAATTCTATAGAGAATTCTTTCTACTAAATGAAAATTTTTCCTCTAGAATCAGCTGAAAATATAATGGCGGCATTGTCAGCAAAGGAGACAATTAAGAAGTCATTTACAATTACCCTAAAAAAAGTAATTTACATATGTAAAAGATAAAATAAGGTCAAAGCATCAATAAGTTTCTTCGATCTTAACAAAATATTTGTTTAAAGTTTTGGCGGCTTCTTCCTCTTGTTTGTGATCAAATTAATCTTTTAAATGTTCCTATGTTTTCCTACTATTAAACACTCTTCTTTCAAATTTATTATCACAATAATTAATTTTTTGTTTAACACTTTACATGTAATTTTTATAAATGCAATAAACTGTACACAAAACAACCTGGAGTAACATGACAAAAAGAATGTTATTTCAAGAATTTTGCTACGTACCACCAATAGTGAAATAGTGTCGATAAAACGATATACTATTTCAAAGGTTGATTCTTTTTGTACAAAGCTCAAAATTTATCATATAAAAATGTGCACCACTGAGGTCAATTCAATGGATCATTTTCAACTTAAAAATAAGTGTGATGTACATCCCAATCAATATGAATAGCAGAATGGTAAAAAATGTGAATAATGCACATTGTTTCCAGTCAGATTAAAAGGATTTATAGTACCCTTATCACCACTAGTTTACTACAGATAATAAAAAAAATACATTAATAAAGTTCTTCTATATCTTAATTCATAAAATAATGCATAAAATAAAGTCAATTTCAATAGCATCTACACCAATCATGTGAAAGCTGGTATTTGAATCCCAATGACGCTTGATCCACTTCACAAGTATAAGACTTACGTACATTATACGTTGGCTTTAAGCAATTGCAGTAAAGTTAAATGAAATAATAAAATAAATATTTAATAATACTTAGTTTTCTATTTTTTAACAGAATTGTAATGAAGAATCCAGAAAGGAATTTCTGGAGTTAATTTCATCCTCTAAGTAAATGTATGAAACAACTTTATTTGAATAGTGAAAAAAATAAAATTGTTCTTTTTTTAAAATGTTAAATTCTTTATCAATATAAAAATAAAATAAAAACAATAAATTACTGAGAACTTCTTCAAATTTAGCCAATCCATATAATGGCGATCAAAATAACATAATAAATTGACAATTGTTTGTGGTTTCCTATGTATTCTAATAATACAATTACCAAAAGAAAGGAAATTGTGATAAAATTAAATTCAACAAAATATTCATCTTTTTTTCTTTTACTTACTTCAAAAATTCTTCTGCCCTGTATACCGAGTTTATCTTGATTGATTTTAATAACATCCTCATTTAGTAATATTTCTTTATATTCTGGCCTTATATTTTCAAGATCATTTGACATAATCAATGGTGCAGCCAATATTGCCCACATGGCCATTTGCATTTTACTTTGCTCATAACTCAAGCCAAAATTGCCTATGATCAACTGAAATAATTATTACAATAATATTATAACATTATTTTATTTTCTTATTTACAACAGATCTATATTAATTCAACCTAAAGTATTTATATTTAATAGTTTTTCTCAAATTTAAATGTAAATGAATGTATTCATATAGGTTTGAAATATGTTACATAACTTGAAATCCTAAGATAAACATACCCCTGTTTAAATACATTTTTAAATCGCCATTTATCTTCAAAGTTTGTTATGCTATGTGAATTTTAAAAAGTAATGCTTTATCTGGGACAGGTAATAATCCTCCTTCAAAAAAAAATCGCAGATGAGTTTAATAAAAACTGTTTTTTTATTAATGATTTTTGTTTTCTATGAGATTCAGCAAGGAAAATCAGCTTAAGTTAGTTAGTACCAGTCTCTTTTTGTAAAGAAAATATAACAGCCAGGCTGGGTATTATTCAGACACTATTAAATTCATTTCAACTATCGTAAAAAAAAAATATAAACTGATTATAAGTGAACAACAAGAGCTTATTAATGTAACGATGTGACTACACATTGTTTTTTTATCAGTATGTTTTATTTCAGCTCCTTTGATAAGTCTGTCACCGTTTGGCAGCAAATGTATGCAATTAAGTAAAAAATTATTATAATCATAATTTTATTTTATGCTTGATGAAGGGATGTTTTATCCAGATTTGTAAAACAGCATTCCAGTTTAATACCTTTGATACCAAAGTGAAACAATAGCCGAGAAAGAACAGGTTTTTAGCAACATGCTGCAGAGATTAACCGATCAAATAGTAGTTAATCGGTTTAAACATAGCTGAACTTGAAATGAGATTGGCCATCTTTGTATATTATTGCCGATAAGCCAAAATCAAAATTGTCAGCCGATTAAGAAATAAGATAGATACTTTCTGAATCATAATATAGAAAATCTTCTATTTATTCTTACATGATATACTGGCATTAAGAATGATGAGCCTTACTTTCTGAAGACTGATAGCAGTGTTTGGGCTCAGGTGTACGGTACGACTTTGTGGTTGAGGCTAGAAATTAATGTAATACACTTCCATCATAGCAAATAAAAAGGAATTCAATGAGTCCATATTAAACTGTCTACTCACTATCTACAACTGATAGTGAATATACTCACTTAAGTAAAAAGTATAATAAATTCTAATACATTTAATACCGAGATTCAGTATACTGAAATGAAACGACTAGCACTAGTTAGGGAATCTTGGAGAGCTGCATCAAACCAGTCAAATGACTGAAGACAAAAAAAAAACATTTAATACAGATTCTCAACTTTTGGCTTTGGCCATTTTCAAAGATAAAAAATTATGTTTTTAGTACAAAAAGTTCTTTGAACAGTGTATAATTATAAAATTAATGTACATAATTTATAAAATAAATTTACAACACATGTCATTGTTATGACATGTACGTCGTAATGTAATAAGGCAAATAAAATAAATTTTAATTTCATAACTCAAGGCAGGCATCAAAAGCAGACTGGAATGAGCAAAGGAACCCACCAGATTGGTCTAGTGGTGAACTCATCATCGAAAATCAGCTGATTTCAAAGTCAAGAGTTCTTAGCTTAAATTCCTAGTAAAGGCAGTTACTTTTATACGGATCTGAATACTAGATTGTGGATACCGGTTCTTTGGTGGTTGAATTACAATTAATCACATATCTCAGGAATGGTTGACCTGAGACTGTACAAGACTACACTTTATTTACATTCATACATATCATCCTCATTCAACCTCTGAAGTAATACCTTACGGTGGTTCCAGAGGCTAAACAGAAAAAGAAAGGAATGAGCAAAGGAGAGTCTTCATGCAAACAAGATGTCTGCTATTGTCAAAAACAGATCCAAGAATTAGAATGAGATTCTTAGAAAAGTAATAGAAGCCTTTGTAATGTACTGTTACAAAATGCTGTAAAAAATAAGTCGGTCAATAAAATACAAAAATTGGAATAAATAAAATAAATAATTGAGGATGCAGAATTTAGTTAAATATGTTGAGGTTAAATTGTTAAGTAGAAAACAGAAAGGTATGGAAAATTGCACTAAGCTAAACAATCACTGAAAAAAAAACACACACATACACATCTCATACATTATAATTGCATAAATTTTATTTAACAAAAGTAGGGAGTAACTAAAGTTAATTCCTAAGCAAGTAGTAAACATAGACTTTGTCCAAAATACAATTTTGACAAACTTACCTCATCCATAATAATAAAAAATACCTCATCCAAAATAAGTCTGGTTCATTAATTTCAATTAAATATTTCCATTTCGTATTCCCACATATAAGTTTCGAGCTTACGTGGAGATTAATTGACTACAAATAATTTTATTGTTTTCAAAATCCAAAATAAATATTAAATATTGCTTGGATCCAATTTCACAATCACTGCCAGGAAATATTCAACTTTAAAAGAAAGCTTTAAATAATATAAATCATTCCACACATGCGCACATGCACACACACAAATATATAAAATAAAATTGTTGTATTTCTTAATCAATAGGCGATATATGTTATATTAATGATGATCTGTTATTATTACTATTATTATTTTAATACAGAATAAATGAATTTACTTATTACCATGTCTGGATCATTCCAATGCCCAGGCCCAGCAACTGGAGCATATATGTCTTGCATTTTACCAAAGTGTTGTACTATACTCACAACACTATCATATGAATCTTGTATATCATCATAATTTCTCCATAAGTTGCAATTTTCAGCTATCTTTTCATAATCTGGCTAAAATTATAAATATTAGTAATTATTAAAACCATATAATTGGTAGGGAAATCGTGGGAGGCTGAGGTCCACAACAGACTACAATGCCTGGATAAATAAGTAAATAAAAACTTTTGTCACATTTTAAGGGAAAAAACACAATAAATAAAATCTTTAAAATTAAATACCAGTAATGTTAACACTATCAATAAAAAGAAACTTTAACTTTGAAGATATCGTAAATAAAACTATTTGACAGATAGATATTGCCTCAAAAACTACAATGATAACTGTTCTGATATATATACATATGATGATGGTAATGAATACAGATAAGATGAAATTTAGCAAATGTTATTACCCCAAAATAAAGTATTTTTTGGTTATGAGATCACTATTCGGAGTATACTTTGTATAATTTATATATAAATAAGTTTCTCATTAACCCTTTAATGTTTAAGGTAGAAGTAAATAAAACACATATAGCTTCAAAAAGGTTACTTTGTTTACATAATAATCAAAGTAAATAATACACATTTAGCTTCAAAAAAGTATCGGTTTACTTTGTTTATATAGTAATCATGCCACGGAAATATTATTCATAATTCAGCAGCATTCATCACATCGCAATAAGGCTATAAGGCGAGAATCACATGATATAAGGAGAATCACATAAGGCAATAAGGCAACAGATTTCATTTATCTGTCACAGTTCAGTGCATTATTAAAGAGTTGCAAATGTTGGTAAAAAGTCAAATGTTGGATTCTGCTTAAAAATTTCACTCAAAAATATTAGCAATGTTTTATAAAGATTATGGGAAACAGCAATGAATCCAACACAAGTTTATGAACAGCACAACCATTTTTATGAGAGAACAACAATCATTATATAAATGACTACAAATAAAAAACTACAAATGTCATTAAATTATAGTACCACTATTAAATAGAATTATTTTCATTTCATCAGGAATTACGGTAACAAGGGCACCACAGAATCTTAATAAATTCTCATTATCGTATTATCAAATACGAGGACTGTTCAGGAATAACCAAACATTTTTAATTACACACCAACAGAGATATTAAGTGACATGCAGTTGGCAGCATTGTGTTCTGCACTAACCTTCTCTGTAACCACATGTTCTTGTATTGTTGATATCTCATTTAGTTTTCGTGTTATTGTTATTTGAGTGCAACATATTTAAGTGTTAGTAGCAAATTTTGTAATGTGTAATTTTTTCAATACAACGTAAAATTTTGCATGAAACTGGAGATAACATTCACAAAAATGTTTTAACTTTTGAAACAGGCTTATGGAGATGATGCTCTGGGTCGAATGCAATGTTACGAATGGTTTTCATGATTTAAAAGTGGTCATCAGTCAATTGAAGATGACTCTTGACCAGAAAGGCCTTCGACTTCAACTGATGACACCCACATTCAGAATATCAATAATCTGGTGCGTAGAAATCGCCAATTAACTGTCAGAGAACTTGCAGAAGAGGTTAGCATCTCGATCAGATCATGTCGTGACATTTTGACTGAAAAATTGAACACAAACTGAGTTGCAGCAAAGTTTGTTCCTTGTTTGATGACCGAACAGCAGAAAGAACATCAAGTGGACGTTTGTTGGCAACTTCTTGAACAAGCTAATGATGATAAAACATTCACATAAAAGGATCATAACAGGAAATGAAAGCCAGGTTTATGGTTATGGCATAGAGACAAAAGGTTAATCATCACAATGGGTTGGCAAATGATCTTCATGCCCCAAAAAAGCACGTCAGTCTCAATCTGATGGCAAAGTGATGCTCTCTGTTTTTTTGATTTTAATGGGATTGTGCATTTTGAATTCTTGCCTTAAAGTGAAACAGTTAACTATTCATACTATCAAGGCATTTTACAATGGTTATGTGAAAAAATCCGCAAAAAGAGATCGGAGCTGTGGCAAGGCAACTCATGGTTCCTTCACCACGATGAAAGCACTCGCACACTCAACTTTGTGCCAAAAATCAGATAACTATCCTTCCTTAGTTTCTGTACTCAGCAGACCTAGCTTCTTGCGATTTTTCTTATTTCTGAAATTAAAATCAGTAATGCTGTTTTGAGATTCTTGATGATATTAAAGCAAATTCATCACGAGCCTTAAAAAAGCAGTTTCAAATGAAGCAATCCAGGACTTTGTGAAGGGGAAACACTCCTGGAAAAAGTGTCTGAATAAAGGAGGGAAATACTTTGAAGGGGACATGGACCAATGATCTGTAAAATTAATAATTACAATACTACTATCTAAGAAATATAGTAACATAATTATACAGGTGGTCCAAAAGTTACAGTACAACCTATTATTTCAGAAGTTGTAAAGAAAATGAAACATTTAATCGGTATGAGAGTCCACCTTTGGGACATAACACAACAATTGCCGCCATTCTGAATCACCGTCCATTTATTTAAATAGGAAGGAGGTCATATGACGTATCAAAACAGATTGAAATTTTATCAGAATTTCTGCAATCAGATTTCACATAACTGTTATGATGTAGAAGTTATTGGCATCAAAAATTCTGAAAATCTTATTCTTTTGCAGGTGACATATGATGGCTTTGATGAAAGAAGAATGAATTGAGGTGATCCTGATGTCTGGTGAACAAAGCAGTCAAGTCGTTACAGCAGATTTCAACAGGTGCCACCCAGAGACACCACCGATTTCGCATAAGACTGTTGCACGTCTCATATCCAAATTCAAGGAAACTGGAAATGTGTTCGAAAGGCAATGTAGTGGTCGTCTCATATCTTCCACTGATGAGACAACCTCGATGATGATCTTAGCTGCCTTTGCAAGGAAGCCACAACGACGTCTTTGAGCACTCAATGTCTTGCAAGTGAAATTGGTGTTAGTTGTTCCTCCATTCTGCGTATTCTTCATAGCAACAAATGGCACCCATTTAAGATGCAAATGCTGCAAAAACTTTCTGAGGAGTTCTATACTTGGGCATAACGTAAATATCAGAACAACCCTATGTTCCCATAGCGTATTATTCTATTCAGTGACAAGGTAATGTTTTCTGTCAAGTGGTGAGATGAACCGGCAGAATCACCAATATTGGTGTGATGAAAATTCCCACTGGATTGACCCATCCAATGTTGTGGGAGATTCAAAATTATGGTGTGGTGTGGGATATGGGGTACCTGTGTGGTTGGTTCAATTTTCATTTATGGAACCCTTAATCCTTAGTGGTACTTGAACATGCTGAGAGACACCATATTTCTTTCCCTTTTAAATGAAGATGGAACATTCCTTTTCTTTTTTCAACAGGATGGTGCTCCACCACCAGAATTATGCTGTGCTGCACGGAAATCACACCAGAAGTGCTTCTGTGAATGTCTGCTGAATGGATATTAAGCGACTGGAGTTTTGCAATCAACAAAACGATCAATGTATTAAACACATCATGGAGCCCTCTAGTGTCAATTTTGGATCCCAATAACTCCTACACCATAACGGTATGTGAAACCTGATTACAGAAATGAATTCCTGATAAAATTTCAATATGTTTTGATACATGACATGACCCATCTTCCCATTTAAATAAATGGATGGTGATTCAAAATGGTGGCCATTGTTGTGTTATACCACAAAGGTGGGTCCTCATACCTGATTTACGTTGGTGTATCCAAATGTTTCATTTTCTTTACAACTTCTGAAATAATAGGCTATACTGCAACTTTTTCACTACTCTGTAAATTAATTTTTAATGTTTAATAACATTGATGAACGTAATTTTTGTTTCCTAATATACGATACATGATTTTAATCTATTTTTTGATGCTGAAAACGAATATGAACTCAGAATTTTTCTCACCCAGTATTTTTGAAAAATTTTTAAATTTTAATTAAAGATTTTTTTTTTTCATTTTTCAACATACAAATGCTAACATAGTTAGCATTTTAAGCTCCTATATTGTATTTTCTCAGCTCAGTTTTTATTGTTTAACGTTGTTAACATAATTTGTAAGTTACAAATCATATAGTAGTCACATATTATGACATCATATCTAATACTGAAGAGTGAGCCTTAATGATAGTTCATGTGAGTCTTCATGAAGAGTTAAATTTGTTAACAGTGGAGTTCATAATGCCTCAAAATTGTGTAAATGATGTGGATACCTTTTGTTATGTAGGTGGTAAGTTTACTGTAAAATCAAATAGAAAAAACATTACACCTTGAATTAAAAAAGCATATCATTTGTACTTTCAGTGTAAAATTGGTGATCAGGATAAGACGTGGGCTCCTCATACAGTACGCACTAATTGTTCTGTTTATTTTATAGGATGGCTGAAAGATACAAGAGAAGGCTTTGCTATTGGTGTACCTATGGTTTGGCATGAACTAAAGGATCATGTAATAGATTGTTACTTTTGTTTAACAAGAGTGTCTGGAATTTCTAAAAAATCTAAACACACTGTAAAATATCCTTCATCTGCAATCTGCAATCAGGCCTGTACCTTACAGTGAAATTATTCCAGTTCCTGAGTCAGCTGTGAATGTAAGCAGAGATGACGAATCAGGCAGTACTGAAGAAGACAAAAATGATTTTGATTTTGAATTATCTTCCAATAAGCCACATCTTATATCACAAGATGAATTAAATGACTCGGTTAGGAATTTAAATTTATCAAAAAATCAAGCTGAACTGTTAGGATCAAGACTGCAAGGTTGGAATTTACTTAAAAAAAATACAACAATTTTGGGCTTTGGGGAAGCCAACAAAAAGAACTTTCTCAGTACTTTAGTGATGAAAATAATTTGGTTTATTGCACAAACATTGATGAGCTTATATTGCACTTAGGACTAGTTCATAAACCTGAGGACTGGCACCTTTTCATAGATGCGTCCAAGTAAAAGTAGTTCTACTACACAACGGTAACAAATATCCTTCGATACCGATCGCTTATGGTATTAATTTGAAAGAGACATATGATGTGATGAAAGACATTCTTGAAAAAATAAATTATAAAAAACATAGCTGGGACATATGTGATAATGTGAAAGTTATAACTATTTTGTTAGGCATTACTAAGTACATGTGTTTTCTTTGCAAATGGGACAGCCAAGCTCGGGATAAACACTACCAAAGAGTGGAAGAAACGAGACAACTTAACTCCAAATGGGAAAAATATTATTCACGAGTCCTTAGCTGAGCTCAAAAAATATTTTTACCCCCTCCCAATATCAACCTAGGACTAATGAAAAATTTTGTGAAAGCAATGAAGAAGGATAGTCCTGGATTTTTGTACTTCAGGCAGAAATTTCCAAATGTAACTGAAGGAAAAATTAAAGAAGGAATATTTGTTGGTCCTCAAATAAAGATTTGGTCAAAGATGATATATTTAACTCAATGTTAAATAATGTAGAAAGTGCAGCTTGGGCTTCATTTAGAGACGTTTGCAAAAACTTTCTCGGCAAACAAAAATCCAACAATTACCACAATATTGTTAATCAACTTCTTACTTTATACCGAACTATGGGATGTAATATGTCTTTGAAAATACATTTGTTCCACTCAAACTTGGATTTTTCCCAGGACAACATCGGAGAGATAAGTTATGAACATGATGAACGTTTCCACCAAGACATTTCTGTGATGGAAAGCCGCTATAAAGGAAAATGGAATACTAACATGCTAGCCAATTACTGTTAGACATTAATTCAGGATGTGCCTAAGGCTATTTATAAAAGAAAAAGCATAGCAAAATCATTTTAGCACAGGTATGGTCATCCAAAATTACAAATTTTACAGATTTTAACTATATTTTCCCTTAATTTTTTTTTTTTTTGTTTTTTTAAGCTTAATTCATTTCAAACGGTGATAGAAGGGTTTCAGAAGGTGATAGAAAAATTGTATTTACGTCTGTAATTTACACAAAAAAGCAATTCAAGAAATGGTACTTAGAGAAATATTAAAAATGTTTTTTTATCTGAGAAATATTAAAAATATTTTTTTGTCTATCAGTGTTTAACATGACTAAATAAGTATTATTTTATTTCGTCCACTTTATTGTTATGTAAACCTTAAAATGCAGATTATTCAGTTTTTTTAATTTCCATTCACTTCATAAAATAAAATCTCTTCAAATAAAAAAATATAACAAACTGTAAATTTGTTGGGCTTTATAATTAATTCTGTCTAAAATATCAATAATAAATCCCTTAAGGAAATGGTTCATAATGTCTGAATAATAATTAATTTATTCTGCCTGTTTTCCTTGTTTCATTAGTCGCTATGAGTTGTGCACAGAGAGGTTCCTTCTTGGAAGAGGAGGGGGAAGAACTAAATAAAGACTAAACACATGCAATTTCACATGAGTTTAGTTGACTCATTTCCTGCACTAATTGGGTTTCAATGCACATCCCTTGCTTAAGTTTTTATATTTAGTCATTTTGATATTTATAACATACATAAAGAGAAGTAAAAAAATTACTGTATATAGTTCAAGTTGGTTGGATTCTTTGTTCAAGTTTTGCTTTAATTTTTAGCTTTTGGCATTAATTATGGTATAGTACATAACTTGTAGCATCTATTGTATTTTACGTATGTACTCATTTTTGGAGTTCAGTACATGAGTAATTTACTAACCATTCCACAACTGAGTGTAGGAATAATACAGTACTGTTTTAGTATACAAAAAATTGTACATAAATTAAGATACATTACAGCACAGTGTTGCAAATCTTACTAATCAAAATTTAAGGTTGGACTTAAGAAATAAATTATATACATTAAACTTGAACTACTGAGGTCTGATTGTATCGCTAGAGTGCTGTATACAGTATTATCGATTATTTTAATCAGTTTCTAAAGATTATAAGTAAATTGTAAATTGAATTAAATTGAATTATAACATAAATAAAAATCTATTAATCCAGAGAAAAATCCCAATAAAATTGAAAACATCCAGAACTATGCCCATCTGCAAACTGTAAAATCTGTGATTATTAAATTGCAAATGGTAAACCAAAATTGTAAAATCAAGTACTTTCTTCTTTTCTTTTTTTAAGTTTGAACATATCAGGTAATATTAGATTATAATAATTAAGGCTGCCATTACTGTAAGAAGTATTTGTTACGGTCGAAAAAAAAATGCTAGTCGTCAATTTGGGCAATCTGCTTGTAGATTTTCTATATTATCACTACATTTTTTTTTTCAATTAGGCATGGTTTCACTAAACTATTTTTGATCTGCCAGGCCAGACTCAAACAATTTCATTTCATTTTCAGTCAGCTATTAGTTACTAACCAACATCATATTTATTTGTGCCTGAATTCAGACACAATAGTTCAGTGACTGAATTCAATATAATTTTAACATTATAATTCTTATGCTAGCTAGGGAACACTTTGTAAATGTATTCCTACATTAAGTTTACTTTTCTGGTTTATGTAATCATGAAAAAAGCCATATTTTAAATTAATTTGTTTTTTACAACTGTACTGAAATCGATAGAATAAAACAGGCTTTAACAAACAAGCAATATATTTTTCTTTTGTGTTGTACAATATTAGCTGTAAGCCACCTGCTTTTAAGTCAACCGGCAAACTTAGTATAAAGTAGAAGACAAGTGCAGGAAAAAAATTATTATCGCTCATTTTCATAAAAATGTGACCAACTCAGTTCAAAAAGATGTAATTATGCCAGAATATTCAGGTCATTTGTAAGTATAATACATGGATTAAAATTCTAAAACCGGTTTGAATCTTTATCTTTCTGAATTTTAACATTTTGACATGAATAAAAGTTAGTAAAAAAAATTTTAGGTTATGTTAATTTCTGTGAAGAAATAAAATTAAGAATGGCTGACTGCATAATAAAAAAATCTATAAAAACTGGATTCTGTATCTTGACTACAAAGTCAACAAGATCAAGTAAGCGCTGTATAAAATTTCATATGTTGCAGAAAAACTAAACACAATCTGTGATTAACAGTAACAAGCCGTTGCCCTATTTTCTTAGAAAAACTATGACTTCTGCTGGCTACACTTAAACGATTAGATGAACTTCTGAATGAAAAGCAAACAATACTTTTCATGTTGTCAAGGTAGAACAGCAACATATAATAAACATTAAACAAAATGAAATAGCAATAATTTTCAGCCGTGACTAAAAAATTCTTCTGATCAGTCATCAAAAGAAACTTTGCCTTCCTCATTACTCCGTCTTCACTCTCTTTTTCCACAATTTTTTCTTGTTATGTTACTTATGAATAAAACTAAGTGCAATACTAAAAAATCAATTACAAAACTTAACATTAAATGATTAATTTGAATGTTCTGAAAATAAGTGAAATAAAACATATTCAAGAAAATGAAGGCATTCACAACATCCGATGGAATAAGTCTTTTTGAAGTATATTAATTAAAATATAAAGTTTAAATAAAATGTAATGTTTAAAATGTATATATACCTTTTTGATTGATTTGACTTTACAGACTTATTTTACATACAACATATACTGAGTAAATTAATTACAATATTAAAAAGGAAAACAAGTAGAGTAAAAAGTACAGGACCAGGATAGGTTTCAGGTTAAAGTAAGATTAACCGTACTTTTTTCTGAAGATAAAATTAATAAAACTTACTAAAATATCTACATCTTCCTGATAAGCAGGCCAGCTGCAAGAATAAACAATTTTACGGCCGGTCTCATTTAAGTGTCGGCCGAATTCAGGATATCCTGTTTAATGCAACAGTCATAAAACAATAAATATTAATGCCCATTTGAAATGGATGCAACATAAAATTATAACAAACAATGCAAAATTGAACCGGGGTATTATAATGAAATAAGAAATTTTCATTGTCAATCAGTAATTACATGTCGATCTCATTCATTACTTGGATTGTTAAAATGGTTATTACAGAACATGATATTAAAGGTTTTTATAACTTAATCCTTTAGTATTTTTTTTATTCTTCAAATCTTGATAGTAAAGCGACAATTATTTTTGGGTTTAATTTCCATATGAGAATTTTGAATGTAGACAATGTTATAAAAATAAGAAGTAAAAAGAACTGATAAAAACTTTTTTTTCTTTAATTTGTTATGCTACAAAAATTACTACAAAAAGAAGTAATAAAAACCACAAAGGTCTAAATGAGTTTTAAAATAAAAATTAAAGATCCCACAACCAATCATAGCAAAAAATTGTCTTGCATGAAATACATAACAGATATGTCTAAAATATGTTTACACAAGGTATGTTATGTTTCATTTTAGTTTCTTTTAAAAAAAAGTTACATTATATAAATTGAAAGCATAAATGTGCAGTAAGAAAAATTCCAATATGAAGCTTTTTTACCATAAACTGAACAGAAAGAAGATATTTTCAAAAAAAAAGCAAAACAAAAAAACCACTATTAGAGAAATTAAACTAACATGTCAGATTAGAACTAAAAATTCCCAATGCAACCTTGTAGAACACATTTAAGTATTGTTTTTATAGTGAAAAATATTGCAATTGCTTAATGCTCTGAATGATAATGGCACAAGAAAAATGCACTTTCCATTGTAATGGAACATGGGCATTTGTAGCACTTTCCATTGAAATGGAACAGAGAGTGATGAAAGTAATGTTTAATGACAAAGCTACTTTCCATCAGCATCAAGGTAAACCATTATAATGTTAGGATATGTGATGCAGATGATTCACACAAGGCTGAGGAACGTATACAGGATTCACAAAAAATTATTATTTTTTGTACTTAATTTAAAAAAATACACAAATAGCCTTTTTTATTAATAACTAAATTTAAGCAGCATTAATTACCTGGAAACTATCAAACGCCATGATTAACAAGGAAATAGAAACAAAAACTTTATTTTTCAACAAAATGGCATATTGTTCAATTGCAATCATGATAATATCACTTATCACACCATGTATAGTAGACTAGATATAGTGCAGCAATATCCTAATTGTGAAAATCATCTGATTTGACACTTACTTGCCTCTAGGTAAAGGAAAGGTTCATGTAAATGAAATGGATGCAGCCACAGATTGATACAATCAGAATTTATTTATCAATCATCGATTCATTTCACTGAATTGTACAAGATTGATAGAAACAGAATGTAATAACGAGGGTGCATTTATACATGCAATTAAAATTGCATACTGCCAGCAACGTGCAACAAAATCATTCTTCAGCAATTTTTTGGTGATACATGTAAATGTAAAAGGCCGGGCAGTTATAGGTGAAGGGATCAGGTATAGGTGAACAATGTTTGCAGTCATACTCTGCAGTACAATTATGTGTTTGTAAGAAATGAATTTTTGTCAGTACATAATAAACTGAAGAAGTGAAAACAATAAACATGAACGATAATACTTATACCTGCAGCATTTATTGTTTCTTGACAATGTTAATAAAATTTTCAAAGCCCAATTTTTTCAAATAAATTTTAAGAAAACCATTGTTTACCTAATGACCTTAAGGTATATGGTTATTCCTGATGGTACTGATCTACTGAGCAAGTATTTACAATCACTTGCTTAAGTTTTTATCAACCTCGCTTAGGTGTCAATGTCATGTACTTCATGAGCTTTATGATCCTTTATCTAATACTTAAATTGATTCAAGGGCAGTCTATGTTGGGTTGTATTACACTAGATCAAAAAATAAACACATGATGTGAATAGTGGGTTAACACTACTGATGGTAATGTGAATGTTACATAGCAAATATTATTCTGTTCGATGCATCTTAGGGAAGAAACTAAATGATGCATTTGTAAACAGATGTAAAGAAGGATTAAAAAGTAAGTGCTGACTGAGACAAGTTAACGATTTAAAATTTAATTTTTTAAGCTACCTGATAGATCATCTATTCAGATCTTAGTATATAACTTACAAAGTGTAAGAAATAATGAGCCTTAAATTTCTTACTTATATCAAAGAGTTTCAAGTACCTGGTAAGAGAACTAGCTGTTTCTAAGAAATTCCAATTCAAAAATAAGGTCTCTTCTAAGAGCAGTAAAGTGTTAAACATTTTAATAATTACTTTATCAATATTTCTTTTGTTGCTTGTAATACCCCTTTAAAGTCTGATTTCCAACTTTGTAGACATTTTATAGATGTTCTTTCTCACTCTGTTACATGAAAACAGTTTCTGGGAAGGAGGTCTTGTCTGTGATCAAATCTCTAAAAATAAAATTTCACTATATTTTTTGGAATAAATAGTAAGATTCTGACAGGTTCTGCAATATTTTTTATGGCATAACATCATCTCTTATAAATAATTCCTTTCTGAAAAGAATTTTTCCTAATTGTTTAAATTTTTCTAATGTAATTCCAGTCTGCATCGCCATTAAAACATTTTATGAAATTATTAGAGTTTTTGAAAAATACCTTTTAACAAACTTGTCCTATGTTATAAAATTTACAATACTGAGAGAAATGCAGATTGAGTTTTGAAAAGGTTTTTCAACTACCTCAACAATTTTTGTTGACTTGACTAAAGCTTAATCCTGTTGCTCATTCTACATTGAGCACACAATGATTTTAAAGGATGATTTCTAAATCTTACCTCAGGAGTCATTGGAAATAGTTTTTAAATGCGTAATCCTCTGATCATAAAAACTTAGCAGGTATTCCTCAGTACTCAATTTTAGGGCCATCATTTATCACATAAAAAACCTTATTTATGATACTAATTACTTAACTATTGTGAAGTAAAATTACTTATTTTATTAATTATAACCTGGTTATATCTTTTTTATAGGCTGGTTGCATTCCTGTATTAATATTAAATAAAAATACTGTGGGTTAAATTCTGCTCCATTGATCCATTCAATTTTAAATAGTTCCAAAATGTATAATGAGCTTTTATTGTAGAAGAAATGGACACACGAATAAGATTTCAATGAAAGATGGATTGAGTCCATAGAAAAGTCTAAGTTTCTGGTATTAATGTAGATAAAATCATGGTCAGAAACCAGCAATCATCCTTAAATCGATACGCATGCTAACTCTACTCAGGAAGCTGAAATCGACTCTAGGTAGAACTACATTCATTTTATTTTATTTTGTTTATGTCCATTCTCTGCTTTCTTCTGATTTTATTTATCAGAGTGATTCTGCAGAGAAAAACATACGGATCACAAAAAAAAAAATGTTGGATAGCAGGAGTAACTTGCACATAATAATTGAATGTTATTTAGGGATTTTAAAACACTTTCATTATCTTATATTTTCTCATAGAAAATAGTTAAACATGTCAGGGATAAACAGGATAAATTTGAACTTATTAAGTCTTTATGTGATAACATAACAAGATAATGTTTTAAATTGCATTCTTAAGCTTATCAGAAGGGAAAATATACTCTGCAAGAATTAAACCTTAAAAGAGTTGGATTTTATGTTAAGAGCTTTCTGCTTGTAATTGTTTTTAAGTCGTGGAGGAATTTTTTTGAATATAATACTAATCAGTGATGAGTGTCATTTCTTTTCTTTCCTGTGTCTGTTTAAAAATTTCAATATTTCAAAGTATGATAATTTTACATTAGTTGTGTTCATATTTAGACTAGTGAATGAATACCTTAATTTAAATGCTGAGAATCAAGCTAATTACATTTTTAACTAATAAGGGTAGTAATAAATTTAACGTAAAGTTAATTTTGGGTTATTGTTAGCTTATATTAATCTCTTCATCAACACAATTTAACTAATGAAAACTGTTTTATATGTTGTTTTATTATAACTGCAGTGACTGATGAATTATATATAAATTGACTTTTATTTAGCAATAGTCCTCTTCGCGCTCACTTACTATCCTCACCGGTATTATTAATCTTACAGCTAGCTGATTTTATGTTTACCAGCTGCAGATGAATGTGTGTTTCGATATACGTAATTATCTCAAACAGAATAACATGAAAAGAATATTAGAGAGGAAATAAGATTGTCATTCCTTAGTAATGGAAGCTCAGAGAGGCACATAGTATGTAATATGTTCTTGATGATGACATGTGACCACCGCAAACATATTTTACATGAACAGTTTATATGGGAAATTTTTGAGGACTCATCATAAAATGATTGACATCTTTATCATTAATAATCGTATGACAGGTTTTTATGGGGGTCGGCAAAAACTATGTTGCATTAATGATATTTGGTAAAGTAATTAAAAGTTACATTAAAATTTTTATATTTAACTAAATGCAAATAAATTTAAAACTCTCAAGTTGTTGTAAAGCAAAATAAAGATTAATCATTTAAAATATTTGACTGTTTATAATCAATAACAGAGTACTCGGCAGTAATATTCATTTAACGTACTACAACACCCAAATCACTCACTACTCATTCACACACTCACCAAAATACCCTCCTCCTCTTGATAAACCGGCCAACTGCAAGAATATACTATTTGCCTATAATTTCTATTTTTTTGTTTTAAATATCGGCCAAATTTTGGGTAACCTACAATTAAAAAAAATTACTTATAGTTTAAAAAAATATATTTTTATAAAATAATAATTATAAATTATAATTGAAATCATAATTATTAATTAATTACAATAATTATATTTTATAATTACAAAAATAATCTTCATACTTTAAAACATAACTTTACTTAAAGAATTAATCGATTATCATAAATATTAATAATCCATATCTGATGTTGTGAGTTACAAAGTAATGAATAACAAATACCACCCCTTTAAAAATACACAAAAGTTCTAGTGGGAGTATTCCATTTTAATTCAACAAATGATCAGTGCATCACTATTTTTGATTTTGACATTTGGTATATGATAACTACCCACCTTGTAGTAGCCAAAAAATATTTTTTTATATTTTTAAAAACATTTTCTTGAGCAATAAACTATTTTCTAACTTTCCAACAGGTAAAAACACCCTTTTTCATCACTTTTTCCATAAGTTCTAGCATTCTTATGTTACATTATACAGAGGTCAAAAAGGGCTTTATGAAAGGAGTAAATATGGAACTTCATCATAATGTACTCAAAATTCATCTTGTTACATAACCAAATCTTGTAATATTTACTGAAGTTACGTTTACAAATTGTTGTTTTTTCAAATATTGGGCCCAAAATAAATAATGAAGGACTAAGGGTAACAGGTCTGTTTTTTACCTTTTAACTCTTAGGTACCAGTAGTAGATACCTATAAAAAAAAATTGGGCTGTTATCAAGTGTCCTTCATTAAAAAAAGGCCACCAAATTGTATGATTTTGAAAATGTCTCATTTTTGGGGCCCAAAAACCACATGTGGAACAGGAGGCAAAAATTTGAAATGTTTACAGTAGTAAGTACGTTTTATATACTTTAAAACCACATAAAAGATATTTTGTTACTCAAAGGGGTTGACTAGTAATGAAGCCAACAAAACCACTAAAACACCATTCCTTCTAACCGTAAACAACATATCCAAAAATACTGATAAATACTTTTCTCAGATTATAAAAATTAAAATTAAACTCATTAGAATGAATAAACAGTCAATTACAGAATGATAAATAATAATTACAAAGTAATAAAAAATTCAAATATATTAACAAGTTGTTCAATTCACTTTTACCTTATTAACTTACATATCTTAGTACTCCTGTCATTTTTTATTGAGTAGAACTGATAAGTCCTCATTTATCTTTGTTTTAATGTTGTGTCCTCTTCCAGTAGTTGATAGAGAAAGCTCTGAAGGCATGAGAATCTTTAAAATATTTTCCAGTTGAACCCATGTTTGATTATCCCTCAATGATTTCTTGAATGAAGTACCAGGACCCTGTGGATGGAAAAATGTATTCGATATTCCTCTTCATTTTCAAGAATTTTGACTCTAATGACTTTGCCTAACCACCACTTGCTATCATATACACAGCAGACATAATTTTTACATTTTGGCTTTGGTAAACCTATAAAGCAAACAGAAACACTAATATCCTTGTGTACTGACACTAACATAAATGTTTCTGATTCAGAGGTCGCCTGGACTTTCAGAATACATTTTGAACTTGTTGGAACATAACTGTGAAAGGTTCTTGTTTCTGGGACTGTTGTGTTTACCTGATAATGAGAACCGAGGTATTCTTCAGTATCTTGAACATCTTTATTAGAGCAGAAAATAAATATTATAGTTTTAATATTGTCTTTGCAATAATTGTACATTTTAGGTGTAACAATTTGATTGTTGACTGTCCTTTGAAGGCTTGCTTTAGTCACAGTCCTTTATACAGTTCCACCAATACCATCACATGGTCCTTTTCCATGGTATGAGGAAAAAAAGGCCATTCAGCTGTGATTTCAAAATCTTGATGATAGCAAAAATTTATGAAATTTTTTTTGTTTTTATACTGGACTGAGGAGCCATCAGGAAAATAAAAAAAATATTTTACTTGTGGTAACCGTGTTTTACTTTATTTATAACTTGCTTTTGGAAGCAGTAGAACAATGTAGTATTGTGCTTCAAGTACTCACTAAAGCTTTGGTTTTGTAATCTTCCTTCTTTTTTTAAATATATGAGAAATGCATGTACTGTGGTAAAAGTTTTTGACCAGTGATATGTGTCACAAAAGGAAAATTTTGAGAGAAGTCTCCCATTACAATACATTTTCTCTTCAAGAAGATTTCCTTTATAATGTTGGGAAAATTTGCTTGTTTCATTACAAACAAATTGATGCTTTTTAAGATTATTTAAATTTTCAATAAGTTTATCTAAATACTCTTGAAATGGAAGAATTTGAGTAGTTAGTTCACAACGGTCAACAGAAACTAACAGTTTCTAAAACCTCAGAAACAGGCCCCTCTCTCTCTGGCTATTTTTTTTAAATGAAGGACACTGTAACAGTCTAATTTTTTTTTGTAAGTACTACTAGTGCCTAAGAGTCAAAAGGTAAAAAACAGCTAAAAAAAACTAAAAACAAAAAAAATAAAAGGTAACAACAGCTAAAAACAACTAAAATAAGAATGCTCATGGAAAAAGTGACGAAAATGGCTTATTTTTACCTGTTGGCAAGTTAGAAAATAGTCTAGTACTACGAAAAAATTGTTTTTAAAATATAAAAATATTTTTTGGCCACTACTAGGTGGGTAGTTATCATACAACAAATATCATCAAAATCAAAAATAGTGATGCAATAAAATTTTTGAAAATTTGTTGAATTAAAATGGAACATCCCAGCAATAAACTTTAACCAACTATGCTTTTTCTGAAATGCGGTAATAAATGAGAATTTTCTTCTAACAATTTAAATAAGAGAATACCATGATGACTTTCTACATTAGCAATTACTATTAAATCACTTGTTCCATAGGTTTTTGTTAATGAGCAATAATAGCTTATTCATATTTATTATTGCAAATGAATGTTACACGTACTTAATAAATTTAAAATTCACTTAAATTGTGAGAGAAATTTATAAAATATTCTTAGTAGGTATTAAAAAGTGAAAGAGAATTAAATACAACAATTATCAGATCATGAATACACAATTGACAATTAGAGGCTGTCAATCAATCATGATGAGCACACCAATGTAGATATTTTAAGAACACTTCAAAGAAAAAGAAGAAAGAAATTTGGAAAGAAGAACAAGTGAAGCTTTTGAAATGTGAGTGGAAAGAATTAAATGGATGGACCAAATGAGAAATGTAGAGGTGCTTACAAGAATTGTTGAGGTTAGAGCAATCTTGCACATCGTAAAGAGTAGAAAAGAGATCAAGTCAGATACAACGTGAAAGGGAAAGGATTGCTAATAACAGCTCCTGAATGAAATGTTAAGAAGGAAGAAGAGATTGAAGTCAACAGATGAAAAAACCAATGAATGATTTAACCCATTCGGTTACCAATCGCTTCTCGGCCTCTGGCCCCTTACTGTGAACTTGCTTTGCAATACCAGTGTGATTTTCTGCAAGAACAGTATTATACGTAAACATCGTCCAGGCTGTACAACGATTGGTGACAGTTAGCCAACCTGCGTTGCTGCAAAGTGTTATACGGAACAGCGGCATAGTGTGTTGCATGAGAGCCACCGTCAGCTAAATAAGGATGTTTTCTTTGTGTGTCGGTGTCCCCATCTTCGTAGTTCATGAGGCTAAGGAAAGTTTCAGATCATCTGGCAGGTTTGGGAAGTGATTCCGCTCCGACCTCACTGGTGGTCTATAGTAGAAGCTTTTAAGCTTTGACTGTTTCGAGCAGAGTTGCGTAAGGACAGGCGGCCTTGCTTGGAATAACTAAGCTGAATGAACACTCATCTGTTTTGTGATAGATGATAGGATTTTTTCAAACTGCAACTGTAGTACCTGGCAGTGCAGTTGGTGAATTTTTTCATTGGTAAGCTGCTATGGAGCAATCCAAGGGAAATTGCCTCTTCGAGGCAATCTCCCCCAAATTGCTCTTTGGTTTAGCCAAGAACTTGGTTACCGGTGACCCCATCCTGCCAAGAAGGTTGCAAAGTTAGGTATAAATGTAGCTAATGGATAACTTTTGTTAGGTCTACTCAAAACATAAACTATTTTAAAAATTCACAACAGCTCTCATAAATATGTGGAAAAAACGTGGAAAATTGTTTTTTCACCATTTGAAGGATTTCCAATGAAATGGATAGTAGCTTATAAGTTTGTCACTTCTATCGACTCCAGTTTTATTCTTATTATAATCCAGTATGATGTCTGGCTTCACAATTTCTATCATTCCATTTCTCACCCTAACAGGAACAGAAGTTTCACATGTTTAGCGTACAAAATCCTACAATTCCAGCAACATTTTGGTCATCTCTTGCTTTGGTAATGTTTAGAGAACTAATGACCACTTTAAACAGATTCGATACTGTGCCTATTAAGAGAGGTACGATTTTTTTTTGTCTTCAAAACCCCATTTTTTTCACCTCCTGGGCCAATGGTTGGTGATATCAAAAAAAATTTTACAAATATACAAAAAGAAAACATAAAAAATAACATTTTTCCAGTCTTCTTTGGTCCAGTTAGAATGTGCTTTGGCCGACAAGAATATTTTTTTTTTTTACATATTGTTTGTTGGTGTTAAAAGCTGCTTTTTAGTTGGATGACAAGCTTTCCATCCAGCTCAACAAAGTCTGCACCTAACAGTTGTCACATGTAAATCTGATCCACTGGCTGCTAATTCTCAATTTAAGTCCACAGTAGATAATTCTGGATCAAGTTTACTTTTTCTCACTAACAACCGATCTGTGTTGGAGTAGTTTTCTTTTACGGCCATATTTCCCTTTCCTTTAATTTCTTTAAATTGTTTTAAAATAGCATTCACTGTCACTAGTTCAACATCACATTCAGCAGCTATTTATCATGTCATACTGGTATGTTCAGAAGAGAAACAATTTTTTAATGCTTTCTTGGAGTTATCTCTATTATTATATATTCAAGAAATATGATTTTATAAAAGATGAAATAAACTTTCACAAAACACTAACATAAATATTGCTAAATAACCAAAGAACAATAACCTCGCATTACACAGATAACTTAAAAAATAGGTGTGGTCAAGCAGTGTAGTCAGAACATAAAAATAAACAAAAAAATCCCTGTGTTCTGATTAATTTGCCTGCTACTTTATTTTAGATAGCATACATAAAATTGTTGATCGGTAGCATGCTCTTCCCCTCTGGGTAAAAATAAATCTTTTGGTCTTCTTATTTACATTTGATATACAAAGGAATTATAGCTGGGATGGGTTTCTACTACCTGCACTATTGAAGACAGTACCTATCCATTCTTGATAGGTGTACTTATCACTTAAGATGAGTCATAGATAAACACAGCTTTTGAGGCCAAGATGTAGTATAGAGAGTATAAACAAAAATACTGTTCACAAATCCATAACTAAACGATAAGCATTAATTAAATGTAACTAATTTAATTTTATACTAAAATGTACAGAAAATACTTCTTGCATATTTCAGTAAATTTCAACCTGAGCACCTCTCGTCACTTAGCAAATCTCTAAACAGAACTCTACCCTGCAGGTATTCAATGAAGTCAACTCATCCGAGACAGTCACCTACACTGATTTTATGTTAGAGCTGTATTTTACAGGTGAGCAATTTCACACATTTATGAAATACATTTTGGATAATCATTTAGGCATATTAATCTACATCTTGTGATGAGAGCACTGAGCTGTGTAGGCATGATTTCTCAGAAGATTCACTCATGTTCTCTTCCAATTTACAATTATAAATCTATTTATAATAACAGTAATAAAATTATTAGCTACAATATTTTACAATGAAATCATGGACACCTTTTTCAGTGATCCTGTGCAACATGTCAAATAATGAAGTGAATGAACTTCTGAGTTAGGTAATAGAAACTAGGGCTTAGAATCCACAGAACTCTTTTGAATGATTGTTGATGACGTATGGAGTTTACAATGCTGGTAGTTAAAAAAATATCTAACCGTGTGGAATACTTGAAAATAATATTGTTAGAACCAAGCAATGACAATTAGCAGGTATAGTACATGTACCCGTGGACTCAACTACTAAATTGCATTATAAGTCAGGCCTGAAACTTGTCATGTAGAATGCTATATGATAGAACTCAAAATTGTTCATTTTAATGTTGGAATATGCCAAGACTATGACTATAACAGTGTACACCATGGTTCTACAAATGCTCATTACAAACTAAGTCGTGTGTTTTTTAGTTGTTTAATAACAACGATTATAATATTTTTCAGTGCTGTTGAGCTCTTTGTGTCAACCATTGAGAAGCTCTCTTGGCATTGACAAGTCAAACTGCACCCAAAATAAGCAATAACTATATCTCATAAGTCGTCACCTATATCACCTCTTCAACAAATTTATTCTAAATGTCTTAACTTTCGTACATATCTAACAATAAATTTAAATTTAAAAAGATAATGTTGAACAGATACTGAAATAAATAAGATTATAAAAAATTCAAAATTTTTTTATAAAAAAACCATTTTTTTGGTTATCTTGTTTTACTATTTCAATGTTGGAGTTTTTTTATCAGAATACAATGTTACAGAATAAAAATTATTAATAGAGTTCTTTGTTTTGCGGTAATAAAATAAGAAAATATCCTCAACTGTTTATCACAAGAACATTAGTACTTCCAGTACAAATAAAAAAATATTAAATTTTTTTTCTGAAAACATTTTACCTGGGTAAGATGTAAGTTATTTCAATACATTCTGATGACCAACCGGTTGACCGATAAAAAAAATTCCACTGACCGCTCAGTTCCTTTATCATCGGCGTCTTTTTCCCTTTCATCAGTTGTGGGTATAGGTACGAGGGTTATTTTTTTTTTCAAGGTCCGATCGGTCACAAAATTAAAACCACAGTGAAAATAAAAAGTTTTCTATTTGTAACAAGTACTTACATATTTACGCTATTTCTCTACATAGTCGCCACTCCAGTTAAGACATTTGTTGTAGCGTGGTACCAACTTTCCAATACCCTCGTCATAGAACGGAGCCACCTGTGTTTTCAGCCATGTTTCTACACTGGTCTGCAGCTCGATGTCTATGCCAAAATGTTGTCCTCCTAGCCAGCGTTTCATGTGAGCAAAGAGGGGAAAATCGGATGGAGCCAAGTCCGGGATGTATGGTGGGTGATCAAACACTTCCCAACAAACACGCTGCAGGAGCTTCTTTGTTACAGCTGCAGTGTGCGGCCAAGCATTGTCATGGAGAAAGACAATGCCTGACGATAACATTCCTCTCCGCTTATTCTGAATTGCCCTTCGTAGACGTTGAAGAGTCACGCAGTGTGAGGCTGCAGTGCTGGTCGTGCCACATTCCATGAATTTCACCAAGAGAACTTCATTCCGGTCCCAGAACACAGTAGCCATACACTTTCTGTTGGAGAAGGTTTGCTTGAACTTCTTTGGTTTACTGGGAGAATAAGAATGCATCCACTGTTTGGATTGTTCTTTTGTTTCTTCAGTTCATATTACTTATTCGTCTATGAATTTCAGCTGCATTACACCCCTCAGCCTGAAGAAATCGAATTACTCCACGCACTTCACACTTGGCGGGAGATTCTATCGTTGTAGACATGTTTATGTGCTAGCTGCGTGTTCAAAACTAAACGAAGTGACACGGCATGATTGAAGGCCATACTAGAGACACTGTGCAACACATAAGCGCAGCGTCCATCCTTGGTAACCAGTCAGGGGCTGCCTATAGACACTACTAGTTGCCAGTCTGGTTGGCTGCACAACAAGCCTAATGCATGAAGCGATTATCAAGTGTACAGCCAGACCTTTTATCCCTCCCCAATCATAACCAATATTTCAATATAGATATTTTAATTAATGATATTTAGCTCACAATATTTTTATTTTTAAGAATTTATTTAATTTAATATGGATCGCATCTTGTTTCTTTACCATGCAACTAATCATTGTTGCAACAGAAAATATTAATTATATTGAATTATTTATTCACAAGTCAATACCTAAAAGATTAATTTTATTAAATTAAACAAATTTTTTTTAATAAACAAAATAATAAAAATCAACTAGTATTGTATTTAAAAATCATTAAAGACTTCTCGTGTGAAATTAATAGAGATAACAAATCAATTGTATGTAAATATTTATCGCTCTTTAAGATATAATTCAAAGTAATAGCTATATTTATTTTAAATCCACAAAACATCACTACCGTATAATAATGCACCAAATAGGCTCAGCATACTTTCGTTTTAATACTTCACCCGACTGTTACAAATTAGTGGTTAAAATTCTTATTAAAAATATTTTGCAAATTCATTGTACAGGTAAAATTAAACAAAATTAGCTATTAAGGTTCCATAATTAATTATTTACATACCTTACTCGGTTACTGAAGGTAAAACATATTAAAAAAAAATTCTTGTAAGGAATATTAACGATAGAAACTATGAAAGGAAAGATATACTTCTAAATGGTTTGATTAGCAGTAAATCGGCTGGATGGTAACAGCTGCTTCTACAGCCCATGAGCCCTAAAAGGTACAATACTATACACAAGGAGTACAATTAATAGTTATCAGATGAAAGCTTAAATATTAAGAAATGACCACAATCAATCTTTCGTATCCATAAAGGAAGTGCAAACAAAAGAAAGCATAAATAAGTTCTCAAAACAATACACCTTAGAAGTTATCACTGTATTTGAAAGAAAAATCATCTGTGACTGTCAACTTTTTAAATAAATTATAAATGTACCTTTATCCATTTGAGATATATTTGAGTAGCAACCATCCAGTTTAACGTAATCGACTTCCCACTCTTTAAATAGCTGAGCATCTGTTTTCATATGGCCAAGAATTCCTGGATAACCGGCACACGTAAAATTTCCATAATCCTCATAAATACCAAAATATAAATTTTTTGAATGAATCTAAAATAAAAATTTAAAAACATAAATATACATTGAATTCACAGCTGTTATTTTTACATACTAATTTTATACATTTACCACCACATCATTTAAAAATCTACGGCATTTATAAACAAATTGATTTTAGTGAATCATCATCTTACATAATTATTGTAGATAGTTCAATATTATTGGGTTACATGCAGTTAGTTTGTTTCATCATAATGTTTTCTACACATTGTATATGCAATAATTCAAAAATTATAAAACTGAAATTTTACAAAAACATGTACATATATAAAATCATATAAAAAAAAAATAAAATAAAGAATTCTATTATGCATCTTTACTGAAGACTCAATGTAGTCCAAACTATGCATTTCCTAGCTGATAAATCAGAATAGATGTTTGTTTAAATACCACCACTCATCTGATTCTTGTAACTGCTGAATAGTAAATAATTTTTTGATAAAATGATTTTCTGAATAAAGATATATTATGTTCTTCTTTTATATGATTTTTTGTTTTTTTGAATTATTACTTTTTTTAAAAAAACTATTTTCAGTAAATCACCAAAAATATTATTATTTTTTGTGATAAAATGTTTTGGAAGTAAATGAACTTAAATGGCAGTCGATTCATCTTCAAACAGTGATGTGAGTGTTAAATGAAATCGTGTGGATTTGAGTTAAAATTCTTTTAGAACCAAAGTACACAAACAAAAAATTTTAATTAAAGATAAAATATTTTTTCTTTAGCTGTAAATTAAAACCCTACTGCTACTAATACAATTTGATAGTGGAATTGAAAGCTATAACATTCATCAATTTTAAATTATATTAAGTGTACTAGTTCTTTTATATGACAATCATTTTCATATCCTATTTGTTGATATATTAAATTATTTTTAATATTTTTTCATTTTATGTTATTTTTCAAGACTTTCAACCCATAATCTGATATCTAATAGAAAACTCTTGCTGATATAACAAATAAATAAGCGGCATGATTCTCATTCTAATTAGCAAACAATGGGGTTAACAATTTTTAAATTAATCATCAACAGAATTTTTTTTGTTTATCATGATCTGGTGAAAATAGGTCTTGTTCACATATTATGCAGAACAGGTATGATTGTTGTATCTGTAGTCTTAAGCCAAAGTTTAAAATATTTAAACTGTGCGGCAACCTTCTGGTGCTTGTAGTATCATTTAATAGTAAAGCATAGGGAATTTCTTCTTTAAAAATTTGGATTTCTTGTAAACCATTACCGACCACTATCCACTATCTACTAATTGTAGCATAGTCTCTAAGATATCTATCAGCATCTTCAAACACTTTACGAATTGATATCGTTAGATCTGAATATTTATCAAGACATTCTTGAACCGTAACCATAACATTATTGCTTAAATCAATGTACCAAATCTATAAGAATTATTTTCTAAAGTATTGTTATGCGATTCGCTTTATCTGCATAAAAACACATAATGGGAACAAGAGTTTAAAATGAGCTAAAAATATTGCAATATTTGTGTGATATAGATAATTATTAATCTGAACCTGATGAATTGTTTCACTATAGAGTGACTGCATATGAAAACATATAACATGTTCGTAAGAGATATTACTCCTAATATACTATCACCAAATGGACATTTTCAATTTTGTTTTGATCAGTCAATTTAAAAAAAAAGATTTCAAGAACAATGAGTTTTAAAGTAATTAAAGATATTACTTTACTCCATAGATAAAGTTCTGTAGCCATAATGTTACACACAAACTTACAAGTATCAATCACATCAGAAATAATGCAGACATTCTCAAAGCGCAAGATCCCATCACAGGCAGAGGAACAGCAGACAGTTATCAACTTCTTTACCGAAGAAAAATTTGTTATAATTTATTTATTTATTTAGTGTATGACACCAAAACACAACACCAATTACAGTCAAAATTACAAACAAAGAAATAACAAACTAATATATGCTACTGATTCTGGAGTCGCCACCAGGAAATCTTCAGGGTTCCCCTCATAAGCTGTCCTAGGGCAAACTGCCGTGATGTGTCTAACAGTTTGATTTTCACCACACTCACAAAGAGGCGTCGGTGTTTTACCCTATTTATACAGGAAATAGGCGCACTTACCATGCTGAGTTCGTATTCTGTTTAGCGTTCACCATGTCTTACGTGGCAAGTCAAAACCCGGTGGCCTTTGAGTAATACATGGGATTATGGGACGGATTTGTCCATTCTCGACGCCTGGCGTCAAGAATGGACAAATCCGTCCTCTGTGGCAGTAATTGCTGTTTTGATAGGTGGCTTTCTATATCGAAGGCAACCACAATTGGCATCCTCAATGTCCTCATGTATTGGTAGGTTTCAATTGTCCATAATCTTCTTGTACTCTCTTACAAGTGCATTCATACAGCACAGGCTTGGGGGTGGTATGTGGCTCAATACCAGGAGCCATTCCACGGGAGTAGACCTGATAACCCTGGCAATCATTCTCATAATGTTATTAAGTTGAGTATCAATTCTATGAACATAAGGGCTGTTAAGCCACACTGGCGCACAATATTATTCAGCAGCCAAGAGGACCAGATTCAGAGCCGTTGTGCGCAAAGTGGAAGCCGATACACCCCACGTTGTTCCACAGAGCTTATGTATAATGTTGTTTCTTGCTTTCAATTTCTCTGCCTGCAGTTTTCATTAGGTGCTCCTTAAATGAAAGCGTTCTATGAAGTGTCACACCTAGGTATTTTGGTGTCTTATTGTGAAAGAGCCACATATTCTCGAATAGAATTTTAAGCTCTCTATTATCAAACTTGTTACCCAGATGGAAGCATGACACCTCTGTTTTACTAGCATTTGGTTGGAGGCGCCATCTCCAGAAGTACCTTCCCAGTTTCTCCAGGTCAGCCATCAGGACCTCCTCTGACTCTTCAAATGATCTACATTTTATTGTTAGCACCCAGTCATCGGTGTAGCCATGCTTTTTAGATCTTGTTTCTGGCATGCCCGTAATATAGAGGCTGAAAAGGAGAGGTGCAAGTACCGACCCTTGTGGCAGGCCGTTCTTGAGTTTCCTCTGTGAGCTTATATCGGATCTCATGATAACTTGGTTTTAAGATTTCTTTGAAATCCCACTTCAATGTACGTTGTGAGCAAGAGAACTTGGTCGGTGTAACTTTGTTTTGGCCTAAAGCCTGTTTGTTCAATTGGTATAACATCATATACCCTCCGACAGATTCTGTAGATAAGCCTTTCTAGTAACTTATATGTCACTGATAGCAATGCTATTGGCCTGTAGCTCTTAGGTAAGTTTGCTGGCTTCCCTGGTTTTAAAATGGCTACTACCTTCGATTGCTTAAACTCTCTAGGCACGCTACCGGTCTGCATTATGTCAGTGAAGAATCTGGCCAGCCAAAGTTTTACATATTTTCCGCAGTTTAATAAAAATTCCGGATTGATACCATCGAACCCTGGTGTTTTTCCTGGTGCAACATCTTTGAGCGCCGACTCAATCTCTTCAAGTGTAAAAGGGTGAGTGTACTCAGTCTCTCCTGCCTTCCTTCTCAAGTTTCTTAGTTTGCGTTTTATCTCAATTGTGTGTGCCCTGTCTCTTGGTGCTCTGGATGTTGCCACTATGTGGGATGCTACAGTGTTTGGGGAGACACTTACGTTTGGTCTCTGAATAGGAGATCCAAATGTTTTATTATTTTTTATAATAAAACATTTATTAAAATTATTATTAAAAAAACTAATAATGTATACATACATAATCAGACAGAGCTTTGATTCCATTAGGAAATCTGTCTGGATCAGGTTGTAATCTTCCATTTTTATCACGTTCATGTGATAACCAACAATCATCCATTATTACATATTTATAACCTTTCTCAGCATAACCTTCACTAACGAGCAGATCAGCCATCCTATGAAATAACCTTTCACTGTCAAGTAAAAGTAAAATTTAAAAAAATTAGTATCATTACGATCAAAAAGTTATTAATTAAAATATTCTTTTTTGAATGAAATAATAATTAAAGAATTCTATATTTAAAAAAAACCTTTCCTGACACAATCAAATCAGCAAGTATAATGGACTGTTTCATAACATAAAGGAGGGAATTAATTTATTGTTCAATACTTAACAATGTCTGTCCCTGTCTTCTTCATGAGTGTGGTACATATAATGAACCCGAAGTAAAACAGATATTAGTCAATGTTGTTTTCTGACAGTAATAATTATTTATTATACAATCATATCCTGTGGTGAGCAAAGCGAAGGTGTCACTAATAGGACTGAATATCACCTGCATTTCAATGAGTATGTGTATAATTAATATATGCGACCACATCTTCGGCTCAGTAATAAAGGCAATGGAGAACCATTTCAGTCTTAATATTCTCTAGTTAACCTGATACAAAAGATGTATGTAATTTTTGCAATGGCTACGTCATTTACAAAAATGATACGTATGTCAGATACCCAACATGTATCACTGGCATTAAACAAGGAAATAATGCCAATAATAAAATAATTAATTATTTCTATTGCTAAAGGTAATTTCCACTGATTATTTTTCACATTAACGTACATAACCCTTTAAAAGCTATTCAAAAATTTACTTTAAATTGTCTGCAAAAAAAAAAAACAAAAATAAAGAAAACTTATTGTTTCATTTATATATTACCACATTTATAATTACATTAATTTATATTACATTTTGATTCATTTATATTTACATTAATTCTCCAAAAAGCTGCCACCCATACTCAGACTTATTAATACTGCTGCACAATTTATTGCAGATCCTTTTCAAAAAACTCTGCCAGTCCCATCTATGAACTTCTAATTGGTTTCAAAGTACTGTGCAGAAAGCCTGATCCCCATCTCTGTGAAGAGATCTTCTTGGTAATCGATCAGATCATATCAACTGATTCTAATAATATAAATATTCTGACAAAATGTAAAATAATAAAGTCAAGCCTCTAATGAATGTTAGGTGTCACAAACAAAACAGTTGCAGGTGAACTGACACAAGATGCCAATCAATCACTCTTGTTAATTGCATAACCATTAATCACTCTTGCAACTGCATAACGTCAGAATAAAAAACACTCTCTGGCACAATCACTAAGGAATGCAAGGAGTAAATTGTTTCCACTACCTTCTTTACCAAGCCGAATACACCTCATTGCAACATCATCATATCCCAAATAATGCTACATTTCTTATAACACTTCTCCTTCAAGTTAATCAAAGTATACAACTTTAAAGTCAAGCCTTCAATCATAAAATAAATGAAGAGAACACATACGATAAGACAATGAACTTATTTTATTATCTTCAGTAAAACAGGTAATCCAGCTTCAAATTTATAAATATAAATGACAAAAATGTTATACATAAATGCAATCTCTCATGATTACACTGAAGAACTCACATAGATATACATTTAAGGATTTCATAATATAATTTAAGAGAAAGTTTCTCAACTAATGCTGCATATGCAGTGAAATTTGCTGAAAGTCAGCTTTATGAAAGCAATAATCACTGATCAGAAAAAACTAAATTTTTTATAAATACACATTTGAAAAAGATTTTATGAAATTTCTTTCATACACGAAATTTATATCTTACAAAACATTTTGACGAGATATATTTAAGTGGATATTATAGTTGTATAAATGGATATTATGTGCTAATTTACAGTAAGTGAAATTCATACAAATATATCTTTCATACAAATATATAAAAACAGTATTAAAAAGTTCTAAAAGTTTTTGTGATTCCATTTCAAAACACATTTTACAATATTGTATATAATAACAGAACAGATATTTGAATTGCAATTTATTGAAACATTTTTTAAATCTTTTTATTTATGTCTACAGTCCATATACACAATAAATATTTAATTTATTACACTTACACTGTATTTGCGATAGCAATGCAGCTATTGAAATACTGTAAAACATTAAAATAACCAGAAAATTCCAATAAACAGCACAACACACTGAATCCAAGAATGCTGAATATTAGAATTTTTACCATATTATTACTACAGCTGCTACTACTGTTATTCTATTATGTTGTGAGGTGCTCCATTAGTACTATTAGCTTGAAGTTATCAATTTACAACAAAAAAAGAAAAAATTAATAAAATAAACAATACCTGATACATTCATCAGGATATTCATTACAGTCTACGTTGCATCTGTACCGTTCCCAAGACATCCAACCCATTGGTGGTGTTAAAGCTACACCATTATCTAATCCACTGATTAATACTGGATTCAATAATATTAATAATATGACTATAGACACATAAGAATTATATGAATCCATTATGTAACATTATTAGTTATATTCTGCAAAGAGAAAAAAAATGAACATAAAAAATTATTTTTGACTACTTGTGAATATTAAACCAAAAAGTAATACTCAAATATCAGAACAGTCAAATGGTCAGCATGTTATGTGACATGGATTTTAGACTTAAAACAAATTTAAACATAATGATGTACCAGATTTTAGTAATCCAAACTGAACAGAGTATCTCATAAATTTTACTTCTGATACAGAAAATTGTTAAAATAACATACCATCAATTTATGTTTGATCATTTCATAACACAAAATCTCATTCAGACAAATAAAAAGTTAAAAAGATTTTTTTTTAGAAAAATACAATAAAACAATAAAAAAATATTCAAATATAACAATATCATATTCATGCCCATAACTGACAACTCTGATAAAAACCACTTTTTTTTATAGATTGCAGAAAAAAAAAATCTATACATCCCTATATCTACCTTATATTCTTCAACGCTTCATTGAAAAACTTCAGCAATACTAATACCCAATCCTGGATCCCCAATTATCTGTTTCATATATTCTAATTTTTAATTTATAATAATCTTATCAAACATGGCCTGTTGGTATGATTACACAATAGTAATAATTTATAAAAGCCACTTACCAACTTTTTAAAGTTGTTGGTAAGTGGTTTTTATAAATTATTATTCTAATTTTTGTCTTCCTTTTATTTTTACTATCTACACATACTAAAAATAAATTTGCTCAACTTGGATGCCTAAAAATTTAATCCACACATTTTATCCTTTTTATAGTGTTTTGTCAAAATCTTTCTGTTCTTCAATTCATGTTAAAATCTTTTAACTTTATATTCTATCGCCCACCCCAAATTTTCTCCTGTAACATCAGATCTTAGGAAACACTAACAGTCCATTGTAATCAGCAGTTCATAATTGATGCAATGAAAGAAATGATATTAATCAAAAGAATATAACTACATCGCAATTGATCTCCGAAAGGGCTCATATTCATTCCACTGTGTGATTATATCAAATTAGTCTTTACAAAATATAGTACTGGATAAATCATTCCCCTTTTTGTTATCATTAATGATAATTTTTCCTATTGAGCTAGAGGAGTATAAAAACATTCACCACAAAATTTGAAAGCAGCAGGACAGTAATAAATATGATAATGATTAAAGATGCTGAGTCCAACAACAAAATATAAAATTAGTAATAAGATAGTAGAACATATATCAGACTTCACCCAGTCTGCAGTTTGACTTTGACAGTTCTAAAGGCCTACTATTATACTGGTCAGTACTAGTTATACTAGTTATAGTTGTAAAAGTTATACAGTACTGGTTATACTAGGTCAGTACTATATACTGATCTATTTATTGAAGATACTCACATCAATTTATTTATCCTAACTACATAAACATTCAAGAGCTTCTGTGATGCTTCTGGTATCATTTTTTAATATTGCTGATTCACTTCTGTTAGGATATTTATCCCAAGAATTTTTTATCCAGCCCAAAACCCGACATGAAACTTCAATGCCTCAGGAGATTCAAATATGCAGATTTTTATCTGGGCTTAAAAGCTAAAAATGCAAATTATGTCAAATAACGATAAGATCATAAATCTATGAAAATAAAAAAGATTTCTGAAAAAAGGATGTGCGATGAGATTTTTATCTTGCTAGCATCTCTCTGATTATCATGTTTAATACTTTGACTGGCAAGAAGATAGAGGAAATTAAAACCCCTTCAGGGGCAACACATAGTTTTATAAAATTTGATGCATTCTTCAACATCTACTAATAAATTATAATAAAACTAATGTATAAAATTAATAATTAGTGTTTTATATAACAGAAATGAAACACATAACACTAGACGGTTTATCCAAATGCAGTTACATGGTTTAACAGATGCCCAGGAAGAAACCTTTTTAGTTTGTACAATAAATATATTTATAATTAGTACTTTATATAATAGAAATGAAACACAATAATTCAGACAATAATTAATTAAATAGATAGAGAAATATATTGATTTTAATGCATAAAAACTAAATAAAAATTTCCAATGAAGACTGACATTTAAAAAAAAATAATTGTATAAATAAAAACTAAAAAAGGGACAAATTTTGAAAAAGCTATATTATATAAGTATAATTTGAAAAAGATACGGCCTTCAAAGAACAAAAAAACAAATATTTTGAAAAACATAAAAGTACAAAAAATGTCAGAATCAAACATTTTTTATGTAACATAAATTAGATTAAGTTCTGTAAAATTATGATTAATACAAACTAAAAATGCATATTTTTAAATCCTGTCAGTTCCTTAAAAATTTGTTTAAAAAATAAAGTAATAATAATAAAAATCAAATATTCTAAAAACTTGGCTAATAAAAAAATGTATATTAGTCATTCATAATGAAAATCACCGAAATAAGTTTTCCCCAACCCGAGGTCCAACGGAATATCACAAATCACACTTCATCTTTAATGGACAGTTTTTTACACACTGCACACCTTCGTAGTTGATTGAAATGCTACAGCTGGTGGTTACTGGATTCTAAACACAAATTTATGTAGACTCATTTTCTAACCAGTGAGCAGCTAGTGTATTGTCATTGAAAGATTGCGTTTTTGCTTTCACTATCTATTATTTTCCTCTGAAGTCTTTGTTTGTATACTGCTGCATGTTTAGTTCTTTGTAAATAATAAAAGTATTTACTACACAGCAGTCAATCAAAAGAAAAACGCCACATCCATCATTTTTTACTCTTCCTATTTATCTTATAATCATTTTTTAATCTATCAGATCTACAAAATTCATATCAGGTCTACAAAATTCATGTTATTATTACAATAGCATAATGCTTGTGGAGCAGAAAATGTTTTCTTAATTTCATCTTTCATTTTTCTGTTTACACTAGCTATATCAGAACAGCGCTCATGATATTGATACCATTTTTGTCCTTCCACCTGTATACTGCTATTCCACTTGGACTTATGCTGAATGAGAACTCTTCCTGATTCACGGTATTATTTTCATGCAGAAGAATCAGCAGACCTTTTCTACTTCAATTTACTGTACAAACAAATATTTGATTAAGGTTTAGTTTTTTATACAGTGAAATCAATAAAAAGAAATTATCCACATAGACAATATGGTTTTTACCTTTTTACGATTCAGTCAGATTCATTATTATCCTTTCCCGTAATCCAGTTTCTACTTTTTTATTTCTACTGTCACCAGTATAAATCTCAAATTTTAAACGCAGACACTACAAATCATCCAAATTTTATAGTTCCATTTAATCAGCTTGTCCTTCAAATACTACTTTAGGGTAGAACACCCTTTTGCCATAGCCTGATCGACTGCAAATTGCTATTAAGGTTTATAACATTTTATAAATGATTCTGACCAGAAATTTATTACAGGCTGCAACTTACAATTTATCATAGTTGGGATGATCTGTACCTTACCGCATTGAATTTTCAATCAAATTTAAATGAGCTAACAAAAAATCAAAGAATTTTACTGTCATTTGCTTTAAAATATAAAGAACATATTCATCATCCAAAGACCATTTTTTAAGACAATTTTTTAATTTCATCACTAACTAAATTTAAATGGTGGTCTAATTTTTTTTGCATTGCATACAGGTTAGTTTCAAATACAATGCGGTTTACGATATCATCATTAAAATACATAGAAAATACTTTGTAAGGAGTTTGATTGTTAATTTCATTTATACAATATGCAATAGCAGAATATTCAGTAAATAGTAGAATCTGTTGCAAAGGGTAGTTATTGCCTAAGTATCATTAGCAATTACTGGCACTTACAGTTCTTGTTCAATATCCCTAATTATATTATTGGTAACATTTAGCAATTCAGGTTCTGGTTCAATTTCTATCAATGACAGGAAACAAATCAAGTCAGTGTTTGTTGCTCATCAACAATATTTGGCAAATTGTGTTCCAGTAAAAGTTCATCGGCAATTGTAAACAAAGCAGAAAGCCTACCTAATATATTGTTGTGATCATCATTGTCTATCTGATTCTGATTCAGCAGAATCAGAATCAGTTGCTACCACAACTTTCACCATCTGATGGAATTTCATCATTCAAGTACCATATAGTTTCATCTTCACTTCTATACCTAGTAGAAATTTTAATAATTATCACCTTTGATGGGTAGCAGTTACAAAGAGCAATTAATCACTAATGATAGGCGATTTATTATTTTTGTAAAATTAATACTGTATTTATTTTCCCACACTTATTCAGCAACTAGAAGTACTTAATACATCAAATTAAATACTGTCATTTACATACAATGTTCATTTTTTTATACATTTCTTTCATATAATATTTATAATTATAATTTTTATTTTTGTGAGATCCTATTTAATTTCAGAGCTTTTAATAGAATTTATAATTTGTGATATTATTAAGTAGGCATGTATCTATAAAATCAGTTATGATGATGTTTTTGTTTAGTGTATTTTAATCCTTTGTTGAATGGCATATTAAATAGTTTTTTGTTACCAATCTCCATTTATTTTAGTCAGTTTTACCTGACAAGATAGCATGGCAGACAGTATTCGGTTATCAAAAGACAGACGTGAAACTTTTTTTTATATCGTTGTAGGAGATATGAGCTTAAGGATATCAAAGTGATGTTCTGTTTTCTTCTCTTTCAAGTTGGCGATTTATGGACTATTTTATTTCAATGATGTCAGAAGAAAACAAAATTCAACTGCTCTTAGATAGCAACCACACTCCCTACTATTGACGAAGAGCCTATGACGGATTACCTTTGTATTCCACACAAGACAAAAGGGTATCTAACTCAAACGCTTTGATTTATTTTGTGCCCGTTATCTCGATTTTTCTCTTGATTTACTGACACCAGAGATTACCCGTTTACGACATGACCTGTTTTAGCGAAAGGAAGAAGAGGTTATTTTAACTAGGCAAAAATTTATACAACTGAAGTCTTAATAACACCTGCTGTTTATGATAAATTTATTAGCTGATCGCCTCCTCTAGCCCAAAAATAGTTTTTTTACTTCTTTGTACGAAGTAAAGGAAGTACTGTGATCGGGAAAAATTTCGATTTCCAGATTTCAGCGGAAATATCCATTTTGACTAGTTTCGGCGTGACGTCTGTAACTTGCATGACTCAAAAACTATTAGCCGTAGGATGCCGAAATTTTTAATTTAGGATTGTTGTAACATCTAGTTGTGCATCTTCCCCTTTGTTTGCAATCGACTGAACCAAAAGTGTCCAAAAAAGCCCAAAATCCCCCAAAAATTGGATTTCGGACTTTTCTTAACTGCAGTAATAAGCCCTTATTGAGAGCTTTTCAACGATATATCATTAGTGGTACTTATTTTCACTGGTTCCAGAGTTATAGCCAAACATAATTTTAATTAATGAAATATTTGGATCTTAGGGGAAGGCACATCGGGTCGAATCAGACTTCATCTCCTTTTTTTAAATTTAAATATATTGATTACTAACCTCTCATTGAAAAAAATTGTAAAATTTCATTTCAATTTTCATTTTCAATTTTTTTTTCATTGTAAAATTCAGTAATAAAAATTAAAAAAAATTAGAAATTTGTAATAAAATAAAATAGTTAAAATTTTTTCATTAAAAATGTGTAAATGTAATTTAATAGGCCTACAAGGAAGTCATTTGTTGTACAAATCAGATATTTATGTACGTTAATGTATATAAACATAAATACCTGATGTGCGAACTCAGGTCGCACCTTACTTAAAAGTACCGGTAATTAAAGCTGCTCCCGTTTAGATTACTTTTTTTTATTTAAACGATTGGCGTACGTTTTAACAAAAATGTTTCAACGTACGAAAATAAAGTTTTCCTATAAAGTTATATTATATTTCGGGTGGGGAATGAGGATTCTATCGGACTGTCGGTAAAACGTTTTTACGGAAATAAATTTCGACAATCATAATTTTCATAGAAACATTTTCGATTTCAATCGGGTTTCTTTCTCCTATATTGTGGGGGAATTTTTTGTGAATCACTCGATGTAGAAGAATTTTAATAAAATATTTCAGTGGAAAAGAATTAAAGCAAATAAAATTTGAAATAATTTTCACAATTCTTTTTTGAATGACTCACGGTTCCTTCCCAGTAATATATAAGATCTGGTATCTGAAGGAACATCAGATAGTAAAGCTAGTTTAAACTATGAAATGATATAACTTACAACTAAAAAAAGCAGGTGTGTCGAAGTTGCAATAGATTAATTAATACATAACAGAAAGTACTTAAAACACTTAAATGATAAAAAACAAATCGGTATTATAATCAATTTTATTAAAAATCAGAGGCAACAAACAAAGAAGTTGATGAAATTTTCAGATTTCATTAACAATTTTACATTTATAGCGACCAATACGTCGAATAGAAAATAATATGGGACTAATTTTATTATTACGGGTGCACATTGATAATTAACTGTTTAAAATTAATCTCTGTCATTTACATTCTATAAACTATTTTACCACTATATTTCAAAATAAATATATACACTACTCTGAATGTTAATTCCAACCTCGTTAATCATATTACAGTTAGGAATTCCTAACAAAAATACTTTAACAAAATTTTCAAATCAGAGATATAATAATATGTCAAGTAGTTTTTGTGTACATAGTTTTAACATAAAATCAGCAAAAAATATATATATAGAATGTAAAACGAGGTTCTCCTGGGACTTTCATAACCTTTTTACATGTGAAAATATTGTAAAAAGTTCATACAAGCAAACGTTCTAAAATGCTTCGTTAGCGAGTTAAGGTTAGCGAGAGATTTCGTTCGGATTTCAGCTACCCTGGTGAAATGAGGTAGTCTTACTGAAAGTTTTAGGACGTTACTTAAGGACAGAATTAGTGATTTCTTACGGTTTGTTGACGATAAAAATCTAATAAAATAGGTTCCAGAACCATATTTGCAATAATTAATGAGAAATCTGGGGTGAAAATCAATAAGTTGGGCAAAAAATCCTCTTCTTTTATGTTTGACGTACAATAAATATGTTAAATGAGCAGTAAACACGTAAAACTTTTAGAGAATTTAATTCTGAACAAAACGGTGTAAGATAAATCGAATAAAATAAAGAAAAGTTAGTAAACTTCGAATTTTATTTAGAAACAGTACACGTGCCTTTTAAGTACCACTTTATAATATGTTCAAAAATGAGCCCGCATTTTCAACACCTTTCTTGGCACGCTTCTGTACTGCTTTTGTTGCTTTTTTCAGATCTTCAGGGCTGTCCTTAAGTTGCTCAACCGCATCCATAATGCGGGCAATTAATTCCTCATGAGAATGTATGTATTGTTTGTTTTTGTATATGAAAATGTTTCATTCATCCTCAGACGCAAAAATCTAAACTTGTTAGATCAGGCGATCTGGTTGATTTTGAATGGGGACCATCACGACCGATTCGTTTCTCAGGGAAATTATGTTTTAAGCGAGTGTAAACGGCACAAGAGAAGCGGGGAGGTGAGCCATCGTGCTGGAAGTATAATTTGCATTTCGGCGCTAGAGGAACATCTTCAAGCAACTGCGGCAATTCTTGAAGAAAATGCAAGTAGACCTCAGCATTTAATCGGTTAGGTAATATGAACGATCCAAACAGCTGATGTGAAGAAGGCTGCATCATACACTGACGCTAAATCAATGTGGAGAACTGCCTTCCACCGGTTCATGAGGTTTTTACTTCAGTTTATGTATACTCACTGTGTAAGTTGCTCATTATTGACTCTATCTCGAGAGAGATTAAACGTACTTGGAGAGTTGTCGATTTGTATTCCACCAGTTGCTGAACTTCAGGCGAAGCGGACCGTCTCCTGGGTGTATATGTTGAACTGGCTGTTTATGATAAGGACAAAACTTGTTTTGTTTAAGTGTCCTCCAAACCATCGAATGCGAAACTCCGATCCGCTTAGAAAGATATCGTGTACTGACGCCTGGACTGCATCAATAATAATTACATCAATAACAGCGTCGTGTTGGAGAGATGGTATGTAGCCGGTACGAAAACTAAATAGTGAACCTGTTTCCCGAAGATTGGGAAAAGTCGCGCTAATTATTTTGGTATCTGGAATCCTGCGATCCGGAAAACGTATTACACATTACTTACACCTAATGCCGTATCGGCGTATTCCTCTGTTGTAAATAAGTACGGCAAACCCATCACGTTTAAACTAAAATTCACAGATTCGTTAACGATAGCACAGTTCCCAGTACCAGATATACTTAATGTACCCTACAGAATAATTTAAACACTGATACAGTATTGCGCCTTGCTGATCGGCTGTTGTTATTTTACTGCCAATATTGAAATAATAATTTTTCAAATAATTTATTGTATTTGTGTTACTAATAAAAATATTATTATCTAAGTAATTTTTATTTTACGAGTGTGTAATTTCCAGTTAAAAAAAAAAATGATAACCAACTTTTAACAGTAAATTTTGTTTTTACAAATTTTTCACCAAGAATTTGTTTTTTTTTTACATTAAATAAGTATTTTTCTGACAAATGTGGTAACGTACTGTTTCTAAATAAAATAAAAATTTCTCTAACTTTTCTTTGTTTTATTCAGCTTATCAATTTTGTCTAGAATTAAATTTTCTACAAGTTTTGATTAAGAGTTTTACGTGTTTATTACCAATTTAACAAAGTTATTGTACGTAAAACGTAAAAACACGGTTTTTTACCCCAATTTATTGGTTTCCACCCCAGATTTCTAATAACTACGGTAGATACGGTTCTGGGACCTATTTTATTCGATTTTTCAGGTCTAAAACCAAACAAATCACTAATTCTGCTCCTTAACTAACGTCGTAAAAATTTCAGTATGATCTCATTTTACCGGTTTTGCTGAAATACGAGCGAAATTTTTCACCAGCCGTAACTCACGAACAAAGAATTTTAGGACGTATGTTTATATGAATTTTTTCCATTATTTTCACGAGTATAATAAGTTATGAAAGTTCCGGAAGAACCTGTACATGCGCACTCACACTAGTGAAAAAGAAAATTTTTTTAACAAACCAAAACAGCACTTTCAATTATTAAACGAAATGTAAAATATAAAACTGGCTTTATTTACTTTCAACAGAATAGCAAAAACTAAATATTTGTTATCATTAAATAATTTTATAATGTACTAAAAGTTTTTGTTGGTTAAAAACTCCAGTATATATTTAAATACTGTATTCAAGGTCATCAATACACATACTGAACTACGTTTATCTTAAAGCGAGACAAATTCTGATTGCATTCATTGTGATTATTTCTTACGTATTTGTGGAAACAATATAATTTTATGTTGTATTTTTTATACAACTAACAAGCAACAAAGGATATTGTTATTATCAATACAATAGATAAAGACACAAAGTGAAAATAAATAATATTTATAATTAATACAAAGAAAGGGCTATTAAAGTTACAATTTAAAATTCACAAGAATCATTAACAGAAAAATAATAATTTGCAAGATGTCCATTCGATTGTTAAACAATCATCGGCAAACATGGGGGATTTAAAACGGCTAATAAATACGAAATAAAAACCTGAAAAACGATAATAAAAAATATTATAACAATTAATAAATGAATAACCGACACAAAACATTACAAATTACTGTAATGTGTCTAACCGCCTTTATAAAATATAGTCAAAAATTATACAGTTTTGTTTTAGACAATTAAAGTCAAAAAACGAAAGTTGACTAAAAGCAGCCTAAACCACTCGGTCTTTTTCATTTCTCTTCTCTCCCACAGTTTGCAAGTTTTTTTTTACCTGGAAATAACTCAAAATAGCAGGAAATATTGATATTAACAATAACCAGGCGGGAGAAATAACCTAATATAACCATTTATATTTATTTATTTTATAAATATAACCTAAGCAAACTTAACCTTAACAGTAATGTTTTCAGTGAGTATTGCATTTAATTATTTAAATACTCAAAACATTACTTTAATTAGTCGAGGTTAGAGAGCGTAGTTTAAGTTTGGTTAGATTATATTTATAATAAGAAATAATGCTTATATTTTTAATACGTAAAATATGTTAATATGGAGAATGTTTAAAGTGACCGGTATAAAACAGCATATTATTGTGTTATCGAGATAGTGTATTTCTCCAACCTGGTTATTGTTAATATCAATATTTCCTGCTATTTTGAGTTATTTCTAGGTGAGAAACTTGCAAACGTTTGGGGGGGGAAGACATGAAAAAGCCCCCCCCCCCCCATGACCCCGTTGTACTGATCGGTACGAGTTTAGTGAATCGGATGATAATTTCTTTGACCGTTGCCTTTTATGCGTGATGTAAAATGAAAGTCCTTGCATAAACGACAATGATCACTAGAACCTACAGAACGGTCCAATAGGATTAACTGGCCGCTGTGTAAGTGAATAGAATAGAAGAGAAGAAACAAGAAACCTAGAAAAGAAAAGAAGAAAGTAGTAATCAATAAGCACACGATGTTAAAGACCAAAAGAACCTATCTTAACAGTTTCCTTTATTCCTAACCGATCAGACCCAAAAATCAGATGATAACCTTATAAATTTCTAGTTGTAAAGAAAACACATAAAGTTTCTTTTTCTAAAAAGAAGTAGGAACTCGTCAAGTGCAAGCCTGCAAGGCTACTTTTGGTACTAGTATCAAAATGGCTTTAGGAGAATGGACTGAAAGGGAACTGAGCCAGGAAAATAATGCTCTCCTTGGACACTATTCTTCTTGCTTTCAAAAATAGTTTTAATCTAGTTTTGGAACACAGTCCTATTTTCCATTCACTCAGTGATGACGAATACCCACAATTTTAAATCTACAACTACCATTTTTTTAAGAATTAATCCACTGCAAGGGACTAAAGGCTATGCAATGTACAGGAGAATAACACATCCCCATCACATTTGAATTTTCTCCCTTCTGATCGGGGCAGAGCACCTTCACCAAGAGACTCAGACAGCAGCCTGAATGAAGAAATGGTTCAGACTCTTCACAACATAGCTTCTGACATCTGCAACAACTTGCCATTTTCTAAAGGGCATCAGTGGCTCTTTTCATAACTATTTTTAATTAAAGTTGACAAATTTGTTATGCTTCTGACTCCTCCTATTTGGTAGCAAGCCAAAAACATTCCTAAAAGAACTGATGGTCCAGCCATCTCTTTTGAAGTTAGGACCAAACGCTTCCTTTCAGGCCCAAGTCTCAACCTATTACAATGGATGGCAAATAGCTGGCCTAAGCCACCACTGCTGATCTATCAGGATGCCGACTTAAACAGACCTTTTCAGACATCAATATTCCAACATGACTATTATCATTTTCCATTTGCGTTTTCTTAATTATGCATTTATTTTATATTATTGTAACAAAGTAGTTAATTTGAAAATGTTATCATTACAAATAATATTTAAAGTAAACCTATCAAAAAAAAAACCTTAGGAAGAATTTGTACTTATATAAAAGAGTCTTTAAATAGATCACAGTATTTAAAACAAAAGTTATAAAAATTTTGCTGAAGGTCTGAACATTCTATCGTATTAAATCAATTTTCTTCAGAGACTACAATCAGGATTAGCAATCATTACGGAAATGGTGTTTTGAAGGATCTTTGTCATTTGTAGCGTTTGAGGAATGTATGTAAGAATTAAATTATATTTTTTCGTTTAAACTGTTATATTTACAAATCTGTACATTCTGAATTCCCAAGTGTAACTAATTTTCACCTGTTGTAATTGTATAAGATTTTCATATTGTTGTTTGCATACTGTGACTTCTTTCACTGCAGTAGTTCACAAAGGTTTAATCGATGATGAAGTGAAATTCTTTTATATGTTCTTTATTCACTGGTCTAAATAGTCGAGTCCTGTTTACATCAAACTACATATAACTTGTTACAATAAGTGATGCAGTTTGTATTCTGCAAATAAATTAAATTTTTCTAATGTCATGTAAGTTTTTATCTGACAATATGTATTTATTTTATTAATGCTTCTGAATTCATTTGTGTAAGCTACGTTTTTAGATTTTTGAAGAATTTCTAAAAACATCAGAAGTTTATATGTACATAGATATCAGCCTCTGTAAAAATAACTTTTGCAATATTTTTTTAAGGGTAATTAGCAATTAGCATTATTTAAGAGGGCAAACATTTTTTCAGTACCATTCACTGAACTTAGTTTAAACTTGTATCATAAAAACTTTGTATTTATTATTAAATTTGGTCTGATTTGTCATTTAAAAAGTTTTAACTAATATGAAAATTTCACAAAAACAATAAAGGCAAAAACTAAATGCAACTGAATAACTACAAAGGTACAAACATGCAAAACACACAAAATAACATTATTATGAAGACTGACATTCTAAACAAGAATAAATAAAATAGTTAATTCAAAATATTTGATCCTAAAGAACTAGTCAGTAATAAATACTGCTTTTACACATTTCATTTTATTCTCTATTTTCACAATATATAACTATACAGCAGTATTTATTTAAAAACAAAATGTTGCAGTTCCCTCAAATGTTAGTAAACAATCACAGTCAAGATCAGTGAGATTATGAAAAACTATACATATACAACTTCTTTCTTTTTTTCTTAAATAAACTCAAATAAAAAAGTACTCATCACCTGTCATGAAGTTTTGCTTCAGCATAGAACACTGAACTATATAGTTTGTTACAATTAAGCAGTAAATAAATTTTAAAACACTTGACATTTTTAAATAAATAATGTTATTTATACTACTTGACATATTTTTATTTTTTTACATCCAATAAATTGGTAAAAAAAATAAATTGCTAAATATTGCAATATATACCATACTAAATGACAGTTATTTATCATATTATATATGATAAAAACATAAATATTATCTCCTTTATGTCGAGTACATGTCATCTAATAATAAAATTATAGTAAAATATATTATTTAAAATATTTTTATCTCAACTTGGCAATTTATTTATTTATTAACAAATTAATTAATTTGTGTCATATTAATACATTTTTTAATGGATAAAAGTATTTCTGTTTTGTTATTTATAAACAAATCAAAAAAATCATTTTAATGATGTATTTTTTTTTTATGTAACTTAAGTAAATTTTTCATTGAGATAGATAAAACTGAAATTTATAGAAAAATATGTTACTTAAATGATTATATTTCCATTAAACAACAAAATTGGAAAAAAGTATATGATGCACGATATAATTTTTACTATCATGGCTGTAGAGCTATGCTGCAAGAAATAAAGTATGGTAATCTGTCAAACAGAGGGGTATGGGGTTTTTGCATTTCTTGATATTTCATGATCCAGGAACCCCAAAAACATAAAAAGAGGGAGGTAATGTTCATACATACGTGTGTTTGAAATTTAATAACTTTTGACTGAATAAACTGATTTTTTTTGTACAGAAACTTGTGTATATGGGACAATTTGTTGGTAAATCTTTGGAGTCAACATCTCTAAGGGATGGGGGAGGGATATTTGGAGGGTCAATCTTCTCAAAATTTTACTAACATAACCTCACTTATCTTAAGCTCAGTACATGAGTGCATGCTTATCTTAAATTTTAATAAATATTTTGCCCTAAATTTTCCACTCCTTGAAAATCGAAAAAAGCTATCTTTTTATTTGTTTCATATTTTTTAATAAGAAATTATTCACAGTAAGTTTTGCATAACAGTACTCTGAATATCATATGGATTCCGGCTAAGTAAAAAAAAACTATAAAAAAAGAACCACTAACGGAACTTTTTCTACAGAAAAAGAAATGAATTACTTATATCGGTTCTGTCATGAATATGGATCAAAATGAGATGTGAAATGAGGCTTGAATTGTCAAGAACACAGAGAGAGAGAGGAAGAGGGAGAGAGATAGTAAGAGAGAGAAAGAGTGTGAGAGGGAGTCATTTTAATCTTTTATCAGTGCTTCCTGTTTATGAGTCTTCTCTAAATACTACACATTTTCAACACAATGCAAAAATGCTGTAATTATTTTTTTCTCAAAGTAAAAGCCTATTTTTTAAATTTGTTGCGTAAATAAAATTTTAATTATAAAAAATGTTTTCCTCTAATTTTTACTCGCTTAATTGATAAAATGCAATGATGGAAAATTATTAATTGTTAAAACAATGATAACCCCCTTGAATTGCATTATTTTTAATATTTTCAAGATACCTTAATTCAAAACTATCAAAATCTAGGTAATAAAATTTTCCATGTACATATTCGTAGCACCATCTGTTTAGTGTTTTATATTGAGAATGCTTATCATACAATCATTAGGTTTTACGGGGTAGCTGTGTGCAAGGAGCATAAAGAGGTATTTAATGTAATACAAATTTTTTTTATGCATATCAAGTGTGTTATTCTTAAACAAATCGGCTGTTTCAAGAACTCTTTTTTTATATTGTTTATGCATCTGGTGATTTTGTTGTTAAAAAAACAAATAAAACATTTTTTTTTAACAATAAGTTGACTTCATAGAATATAAGAAGTCAAACATATATATGAAGAATATGTGAATATATCTATATATGACTTCATATATACATATTTTCATTTCTTTTACAGACATTTCTGGTAATATTAGATTTTTGTATCGTAATATATATTTATAACCTGATATAATTGTGATATTATAAAAAAAAATTTTTATGAAAAAATTAAAAGAAAATTAAAGATAAAAAATAATGTTTATCCCAACATTTCAAGTTTACTTGCATTCAATAGCGGTTTCTTTGTCATCTTTCTTCATTCGTTTTTTTCTTTCATTGAGACAAATGTTTTCACCTTTTGAAATATTTGAGAAAGTTTTTTTGCAAATGGGTAATTTTAATCTTATTACTGTGAGGGGTACCGAAGAAGTGAAATCGGAAGGTAAAAGGGGCAATCATGATTACTATATAACCTATGACGCTTGATGCTTGGAATGAGTAAGTTTTAAAACAATCAGGAATTTTTTTCATTTCTCTTCACTAGTTATTTAAATTATGTCACAAAAATAAACAAATTTTGTGTCTTTATTCAATAGTACATTATCACTTTTTAAATTTTTTTTCTTATACATGTTAAATTTTATTTTACTTTTATTTTTGTAATTTTTAAGTTAAGATTATTATTAGCTATTTCATTTATATTTGTAAATTTTAAATTTATGAAAATATATACATAAAAATAAGTAAATATAACTCAAATATAACTTAAGTAAATAAATAAGAAGACAAGTAGTCGATAATTTATTAATGTATTTCTTTTGCCGCTGCATGTAATTGAGTGGATATGACTGACTAAGCTTGAATCGAGTATGGATCCACCACATTCACATAAGTATCTAAACTACTATATACACCTCATATTATAAAATTAAATATTTCAAGGATAGACTTCCATCTCAATAGTCAGCTAGGTTGCAACTTCCATTTCTTCATAGCTGCATCATCGCTTCCAAAAAGTACCTGTACAACGTTATCTTGTCATACATGAATTAGGAAAGTAAGGCAGTAAGGAAAGAAAAAAAATAATTTTCAATTTTATATAACAGGAATGGATTAAAATATAATTTTTATACAAATGCTAGAGAAGTTCAACAGAAATGTTGCTCATTTTAAAATTACTTTTACGTTAAAGGGTAAACAAAGGCCTGCAAGCGTTTCATCTGTTTATAATCCTGAACAAAAGTTTTTAGCTGTAACATAAATCTTTAACCATTACAGGCAAAACCTTTTAAACTATTCATTTGAGCAAGCGGTTAGAAGTAACACCAAACAGATGTTTGTTAAAACAATTTTTGTATGGCAAAACTCGATCTTGGTTCAGTTCAAACACATTTAAAATTCATAATATTTTTCTTAATTTAAAAATTTTTGTTTTTAAAAAAATATAATAATTTAAAAAATTTCAAATTTTTCTAAATATAATTTTACTTTTAAGTAATTTTAATCATTATTAACGGTAACGCTTAACATAAACAACTTCATTTAGGATCACTTTAATTTATTAGTTCATCACTTGAAACACTACTACATGTACCTATTTCAACTGACAATTTTAATGTGATATTCATCTTGTAAATTTTGAGTGAGAAACATAAGCATATGTAAACTTACCTATCTGTGTAGATTTGAAACGTTTTTTCTAGTTCTCATAAAAAATGTTGCTAAGAAAATAAAATATATTCTCAGTTACTTTCCCTTCTATTGACAACAATTCCAGCTGTTTTATTTTATACCAAAATTGTTAATATAAATACAGAAAGTACAATAACATATGAAGGATACGGATAATAGTATAAAGAAAATATACTCATACTTATATATAAATACTTAAACAATTACTTAAATTATAAATAACACAATTATATAATTTATTGGCACTGACTGGCATAAAGACAAAAAACCCTCTTTTACCAGTGAGAGTCAATTATTATATTTTTTTGCAATTTATTTTATTATTTATTTATAATAGTAGAAACTTCCAAGAACTTACAATTCTAAGCCTTGAAGTATGAAATTTATATAGAGTATTAGATAGTAATTAAAACTCATTACACTAATTAAAAGATCGGATACATCTATAGAAAAATGTCAGTACAACATTGAATATTGGTAACTTAAATGGCCATCCATAATAACAAATGTAAACAATTCTGAATGGTTATTATTAGATTAATAACTATAAACCATTAAAATATAATAATAACAATAATAAAATATAATTATAATAACTATAAATACATTATATACTATAAATATAAGCCATTAAGGAGAAATAATGCTAGCTATCCAGGTTAACAACATTAAAGTTATGATTTAATGATAATCAATAAGTAGCATAATTAGACTGTAGTATATTAAATAGGGAGTTTTAAGCTAAGTTATTAATTTAAAAAAATAAATTTTTAATTATCCATTTTCTCTGACCCATATTAAGATAAAATTCTTTATCACTTTTCTCCTGAATAAGGTGGCAAGGGGTCATCATATCACTAAGCTCAGAGCTAATATACATTATCTGCTTGCGTACTGGTTATATTGGAAAATTCAATCTTATACAACTTCAGGCCGCTATTTCTAAAGTTAAATAGATCATTCTGGGTCTCCACCTCAAAACTTCCTATATCTATAAATACATCTTAATCAATCTTTAATGTAAAGCTGTCTGATAATCATCATATTGAAATTTCTAAAAAAAAAAATATTTGCACTACGGTTTAATCTGGGTTTATTTAAAATTGTTTTTATAATTCTTTTTTGGACAGTAAAAAAGTTACCGATATGCTGATTGTTAAGTTCCGCCGTACTGTAATATTGAATTTACAAATACATAATAAAAAATTTTAGTTCATCGATATGGAGGATGGATACTTTTGGCCTTGTAGAATGAGTATGAGAATTTTTTTTACTTTTTGCAAATAAAACTTATATGAGGTTTCCGCTAAACATTTGGATCTAACACTACCCCTACATACTTCATATCGGTTGTTTTATCAATTTACGGACATGTACCGACCATTATTAAATAATGGTAAGTTACAGTTTGAGTGGAGTTTTTTAAATCTAGATCGATAGGTGGTTGAACGAGTATGCCAGGAGAGAACGCATATATTTAGTCTTGGAAACAATCAATCTCAATAAATTATTATCTTAATGATTAATATATTGTTCTCTGCTCGACAGTAAACTGCAGGCAAAGAAACATCATTGCAAATTAATACTGTATCATCGGCAAAAGAAACAATTTTGCAATATTTTAGTTTTAGTTTTAATATATAGTAAGAATAAAATTGGGGACAGAAAAGTTCCTTGTGGGTAACTTAATATTATTTCACTGATGATTTGTTTGATCACATTCATCAATTATTGTTTAATTTCAATCACTTTTTAACAAATGCTTTCAACCCCTGATTCCATATCTTTCTAATTTAGTTAGCGAATTATGGTTCCCAAACAGTGTCAAATCCCTCGTTAAATCTAAAAAAATAATCAGGCACTTTTTCTTTCACTAAAACTGTGCAAGATTTCATTTAAGAAATAAATTAGGGCATCTTCAATACTTTTATTGTTCTGGAATCCGAACTGATTTTCTGCAATATTATTTTTAAGAATAAAACTCATAAGCATAGTTTTAATTAACTTTTCCACAATCTTTGCGACACTACTAATTAGATTGATCGGCTTATAATTCATAGGTAGTTTAGGGTCATTGAACTTAAAAATCGACTTAATTCTAGCACGTTTAAATTTAGTCGGGAATATACCAGTCATAAAAATTTTATTAATAAATAATGATAGGGGGAATTTAAATATGGGAAGAAATACATTTAATGGTAACAGCCATCTAATGAGCAGATCTAATCAAATAATGAGTAGGCAGAAGTAGGTTTTATAATGAACAAGAAGGTAGGGAAAAGAGCAGAGTATTTCAAAATGCACAGCGATAGAATCATTGTAATAAGGATAAAATCAAAACCTAAACCGACGATTATTAATGTCTATATGCTTACAAGCACCCATGATTATGATGATGAGGTAGTGTATGCGCAAAGAAATTGACGAAGCAATTAAACACGTAAAAGGGGATGAAAATTTAATAATAGTTGGAGATTGGAATGCAAGCAAAGACAAGGAAGGAAATATAGTGGGTGAATACGAGCTGGGCAAAAGGAATGAAAGAGGAGACTGACTTTATAGAGTTTTGCACAAACTATAATTTAGTAATTGCCAACACCCAGTTTAAAAATAATAATAGAAGAATATACACATGAAAAAAGTGAGATGAGACTGCAAGGTATCAAATAGATTATATCATGGTTTACAAAGATTTAGAAATCAATTCATCGACTGCAAAGCTTACCCTGGAGCAGACATTCACAACGACCATAATTTAGAGATAATGAAATGTAGATTGGGGTTTAAAATCCTGAAGAAAAGGTGTCAGATGAATCGGTGGAATTTAGAGAAGCCTGAGGAAGAGGAGGTAAAGAAGATTTTTGAGCAGGACATCGCAAGAGGTCTGAATAAAAAAGATAAGCTAGAAAATTTAGAAGAATGGAAGAATGTTAAAAAGGAAATTATTAATCAGCACAAGCGAACTTAGGCGGAACAAAGAAACTGGTAGAAAACCTTGGATTTCAGAGGATATATTGCAGCTGATAGATGAACGTAGAAAATATAAGAATGCTAGTGATGAAGAAAGTAAAAGGAACTATCGGGAATTAAGAAATGCTATAAACAGGAAGTGCAAACTGGCGAAAGAAGAGTGGATTAAAGAAAAGTGTTCAGAAGTGGAAAGAGAAATGAACATTGGTAAAATAGACGGAGCATACAGGAAAGTTAGGGAAAATTTTGGGGTACTTAAATTAAAATCTAATAATGTGTTAAACAAGGATCGTACACCGATATATAATACGAAAGGCAAAGTAGATAGGTGGGTGGAATATATTGAAGAGTTATACGGAAGAAATGAAATAGAAAATAGTGTGATAGAGGAAGTTGAGGAGGATGAAATGGGAGAAACAATACTGAGATCTGAATTTAAGAGAGCATTAAAAGATTTAAATGGCTGAAAGGCTCCTGGAATAGACGGAATACCTGTAGAATTACTGCGCAGTGCAGGTGAGGAAGCGATTGATAGATTATACAAACTGGTGTGTAATATTTATGAAAAAAGGGAATTTCCGTCAGACTTCAAAAAAAGTGTTATAGTCATGATACCAAAGAAAGCAGGGGCAGATAAATGTGAAGAATACAGAACAATTAGTTTAACTAGTCATGCATCAAAAATCTTAACTAGAATTCTATACAGAAGAATTGAGAGGAGAGTGGAAGAAGTGTTAGGAGAAGACAAATTTAGTTTCAGGAAAAGTATAGGGGCAAGAGGAGCAAGGAGCAATCTTAGGGCTCAGATTAATAGTAGAAGGAAGATTAAAGAAAAACAATCCAACATATTTGGCATTTATAGATCTAGAAAAGGCATTCGATAATGTAGACTGAAATAAAATGTTCAGCATTTAAAAAAATTAGGGTTCAAATACAGAGATAGAAGAACAATTGTTAACATTTACAGGAACCAAACAGCAGCAATAATTGAAGAACATAAGAAAGAAGCTATAATAAAAAAGGGAGCCTGACAAGGATCCCAGTTACTTTTTAATCTTTACATAGAACTAGCAGTTATGTGTTGCAGAACAATTTAGATCCAGAGTAACAATGCAAGGTGAAAAGATAAAGATGCTATGATTTGCTATTGATATGGTAATTCTTACTGAGTAAAAAAGATTTAGAAGGAACAATGAACGGCATGAATGAAGTCCTGTGGAAAACTACTGCATGAAAATAAACAAGAACAAAACGAAAATAATGAAATGTAGTAGAAATAATGAAGATGAATCACTGAATGTAAAAATAGGAAGAGAAAATATTATGTAGGTAAAAGAATTTTGTTATTTGGGAAGTACAATTACTAAAAATGAACGAAGCAGGAGCAATATAAAATCCCGAATAGTACAGGTGAAACGAGCTTTCAGTCAGAAATATAATTTTTTTACATGAAAAATTAATTTAAACATCAGGAAAAGATTTTTAAAAGTATATGTTTGGAGCATAGCTTTATATGAAAGTGAAACTTGGACAATCAGAGTATCTGAGAAGAAAATATTAAGAAGCTTTCAAAATGTGGTGCTACAGGAGAATGTTAAAAATCAGATGGGTGGATAAAGTGACAAATGAAGAGGTGTTGCAGCAAACTGATGAAGAAAGAAACATTTGGAAAAATATAGTTAAAAGAAGAGACAAATTATAGGCCACATATTAAGGCATCCTGGAATAGTCGCTTTAATATTGGAGGGACAGGTAGAAGGAAAAGGAAAAAATTGTGCAGGCAGGCTACGTTTGGATTATGTAAAACAAATTGTTAGGGATGTAGGATGTAGGGGGTATACTGAAATGAAATGACTAACACTAGATAGGGAATCTTGGAGAGGTGCATCAAACCAGTCAAATGACTGAAGACAAAAAAAAATATTTTTTTTTAACTTTAATTTAAATATATTGATTTATTAACTTCTCATTATTAATTTTTTTACGATGAATAAAAAAAAAAAAAAAAATAGAAAAAATATCAGAGAATTTAGTAATGAAATAAATTTAATGTACTTTTCATTTAAAAAAACGTGTATATGTAATTTAAGAGGTATGCAAGGAAGTCATGTCGTGACAACACCAGATTTTTTTGTAATAGCTTCATGAGCTGATGCTGGATTAAGGAACAGTGACTGATCCCATAATGTAATCCAGAACCATCTCCCTAAACCGATTTTGTCATCCAAACTCAGTGAAGGTATGTCATGGACATGACTTTTACCTGTATCAGTAAGAAATTGATTTAGTGTATTTATATTTATTCTAACATTACCATTCACAATATTTTTATTAATAATTTCTTTCATTATTTACCAATTTTATAGTTATTGTTTTTGTAGTCATTAAGTTTAGTACGATAATAATTTTATTTAGAGACAGAAATTAATTTTTTCGGAAACTTATTGTAATTGTTATATTTATTTCGTAGTTGTATATTAAGTGGTTGTGTTTTTAAATGGTCATGTTAATGGAGCGGATAATACCAATGGTGATCTAAGGTTTTAATTTTATTTTTTTTATGTGGGATGTGTGATGTAATACTCACAGTAATAATATGGTAAAAAACTATTCAAACAGGAGTCAGTTAATTTATCTACATCATAGCTATCATTATTATATATAAAATTCCAGTTCTCTTGGAAAATAGATTTTAGTAAGATGTCAATTAATTTTGAATATAGTAGCATTGTTTTTTCCAATCAAACCAGTATTATATTTGGCATCTAAAAGTATATGAAAGGAAACTATATGAAAGGATCAGTAATATTAGTTCCTAACACATTGCTAAACAGTTTTTAAATTTATTGTTAGTGTTCTTAAAGAATACATGAACTAGATATGAACATGAAGTTGTAGTATATCTTGTAATTACATTTAAATGCTTTATTCTCTATGCACTATTATTGTGACAGTATTGTACCATGCAACTTAACAACAGTGATCAAGGTTGTTGATAACAAAAATAAAGGAGCTTTTTTCTTTTAAATTTGCTTTACTTGTGTCACGAGTAAAAAATTTTTTAACTATTACGTGAAAGACAGTTCTTCAATATTTACAAATATTTGTAAAAAGAATTGCAGTAACAATTATCCAAAATGTATTCAGGAAATAAATTATTCAAAAAACAAAAATAATCTGTCATAGTAAGTTTACTGCATTGGTGTTTTTTAACCGATAAAATCCCAATTATTAGTAAATATAAATAACTTATGAAAAAAATATGTTACCGAGGCCCACCATTTTCTAGAAAAGATTGTCTGAATGATACAAATTTTCAGTTCATTCTTATTCTCTATTTGTAATGGACTTTATTCTATAACATAATATCCTGGATACATATCCCGTTTTATTTGTTAAGGTAAAAGCTACTTATTTGAAAGCAACTTGAATGCACTTGGATTCAGACAGTTACTGAGTTGATGTTTTGTTTGATCTACACAATATCTAATGAGTTCTAACAGAAAATGTAAACAGTATTGAAGCGAAGCATCATGAGTTCCTATAATAAAGCCAATTCACCGATTACCTTAAAACTGTTATCAATCAATAACGCAAATCATTGACTATATGAGAATATATATAATTTAAAATAAAATTCCTCAGTTAGGTAAAATTTAAAAATGTATCATTCAGTGTAGCCAAAGTTAAGGAGGATCAATATAATTAGTAGGCTTATTTATAATACAATATAAACCACTCATAAATACAATACACACACTCACATATCACAGCTAGCACGTACATGGAAATCAGAACATAAATACAAAAAATTATTTTAACAGTAAAGACACAGGAAACGGTCACAATTATACAATCTCTAAATGTTTCAAAATAGAACAGTTTCATAGGGATAACACGGATATTTTATTTAGAATCAACACAAAATAATACGAACTAGCGATAAAATAAAAACTATCATTTAATTAGAAAAAAGTAAAATGCTTACTTACAATATTTTCATAAACAATTAATTTGCATATTTTTTTCATAATGGTCAAATTTTTTGCAGTAATTAAAGACTGCTGCCATGTCATCCTTAAAATAAAAATAATCAATAAATTTACGAACGGTGGAGAAAAGATACTAACCCGGCAGCAGTTCTACATAGTTTTTCGTAATACGCAAAATGTTAATTTGCAGTGACAACTTTACATTACCCTCTCAAAAAAAAACCCAGTCCACACGCTACTGACAAATCTTGAAAAACAGATTCAATCTACGATCATATGACTTCTTACCAACTGTTCAGAAACTGACAAGGTCGGCAATATTTTACTATTATTAATTTATTTTGAAATAAGTAAATTATGTCAACAAAAATCAACTTAAGCGCTACTACATATGATCACGTGACTCGACTGTTTATTATTTTTTTAAATTTGTTGCAGTTAGTTAATCACGATTTCATAAAAAGGAAAAAAGTTTGAATGGATTTGCAATATCTTGCTTACTTTAAATAATTGCGCCATAGAAAATATATATGATTTCAAATTCGTTATTTTTACAAATTATTATTGGGAAAAAAAAATAAATAAATTTTTGTTAAAAAAAAAAAAAAAAATAGAGTATTATATTTAAAATTAATAGTTTTATGACTTCAAGAAATTCATTAGATGAAATCTGTTAAAATATAATTGTGGTGTTCTTCTTTCCTAACGTCAAAAAGATTCAACAGGCTATGATGTAAATAAACAATGTAAGTTGTGTTTTGTTTGTTCGGTGTGGAAAGGCATTATTTTATACGCGACATCAAAATAGTAAAGTTGTTTATGTAATATGTTTTAATACTAACTGGATAATTGTTGCAGTATTACTTCTAATATTCATGTATTTTTAATATTAAACCCTCTTCAACGACGGAAACTTAACCTTGTATATTAATTTTAAATATTGTGTTCAGTTACGGAAAATGCCTTTAAGTAATGTAAAATCTTTACACAATATTAATAAATCTACTAATGATACAATAGATTTTGACTTTTACGATTCCGATTTCAATAAAAGTGATTGTAATGAAATTAACCCTGGTGTAAGAAAAATAGATATAAAGCCATTACAAAGAAATCCTGGAAAAATCCATGATTTAACATTTGAGAAAAATGTAGGATCCAAATTTGGAGATGATTTAGTTTATTCAGAGAATGAATTAACGAAGTGTATTGCTTTTGAAAGAAATAATTCAGCGAGTCCTGATTCTACAAGTAGTAGTATAGTTAGTGTAAGTACAGCATCGAAAAGCAGTAGTGAAGAAGATAATAGCCCTGTATTAGAAAGTTTAAATGTCAGTTCACCATCATCTGATCTAACAACTGTAACTCCTATGCCTTTTTCTTGTTCAAGTAGTAATTCATCGATTAAGAACTTTGATAAGGATGAGGATAGTCAGTCAGTAGAAGAAATATGTGAAAAATCTGATATGAAATTACTTGCTGATGCAGTTGAAACACTATCATTACAACATAAAAATATGCGCTCACAGATCAAAACATTTCCATGCAATACAAATAGATCACAGTGTAACAGAACAAGAAGAAAAAATATGACATTTACAAATGAACAGTTAAGAAAAATTAATAGAGAAAATGAAATACTGCTTAAAAAGATAATGTCGTATTCCAAACCCAACACTAAGCCATCAGTTATGAATAATACATCACCACCGACATGTGTTAAAGCTAGTGCAGCCATCAATCGAAAGAAAAACCAGCGCCAAATAAATCATGATAACTATGTAAGTGTGATTAGTATCAGTCAGCATAAGCTAATATAGGTGGAATTAAAAATGTTTAAATCCAAAGTTGAAAAATAATAAACTTAAAAAAGTATGAATTATTTAATGTAGATAAATTAACAGTTAATATAATCTACTGTACCAGCACATTGATATGTTCTCTGGATCTTTCGGTTTACTTGGAAGCCATCATAGAGTTAAAATTAATGCATTAAAGTCAAAGTTTAAAAAATCATAGTTAAAATTTAAAAGCTGCCATAACTTATGAGTGTACTAATAAGAGTGGACAGTTAAGACTGTTTTTAAATTTTAACTATTTTTTTTTTTTTTTTTTAACTTTGACTTCATGGCATTAATTTTAACTCCTGATGGATGTCTTACAAGTAAGCCAAAAGATCTAGAGAACATATCTGCACGCCGGTGTGGTGTATTTATATTAATTAATTTATTTAGCATATCAGCAGTACCATGTTTGAGAAATTATTTAATATAGGTTGAATACACTGCCAAACCCAAATGGTGTAGTAGAAATTGACTACAAACACTTCTAGTACGTTACAACTTTGTGCCTTGAAAACACATCCCCACATGTGGTCATATTTAAAATACACTGATTATTTTGCCGCACCATACTAAAATATTACTTATTTAAAAAAAATATATGTAACTGTGAGCAGTGTAATTTAAAAATAACTGAGTATATATCTTTTCTTTTATTAAAACTTATAAAGATTTGTTGTACTAGTTACAGATGTAACTAGTTTGATTTTCATTATATTGTTGGTTAATATGGAGAGGATCATGACTTCCTTTGCCAGAAGTAGTAGTTTCAACACAAGTCACATCAGTTATATTTTAATGCTGATAACTCCTCAGCACTTATTTTTTATTACTATTCTTTTGTTGGGTTGTGATCAATAAATGAACCATTTTCATTTAAAGTACATCATAATAGATTTTAAATGTATAGCATATGTATTGTAAAAACTGTCAAATGTTTTTTTTTTTTAAACTGAGGGTAAAAGAATGCCAAATTTGTTTCATTATCAGTTAACTAACCTACTATAAAAAAATATTAAGATACATTTTGTAAGATTATCTTAAAAAATTAAACAGTTAATAATTTTAAACCAAAGCAAGTGATAAAACTTGGGATGTGTCTAGCATCTTATTATAAAGATGTCTCACTGACCTATAAAAGAACTGTTTTAATCTACGTTAAAGAGAATAGAGAAAACTCAGGTTTATTTAATTGCTATTATTTTTAATGTTCATGATTAAGGATATTTGCTAGTGATATTATTTCTGTAGTCAGGTTTAATCGAAGAGGATATTGTTACTGTGTAGAAATAAATGCACAAAGATTTAGTAATCATTTACCAAATGTCTTTCTGGATCATATTTAACAGCACCATAATAATTTGATCATTAGACTTTTGAAGGAATACCCCCAATCTGTATTAAATAATAAAATATAATTGAATTTTATTACATAAATTCCTTAATATAAAGTAAATATATTATATTTTAATGACTTAAATTGTTAAAATTATCAGACAGTGCAAAAAAAAAATTAACATCTAACTTAAGATAAATACCGTATGTACTTAATTTTAAATATTTTAAAAATCATTTTGGTCAGTAATATTAATATGCAAGTATTAAAAAAATTTATGACAATTACATGTGCACATATACATTCTCATAAATATGAGAACTCTTTTGTTTAGTGAACTGTTGTTTAATAGTTTAAATTGTCTCCAGTTTAGAATACAATTGATTTTGTTTACGATTTTTTCTCTTAGGTTTAAAATAATTTTAAAAATAACTATCTGTTTTGTTTCCTTTGCAAAAAAAGTTAAAGGAAAAAGCTTGTACAAAGAATTAAAAATATCTATATTGTATTGTAAGGGTAAATTTTTTGTTATTTATCTATGAAAATTTGTGAAAAAAACAATCTTCCCACTTTCCTTGGTAGTCCAATTTCATAAAACAATCTTCATGCTTTCCTCCATAGTCTCCATTTCACATGCATTCTGCTTCATTGCTTTTCTTCCAACTCTTACATGACCCAAGCATATCTACTTCTCACTTATACATTCGGCATTCTTTATCACTATTCCTCATCATTTACAATCTTGTACTGCCTGCTTCTGATCTCAGTACCTTCATCCTCTGCTGCTTACTCCAATCCTCTCTGACTTGTTACCCTTTTTGTTTCTATGCAAGTAACTCTAAGTGTGTGACATGGTGTAGAGAAGCATTTTTACCTTCTACAGTATATATATATATCCTACAACAAATGTTTTATGCTAGAAAAAAATATTGCTTTCATTCTCAAACTATTACAGAATTTATGACCAGTTCTTCCATCTGTTCTGGTCTCCGCAATTAAGATGTCAGTTTTTCAATTTTCTTTTAAACTTTTATCTCATTGAATTCATTCTCTCCTCCTAAAATTTGGACTTAACATTTCCATTTCCATTATAGCAGGAAACAATATATTTTCACTCTTCAAGCACTTACCTATGCCAATTTATTCCCAATATTAATTCTAAACAGACACTATTAATTCTGTACAGTAAAAAAGCCACAGCCGTAATCAAGTCATAGTGTGCCCTATTGAGATCTCTTTCAAACAATCTCTCTGAATGGATTCATAAGCTTTGTTTAAATGAATAGTGGTCATTTCTTTACTGTTCTCCCAGTTCTCAATTGGCGATGTGTGCAGTACTTTTTATGAGGCCAAAATCCACATTTTTTTTTTTTTTTAATGAAAATAGTCCAAAATGAAATTGTCATTTGATGTGTTTTGTTCATTTTATTTTAGTTTGGGAAAGTGTGCTTAATTAAATTAAATTAGTCAGATCATTAAAAAATATTTTTTTTTAAGATAAAAAATTACTGATTTCAATGAAGATGAAGCTTGCGTAATCATGTGTTGTTTGTTAAAAAGTGGTTAACTTTTACATGAAGAACATGTATTCATGATTGAAGGGAAACATCTATTCACAATAGAGATGAAATCTCATATTATGTGTTGGCAAAAGTTCAGGGAGAAATTTGAATAGGAAGCACCAATGAAGAATGTTATTCAGAAATTAGTTAAAAAGATTCATGAAACAGGTTCGGTGTTAGACCATAAATGTGCCAGACACAGGTTAGTTTTAACAACACATGTCATACAGAACGTTAAAGTGGCAGCTATAACATCTCATAAATCTTTGCGGAAACTAAGCTGAGAAAAGAACACTTCTCTATATTCAGCCCATATTACAGTGAGAACACTGAGATGTTACCGTATCAATTGTAGATTTCCATTAGTATAACTAATGTTGATTATGCTAAAATGGTATTGTCAGTGGTTCAATAACTTTATTAGAGGCAACATTGGCATTTTAATCTGTTAATAGTCAGAACTAGCAGACTCTCTCTGTACTTCTAAATCTCCCCTATACCCACAAAATATAGACTTATTGGGTACAGTTTAAAGGTGACAAATAATATCTCTTCTTTTAGAAAAAACTGTGGTTGCTGCCTTTCACCAAAAAATTATCAAACAGTTAAATTATCTCCTTACTGCAAGAGGATGAACTTGACTGCTGGTTGCAACCAACAGGACAGCACCACTTGCCATACAGCTCACTCTACTATGAGGTGCTACAGGATTTTTTTTGGTGAAATTATTTCTAAAGGATTGCAGCCACCAAGATCCTGTGATCTGAATAGACAGATATTCTTCTGTGGGGTTAGTTAAAAAAATTCTTTAAGACAAACATTATCGATGGCATCCAGGAAATAAAGACAGGTTGTACAGTTAAGAACAGTAACCAGCAACATGGTCAAATGTGTCAAGGGCATAGAAATGGATGGATATCATTTTCCAACACCTCCCGTAAGTTAGTGTTGGCCAATAAACTATTATAAGACTAAACTAAATGGGGGGCCTCTTTTAAGTTGAACACCTGTACAAGAATCTCAACGTTTTAATGAATCCAATTACTTGCTAGTCAAATTAAGTGTACAATTTTTCTTCATTGTCTTAAAATTATATAACGTTTTATTTGAATACTGTTTCAGATTTTATTGAAGAAAATTCATAGTGTTAAACCAACACCATCGATAAGTAACAGTCGTAACCATTTGTGATTTTTGTTTTTCATTGGAAGTATAAAAAATAGAATTTTTTTATAACCAATTGACAAAGAAACCAGTTGTGTTCATGAAACCATTTGTGCTCTTCTTATCATAGTAGTACAACAGTCAAGATGTTTGTTATCTGGATGTAAATTATTATTATACAAAATGTATATACTATGTGTTATACTTTTATTATATGTTACATCATGTATGGTAAATAAATGGTACAGTATTATTTATGACAATAAATTTCTAATTTAATAAAAAAAGTGTTGATACATGAGTATTGTATATTAATTATATACACAGCAAGTTTTACTTTGAACACTTAAACAGACAGGTCTGTAAGCAGACCCAGCACTTAACAAAACCTTAAGCAGTGAGGGCGTGTAACACTACTTATCCAGTATGTATCAAACCATAAAACACCTCTTATCCAGTAGGTAAAACACCTTTATCTAACCATAAAACACCTCAGGGTAGATGGCATCAACATGGTAACAAACGGTCAGTATGGAATCTTATTCATCTATCAAGAGACAGTCTGTAGGTGTATTCCTAAACACAAATATAAATATCCTGAAGGTTTATTCATAATACATCTAGTTCTATCAAAGAAGACTATTTTCAGTTTTTCATTTCTTAATATTTTTAGGGCATTTTTGAAAGTAATAAAAGTAGTTTGGTTCTCATATTCATAACTACTATTAGGAAAGAGGGATTTTGGTGAAGATTTCACCGATCTATTAAAAACTATAAAGTTGTATTGCAAAAAAAAATTCCCCATAAAAGTTTAAATGTAGGTTAATTATAATTATATATAAATTATTATAATTAACAGTACATGTTTTGCCAATCCTGCTACACCTCTTTCATGTTAAGGTTCTGACATACTGATCACTGTTTTGAAATTTATTACTTTTAGTAGATTGGCTTCAGAAAGGTTTGTCTGACCATAGAAATCAAAACTGAACCAGATAAAATTACTTTGAAATTAGTCTGGTGCTAAAACCAGACTAGTTTTAGCACTAGACTAAACTGTTGCTTTGAATCAAGTTTAAAAAAAAAAAACTTCATCTTTGACCATCCTTAGAGACTGGTGCTACTGCATTTACATTTCTCAGCTAGTGATGAGAACCTACACACATCAAACCTGAATCCGGTTTGATGTGGTTCTGTTTTGTTTGTGTAGAACATCAGGACATGGATAATCATAAAAATGATTTATAGATAAAATTATTTAAAAAAAAAACTTATAAAATTTTATTGTGTTAAAACAGTTCAAATTACTAATTAATACCACCATTGTCACGGAGAACATAGCAAAAAAACAAGTGCAAGTACAAATTAAAAACACCAAAATTATTTCAAAACGAATACAATAATAAATAGAATGTCAATGTATAAGAATGTTTTGTTGTTATTTATGAAAAATAACCAATATTGCATAATTACTAATTACTGAATAAAACAGATAATAAAATGTTGACATTACGTAACATAATATATATCTGTTTAGTTTAGTTAACTGAACTACCAATCAGTCCTTTCCACCTAAAACATTAATATTTAGATTGACTTGTGGCTAAAAATTTATGTATTTTAACAGAACACCTGCACAAAATAAGATTGTAATTCACTATGTATGCTAAAAAAAAATAATTTGGTATCACTATTTTTTGTTCTCGAAACATTAGTAAGAATTCACAGTGTTTAAAACACTTAATTCTTTACTTGGATTGGATAACTGAATAAATCCTGTAAAATACCAGGGATTTGGATTACAAAACATAACAGAAAAACCTTTTTTTTTACAAAACAGGAAAGTTTAAAAACTAGTAATGAATAAATGGGACGTTTAGATTACCTTGATTGAAGATATAAACTTCTCTGTGAAGCATCATTTTTGTCTGGAAATAACTACGTTATTTAAGTTTCATATATACTTACTCTTGAAACAATGTGTATTCACTTTAAATTTACATTATTGTACAATTAAACTTGTAAAATTTACAAACCTATTCACTACACAACAAAAAAGTATAGTCAAAACTTTGTTTCCTTTCCTCAAAACTAAAAGAAAAACAACCAAATAGAAAAATTACTGTATAGAAGAAGTTAAGACATTACCAATGAAACAGTAACAATAATATCAATATTTACTTAATGAAAATTCCTGTAACCTACATGAAGACAGCTGCTTACCTCTGTGAAGGAGTGGCTTGTCTCTCTGCCTTTCATACGGAGGGCTTTGAGTTTGAATACCAGTTAGGCTTGGCATTTTTTCATAACTACAAAATCCATTTACAGCACTGTAAAAGGGCAATTGGCTTGTAGTTACCTAAATAAAATAATTAAGAAATTATTAAGAATTTTAATGCAATTTAAATTCATTTAATATGTCAGGAGCAAAGGACCTGATGAGAATCTTAATGACTCACTTTTTAAATTGTAATATTCCTAAAAAAATATAAATTAAATGAAAATATCAGAGCTTAATAGAAATAATTACAATTAATATGTTCTAATAACTAATTATATTTTTAAAACAATAATTACATAATACAAGCACTTTTATCTAATCACATTTACATCTTGTCTTCTTTTTTTGTTTGTACCATTATTTCTTGCAAAAACATTTCTTCCCTCTTCTTCTTCTTTTCTATTTTTAATGCCTTCTTTTCTTCTCTTTCCTTTTGTTCTAACATTTGCTGAAATCTCTCTTCTCTAGGATTCACAGTGTAACCGAAATGACGTCTAACTTCTTCTATTAACCTATCTTTCTTAGCTTTAGCTTCAATTGCAACTTGCATCTTTTTCGCTCGTTTAGCTTCTAGATCTTTCATCCATTGATTAAGTTTTTTCTTGTTTTCACCAATTGTTTTCTGGCGTTCCAAAATTTCTGCTTCTTCGGCTTCCTTTTTCGATATTTGATTACGAACCATCTCCTGTATAGTGAACGGATATGCAACACTTTCGTATTCTTTTCTTTCTTTTATATCTTCTTTTGTTGGCCACATTATTCCTGGATTTACTTTGCTAGCACCACCGTATAAACCATACATTTTTCTTCTGTATTTAACAGTCAAATGAAAGTCTGCTTTCGGCTCTGGATATGGCACTTTACCGAGTAATAGATTTCTATGATATACATTTAAACGAGAAACATTTCTTTTAGATTCAATATCGGCTTCTTTTTTGGTGTTAAGTAATTCAATTTCTTCTGGTAGATCACTAACAACTGAATCTGCACTAAATTGTTTCACACGTAACGTATTTACATTTACAGAAGATAATGCAATAGTCTTAAACGCGTGTGTCAGATTAAAGTTTCTGTTACTTAATAATATTGCCATATTTTCTAACCGCACTAAAATTAAACACAAACATCAGACCTCTACTGTTTCGGTTAGTAAAGTCGGTCACTGGTACGACTTGATATCGTTTAGTAGTCTTTCACTGCCTTGAATAATTTAAAGATTTATTAATAATATTTTATTTATCATTAGGCGGTAAATTACTTTCTTTTTAAAAACTGCATATATATATATATATATGCAGAAATAGCTGGGAATAAAAGAATATACAATTAATAAATAGGATTTTTTCCTTTTTATTAATAAAAATTATTCCTTTTTATTAATGAACGAAAATGTCCTCTGAAAGTATCAAATAAAATAACCATATATATATATATATATATATATATATACACACACACTCGTTTTTTAACATATGTGCAAGTTTTATTTAATGACTGTCATATAACCTTAAAGTGCTGCACTCTACCTTATACGAAAATATACCTAAGTTGTGATGTTCCGTGCTTTCAGCTAATTTGGTGTAGTGTGATGTGTGGTGTAGTTTATTTTGACTGTGTGCGGCAATTGTTATTTTTACAAATTTAAATATGAGTATAAATTTTAATGTTGTATGGTGTGATACGTTTTTATCGTTGTTTTTTCCTCACTGTAAAAATATTAATTTGTCATCTCTCTAATGGGGAGTATCAACCTTGAAAAGTTTTATTTTATTCGCATAATAGAAAAGTTTAAATCCATTATCGTAATTATTTACTTTTATTATTAGTATTATATGTTACTTATGTTGTAATCGATGTATTAATGTATGAAGTGTGACCATTTACTGATCCGTGAAAAACATTTTTACATTGATTGAAATTTTTGGCTTCAATACAAAAAATGAGTTTATCCAAAAAAACATTTTTATTTTTACTTTGGCTTTTATCATCCCATTCGTGTAATGCAGAAAGTGGTGAAGATTTAAATACTAAAGCCGATAAAAGTGTCTATGTCGATAAAGATTCTGGTGAAAAAAGTAGTGTTAATAGTGAACATTCACCCGATTTAACATCTGCTGAAAGAATTTACAGGCCACCGTATACTACTACTTACACTTCTGGAAGAAGTCTTCAAAGATCATCATCAGTTCTTGATCAAGCTCATTCTCAAGCTGCTGCTAGGATAGAAGCCGGTAAGTTTTATTAATTTGTTGCCCATTTCAAATATTTACTTACTTGCACTTTTACAAAGATGTTTTGATATACCAGTTTCTTGTTCAGTCAGAAATAGATTAACACTATTTATTACAACAATTATGTAGAATATCATGAAGGGGTGTTCATTTCTTACTTGATTTTTTTTTGTTGTACTTAAAGCAATGGTGATAGGTAATGTAGAAGTTTTTTTTTTTGTGTGCTGCAGTTTTCATTTAATAGATGTATAATTTTTGACTTATTTTAAAAATTTATGAAGAATATTTACAAAATAAAACATTCATATAATTCACTTTTTTTTTAATTTTGCATAATGTAATTAGCCTAATTGAAGTTCTTTCCATGCACCCTCTAGCAAAAAAATAGTTTCTTTGTTTACTAAATATTTTAATCATTGGTAATTAAAGTGAAAGGACTTAAAGTAATTAATTTATCTATTTATTTATTTTACGTTTTGGTTTGGTCTACTGTTGTAATCTTTACTTCTGGTAATAATTTTATTGTTTAGTGTATAATTTGTTGAAATCTAGTGTTCTGTGTGTTATCTTTGTTAGCCTTCTTATTCTGTTTTATTTCTTGAAATAATGAATCCTGAACTCGTCTCAGAGTTCAGTTAATTTCATCTTTACCAGAGCAACATTTGATTACAATTCTTATTGTAATTTATTTTCTTTTTCTTTTGTTGTGTACATCAGAATCTGTGGGTAATTCTGAGCAATTACTTAATCAACTTAATTTTTTCATACTTTATGTACTGTAACTTCAGGAAATTCTAAATGTCTGAAAACAGGTTTGACCCATGCAAGATCAAAGTCTGCTGCATTATCAGTGCTCTAGTCAATCAGCAATTAGTTTTATAAGTTATGGCAACCTTTTCAGAACCTAATCCGTTCTGTGGAGAGAAAAATAAACTGTAAACTACCTTAATAGTTGTCAAGAGTTAGACTATGACTCTGCTGTGAAAATGACTGATAGTGCTCTTGATAAGGTGATGCTGTCATACTCATGACTGATAGCGTGTAACATGTGGTGTACTCTCTCTGTACTGTCTGTTTATCCATTTAAATATAAATTTGGTTAAGCGTCCTGCAAGATTTTGTTAAGTGTTGTTATACCTTGGCAATTTATTTCTAAGCTCACTCTATAAAAGTCTTACCTTAACCCTAACCTCTCTCCACAGAATGGATTAGCGTTTTGATAACTCATAAAACTGATATCTAATCGACTAGAGTACCAGTAACACGGCACAAACTTCGACTTTGGATGTGTCATTCGCCGACTAAACCTGCTTTGCATTATTTAGATCTTTTGTTTTCCTGAGCCGAAGTACATCTACACTGGTATATTACAGTATGAATAAAATTATAGTCGATAAAGTAATTCCTCAAAATTATCAATCTGTGTAATTCTTTGTATTATTATTTAGGAATTATCAGATATACTGATTTTTTGATCTTTTGTATTTTTTCTATGTTGCATTGTTTAAAACCATTTTATATAATATGAATTTCAGAAACTTATGACAGAAGTGTTGAAGATTTTTAGGGAGTTTTTTGCCGTAAACAAGTGTTTGATGCTGAATATTAGATGTTTTATTAATTAGAAGAAAATCTTTCTGGTTTTTAAGAAAAAAAGTTAAATTGAATATTATGTATATTAGTTAATCATGATTAACTAATATACATTTACCTTGATTAGAGCAAGTAAATTTTTCATATACATGGAACATAATTTACAATTTTTGTTGAAATATGCCTGACGTTTAATCTGTTAATTCCAATTTCATTTTATCACCGCAACCATTTTATTCTTATTTATTTATTTTCAGTAAATACTGCAGCCAAATAATAATAAGTGTTCTGCCCAAAGGCAGGTTTTCACATGGCTACCCTCCATTCTGCTCGATTCTGTGCCATCCGTTTCATGTTATAGTAACTTCCCTTTTTACATTGTCTATCATTTTCATTTGTCTGCGACCTCTTGCTTTCCCCTCTGTTACAAATGCTTCCAATGCTGTCACCAACAGGCAGTCACGTCTCAGCCAGTGCCCCAACTAATTACATTTTCTCATTATTTCAATAATCGCCCTCTCTTCTCTTACTCAACGAAGCACCTCCTCATTCTGAACTCTCTCCATCCAGCTGATCTTATCCATCCTCCTCTAAACCCACATAAAGGCCTCCAATCTTCTCTCCTCTCTCTTCTTAATAGTCTGTTTCTCTGCCCCATAAAGGACCACACTCCACGTGAAACATTTCGCAAGTTTTTCCTTATTCACAGTTCCAGTTTGCTACATAGCACTCTCCTCATTTTGCTGAATGCTTTCTTTGCTCTAGCAATCTGTACTTTAACTTCCCGATCACACTTCATATCTTCCTTAATGATGCACCCCAGGTACTTGAAGGATGCCACTTGCTCAACTTTATTTCCCCCAATCCTATTGTCACCCTTTTGGTTGATTTGCTAATTATCATGCTTTTTGTCTTTGTATCTATCTTCATCCCGTACTCCTCACAGGTTTGATTTATTCTTCTCCACATTTCATTCATCATGTACTCACTCTCTTCCAACACTGCCATGTCATCAGCGAACCTAACGCACTCTATCCTCCTTCCTCCAATGTTTACACTATTATTACCAGTTACTCTTTTCAATTATCGCTTCCAGGTAATAGTTGAACAGAGTTGGTGACATGCAAAATCCCTGCCGCATACCTCTCCAAAGTCTGCTTTCTTCCAATAACTCATTCCCAATCTTTATTTTTACCTTCTGTGCCAAGTACAGATTTCTTATTAATCTTCTTACTTTCCAAGCGACTCCTTTCTCCTTTAAGATTCTCAGTAATTTAGCCCATTCCACCCTGTCAAATGCCTTCTCCAGATCTATGAAGACCACATGTAAATCTCTTTGTTTTTCAATATATCTTTCTCCGATCACTCTTATTAACCCTATTGCATCACTTTTTTCCCTTCCCCCTTCTAAACCCAAACTGCTCTTCACCAATTGATCTCTCTAGAAAGAGTCTTTCATAAAGTCTCCCATTCAACACTCTTAGCACTATTTTATATTTGCTGCATGCGATATAAGGCTAATGGTTCTATATTCCTCACATTTCAATTATTACTCTTCTTTTCGATTGGGACCATAATAGTAGTCGCAAAATCTTCCAGCCAATCACCATTCTCATATATCAAATTACAAAGGCTTGTGATATCTCTAATTCTTCTTTACCCTAAACCTTTCCATAGCTCAGCCGGTACTTTATCGACTCCACATGCTTACCTGTTCTTCATTTCCTTTAAGGATTTTTCTACCTCTCCCTCCAAAATGTAACAACCTTTCTCCTCCTCACACACTTCCGATTCATCTTCAGTTCCTAGGATTTCTGGTCTCTTATCTACTTTGTAAACTCCTTCCACATATCGTTTCCATCTACCTAGAACCTCGTTCTTCCCATCAACCACCTCCCCATCTTCTGTCGCTATTTCCATTCTAGTTTTTCTTTTTCCCTTTTTAAATACCAGTTCCATAACTGCTCTATACGTTTCTTCAAATTTCCCTACCCTCTCCAATTTATGAATATTTTCATACCTCTACATCAACCATGTGTGACGTGTCCTTTCTGTTTCTCTTCTTAATTTATTATTTAGTTTCCTGTACATCCTCTTACCCTCTTCTGTTCTGATATTCTTCCTTGTTTCTTCTCTTGTCCATTTTATCTAGCATCACCTTTGTAACCCATTCTTTCTTTATCCTCTTAGTCTCCTTTTTACCCCCAGTATCTTTGATGGCATTTATTGATCTTCCTTCATATATATCCATCTTGTGTTTGGGTCTTTGTCCTCACCCCTTCTCTCTATATTTACCAAATAATTCTCCTTTACCTTTTCCCTTTTGTCTCCATCTTTCAGTACCTCCCCACCCCTTCTCTCTATATTTACCAAATAATTCTCCTTTACCTTTTCCCTTTTGTCTCCATCTTTCAGTACCTCCCCATTTAACCTCTCTACTCTTTTCTCTTTGTTCACTCTTTTCATCCTCATCCGTAGCTCTCCCACCAGAAGATTATGGTCTGAATCTATATCTGCATCTGGATATGCTTTTGAATCTTTTAAACAATTTCTATACCTGTTTTCTATCATAAAGTAATCTATCTGGTACCTCTCTCCATTTATTCTTGATGTCCATGTGTATCGGCATCTCTTGTGGGCCTGGAATAGTGCATTACCAATTACCAAAGAGTTTTTCTTGCAGAAATCCACCAGTCTTGCCTCTCTTGCATTTCTTATACCTAACCCAAAGTCTCCCACAAAATTTCCCTCTGATCCTTCTCCTACCATCGCATTCCAATCTCCCATCACTATAATGCAAGCTTCTCTCCTTTCCCCATCTATCAGTTCCTGAATCTTATTATAGCATTCTTCAATCTCCTCATCTTGGTGTTGGCTTGTTGGCATATACACTTGTATTATCACTAGATCTTTTACTTTGCCCTTCAGTCTCAACAACAATATTCTTTCATCGACATATCTCTTTCTACTCTGTCTTTCATCTGTGGGCTCAGCAAAATTCCCACTCCTTTCCCTGCCTGAATAAAAGATTTTGTATACTCCACTCTGTAACTCCTCCCTTCCTTCCCAACACCTCACTCAAACCCAGCACATCCAACCTATTCTTTTCCATTTCTCTTTTTGCATTCTCTAGCAAATAATGAAAAAAAATTTACCTTTAATAATCTATGTATTTTAATTTTTGTATTTTTTTAATGATAAACTTCATAACAAAAGTTTGTGTACTTTGCATATATGACCCATGTCAAAAAGGTCATTATAATTTATTCCAGTTTCATTAAAACATTTTTTTTTTTATTTGAGATACCAGTTACCAGTAAAAGCTGTTAATCATTTTATCATTAATTAAACTCAAGCAAGATGTTAGGTTTGCCAAAATGTTAGGTTGTATTGCAAGAATGTGATGTTTTACCACTTACAAATTAGCATTTTACAATGCTGTTTTATCAAATTCAAAAAAAATTAATCTACTATTATTAGATTAATAACTATTATTAGTTATTTTTTATGAACGTTTAATTTATTTTACTCAGATCGTAACGAGCTTAATTCTAAAATTGCAAAATTTTGTGCACTCAGTTATTTGTACTGAAGCAAAACCTGTATATAATGACTACAGAAAGGAGTACAATTCATCTAATAGAACAAATGAATGTTTAAAATAGAAAGGTGGTTGTTTCAATTCAATTTATTCAGAGTAAATCTGGACACACACTTACGAACATGAGGTATGTACTGTAACGAACTTCTGATAGAATGTTAAAAACGACCTGATCGCCATAGTGATAGTTCTTGCACGCATAGGACTGCTGAACATTCTGTTCGGTGCCGTTAAAGTACTTTTCATACGCGAGCGGAACCTCTCGCTGGAGGTTGAAGGAAACGCGGTCTTTTCCTTCAACCTTGAGGGGTAAGAATATCTGGATAGAATTGTGGCCGTGATTGAGACGCGAATCGAATTGTGAAGCTAAAGATCAAGGAACAATCCGAACAGTACCCCTGTAATAAATCAGAAAATTTAAGAAGCTTGAACTGAAAAATGACGGTTATTTTATTTAGAGACTGTAAAAGACTTTCTGATAGAGTCCTTGAAGCCCGGGACCGCAAATATGTTAGAAGTTTAGCATGGAAACGGATTAGCCTGTGTTGTTTGGCAGCCGGGTTTCAAAAACCACACGTCTGAGGAACGGTCGACCTGAGACCGTACAACATTACACTTCATTTACATTCCGTACATATCATCCTTTGAAGTAGAGTTCGAGATACGAACATTCGGTCTCATGCTTTAAGGCGATTGAATGGGGTGGTTGCGGGAGAAATGCCAGTAAATCTAATCTCTGAAGTAATACTTTATGGTAGTTCCGGAGGCTAAACGGCAAAAGAAAGGTCGATCTAAAGCAAACCGGGTAAAATGCTGACGATGTTGTTCGCACAATACAAGTAGTAACAGCCCCTCGCTTAACAGATTGAAACGTTCTAAGGAGAGATATTTTTGCCATCCCATCTGATGACAACTTAGACTATATATCTTGTGGCCGGTGAGTAGTTATAACATGGGAGATCTGGGACAAACGTCTTCAGGTATGTTTTAAGACGTTCAGGTAAATTCTTAAGACATTACCTGAAGGTCTTAAGACGTTACCTGAAGAAAATTGTCTTAAGACGTTCGTTTCCAAGAAATTCGATATCTCGGGAACTGGTGGGGTTATTTTGAAAATTCAAAATGTTACGTCATCGTTGAGTCGAGCCGGATCGATGTTGCATGTTTGTTTGGGTGCGGTGCTCCCCGCCCCGTTTTGGGGGGTAATATTTACAAAAACTTGAATAACTCCGTAACGGGTGGGGGATTTTAAAAATTCGAAGCGCTACGTCACCGTGGCGCCGGGCCGGATCAATCTTGCGTGTTTGTTAAGCGTACGGCACATGAGTGTGGTACTCATAACTGGTAATAGAATCATCTAATATGGCATTGCTTGTGTCAACGTTAAGTATGTAACTCATCTTAAAAAGAAACAACAGTAAATCCCAAAGACTGTAGAAAACGTCGATTTTCAGGTGTTAACCGCCTTATAGTAACTTTTCAACTGCTGGTCGGTGTGGCGTTAACTTCCTTCTTATAATGTCCATCCTCCTCCTCCTCCCTTTTGTTCCAAAAACACTAGCCCTGTTTTTGTTTACCTTCGTCTTCTCAGATGAAGACGTATCTATTATCTATTATCTCCCCTTTAAAATTGACTATATTTCCGTTTTGATCCACAAATTGTATAACAATGATGTGTATCCGTCTCGTATTGACGGGGAGGTAAATCTCGTTATGCGGTGTTTCTACTATTTTATAACGTTAGGAAAAACGTTTCGACGTTAGGAAAAAATTCATGCAACACGTGTCCTTCTTCGCCGTTCGTAAGTGAACCTCTGACAGTGTTACAAGTTATTCGTATGGCGGTCACCGTGCTAATGGAAATCGGTTCGGCGGAGGTGTGCCATTTATGCGGTTCTAAAACGATCGAATCAAAGCCTAATATCGAACGAATTGTGTTCGGTTGTGTAAAATCGACTTCGAATGTACATCTCATTGTTTTCTTATATAAGATATGTAATATGTGCGATTCTGTACACATGTTTTCGGGATCCTCCTTAAATACAGATGCTGACGATTTATATGATTTCTTTGATGTCTTCAATTTATTTAGTTTTATTTTTTCATTAATTCCGGGAAAAAACCTCATTTGTGTCATCAACATCATCTTCGCAAATCCTTTTGATTTCATGTTTCAGACTCATTTCTATGTCTTCGATTTCATAAATACCTTCGGGTAATTCAATACTCTTTACGTGATCGTAATAAAACATGTTTTTGTTTTTTTCTAAGTTAGGTATATTATTATAAGTTATGAAATCAGTCAGACCTATTTCCCATTCTCTTTCTTCTAACCCATGCCACGGCCTGCAGCTTTCCTGTCGTTGTTGCGAGCGTCTCTTATACCGTAACAGGTGAAGAATACTCTTCGGGTAGTGATGATAAGTTTTTTCGGCGTAAGTACAACCCGCCTGTAATCGGGTATCTCCTCCTTTCATAAATCGGCGGGCGATGTAAATTCTGGTGGTACAGTACCTTCGGTCTGCATCCGCTCGTTCAACTCGGACTGGACGCGTTTACTTTCGACCTCGTCGTTGACAGGTTTAACTTTATCTTTTCTTTTTTTATACAAAATTCTTGTTTGATAATCATTCGTACGTCGTCATCATTTTCATAATGCTTTTCGTTGTCTCATCATGCGATATGGATGATCCATCGGAATTGCAGATTCGACTTCATCTTTTGGTTTACCCTATTCGATTATTTCACTCGCAGATATTTTCTCGACTAATTTTAAAATCGGTTCGGTAATATGTTTGAATTTTTTCGCATAAATTGTTCCTTTTCGCTTAATCCGAGCTGCATAGCGGCATGTTTTCTCTTAATGCTCTTTCTGATCTCAGCGATCTCTTCGACGAGCTGTTCACGATACGACTTCGTAGATATAGTGAAAGGTAATAATGTATTCGAGAATAATTCATATATATATATATATATATATATATACAGACGAGTGGCGAGCCTACTTGCGATTCCGTTCACTAACCTGTCGTCGTCGCCGGCGCACCGCTAGCGCATCCGTTAACGCGGTCGTCGACGGATACGCTTTACTCTTTATCGAATTCTGTAATAAAGACGTCAAAATTAAATCGGCAGCGCCCCTTTGTCTTTGCGCTTTCTTTATCGACGACTAAAAACCCGTTTTTGTTGCGATTCCACGCACAATCGCATAAATAATTAAATTTATCAAATGCCATCGGGTGCAACATGATCGCGGTAAATATGTCTTAGATTCCTTTCGTCTTGACGAAATAACAATAGTAAATTTGCGTTGTCCTTACTAATTGTTTGGGAATTTTACTGTGCGTTTGACACAAATAAAACATGTCGATGTTATTATGTCACCCCATTGCAAAATAATTTGTAATGCTTTGCTTTTCACAAAACAACATCGTCAAATACCATAACCAAATTCGGCTCTGTCTGTTCAGGTGGTACAATTTCTTGATTATTTTCATATTGAAAATAATTAATGCCTTCTATGTCTGATAAAATAACTTTTAAAAATAAATAATTTAGGTTCAAACAACGATTTTGAAAATACATAAACGTTACTGAAACGCAATCCGATAGACTTGAACAACAGGTTGAAAACGGCGTTCGTTTTCCCGCAATTGGATGGGCCTACAATCAAATACCTGATATTACACGGACGTAGGTTGCCTTGTCTTCGTTTCATTTCGGGTTGAACACCATAGGCAATAAAATTATCAAAATTACAGACAGTTTGTCTTGTTACTCTTTAAACTTCATTTTAAAAAGTGAAAAAATTTCTATCGCATCTCATGTTTTTATAACACGCCCCCTTTATTTACCCACGAATCGTAACTTATTATACCTCTTCTATCGAACAAAAAGTTTGTTTCCCTTACGCTTTAAGATCTTTTCTATCAAAAACAAATCGCCGAATCTTGTTTTGCTCAATTCATGAGCGTAAAACGAACCTTTAATTATTTCCCCTTTCCCATCGGTTAAAACATATGTAACCGGAACGGTATCTTTCACGGTATGATTTGAAAACACTTCATTTGTCCAGTTCGGTAAATACCCTTTAGCAAACACTGTTTTATACTTACTAATCCTCACTCTATCGCCAACTTTAAACTGTTTCTTCGTCTTCTTCGCAGACTTACCCGAATTCAGTAAAGAAAGTCTTATATTATACATTACCTCTCCGTTCTTCTTTGTTACATCCTTAGGTTTAAACCCGATTGTTCTGTGATATGTGTTATATTCCTTTATCAATTCGTCTAGAATACTTACCCACCTGTAATTACCCATTTCAGTAAATTTACGCCACATCTTGTTTTTCAACGCTCTATTAAGGCGTTCCACTTCAGACGCTTTTCTGATTGAACGGTGAGTAATGATTAATATTGTATTTATCTATTAATAATTTAACTCTGTAGTTAAACCACTCTTTACCGTCGTCAGTTTGAAAGTTTTTCATCTTATTGTTTTTCAATATAGGCTCAAGAGCTTTGACGACTTCGGCCGTTTTACGTTTTAATGGTACCGCGTATGCAAATTTTGTAAAGCAATTAATAATCGTCATAATATATTTAAAACCTTTATTAGAATTAGAATACGGCAGCATTTCTACTAAATCGGACTGGGACAAATCATCAACGCCCTTAAGCTCTACATTGCGCTCGGATAATTCCGCCTAGCTTTCTTGTGAAGCTCGCGGGCAATACCTTCTCTCACACTCATCGTTTTAACAATAATGTATAAGTAAAATAATTTTAATGTGCTTATATAAAAGGAAAAGATAAAAAATTATATACATACAAACATTTTTATTGTAAAGAAAATCTACACAAATATCTTAATACATACAAGTGGGCGAATAATAACGATGAATATCTATCGGTTCGTCTTCTTTTTCCCAATTGTAGAGTTCAATACCACATTCGATGCAACGAACGCAGTCCGTCTCGCCTGTATAATAGAATCTGGCGTCCACCAACTTTTCGATTTTCAACTGCTTATTTGTGTAGTTGTACGTCGTCTTCGTTTTTTCCTTATTCGAAAGCATAGCAGATAACAGTTCTTTTCCATTATCGTTTTCGCTTTGTACCATCCTACAATTTGAATTTTCATTCACGTGCATAAAAATAATATGTTGCGGTGAGAGCACAGCATCGGCAGATCAATCACAAAAATAACAAAAACATTTATTACACTGTTCGTTTAGTAGAAAACCATGACATTTTAAAGATAGTAACGCCATATTTCCTAATTTATTTTTGTGCAATTCTAAATCGCAATGTGTATTAGCCATTGTTAATTCGTCACCATCGACAAAAATACGCAACCGTTTTAAATGCGGCATTATTCAAGGTCGAATATTAAATGTTCACTGTACTCGCGCAATGAATCTTCTAGAAAATAGAACGGAATATAATATGTTAAACACAATTTTACAGTTTGCGAATCCACTATAACTTTCACTTCACGGATAAACATTTTCAACAATGTCTTTCAAATGTTCAACTAAAGCAATTTTATTTCCACCAGGAACGAATAAAATTAACCAACGGTCAGACGTAATATCACAAAGGCTCATGATTGCGTACTGATGAAAATAAAGGTCATGACATGATAACACATTTCGGTTTAATACGTTTTCATTTTTGAAAAGCCGCATTTCAACATTTTTATTTCTTCTCAAAATATATTACTTTTCTTTAACCTGTTAAAAATTTGCATCAGTTTACGTAGTCTCATTAATTATTCTTAATAATATCTTTAATTATTTCCTGTTCTATTAAAAAGATAACGATTTTCATGTCTAAATTAATGATGGGGATGATGATGAAAAGAATACTTACTTATCGTGGTTGTCGTCTTCTTCTTCTACTACATTGACATCAAATTCGACCATTAACCACACCCACCAATCACACAAAGCCAACCTAAAATCGGTTTCGTCGATTTCACGATCTAAATCTAGTCCTATTGTATCTTCAGTTGATGTTAAATGATCGATATACCTATCCGGAAATCCCGCCTTCACAATACTAATCAACTGATTAACGTTCTTGATCGGACCGCCGGGTACAAAACTTATAAGGCACACGAAATCGTCTTCATCGTCCAAACTCATCGTATCAAATGGCATTAAATTATTAAAAAACAATGCTACTATTTCGTTTAATAGTGTACTTTTATAACGATTAAAAATCGCGCGTTTAATAACTAAAAACTACGGACAAATGTATCATTTAAATAAATAATAACATTATTTACTTAAAGTAGGACTGGAGTGATGGTTAGCTTACCGAACTCGTGCTTTCATTGAGACCGGGTTCGAGTCCTTCAATCTAGCCTTACTTTTTTTCTATACATATATAATTTAAAAATATTTTTTTAAATGTTCCGCGTTCCCTGATGATGACGTAACATATGTAAATTCATCCATAACCCCACGATTAAATATTTTTTTAAATTTATGCGTAACAAAAATAAAAAAAATAAAAACAAACACGCAAGATCGATCTGGCCTGGCGCCGCGGTGACGTAGCGCTTCGAATTTTTAAAATCCCTCCACCCGTTACGGAGTTATTCAAGTTCTTGTAATTATTACCCCCCAACCAAAGGGGCGGGCCGGCCACCGCACTCAATCAGAACGGTCCGCCTCGACGCCACGATGACGTAACACTTTGAATTTTCAAAATAACCCCACCCATTTTTTTAACCCCATTTTTTTCAGGTAACTTCTTAAGACGTTCAGCTAATGTCTTAAGAATTTACCTGAACCTCTTAAAACACACCTGAAGACGTTTGTTCCAGATCTCCCATGTTATAACTACTTCGGTGATTATGCTCTAACGTAACATAGATATGTCGGTAATTATGTACGTATTAATTTTTTTTAACCAGCCGATCGGAAGTCAGTTTTGTTACAGCTTTCGAGTAAACTTATAATACTAAAAAAAGTACTACGATACTGTAAAGGGAATCAAATTTACTTGTTTTATGCCATTTTTTAAACGGATCATTATTCAAATCTAAATTTTTCACTTAGATTAACTTGCTATTGTTACCTTAAAACGACGATGAAACAAAGTTATCTATGTTACCTTTTCTTAGGACCGTCCCTTTAATTTAAATATTTGAATTACTGTTGTGTGTTCCAGCTATTCATGCGGTTTGCCGTAAAGCAGGTTGTAATTATTATCTTAATCAGACATATAGCGCGATATATCTTTGCGTTTTTATTTTGATCTCGGCATACGCTACAGGGTTTTATAATTTTAAAATGTATTTTAATTGTTGTTTTTAAAGGTGTTTTTATTTTTAATTGTGAATTTTTAACATTTAGATTTTTTTAAACAGACATCGTGTTCGGGCGATGATAACGGATAAATTAATACGTAAGTAGTAATATTTTGAGACTTATCAGGTACGTAATGTACCCTATAGTGAACCCTAAAAGTAGTACATCGATTTGTAGTGTTAGAACTCATTAAAAACCGCTTTATTGACGTAAAACATTGCATTAAAGTTATTAATTCTAGAAGTAATATAATATTGACACTAAAAATCGCCTCGAGGCGTAGTACTCGTAGCTTTTATAATTTAAATTTATATCGATAGCCTACAACAGTCATTTCTTAGATTTGGCTTGCGCTGTCGATACGATGATGGAGTAGGAATCTTTTAAAAAATACCATCTCAGGGTAACTCGATACGGAGTAGAGCGAGTCAAAATTTGAAAACAAAGCTTAGATCAGGGAGGAACAAAGATTGCAGAATTAAAGCCGTTTAAGCTGGATACAGATGATGTCGTTTCTAAAATATTGTTCGGTCTGTGTCGAAATATAAGTGAAATATTTTATTTATTAATTGGAAATCTCTGGGATTCTGTACCTAGAAATATGATTACTTCTGTCGATAGTTTACTTATTTGTACTATAGATCAATACCTGATAATTGTTAGAGTGGATGTTGATGAATTCTGTTTAAAAATTCTACGACCTTCCGGGACTTGAACGTGAAAACTGCAGATGAAATAGGCTCCTGATACCTAAGATCGGATAAACACCGTAGATGGGATTATCGGGTTCGGTCTACCTTTAAAAAAATGCATTTTTGTCGTATATCTTTCTAAACCGTTCAAATAACGGCACGATATTCATTGAAAAAGATTTATTATGATTTATTCCAGAGTAATAGAAAGCATAGTGTGATAACAACGAGCGGGGAATGTATGAAAATATACTTTGTCGATCGAATAAATTTATATAAAAAAAAATAGTTTCTTGCAATCGTATTTTGATGATTCATTGATTCTCAAACTTTTTCGCCCACCGCCTACATTGAGGATCAAAAATTTTCTAGCGTCCCCAAAATTTTTTAACTTACCATCTGTTAAAAATAATTATTGCAATTGCTGTTTTTAAGATGCGTTCTTAAAAAAAAAAGCAATTATTGTTTTTAAACGTGGCATATCCTATTTCTGTGTTGAAACTTACATTTTAAATGAGAGCAATTAAAACGCATATCTAATCATATTTGGAAGTATTTTTATTAAAAGTGCTGTCAAAAAAATTACTAATTTATCTATATAATTATATAACAACAATAGTGATAGCATGTTCAATATAATAACACAGTAATTAAAACAAAGCTTTCAATTGAAAAATTACACTTACATTTATGTGAAGGATGAATCTGATGTGCTTTAACGAGTTTGTTAATATCAGGCTCGAATTTACTTAAAAACAGTCGTAAGTCGCCGCGTTCGGTAACAAGCAGCCGATTTCTCTTTTTGGTTAGCAACATTGCTACAGCACTAAATCCACGTTCAGACAAATACGATGGGAATGCTATCAGAAATCGTTTCCCCCATGCGTTCGATCAAACATGAAGAAAAACTTTCAAATTTTTAAAACTTTTCTTCTCTGTTTTTTTTTTTTTTTTAATTTGATGATTTTTGCTGAAGTACACTGTCAAAAAATAGTTTTCAAGCTTTAATTTTTTTATTAGTCTGCAAGTCTCTTGGTTGCAAAATTAAAGTAGTTTCAATACAATTTTTTATCGTAAAATATAGGTGTCTTTAATTTTTTCTACTTGTGTAGTAGCTTTTTAATTTTAGTTTGAAATATCAGGAAAACATAATTTTTGCCCTTTTATTTAATCAGCCATCGCCTTCCTGTACCTCCCTTCTTGAATGCCTCCAGCGCTCACAAGGGGGCGTTATCGCCCACTTTGAGAACGAATGTGTTAGATCCTTATCGATCGATAAACTTGGAATACTAGAAGCGCTATTCTAGTATATACTATTCTAGTATACGTTTCGGTGTGTATTTTATATGTATATACGTTTATTTTACTTTTTCTTTTCCTATTTAATATCGTTCGTCGTAAAGCAGGTGCCCGTTAGGCAGATATTAATCTTTGAAAAAACACAGGAAGAGAAAAAATATAACCGTGAGAACGTTGTGTATTCGTACGATTAACACGCGTCGTTGAATTGTTATATTACGAATACGTTATTTCGTTGACCCCACGGGAAAAGAAATATCTCATTTATAGATTGAAACGTATTATAAAATGTATCTTTATACCTTTAACTCTATATTTCTTTGTCTTTTATTAAGACTTACACATTTTTTTACATACGTACTGAAATTTAACTGGATTTTTTATATTCCTACACAATTTATCTTGATTTTCTTGTGACGTCTTCGAAAGTAATTTTCTTTTCTTATTAGATGTATGAAAAAAGAAAAACTTTTTTAGATAAGGTTCATCATCATCCTTTAAAAAATTAAATAGTTTTTAAAATGTATCTTAAATAATTTTAAAAGGATTATATAAAACCTAACCGCTTAAAAGACTGTACAAAATCTAAAAAGCTAATTCATTTGCAATTTCAGTGAAATTTCTCATTTTTTACATCAGCCCTTTAGTGCGGTTTTTTTTGGCGTGCGTTGGCGTATGAGACGCGCGAACTCAGTCTCGATCCAGAAAGTCTCAATTAGTAGTTTCGTTTCGATCCAGTGAGTTTCGGTGTGCGGACAGGAATACAGTAAGCAAAACCTTCATCTACGATCGTAGTTAAGAACATCCGTAATTTCGCCTTCGCCAAAGTTGGTTATATCCCTAGTATGTTACACTTCAGTAGCTAATCATAAATTTACCTCTGTAAAACAAAACTAGTGTTTGATTTCGGCGTAACTATGCGTTTTTTTTTACTTTTATATTTAGTTACAGTAAGTATCGTTTATAGTGACATATAAAGTGTATATACACTTATACATATAGTGACTTAGACATATAGTGACATATCGGATGTAATGATATAGTGACCAAAAACTTGTCCTGTGGCTGGTTTGGTACGCTGTTAATACATAAATACAGTATGTATATTGTGTATAATTACATCGGTTGTAGTGAAATATAGGTTATTATGACTACTGCTATGCAACATTTTATCGCTTATAGTATGGATGGAAGTGACTCATCAATAAGGTAGTATATCTACATTGTAGATACAGAAATATTTTCACTACTTACATATGTACTATAGTTTTGTTTTTCTTATCTTCTTCCTAACAGATTATTGTAAACTGAAGCAGCCATATTCAGTTGTTATTAATCTTTTGCTGTGAGCATTATCATATCGTGCGGGTAGAGTATTTTATTTTACGTATCCTGTGCAATTCATTTAGTATTGATTTAATTCTTCGCGAAAAAAATTCACGATAGAGGAAAAGGCGCACATTATCTGGCGGTTAGAGAATGTTGAAACTAATAATATTACCCAAGAATTAGGCGTAGGTCATTCGACTATATCGATGATATGAAAAAACCTTGAAAAAATTAAGAAAAATTTTGAAAAAAATTCTATGAAATCAAAAAAATTACGGCCTAATCAACATAATGATGTAGACCAAGCGCTGTTAAAATGGTTTAAATACCAGAGGGCTAGTGATATCCTTATTAGCGGACGATTATTTTTAAAAATTCGGTAAACCACGTGAAATAACTTCAGCTTGAAAACAACGGTTCCTCAGCGTCACGATATCGTGTCGGGAAGAATAAGCGGCGTGGCCGCAGCAGCTCCAACCGGTGTGTCAGAAAAATGGATAGAAACAATTTGGCCAAAATTAAAAGAGTGCTATTCGGACGAAAAAATCTATAATTCTGATGAATTCGTTTTTTTTTTTCATCTGACGCCAGAAAAACCCTTCGGTTTAAAGGCGAAACTTATTCGGGGTGAAAATTATCAAAAGAAAGACTAACAGTACTAATTGCTACAAATATGACTGGGACTGACAAAAAACCCATTGGTTATAGAGAAAAGTGCTAAACCCGTATGTTTTAAAAATTTGATATCGGTTCCTCTTATGTATGAAAGTAACAAGAAAGCTTGGATGACAAGTGATATATTTACGACTTGGTTACGAAAATGGGACCGCGAATTAAAGATTGAAAATGACAAAATACTGTTGCTCATTGACAACTGTCTGGCTCATCCACACATTGAAAATCTTTCGTTGGTTCTTACCACCGAAAACAACAGCAGTCTTACAGTCCTTAGATCAAAACGTGATCAAGTCGATAAAAGTTTACTACAAAAAACAATTGATTTTACAATAATAATAATAATAATAATAAAAATAAATAAATGGATATATATTTTCAATATATATATAAATATATTTATATTGAAAAAGATTCACTAAAAATTGTGATTAAAATACATAAGCCATGCATAATATTCTAGATGGGAGGGAGGGAATGGCTTATTTGACATTTGCAAAAATATCAAGTAAAAAATTTTTTGAAAATATTAAAATATGTATACAACGTTAATAGCATTTTACATTAAAACTTTAAAAAAGTAAACGATACATTTTCATAATAATACAGTAATAAAGCATTAAATATATGAAATAGTCTTAGCCCTAGAATAATAACTGTAACATGCAGAACTACGGTTTTATAAAATATGTAAATACAGCCAGATGTTATTATAAGACGTAACCTAAACGTAACGTAGACTCGCTTTTTGTTTAGTAATGATTATGATACTTTCAGGAGAGCGCACGATTCGTTTCAGGTTGCTTATGAGTGTTACGATTACATTTTTTAAGCGATTAAGAAAAGGATATGAGCGATTACAGTTTGTAGTCTGCAAATAGAAATTTTTACCCGATCGACAAATGAAACCCTTCATAACGACTATTGTGCGTTTTGGCGAATAAAGTCCGGTCGCTTTTGAATCGTGCGATTTCCTACTCTAGTTTGTTGAACGTCGGATCTCGAGCGATACGAGATCGTATGAACTTTTCCGATTAACGGTGGTATAAAATTTAGTTTACTTTGTTTTGAATATATAGAAAACAAAATTTCACTTGCAAATATTCTATATTCGACCGAAGGAGCGGCAGTATGAGCCTTATTAAGGGTTTCTGAAGGGAACGGAGGCGGTTGCTAAGTCGGCCGGCCGAAAAGAGCCGAAAGTAAGTGTGACACAGGATAAATAAATGTACCTAAAGAACCGCCTCGTTGTAGCCCTTCTTCCGTTTTGTGGGTTCCCGTTAAGTAAGTTTAAACGACGGGTCCTGTTTAAACTCTTTCTTTTTCCTGTTTAGCCTCCGGTAACTACCGTTTAGATAATACTTCAGAGGATGAATGAGGATGATATGTATGAGTGTAAATGAAGTGTAGTCTTGTACATTCTCAGTTCGACCGTTCCTGAGATGTGTGGTTAATTGAAACCCAACCACCAAGGAACGCCGGTATCCACGATCTATTATTCAAATCCGTGTAAAAATAACTGGCTTTACTAGGACTTGAACGTTGGAACTCTCGCCTTCCAAATCAGCTGATTTGGGAAGACGCGTTCACCACTAGACTAACCCGGTGGGTTAAACTAAATAAGGTAAGTATTATTTTCTTATACGTTGAATTTATCCCGAATAAATTTTTTCATATAATCGAAATCAACGTGTGAGGAGTTAGTGCTTCAAATTTCCATTTGATATTCAATTTTTGCCCGCTGACAATCTAACGTATCTAGTTGTATAACAGAAGTAGTTTTCTACTTCTCTCCGTTTACCGATTTAGATCTTAAATAAAAGACGTATCGTTTTACATAACCTTAGAGAAAACCGTAGCGACAGATTAGGGGTTCTTAAAGGATTTCTGTAAGATATGGAGACCCCCTCGATCTGACCTTGAAATTTTTAATTGTGAGCCGAGTAAACTAGCGCGTTCAAATCCGGCGTAACTGCATTTTGCCGGAAATAAATGATAGTCGCACGCATTATACATGTCCATAGATAATTTTGTTTTACCCTGTTAAGATTTAAAATACGTATGTTAAATAGGGTGTGTCATTTGCTTTCGCATAATATGTCTATGAATTTTTATTTTCCCGTATTTGTAAATCGTTTCTATCGATCCTACCATTTAAAACAAATTTATCTTAATTTTTCAAAGATCTTGTCACGGATTTTATGCGAAATATTTTTTTCTATATCGGTCACTTTTATTACATTTTTTACGCATGCATATATGTGCATGTCTTTATGCGCAAAGTCTTTATGCGCAAATATATATATATATATATATATATATTTAATTTGCAACTAATTTTTAACAAGAGAATAATATTAACTATACTTGTCTAATACATCGACAGTTTTTATCATATTGGAACTCTTTCAGGACCGTTAGTCTTTTTATAACGCATTCTGTTCCCCTAAACCGGTGATGCAGACGTTATTTGTCGTTTTGTTCGACAACCCTCTTTCAAATTTGTTTTTACACGAGTTTTTCTCGAACAGAAAACATAGTAAACATAAACGTATATCTCGGCGACGCAACGGTTATCTTTGGTGGGGTTGAAATCCCTTTTACAGAAACCGTAGAAGGGAGGCATCCAGTGCCGCTTACATAATTTTTCAAAACGCCCCTTATATTTTGCTATCGGGTATTAAGTACCGTCTGATTTCCGCCGGAGGGAGATTTGTTGTATTTGGAGAACAATTTATTTCGTAATATTCCAAACATTTGTTTCTACTAACGGTTTCTAATCCGTAATTTTTGTCTGACGCTTTGTACGGTTTTTGTAGACGCATAACGCCGGATAACGACGTGCGCTCAAATTTTAAAAAGGTTTTCCGATTTTTAGATGCATATACGTGCAAGGAAATGTATAAATCGCTGAACGTTTCGCTGTAGTCGTAAGAAGTAACCGACAAATCGGAATTAATTCTGGAGTACGAGTTTTGCTTAAAATCGTAAAGGAGACTTTTATCGCGTCTTATTCGAAGGATATTAGAGGAATGGAAATGAAATTTCTATTTCGATTTAAATTAATCGATGTAATTTTATTTTGTCAGAGATTATTCTACCGTTTTGGAACAGGACTGCTTAATTACGGTTTGGCAACAGATAGCATTATCCTGTCTCATTCTGCTACAGCTTTGGCAATAACTGAACTGACGCTTTCTTTAAATAAATAAAAAATGTAGAAAAAAATTACGCGAATCGCGTCTTAAATTACTAATGATGTATTTCGAACGATTTGAATTATTTTATTTAATATTTATTTATTTATCGATAAATAATCGTAAAAAAATTATAAACGTATACTTTGGGAACGGTTTTAAAAATTGTTGCTTTTAATAGACCACTGTGTCGAATTAAAAATGATTACAAGTGTTTTAGCGTCGCTTTAGCGTTGAAAAGAGAATTATTTTTAATCGTACAGTTTTTAAATGTGCTATTATTATTTAGGAGCAAGTATGACTTAATCTACATGGAGCTCTACGGACGATTCCATCTTCAAATTTTATCTAAGTTTTTTCCGCATTTGTAAGTTACATTGGCGAATGAAAATATAAAATATATGCCAGAATTCTGAATACATATTATAATAAAAAAAACTTTACGTGTCCGAGCAGCCCCATTATTTCCAAATAAGAGTATAACTTATTCTTAAATCTCTTTCGACGGACCGGTCAAGTACGGTCGAAGTCCCTTGTGTTTTCGATTGAAAATAAATCGAGTAACGGTACGGAATTACTCAGTCGATTCCACTTATTCTACAGGATCCCATTTTAATACGAGATCTGTTGTTTTTATTCTACAAAGAATTCTACAGGATGAATTCAGTAAGATATGAAACACTATTAAGAATACTATTTAAAAATAAGTTGCGATACGTTTTGTTCATCGCAACTCTTTCATTGAGCTCTAGTATATAAATGATTTGCAAAAAGTATCAGCTCAACGTAAATAAGTTTAGGCTTAGAGTTTTATATTAAAAAAAAGTCTTATGTTGAAATTTAAAAGAAACTTCATACAGCAGGAAAACAATTGAATGAAAGTTTAAGCTTGACAGAATACGTTTTTATTTCACTTTTTGCTGAGTTGAAGATGTATGGAAGTTAATAAAATGAAACTATGTACAAGGAAAATAATCGAATGAAAGTTTAAGCTTCTTGCTCTTAAATAATATTTCGTAAAACAAAAGAATGATCACTTAAATGAAAATAAATTCGGAGAAATTTTTGTTTTGAAAAAGCGTGTTTGTGTACATGAACAGTGTTAATTATAAATAGAGACCGGATTATATGCAACATAAAAAGCTTGAAATATACAAACAAATATACATGAAAAATGCTTAAAATATGCGTTTAAATTTAAAAAAATAGTAATTTTTAGTTTTTTTTATTTCAAAATCAGCTTACAAGTAGTAAATAGTTGAATAAAATGTCAATAAATTCGATAATTTACAATTATTTAACATTTTGTTACTTTTGTAAACATAAATAACCAGGTACTGTTCCAAATGTTTGGTAGGAAAACTGTGACTTCGTGTAAGTGGAAAAGGATCGTTCCACATCCACTGAGGTAACCGGGCAGTATTTCAGTTTCGGTGCTATGTTAGCACTTATTGTTTCTGGCAAACGTTCACCCTCCCATTGGTAAAACTATCAATTTTTATTATCGTTCAAAATGTTTTCAAATTTTTCTTTAAGTTTACACGGGAGTACCTCTGGCAATGCGGAGTTCATTTGACTGATTTTATTCATTAATTAAATAGATTCGGTCAACGCCAAACCTTGAATTTCAAGCTTTTTAATACTCGCAGCTATGTGGGAAAAATGAGTGGTAATCACAGCTATGTTTTTTTTTTTTTTATACTAGAATCGTTAAATGCTTCCTTGGACCGACAAACTGCCATAACCTCTACACTATCGAAGTCGTTTACTACACCTTTAATGGCCTCGAAATATTCATTGCAAAACAGTACAGCTTCAATCCACGTTTCCCATCGAGTTACCACTGGTTCGGGAGGTAAAGGCACATTTGGTAGTTTTTCTTTATAGTCTTTATTGCGTGCAGAAGCCTTAAGAAACACCTTTTTTGTTGATGAAATCATTTTATTTACATTCCCAAACGTGAATCGTACTTCTTCAGCGAGTCGATGTATTCCGTGAGCAAAGCACGGTATATGAATCAAATTGGTTAAAATACTTGGAGGGCTTTGACTGCCTTGATCATATAGGGGACAGCATCTAAAAGAAGTATAAACACTCTTTCATCCGCAGAAGATTCAGGAAATATTTTTTTAATACCATCATTCACTAATCTGGAGATCGTAGAATGGTTTGTCTTTTCAAGGTCTTTGCATGCCACCAAATGGGAAAAAGAAGGCTCTAGTTTTAATGCAACGACAATAAAATTCGCAATGTAACTGTCGGTAGTTTCGTCAGCTGAAATCCAAATAATGCTATCCTTTAGTTCATTGCGTATTTCTTCCAGAATATGTAGGTAAATTGTTGGTTTGTAATTTTTACGCAATGTTGATTCATCTGGTATATTTTGATTCAAGAAATATTTTCGTAGAAAATCTTTGAAGGTAGGATTTGTAAGTCTGTGAAAAGGAATATTACTTGTAAGCAATGCTTAACATAAATCATGAGCTAAAGTGGTTTCTTTTGTTTAACTTTGAAAGTGAAATCACTGCTACTTGCCGCTGTTATAAGGCTTTGTCGTGGGCCTTTCTTTTGCAATCCTGCGATGTGTCTTGACATGCTGGTGGTCTATTTGAAACTTTTTTGTGCACGAAATATTTTTCTCGCAAATTCGACAATATAAAACATTTCCGTTGTAGGTAAAATATATTCGCGCATCTAGAAAGCCTCGGCTCAGTCGGTAAAAGAATCTTTACGTCGTATATCTGCATTCATTTTCTTATTTTTGTGGAGTTGCCAATTTCTTAACTTCGCGTTTCTTTTAAGCGGTTTTATTTAATAAGTAATAGACTAATACCTTGCAGTTCTTGTTTATTTCGAAGTTTTTAAATCTGTGTCACATTAAGGGTTAGCAAATCGCTCGAAGTCGGTTTTTTAATTTGGCACTTTTTTCAACAAACGGAAGTGTGTTACTTTTTAGCTTGTAGTGCGGACGTTTTGAAGAGGTTTTATATATTAAAAAGAATGAAAAAAAAATATTTTTATTGGTTAGAAAGTTATTTTTTGGGAAGTAAGTCATAATAATTCCAATTAAGTTATTTATTTTTTTAAATCAACTGTTGTTTGTACAGTTTACTTGAGTAATTAAGATTAAAACAACTCAGATTTGTATGAGTAATACATCGGTTTCATTACCTAACCGAGACCTTAAGATTCTTCTGTCGCTGTAGCGTAATACCGAATAATTATGATTAGAAATTATTATTTAGGTCATTCTCTTTTCACTTGTAGTAATGACCTACATTCTTTACCGTATTATTACTTGTAGGTGTATAGCGTTATATTACCTTCATTTGCAAATAATAAATTGTTACTGCCCAATAATTATCAAAACATTTATTTAAAACAGTTTCTATAAAAAAAAAAAAAAAAAAAATTAGCTTCTCAGTTAGCCCGTTAGGTTGTGATTTTCACGTGCATTTCTGTAGCCACTTATAACCGAATTTTATATAGATTAGGAGAAGTTTCTAGTTTCCACCCGACTATTGTAAGGAAAAAAGTATTGCTGTCGTATCAAAAAAGACTCGTCGAAATATATGTTTTATTTTTTTTAACTCAACAGACCGTAAAATATCGAGAGCCGACAAAAAACGTGCATCTGCCTCTATTTCGCCTAATACGAGTATTTCTAGAACGGGTTACGTAGACACTTGCAATCATGATTGATGATTTTTATTTATGATTTAATTTAATTTACTTTTTTTTTTATCGTTGATTCTATTAAACTTTTAAAAATATCCGTCGCGGGGTCCGAAGATACAGTAGGAAGTGTCATATATTCAGAGAAATGTTTTTAGCTTTTTTATTTTTTTAAATTTGCACCCTTTACAAAACGTTTTTTCAAAAAACCAGCGCTCTCCCGATTATTCGATCAGAGCTGGTTTTCAATAATTCTATTATAATATAATACTTAATTATCTGTGTAAAATATAATTTATGGGCGCTAATTTGGTGAATATTTCAAAAGAAATGAAAGTAACGAATTTCAGAGTCGTAACCCACAGTAACATCTCTGAATTTCGTTAACACTGAAACTAAAAATTTAGTAACGAAATTTCTACTCTCGAGACATTGGCGTCGATTATTATTAATTAAAAATAATTTGTCGACGGTGATCTATTTACAAAGTCGTGAAAATTATGTGACTCGCTGCATTTTTTTAAGTATATTTTCAAAGCTTACTCCTCATTATAAGAGACGATTCAAAAATGACTTGGCAACTTTAAAAGCATATAACAACTTATCGGAATAAGTTACAGATTCGGTTGAGGTCTCGTTTTATAGAAAAATACATCGGGTTCGTCACCCGACGACATTCACTTCGGTTCGATACGGCTTCCGTTTGTAATGCTACTATATCCCGTGTGAAGTCGATTTTATTCTAGACTGTAGCCGGCGAGTCGGGCGTTACATCTGCAGCTGCGGCGTTAATTCGAAGTCTTAGCTCGATAAGATCAGCAGGCGAAGACGGAATGTAAACTCGATCTTTAATGAAAGCCCACAAGAAAAAATCTAGCGTGGTCAAATCTGGGGAGCGAGGTGGCCGTGAAATCGGACCTTCACGACCGATCCGCCGACCTGGGAATCGAGTATCGAAAATATTTCGTACTTCTAGGCGGTAGCGAAGCGGTGCTCTGTTTTGCTCATAGCAATGGCGTCCGTCTCGGTCGTCCTCGTCTAACCGAGGAATTAGAAAATTTTGTAGCGCGTCCAGATAAACGATACCGTTTACGGTTACTTCGTGGAAGAAGAACGACCTGTTTGGACGAAGGTTTTGTGCCGAGAGTAAATTGTACGCCTACTAGGAGGCTCCCTATCGTATTCTGTACGAAAATTACTTTGAACTGCAATCGCTTATTGCAAATCGTGAAACCAAAATGTACAGCTAGAACATTCCGCATCGGTAAACGTATCCGCTTTTAACAACGCTGGTATGCGTCGGTGGCCTTTGGTATGCGTCGGTGGCCGAATCAGTATTAGGATTTTTTCTTAACTTCAGTATAAGCTCTCATTGAGGGCTTTTCAACTATGTATGATAGGTGGTACTTATTTTCATTGGTTACAGAGATAGCCTAATTTACTTGTAATTAAAGAAATATTTGGATCTATCAGCGGAAGGCACATCGGTTCGAATCAGACTTCATCTTTTTTTAATTTTTTTATTAATTTATTTTTTTAACATTTTTTTAAAAATTAAATATATTGATTGACCCTTGATTGTAAATTTTTTAAAAATTATTGACCCGTGATTGTAAAAAAAATAAAAAAGGAGATGAAGTCTGATTCGAACCGATGTGCCCACATTTTTAAAAATGTGTATACGCAATTTAATAGGCATTATTACATATGTGTATGTGTAATAGAATTGGTGAAACATGTGATTATTTAATATTATTTGAAAATTATAATTTAGAATCGTATTATTTTTGGATTGTCTAAGCAAATTTTTATGTAAATTGTATATTTAAAAAAAAAAATCATTTTTTTTAATTACGTGACAAAAAAATAAAAATCTTTTTGAATTTTATTCAATGTAAAGTGTTGAAAACCTTTTTTCACATGCTTCTTACAACTCTTGTTACGTAATATACTATTCTAGATTAGTATTATTCGCATCTTCGTGACTTGCTGATTAACAAAATTTTCAGATTGCTGGTGTGTCGTATAAATAAAAGTTAATAATAGTTGAACTATTCCTTTTAGTGAACTCCTATATTCCGGTTACAAATATTAATTTTGACCTTACGATGTAGAATAATCAGTTTTTATTACTGGATTATTTGGTAAACAATTTATTTAAAGAGTAATCAAGGGACTTTTACTATAACTTAATGTTTCAGGTAAAATTGTTGAATTAATAATTGTATAAATATTTGACGTTAATAGAAACTCTTTTACTGGTTTTTTATATGAATGCAAATTAGCTTGACAGACGGGATGCTCTGCTCATTTGACACCCGTTAGTATCGGACCCCTGACGTTAATAGAAACTAATATTTTACAATCGTGTAATTATCCACGTTTATTAAAGAATTGGAGGATCGTATCTTACGTTCAAATGAAGTGCAGCAAAAATGTGTATATGTAATTTAATAGACAAGGAAGTCATGTGGTGTCCACATAAAAGTTTTTCAATAAAAATTTGTATCTTAAAATCGGATCGAGATATTTTAATAAAATTTGGGATTGAGGTACGGTTGAAATTATTAAAAAGCGGAACCCAAAAATCGGACCGAGGTTGATCGTTTGTTTGTTTTTTTAATCGTTAATAATAATTACTTATAATTGAAATTATTATTTGTTATTTTAAATTCGGTTAATGAAAGAAGTGAAAACGGGCACAAAATTGTCAGACCGCATAATTTTTGCGTTCTGCTTAAACAATTTCAGCCGTTTATCTATATATATATAAAAATGTATGTTTGTCTGTATGTCTCTTATGCCTTCCTAAACCGTTCATCCGATACCGATGAAACTTTGGGGAACGCATGCCAGAGAAGGTTTCTGAATTAGTTGGGATCCGCTGGATGGCGCTGGCGTCGAGATACTTCGAAAAATTGTATTTACGGTCCGATTTGCCTCATTCAGAATACATGTTACTTACGTAGAAAGAATTATCTCTGCAAAAAATGAACCCGCTAGATGGCGCTGGGGTTTGAAATATTTAGAAAAATTATATTTATGGACCGATTTGGTTCATATTCAGAATATAAATAAATATTAGTTACGTGAAAATAAATATTTTTACAAAAACTATACCCGCTAGGTGGGGCCGGTGTCGAGATATTTACGAAACAAACAAATATACAAACAAACTTTTATTCTATATATATATATATATATAAAGGCATGTTCGTATGTGTGTCCGCTAAAGACCAATAAACTAATGGACCGATTTACGCGCGGGCAAAAGGGAAAAATATAAAACAGGGAAAAGGTGGAAAGAGAAAAGGGCAAAGGGTAAAAAGGAAACTTGGAGAAGGGTAGGGAGAAGTTGGAGGGAGAAAAGGGGAAGGAGAATAAGTCAAAGATAAAATTTGTGAAGTTCAGTTTTTTAATTTTTTTATCAAATTTTAAATTGTGTTCATTTGTACTCTCTCTCTCTTTTCCACTCTTCGGCAATAGCGAAGCATTAACGGGTCTGCTAGTTTTAAATAGATTTGAACAAAAGGTTTAACATTTTATTTAATAAAACATAATCGATAAATCTAATACTTACGAAAATATACGGCCGATGTTTAGAAATTTTCTGAGAAAATTTTTAAACTTATTTATTTTATAGATGCCGGATACACACATATACAGTAAATTTAATTAAAATTATCAATCCAGTTCTTAATGACATACATTTTTATTGGAAAAAATAAAAGCACGAAATGGCGAACAGACGGAAAATGCTGGGAGATAAGGCATTTGTCCACATGAATTTTTCTTGTTTTGTTGTCCTGATTGAATAACTTAAGTTTTAACAAAGTTTCCTGAGACGCACGCACGCACGCACACATCTATTAATTAATTAAAGATCGATTGGTTGTTTGTAATTTTGGACCAACTTTCAAAATCGATATTTAGAATTGAAAAAAAAAATGTTATTAACACTTGTCAGATCAATTCCATTTCGTCTATTGACGTGTATAAAATACAAGTCAATTAAATAAATAGTATTAATTAAATACTTGTCAATTTGACTAATGCGTACGGTATTCGATATTTTTTCTGTTAAATCACTTACGACAGTTCTTTTTTTTTTTCATTTTACATGCTCCTTAGTCTAGTGATTGTTTACTCCTTTATCTTGCGTTTGTTGTAAAACAGTCTAAAATCTTTAAATTATTTTCTGTACTCCCTTTGACCCTTTAGTGAATCTTTTAGAAGTCATTCGATTTAAAGTAATTTATTTTATATATATATGTGCGCGTGCGACTGTGCGTATTTGTAAGTGTAGTTAAAATTAACCTGTTGGGAATTAATTTTGTGTTGCATTTGACCACAATTTTTTTATAGTGAATGTATTTTTTGTATGTATAAGATAATCGTCCGATTAAAATGTGCTGCATAGTAAAAGGGATTACGGAGGCTATTTTAGAATTTGAATGAAATAAGATGAAATTTGAGTTTTGATTGAAATGTAAATCCATTATTTATTTACACGTGCGATATATATTTTTTTTAAAAACCGTACTAGAATCTAAATCGGGCAACGGTATACTCACTGTTCAGAAACATGTAGCTGTGGAGCGCGCAAATTATTGTAGGCGTTCAAGCGCGAGAGCCGTTTTAATATCCTTAATATTGTTACTTCGTTTCCGGAACGTTTTTGAAATTTTCATACGATTTTCCAGAAGCAATAGGGCAGTCTACGGTTGATGGTCAGATTCTTGTCTGCTTTCTTATCTTACGAAACGTGTAAGTAGCTCCTACTCTCCGCACTTAGTCGTAAAAAATAATAGAAGCGTGTACGCTTTTTCGTAACGTGCACGCGTAATTCTTGCACACCCGCGATAAAATTTCAAAGTGTTTTGTTTATTGTTAAAATTTATTTTTATTAAGATTATATTAATTTTAACTCGTAAAATGAAACAAAAAATTGAAAGATGTTCGATGTATGTAACAAAGTACAGAAACGTTATAAAATGTTATAAGGACGGATACATTTAACTCTAATAAATTAGGAAAATTTGACCGTCACACGTGTTTAAAAACAAATAAGATGGTGTCGAAATAGGTCAAAGGGATAAGGTTATCAAAAGGGCAAAACAAAAGCGACGGAACGAGAATGCGTATCGTAAATATTCTTATGATATTTATTCCACATTAAACAATTTTTGGGTTTTTTCCCCAAAATACGATTATAATTTTAGTGAACATGTATCTAAAATATTAATATTTAATTTTTCTCTTGTGTATCAAATAATATTAGGAAGAATCGAACGACAATAATATAAACAATTTAACTGTAATAAAATACATATATATATGAATCATTAACAGTTATTGCAGAATAAACGCAGATAAAAATAATAAATTACGTGATAAACCGTGAACGCTGCCTGTAAGAAAGATTTAATTACAAATTTAACAGTATTGCAGAACTATATATTGTTAGAACGTAAGTTAGCACGAAAAACTACTAGCATTCAACAAACATTTGGCACGGTACTAGGCCGACTGAAAACATTATCACTTTAATGTAGATTATATTTATTACCGAAACTACATACTATGCTACTATTTAATTAAAACTAGTTTATTATTCCGATTAATATTATAAGTACTCTAAATAATTATTTTTTCTACTCGCTTTATTACTGTAGATCGTAAATTTCGAATTCGCTGTTGTCGGTAGATTTTAAAGTGTTCGTATTCGATTCTGAATTCACATTTATACGCGAATATGATGTGCACATCATATTAATGTTCATCTTCAATGTATTTTTTTTTAACCTTGACAACGTGCTCGCAGACATTCCTCCACTCAGCTTCAGATACTTTATGAAATTCTTTTTCAGCTAAATTAAAAACGTCCGACATATTAATGTTGTATTTCTTTTAGGTACTTACCCTTTCTCTTGACTCCAAATCACTTCAGTGGCATTTAAATCAGGGTGATAAGGTGGCAAACGTAGAACTGTATGACCATAATTTTCGAAAATGTCGTCTATTAGAAATTTATTTTGATTTTCTTTGTGTAATTTTATATTATAGCCGGAGAACAGATAATTCGTTGTTCGGCTAACCATTTTATCATATCGCTTTTTAAAGAGTTAGAATTTGGCTGCTTTTGTAGCAGAACGTTGTGATACGATGCGTTACTTAGTACAATGACCGACCGAGGTGGCACGTTGGTAATACAGTTATTTCGTGTACTTTTCGGAATCCATCGATTTGTGTTTGACTCATACATAAGTAAAGCATTTTTAATGAATCCTTTATTACAGCCGGCATGAACAATTATTAATAGTAATCCCTTGCATACTGGTGTTTTCAGTTGTCCATAAAGGTTTGTTGTTTATACCCACGATTTTTGTGTCGCATGTAGGTTTCATCTGTGTACAATCGGTCTTCCTTCGCGAATCAGGAAAATTTGTAATAGAAATTTCATTCCTTGCATTTTAATGTCGTGCCGTTCTCTTAGTATTTTCCGGTTGTCTTCTGTTTTTTCCCCCATCTAATCCCATTTTACGTAATATTCTCTTTAAAGATCTTTCACTCCCTTCGAAATTAATTTCGCTTTGGCGGGCGTTTTGCATAATTCTGTTCACAGTAGGAACGCATTTTTCGGTTACATAAAATTTATTTATTAAACGTCCCAAAGCATCCGTGTCAAACGAATCTGAATTCCACACAGTGCTGGGGCGATTTGCGGGGTTTCTCGGCGAAACGAACATGGATGGCTGGCTTCTCAGTTTCATTTGATCTCACTTCTGCTATAATTCTTTGGACCGTTCGTTTTGATGCATTTTTCGCTTGAACAACCGTTCAGCACTTCACTTTTCCTCTCTATTCCGCTTCCGGCATTGTTTTGTAAAAAGAAATTGTAAACGTTGAATAGAATTTCCGTCGCCTGACTGTGAACTACTGTACCTTTTCACCTTAACTTGGGAATTTTAAAAGAAAATAACTATTGAAATATTAAAAATTTAAAGGACAAAATTTTTGACAACGCCTTAAATGAAAACAACATAACAGAGTAAAAATAAATCACTAACAGCTATTCACTCATTATGTAAAATATACACCGCAATGTTTCTACAATAACCATTCTAGAACATAATTACAAGCGATGTGTGACATATGATTCTTCAAAGCGCTATGATTAGAGTAGATTAAAAATAAGTACATGAAATTCGTAGAATTCCGTGTTGTGTTTAAAATGCTTCATAAATAGCACATTAGTCATTATGATTCGTGAATGATTATATTATTAGTTGCTGTACAACAGGAAATAGGTCTACATCACAGCATATATAATTTGGAATAAAACTCAGAGTTGCACACGGTACAGCAAGTTCATGAAACCTCTCCTTTTTTCTGTTTCAGGTCGACCATTCCTGAGATGTGTGGTTAATTAAAACCCAGTCACCAAAGAACACCAGTATCCACGATCTAGTATTCAAATCCGTATAAAAGTAACTGTCTTTACTACGACTTGAACCTTAAAACGCTCATCTTCGAAATCAGCCGATTTACGATGACAGTTAACCACTAGACCAGCCCGGTGGGCTAAGTTTATGAAACTATTTTTTTTCCAATGCATTCAAAATGCTACTACATAGGCTTTCAGTCCCTGCGCCAACATATGTGCCGATACGTTTACACATATTTACGCGAATATTCCACAAAAAGGAAGTATATTTTGATATTGTGTTTCTAATTTCAGGACGACTTTCAAGACATAAGCGAGATATTTGGGATGCAATTTCGAGCTGGGCATCTCTAAAGTGCGTTTTTATTTTGATAAGAGATGCGCACCTGGCTGTGGAAAAGTCCGTCATCAGGGGAAGCCCGCAGGGTTCTGTTCTCGGTCTTAGAGTAATATATTTATATACTTAATATATAGTGTTTAAAAAACTGGATTAATCGCAGGAAATTTAAAAGTTAATTTAAGCTATTATTATAAATAATCGGGTGTCGCCGATACTCTGGTGTGCGATTTTGTGTTATCGAACTTAGAAAGTACCCACCGGGTTGGTGTAGTGTTGAACGCGTCTTCGCAAAGCAGCTGATTTGGAAGCCGAGAATTCCGTCGTACAAGTCCTAGTAAAGGCAGTTACTTTTATACGGATTTGAATACTAGATCGTGGATACCGGTGTTCTTTGGTGGTTGGGTTTCAATTAACCACATATCTCAGAAATGGTTCACCTCAGACTGTTCATGACTACACTTCATTTACACTCATACATATCATCCTCTGAAGTAATACCTGACGGTAATTCCGGGAGGGTAACAGGAAAAAGGTATTTAGAACTTATTCGATGCGTTTTTTTTTTCTGTTACTGTACAGCGTTCAGCATACAGGGAACGATTTTCTATTCTGTAATTATAATGATATGATGCGTTTTACGTGTTTAAATATTATTCATAGACACGAGCCACTGCTATCTCTCTCACACACACACACTCTCACACAACCTACGTTTTTTTTTATGTGCTAGATACTTTTGTCATTTGAAAGTATTTTTTCATTACTTCATAACAAATTATAATTTATTTTATTAAAGTATCATAATTTCAGTTTAAATTGTTTGTTTACAGGCTAAATGATTTAATTTAATTGATAGTCGATTAATGTCCTGTTTTGATAGATTTGACGAATAGGAAGAAGAATTTGATTAAAATCACTTTTTACATGTATTCAAGTCTTAATTTTTTACCGAATCGAGTGATTTTTACTTTTTTTTTAAATTTTTATTCTGTAAAGGGAGTTCTGTCGGCCCTGTTAAATTTTTTTCCTGCATAGTTTTGGTGAAAATAAAGTCTACCTAAAGGATTTAACGATATTTTAATTTCTTGTTCTCATTAGTATCATCGATCGTCTTCGAAAATATTCAAGAAAACTTAGGATAAAATACAAAGAAAGAACGATGCTAATCGTCGTTAATCGAAATTAATATGAAAACAAGAAAGAGCTTAAAAAATCTTTTATAAGAAATTACTTGCAATTTAAAATTTTACTGTCGTTATAATACTTAAACGATCGTCATCAGTAGATGCTGTGGAATTATTTGGAAACTTTATTAAAAAACGATGATAATAATAATAAAATTAACAATACCTATTGAGTTAATCGTCCGATTTTAGTCGCCGAATTTGATTCTTATAAACGTATGCAAAGAAGAGATCCATTTATGAGGATATTTGTATAAACGAAAGAAATTTAGGGCATCGGGCGACAAATAACTATTAAAACCCATCGAGAACTACTACAAGGCCCCGTGCAGTGTTCGCTAGCGTTCTCTGGATAATGGATCCGTTTTTTCTTTATCTTTGTCGTTACAGTCTTTTTTTTTTTTGCGATATGTCCGATGGAATTGTCGAAACAATATTGTCTTCTGGACTAGCGGAGAAGCGCGTTGTGGCGAATCGACGGATCCGGTTTCTAAACTGCATTTTATGCATATACGGCGATGTTCTTCGGCCCTAGCGGCTGGATTTTATAGCACCTTTCTTTTCTTGTGCCGTGATTTAAAGAGTGAAGAATGCTTATTTCGTAATCAGACTCCGCGAGACGTTGAAAAATAAAGATTCGTCGCAAAGTTGCCGCAATCCCTGTGTATAAGTTGCGTCGTGCGATGGAAAACATTAAAGTCTAATTTAAAAAATGTGGGAATCGAAACGGTGGCCGCCTTAAGCCTTCGGGTGGTAGATATATAAGAAAAGTTATTTTTTTAAATGTTTATTATTTTATAATAAAGATATGTGATAATCGTTAAATATTTTGTACAGTGCCGAATACCGTGTGACGAAGCGTAAAATAAAGGCTCTATAACGAACAAAGAAATAAACGCTTATTCTTACAAAATTTATATATAACAAACTACCGATATATCATAATACAAGTATATCGCTTACGAATTCAATATGAACTTACTTTCACGAAAATATTCTACACGTATGTTTAACGTAATCTGATAGTTCTACTCGTTAGCCGAACTCCTGTTAACAAAAAACTTATCTATCAGTTAAGAGTGGAACCTCGGACAATATCCGCTAATAAAGAAAATTTTTCAAATTTTATTAGTTTCATTTCTTTTTCCTCGACATCTTTTTCTTTAATTCACCGGACCGTGTAAATAAAAAAAAATCGTTCCCACTGGACTGGGAAAAGGAACCTCGTTTGAAATTTCAAAAACAGTTTGTTGTAAGTAGTGTACAGTTTTTTTAAAAAGCTTTTATCGAAGCGGAAGCCGTTTTGATTCTTTGATCTTTTACTATATTTTATTTATTAAGGTTTTTTTTAAATTAAGTGCACCCCGAGTGAATAAATTATATAATAGAGGGAGGGAGCACGTCGCTGAAAAATATTTCAAGTTGAGAAATAACAGATATCTCTATAATTTCAGTCGTGTACTAGCAATGCAATGCGTAGTTAAAAGTTCATTCTTCGAGTTCCATTAAAAGTGATTGTATAATTTTTTACTAACAGCGAAACGCAAATCGTTTCGCAAGCGTTGGAAAACCTGAAATAAGCTGTTTTGAATTAAAAGCCTTTCGTTTTATTTTTATACAAAACGAAAAGAAAACGACCGTTCTTATTTGCAGGAGGAACTTTATGTTTACGGTACGTACGAGTAGATATCGCTCGCCGCGAAGAATTACGTCTCTCGTCTGCATTTAAAAATAAGATTTTCTATTAAACGGCCGATATCTCGATAAAATTCACTCTTTTTCTGAGTTTCTCTTGCGTAGCGACTATCTTTTCACTTTCGGGTCAGCGATGATTCGCCGTGAGTGTTCATCACACTTAATAGCTTTTAAAATTTTTGACGTACCTTCATATGTTTCTTTCATTCCTGCAGCGTGTGCTACTGGTGTAGAAGAAAATTTACTCTAGTTATGCGACGATACTGCCTTTAACCTTTTTTTTGGTGAGCCTATAAATAAACGCCGATCATGAATAACATATTCAATGTCCAGTTCAGACATTAGTCCCCTAAAGTCATAGCAGGATCAAATTAAATCATCTCTTCTAAAGTATTTCAAACGAATGAATCCAGGGTAAGGTTGGTGCCTTGGAGTCCCTCGCATTTTAATGCCAGACCCGCAACCATCAAGCTATTACACTCACTTAAAAAGGAATCGACCGTCTGTCGAAATTCCATTGCCACACGCAAATTTTTCTTAGAGGAAACTGGACCATTCGGACTGCATTTCCTCGATCCGCCCGATACAGTCAGATCCGGAGTTCACCTGCCTCACAGCGGGCTTCAGCCCGGGGACCTCCCGCACCGAGACGACCTCCACATCGCCAGATTCCACTTTCCCCGACTTTTCCCCGAGCCGCCATTCGCCATTTGGCTCTCCCTTCACTACCGCGCACTCCCTGCACGGTTCCAGCCGCAGCCAACCTAACATGATTCCCTCAAACTAACTTACCGAAAACGGGCGACTGAATGGATAGAAAGGACTTTAACATGTTAATCTTTTCAATAGACTTTTAACCACATTTTCTAGGTATTGATTGTTGAAGATTGTGATGCAATTTTATATTGTTTTTACGCAATAAAATTATTATTATAGAACACCCTTTTCAGTTCCAATTTGTGTGTTGACTAGTGTTATCGATCGATGGCTCACCTATCTGCTTTAATATACGACGTAAAAAATTACTTTTCCTTTACACTAACGAGCTGCCTGAAAACAGGTTTTACCTTCCTTAAGGAAAACCTACTCCTTATGAATAATAATCGTGTGACCTGTAAAAAGTATAAGATTGTGCTATTAAACTTTCAGGATTAAAGTGCTAAAAACGACTGAATAAATTCAGTTAGAGGTAAATGTACTACTTTGTATAAATAAATAGCCCTTGACTTTTATTTGTTGTTTTATTTATACTTATGCATTAATAATTGTATGAAAAAAGCACCTGAAGTAAAGTTTAATGTAATATTTATATTTAGGAGGTGAATTATAAACGTGTGTGGTCGCACGCACACACAGACACACATTTATTTAGAACAGTAGATTAAAAAATGAATTATCATTTGAATTTTTATTTATTATGCGTAAAACAAAGTTTATGAAAATCAATATACGAATTGAAAATTTTACGCTCTGTTTATTTATACAGTTGAGCGTGTGTGTGTGATGTGATGGTAACATTGGAGGGAGGATCGATTGAATCGCATGTAGTTGTTTCGTGAATAGACAACGGAATTATTCTAATTTATTTACTGGTGGTGGGTTAAATATGTTGAGAAAGGTTTGTTTTAAATTTTAACTGGTGCGCTCGCATGTATGCGAGTGAGCTCGCGTGTGTCTGTTAGCGAGGTATCCTATAAAAGGACTTAAGAACAAATGTTTCATCTGATAGATACTGTTAGTTGAAGGATATTGTGTGCGCGCGTGTGTGTTTGTAAGAGATTGAGACTAGATTGTAGATGATAAAAAAGAGAAGTAGAAACTGCCCTGCGTTTACTTCTCTCTCTATTGTATTTGATTCAGCTTATACTCTTTATCTGACGACTAGTTTAATACTCGATACTTATATATATATATATATATAGATGCGCGCGCGTGTGTATGTGCCGGCCACTGCGACTTGTCACTAAGAATGCCAAGAAATATAAGCGTTTGTGTGTGCGTGTATGCGTTGCCTATTCGTAGTACAGTAAGATTTAGCATTTAAAACAGCAGTCATTCCTTTTAACTTTACTTGGCAAAAATAATATAGTATAATAATGTAAAAATCGAATTTAATTTAAAATAATTTTTATACCTCAGTCGAATTATAAAACTCTTTGACAAATTTTGTTTGTTTTTACGTTGTTACTTCTGGTGATTTTTTAATAATTTTTGTTTCTGACTTTAGTATTATATTACAATTTAGTTTTTACAAAAAATATTTCTTTTTTTAAGTCGTCAACTTTAAAAATGAACGGCCAGAAATAATCTTGAAGTATTTTTCTTGACAATGTATAATTTCTGTGCTTGCATGTGTTCCCTCGATTAGCGATTTTTTTTATATAATTACATTAGTTTATGAATTAATAATCAACGTGAAGTCTTCCGGTAAATAATGAAATAATAAACCTTTTGGTTAATTTTGCATATTAGGGAAAGAAAGTAAGACTAAGTAATAATAGATTCGTTAACTTAGATCGGTACTTTCTTTGGGAAAACGAATTAATTCTTGGGAGTGTTACCTTATTAAAAGTAAAGGTTTCGTTTTTAATTCGGTTTCGTAGAAATTTAAGAAAGAGTTTTTTTTTACTTTCTTGTACGAAGTAAAGGAAAGAATTGTGTCGCGAAAGATTTCGGTTTTCAGATTTCAACGGAAATATCTATTTTGACCATCCCTGAATCCATTTTGACTATTCAAAATGGATATGGACGTACGTATCTCGCATAACTCAATAACGAATTAGCCGTACATGTTAAAATTTTAGATATAGGACTGTTGTAACATCTAGTTGTGCATTTCCCCTTTTGATTGCAATCGACTGAACCAAAAGTGTCCAAAAAAGCCCAAAATCCAGATGGAGTTTGGGCTTTTCAACGATATATCATAAGTGGTACTTATTTTCATTGGTGCCAGAGTTATAGCCAAATAAAATTTTAATTAATAAAATATTTGGACCTTTCAAGGGGAAGGCACATCGGTTCGAATCAGACTTCTACTCCCTTTTTTAAACTTTTTTCTTTTTAATCTAAATTCATTGATTTATTAATAATTAATTATTAACCTGATTGTAAAAAAAAGAAAAGAAAAAATATCGGTTACTAATGAAATAAAATTTTATATACTTTTCATTTTAAAGATATGTGTATATATAATGTAATAGGCGTACAAGGAAGTCATGTGATGTCCACATCGGATTTTTAAATAGTCTTTTTTCGATTAATTTTTTGGGAAGTAATGGTTTTAAATTATGTAAATTTAATTAAGTAAGCACATTTTCTAATTTTAATAATTTTACTTATTTTAATAATTAAGCTCGAAGTTTGTGTCGTGAGAATATGTGCCGTGGGAAATTTTTTGCATGAAAATGCCATTTGTGAACGGCTTTCCAAACCGGGACTTCCGGATGAAAGGTCGAAACGCCACCGCTCGTCACGAAACCGGCAATTAATTAATTGTTATTTATAAGTAGCGTATTCCTACAGTTCGCCCACCTTCGTGACGGATGCTACAAATATTTTATATTGCATTCTAGTGAAGAAAATTTTGCAGTTACACATTTGACGTATATTTTTAAATAAAAAATTAATATGTTAACTTTTTTTCGTTGTAAGAGGAAGCCTGAGGGTGGCTTATTTACGGCTGACCGTTTTATGATTAAAATAATCGGAAATAGCCGACATATCGATACTATACCGACAGTAGTGGTGACGATTTCGTCTTATTCACATTGTCTTTTCCTTTAGAAATTCGATTTAAAATAAGTTATATTAATAAGATTAATTTTCTATTGCAATCTTATATTAATTACATCACCTCCTTAATTTAACTCCGCGGTATATCGTGATGTTCAACGGTGTACGTCATCGCTTTTTGTGATCTGTGTGTAATATATAATTTAATTCGTATGCATTATTTGTCCGATCGTCACACAAATTCGTCGGTAGGTGACTGCTTCTAAATTATTATTTTACATGTCGTATTATGCTTATGCGACCTAAAAAGTCGTATTTCTAACACGAATTATGACGATGCGTTTACGTGCTTATGCGTTATTTTTTCTTTACGACTTTTCAGGCGAATGTAAAAACGTGTTGCTTTTACTAATTTCATTTATCCTTGTAAAATTTATTAATAGACGGTCGGATCGTTTGTACAGTACGACCTCTACCCGTTAAAAATAAAATCTCGTTTTTTTCGCTCGGAATAACTTGATTTCATTGTACAGGGAAATTCTAAACGATGAACTCAATTTAGTGACTTTATATTTCCTCAACTGAAAATTGTATCTGATTGATCTACACAGTAGTCGAGAGAGTACAGATTGTTTGAGAAGTGGTGGCGAGAGCTGCGCGAACTCTTAGAGTTTCAGTCTACAGACAGGAATACAGTGAGCAAACTATCTGCGATGTAGAGTTCCTTATATTCCTAATATGTTACACTTAATAGTACACTAGTACAAACATTAGTAGTATTAGCTACACTTAGTAGCTAATCATGAATGTACTGTATTTTACTTGTATCGCTAATCAGTGAATCAAAGCTTGTATTTGATAACTAGTTTTATTTTTATATATAACTGTTTGATGACAATAATTCATAATTTTTATATTTCTATAATCATTACTACATTTCCAACGTACACAATTAACGACAATATACGAAAATCGAATATATTAAGCAAAACATACGCTATAAATCATCTCGTAAATCTTAACTCATATCAGTAGAATCTAATTTGTCAGCGAAATGATAAAAAAAAAATCATTATAAAATATGATCATGGTGCTGATAGTAATGTAGAAAATTAACTTACTAAAAAACCAAAGTCTAACCGTAGTTGCAAAATAAATCGCGTTATAATATTACACAGTTTCGAAATCGTTCAATAAATAATTTTTACTAGATTCACTAAATTAGCACTTTACCTAACACATAACATATTTAATTTCTTTCCAAGTTACACTATTTCTTCAGCTCTACTCGATATGTCCTCATCGTCATCACTGTCGTCTATGGCAATGTCGGAATTGAAATCAGTTTCATGTAATTTTACAGTAAAACGCTCGTAATTTTCATCTAACATCGGTACAAGTGTTACATACTTTATCTCGCAATTTTCCGCAGTTTTGCAAACTGCCTTCCAGAAGTGTATATTTATTTCTGTAAATGTTTCTTTCGCCGGTTCTGTTGTTTCATCTAAATTGAATGTTACATTCTTTTAGGCAATGTAGTTTTTAACACATGCCCAGACATTCTGAATAGGATTTAAGTCGGGATTTTTAAAGTGGTAATCTGACAATAGTATATCCTTTTTTAGCGAAAAAAGAATCTTTTGTATTTTTTAAATCGCGGTTTATGTAATTTTAAAACGCGGTTTTTTATGTAAATATGTAACAATTTATATATATATATATAAATTGTTAAGTAACAGATATTGTTTATTATTTTTTTTTTAATTGTCGATCTTAAATATGTTTATATTACTATAAAAATAAACTCATCGCGTTGATTTATAAAAAAAGTTATCTCTTTAAATTTTGGCAGAGAATTAATTTTCATTTTACTTGTTAAAAGGTTGTAATTGTGTGCGTGTGTATGTGCGGATGCGGTTGGAAGTAGGGTATTGGCAATTTATAATATTTCGTCTGTCGGGATGCACATTAATACATATGCGGTCCATACCGGTTTAAAAACTGTTGATTAAATTAAACCCGGTGACTGTTACATTTTTTAAATATTTGGGTCATTAACAGGATAACGTACTTAGTGTACGTATGTGTTAGCGTGGTGTCGGCCGGTACTTCATTCGATACGATTGATGTTACCTCTCTCTTTTAGAATCGATGAAATGTTTTGTTGACGTTTCATTATTTCGTTCGTATTTTTGACACATTAAACAATACGGAAGGGTTGACGGATAACGTACTGATCTTGTAGTACAACCCTCTATTTTATCTTCTATAGCTGTTTCGATAAATTTATAACGTTTATAAATATAATACATAAAACTGTTGTGTGCGTATATGTGCGCGTGCGTGCGTATTTCTTCTGCTGTAACGTTTTGTCTTTTCTTTCCGTATATGCTTTTTTTCATATACTTTTTTAATTTTTATTTGAGGGCGTGAATTAAATATAACGCATTATTTCGCTGCAGAAAGGGTTGTATTATATTAATTGGTGTTTCTATACTTTTTTGTAAGTCTTCTCACGGAATTAATTCGAGTGGAGCGTGTGAGGGTACAAGTGCTATCGGTCATAATTGCCCGAGAGTAATGTCGTTCGATATACCAGGCAGTCCCTACAGTTGCTAGTAACGTAGTAAAAGTGTCGCTTATATATTTAAATATTCTTTTACGGTGATATCTGCACGTTAGCTGAAAGTTTGCCCCTCACCGGCCGCTGTGTCTAGTGTATCGGTCGTCGTACTTTCTAATAGTCTGTTATGTTTGCATTTTATATACAAATGTGTTATGTTATTAATAATCTCATCCGGTTAAATAGTGCATAAAACCTCGCTCGTCCGTCCCGCCAGAGCCGGCTGACAAAACAGGGGCAAACCTTCATCACAACCCCGTAGGGGGGAAGACACCCACCTTGTTACGTCACCGGTGGCCACACCATCCCCTCCGTTCCAAGCCCTGAGGGGCTTTACCGGAGGTCGTCTTTAGACGTTGTAAGTGAATACATCTCACAGTCATCAACCAGGCCTCGGTTGGGATGCCACCGATGTAAATGCTTCGGCAGACATTTGCATCAGTAAAATACAAATAAAATTTTGCCTTAACGTAGGCCTCAAACGGCATCTTCACATCCAACCTAACACGATTCCCTCAAACTAACTGACCGAAACCGCGGAAGCGCGAATACCGAGCCTAGTTCAGGTTTGACAGCACCATTCGTGACGGTGAATGCCTCAGAAAAAGAACGAATTAAATCATTACTACACTCATACCAATCAAAATTATGTCTTACGCAATATAAAGATTCAGACCTACACCCGATTAAGTCGACAAATTTAGGTCATCTAACAACGGAAACGTAACCTTATTCCGGTCCGCGCAGGAGCCGGGTCCGGGAGCGTGGCTTCCCTACGCCGGTGGCGGTCGTGATCGTGACTTAAAATCTTTTAATTAGAATTTTGATTTTTCTTTCGATTATACTTTTAATTTTTAAGGTGAAAACGTCTTTTGATCAAGAGAGTAAAACGGCATCCAACTCTGTTAACGTAAAATTTGATGTTCTACGCCGTTATATTCTAAGTACTGTCGTTTAAGTCGTTAATATTTAAAAGCGTATTCGTGGCGTATTTAAAATAAAATTTTTTCTAGAGGAAAACCGGGTAATTATGCAACTCTTTACTGACATTTTTTGAATTCGTTAATACGCTAGCAACTTCGACGTTAGTTAAGTTTTAAAGATTATTTTCGTACAAATTGTCAATTGAAATATATGAAATCGTATTAAACCTATTAAATATTGGGATATGAATGTTTATATCAAAAACCCGAACACACGATTATTTAGACGAAAACGTGAGCGTTTTCGATTTTCTTTTGTTTGTGTCGATTTGAGAAATATACTAAACTATTTTACCGCTTTGACTTTTCTAATTCATCGTTTTATTGTATCAAAATCAAAACGCCAGCTGTATGTAAGCTCTAAATAAAAATCTTCATCCGTTCGCTATAAAGACCGGATGTGTATTAAAGACATCGATACTAATAGAGAAAGTGACTTTGATCTCTGCCCTGGTACTTTATGTGCTTCGCTCGAATTAAATTCGGAAAAAAGACCGGAACAAGTAGTCTAAAGCGACGAATTAACATACGCTTTTTTTTATTTATTGAAAAGACGCTTAACATACTCCGCGTCTACTCTGAGGAGGAGGGAGATTAATATATTTTTATTTCCGATAAATTATTACGGTTAAAGTAGCGCATTCCGTTCTTATCGATGTTTCACTAAAATTTCACTGCGATCACAAAGTAATTAAGAGGTAAATACCTATAGCGTCGAAAAAGTGCGAACGAATCGAGTCGACACGTGCGTGTCGTGTTCAAAAATTTACCGAGTCGATAGTCTTGCGATACGATAATCCTCGGCAGTAAACACCGCGCGCTGTCGCCGAGGCTTTTAGAAATCGAAACTCCAACCGTTCCGCGGTTTCCGGATTCGACAATTTGTAATCATTACTTCTCGCCCAATTTAAAAAGCTACCTCTTAGTAGCGTTTATTTCACCTCGGATGACTTACTGAAGAACGTAATAACATAACATCCTGGATCGAGGAAAGACCGCCAGGATTTTCCGTGGCTCACCGTCGCGTCGTGAGAAATGTATAGCTGTAAACGGTGATCGCATGGAAAAGTGAAATTAAGCTCTGATAGCTGTTAAAATTGAATTTCACACTTTTTTTTGTTTTATTCAAATACCTCTTTCTGTTTGCGGGTTTTTAGCGAAGGCTCATTACTTTTAGGCCGCCTCTGATATTAATAGCGTTTACGTTTGTGTAAAATTCTTCCCTATCCTAAAACGTCAAACGAAAAAACTCCAAATTATATAGTTTAAAATCTGTTGTTTGTCGATGTTAAAGTTTAATATACTTTGAACGGATAAGCGGGTGATATCAATTATTTTTGGTTCATTATGCGTGTTCAATTTTAAAGGTTTTCGTGTATATCGGTCGGGGTCGATCCCCTTCAAAGGGACAGAAGAATTCGCGATCGATATATCTAGATAACTGCGATTCGGTCAAAAGGTCACCGCGACCCTCTTTAGTTGTAGTAGACCTTTTCTCTTTCATTTTCCTTTTGCTGTACGGTCATCATCTTGATTGTTAATAACAAAATTACAATTTCGAAAAACGTCGGGTGAAGAGGTGAGATTAAATTTTAAATACGACTAGATAGTTTTACGTTAACGTTGTGCCGGCTTTTTCTTGCTAAAGTTGATTTATTGTTTAAATATATTATATCAATAACGATAATAATTATAATAATAAATGTTTTTATTAATTATTTTAATTAATCTGTAAAATTCGGATTTGGTTACTCGCGGTTGTTTTTTTTTATAGTTCGATTTGTTTTCTTTTACATATTTTGATTACAGTTATCTAAAAATTTAATATCTTTTTATTAGCAATGTTATCTATTTTAATGAGGCTAGAAATCGATTATAATTCGAGAATTTATTTGTTTTTAATGAGAAATTATTACGGGACAACTGCCAGGTTAGGTCGACCTTTGTATTGTTTATTTTTATTCCTTGTTTAGCCTTGATGCGATTATTTATTTATTTTTTTTTTGTTAAGCGATGACAAAGGGATTCAGCGGTGATATATTTTCATTAATTATCGACAACGGTACGTCTTAAGGATAGTACTCGGTGAGACGTTAACCGTAATATAACGTTAGAATTTTCTTTTAGTTCTTTCTATTACTTATATTACGGTCCTCTCGGTTATTGAACCCACAATAAGTTTTCTATTTAAAAGGATCCTCGTTATTTTACTTTATACAAATTGAAATTATGTTTATCGATCGAGATTAAAGATAATTGTAATTGCAGGATGAATGTATTCAACTTAATAACATGTCAATGACGATTCCAATAATATTTATGGAGGTCACCGCTCCTATTTTTTTAATCGTTTTCGCTGAGTATGAAGCTCGTGGCAGAAACATGAACGGTTATGTAATTAAATCCCTTGAAAAATATTTCTTTTCTTTCTTTTTAATTGACATTAATTACTCCTGAGCATGGATATTTTCCTAGAAGACAAAAGTTTAGAAGAATGAAAATTTCTTTATAAACGAATTATACATATTTTACTTCTTTTTTTTTTCTATTATCGTCGTACTAATACGTAAATGCAAATGCTTGTTTGATACTCGATTGCGCAAAAACTACTGCACCGATTTCGATGAATCTTTTTTAAGAAAGAAAAAAGAAAGTAACGTAGCCGCGAGTATAATGTATACTCGAAGCGTAACGTCGGCGGAGATAATTTATTCCGATTGACAAAACACGGTCGAGACGATCGACGTACTTAGCCGGTTTGTTAATATGGGTCGGTTTTATTTAATTATTATTTTCTGATATTATGTCGACTGCACGTTACAAACTGAACGCCATTATTTTCTCTTATTCAGCTGCGAGGAAGTAAACGACGACACCTTACAAATCTAGAACGACACGTAGGATAAATCATCGACCGATTTGACAGGAGACGAACACACTTTGATGAAAGTCTCCCTACGGTTAACTAGATTATAATTTCTATAAAGAGCACGCGACCGAACGATCTGCGCCGTAAGACTGAACTCGACTGTGAACTGTTACTTGTTTTTTTTTTTACTGATACTTCCTAAATCGGAAAAAAATATTCAGTTTTATAACGCACGCTACGTTGTTAAACCCCAAAGATTTGCAAAAAACTATTTACTTGAAAACTCACCGGTACTATTTCTTCCGTGTTATAATTTACTAAAAACTTAAGTATGCGGTTACGACTTGAAACTGTTAACGACATAATCGATTCTCCGATAAATTCTAATTCTTATAGGATTGTTACGCAGATCTTATCAGATAATAATGCGATTTCATTAATTTTTTTGATTACAAAACGATAAACCCTTCCGTGGTCTAATACCGTAAGTAGTGTAGAAGTGGCGCGGTTTAAGCGCAAATTCAAGGTCATTTGATGCTGCTGGCTGAGCGGCGGCATGTGTGAATCCCCCGTGCGAGGCAAGGCGAGCACCCCATGTGAGGCTAGACTATGTATTAAACGAGCACTCTATGCGAGTCTAAACGAACACACACATAAGTAAATAATATTTAAAGCGGAAAAGGTAACTGGTCTGGCTAGGTTTCGAACTCGTAACTACGGGATGCAGCTGACTGACGCCTTAAACCGATCGGCTACAGCGATTTCTCGATATATGAAGTGAAATTTGTTCTATATTGAGTGATCATTTGAAAAGTTACTACATTTATTATTCGACAACTATCTGTCTCATCGTATTTCTGTTTGCAGGCATGTATACCATTCAAGGGGGGAACCTTTTTATAATTATTTTCGAAGGGTTGGAACCCACCCTCTCCGTTGCACCTAAATTCTTAATTCAAAAATCTTAAATGGTGATGGTAACGTTTAATTACATCAATTGACAATCCGGAAAAAAAATGAATTTTTGTGAAAAGAAAATTAAAATACGTCCACCTCTTCGCTCGGTAGGTACGAAAAACCATTTGGGGTAATACTTTTTTAAATTTCAGTCCAACAAAAATAATTATAAAATTACGTGATATTACTTGTTAAACCATTTGAAATAATCATAATCTGTGGATTAAAACTGACATTTTTTTTTTAAATTACCGACACAAAATTTCGCTCTTAAATGTTTTCTAAATTTTCAAGGGTAGACGATGCACCTTGTGACACCTCATTGGAAGGCTCTTTGAATGGCAAGTAATTTGGTACAAATAAGATAAAAATTGGTTCACTGGTATTGAAGTTATGATTAAAAATGTGTTTTTTTAGTTGACTGTTATAACAAGGTAATCAATTTTTCAACATTTTGCCAACAAAGATGTAGGTACCTTATTACTGGTTTTTCGCTAAATTCCCATAGCCCAGCAGGCCGTAGTACGTGTCTACTTGTCTGATCGCACGGCTCTGTTTAGAGATGCGCACCTGGCTGTGGAAAAGTCCGTCACCAGGGGAAGCCCGCAGGGTACCGTTCTCGGTCCCCTGCTGTGGAACCTGGCATTTGATGGATTTTTGGGACTGACATTCCCAGAAGGGGTCACGGTCCCCAGGCTTTCGCCGATGACTGTCTCGTTTTAGTTCGTGGTAATTCATGACCGCAGCTAGAAGACCGGGCACAGGCGGCTTTGACAACCGCAGAGGGTGCTTGATGGACATACAAAATTTAAAGATTTCTATGCCCAAGATGAAGTTTATGCTTCTCGAGGGCGCAGACAAATTATCGTACAGTCGTAACCCCCCACATTAAGTATAAAGGCTTTGTGATCAGCCGAGTTAGAGTTCATAAGTACCTAGGTGTTTTGTTTGATAGAATTTGCTGTTTAGCAATCACATTAGGCAAGTAACGGCGGACGCCGTCTCTGTGATTCACAAGCTTAGGAGGATTGCTCGGAAGGATTACGGGCATTTTTTGTACATCGTATACAAAAAAAAATTCGGAAGTATGGCCTCTTATACTGCGTCCGTTTGGGCGCATAGGTTGGACAGAAATCGAGCACTTATTCAGAATTTGAGGAGTGCCCAGCGCAGAGCATTAATAGTATTCACTGGTGTTTTTAAAACAACCTCCTACGAGGCTATCACCGTATTGGGAAAGGCTCCCCCAATCGATTTAGTGGTGAAAGTTCGGGCAGCCATGTAGAAATTGCGAAGTGATCGTGAGGCCGAGGTATTTGGGATGCGGTTTCGAGCCGGACCAGTACCGGAGCGGAACGGTGATCACAGTGCACCGGATCTAAATTTCGTTCAGTTACCCATCTCCCGCCTGCGGAAGAGGCTGCAGAGCCTCGCGATGGAAGCATAACTGCTGGAATGGGACACCTCGAACAAGGGAAGATCATTGTATAAGTTTATTCGGGATTTGGGGAGATGGTATGCCTCGCTCGTTTTTGAGGGCAACGAGCGGGTGCTCTCCAACCATGCTAACTTGAAACCATATCTGTTTCGCCTGGTAGCTGATGAGCTGTGCGTCTGCGGGGAGGTCCAGTCAAATGAAGACCTGGTGTTTGACTGCCCTGCTGTTGATGGGGAGGGGGGGGGCTGAGACCGGTCCACCCTGGAGCTTAGAGGCGAAGGAGAAAATTGGCCTGTCAATGTGGCGAGAGCCGTTTATTGTCGGACCGTGTAAGAGTTCCTAGATGCTGTTGCTTTGTTCAACCCGCATCCGTTGTTTATTTGAGGGAAGGCTTTTCCGTGGGAAACTAACCCTTAGTAATGGCTGACTACCAGCCAATTATTATGGCTCCAAGGACTATAAAATGGTGGACAGGTACTCGCTGGCATTGAGCGACCTAGGCGTGGCAGCAAATTGCTGTCTTGAGAACATAAATTTATTTATTGAAGTCATATATATTTTTAGTAGTTCACGAGGTACGCCTATCCATTTCAATTACATATGACAAGTGAGCGGTTGGGACACGTAAGCCGTAGGTGTATGGCACCACGCTTAGTCTGCTCACGCTGTTAGGTAAGCTCTAGGAGTTATTTCGGACACTGGTCGCTAAAGTGTTTCGAGGTTCAGTAGCCGTTTGTGGCACAGACATTCAGGCTTACGCTTTAGGTCGACCGAATTAGGTGGTGGCGGGAGAAATGCCAAGCAAACCAATGACCTTAGCTTAAGACAGATTCACAAAATATGTTAGCATTATCAGATTAGAAATCCAACAGTTGTTAACAGATGTTTATTAGATTTAAATTTAGCATTAGATGTGAAGAATACTATGAAGCGAACCTTTATTAGAGATGTACAGGTGTTTTAGGCGTTAAGAGAATTTTTTCTCATTATTACTACAGATATACATAAATTTCAAGAAATACCCATAATATGAGTCTTCAATGTATATGTTTTTCAGCGGTCTGGCATCGGAAATAGATTCCATTTTCTGAGTTTAAACTACAGATCAGTTTAATTGATCGTATAATTTCTTGTTACAGTTTGTAATAAATAGGCAAAAATTACATGAAACATTATTTAGCAATTAATAGTTTATTTTATAGATTTGCAGCTATCGTTTATAAAATTATATTTCAGTAATTACTTTCTAAACTAAACATTTATATCAAAAGTTATAATAAAATATTCCGAAATATATGGAAAAATACTGCTGTTACACTTAAACACAAGTATATCATTGATATAATTTGTAATATGATTAGATACGATGTACAAAATATTTCGCTTTGCTTAGAAATAAGACTAACATCCATGTACGATCAATAATATACCTAAAGTAGATTTTTTAAATTTAGTATGATATCTTTGATATTCATAGATAAATTATTTAAACATATGAAATATACTTTAAACAATTAAAAATACAATATAATTGTACGACTTTATATTACCTAACGTAAATGAAATAACAAGCAGTAGATTGTAATCGCTTTAGTTTTGTGGAAAAATTTTATCTAATTTTTAAAGGGTATCTGTTTATTATTTAATGTTAAGAAAAACTCAACCGCAAAAAGTATAAACTTAAAAATAAAACTTACAACCGATAAAGAATTATTATTATATATGTCGGAGAATAAAGTACAGTGGAGTATCTTCCGACAAAACGATGAGAATATTCTTTAGAATATCTGTATTTTTAGTAGTTTTAAGAAATGTACTATTACTTGTAAAATTTTGTAAAATAAGGTTTAAATTGTTTTATTGCGGTAGGCTTAGGCCTAGGTAGGCACATGGTTGTCAACGTAGTCGGGATCCCAGGACGATAGGGGTATCATAAAATTAATAAGGAAAAGGAAATATGCAGTAGGTATATTATTTGAGAATATGGAGAAAGGGTAGTCTTGCTTTGGAACCCAGATCGAACAGACGTCCTGGTGGTCGCGAATTCGTTATTTCCCTGAGCCTCGGTCTATCGCAAGTTGTTTTAATATTATTTGAATTCTAAATTGAATTAATCTTATATTGTAATTCGTGTGCTACTGAGTTATTGATAAGTGATAATTATCATTTGTAATTATTTCATTGTACGAGTTATCTACTCATTTTTATTAATTGAACTTTATTGTAATCTTATATATTCTCCACTTGTAATGGTGGGAATGAGTGAAGCACAAGGCGTTGAATCCCTGACAAATCTCCTCGCCTCTCCGACATATATATATTTATTAAGAAACGGTTTATTACAGTCAGGGATTAAAGATGGCAATCCAACACTAGTTACTTTATCTTCAGATTACATAATTTATCTGTTATGAAATAAAAATTACTATCTAGTGAACAAGCGAAAGGTATAAATACATGAAGATAATTAAATATAACATTTAAACCGAACACCTTAAAACTTGTTTAATACAAATATTTAGAAACTTTTTTACAGTTTCACATAACTATTTTTCATTTTGTTATTTCCGAAAATAAAATTAGTTTAAAACGTCTTGTAAACTGTAGTTATTGTCAATATATTCTACTAAGGGAATAATTCTGCACGATGTTAATTTTAATACAAATTTAGAACCGGAAGACGTTGCAAAAAAATCAATTTTTCAGTTTTCTTCGTAAACCTGGTCGGTGGAAGAAGATAACGGGAAACCACTTCATTCCTCGTTTTAGTAAATCCGGCGTGAAATGTTAGATATACTTGAAAAAGAGTATGTTACTTTCACGAAGAACAAGTGTTTTGTATCGATCACAATTTATGCGGTAATTTTGTTGTGCTTTGTAACATTTTTAAGTCGATGGCCCTGTTTAAAGGTCAGGTCGGTTTATTTGACGAGTTAAATAAACATGAAATTTTTCTAAATTTTTACTTTTTCGTCTATGTTTTTATTAAAATAAACAGTTTTTACATCGATGATGAAATATACTACTGATGAAATATTTTTATTAATTATTACAAAGTACACCAGAATCTATGACTTATTACACAATATTAACGATTATTATTATTTTTTAAAAATTAAAACCGAAGAACGTTTCCTAAAATTACCTGTAAGTAAAACCGAAACTTCCAGGTTTTATTATTTGCTTTATTTTAACTCGCATTGTTTTTTTTTTCAATTTTTTTTTAATGTTTGTTCTCATACCTTGCATTTTTAATTTAACATACTTCCTGACATTTTCGATTGATGAACTCTTGCACTTACTAAGGTCGGGTGGCAATACAATATTTCACCATTTCTTTTGCAAACATCTCCCTTACGGGGATAAATTAAGCGAGGAAGAAATTATATAAATTTGTAAAATGAATATAAAATACAACTGTGTTTCAATAATCAAAAACTTCACATTTCGTTACTTTGTGTAGTAAATGTCTGATTGAAGATTTGTTTGATATTTTATAAATGTATTAGAAAAGTTTTATATATGATATTTTTTGTAATCAAATTAATCTACAGTTAAACTCATACAATTTATAATAATAATTTGATTAAAGTATAAAATTTTAAGTTTTTTAAGTTTTTTTTGTAATATTATTCATCTTTATTTTCTAGATCAGTAGGCCTTCAAACTACTATAAACATTTTGCCCATCTCACTCTACTGATTTGTGTTAACAAAAGATACTTTTTTAATTTTTTAAAAATCGTTTAAAACTATTTTAAATGTAACTCCATCTCGCAAGTTACTCGTTACATATAAAATGTTAATTTTTTGACAGTCCTTACTCTTTAGTATTTATTGAAAAAAAAAGCTAAAAATTATCATCCTTGTCCGAAAAAATGACAGCTTTGTTTATTTATAATTATTACTTTTCTTTATATTTTTTAAGCAATTTTTAAAAATTATTTTTTTTTAATCTATCACCATTTAGGGATTATTATTGTTGATTCGCTATTCCTAATTCACAAAAATTACAGTAATAAAGATAAATCAAAACCTTTTTGTGGTACTCATTAATCTTCAAACGGTTTACAAAACGAAAAAGTAATACACAAAATGTTCTCTTATAAATGTAAATAGTTACTACTAACTTCCTCCTTTCAAACATTTAAAAATATAACAATTTTACAAATGTATTGCCACAAATTTGCAGTTTATAAGTAAAGTCTTAACAATGCAGACGTAATTTATAGCTTCTATTATATGTGGATACTTAAATAACCTGGTACTGTATTTACTATTTATATTTAATATTCCATTTTTTTTATTATTTGCATTTCTTTTGAAAAAAATTACTAATTTTATGTAGAATTTCATATTTTCTGTTTTAAATAGTAACATAATAATATTTATTATTTTATATTCTAACTGACCTTGAATGTGTATTTTAGTTTGAACCTGTTAATCGTTTTGTTTGCAATATTTTTTTTATATTAAATTTTTTATTGACAAAACTGAATATAGTTAAAAAATGTTACTGTTTTTGTTTTAGCTCTTATTTATATTTTTTAACTTTTCATTTTTTCAGAGAAATATTATCTTTTTTTTAAAAAGGGAAAATTAAATTAGAACTATAAAATTAAATCCTAACGATCTCGATGACGAAATAGTAACATCTCGGCTTTTCATCCGATGGTCCCGGGCTCGAATCCCAGTCAGGCAAGGTCTTTTTCATACGCTATAAAATTTCTATTTTAATATTCTCACGCGTAAGCATCGACCTTATTTTAATTTATTTAGGAAAAAAAAACTTTTTCGTAATTCAGTAAATGTAAAACGTAATAATATTTCTGAAAAAAACAAAACTAGAAAACATTCGTTTATCATTTAGTAATTGAAACTAATTTTTACTAAAATAGAACAGTAAGGAATCAAACACTAACAAATTTCAAAGAGAAAAAAGCATTGACTCACCGCTTATGAGTGGCCAATTTTCTCCTTGACCTCTAAGTTCCAGGGTGGCCTGAGTTCTGGCCCCCCCAAGATCAAGGCAGTCAAACATCAGGTGTTCATTTGACTGGACCTCACCACAGACGCACAGCTAATCAGCTGCCAGGCGGACCCGAAACAGATATGGGTTCGAGTTAGCGTGGTTGGTGAGCACCCACCCGTTGCCCTTAAAAACGAGCTCTATTACGTGAATTAAATTGTGCGACAACATTTTCATATTAATTTTTCTATCTTACGGTTTAAAAACCTTTATACGGGTAGTTTAGAAAGTCGCTACAGGTATAAGATTCGGTTATATTTACTGACGGCGACGATAAGAAATGAATTTTTTGGCGCGTTAAAAAATGCCGTTGCTGATCTGAATTAGAACGCTGGACTTTCTGGATGAAAGGCAGATACGACTGTCCTGCCACGGATATCGGAAAAACGTTATTCCAAAAATGATTTTAATTTTAGCTATTATTTTCAGACGAAATAATATTTTGTTTACAGTTTATAAGTGCCATACGTAAGGTTTATGCATTGTTAATTATCTTTCACGATACATTTATGAAATATTTATAACGTTGTTAACAAATAAATAATTGTGCGTGCATGTCACAAATGTCGGTCTTATTTCGCTTAATATTTCAGGAACGTATTGACGTAGAAACTGAAATTCGATAGGATGACTTATGTACGCAGGGCACTGATTGTATTAAATGTTTCAGAAAATTCGTTGAGGAAACTTAGAACGTATAGAAATTTGATATATTTTTAATAGTTATGAAAATGAAACTTTTTACGGTGCTGAAAGACCGCGAGAAAAGTCCTGACGCTGACATGTAAAGCGAATTATAATGAAATTATACATTCTCACCTCATTGTAATATTTTAATTTACATTCTCACCTCATTGTTCAGTTTTAAAATAAAATTTCAAGAAATTTTATTTTAAAACTGAAGTTAAAAGAATAATAAATATCCGTGAAAGCCTTAGTTCACAATCGGCAGCGGTTAGTTAAACGTTCTTTCTCTGAATTTATTTATTTTTTTTAACGACGCTCGTAGGGGTATTTGATTCAAAAACCTGTCCAATATTATTTTTTGATACGAAACATCATCGTAGGTCTGACTAATTAACAATTTATTAGTTAAAAAGTGTTGTAAAACACACTAGGTTAGAAAATAATATCAAACAGATACTTTTAATTATAAATGAAATTTGTTGCATATTAAGAAAGAAACAAATAATTGCTTAATCCTATGATGACTTCATGTTTCATCTGAAGATTCTTGTGCACCATCTGCAAGGTCTTCTTCATCAGATGAATCTGACTGATCCCCTGTTTCAACGGAAGAAGCATTTCGACAGTTACTTTGAGGTTACGGTTTTCTCTTTTTTTTTCTCAGCAAGTCGCATGCCTGTTATTACGGGATCCGAGCTAAGCAACAATCTATATATAACATCTGATTGCAGAATTCTCTGCTGAACTTTCGAGCAAAATGTTGACGGTAAGAGCGAAAGTGTTTGTTTCGTGCCTCAACAGCCTCTTCTGGTATCATCCCTATGGGTTAGCCTTTTGACGATAGATGCATGAATTAATATTTTATGAAGAGTAGGTATCATTGGTTGTCATGAATATAATTCCATGCTGTGTCTAAACAAAAAACTTTAAATTTATGAGTGTCTATTTTATGGCCACTAGATACAGCCTCTAAAATTACTTTTTGACGATATATTAGTTTGTATAATCTATGCCAATTATTGCCACAATCCATAAAACATTTTTTACTCGTGTTTCCGTCATTCCTATTTCCAAATACTGCTTTAGGAACATCTACTATTAAACCCGATTGTGTTTTAAATTCCTTTTGTACCTCCATTTTTCTTTGTTGAACGATTTCCTTATCACTTGAAGTTCTTATTTTCCATTATTTTTTTTACCGGCAATTTATATATGCAAGATGAAGCAATCCAAACAGTCTTATTCTGGCATGCAGTTCAATTCGGCATAAGCCGAATTTCAAAGAATCTTCATTTATCTGCTTTGTCATTGTTAAATCGACAAAATCCTTCGACGAAGCTCCACAGATGTTGCATTTCATCGTTGTTCGTCCCGGTATTGCATACTTTAGCGTCAACCACTGTCAGCATCATGACATGTTTAATCAAATATATTTTGTTTGTTAATGTGATTCGAGTCGCTTTCGATGAACTTATTTTATTTTCTACATAACTAATTTCTTCTTGCGTGATATCTGCAGTTTATTTTACAAATCTTATTCGAATTGGTCTGAAAAATCGTGGAGATGAAGGCGCAATATTATCTTATTTTCTTCGCTACAAGACAATTTCAACGGGACAAATGAACTTAGAAAAATGTTGGCATCTGAATCTGAATTGTTTTCAAATTTTTGCTTAAATGTTGGTTGCTGGGACCCGTCACATCCCCGCTTGTGCACTAAAGTTAATGTGACCCTTTCTTGAATATTCAAATGCTGAACATCTTCAGTCAAATAGAATAAAAGCTACAAAGCAGCGTGATTTAAACGATTTTGTAGATTGACTTCAGCACAAGTACCTGTAATTCTAAAAGACTCTTGCACATGATAACAGTCTTTTTGGCCTATAACATGAACAATGTTAATCGCTGCTTTTGTTCCTTCTTTTTTGAAGTTCAATGAACGATTTTCTATATTTTTTTGCGCGCGTTGGAAATTGTGTTAAATATTTTATCATATTTGAAGCATCCATCTTGCCCTCATAGCTTAACTTCATATAAGCGGCCACAGTTAACTCTGCAGAGCTTCTGTTTTTCTTTTTTTGCTTAATTCACTGGATTCACTAAAATGCTTCTGTGGACGCCCCGGTCGAGTTCTCGTTTGTGGTATTTTAAATGTCCCTTGAAAGCAACTATCGTTTATTTTAAGAAAAAGATCTTTGCAATGTGAAGCAATCCATCATCTACATTTATTTCTGATTTTGCGTACGATAGTTTGTGCTTCATTTCTTTTAGTTGATCCTATGTGTAATCCTGGGAATCCAACAAAAAACATTCAGCATGCTCCATTTTTTTTTCTCTTCACCCGGGTGCTCTCTCATTTTGTCGTAGAAACTTTTCCAAGTCATAATTTTGTTTCCGGAGGGACGTACAAAGAAAAAGGTTAAGTGCTATAAAATTATTCTATTTTGCCGAGTATGTACTAGTTACACCGATTACTTTGGAATTTGGATGAAGTTTGAAACATTTTTAAGTAGGATGATTAGAGGATATCTGTTTCTACATTATGAGATATAAATCATGACCGGGACTCATCCAGTTTAATAAACCCTTAAAGTTTAAAAACAAAGAGTCAGGTAAAAATATTAAAAAATGGTTATTTAAAATTATATCTTTCATAATATATTATGATTTATTACTACAAAAATTAGTAAATTTTTTTTTTTTTACATACCTGCCTCTGATACATCCGTAAGCAGTAACTGACTACGGATAAAACTTAAACACTTCGTTAAAACTTAAAAAATCATTTTGATATATTTACTATTGCAACGAACGCGAGAACAGACACGTATACAATGAGTAACGATCAAATTCCGACCGAGAGCGCTTCGAAATGGTGGGGTGGGTGGATAAAAAAGGGTCGGCTCTGTGTTTATAATGTATTCAAGTATCTCAGGTTATCTTATGATACGGATAATTCTGTGAAATCGACTTTTGGCCAGGTTTTTGAGTCAAATACCCGTATGTGCGACGTACATATTTTTAAGTTGGAAAACAAGATTATACTCCAAAAGCTGTTGAGGAACGTAATGTTTCTGGCAAGCGTAATTTTATTCTGTATACTAGGCAAATTTTGAATTTAATCGCAAATTTTCTTTTAGAGCCTAATTTTTCCGGAATGTAGCCTCTTGTTTTTCAATTTATTTCTCTAGCAGTTTAGCGCATTTGTAGTATGCTGCTTTTTTTGCCTTTTGGATCCCTTTCTAATGGATTTATTTTTTCCTCGCGTTTTATCTGTTTAATACTTCGTATTTTGAATGAAAATAAATGTTTTTAAATTCATAAAACCGACTTCAATAAATGCTCAAAAAAACATTAAAAAAAAATTTTGATGTTTAAACATTGCGCTAAATTAAGGGTAAGTATTCTTTTAGTTTGTTTTTTCTTTTTGGCGTGATTTCAATTATAAAAAAAAGTAACCCATATATACGTACATGAATACATACATACACAGAGAGAGAAAGAGAAAGAGGATGATTCACGAAGAATGTAACAAACCTTCAGGACGGACGAGGTCTACTGGTAGAAATAAATAAAAACGTTCATATAAACGTAACTTCGGAAACGCTTCGTTAACGAGTGTCGTTATATTTTTAATTAACTTCGTAATTCTTACGTTTTTATTAATATTATTTGGACTTTATTCGTACCGTTTTACTCAGAATCAAATTCTCTGCAAAGTTTGAATAAAACCGTTACGTGTTTATTACCCATTAAAAAATCTGATTTGGACCCACATAACTTCCTTGTATGCATAATAAATTACTTACACACATTTTTCGCTGCACTTTAAACTTTATTCATTTGAAAGTGAGATACGATCCTCCAATTCTTTAATAAAAGTGGAAAGTTAACATAATTGCTGAAATATTAGTTTTTATTAACATCAAATATTTATACAATTATTAATTCATGAAATATTAGGATAGAGTAAAAGTATATATATATATATATATATATATATATATACAGTCATTTATTACTCGTAATATTAGATCAGTATTATTCGTACCTTTGTGAATTGCTGATTAATAAAAGTTTCAGATTCCTGGTGTGCCGCATAAATAAAAGTTAATAATTAAGTTATTGCCTTTAGTGAACTCCTATATGCGGGTTACAAATATTAATTTCGACTAACTGTCAAATATTCAGTTTTTATTATTGGATTATTTGGTAAATAATCATACATACAGGAAATAATCATAATCATACAGGAAAAAAAGATAACAAGAAGATGAATCTGAAGAGGAAGAAAATGTTAAAAACACGCGAAGAATAAAAAAATTAAGAGACGATGATAAATATAAAGAGAAAAAACGTTAAGATCAAGGAAAGATTAAAAAGATTAAGAGAGGATGATGAATATAAAGAGAGAGAAAATTTGAAAACTAGAGAACGTGTACACAAATTAAGATCAGAAGAATTATGTCAAACCAAAGAGCGATTAAATGGTCGGCAACAAAAAACAAATAAACGTAATGATCATCAACTTCGACTTAGGCAGAATATTGTTCGACAATATCGGAGGAGTAATGAACTAAAAGATAACTTTTTTTTTCAATTTATTAAAGATCGAGCATGTGTCTCAGTGTATATGTTGTTTTTGCGAGGGTCTATTTTTCAGTCTTTAGTTAAATTTAATGTAGATAAAATTAAACAAGAAAATCGAAAAATAATACCATTCTAAATTATAATTTTCAATTAATATTAAATAATCAGATGTTTCACCAAATATATTACATATACACATATGTAATAATGCCTATTAAATTACATACACATTTTTAAAAGTACATAAAATTTTATTTAACTAATAACGTCTAATTTTTTCATTTTTTTTTTTTTATTGTTGCTATTGAATATTATTTATTGTAAATTTTTTTTTACAATCACGGATTAATAATAAATCAATGATTTATTTACTTTTTTTAATTCAAACTTTATTAATAAATCAATATATTTAAATTAAAAAAAAAAAATGAAAAGAAATTAATTTTAAAAAAAGTAGATGAAGACCGATTCGAACCGATGTGCCTTCCCTTGTAAGATCCAAATATTTCATTAATTAAAATTTCATTTGTCTATAACTTCGGAAGAAATGAAAATAAGTACCACTTATGGTATATCGCTGAAAAGCTTTCAATGAGGACTTATTACTGCAGTTTAAGAAAACTCCAAAATCCAAATTTTTGGTATTTTGGACGATATAGGACAACAGTCCTATATCCAAAATTTCAACATCCTACGGCTAATCGTTTTTGAGTTATGCAAGATAAATACGTACGTACATATATACATACATACCTACAACAGACGTCACGCCGAAACTAGTCAAAATGGATATTTCGGTTGAATTCTGAAAACCGAAATTTTTCGCGATCACAATACTTTTTTAATTTCGTACAAGGAAGTAAAAAGTTATTTTTCGCCAAACATAAAAGAGGATGTTTTTCGATCCCAGTTCTTTCATCTTGTCACATTTAAGGAACGGGCGACCTGAGACCTCACAAGGCTACACTTCATTTACATCCGTACTTATCATCCTCATTCATTCTCTGAAGTAATACCTTACGGTAGCTCCGGAAGCTAAACAGAAAAAAGAGAGGGAGAATCCTTTGCATTTACCCCATATTTTTCAATAATTACTGAGAGTATAATTCTGTGTCCTATTTGCTTCAAATATTTCAGGTCAGATTTCATATAAAAAGACTAAATTTACCACGTTATTTTATTATTTTGTTTCTATTTTATATTGTTTGGTTGTATGTCTACTAAGCTTATGTATTAAGAATTTATAACTGTAAATAATTTTATTTTCATTTGTAATCTGTTTATTTTGTGGAATAAAGATTATTATTACGTAATTTGGGTCCCAAGAATTAAAGTCGCGCTTAATTTTACCAAAGGCGCAGAAATCAGGGCGAAATCTTCCACCGGCCGGCATTCGCTAACGAAGCGTTTTATATGATTATTTTTTTTGAGAATGTTATTTTTTTGGTGGTCCCCTTTTCTCGTCGGAAATCTTTTTCAATTTTTAATATTTTATAACCATCGTTTATTATGCATCATGATATTCAGTGTATTTTATGGATAAATAAGGGGAAATACGCATGTTAGCCATCTTTTTTGTCGTTTCTATGTATTGTTAATATTTTCCGATTCTAGTTCACATTTCAATTTTTAGACGGTGTCAAATTAAGAGGTAGAAAAACTCGGTTGTTATTGATTTGACAGGTATTTAAAATAGGTAATTTTGTCGACTGCAGATAGCGTGAAGCTTTCGACCGCGTAAGTGTTCCTTTAAACAATTTTGTAATAACGACTTTTCGACGCTGCAAAAAGTTCAGAAAATGTTATCAATATTTTATTTAATAAAATTATTTTAAAGTATACGTAAAACTTTTTTCAACAGTTTTTTGAATATCTCGTGTTGAATTTTTTTCAAAATAGTGTCATGGAAAAGCGGTGTAAGGTTTTTTTTATTCGAATCCTATTTTTATTCATAAACAATAATTACAAATCGTATGGTTTTACTCGGATGGAGATTTAAATCTTTACCGTTCAAATTCTGTTAGGTTCGATATTAAAAAAAAATATTTGCGATTAATTATACGCTTCACTGTTAACGGAAAAATAAAAACGATACTGTTCTGCCGTTCATGAAGACGTCTTATGGAATAATTGTCAAAGACGTGGTATTTTCTTCAAATCTGAACGATCTGAATTCGCCTGTCGTTTTCGGTTGAAAACCCGGCTGGCTTATTTTATCGATCGGGACAAACTTTATCGTTATAATTCAGCGGGTAAACGCGGCCACGAATATATAAAGTCAGAAAAGTTAACGCTTAACCCTTCCTCTGACGCGTATTAAACAGTTTTTGTTTTAATTACTGTTTCTTTTCCGTCTGATTTTCAGCCCGCGAAATGTATTTATTACTGTAATGAATACGGTTTGTTATTTTATATTACTCGTATTTTGCTGATTAATTCGATACAGTTAGTATTTGTAATAGTAAAGTAAGAGAATTGTAGTCTTGTGTTACTGTGATTAAAAAAAGATTAATTATGCGGTACATTCTATATCATTAAAAACGTGAGGGCGCATACATATACACGCACGCACACACACACACACACACACACACACACAGAGAGAGAGAGAGAGCTTGCTTCAACTTTTGCGCTTCAATCCGAAATATGCTGTTGTGACGACGTGTGAGCTTGTGTTGTGTTATGTTGAATAACAGAAATACATATTTATGTTTTGTTGATATGCGCAGTTAAATATTTACCGTTAATTACGTGTGAGAACTGCATTATTATTTTCTGTTTGCGTGCGCGTGCTGAGCCGATAAATCGATTCCTTTTCGCAAAATTGTTTCAAGTCGGGGATGCGCTTAAATAACATTTTCGGACAGGAAAATTAAAGCAAACATAACTTAAATCTGCTGAAGAACCTTGTAAAATTTCAAAAGAGGCGTCATTTTGCATCACTTATTTTCTCCCTGGCTATTAATTTTGGTAAACGATTTTTGTAAATCTTAAATTAACGGAATTATAAACGACTTTCTTAATTAAAATTAAATCTTTTTTCATTACGCGTACTGACTTATAAGTATACAGGGTGTATAAGAAAAGTCCAATATTTCGATCGTTAAGAAATACGATTATCAGCACAAGAAAAAAATTGCAGTTAACATACATCAATTAACGCCTTTACACGTATATGGAAATTAAATGTATTATAATTTTGTTCCCAATGAGATGCTTAAAATATTAGCTCATAAGCAATCACCGGTAGTTCTTGAGCGATGAACTAAGATGACCGGCATTTTGAAATGTACCAACATGAAGTTTCCATATTTATTTATCTCTTTGAAAATGTCAGTTTAATGTACTAAATTTAATTAAAGTAGCTCATTCCGTTTCAGAGATATAAATTTATGCATTTTAAAAATACAAAACGTCATACTAACGTTTATAAAAGTCATTTCCAGACTTATATCTATATTTGAATACTAGATCGTGGATATCTGTGTTCTTTGGTGGTCGGGTTTCAATTAACCACACATCTCAGGAATGCTTTAACTGAGACTGTACAAGACTACACTTCATTTACACTCATACATATCATCCTCATTAATCCTCCATCCTTTACCGGATGCTAAACAGGAAAAACAAAGGACTTATATCTATAGACCTTTTTAGTTATACGAATTCGAGGAGCACGAAACTGAAATAACGAATAATCCCGTTCTTTCCCGGCTATAGCTGTATTACTGTCGCGACAGCAACGGAAAGTTTACCATATCGATCTGCTAAAACTTTCGATATCGGGGTTTATACAAACGTCGACGTTTGAAGACCTCTTAGTCCAAAAACACGCCAAAAATGATATAGAAATTTCGGGAATATGTATATGTTCACGTTTGTTGTCGACCTGTATTTTTGATTATTATCTCCGGACTGGCTCGACATTAATTCTTCGAAAACGTCTCAAAACATTTCTACGTATGGGGATTAAATTTTGAATAAAATTAAAAAAAAAGGGGAAGAGAGTTTTCGCCAATTTTAATTTTTTTCTTATATTGTACAGCGGTCGTAGAAAATTGAACTATTGTTCGATGTGAACGTACTTAGTTATTTAAAGGGGATAAATATTCAACATTCTTTCTAAACAGTTTTTCCATCTTATCTTGAAAAACAATTTTAATTTGGTACAAATATATCTATATACACACATATCCCAGCTTCGGCCCGATTATCAACCCTATTGGACAAGGTTACCTCTACGGGTTTTTTTTTTTTTTTAACTTTGTTGAGTAACTTCGTGCCAAATCCGGTTGACACGTTGAAGTAAGTAATTACTCCTATATATTAAGTGTTTATTTATGCCCCAAATAACATGAACAGAATCGTACTTAAAATATTTTCAACATCAGTGTATCTAGTATTAATTTAAACCACACTTTTTAAAAAAAAAAAAAAAAAGAAAAAAAATCACATAGATTCGACTTAAGGATTAAAAATATTTTTGAATGTATTGTTTCTGATACTTCTGTTTTCCAAGTCGTGGCTGTTATATACAGTTCTGTCAAGCAAAGGGGGGTCAAAGTCAAATAGATCCCGCATTTTTTTTACTTAAATTTCTATTTTTTTTTTTTAAACTTCCTAGTTTTAAAAACCGAGATCCAAAATTGTTTAATAACAATTTTTATTTTTAATTTTGCATATTCTTTAAGGCTAAATGCTATTTGATAAGAGGGTCAAATCAAACCCAAATTTTTTTACTGAACATTTTGGTTTGTCGCAAGAGAAACTCTAAATATTTCATAATTAAGTCATTAATATTTAAAACTCGACGGTGTATTCAAAAATTTGTGTAGAGCAGAGCCGGGAAAGTTATGCGAACGTTGGCCTGCTTTTTTTATTATACATTTAAATCACGGAATGTGTTTATATATTATAAGTATTTGCATAAATTTCAGCTATTCCATTTTTTAATCTTTTCTTATACTTTTCGCATAAATTTCAGCTTTTCGATTTTAGTCGTTCATTTATGACTATTCGACTCGCCCTGCCGAGTCGAAGCCCGAATCGGCGTTATTCGTTCGAATCTTTGGAAGTAATAATGTAGGTCGTACAGATAGTCCTGCATTGAATAGGGCTATTTTTTGGGTTTTACATAAGAGGAGGCAAAAAAAATCTGGTCGCAGATACCACAACGCGCCCGTATATGGTTATGTCGGGTTCCAGCCAAAACGACCCGGATCAATCAAGCCAGGACCGACTAAACCCTCTCCCCCTACCTTCCCATCGGGGAAGACACCCACGATGTGATGTTAACAGTCGTCACGCCTCCTCCGTACCTAGCCCTGATGGGCTTTACTTGTCGGCGACATACCCGATATCAACCTTCCGGCATGCCGCCCCGCTGCGTCACCAGGCGTCAGGAGAAGGGAAGCCGCAATGATCATCAACCCTGGCGACCAGGCAACCCACTACCCAGACGCAACACTAGACTGAGGAGCATAGATGCCTTGACAGCTAGACTTTAACAAGCCCATCTTCCATTAGAGGGGCAGGACTGTCCAGCGCAGAGACTTAATTGTATGCAATGATATTTTTAAAATAACCTCCTACGAGGCTACTACCGTATTGGGAAAGGCTCTCCCAATCATTTGGTAGTGAAAGTTCGAGCAGCCATTTGGAAATTGCGAAGAGGAGGCCGAGGTATTTGAGATGCGGTTTCGAGCCGGGCCAGTACCGGAGATGAACGGTGATCACAATACACTGGATCTAAATTTCGTTCAATTGCCCAGCTCCCGCCTGCGGAAGAGGCTGCAGAGCCTCGCGATGGATGAATGGCAGCTGGAATGGCACACCACGACTAAGGGAAGATCCTTACATAAATTTATACAGGATCTGGGGGGATAATATGCCTCGAGCTCGTTTTTAAGGGCAATGGGTGCCCAGTTGCTCACCAACCGTGTTAATTTAAATCACTATCTGTTTCGGTTCCGCCTGGCAGCTGATGAGCTGTGCGTCTGCGGGGAGGTCCAGTCAAATGAATACCTGATGTTTGACTGCCCTGTTGTTGTAGGGGGGGGGGGAGTGGCAGACACCAGGTCACCCTGGAACATAGAGGTCAAGGGGAAAATTGGCTACTCACAAGCACACAAGCAGCGAGTCAATGTGGCAAGAGTCGCATTGTCGGACCGTGTGGGAATTCCTTGATGCGGTTGCTTTGTTCAACCGACATCAGTATTTTACTTTAGAGAAAAGATTCCTACCGCACTGCTGTTGGAAGCTAACCTAAAGATATATATGACTGACCACCAGCCAATTAAGGCTCTAAGCGCTTTAATATGGTGGACAGGTACTTGCTGGCATTCAGCGACCTAGGCGTGGCAGCGAATTCCTGTCTAGACGAAATAAATTTTTATTTATGGATCTCATTTTTATTTTTAGTAGTTGACGGGATGCGCCTACTCATTTTAGCAAATATATGACAAGTGAGCGGTTGGGAAACGTAAGCCGGTAGTGTATGGCACCGCTTTTAGTCCGCTCACGCTGTTAAGTAAGCTCTAGGAGCTACGTAGGATACTGGTCGCTAAACTATTCGAGGCTGAGTAGCCGTTTGTGGCACAGACATTTGGTCGTATGCTTTAGGGCGACCTAATGGGGTGGCGGCGGTAGAAATTCCAAGCAAACCAAATTACTGAGGCAGAACTTAAACAGTCCAACCTTATGCAGCTTAGTATAGGCTTAAAAGCCTGTTTTCCCAAAGAATAGCGACCAGTAATGTTCGACTGCCGTCGAATCTTACTTGCTCCACTCACACTTGCACACCCATATGCTCATATACACTCATCCACATCGTGATTGTCTTCTGCCCGAGTTCAGTGAAGTCCCGACAGCCTCTTCGACAGAGGTAACCCTGTAGAAGTCTCATGCCTCAGCTGGTACACGTCCTGGCCGGTCTTGTTCAGTCATCTTCATTTTTATAATGTTGTAACACATTTTGAATACAGCATTCCACCTGGACTCTGAGAGTAGTATCCCTCGTCGAGTGGACCGGTGATGTTGCAGCAGAACCGTCTCCTCCTTCCATTGGATGCATTGAAACATCACATGCGCGGACGTGTCCATAGTTCCACAATATTGACATGCATCGTTTTCAAATCTCCTAATTTTCGCCCAGTAGGAATCGAACAGCCCATGTGCGGTTAAGAACTGGGTTGTCCAAAAATCCACCTCACCGTGTTTCCTGTTGATCCACTTCATGATTTCAGGAATCAGTGCGTAGGCCCAGCGGCTACCTACCGCTCGATCCCACCTTTCCTGCCATCTGCCCAAAAAGACGAAATATGCAACCGTCTTCGGAGTACCCCTCCTCTCCAAGAGCTTCTCTGCCTTCAAGTCTAACGGAGGGATTCCGGATATTATAAATATGGCCTCAGCCGACACTGTTCTGTAGCCTGCTGCCACACGCAATGCGATACGCCGCTGGACTCTATCGAGTGTTCTTTTATTCCTGTCCACAGCCAGGGCATCACACCACACCGGGCACAGATAAGAAATTGTGGAGGCCATCAATCCAGCAAGCAGCACTCTTTTCTTCTATCGAGGGCCTACAGTATTCGCCATGACTTCGGAGAGAGTCGTGGTTGTTCTCTCAGCTTTCTCGCCGGTGTTCCTTAAGTGTGGACCGAAGCGCATGCTTCGGTCCAACCTAAATATTTGATCGGACGCCTAAATATTTGATCGTTATAGTAGGACGTATAATAATCTCTCAGACACGTATTGCGATCGGGCTGAGTCTTCGGCCACTCACTTCACGGCCTCAGTTTTTTCATCCACCAGCTCCTGGCCTTCGGTTGAAAGCCGGTCTTGAATTTTAAATGGTGATAAGAATTTACTCTCGGAGTGGTGTTACGTTGAACATTTTCTTGTGCAGAATTTTAAAAATCATAATTTTTATTTTTGTGACGTCTGTATAGTAAAAACCGACGTAAATAAATCTACCATTTACGTCACACAAATAGCGTTTCTTTAAAACAATGTACAGATCGGCAAGTATAGTCGATACAATAATAAAAATAATTGTTGAAATTCACTAGAAAATGTGTTTGTACGCTTGAAATATGAATTATTTCTTGTAATTCCTTTAATTTATTAACGATCGGTTTTTTTTTCCAGTGTCGGCTGAATCTTGTAACGATGATCTCACTTGTTTAATGATGGCTTCAAATGACAGATTGGGGTTAGAAGCGATCAGGTCATTGCACAGGCAGCTGGATGATGATGCGAACGGTGCCGTCGATTTGACTGAATCAAATGAGGTAATATATTGCTTTTTGAATGTTTTTTTTTTATTAATTGCTGGAGTAAACTTTTTTACTATTTATTAAGATATTGTAGTTTTTAAAATTTTCAATGTTGACATATTAATTTATTTAATCGATGTTCCTGTGGAAAACATGACTTGGCCTTTTTTGTTTATTTTCAGTAACCGGGAAAAAATGAAATTTCATTAAATACTAAACGTATGGTTATTCTACATCTGCACAACTCGATGCTTTAATATTGTAAAATAAGACAACAATAACTGAAAATTATCTTCAAAAACACGTAAAGTAATGTAAAGTAACAGAACAGATCACGATCGCACAGTTAATTAAACTAAATTACCGTTCTACGAAATTCAATTTAACGTAAATTAAGCGTGCCACAAAAAAACTAAAACTCAACAAAACTGCTAAAAACATCACTAAACAACTAAAAACGAAAAAGTAACAAAACTATCAACGAAACACCAATAATAACCTCGAGTATTTGGAGGTTTTGATAGACTAGCCTACGGTAACTTTTGATTTATTACGGTAACTACCCGGCTGTCTGATTTATTTACTCGTTTACATCGACGTGTGTCGAATTGATTACTTTTTTTAATTAATTACTATTGATTTTCGTTTTTATTTTTGGTTTCTTTTAATTTGCTTTTGTAGTTGGAATCACGACCGACCCAGAAAGGTGATAGGGTGCAATTCCACCCGACGAAGAGAGATTTTCTCCGGTAGTGGGACGACGGTTTCCCAGGAGGGGAGCTTCTCGTGTCCAGATGCGGGAAGTCCTCAACGACAGTAGTTACTATAAAAGCCTAGCGGAGATGGTAATAGAAGAGATTCGATGTGCAGATCGGCTGATGTCCAGGCGAAAAGAGAAGAAGAAGGGAGAAGCATCGGCCCGGCGACGGCAGAGGGCTGTCGACTCACCGGTTCTGTCCTCTGCGGCTTCCCCGGGTAGTTGGCCTTTTGAGAGAGATTTTCTGATCCTACCAATGAAATTGGGTGACGACATTGAGGATGATGAACCGAAACTTTTGAGAACGGTGGGGGAACGCAGACTGTGGCTTTCCCCCTCAGCAACAGGGGAGAAGAAAAAATGTAAGGCCGGCAGTAGGAGTTCCTTGTCCTCCTTGGAGGACGCCTCCGATCTCGAACGTGGTTCTGTCTCCCGCATGGAAGAGGAGGAACTAGGGGAAGCGAAACTGGTGGGTGGTGCATGTTCTGACCTTCGAAAACGGAATAAATGTTTGGCTTTTAACACAGCTTACAAGAACTACGCTTACTTGACCGACAAAACGCGAACACAAAGCTGTAAATAATGGAGTGCTCCCGCAATATAAAGGTATTGCCCGTGTAATGGAAATGTTTACAGACGTGCTTGACGATACAACTGTGGGGCCTCAGGCAAGGCGGCCTGAAGCACAAATGGACATGGTGGATGAGGCCACTCAGACTTACTTCATCATCACTGATGAGGTCCCAAATACCGGACAGGGGCCTGCGGCAGAACTTGGCTTGGATAGGTGAGAATCTAAGCGGGCGATCTATGAGGCCACCGACGCAGACCTCGAACGGCTGGTTTTGTGGGGTTGCCTGAAGACATCTTCCAATCTTTAGCCCTAGTAGAAGACGCTATAGAATTAGAAGAAGGTGTTGGATCTGGTTGGATTATGGCGGTTGGGGTCGACTACCCTCTAAACACTATGATGTTTCAGATGACTTTGTGGATTCGGGACCTGGCTTGTGCCGTTAGACAGAGGGTGGGTCAGGTCCTTGTTTGCGATCGACTACCGGTGATCTGTTCGGCGGGGATGATGTAAGATAGATCTTGGAAGGACGGATTACGTTTTATTAATCTCAACGGTTGGGGACCGTAGGATGGCCTCTGTCATCTGCAGATTAGTTCCCCAAATGCTGAATGATGAACAAAGTCGACCAGTCTGTTTTTCTACGGGCCGCGTGGGCGGATTGGACAGATTAGACAGATTTTAAGGCGCATCATTGAGTGTATGTGTAGGCGGGTAGGGAAGCGGCGTTTTGTTCATTTGTTGCGGCCATCAACATTGACGCCGCAAAGCAAGAAGCGACCGGCGAGGCCATCGACCACCACGGTGATGGTCAAGGCGGAGGAGGAGGAGGTCCTGATCTCGTCCGCTCCGTGGAGGGTGCAGTGTCGACGGGTGAAACCGGGGTCCTCGTACGGAAGGGCCAGGCGGATGATCTTCACCTTCGTGTGTGAGCCGATGGTGGCGAGGCCGAACAGTTCAGCAGAGATATCGCCGAAAAAGTGGAGGGTGCTACTACGGCTCTGGCTGGAAGGGGTGGTAGGTCCTTGTTAAGAATGCTCTCACGACGCAGGATGAGTTTCTCAGAGAAATTCATAAAATAACGGGTGAGTCGGTCATTATACATGTTTTATCAAAACTACCGGCTGATGCAAGTGGTAACATCAGCTGTGCCACCCATCCTTGCGGACAAACTGCTGTCTGATGGGTGTGTTCGAATTGGGTGAGTGGCTTGTCGGGTGACGCGTCGTGCCTCCAACAAACTCTGTTTTAGATGCTGGAGTCCGGGCAACGGCGAAGTTCTGTAATGGCACAGATAGAAGTGGCCATTGTTTTACTTGTAGTAAGGCCGGCCATATACGTAAAGATTGTAAACAGAAGCCTCGATGTACGTCCTGCAAGTGTTACGGCCATGCGCCTGCAGGTCAAGGATGCAAGACGGGTCCATCTGAGCCAGGAGTGTCTTCACAGTGATGTCATGGTGTCTGAGGGACAGCTCCACCCAGGAGGGGTGAGAGGCTTTGATCTTCTACCTTCGATAATCGGGTGGGGACTCCTTTGGGATGCCGTTGGGGGGAATGTAAGACCGTAGTCCTGGTGGAGGATCCCTTTTGGAGTTCCGCACTAGAGGCGAGACGTCGACCGGAGTCCCTGTGGGAAGTTCCCTTTTGGGAACTCCTCATTTGAGGCGTGGCATGCAAAAAGATCGATTCCCGGCTGCCTAGGCGGGGCATTGCGTCCTTCCGAGGTAGTTTGAGGCGAAGGCAACCCCCTGGAGCTGAGTTTATGTTTAATTGCTGGTCCGGCTCTGGGGGGGGGGGGGGAACTACAGATGTGTAAAAAAAACTATGCTTTAATCCGAGTCGGCTACATAACTCATTCTGTTATATTACATTATAATTCTATAACTATTAACTACAGCGTCTCAAAAACGTGTGTACACAGTTTGAAGAGTTACATTTTATTTATTCACTTGTGTAGCCGCAAGGTTTAAGGTGTTACTAAGTTACATTTTGTTAAAGAACTAGTTAAAACGTGATGTTTATGTGTTTTTAACTTAAACTTATAAATATTCAAAACGATCCCTGGTTATCGTTAATCTACTACCTAAAGCGACGGTTTAATACACGATGATGTTCCGACTGTATTTTAGCTAAAGGTATCACGTTAACTGCATTTTCAATCGGCTAACTCAGCTGCTGCAGTGTCCTTGGTTTTGTAGCAAACATCATGTTTTTTAAAACATCCCAAAAGTAGAATTCCACGGCCATAGAGATCGAGCCGGGAACTACGAAACATTTCCTCTTAGTTCCATCGGTCGCTCAGGAAAGGTATCAAGAAATTCCATCGTGTCACGATGATAGCGGGGTGGAGCTCCAGTTTGTAGAAAGTAATATCCTACTTCATCGACAAAAAGTTTTGTAGAACAGGATTAATGTTGTTTTATAACATTTTGAAGTTAGAGATGCTGGTGACAGTCCCCTCAATGAACGGCCGAACAATCCCTCTAGAAAATAAACTGCATTTTACTGTTAGGCCTGGTAAATTTACAGATTTCTGTCCAATTTTGTGTGTATTTGCGTCGCTCCAATAAACCGTTACGCCTATTAATTGTTTCCTTACGCTTAAAAGCGGGTTCAGACGACCAAACAATAAGCTCTCCAAATCCTTCATTTGTTTCACACTTGTCCCGGTACAAAGCTGTATTCACCTGTCTTTTTTTTTTCTTTACCCTGTTTAGCCTCCGGTAACTACCATCTAGATAATTCTTCAGAGGATGAATGAGGATGATATGTATGAGTGTAAATGAAGTGTAGTCTTGTACATTCTCAGTTCGACCATTCCTGAGATGTGTGGTTAATTGAAACCCAACCACCAAAGAACACCGGTATCCACGATCTAGTATTCAAATCCGTGTAAAAATAACTGGCTTTACTAGGACTTGAACGTTGTAACTCTCGACTTCCAAATCAGCTGATTTGGGAAGACGCGTTAACCACTAGACAAAGCCGGTGGGTTTGTATTCACCTGTCTGGATCTTCTTCATTTAATTCGCGTAGAAATGTCGGGGAAGTACGATCTCCGCTTATTAGCTTGTAAAATTCTTCAAACGCTGTTTTTAATTTAATACCGGTCTCAGACAAACATCGTCTGAGAAATTTTTTAGGGGAATTTCATGTCGGGGTTTCTTTTACTAAAACAGCATTTTCATTACCCGTAGAGGTTTTTCTTCACTTCTTGTTTACAATGTTCACTGTTCCCATTAGCTTTAAACTCATCACAATTCTTGCAATTATTACTCTCGTCCGGGCGGTAGGGTTCCAAATTCCATCGTCCGACGTCTTTGTATCTCTTTTACTTTCTTATTTTTCCAATAATCCTTTAGAAACTAAAGTAAGTAGTCTTTTTACCGAAGTCGGTAAAAAATAATAATATAAAAATAGTAAATAATATACGGTCGGTTAAGATAATAAACAGTATACGATCTAGCGATGAGCAGCAGGAATGAAAAACAGATGATTTGAGCTCTCAGCGGATACGGATCAATCATTTTACCTTTTGGCAAAATCGTAGACGTTATAAAAATCGCTATTTGTTAAAAATGAAAAGAGGCTCATTTAAAAACGTCTTAATTTACAGATAATTTATATAGGATTTGGTCATCTAGTCTAAATACTATTTATTATTAGAGTACTAGCTTTTCTATAGTTGTGGTGACGTATACGAGTGTCCGACTACCGATTGTAGTGCTGTTATAAAAATTAGTCTGCGTTTGACAGACGACGTGTACAGTCGACCTTTTCTCTGATGTTTCGACTTTCCGTTGAATAATTTCCTTTTATGAGACCAATATGGCTTCATGAAAGGGTTGGCACCGAGGATTGCATCTTAAATGCCGAGGATTGCTTAAATGAAAGCGCCGACTGTAAATATGTTTTGGCAATTTTTATTGACATAGAGGCAGCATTTCCTTCCTTTTGTTGGAGTTCTGTCCTCTATGAGTTGAAACGCCACAATATTCCCGAAGCCATGCAGGCCGTAGTACGTGGCTACTTGTCTGACCACACGGCTCTGTTTAAGGATGCGCACCTAGTTGTGGAAAAGTCCGTCACCAGGAGATTCCCGCAGGGCTCCGTTCTCGGTCCCTTGCTCTGGAACTTGTAATTCGACGAATTTCTGGGACTGCCATCCCCAGAAAAGGTCACGGCTCAGGCTTTCGCCGGTGACTGTCTCCTGTTAGTTGGTGGTAACTCAAAACCACAGCTAGAAGACCGAATGCATGCGGCTTTGTCTACCGCAGAGAGATTGATGGATATTCTAAATTTTAAGATTTCTGTGCCCAAGACGAAGTTTATGCTTTTCAAGGGTGCAGACAAATTATCATTCCGTCGTAACCTTCATATTAAGTATAAAGGCTGTGTAATCAGCCGATTTCAAGTTCATAGATACCTAGGTGTTTTGTTTGATAAGAAGTTGCTGTTTAGCAACCACATTAGGCAAGTAGCGGCGGACGCCGTTTCTGTGATGCAGAAACTTAGGAGGATTGCTTGAAGGATTACGGGCTGTCGGGCCGTCATTTGTACTCAGTGTACCGAGGTCTTTTCGAAAGCATTACCTATTACGCGGCGTCCGTTTGGGCGCATAGGTTGGAATGAAATCGAGCACTTATTCAAGATTTAAGGAGTGCCCAGCACAGAGCCTTAATCGTATGCATTGGTGTTTTAAAAAACTTCCTACAAGGCTACCACTGTATTGGGAAAGGATCTCCCAATCGATTTAGTGGTGAAAGTTCGGCGGCCATGTGGCGATTGTTAAGAGAAGGGAGGCCGAGGTATTTGGGATGCGGTTTCGAGCCGGGCATGTACCGAACGGTGATCTCAATGCACCGGTTCTAAATTTCTAACAGTTGTCCATCTCCCGCCTGCGGAGGAGGCTTTACAGCCTCGCGATAGAAGAATGGCACGCCACGACTAAGGGAAGGTCCTTGCATAGATTTATACAGGACTTGGGGGGGGGGGGTGGAATGTTCAATAACCAGTCTACACCGGTGACGATGCCGCTAGTTATCGACTCCGAAGAACTCGGTCGGTTTTACTTCGTTGAAGGTACGGTGACATCCATCTCGCCGCTGTGCCTGTCACTTCTGACCGATACACTCCGCTTAAAACCGGGATTATTTGTTTATTAAATGAAGGATTACTTAAACAAAGATAAATATTCGTGAAAGATTCTACTGTTTGCTGTACAGCAGAGAGTAATTAGATATTTCTGCAGTGTATAAATGTTTATTCGACAAGGAAATCAGTCAGATTAATACTCGATCGAAGGCGTATGACAGTTTTTAAAAACAAAAAGAAGGTAAGGAAAAATGAATGGAAGCATTCGACTCATCGTAAGGATAATTTTATTCTCAAATCGTATCGAGAATTAACGGTAGAAACTTTAGACAGCAACGAAAGTACGAAAGAAAAATTGAAAGCTTTATCAAAGCCAAAGGAGAAGACAACACGATAGTGAATAAATAAGTAAAAAATGTTTTCTCTATTTGATGAACTAAACGTTGTAAAAATTAAACGTAATTGAATGTTATTATCGTGGTAAAGTAAATTTTTGTATAAAGAATTGTTCTTTTGTTTTTTTTATCTTTGACATCGCAGCTTTTAGTTAATAATTCGGTCAGAAATTATAATTATTCCCGTATTCGGCTTATCAAGATGAGTAAGATAGGCGTAGTTTTTAATTTTTTTTAAATAACAGTTCTCGATTAAAATATTTATTACTTGGAAAGCGGCCAGTAGCTCAAAAATGCCAAAATCGTACGAATTCTTCGAGTAAAGATTAGTCGGGTAGTATTTTTAGATTTTATCCCCGCATTTTACGTAGGTGGAAATTCAAAACTTTGGTTAAAAAGTATTCAAAAAAGGATACTTTTCTTTAATTTCCCTCAAATTTAGACAAATTTCAATAAATAAAATAAAATTACATCGGTAAACAGAAAAGTAGTCTGGTATTGCAATAAGACCGCCCGAGTCTTTTACTGTTATTTTGATGCCAGTTATTAAGTGTCAAACATATTACGACGCGAATAGATACAAATTATTGAAAATCGAGATAAACGGGACCTATTAAAATTAATGTAATCGTTAAGCCGCAAACAATAAAACATTTCATTAATCTTATAAATCTATTTCGATGATGAAAAAAAGGAAATCGTTTAAGTCGATCGTCTTCCGTTTGTTCAAACGAGCCGATTTGCATAAAAACAATACCGTAAATTAATAATCGCCAAAATATTTTTGCTTGTTATTACTTAATATTGTCCTGCACGTTTGTAATAAAAATATGATAATTTTTGTAAAAGCTCTGTTAAAAAACGTTTTTGCGATAAGTTATCGCAAAACAAAGCAAATTTGTTTGTAATCGCTACATATAACCCATTCTTGTTTATTTATTAGCGCTGCGAATAATTTGAAATTTTTTTTTTATCGCCTGTTATAAGTGTAGAAAATTATTTTATGAGGAAAACAGCATTATAAATCTTGCGAGTTAATTTACAAATTATGTTATTATTCTCATTTATTAAATAGATTTGGTTGTCAAGGCCGTATAATAAAAGAATTAGTCAGGAGGCGAGTTGTATTTCAGTTGTTTTTCGTACTTAGTACGTTCATTAAGACGCCGGTTGTTAAATACAGTTTTGCAGGTAACGCGTGCGTAATAGCTGATGATCGTTTGTTTCGATCGGTGAATTAATTCAATTATAAGTTAATCGTTGTTTTTCCTGTATCGCGTGAAAATATTAAGAATAAATTCTTCCTCTGAATTCAAGGGATTAAAAATTATTTAATTTTAGATATATATTTCTATATCTCTTCTGACGAGTGAAATTCTTTTGAGCGACTACAAAATTATCGATAATTGTCTATTTCTTGTTTCGTAAAATTTATTTATAAACGTTTTTCTAAAAATGTTGTCAACTAAGTGAAATCAGATTTGAATTTATTTTCATGAATTTTCTTTTTTTTCATTTTAAAATAAACGGCAGGGTTAGAGAGAAAATAGTTCACGTAACGAAGTACTGGTAGCAAATAGTTTTATGATAGACAAAGTTGTTTTCTATTGTTAAAAAGTAACAAAACACTTCAGTTTCTGGAAAACTATATATACATTCGATTTTTAACCAGTTATATCAACAGATATATTTTATAGGGAAAAATTTTTATTATAAAAACAAAGTTGTAGAATAACATCGGTTTCTGAAGCGCCAAAATTTTGTTTGTAACTTCTTTATGTATAGTATGTATAGTCTTTAATAATGTATCAATTTATAGCTTATAGTGTATAAATTTATAAGTTTGTTTAGTTTTTCAATAAAATTCACATTTTTCTGATTTAAAATCTTTATTCGACTTATTAACTCGCGTAATTCACGCACCTAAATTTTAAAAAAAAAACATCAAAAATAAAATATTCCTTTAAATAAATTTTTTTCTCATTTAAAACATTTTAGTTTCATTATAAATCTATGTAAAGTTGTTTTCTAGCGTAAATCGTGCACCTACTTTTACTTAAAAAAATGTCAGTCAAAAAATTGCATGAATTACACGAGTAAATATGGTACGTATGTGATGTGCCGAAACCGTATCGGGTGCAGACGTTCTGACACCGGTTGCAATTTACTTAAAAATAACAAATCACATTTTAAAATATCATGGATCCCGTTCTAGAGTTCCTGCGGGAATTAGTGAAGCGGCTGCTTGTCACCTTCTTCACCGATGCAAATGTACAGTAGCATATTAGATTTTAGAGTTCACCAAAATCAAGAACTATACATTACTGTGAACGAAGCTTTCATTCTGTTTGTTATAAAAACTGGCCGTACGGTAGGCATCATTACTCCATTACTCCATTACGGAAAAAGAAACTTTGAGATCGTCGTCTTTTGTATCTCAGTCGCTTTACATGCTGGATAACCATAAGAAAGACTAGGACGGATGGTGAAAGCAAAGATTCAGTTTCCTCTTCAGATCGCATTTATTAATATCGTTTGGAATATTTGTGATTATTTGTTTTTCTTTAGTAGGATTTTCAATGTATTTCTGGAAAGAATCTACGATTACTTAATTTAAATTTATTTTAATTTTATTGCCGAAGTTTCTTTCTTAATGAAGTTTCTGAATATAAGCGAAAATGTAGGCTCCGCTTTGCACATTTAATATTTTTATTTTCCTGATACTTATGCGATCATTAATGTATAAAACAGCTAAAATTAATTTTAAACAATGAAAGGAATTCAACGATAGAAAATAAAACAAATATGTCCATTACCTTTAGTCCTTGTACAATAGTTATATAAAAATTTTCAGAAACAAATTTTGTAGGGAATAATTAACTGTAATTTAGTTTCCAGTTCATTCTCTTTGAATTTTATTAAACTATTTTTTTTAATTTCTTTAAAAAAATTTGAGGATATACTCTAATAAAAAAAAAATTTCTGCTCAGTCAGATTTTTGTTTTTTGCTCTTCCAAAAAAATTATTCGTTCTGCCAGAAAAATTAATGACAAACCAAACAGACAGCAGTAATATGCACGCAATTATTTCTACAATTCTTCATATCGCCTGTAATGATTCTGGCATTGTCTAACCAAAATCTACAGAACATTGTGGAAGAATTGATCAGTGGTGTTAGAAAGGTGTGATCTGCCTACAACAGGACTGTGAAATGACACAAACTACCTGCACTCAAAGGAGTGAAGAGTTTTTCCACATAACAGGTGTTCATCCCGTCCTACGATTCCTTTATAGAACCTGGGTTTTTTAACGGGATTGCAATAGCAAAAATTATTTATAGTTGGTTTTGCATCAACAAACTCAAACATTTTCTGAGACAGGTTGCTTCCCCCGATACTGAAGAGCCACTTAACCGTGGAACTCAGGAAACCTATGGAAAATACTCATCTGTCTCGACAATGACATTTCAAAGTATCTGACTGAAATGTAAACAATTCAGTTAGATCTGTTCACTAGACGCTCAAGGAATCTTCATTATAGAAAACAAAAAAAAATTTTTTTTTTTAATTTAACTGGGCTTCCTCTCCTAATAGATAACAACCAATAAATGGAACATTGTCAGGTAATTTGGCAAATTTAACTCGGACAGTTTTTACTTTTTTTTTTTAGATTAAATATTTTGCTCTTTTTTCAGTTCCTGAGAGAAGAATTGCAATACGAGGATGGAGCTGAAAAAAGACAGCGCGCATTCCATCGGAATGATGATATGCACATAAGCGTAAAGGAATTGTGGGATGCTTGGTTACGTTCTGAAGTAAGTACTTTGTTTTTTACTTTTTCTTTAAATGTTGCCTTGCATTTATTTATATATGTTCTACATAATGAATGAGTAGAAAATATATTTCTTATGGTTTGTAAAAAATTATGTAGGAAAATTTAGTCTTAAAATTATTAATTATTACTAAGGCTAAATAGTAATTCATTAGTGACTATTTCTCTTACTATTTAAAAATGTATATCGTTTATAAATTTGTTATTTGCAAAAGTTTATTTTTTTGTGATTCACTAAAATTTAAGTTTTAACTATTTATGTTATTCTGATCTAATCTAATCTTATATTATCTGATCGATCTGATTATAGAATTATTTTTTTTTGTGTTATAATTTGACATCAGTCTTTTGTAGGCATTTCAAATAAACAAATATACATTATTGTGATTAGACGGTCGAATATATTGTTATATCCATTTAGCTTGTCTTGAATTTTATAAAGAGGTATGCTAAACTTTTTTCTTTTTTTTTCATATGTCTATATGTATGTTTATGGTCTGCTATGTTCAGTTCACAATGGGATCTGATTTGAATGTAATGTTACTAAGATTTTGAGGACAGTTGTTAAATATTGTCGCCTAACCACGTCCTTTCATCTATGTTGTACGCCCTTTATTCATATATTTATTTATGGGCTCACTATTTACATTTTTTGTAATTGTAATTTTCTTAGAACATAAATAATTGTTGCAATAGTAAGGGATTACTTTAATTATTATGTCATTTTTTTATTTATAATTTTTAAAATTATTAAATGTTATTTCAAATTTCAATTCTACATGCTCTAAATCCAATAGAATTTGTATTCTTAATATAATTTTCAACTTTTGTTCCTTATTTCTCATGCACTGTTGTTTTAATTTACTGAAGTTATTCTGTAATCTACTACACATAAAAAGGATCAAGTAAGAACTCTGTGCTACCATAAATAGCTACGCTGCAGGCTAGATTAGATTTATTAAGTGGATTTGTCTAGTCCTGTGCATCTCGCTCAAAAATGGGGTCTGAACTTCTGAGACTTCTTACTTAATTATTACATCTTTCATAAGATACAAACCTAACAAATCAGAATCATTATCCAGAAAAGAAAATATAATAAAAATGATGCTCCTTTGATATTGAAACATTGCACATAAAGGAGTTAACCGGTTTTAAATTATCATAGTTAAAATACTGTATAATAGCCTAGTTTAAAAAAACTAGCATTACATTCTCAAAAAATTCAACATTTTTTTTTTGTTTAAAATTATTGAGCGATTAGATTAATAGCTGTTTAAAAACTGTCTATTATAGAACAATAGACTTTTAAAACAGAAGTCGTAAGTTAAAATCGGAATATCAAGAGTCTGTACAAAATTTTAAACAGAAAAATTATAAGCATTCATGCATCATATTTTCTGCTGTTAAGTACTATTGTACAATTTAAAAAAAAAGAAATACTTTTAGCACAATAATCAGTTCCAATAAGTAAAAGCACAGTAAAATTTAGCAGTAAATATAATTTACAGTTACAAAAGCGATACAAATAAACACAAATTAAATTGTGGCTACTTATTTATAATGCCAGTGATTAACACCAATTGATCTCAATTATTTAAGTAGTGTAACAGCTTTAATAATGCATATACTCATACATATGTATGGGTATAATGAAATATCATAAATAAGATGTAAAAAACAAACTTACTAGTAAAGTTTTATGTAAATATTAAGATTTGATTCTCATTACTGCATTTTTTCTATACTGTAGAAGGAATCACCCTTCCAAAAAAAAAATTGGATATAATTAATTAGTTTGGCTCAAAAACCGTTTACAAAACTGTTCACTTAAAATATAAATGATTATAGCCATTTTGATGGTTAAATGATCAGCATGTTTAGAAACATTATTGATGATGAGAATGATGATTATAATTTATTATCATTGATTGTTTAACAATTGAAACCGCCATCAACGTTTAGATTTTAAGTGAACATCTTTGTTGTAAATGGTTTTCGAGCTTATTATTCTCTTTTTCAAATTTATTTCAGTAAATAAATGTTTAGCATCACCCCTTATTTATAATGCATTATAGATAACACTGAAGGGGGTTCCTGTTTGTTATTCAACTTCATTTTTTTTTTTATATCGGGCAAACATTTATATCGCCCGAAACCAAAAAAGGAAATGAAAAATTGTGCTAGTTTTATTTATTTTCTTTCAGGATTTACAGACGTTGTTCTTGTTAAAAAATTAATTTTCTGAAACAGATTCTATAAATTTTGTAAACAAATAAAACGAAAATAAACATTTTTTTTATTTCTTTATAATATTTTGTTATGTTTAAACTCTTAATGGAAAAAGTATCCAGTAAATTTTATTTGTAAAAATTCCCAGAGTGTCATTAAAAGGGTGTCTCGCTAAATTCAGTCTGTTCATTAATTGCAGTGTTTTGATAAGATATGAACTGTCACGGTGAACCCTTCTGGATCTACATTCATGAAATGATGAAAATGTTTTACATCTGTATAAAGATATAAATATAATGTGATATAAGATAGTGAGTGATTAGTTTTAAGAAAAGATGAGAATCTTAAATGGCTATATTAATGTTGAGAGGTTATGCCTGATTTTTAAGGGTGGTACATTCAACATTTGTGCAAGAGTTATATTCCATATGACTCTTCCATTTTGAGATCTAATTTTGTTTTCTTATTTGAGATCCAATAATTTATTTTTTTTGAGATCCAAGTAATACAAAGATTTATGTTTTTTAAATGTACTTTGCAATATGAATTTTAATACATTCTAGGCCAATTAATAACATCAATGTTACTGAAAACCACCTGTTGCCGCTAGATTTGGCTAACAGTACTCTTTGTGAATCAGTGTTCCAACAGCTGTGATGGTGAGAGGCTGCATTGTTGACTTTCGTGCAGTTGTATAACGTTGTGTTATACTGCTTCGACAAACTTCTAAATGGCAGATTTTAAAAAGCAAAAAACCAGCATCAAATCTTGCTTCATGCTTAAAAAACAGGTGCAGAAACCCATCGCATGCTTGTGGAAACATTTGGTGACAACGCTATGAGTAAAAGTAAAACTTTTTTGTGGTACAAACGATTCAAAGATGGACAAACGACAGTCGATGACGATGAGCGTTCAGGAAGACCATCATGATGATTGTTTTTTTTGACATCAAAGGCATTATCCAGAAGGAATTTGTTCCTCTTGGTCAAACTGTCAATGGGATGTTCTGTTGTGAAGTTTTGAAGCGGTTACGCGAAAGCATTAGGCCCAAACATTCAGATCTGAGGGGTAACAACAGCTGGGTTCTGCATCATCTTAATGCTCCCGCACACACATCGCTAGCCGTTCTGATTTTCTTGGCTTTCAAAAAGACAGTAGTGATTCCCCACCCACCCTATTTGCCTGAACTTGCTCCGTGCGACTTTTTTCTTTTTCCGAAAATAAAATTGCAATTGAAAGGCCGTCATTTTAACACAATTGAGGAGATTCAGGAAGAAACGCAGAACGTGCGTAGAACACTTACACCTGCAGACTTCCAGGGATGCATGGAATCATGGGAAAAACACTGGGATCGCTGTATCAATGCCCAAGGGGATTACTTTGAAGGAGAGTGGAAATTATAAGTTATGGTAAGCTATTTTATTTTTATGGTAAAATTCCCCGAACCTTTGGGTAGCACCTCGTGTATATGTATATATATATGTGTGTGTGTGTGTATATGTGTATATATATATATATATATATATATACATACACATATATGTTTGTCTGTTTGTGTTATTGCATCACGCGATAATCAACTGACCAATTACTTTCAAAATTGCAGGATGCATTCGTGTTATCCGAGAGAAAGTTTTACCATCGACCGAGGCCCTAGCTCCCTTGAAGGTTAAGATGTTAAAAATATTCATTATTTCTTAACAGCGACTGCCTCTCCCTGACAATTTCCATGGCAATACAGTTTGATTGTTTACTTGTTGCAGCTTAATATATTACTGCTAATTTACAATATTCTGGTTTAGATAAACCGAAAAATTTCATTTAAGTTCTCAATTTACTCGTACTTTATGATATAATTTTTTTTTTTATTTGCTCAGAAAGTAGAAACTATCAAAAAAAATTTGTTAAATTTTGAAAGTCTAATAAAATAAAAGATTAATGCTGTTAATAAATAAAGAATAAATCACTTAAACAAATAGTTTTATTATTGTAATGCGTATGCTATTTGATGATTTTAGGTTGTAATGTTAATGATAATGTATATATGTTTATTCTATATTTATTATAACAGCTTTATTTTTTGTTCCGCTTTAGTACTCTCATTAACAAAATAGCACTTTAAAATGCTTCTGCACCTAAAAAAGTCTCAGTTTTAAACTTGCAGGTAAATTTTATTTTTAACTAGTTTTTATTATTCAAAATAAGAATATTAAATAATTATTCTGATAGCATCATAAAGTACATTATATAAATGTCAATATAAGGTAAATTTTAAATTTAAAAATTTAAGATTAAATTTTACAAATTAAAAGATAAAAGTAGATGCGTTTACAATCCATACTAATTATTTAAATACAGCACATTAAATAATTATAATAAGGTGAATACATTCAATATAAAAGATTACTATAAAATAATACACAATTCAGATGCTGCCATTGAAAATAATTTTTAGCACATTGTACTGCGTATTGTACGAGATGTAGATAGATCACATTTTCTTTTTGTTTTTAATTAATATTATTTAAAAATTCATTAACAGAGTAATATTGTTATTGTAAAAAAAAATTTTTCAATTTTATTTCAAATAAATTGTTGGGAAGATTTTTCAAACAGTTTGGCAATTTATTAACAGAAGCGTAATAAGGCTATTTCTTGTCAATCAAAGTATTATGTTGAGTTGTATGAAAACAGTTCCATTGTTTGGTTCAGTAAAGGTGGATATTGTTATTTTAAAAAAAAAAGTGATCATTCTTTTTTGGAAAGATTGCACATTCATAAATATAAATACAAAGATTAGTTAATATTTCTCAATATAGGTCTACACGATTCATACTTATCGACACCACATAATGATTTAACAGCCTACTTCTGAATCTTAAAAACTAGTTATGACTTTTTTAGAGAGCCCCAAGAAGTTTCAGTATATGTAATATGAAAATATATGCAGGAATAATAAATATTCCCTAATGATAACAAGCTTAGTGTTTTATTAAGGCTCTTTAGAGCCTTAATAAATGTTGTATTATGGCTTGATTTTGTTACAAGTAAAATAAATTTTATCATCTCTTGAGAACATATCATGTAATAAAACATCCAGAAATTTCACTTTGTGGGCAGTGGAAATACTTTTGTTGTTGATAATTAGAATTCTGTCTATGTAATCAGCAATGTTACGTCTACTTGATAAACACAGTGCAACAGTTTTATCCATATTTAAAGTTAGGTGGTTACAGTCCATCTGGTAAATACTTTTTGAGCTTCTATCATACAGTTTTCAATTCCTTTTAAATTATTATCTTCAGATAGAGATATAGTTGTGTCATTTGTGAAAAGGTTACAACAAATGGCTAAAAATTATGTAACAGATCATTAGTAAACAAAAAAAAAGCAGGGTTCTGAAAACACTTTTGAAGCACTCTACATTCTACATCTTGAAGTGAGAATTTAAATTCTACATGTGCATTCTTTTTGAAAAATGAATTTCAACTACTTGTTTACAGTTAGATAAATTTTTTCATGAGATGCTTTACTAAGATTGCAAAAAATTGAAAATGGAATCTTTTTCTCTCTATGGAATTTAAAATAATTTAAAAAAGTGGGGAACAGCTCTGTTGGTAGATAACACTTTTGTAAAAATCATGCTGAAAGTTTGTTAGTTTGATATGCTTTTCTAGAAACATTAAAAATCTATTTTTCATGATTTTTCCTAATACTTAAGAAAATACATACAACAATGAAATCGGCCTACAATTTTGTAAATTATGTATTTCATTGTCATTTTCTGTAACTGCTTATATAGTTTTAGATTTACTGTTTAAATTAGATATTAAATTATCATACTATAATTTTTTAAGCAGTGTGAATAACTTTTGCTTAATTTTTTGATAATTTTTCAAATAATTCTAGAAGTAATCAGATATTATATTTATACATTTCACAGAAATTTCTTAGAATAGAGATACGTTTTACATTTCTTTTAGTAATCTGTGCATTTTTGTTTTTATATTTAAATTGTTTCTTTTTTAATGAAAGGCAGGCTAGAGAGAAAGCCTGCTGAATCTCGCTAGTAAATTATTAAATGTTTCATCGTAGCTGATTTTTTTAATACTTTCCCAATTTGTTTCTGACAGAAAGTTTTAATCAGATTTTTATCAATCTTACTCTTGAAAAATAAAAGTAATAATTTTCTCGTTGCACATTTTTTCATTAATAATAAGCGATGTTATAGCAGTTTGACAGTTATGATCTGAAAGACTGCAATCTACATAATGAAAATTACCTTTTGATAAATTTTAAAAATATTTTCTATTTAGGTGGCTGATGTTAGTTCTAGAGCGTTTGCATTTCGACAAAGTAAATGAATAACAATTGTTTTCCACTCCCTGAAAGTAGTTTGTAATTTATTATTGCTCTTACATTTTTATCAAGCATTTTATTATTCCATGTTATCAGAACTTGAATTTTTGAAAAGTCGGTTATGTAATAATCTTGCCGAAGTAAAAATTACATTCACTAATATTTATTAAGAAGTTTGATTTAACCAAGTCATTCTCAACTTCACTTACAAAACTATAATAGTTTCATATTTACTTCATTAATTTCCCTAGAACCTTTAAAAAGGATTCAATTACACAATATTTAAAAATTCTAGTGAATTACACAATATCAGAGGGCAGGATTTTTAAAAATGCTCTTCAGTAATCTTTTATGCTAGGATGTTGGTTTTTGTTCATTTAACTGACTGTTATTTCTGTTATAGCATCTATCTTTCTGTAATTTTTTCCCATAAGCATTTATAAAATTTAATTTTACTGTATTGTTTGTTTTCTTATATAATTTTTTCAACATAATGTAGCGGATTAATGTTGGCCTCTTTCTCTTCAGTTAAACTTTTAAACATATGCTTTTATTAATCCATTAAATATTGAATTATTATTAATAAGAAAAACACATATATGAATTATATCTCCATTTGTTAACATAATTTAGCTCAAGAAAACAGATAGTATAATTTGAAAACTAATACATCAGCGTAATACTTACAACAACAATTTTGTTTAAGAGAAATAAAATGACCTTGTTTGTATTAGAAAATATAATTTCCTTCATTTTTTTAATTATTTTACTAATTTTATAATCTTTTGCTGTAATCGCATATAAATTGAAATTATTGCATTTGGTTTTTTAAATATTTATATCTTTTTTATTACACTACTTTTATTAAAAATGTTCACTTCTACTAATCGATGATGGTAATTTATGAGCCAAACCAATCCTCTCTCCTTATCCTTGATCTCTTTTTTCTCGTTATCAGTTACAGGGTTATAGGTTTGACCCTGCTTATGCTTTAGGCAACAGTGCAGTTCTTCATGCTTTAATGTCAGAATTTGAAAATCATTTCAGTATCCAATAGCTAAGGGGAACAGGAACTCTCCTTCCTGTGCAGCGGCTATGCAACAAGTATAACAGAGATATGCCTATCATGTTAAGCCGGGGTTCCTAATCAAACCTGATAACTAAATAATTAAATATGCTCTCAACTTAATAACATAAAAAATGCGTATAATAGAAACACAATTATCATCGATTGTGAGTGAATTGATCTATTTTTGACACAGAAATTTTGGAGATTTATTTTTTATTTAAATCTTGTAGAACAGTTTCAGGTCATTCAGAAGAGGATAGTAGAGATTATGATCCTAAAACTAGATGTAGATCTAGTTTTAGATTTTGAAAATAAATATTTTCAAGCGACCTGGCTAACTCATTCAAAATTTATCTTGAATTTAACATATGCTTGCTTTTTAGATCACGCTATAATCCTACCCTAAAAAATTTACCATTTTAAGACAGATCTGTGAAGAACATATAATGATTACCAATGTGAACTGCTAATGTGTAATCTTATATTAAGAAAATTTTTGGGGTTTTTGTAAATGCATTACATTGTTCTTTAGACGATTAGGAAATAATTAATTTGTGCCTTTTAAAATTTAGTGGTATAAATGTTGAATTATTATTAATTAGAAAAAAAATATATATATCTGATTACCTCCAGTTATTACATAATTTAGTATAAGAAACTAAAATTTAAAAGTAAGAAGTAAAGAAAAATTTTTTCCCAAAAAAATCAGAATTACTATATAGTGTTAAATAAATATTCTACGTCTTGAGTTTCTTAATTTTATAAAAACATTCCAAAAATTAATTATTTTCACTGACCCTGAAATTGGATATTATAATGGAAAAAAAATGAATTTTTTATTTCTTCTATCTGTTAAAATAGGAAACATGAAGGAAGCTAATATATAAATATAAATATAATATTTAAATAAAAAAAATGTTTTTTTAACATTTAAACAAACTGTTTTAACTTTTCAAGTTTAAACAAATACAACTTCTAAGCTACACTATTAGTGCAATATTTATTTTTAGACAATTAAAATGAAAAATATAAATATATATATTTTTACTATCCAGCTCTTATATTAGCTTTTTAAAAACTAAATGTAGCAAATTTTATTTTATTTTTTTCACCAACATAAAATTTATTCGTCTGTAGCATTAACTAAATATGTCATCTGCTTTTGAAAATAACTGTACTACCCAAGAAAATGAGTTTTATATCTTTTTAATTTGATTAAGAACAATTTTTTTTTAAACTTTTACCTTTTTTACATTTTGGATATATTTTACATTTTTTATAACTATAAATTTTCTATAAAATTCCTAAAAAGTTGTTTCGATATGATTTTTACCTATAAAAAGCGGTTAATCTACTACATATTTATTATAACTGAGGCTTTGCCTGAAAAATGTTTTGGCATTTTCCCATAACATTTAAGATAAAGTAAGATTTTATTAAATCCTTTCCTCTATGTGCTTTTATTATTAATATGACTCCTGAATGTGTAGATACCAGAAATATCTTTTACACAATGATATGACTATTTTGGCTAACATTTATAATTAGTAACAAAACAGGATTTCACCTCTGTTAAATTTGTTAAAACATAGGAAGGAAAATAGTATTTATTCCTTGATATTATTAATTATAGACAATCTAATTTACATGACTTTTTGAATACCCTGTTTATAATCTCTAAATAATTTCATAAATGTAAAAATTATTTTCTAGAAAAAGGTCATATGTTTTTTCTCAAGTAATACTTGTGTCATTGATTTCACTGATTTTATGTAACTCGATGATATAATAATTAATAATTCATGCTAATGATAGGTGCACAACTGGACGGTTGAGCAGACCACTGAATGGCTGGCAACAAATGTCGAATTACCGCAGTACGTACCTGTATTTATTCTAAACAAAGTGACTGGAGCTACTTTACCGAGGTCAGTTTTCAAGTAAATTATTCTTTACGTTTTGACTTTGTTATATGTATGTGTATTTATTCAAAAATATAGTTTTAAAAGGTAATAACCACCGAGTTAGTTCAGTAAATATGTTTGACCTCAGTACTTATCTATCAAATAGAAGAAAGTGTAATGCATAAACAACTGTCAAAAATATCAAGACAGCTATATTTTACTGCAACCTGAAGATAATACATAACAAACTGCAAATATAAACAGTCAATCAGTTTCAGTCATATCACTTTCAGTATATAGTGAATTCCCAGTATTTCATTTTTTTAGCAGATTTATTTTTAATCCTTTATTAGGTGTGAGACTAATCCTGAAGTCAGGTGCTTGGTACCCGATTGTGTATTATTTATGTTTATTTTTACCTCTTAATGATGATATTAAAATTATTATTAATTGTATTGTTACATCGGCTGATTTGTTTATAAATGTTGCTGACAAAGCTTAATTTTTTTTATTAAAAAATTAAGTTACTTTACATATTTGTAATTCTTTGCCAGGTTTTTTCTGTTAAATTTTCTCATAGTACTGAATGTTTTTACTGATAATAGACTAGTTTCATAATAATCCTTGCTATAATTTCTTACTAATTAAACAAATTAAGGTTTACAATGAAACTGAATTAATGAAGTGAAAATTAAATTAAAGTATGAATCTCAGTCGATGATCATAATAGATTGCATAAGATCTTGACAGTGTCAAATATAGTCTTCTTAGAAGTGATATTCTACTGTTTTATAAATATTGATTCCACAACACCAGAAATTATTGACTGTGAAGAAGGCACATCTGTTATTTCTCTATGGTTTTTTGTTGTTTTTATATATTTTTTTAACTACAGCACATGATAAATTTACATCAAAATTAATATTTGCTAAAAAGTATATAAAAAGAGTACCCAACAGAAAGTGGTGATTCAATGAGTGCTATTTGTTAACAATCAAGACTCACACTATTTTGAAGTAGAAAACATTGTGAAATATTATTACGTATATGTCATCCTTAACAAGTTTCATAAAGATCAGAAAACATGTTTGGTGATAACTTCATGTGAATTCACGTGTTACTGAATTTAAAGAAGAATCTAAAGAACATTCATTACATGAATCTAAGCAACATTTATTTCGTAAAGTGAAATGAGTGATGGATTGAGGAAAGACTAACAGAATTCTTCATCGACAGGATGAGAAAGGTGGTGTTCTCTGTTCTAAGAAATATGTTGTAAAAATGTTGGGTGACATGTTCAAAACTTTTCTTTTGTTACATTTGAAATCTCTTTCTGTTGGAAGTTATTATTACAAAGAGTTAACTACATTTTACTTTTCATCCACCCCTTGTATCTTGTATCTTGTATCAAAAATATCTTTAAATAATAAATAAAATTAAATATACCACCTCCATTTACCATTTTTTTTACTTAACTTAAATAATGTATCTACAGTTTTAATTTATAATATGTAATATTGTGAATTTTATTTTAATATCGTATTTTATCAACACAGATCAACCTAACAATAGCCCATTCAAAATGGAGTAGTAGGCATTATTTTTATTTAATGATTTTTCTTGTCTCTAATTTTTTTTTTATTCATCGGATCATACTGCAATTTACATATTACAATATTTTATTAGCTCAATATTTATTTTTGCCCCAAGAAACATTAGTCATAAGTCTCTTTACCTAACGTTCCTGTGGACTTCTTCACTGAAGGAGATGATAAATATACATATGTCATAATGATAAATATACATTCATATATGATAAATATACATATGATGATATTTAGAATTATGTATTTTGCTGTGATTAGACAAGTATAAAGTGAAGTAAGATGTAAAATCAGTATATTTATTTATAGGAAAAAGGAAAGATATAGCGGAAGGTAAAAGAATGAATATAATTGGAAGATTCATTAGGTGTTATAAAATGATACATTTTTTATAAACAATGAAAAATTTAAGAGTAATTTGGAAATCCTCAACCAGTGTCAAATGTATACAGTAATATTTTACATTCTTCTTTTAATTTTTTAAGTGAAACTTGCTCTATTAATTTAATTTCTACAATAATCTTTTTTTATTACAGATTGGCTGTAAGCAATATGCAATTTTTAAGTAATGTTCTTGGTATTAAAGATCCTATACATAAACAAAAGATCGCACTCAAAGCTATGGATGTTGTTTTATTTGGTCCACCAAAAGGTACTTCCTCTATTTATTTTTATGCTTTTTCTTATTAATTTTTGATTTGTGTATTTGAAAATATTTCTGTTTATTTTTAAAAATATATTAACATGTTTTATATCGATTCAGTTCAATAATCCTAATATAGTACCTAGTATACATTCTCACTGTCCCTTAGGTTTTGAATAATGGCTGATAGTATCACTGAGCAAACCTGCATTTGGGCTGATAACTTTTATATATATATATATATATATATATACATGACGGTTATCTGAAAATTAATATACATTTTAGATATGGCGTGCGAGGAGTAGGAGTAATGATCCCATCTTGTACAGCAGTGAAATATGACTGAGAATGCATCTAGCAGTGATAGAAGGAGATGGGTAATGCTTTTACTTTTTTTTTATATCATCACAGTTTAAGATAGATCTGACAGTTGAGATCCTGCAAGTTGAATATAAACCAACATAAACTTTATATATAAAGCCATCGTAAACTTTCTGAAATTTACTAAGAAATTAATGATGGAAGAGGATGTGAAATAGTTGTGGGATGTGGAATGATGTTTAGAAAGAGTGGATCGATGTCCATGTTGAGAAAAGTGGCCGGTTGACTATCATTGATGATGAGAATTTCAAAGATAATAGATTATTTAACACTTAAGTGCATCTTGATTACTTTCTTCAGGTCTGTCACTCGGTCTTTGATTAAGCGATCAAAGTAATGTTTGGGCCATCGTAAATTATATACCTATTTTTTTAAACTTGTTTCTTGAAATTCAAGACACAACAGATTAGGTCGTCGTTAGCCCTTCTTGAGCATTGCAGTATCCAAGGTGATGCTTTAATTGAAGATTATGAGTGATGAGACTGGTTTTAACATGGAAATGTAGAGACAGAAAATCAGTCATCAGAATGCGGGCCTTACTCACATGCCAACAAAATAAAAAAAGGGATTACGTACTTTTTCTCCCAGGAGAATCGTGGCTTCTCTTTTTAGACAAAAGAGGAGGCTTCTCGATCAGTTTTTTGAATGTGTCATAAAATTTAAAAATTAAATTTTAATGTGTCGTGTTTAAAATTTTAAACAAATAAAAATTATAGACAAACATCATGAAGTGTTGAGCTTCAATACAATTTTCTTATATGGTTTAATGCCTGTTCGAAATTAACTTCAACAATTCATGATGAATGTTTGTTGATCCTCCTGAGAGCCTGAATTTATCTCATCCTACAAATTTTCAGTCTACGTGTGCGCTGAAAATTTTCAGCGCACACGTAGACTGAAAATTTGAGGAGAATATTGTCTCCTACAAATAAATTTTTACTGCATTCTGATATCTTCTGCTACATATACTAATAGAACAGCGATTTCAACGACTTGTTTTATTGCATTATTGTTCATTTCAGCCTGCTAACAAAATTTTTATACTAAGTATATATACATATGTATAGGATGTTGATCGCATTAAAATTGTACCATTTCATTTCGTACTTTTGTAGTTAGTGTTTTTACCATGCTCCTTTCTTCCAATGTTAAGAGAAAGTTGTGGGGATGGTAAATTATAGGAATATGCACTGAAAATAATAAAATCAGTTAAAGAAATAAATATTTAAATAATGAAATAATTACATTTAAACTAACTTGATCACAGAATTAAAAGCTGTAATGCTATTTTCTATATTACTATTCTATAGTAGTTTTCAAATCAGTTATAGTCAAGAAAAAATTCACTTAACAATGATTCTCTCTATAAATATATTTTGAAGTTCTGCTTTTTTTCCTAAATATTTTGAATTATTTTTATTTTTTCAATAAGTAAATAATCCAGGAAAATGTTTCAGTCAAATGAGTAAACTCTTTTTTATGTTTTATTTTTTTAAATTCCATTTTGTATACATTTTTTAGCATAAGTCTTTTTTTTTCTAATAATGAATGAGATTGTTTACGATTCATTGTAATTCACAGCTGACGTTTATTTTTGTTTATCTTTGTGCAAAATATCGCTTTTAAAAGCTGACTTTAATTTTTATTATTTATTTAAATGACTTTGATTAGCGCTTTGTTTATATTTCTTTGTTCAGTTTTTATTATATATTATGAAAGATAGTTTCAATGAATCTGATAATAAATGTAGATTTCATACTGAAAAACTGAATTAGTCGTTGTAATGCGTAAAAGTATTTGATTCTAAATGTCTGCTTGTATTAAACTATTCTTAATATGCATTTCTATTTTTAATTCTTTTTTCTCATGGAAACTAAATCTTAAGTTCTAAAACCAAAAATTTTCAAAAATCTTAAGAACTAAATCCAGAAGACTACTTAGAGACCAAAATAGAGAAGTTATTTGTTATATTATGTTGAACTATATTTTTATATAAAAAAGAAACTTTAATATTAAAAGTTAATAATGTAATCGATTATATTAAAGAATGTAATGCAAATATGCAGACCTTAGCCACAGAGTTTTTTACTTTCATGTTTAAACATATCGATAATACTTCCATATTTGATAATGTGTATGCATTTAATAGTTAGCCACACGTCACAAAGACATCCTCAGAGTAGCCAGTGGATATCCTGGGAAGTTTGTTGAAAAGCCCCATGATTATTATACAAGGCTTATCACTAGATATATAAAACATTGATCTTTTTTTATCCCAGGGGGATTTACCTACAGAATATAGATCATCCTACAGGACATTATGGGATATGATATTTATAAACCCTAGGACATCCTAAAGACATTGTCTTGGATCTCTTACTATGATATTCTGAGTAGTGTATCCTTTGGATGTGTAGTTTGTACTCCACAAAACATCTATCATCTATAGAGTATCCAATAGGAACTGCTCTAAGTATGATTATACGTAATGTTATGTTTGTTAGATAATATGAATGAAGTTCTTAGCTGTACTTGTAAGTACTGTATAAATTATACACAATTATTTAAATAAAATTATAAATCGATGGATTTTATTCGTTTGTACAATATGTTCAATAAACTGCTGATGGTATAATTTAGGTAGTCAAAGACAAAAATAATTTTGCTCTGAATGTGACCTCATATAAAGATTGGAGCAAGATATTTTCTACTGCATCGGTGACAGTTGTCTGTAGGTAGCCGGATATAGTGTAAATGCTAGTGGCGGCTTATTCAGTGCCACTGATATATTGCATGTAAATTAAAACTAAAAATTTTAAATTATTGGTATTTGATAAATTTTTTTCTATTTATCAATTTAACTGAAACATAAAACCAAAGTTTTTAAAAATCTTATGCCGTAAAAGATCTACTGTGATTTAAAGTTCTCTTCTGCATAATCTCCTTTGAAACTGTGATCGGCAAAATATGATTTGCCGACCAGAGTGGTAATGTTTTCACCTTCCATCCTGAAGATCCTGGATTTGTATCCCGATCAGGAATGGCATTTTTCAAATGCTATAATTTCAGTTTTGTATTCCCATCAAGCATAATGCTTATTTATGTGTTATAATTTATACTCAAAAAATAAAAGGTGTAGATTTATAAATTGCCAGGCATGAAAAATATATTTTTTAACATTTATTGTAATGTTAATCTTATTTTTTGCATAAAAGAACATTTTTGTATTTGTAGGATGTTGTATAAAGTTGTTTATTAATAAATTTATATATTCTTCTTTTACATATATGGCATATGAAATGGGCATAATTTAATGTTTACAGAAGTGTTATTTTTATTATTATGGCTAACATTTATGTTTATTTTAGACACCACACATCATCTTAAAGATTTAATATTGGTTACATTATTGCTGGGTGCATTAATTGGATGTTGGTATGCGTATCGGCAAAATAAAATTTCAAGAAAACATTTAGGACGTATGATGAAAGATATGGAAAGCTTACATAAAGCAGAAGTTGCTTTAGAAAATTTACAGGTATTTGTTTTTGATTAATTTTTTCTCTTATTTTGGTATAATTTTAGTAAATAATGTAGTCATGGTGGTTCTACTCTTAAATCTGTTCTTAATGATGTTCTGTTTAGTCAATATTTTTCTCTTATGTTTAAGAACTATTATTTGCACGCGTACAGTATGTATTTTTCTTTATTTCCGTTTGCAATGAAATGTTCTTCGATCATCAAGTATAAATCCCATTATTCAGTGTTATTTAAGTGACTAATTTTCAGAATTAGATGCAGGAATTGAATTTCTGAATTGGTGTAAGGTTTTTTTTATGTATTCTGATGATCTATTTGGCCTAAATTGTACTATTACTTTTAAGAGGTAGAAATTATTTCCTAATTCTCTAGATAGAAGTTATTTCTGTAACTGAAAATTAGCTTATTATTATGTTACATTCAACAAGAAAAATAATGTTTAATCGAAGAAGCAAAAACCTTTTTGTGTATAATCTTGAGTAATTTAAACATTTTTGTATTGTTTTAAATGGTGGAAAATTTTATATTAGCTGTTCAAGAAATTGTTTACTGGGTTTACTGTGACTTAACTTAAGTTATGCTTCTTAAGTAGAAATAAGATTATTGATTGGAAGGAAAATATTTCCATTTCTGGAAAGGATAGTATTTTTGTTTTCCAAGTACAAAATTTCTGGATGTTTTGTTAAATACAAACGCTCATGGAATATTCAAAGTGACTTTTTAATAAAAAAAATCAAGCTGTACTGTTTTACTTTAATGTTTCTCAGTAAAACAGTAACCTTTGTCTCCATTATTAATTTTTTTAGTGCCTATCCCATTTAAAATTTGTCATCTGATGAATTTCCTCAAAAAGTCAGAATTGTTTAGCCTCCATAAATAAGAATCGTGTAACCTATTATTTAATAAACTAAAAATTTTAACTTACGCAAAACATTTATTTATGTATGAATGTGCAAAAAAAAGTAATTTATCTTAAAAAAACAGCATTTCCTCTACTAAACAGACAAACAGTAGTACTGTTTTCATATGGTACAACATAATGTGTAGCATGCAAGAAAAGTTTTTCTTTATTACACTTTTATTGCCATTTATTATATTAATTTTAAAACCACTGAACTTTTTGTATCTTTATTTAATGTTTTCAAATAATTTTCAAAACATTTCTGAATTTTTTATTTATTTTGGGCACTTTAAGACCACGATCCAATCTCATCATTTACTTTTTTACCGTTTTCTCAAATCTTCCAATCATTTCATATTTGGATCTGAATTTTTTGTTCTTGGAAACCCTCTAACATCATAATTTTGGTTTTAAAGGTATTTTTAACATCTTTTTCTTTTATATTTTAACATTTTTAAGCATTTTTTAACACTTTTAATACAGTTTATTTCTGTTTTCCTGTTATAGAAAAAATCAGAGATTTGCTTATTTTTTCATTTGTTTTAACCCATTCTAATAAGGTGACCAAAGAACATTAATCCTCACTTTTTCATTGTTTCCATTATTTTTTCCATGTTTTGATATATTTCATTTTTACTTCTAAATTTAAGTATTTTTCTATCTTTTACATGACCTAATATTTTTCTAATTATTTTTTCCTTCCTTTCTATACCTGCATTCATATTTAATCACTCACACATACATAAACTATGTTGTTTTATTATTATACTATGTATGATTTTTCAGTTTTTGGATTATGCATTTTTTATGTATGTATTTTTGATTATTCCTTAAACTTTCTCATATTTTTGAAACCATCAAGTATTACTGATTTTTCTAGCCCATTTTTCTGTTTAAGTTCACCTATGTCAGAATTCTATATCGTTTTTAGTTTGTGTTTTTTACTTTTTTGCTGTTTGTGGGTATTTGTGTGTTTTTAATTCTTGTCATTATTTTTGTCTTTTCGACTGATATTTTTTGTCCAGTTTTATTAGCTATTGTTTACTTTATTGTTATCTTTTCGTTTTTAATATTTAAAAAATTTCACTTTCATCTTTAATTTTGAGTAGTACGTGCAAAGTTTAAAGTTGAAAGTGCAGTTTTTCCAGATAATTTATTTATGATATTTGTTTCTTGTTATAACATTTCAAGATGTATATAATGTAGACATTTATGTATTTGTATTCTGCTGTTTTCAGAAAGAACTGGAACGAGCTCGACAGGAGCAAGAATATGCGACTACAGAGAAGCAAGATCTTGAGAGGAGGTTACAGCAGCAACATAGCAGCGATTCTGAATTGAGAACATCATATTCAGATCTTGAAGTTTCACAGTTGAAGGCTGAAATCGAGGTACCTTACTGTTAATAAATTATTTAAGTTTCCATTTGATTATGTGCTCATGCTATTGATATTTTCTGTCTGGCCATCAAATCGCCTAAGTATTGATAATGTTAGTGCATGTTGGATATACATAATGTTTTTAAATTAGTTATACTAAGATAACATTTAATTATTAAGAAAATAAAGGGCTTAATGAATTTTATAATTTCACCAATGATTACAGTACATTTTCAGTTTTAATGCTGCTTAATTTACTGATGATATGACTGCTGGTAGGCATATAAATTTCATTAAAATGTAGCAACTAAGATGTATGCAGGTGAGAGGGTATGTTCAGTGTTTTTATGGTCTCATTATTTAACCGTCACTGTTAAGACAAATTAAGTACTGTTAATTAACAGGAAGAACCACCCCAAAGATTGTCTGTTTTTGATCAGTAATTTTCTTGAAACTGACTGTGACTTGGAAACAGAAGGCCAAATCAGGGTAGACATCCAGTTGCAGATAACAACCGAATGATTACAGCATTTAGTCTACACTTGTTTTAACTAAAAATTAATTAAACAACCTTAGTTTAGAATTGAGTATTCCCAAGGCTATATAACAAAACTTTTTAGCAACATCTGGAAGTTAAACCAAACATTTTGATTAAGCACACACATGATGAAAATTTCTTTAATGTTAAAAGACAGAGTTACTTTTGATCTGGGGATGGGAGAGAAATATTCTAAAAACTTGAATTTTTTTCTGAAAATGCTATATTTATTAGTGTAGCCTTGTAAGTTTATTATGTTTATAGTGTGTGTTTTAGTATATTGCTTTTAGTAATTACATTTATTTTTAAATGTTTAAAAACTTACAATTAATTAAAACTTTAGTTTTTAAAATCCCTTTTATTTCAAAAAGGGATAGGCCAATATTCTGCTATCTCAAATTTCTTTTTTATTTAATAAAAATTTGTTCATCAATGTTTTATTTACTTTTGGTTTTCCAAGATTTTGATCTAAAATTACTGTTGATTCACAAGTTATTTTTTTATGGGATGTTTATTCAACACGGTCATTTTTTGCAGTACACATGCCATCGCCTTCTAATTTGATATATAAATTACTATAAATTCCTCTCTTTTCCATAACTCTTTCATTATTTGTCTTTAATGAACTGTGGCTCTTCTCCTTTAGCATTCCAGCAATAGATACTGGAAGACCAGCCTTGGCAGCCAATTACCTGCCTGTCGTTCTCATAAAATGACCTCATGCCTGCAACTTTTTCTTTTCTAGGATGTCAATAATGTTCCATTCTACTTTCATCCTTATTTCCTTGTTTCTAACCTTATCTGACTTTATGATTATTACATCAGTCTCAATACTTTATTCATCCTCTTGTTTTCATCTAAATTAAACAAATAACCCTATATATATATACACAGCTCTCCAACATGACAACACGAAACCCACCGGATTGGTCTACTGGTGAACTCGTCATCATACATCAGCTGATTTCAAAGTCAAAATTTCTAAGGTTCAAATCCTAGTAAAGACAGTTACTTTTACACAGATTTCAATACTAGATTGTGGTTCTTTGGTGGTTATGTTTTAGTTAACCACACATCTCAGGAATAGTCAGTCTGAGACTATACAAGACTGCACTTCATTTACATTCATACATATCACCCTCGTTCAATCTCTGAAAGTAATACCTTATGATGGTTCTGGAGGCTAAATAGAAAAAAGAGAGCTCTCCAACACAGCTTTTAAAATTGAATCCTGAGAACTTACTGAGGGGGCTTGAGTGCTCAGTGATACAGAGTAGCTGGATCGACGATATAACCATTTCGGAGCGGTATCTGTGGAGAAGCAGACTAAAAAATGATTCCTGAAAGAGGGCAGCAGCTCTTTCATTAGTTGTTGAGGGCATAGGTCATTTGAACTTAAACGGCCATATCCATATCAACATCACTCAATCTTCTGAGTACTGTGCAGCTGAAAGCAGTGGAAAATTATGGCTGTTTTTTTCCCCAAAAAATTTGGCTCTGCATTTTCATGTGACAAAGATGGAGGCACCTTCCTTGGTAAAATATTCCAGAGATAAATTAGTCCCCCGTTTGGATTTCTGGGTGGGAATTATTAAGGGGGGGGGTCACTAGAAAATTAACAAGTAACCTTCTATGAGTTGGAGCATGGAATGTGAGAAGCACAAAAAAAGTTTGGTCGGGTAGAAAATTTAAAGATGGAAATGGATAGGTTAAATGTAGATGTAGTAGGAATTAGCGAGGTTCAGTGGGAAGAAGAAAATGACATTTGGCCAGGTGATTTTAGAATAACACAGCATCAAGTTCATTGTAATGAACAAGAAGATAGTGAAGAGAGTAGAGAATTTCACAATGCATAGCAATAGAACCATTGTAATCAGGATAAAATCAAAACCTAAGCCAAAATCTATAGGCCTACAAGTGCCCTTGATGATGATGAGGTGAGTGTGTATATGAAGAAATTGATGAAGAATTAAACTCATAAAAGGGAATGAAAATTTAATAATAATTGGAAATTGGAATGCAAGCATTGGAAAAGGCAAGGAAGGAAATATTTTGAGTGAATACGGGCTGGGCAAAAGTAATGAAAGAGGAGACAAAAATTAATTTAAACGTCAGGAAAAGATTTTTGAAAGTATATGTTTGGAGCATCACTTTATATGGAAGTGAAACTTGGACGATCGGAGTACCTAAGAAGAAAAGATTAGAAAGTTTTGAAATGTGGTGTTATAGGAGAAAGTTAAAAATCAGATGGGTGGATAAAGTGACTAATGAAGAGGACTGGAAAATGACATAGAGCACTGGAGTGGTCAACAGTGTGCTTTCGCCATAAAAATGTTTTACAAAATCAATTATTGTGTGGGAGGTGCACAGAAGGAGTTACAACGGCATTACAATTTAGGGTGTGTTCCATCAAAACAGACGATCAAAATGTGGATTAAAAACTTTGAAGACTGGATCGACTCTAAAATAGGAACCAACAGGACAACTGAGAAGTAATTTTACTTCGCACAATATTGAGGCTGTTCATGCTTTAGTCGTGTAGAACCACGGCATTCAGTTTGTAAACAAGCAGCTGTGGTCAGGCTGTCTTGAGAGAGTGTTCGCCAAATTCTTCATTTTGACTTAAAATTTTATCCTTATAGATCAAGAATTGAAGGAGAATGATCACCAGTTCTGTTTTGATTTCTGTCAAAAACTTATAGCAAGCATTAACAAGGACAATGAATTCCTTCAAAAGCTGTGGATGTCAGATGAGGCATATTTCCATCTCACAGGTTACGTGAACAAGCAAAACTATCCTTACTGGGCAGACAGCAACCCTGTGGAAGTTAATGAATGCCCTTTACAAGCAGCAAGGTATGCAGCAACAGTATGGTGTGCAGTTTCATATTTTGAAAATGAGGAGCAGATCACGATGAGTGTCACTTCAGATCGGAATGTTCACATGCTGCAATCTTTTTTTATAGCTGCATTGAACAATTTCCGCATCAGCACAAAGTCTGATTTCAACAGGATGGTGTGACGTCGCACACTGCAAGGCAATCGATGGCAGCTGTGAGAATTGTCTGGTAACCATGTCATCTCAAGATTCAATGACATTCCCTGGTCCCCAAGATCAACAGATTTGTCACTTTTTGAGTTTTTCTTGTGGAGTTACCTTAAGAGTGTGATCTCTAAGAGTCAGCCAAAGACACTAGGTGAATTAAAACAAGCAATTCAAGATGAAATTCGTGGTATCTCACCTGAAATGTTGCAGCAAGCAATGGGGAACCTCAACAGCAGATCGGCAAAGCACATATGCAGAGGAGAACATCTGCCTGATGTAATTTTCAAAAACTGATATTAGGTATTTTGATAATTTGGTGATTGCACGTATGTGTGTGTTTTTAATCGTAAGGTTAGGATTTTATCAATAAATTGTTCTGTTGCATTTTTCAAAACTTTTCATTCTTTTGTATCACCTAACTATCTATGGACTTTTGCTTTGATGAGATGGTTTTTTAATTTAAATCTAATCGCAATTTAATAAAAATTTTTAATGTTGAGAAATAAATGAGTGTAAGTAATTACATTCCATACATTAAATGATAATGAAAATGAAGAAATCGTGCCTATATAAAATTGTAATAATCAAATTAAAAAGTATTACAAGTCGATTTCAATAAAGTAGATCAATGTATTATGTAATGAATAGACTCACATGTGGCATGAAACCATTGTAAATTCACAACAGTTTATTGATGTAAGTGAATGAGTAATTACAAAATTACATTATGAATTATGAGAATGTATAGGTTTTATTTTGGTTTTTTTTGTTCAATTTGTTGATAGATGTTAAGATCAGAACTTCAGCGAGCTGAAGGTGAATTAGAAGATAGGTGTTGGTCACCGCCTGTCGGTTTACAACAGTGGCTTCAACTAACTCATGAAATTGAAAATAAAGCTTACATTAAAAAGAAATTAAGCGCTGAAAAACAATTACAACAGGCAAGAGAAGCTGTAAGTTATATTTTTGTTTAATATATATTTGAAATTAAAATTTTTGTAATGTCAAACCGATAAAAATTTTGTAGTAAAATGTATTTAACAAACTTCAGGTTGTTTTCACTTTTCTTTCTGATCATTCTCAGTAACTGGTGCTGATATTGTTGCACTGGTGTCAGCTGATATTATTGGTGGGGTTTTTTTTTTTGGCAACATGTAATAAGAATGCAGTTGAAAAGTGTACGCGATTTGAATTATATCTATTCATTAGGTATATCTTGTTGCATGTTTTTGTGTATTCACTGCTTCCATTAAAAACTGTATTATAATAAATTGAAGTTTGTGGTTTTTCTTATATTCAATGAAGTGTAATTGTCTAAATTAATTTATATTTATTAAAGATATTATGTAAAGTAAATTTTAAACATTTTTCTCTCCACTGCACATATCCGATTAAGTGGTTATTATATCTTTAAATTATTAAAAAAATATTACATTAATGTGACACATTGTATAAAAAATTGAGATCAAAATTCACAATTTCGTGGTGTATCATAACCTCTTAGAAGTAATTATAATGCGTCATACCAAAGAATTAACAGTAACAATACAATTAACAACAGTAAGGTAACTACTGTATTCCTGAAGAACGTTTTTAGTCTTACGATGGATATTTATTTATGCTGAGTAGAAATTCAAGTTACACATCTCTGTATCGCATATAGTATTTGTTGAAAAGTATTGAATTAATTTATAGGTAATAAATGGTCATCAAATATTACTTATATATTACAGTTATTATTATTATATGTGTGTGTGTGTATATATATAGAGGAAGAAGAAAATTGTTTTACCTTTCATTTGTTGTTTGGTTTTGTAGTGTGAGAAACTTAGGAAGAAAAGATCTAGCCTTGTTGGTGCATTTGTTTCGACGCACGGAAAAACAATAGATGATGTTGACAGGAGTATAGTGGAAGCTAGGTGAGATCAGTTTGATTTTTTATCATCATGAGTATATATATATATATATATATATATATATACTAATAGGTGTACAGTGTACATTAAGTTCCTCGACCAGTATCAGTTGTAGAGTCAGTAAGTCACTCCTGTAGTTGGTACATGTCGGTTCTAGGTTGTAAGTTGCTTCTGAAAATGATATAGTTATCTTCAAGAATAGCAAGTATCCTGGACAGAGTTTTACAGAAAATCGAGGAGATAAGTGGTTTCCCATTGTCTTCACTGAGCCAAATATACTATTTCATATCAGCATGCCCAGCTCACCAAAATGGAGGTGATATCATTTGGCCCTACAAATGATACTGTACCACAATCGCTGGTTGTATATTGAACATCATTACAGTCTTCTGCGTAAGGTGCTTTAAATGCATCACAGTTATAAGAAAGTCTGGGGACAAATTGTGTGCTCCTTTCTATCTTGAAGCGATGCACTTTTTATACCATCTCCGCTAAACAGAGTGCATTATATTTATTTTTTCGATTATATGTATTAAATTTGAGGTAAAAAGTGAACATAAAAAGAAATTATATTAAGAAGTATGTTTGATATAGTTATTATATCAATTATATCATCATATGTTATTGAATGCTTAAAAAGTTAACATGCTGTTGTATTCTTTATATGTATATCTAAGTATTTACATAGTAATTTCTGAAAGGCTTATCTGATGATGGTATTTTTAATGCAAAAATTATAAAATAAAAATGTCACATAAAATCGTAAGAAATAAATATCCCTCTATAAAACAAAAGGATTTGTATTAAATGTTAAATAGTTTTTAAATATTAAGCTTAAATGTAACTTGATTAATTATTTTTATTTTTTTTACCAGTGTAAAAAACATAATTTTTATAATTTTGGGCATTTCAAATAATGAATATGTTTTTAGCCTAAGAATCATTTATTTCTTAGCTTTACGAAATTTAGAAAAAGATATGAAAAATTGGTTGTAGAAAATGATTTATTAAGTAAATAAATTTTACTATTGTTTAAAAAATTTACATAATAAATAGAAATTAGGTGCTCGGGAGAGTTATTTTATCAATAACCCAGTAAAGTTTTCTTTTTTTTTTATTTCTTTCATCATCTAACGAGAATTTTATTTTATAGAAGTATACTTATTAGATAAAAATTGATAACATTGTTTATATTTTATGTTTTATGTTTAATATTTGGATCAAGACAGACCTCAAAGTTTGAAAATTACTGTATAAATATGTTTTAAATTATTTTTTTTACCCCTGAAGATAATGTTATGGCCAAAAGTACTCAAATTATTCTTAATTTTATCAATAAAAGATTCATTTTATTAAATAATATTAATTTATAGAAATTAATATTTTTTAGTTAATCCTTTGTTTGCCATCTGCTCAATTTAGGAGCTCAGCGGTAACCTGGGCTCGTGCCCAAATCAATTCAAATTTACGTATAACATAAAATTTGATTAAAATCAGTTCTTTTTACATTAACTTCTACTATCAGTTAAGTCAACTCTTATTACTGGTTGAATTTGCACGGGTAGTTGTCTGTGGCATCAGGACCATCTGTATTCAAACTAAAACATGTCAGCAGTAGTTGATAGCAAACAGGTACATCCTCGCAGTTATAAAAATAATGATGAGACTTGATATACTTGTTAGATATAACGTGAACTGTAAGTCCACTTTAGCTTTATTAGGTTTTTAAATTTACATTTACTATCCGTCTAACCTTTACTTTTATTATTAAATATAAAGTAAACACTTTTGTTTCTAAATAATAAATAATCTCTCATAACAAGTGGAGGTTATTCATTGTCCTTTGATCGAAAGGGATTAAATTTTTTGATTAGTACTATCTGTCTCAATCTTTGTTGCTGTTAAGCGCTTTAAAGCACTTGAGGTATAAGAGATGTGCTAGTCGTGAGTTGTATTCTCTGAGCACATCTCATTATACATTCAATCCCTGTAATGAACAAAGTAAAGGTGACACTCCTAGGGCTGAGTATGACCTGCATTTCATTCAGCTTGGTGTACTGATATTTTACAGTATATTAAGCTTGGTTAGAAAGCTATGGGAAATCGCTTTACTACTCACTTTTCTTAATAAGTCTGGCATGCGTTGCTTGTTAAGTTGAGAACAACTATAACAAAAAGCAGAGTTGGATCGTTTGTAATTGAGCTTAGGCTTGTATTCTTCCAGAGGAAAATAAATAAAGTAATACTACAGCGACCAAATTCATCCAGATTTTTACACACTATCCATTATTTTTTTTTAGTTGCATAAAAAAAGATATATAGTATTATTTGTTTCATTCAATCTTTTACTACATCTATTAAAAACATAATTTTTTATACTTTGCTATATTTAGAAACATTTACTTAGAAAGTAGTTGTATAAGGTGGTACCAAAAAAAAAACAAACTGAGAATTATTTTCTGTAGGCAATTGGGTTGGCATTGCTGTCCTCTCATGTTAGGTACGTTTACTAGGCACTCTTCCTGCTGAGTTGGCCAGGTAGCGTTCATGAGAAACTGTCATAACAGACAGAATGATTGTTTTCTTAAGCGCTTCCCAAGGCTCTCTGCAATTTCACAATGGCAAACTAAGGAACAACATGTAAACATCAAATTCTGTTTCCTATTAAAGAAAACAGCAGGAGAAATGGCTTCAGTGCTTTGAGAAGCTTATTTATTGAAAGGAAGCTCTGAGCTAGACAAAATTTTATGAGTGGTTTACCTGGGTTCAGAAGTGGCCAAATGTTACTTGAAGATGAAACCTGTTTGGATCACCCCTCAACATCCAGAATGGACAAAAATGTTTAAAAAGTATGCGATACCGTCATGTTTGATTGTTGCAGAACAGTTGATGAATCAGAGGAGATAACTGGAATTTCTTGGAGCTCATGCCAAAGAATCCTAACTGAAGATTTGAACCTGAGATGTGTCATGGCAAAGTTGTTTCCATGACTGCTTTCCGATGACCAGAGGGAAAACTGTCTGAGCGTGCCAGGAATTAAAAGAACAGACGCAAACTGAACCAGATTTTTTTGTCAAAAGTCATAACACGGGATAAATCTTGGTGTTATGACCCTGATACAAAATAGCAGTCCAGCCGGTGGAACATAGCTTTATTACCAAGACCAAAAAGAGTGCAGCAAGTGAAATCAAATGTGAGGTATATGATGGTTTGTTTTTTGATATCAGAGGTCATCACGTTGAGGTTTTTCCTCAGGGCTACATAGTGAACTAACATTACTATCTGCAAGGACTGAAGCAAATCGTGAGACATTGAGAAAAAAATGACCTGAATTATGGCAGTCGGGGGACTGCCTGGTTCATGGCCACACCTGCCCACACAGCATTGAAAGTCAACCAGTTTTTGACAAAAATAGCATGCCAACTGTTTCTTACTCCATTACTTGCCTAACCTAGCCCCCTGCAACTTCTTCTTATTCCCAAGAATGAAGACAAACTTAAAGGGAAAGCATTTTCAGGATATAGAAGAGGTTAAGAAAAAAAATCTCTGGAGACACTTAAACAGCATTAGTTAAAAAGAATGTAAAGAATGTTTCAAACAATGAAAAAACTTTAGTGCATATCATCGATTATCAAATAGTGGACAGTATTTTGAAGAGGATACATTTTTTCAAGGTGTTATCTTACATAAAAAAAATTTAAATAAATATTTCTAGTTTATTTTTTGGGTCCTCCTCTACAGTCTACAACATTGATTCTCAAACTTTTTCACCCACCAACCACATTGAGAATCAAAAATTTCTAGTGCCCCCAAAATTGTTAAACTTACCATCTTAAAAATAATAATTGCAATTGCTGTTTTTAAGGTGCGCACCTTAAAAACAGCAATTCCAATTATTGTTTTTAAACATGGCACATCCTATTTCTGAGTTGAAACATACAATTTAAAATGAGAGCAATTAAAACACATATTTAATCATATTTGGAAGTATTTTTATTAAAATTGCTTTAAAAAAATTACAGTTGTATCATAGAGACATGGGGAAAAAAGAAATTAATGCATAAGCTTTTAAATGATTTTAATGCAGTTTACTGAAAAAAATTTGTTTACCCTATGCGCTCGATGAAAAGATTGAAAAAAAGCTGTCAAATTTTTAGAACTTTTCTTTGCACTGATTTTTTTTTTAATTTGATGATTTTTGAAATCTGAAGTATACTGTCAAAAAGTAGAGTATTCAAGCTTTAATTTTTTTTTTTTTTTTATTAGTCTCTAACTCTTGGTCTCTTATAAGTCTTGGTTGCAAAGTTAAAATAGTTTGAATATAATCATTTTTTATCATAAAATATAGGTGTCCCTTTAATTTGTTGTACCAGTGTAGTGTAGTAGGTATTTAATTTTAGTTCGAAATATCAGGAAAACATAATTTTTGCCTTTGTTATCAGCTATTGTTTTCCTAGACCGCCTGAATGTCCCCAATTTTCTGTTTGCCTTCTACTGCCTCCCCTTCACCCCTAAAGGCCTCCAGCACTCATAAGGGGCCATTATCACCCACTTTGAGAACGAATAGCCTACAACTTACCTCAAAATAACGTAAAAATGTGTAAAAACGTTTGTTTGTTTTTGTATTTTGATGTATAACTGTATCTCATCTTTGGTATATTTAATATCAAGAAAAAAAATGTTATTTCATTAAGAAAGACATTTGTGTTTAATATAAAAAATTCTGTTGAGTAGGTTTTCCTTATATTTCAGCCTTACGTTTAACCATTTTTATAATGTCCTAGAAATTTCTAAAATCCGTTAACAAGATAATGATATGAAAAACATTTTTCTAATCACTTTTATAATTGTTACTGTAGTAATAGATTTATCTTATTAAAGTTCAGTGTAAAAAATTTCTGTGCTTACATTAATGGAGGTACAGTAATTTTTTTTTATTTATTTTTTTTTATTACAGGACATCATTAAATGAAGTAACACAGGAGCTGGCAGAACGTGTACATAGGTGGAAGCAAATAGAAATGATGTGTGGTTTTAATATAATTAACAATAGTGGTTTAGCTGTTTTAGAATCTGTTTTATATCGCAATGCAGCCAATGGAAGAGGCATTGGCCTTAGAGGTATGCATATTTTTGTTTTATTTTGTCCATTAGTATATGTATACATAATCATTTAACTAATTTAATTGAATTCTTGTTATAATTTAATGTTTTCTTCCTTTTATGTAGTAATCATTAGTATTCTGAGCACGATGCAGGTCATAATGTTAATAAAATCAATCGTCAATATCTGTGACTATCGCCAGTTAATCATCAGATTTCCTTCTTCATATTTTAATTTGTTTTATCATCAGGTATTCCTCGATTATTAATAAGAAAACAATTAATAAAAAGAAATTAAATGGACAATTTTTTTAATATTGCATGTTTAATACACATCACAGGAAGTGTTAAAAATATTATATTTCTGCCTTATGCTTTGTGGCAACATTTTTAACCATTGAATTACACATTTTTTCCACTAAAGTTTTCTCTCAATTTACAAAATAAACATAGTTTTCTGTAAACAGTTTGAGATGTGTTCAGATTATTTGGATTTGAAAAAGAATTGTGATTTGATAATATCCCAGAAAAAATTATAACGTATCAAATCATTTGGGATGCAGCTGTAATTCAGTTCTTTTGTATCATATACCTTCAACCAAAGTTTTGAATGGATGGGTAGCCTCTAACTTGAACATTATTAGGAGGTGTCCTATCCTATTGCAAATATAGGGGCAGTAGATGTGAAATCCATGATCAATTAATAGCTAATGACCACAAGAATAACAATATAATGAATTTATCCGTTAGATTTTTGTTGAAGAAATAAGATGCTAATTGTTTTTTGTGATCTCACACCAAACATGTACTCCACATATGTTATTCTCCTTCTTTATGGTAACAAACATATTCATCAGACCGACAAACACGCAGTTACAATGTTAATAAATAGTTTATCAAATGACAAGAATATAATTATGTAGGTCATTCAATAATTTAAAAGACAAATGACTGTAGGAAAATTATTATTTACTTAATACCAATGAAACTAATGCTACTTTTGCTGATGCTACTCAGTTTTTTAATTCCAGTAGAAAAGAATCATTAATCTTGGTGTCTGAGCCATTCTTGTATCACACTTGACAGCATGTCAAGTGTAACAATGAGCATCATTGTTACCCAACTCAATGGCATGTAAAGATTCTGGTAGAGGACAAAAAAAGAAAAATCTGTTGATGCGAGATCAGGTTTGAGAGTGGGTGCAGCATCACCCCCAACCCAACTTTTGAATAGCTTCCTGTGATTTTTAAGCAGTATTGAGGTGGGTGTTATCATGCAGAAGAATTATGACTTCTGAGAAAGGATCAGGACATTTCTTCCTTATTCACTTTATTTTGTAATTACAATAATATTCACTGTTAATTGTATATTTTCTTCTAAATAATCACAATAAATTGAGTCTTTGTAGTTCCAAAACACCATTACAATTATTTTGCCGGCTGACACTTATTTTAAATTTTCTTCCTTGTGGCCAAACTCAGATGTTTCTATTCTGTACTCTTGGCATTTGGATTTAGGCTCATAATGATGAATCTAAGTTTTATCTTAAGTTATTATCCAATTTAAAAGAGCATTATCTTCTACTAAAAACCAATGTTAAGTTTCAATTCTAATTGTTAATTCAAGGGCATTTGTGATTTTGAGTCAACCTCCTGCAACCCACCTTGAACACATTTTTCAGTATTTCAGTTCATCATTGATTATGAAATGGACAGGGTAACACTCTTATTACAAATTCCAAAAATTTCCCAAATTTTTATGCATCTATCTTTGTGAAAAAAATCATTAATGTGATTTTGCAAAACATTACTCTAAACTTCCACCAGACTTCTACTTCAATGAAAATTGGTGACAGTTGTTCTACCAGAATTAAACTGTTTAATTTACTTATAAAAATTTGTACAGTTAATACAGTTTTACCACTCTGTTTTAACAGCTACAATGAATTTTGATTAATTTTATATGTTCAGAAAATGAAAATCCTATTGCACATTCTGAAAATTTTTCAAACACATCTTACATTTTGAAATAAAAATATGTGATCAATATGTTGATGAATTACTTGAATCTTTAAAAAAAAATTATATATATGTATATAGATAGAATAATTATTACAAATTTTATACCTTTTATAATACTAGTTAATGATTTTTTTAATAATTTTTGTTATATTGTAACGTTGTGATACATTAATACTGTTTTCACAAGGAATGAGCATGGATTTTTATGAAGAATTTTATATACCTGTTGTTCAAACTTCTTCCATGGCTTTGTCGACCCGTAGTGATTTTATAAATTGTTCTCAAGAAATCAAAAACACAACCTCACAATCAAAGACAACTATTTAGTTAGTTATTAAAATAAATTAATGTCAAATAAATTTTTTTTCTATAATTCTAAATTTTGCTGATTACAGAAATAAAGATATTCAATTTTTTAAAGATTTGTTTTCATTCTTAATTATTGAATTAATCATTATATATATAATGCACTTACAGATATTCGGTTACATGGAGAAAATCTGCCTTCAATTAAAAATGTCCATTTGTTCGGCAAATTTCCCAGCTAACTGAGTTCTTTATAAATGTTTATACATATTTTTTTAATGATATAGTAAAAAGTTTATAAAATTTGTGCTATAATAAATTACTACCAATCAAAAACAAAGCATAAATAAAGTTTTTCAGTCTGAAGGTCATTCAGTTTTTTAAGATTACAGTTCCTTAACTGAACCGGTCTTAGATTATCTGACCACTAGTGAAAGTCAAGACTGTAGAGAAAATTCTGTAATGGAACAAGACTTGAAGAAGAATTTTGACACGAGGCTTGTTTAGAATAGAAATCAATGTACAGTACCTGTCATGTAACGATAAGCTTGGATGATCAGCCTGCACATCACCATTATATTATTGTTCTCTGAAACATTGACACACCATGATTAGTCATCTCTTATTAGCATAAACAACATACGTCAGGTAGTAATTGTTGCTACTCCAAGCTCCCTGTTACTTGGCAGCGACAATATAAATGATCAAAAAACTTTACAAGAGTAGGAATATGTAAGAGACAGTGCTGTCGATAAATATTGTAAACAATGATGATTGAGAGTTAAATTCTTTGGAGTAAACAAAACTGATAAAGACTTAAGAAGGAATTATTCTTTTGGCATAAAAAGCTGAAACAACCATCAAAAGCAGATCATAGATGTATTTACACTTTTTACTTTCTAATATAATGAAATGATAAATCGAAGAATTTTCATTTTAATTCATAGCATATCTAATATTTCATTAATTATAATAGAAATTGTATTTACAATGGCTTACAAGTAAACGAATAATCACTTGCTGGATTCAGTGTTGTACCAGTATTAAATAAATTCTCCATGTTAGCAACACCAACGCAAGACATCTTCTGTCTCTGCTGCTAATTACTACCATGCTGTTTATATAGTTCTGTAATGATTGTATAATTCATTGATTTGTGTTGTAAATTTATTTATTCTGGCTAGATAAATTTAGACAGTTTTTACCATTTAAAGTATATTTAAGTTTTAAAATGATTTGATATAAAACAGACATTAAGTTTTGACATAAATATTAATAAATAATTAAAAAATAGTAACAATTCTTACTGCAAAAAAACAATAAATACAGATTAATTATAAACTTTGATCTCCTGTATTCATTTTTTAGTAATAAAAAATATTGCATATCAGTGCACAGTTCTTTTAACAATAGATAATTCATGCGAAAAATATGAGTGTAGATTCTTTTAGTAAAATATATTTGCAAAATTTTACTGAACTTTTATAAAGAACTTATTTTTTGTACCACGTTGTTTAAAGATACCATTAAAAAGAATCCACTAAGTGTTTTTTATTTGTGATTTTTAAAAAATAAATTTTGATATGAAACCATGAAATCGACAAAAACATTTTCTACATAGTAATATTCTTATTTCAAAACATCTTTCTCCATGTTCCAATGATTGCATGGTAACAGGTTATTTGTTTTATTGAATGTCCTACACACCTGCATATTATTAAACAAGAAAATACTATTCAGATGATCTTTCCATTTATATTTAATGTATTTTTATACAATCACTAAAAATAAGTTGTATTTTAAATCTAAAAAATTAGTTCCTTTTAAATATGTACAATTAAAAAAAAAAATTAGACAAGTTATAGCATGTTAAAAAGTAGTTACATGATTTACAGATTTAACCGTCAAGAGAAACAAAACTAGGTTAGATTATATTAAATGAAAATTAAATAGAGATTTTATTTATTTGATAAGAGATTGCATTAGCGAGTAATATTTTGTCAGATAATATATTACATTCTTAGAATTGTTATCGGAATAGTAATCAATACATTAATTAACAGTATAATTCTTATGTGAAATAAAACTGCTTTGCTTTCTTATAGTAATAGCTGGCAATTCCATGTAGCAAACCGGCAGTTTTATAAACTGAACTTGTTCATATACTTCTGACAAAACTGTATTTTTTCACGATATTAAATAGACTGTCATAAACTATTTTTACTACAAACAGATCTGAAGACGAGTAGAATAGAAAGAAATTCATGACAGAAGTTTATTAAGTTACAAACTAGATCAGTAAGTCATATATTAAGACGTCACATTTTAGTTAATTTTGAAATGGATAAATGGTTAAAACTGTGAGAGGAAGATAAACATTGAAATTTAGAAAATATTTAACTGGTATGTTGGATGTAATAATTGTGTAGACTCTAAAAGATAACATAAAATAGATAACATAAGAAGTGAAGAACAGCATTAAACTATTGTGGTGAATGATGACTCGAATAAAATTAATTTATACTTATTACTTTTTTTAAATATTTTTAATGCTATTGAAAATAGTAATTTAAAAAAAAATTGAAACACCATATTAAAAATTTCACAAATATTAATTAAAAATGTTCAAATATTCTTTTGAAGCGTTCTTTTTAATATGAAATTGTATAAAAATTATAAACAGTTGAGATTATGACATAATTATTATAGATAGAAATACAAGGTATGAGTAAGCATTTTGTGAAATTAATGTTTTTACATCAACAGCTACAAAAAAAAAAATTGAAATATTACTGAAACTTTTCAAAAAGTTTAAAATACATCAAACAGTCTTGTTAAGGAATTATTATTATAAATTATTTTTAAAATTAAATTACATTTAATTTCATTCTATTATTTTCACTCATAGAATTGCAGTATCACCTTAATTTTTTTTTAATGTTTTTCTGTCATAATTGCAAAACAAGCCATTTTCCGACCTCTGTTTGTTATTTATTTTAATCTTTAGAATGTATTCTGGTTATCCACCTCATCCAAAACTTGCATTTTCTTCTGTTTATAAATGCACCTGTCGAGGTATGTTAAATTGTTATTCAATAACTGAAAAAAATCAATAACTGGATGTGCATTTTTTTTTTACTGTTAAACATTCATCATCAATATTTATAAAGTGATTTCTCATCAAAGTAGATAAGGTAAACTTTTTATTCATTTGAAAAATATTATTTTTAGTTTCTTTGAAATATAGCAACTGTAACCTTAGTGTTATCCAGCGGAGAGGGATTGCAGCTGTTAAGGCAGCAGCTTAATTATCTACAAGTGAAGCAAAGCTGCTTATTCGCTTCTAAAATACAAATTGATGTAATACTCGTAATTCATGTCATAATGAACAATTGAGACTACTGTTCTTTCTTTACGCTTAAATATTTAAAATTATATAAAGATGTTATATTGTTCCGGTTGCTGAATTTATTTACTTGTCTTATTATATTACATGCAGTCAGATGTTTAATTTATTCATTTTATATCGCAGGTCGTATGAGTAGCAGTCAAGATGATTTAGATGACGATGCGAGTTCATGCTCGCCATCAACAGGTAAGCGATCTTTGTTACTTACGTCTTCAACTGCTACTGATGATGAATATAATTCTGATTGTTAATTTTATTTATCTGTTTACAAAATCTTAATGTGTCATCAAAATTGTTATTAGTTTTATTTTAATTTTTTATAAGTTTATTGAATTATTATTTAATCCAAAAGAGTGTAGTACCGAGTGGTTTTGATTTTATGTATAACAGTTATATGTAATGCATTAATATATTGATTGAGTTGTATCGCATTAATTTATTGATTTTTTTACTCGCTTCTGAGTTATTGAAATGACAAAATTTTAGGTTAATCAAGAGTACTTATGTTTTAATTTATAATAATCAATTCATCTTGATACATATGTCAAGATGACTTGTTAATATACGTATTTTACTGATCGTGAAACTTAAGTAATGCTGGTTATTTTAAATAAAATAATTCTTTTAAACAGTTCAAGTTTAACTTAGTTTCCTTGTTTAAATTAGTTTTGTTATGCCATATAGTGGGCCTGGATTATACATATATATTCTGCCTCATGTATAAAGTTTTCTTGCTTATGTAGTACATTGCTGCAAATAAATTTAATGGATCAAAAAACAAAAACAGATAACATGAGCGTTTTCTTTACTCTTGGTTATTTAAATTATTTAATTGATATTTTAATTATTTAAATATTTATATTTTGTCTCCTTTCTGTTGGTGATATTAAGATGTAAAGTTATTTTAAAATATAGAATAACATATAATGTTATTATTGCCTTAATCATTAGATTTATCTTCCTTTATTTAACAAAAAATATATATAGCAACAAATTTAAATAATCATTGGCTTAGAATTTTCCTATTACATCTCCAGTAGTATTTTCTCATTTATGATCTTTAGAAAATTTATTTTTATCCTAATTTTATTTATGTTTTCCCTTTTTTATATCTTAAGTATAAATTAAATAATTTATTAAGTAGTTTGTAGGTGCATCTGAGACAATAGATTATAAAGCAGTTGTAAAGCAACTTCCTATTTTAAATTATTAGTAGCTTTACAATTTATTCAACTTATTGTTCAATTTTTGTGTAACAAATGAAAATTTGTAGCTAACAAAGTAAGAAATTGGCTATCGTGTTAAAGTAGGAATCTGTATTTCTTACAAGTCGTTATAAACATTTGGGAATTTCTACGACTGATTCATCATGAACTGCTGTGATATATCGACCACAACCCGCTGTATTCACTCTCTGGTAGATCAAAGAGTTAACTTTTGTTGCAATAAATCTCCTCATTCACTTCTTTAAGAAAAATTTCTAAATCATATGATCAGGACTCTGTGTGGGCCATTCATATTGATTACAGCCTGATCGAGCCAATAATCTGCAAACTGCTTTTTGAGACGAGCACAGATGGTTGGTACAAATTGTGGTGGAACATTAAGTCATGCATAAAGATGAAGTCGTTCAGGCCATCTTCAGTTTTTACAGTAGGCCAAATATTGTTTTATAGCACAGTAGCCACTGCCTGTGCACTAATTATGCTTCTCTACATTGTGATCTTAAGGATATATTTTTAGCTGTAAAAACAACTGGCGGTCTGTGAATGTATTTTATATGAAAATAGATCACTTTATTGCTCTTAATCATTTCAAAAAACTGGAGCTACTCGGTGTACTGACCAAGCATAATCTTCCCATATTGTATCCGATGATTATAATCTCATGCGGATTGTTCCCAGTAATATTGGAGCTTCTGAGAACAGAAGTTTTAAGTCCCTCTTCAGAACTGTTTGGGTTGAAGGACAAGGTTCCACAAGATATTTATATATCAATTTGTTAGAATTTCTGCTGAATATATTATTTTCCCTTGGATTTGATTGTTTACGTATCACTGTCACTGTCTAATATCATGTACTTATCGGCGTTGCGTACTAGAATAAAACATTCTGTTTCATTAAAATTAGTCACCGACTAGAAAAGTTGATAATAAGTTAAAACAGGAATTTACTTTAAACCATGACGTACATTCCCTCATGACATGATGAATCAGGATAGAATATTTTAAAGATAGAGAGCTATGAAGGAAGGAAAACATACTAGCTATCAAAGCAATTTTTAATTAAATGGATCTTTACTAGTCATTGCTGGTTATGTTGGGTTTTTTCAATTAGCTGTATACTTTTATCATTTCTTCTGGCTCCATCCTAAAAACATTCAGTGGCTTTAAAGTCTGTGTGAAAAATTTCCTTACTTAGTTGTGTTACAACATGAAACACATAAAATTGTGTTTGATGTTGGTTTCACGCATTGTTTTGTAATAGTTACTTTATGTTTGTATTGATAAGATGCTGAAGAATGGTGTATCGTAAAACTAAAAGTTATTGTTAAAATTTTAATATTATTTTGATCCTTGTTAGTAAAATTAATGTGGTTCTTATTTGAAAGTTTAGATTTGCGTTTTTAATAGTTGACATTTTTATTCTGTCAACTTGCAAGTATGAATTTAAGTTAAAATATGTATTTTTTGAATCTAGATTTTTAAAGGGTTTCTTTTCTAAAATTACATTTGAAAATTTAATTAAAATTTTAAGTATAAAAATGTTTACTATATAATGGACATGGAGTATAATTTTATGAAGCAATTATTGCATTTACTTTATTATGGGCAAAGGGGTATTTTATATGTAATATTGTATGCATAAATAATGTTATTTTTTAAAGAATTTTTTATCTTTAAAAGTAATTAAATGCACATTTTTACAGCAAAATTTTTGCCTCCTTTTGAATTTCTTTTTATAATTTTGTCATTTGTGTTTGTTTATTGATGTTGAAAACTAATGTATTTTTATAATTAATTGAAATAATGCGAATTTTTAATAGGAAATTTAATTACAAAAGCATGTAACGGTAGATTGCTAGTGCCTCTTTCAATTCTTGTTAATTAATGAAGTGAACTTTGTTTTTAATGTATTTCTTAATCATGGATTCTGTTTGTTTCATTTTCTAAACCTTTTCTCATTGTGCATGGGTTATATTCATCTTGATGTTTTTAATTTATTTATATTTTTTTTCTATTTTAGTTTTGATGTTTGTTTTTTAGTGAATAGTTTATGCGTGTACTTAAAATAAAATGTAAGATTATAGATTTGATTATTTTAATTATATCATGAAATTTTTTTTTATCTTTAAATGCCCAGCCTTGATGAATGAGAGTGGAATAGTATTTATAAATATAAATAATAGTAATTAAATCATGTAAACTACATATATTTTTTGCATGCTTGCTAGAATAAAACTGTGTAGCATTAGAAAAAGCCCCCTAAAAAAAGTTAACAGAAATTCATAAAATAAAACAAATTATTTTATTTTTTAATGTTGTATAAATATTAAAATATTAAGTACAATCTTAATTTTTAATATAAATCTAGTTTTATATACTTTATGATAGTCGGCATTGATAGTTGAGATAAGAGGTTTTTTTACAAGAGTTACACTGTTCTCATCATTAATGCAAAGCTATTGTTTAATCCTCTACTATGTTGGGTTTTTTATTTGCTGTTTTACCTATTCTCAGTTAAGTAAATTAACTAAAAAAAATTACAAAAGTAAGTAAAAGTTTTTTTAATCTGACTGCAGTTATTTTAATTCTTTTTCCAAACCAAGCGTTTCTGTTATTTTTGTTATTTCAAGGCATTACTTTCAAAACACCCTGTTTGCATTGGATATTTGTAGGTTTGTTTAGTATGGTTATATTTTTGTACTGTAAACAATTTAAAAAACCTAAATTAAACAACAATTTGATTATAAAGATTTTCGTTGATGCATGTATTTCAATCATTCATGTTCTATTCTGTTGATGTGTATAATAAAACCGAACAAAAAACAAAACCATTAGAAACAACTGTTAGTACCAGATTTATATAATTATAACCTGTTCTTTACAAACCTGTCGCTCTTATTTTCTATAAATATGCATACTTACTGTAATGGTTTTTATTTGTATGTATGACATTTTCAGACAAACTAACCATATAAATAGTGAACTGTATTAGTTTAGAAACATTCTTTTTTTTTGTATTAAATTCATCTCTTCAACCTTTTGTTAATTATATTTATATAAATGTAATATAATTATATTATATATAAATAATATCATATTAATACATTTAGAGGAGTAAAATAATAATAAGTTTATAAATAAAACATTTAAAAATAGAAAATACAAATTATATATATTAGAAAAAATTATAAACCTCATGCAGTTAATGGTTGACTCATATAAAGCCAAAAGACATAACATGTAATTTATGTTCATGTTATTATGAACACAGTATGTTATTTATTTTTGTCATTGTTTCATGTATTTTTGAACCCATTTATCAAATAGTATTAAAGTACATTTAGTTTCCAAAAAAAAAAAAAAGAATTAATGATGTTTATTGTAAGTGATAAATATCCATAAAATAATTGTGATGTTAGTTACGGTATTTAAAGATGTAGACTTATTTTTTTAAAATTTATTCTAAACTATTCAAGAATAATCTATTAAAAAAACTATTATAAAAAAATTGATTAAAAAAACTTTTTTTTAAATTCATTGCTATGCCAGTTCCTAACGTGCATTATATTCAATAAATTGATGTATAACTAATATAAATTTGAAGGCATTTAAGAAATCTGAAGGTTAACAAAAAAGACAGATTTATCAGAGTTATGTTTCAGTTTTCACAAAAAACAAAATTCCATAGAAAAAAATGTAAATGAAGAAACTGAAAGCAAACCTTTGTTGAACAATGTAAGAACGTAAGAACCTGGTGCGATTAAGAAAGATTGTAACAATACATTCGGCTCCATTGTCAGAAACAAAAATATTCTATATATATCATGCATGTCATCAAGCACAAATATGTTGTGTAACCAAAACATAAACTAGAATTTGAGACGTGTAAATCTCAAAGAGTTTAATTTGGTTGTTAAAAATAAACTACTTGATGCAGTGTCAAGATTTTTGATAGGAATCGTATAAAGGGGTTGGTATTTATCCACTTACATAGCAGTTATTCATTAATGCAGCTGCCTGTCACATTTCCAAATAATTAGTAAACATCCCTTGTAGTGCATACTTGTAAAGGTGATGCTTGTATGTATGTTAAATTAGTGTATCTTTCTGGAGAAAGTGTTATAATAAAAATTAAAACATCTTCTGAATCTACAATAATTTCTGTTTAAAAACATGAAACATTTTTATTTTATCTTCCTTGATTAATTACAACTCACAAAAAAAGGTGTCAGTTTTAGCTGTTTTTTTTTTTTTTTTTAAAAAAGAAATAAAAATGTTTACTTTTAAGAGGTCATTTATTCATAATTTTTCAGTTGTTTTCATCAATGTTCTATTGTTTTTGAAGGGTGCAAAGCAATTTCCATGAGAAAAAATTATCGTTTATAATTAATTAAAAAATAATAAAATACTTTATTTCAATGTCGTTCTTAAATATTGTGGAATTTATAATTTGACTGTTGCAAGTAGAAAAATTTACTTTTTAAAACTTAGCATCATCTAAAAGCTTGAGAAAATTAACACAAAAATCTAACATATTTCAATGGAAGAGAAGTTGCACACCACTTTAGAGCAATCACTATTACAGTGTAAGTACTGTTAAACTATTTTGTGGATTTATCTGTAGAGAATAGCAATATTTTTTTTATTTTCTATGCCAGCAACAAAAACTGAGTGTAATAAATAACCCCTATTAACTGTGTAGACCCCATTGCTATTATTTGATATTGTTCTTGATAGGGTTGACTGTTTTACTCCTCCCTTTTTTATCCATGAAGCATTACTGTTGTGTTGGAATGGGTTTGACCATAGATTTCTCCAGAAATCTTGTATTGCTTTTTTTTGTTTGGAGGCACTGTTGATTTTTTCCATTTTATTTAAGTTGTTATAAAAAAGTTTTTCATTTGTGTAAAAGAGATTACTTTGTGTTTTCCTATCATTGGACACTGTATGTCTGCTTCACAGACAAATTTATCTTCCTTGGACATATTGCGTTAGTTTTCCAATGTCTCTTTAGTTTTGCTATTTTATTTTCCAGTCTTATCTCCTATCTGGGTTTTTGCACAGCTTCATCATTCCTTTTGCGGTTCAAGTCGGGCAGCTTCTGGTTGTTTTTGACAACTCCTGAAGCAGCACAATATATAAGAGTGTGAATGCCTCTTATTGAACTTCTTTTGTCGATATATTTTAAGAGGATTTTGTTCATTGTTTCAATTTATTTCTTAGTTGATCCATTGAAAATAATTTTTGGAATTTGTGGTTTATTTAAAGGGTTGTTGTCAGTCCATTTGGTGATGTTTTCCTCTAGATTGCTTGTTAGACAATTTTCTATGGTATTCTGTATTTGATTTCCTGTTGCAGCCATTTTTATTTCTGTTGCAAGTGCATGTATTTCAGTGTCTTGATATTCCTGCCTCCATGATTCTTGATTCTCAGTGTAATTTTGGTTTTTCTTTCTGTTTGGTGTGTGACTATTTCCCCCTTAAGTCTTTGCAGTTTGTGATTTGTGAGCCTATTATTCCTGATTATGGCCCTTTTCTGATCTGTTAATCTTTGTTATGCAACTATTTGTGCTAAGTGTGGATATTTTTGGATGAAAAATTGTTGTATTTGGGCCCTGTAACCTGTGGACACTGTCTCCATTTGTGTTGGTGTATAGTAGCAACATATGACACGGTGGTTCATTTCAACAGTCCATTGCATATTCTGTCTTGTCTGTCCATCTCTGGTGGTTGCCAGGATCCTGACAAAACACTTGGAGGTGGGTCGTAGTCTGCCGGCTGACTGTCCTTATCAATCTGATTCTGGCCTACCTGCATTGTGGTGCCACTCGCTCCACCATCACCTACAGCTGCCTGTGAATAGTGACTCCGTATTGAGACCCCATACTGCCTGGAATATTTATTTTACTCCTCTGTGTATCAATTGCATTATTAGAATGGCTGTGCAGGTTAAGCTCCTGCAGGCAAGCTTCCAACAGCTAGTTTTCAGCCACCCCTAATATGGGGTGCAGACAGTGACCAAACACCACCCAATCTGGGAACAGACATGCTTGAATTTTTGCTTTTCAATCCTCTTTGTCATCAGGAAAGTCTCCCTCTTCATTACTGAGGCCATTGGCTAGTTTTCACCTGTTGGTCCATGGGAGCTGGATTCCTACCACCCATACTTGGGACGCATCCTCCTTTCTGCCACCAGGGTATGTGGTCTCTAGGGTTTACAGGTTCCTCCAAGAGTTATTATTATTAACTCAATTATTATTCATAAAATTTGGCCTATATTTCTTAAAAAAGTTTCCTTTTGAAGAGATATTAATCTACATAGAAAATTTTTTCCATATATTACAGCTTTTAACTATGGAATTGACTGTTTTTTAGCACTCTTAGCTATTGACAACCGAAACAGACAAACTATCTATGCATACTTTATCTTAATATCAAGAATAAATCAGTGATAAATTTAAAACAGTTTTTATATCAAAAAAGTCTGTAAATTTTTATTCTCATGTATTGAATTAGGGTGAGAAACTTCATTTAGATAATATATGTGACTGTTGATAATAACTGAATATATTTTTGTGCAGATATATCTTAGGCCATTGTAGTAAACAAGACTTGAACTGTGAACCCCTCCCACTTTAGTTACAAGTTTTCTTCTTTTTTTAAGTATTTATTTACTTTTTCATTATTTTTTTTTTGTCTTCAGTCATTTAACTGGTTTGATGCAGCTCTCCAAGATTCCCTATCCAGTGCTAGTCGTTTCATTTCGGTATACCCCCTACATCCTACATCCTTAACAATTTGTTTTACATATTCCAAATGTTGCCTGCCTGCACAATTTTTTCCTTCTACCTGTCCCTGCAATATTAAAGTGACTATTCCAGGATGCTTTATATATGGCCTATAAGTCTGTCTCTTCTTTAACTATATTTTTCCAAATGGTTCTTTCTTCATCAGTTTGTCGTAGCACCTCTTCATTTGTCACTTTATCCACCCATCTGATTTTTAACATTCTCCTACAGCACCTCAGTTCAAAAGCTTCTAATCTCTTTTCTCAGGTACTCTAATCGTCCAAGTTTCACTTCCATATAAAGTGATGCTCCAAACATATACTTTCAAAAAATGTTTTCCTAACGTTTAAATTAATTTTTTATGTAAAAAAAATATATTTCTGACTTGAAGGCTAGTTTTTCCTGTGTTATTCAGCATTTTATATTGGTTCTGCTTCGTCCATTTTTAGTAATTCTACTTCCCAAATAACAAAATTCTTCTACTTCCATTATTTTTTTCTTCCTATTTTTGCAATCAGTGGACCACTGATTGCTACTGTCAGTAAGAATTTCTATATCAATAGCAAATCATAGCATCTTTATCTTTTCACCTTGCACTGTTACTCTGGATCTAAATTGTTCTTCAACACATAACTGGTAGTTCTATGTAAAAATTAAAAAGTAACTGGGATCCTTGTCAGGCTCCCTTTTTTATTACAGCTTTTTTTTTATGTTCTTCAATTATTACTGTTGCCGTTTGGTTCCTATAAATGTTAGCAATTGCACTTCAATCTCTGTATTTGAACCCTAATTTTTTTTTAAAATGCTGAACATTTTATTGCAATCTACATTATCAAATGCCTTTCTAGGTATGTAAATGCAAGTATGTTGGTTTGTTTTTCTTTAATCTTCCTTCTACTACTAATCTGAGTGGTAAAATTGCTTCCCTTGCCCCTATACATTTCCTTAAACCAAATTGGTCTTCTCCTAACACTTCTTCCACTCTCCTCTCAATTTTTCTGTACAGAATTCTAGTTAAGAATTTTGATGCATGAATAGATAAGCTAATTGTTCTGTATTCTTCACATTTATCTGCTCCTACTTTCTCTGGTTTCATGACTATAACAGCCTTTTTGAAGTCTTATGGAACTTCCCCTTTTTTATAAATAAATATTACACACCAGTGTTTAATCTATCTATCGTTTCCTCACCTGCACTGTGCAGTAATTCTGCAGGTATCCCGTCTATTCCAGGAGTCTTTCTTCCATTCAAGTCTTTTAATGCTCTTTTAAATTCAGCTGTTTGTCCCCTTTCATCCTCTTTGACTTCTCATCTTCCTCTATAACACCATTTTCTAATTCATTTCCTGCCTATAATTCTTCAATACATTCCACCCACCTATCGACCTTTCCTTTCATATTATAAATCAATGTACCATCTTTGTTTAACACATTATTAGATTTTAATTTATGCATCATAAACTTTTCCTTTACTTTTCTGTATGCTCCATATATTTTACCAATGTTCATTTCTCTTTCCACCTCTGATCACTTTTCTTTAAAACACTCTTCTTTCGCTAGTTTGCACTTCCTGTTTATAGGATTTCTTAATTGTCAATAGTTCCATTCAACAGCTGCAGTATATCCTCTGACATGCAAGGTTTTCTACTAGTTCTCTTTGTTACACCTAAGTTCATTTTTGCTGATTTAAGAATTTTCGTTTTACATTCTCCCATTCTTCTACATTTTCTACCTTATCATTTTTACTTAGACCTCTTGCGATGTCCTCCTCAAAAATCTTCTTTACCTCCTCTTCCTCAAGCTTTGCTAAATTCCACCAATTCATCTGACATCTTTTCTTTAGGATTTTAAACCCCAATATATATTTCATTATCACTAAATTATGGTCGCTATCAATGTCTGCTCCAGGGTAAGCTTTGCAGTCGACAAGTTGATTTCTAAATCTTTGCTTAACCATGATATAATCTGTCTCATACCTTTCAGTATCACCTGTCTTTTTCTATGTATATATTCTTCTATTATGATTTTTAAATTGGGTGTTAACAATTACTAAATTATACTTTGTGCAAAACTCTCTTAGTTGGTCCCCTCTTTCATTACTTTTGCCCAGCCCATATTTACCCACAATATTTACTTCCTTGCCTTTTCCAATGCTTACATTCCAATCTCTAACTATTATTAAATTTTCATCCCCTTTAATGTGTTTGCTTCATCAATTTCTTGATATACGTACTTTCCTTCATCATCTATGTGGGCACTTGTAAGCATATAGATTTTAATAATTGTTGTTGGCCTAGGTTTTGATTTAATCCTTATTACAATGATTGTGTCGCTATTGATTTTGAAATACTCTACTTTCTTCCCTATCTTCTTGTTCATTATGAAACCTACTCCTGCCTGTTATTCATTATTTACCATTGACTAAATGATGAGACTGCTGATCTTAACCATTTAACCATATTTATTTTTATTAAACATGTCACTTATGCTGCAATCAATAACTACTGATAAACACTCAATCAATTAAAATTTTGAATTAACACAACAAGCTAAGTTTAAAAATTTACATAATAAATATGTTTTGAATCCATTGATTTATTGAAGATTTTAAAATACCACCTCGGATAATAAATTTTGTTGTTGATGACAGTTAACATATGATGAAAACAACGCATTTCCTTAAATAATATTTTTGTAATCGCTGAATCTAAGGAATTGCAAAACACGTTTTATGTAAATTGGTAAGTTGACATTAAGTTTCCCATTAATTTGGCTTGTTATGAGAAGTTTTTGTTATATTGTATATTTTATCTAGTAACACATTACACATTTTAAATATTTTATGTTTCCCATTTTATGCCATTTTCATTAATATATATATATATATATATATATATATATATATAAATTCTTCTAAATATTAGGTAGATAAATTCACAATTATTGCAATTATTAGTTATATTACACTATTTGGTCTTGGGTTTCAGTGCTTTATTACTTCTGTTTTTTTTTTTTTTATATAAAGTTAGGTAAAATCTGCTTAGTTTGTTAACTTGCGTTAACTCTAATTATGCGTTAATTCTATAATATGCGTTAATTCTAAATATTAATAAATCTTTATGTTTCTAAAAAAATTTTAATAATAAAAAGGGTGATAATATTAATGTTAGAAAATATTAGATTAAGTTTTGTTTTATGTTAAATATATTATGAACTGAAGTAAATATTAGATATTAATTTTTAATTATTATTAGTAAATTTGATTATCTATAAATAAAATCTGTTTATGTTTAAAGTTTTTCAATGTATTTTTTTATTTGTTCATAATTTCTGTGAGTTTGTGTGAGTTGAGTATGTGTGCACAGATGGTGGTGCTTGTGGTTTTTTTTATTATGACCGATATGATATAGTCTTACCTTACAGTTCGCAATTCTGTTTGCAAATAGTTCTATAGTGGATGCTTATTAAGATTATCTATTTTAATTTTTTTTTGTAACTGTGGATGCACATTATAGTCTGTATTTATAAAGCTTTTTCAGCTAAAAAAATTTTTTAATTTTTTTCAGTGAAAAAAATTAGTTTTTATTTTTGTTGTTTAATGTAAACCTCACAGTTAAAGTGTGCCATAACATAGAAACAACATAAACAAATTTGTAGAACATAAATGAAAAATAATGGATATTTTTTCTAATCCAATAGCATTGTACCATACAGCTGAAATTTGGCACACGACTGTAAAAATTATATTGCAACATCTTATGATTTTAAAATCTGTAACACATGGTGGTTTGTTTGACTAGTTCAAAAAAAATTTTTACCCAATGACCTTTTTCTATTTTATTTTTATTTTAATGACTAAAGCTTTTTGTAATTGTTCCGCTTCTGAATCCAGCCGTATATGTAATACCTTGTTATTTTATCTGTCCCATCATGCTTTCTTTTGGCTGTGACACTTATAAAGTACCTAATAGGCATGAATCAGAATAATTTTTTCTTAGCGTAATGATGTTCATTATACAGCCTATCCCATCAGTGAATAGAGTGAAAATGTCACATGGCAGTGCAGAAATATCACATTCATTTCAATAGGCTTGGCATTCTGTAATGGAACATAATATATTTAACTTGGTGAAGGATGCACAAAGCGGTTACCGTGTAACTATAATAAATAAGTATAAAAATAAAAATGTGAATGTGTACATAAGTGCCACAACCATAAAAGTTTTAGGTGATCTAACACAAGCCTCTTCCAAAACTGGTATGTCAATAACAAACTTGTGCCGGGCTTTTCAGAGAAAGGGAGGCGCATAGCAGTATTCCTTTGTGTGTCTCTAGATTTTAGGTGATGTAACAAGAGTTAGATCACACCTACATTTTGTATGGTTGTGGCACTTACATACACGTTGACACTTTTTTATATGTTTATATTTTATTTATTTATTGTTTTTATTATGGTCTGAGTTAGTTTACAGCCGTGAAATAATTATTAGTGATTAATAATGAGAGAAGTAAATAATGTCAGACTAAATGTGCATGAAAAATTTATCAAACAAAATTATATTGTACGCAGAATTAAAGAAAAAAGTTATTAATATATTACCATAAGTGAATTTATCATTTTTTTTAAAGAAATATGAATTAAAATATTATTAATAGTCGACCAGGGCTCGCTTTGCTCACCCTTCCCGTCTCACCTGGGGGCTCTGACCCCTGGACCCCTGCTGTGTTTGTTATCCTCATGGTTGCAAGAATCCCTGAAAAGCTCTCTTTTCTTCATTGTCCTCATTCTCATTTCAGCTGTTTCAGAGCATTGAAGTACTCTTCCTTTAAGGCATATTTTTTTTAACTTTTGACAATCCAACATAGACAGCCAAAATAAACTATCAAAACCCATAAAAATCTGCTAAATGTGCAAATTTTAGCTAATTATAATAATAATAATAATAATAATAATAATAATAATAATAATTTTTTTTAGTTATAAATAAATTAATTTTTATATTAAATAAATATTAATTTTTTACTATAATAACAAAAGATTAATAAATTATTAAAATATTAAATATTAAAGATGTTAAGTGAAATGTGTTTTTTAATCACATTGTTTATGTTATAAGAATTTTTATTGTATTTATTATGATTTTGTGAAACTGAGTGATTTAGTGTAAAAATTCAAAGATAATATTGTTTTCTGGAATGGTTTTATTTTTTATTTTTAAATATTGTGGTTTAATTTTGGAATTGATTTGTTTACAAAGTTAAAAATCATATAAATTTGGACAGGAGTAAAATAAATACAAAATATTAATTTTTATCATTTTCCCTTAATAAATTAAGGGACTTAAATTTTATCTTCTTATTAAATATATACATATAAATAAATTTTAATTATATTACGTAACTTTATTTTTTTGCATATTTTAATTTAATACTGTTCTTTAAGAAAATTGTTTTGGTCTTAAACCCTATGTGTTATGGATTTGCCTAATTAATTAATCTTTTATTTTTTATGGTTTTGAGTTTAACATGTTTCAAAGGAGTGCAGTTACTGCAATCTGTGAGGTGTGACTGTGTTTTTTAATTTTTTGTTTAACTTGTTTCAAATGATCTTATTGTTTTTCAGCTATTTCTTTTTTTACAAATTTTTTGTCTGTTAAGTTTAAAATTGAAATCATTTTCTGGTTCATCTATGCTGTCAGAATGTATGCACAATCTTTCTTTCTTTTCTAATAGTATTTATTATTAGTGAATATTTCCAGAAATTGGTTTCTTTTTTATTTTAATAATATTTTGTTGTACTGTAACAAAATTGGGTAAAATTTTTATTCTGTCAGACCATGTATTTGTTTGATTACAAACATTGTTACTGTAAGTACATACAGTACTTAAGTTTTGAAACGAGAAAACATTTTTGTGTTCCTATGTATTTCATTAATATATTAGGTGACTGCATATTGTTCTTCTTTAGTCTTTCTATTTTTATCATTTAGAGAATAAACTAACACCTGCATTAATTAAGCTCCTTAATTATTATTAATATATTGTTTGAAACTGTTCAGGTAATTGTTGTTTGCAGTATTATGATACAGTGAACCCAACTTATGTCTGAGTAAAAATTTATTTGTGTTTTCCTTAGTAGATTTTGATTATTTAGATTTGATTAATGAAACCAGACATCCTGAATCAAATGAGAGCCCCACATCTGATGTACATAGCATCCTTACCGCAGATAATCATAAGCATTCTCATCTCTAATAAGATGAAAATGTATCTCAATGGGTTTTTTTTCATTTGAATTAAATATTTAATAAATGAGTAGCAATTTTATGCACTTGTAGGATCGGCAGAGCTGTCGTATGAAATTCAAGTAAATTACCAAAGTGTTTGATGTTTATGTTTGCTATGACCTTGATAGATTGTGCTGTACAGATTTTCCCTCATTTTTTTTATAATCTGCTACATATATTTTAATGAAGGTAGAATTAACCAAACTATTTTTCTATTAGGCAATTTTTTTATTATACCAAACCATTCCAACCTTTAGTAATTTTCAAAATATCCAACCAGTAATCAATTTAACAGCATGTTCATTATAATATATCCACATCTATGAGTTCGAATGCATTAACAATCCTCTTCTTAAGGTCATCAATAATCATTAGACAAGTTTTGTATATATTATCCTTGATGAAACCCTGTAGTAAAACATCACATGGATTATATCTGCTGATCAAGGTGGTCAAGTGATCAGTCCATCACATCCAATTCAGTGATTTATTAATTTGTTGTTGAGGGATTCTTGTACTTATAAACCCCAATGTGGCGGCACTCTGTCATGTTGAAATATGATTTTGAATTGTAACTTTTCAAGCTGAAGGTAAACAAATCCTTCACACAAGTCCAGATAGATATTAACATATATATCTGCCATTTCCAAAAAAAAAGTCCATTCACACAATCGTGAAGCAGTCTGCACCAAATATTAATTTTTGGGCTACCTCTAATAAGGTCAAACTTGTGTAACATGCAGGTTTTCTGATTCCCATATTTGGACGTTCTGAGCTTTCACTTTTCTGCACACATGAAATGTAGCATCGTCTGAGAACATAACTTTTTTAAGGTAACGATCATCATTTCCAAGCAAATTCCTTTCTAGCAGTGCAATCTTGTGGTGTAATGTGCTTGTAATTTATAATTTATAAGGACACAGTTTTAATCATTTTTTTCAAAACGTTGTGTATGGTAGATCTCAGAAGACTTAACTCGCGCACTGTATTCCAGTTGTGAACAAAAGATTGATGATGAATGATCTCCATTTTTTCATATGATGTCTAGGCCTTCCTGCTGCCTTATGCTGAACGCTGACAGTTTCTTTAAATTTATCATACCATGAACGAATACTTGTTCTAGAGGTTGGCTCTAAGTTATACCTAGTTCTAAAATAGCGTCAAACTTGTGAATCTGTTTTTGTTTCAGTAAACCACTTTACATGTTGTGAATTCATGGTGACTGACTTATGCGGTTGTGTATGCAATCGCAGCGATATCTAGTATTTGCTGAGGGAACCTTTACAAATTATCTGTTAAAGAGAGCCCAACCATTAATAGGACTATTCCTTTTTTTCTAACGACATCAAATTTGTTCTGATAATTTTTTGACACCAATTATATCTTATTTTTATCTAAAGACTGGATGTAAGTTAATTACTACATTCTTGAAAACGTTTTGGTTTATTATTTTTCATTACACACACATGTTTGAAAAAAGTATTTTCTAATCTGTTAATCAGTTGAGTAAATCATGCGCTTTGATAAAGCATCTTACTGACTTTGACCTTTTTTGTAAAGATTTTATCAGAAACACTATAGTCACCTATTATATAATATTTTATTTCATTCTTTATTATTTTGTTGGAATGGTTCAAATTGTCATAGAGGCTGCACATTTTTAAAAATATCCTACACCCAAGTACATGAAGGAACTCTTTGTTCATATCTGGTTTTTCTTTTTGTGAAAGGCGTCAGTCTATTTTTATTTAGGAACTCGTCACAAAATAGAAAACTAGAAACATTCTTATCGACATTCACTGTGATATTTCTAATATTTGAAGAAGTGTTGTGAATATTATTTAATCACCATTCCACCAATCTTCTTGATTGAACAGTAGCAAATCTGCCTTTCATCTAGAGGTTCTAGGTTTGAGTCTCTGCAAGTTGTGGTATTTTTCATACGTTAACAAAATTCATTATCGGTAATCAGGAATCAGCTTGTTGTTTCTCAATAAATAAATTCCAGCAGTAAATAAGACTATATAAATGAATCAGATTTGATGAAAACTGTTTTTCTCTAATGAACAGTTTATAGTAATGCATCCTGTGTGTAGAAAAATATTAAATTACTATTAAAAATAACTCGTGTTACTGCTTCTTTTATTTTTCGTACCGATTCGTGACCGCTTTTGTAGCTATCACTGCATCATCAGATGGGTTTTATATTTTTAACAAAACATTAAAAATTATTAATAAAAAAAAATATTATCTTCTTTCAGTGATTTTATCAATTTTATCTAATGAATGTTAGAAGACATCTCTCTTAATACTCTTAATACATCTTAATACATCTCTCTTAATACTTGTTAAAAATAATAATTTTTGATATCTTGAAATTGTAAAACTTATCCAAGTAAGAGCTATAAAAGCATTCAGTAGTCTGTAAAAAAGATTAATGGAGAAAAGTAAGTTATTAAAAATAATAATAATATTACCATATGGTATTAATAAATTTAGAATGCAATTGACAGTTGTAATAAAATAAGAACAGTGTTTTTCTTTGGCATAATTGCATCTAAATATTTTTAAACACGTCAGTTTAATTTCAAAATTCGATTACTAATTTTGGTAATCTGTTAGTACAGTATCACTACCTTAATAAAAAAAAAATAATAACTTCAGCCTAAATAATGAGTAACAACAAGCAAAATCTTAAAAATAATCAGTATATACAAACAATGCCAATAGATAATATTCAATTATTGTCAGTTGATGTTCATATTGTCAGTGAATGTCATTTTGTTTATATATTTCACACCTTTTTTTGTAATAGCATGTTTGACTTGACAAAAAAGACATACTATAAATATGATTTTTAGGAATTCGATGGTCATTTGATTTTCAACAAGGTGCAGCAGTTGCTTGATTATCCATCATATGAGTGTCAATACAGTTTTAATTTTAATACTAATATATGTAATTAGGTATTGAATATATTCTGGTTATTGTAAATATTACTGATCTAGAGCATTGAATGAAGTCCCTTATGAATTTCAGTGTCACCTCAGTCTGGTCTGTATCAAAATATGTTCGTTTAAAGGATTTTTTGTACCAATTTTATTTTTTTATAACTGTATGGTTCATTCTTAAAAATTCTATTTTCTATTAGATTCCTTTCATAGTTCATTATCCCAATACTTCAAATCTTCTTCCACCTATCTTTTTCAGGATCTTTCTTTATATATCTTTTTTCTGTATTTTCTTATTATTATTTTTATTGTTGTTTTTATTTCATACTGAGTATTACTTTTCTTCAATTACGATAAATAAATAAAATCGGATCGCATTAAATTATCAACAAACCATTTCAAGAAAAAAAACACATCAATACTAAGAAATGAATAATTATTAATATTCCACTTAAAAACTTAATATTATAAAAAGTAATAATAACTACAATAATAATATAATTAATAAACGGTTAATATTTAAAAGTGACTGTCACATCAAAAAAAAATTATATAACATTTAATTCATTATTTGCTAATAGATGTAGGAAAATTTATAGTTTAATTATTAAATATGCTGTACAGAAAATTTTAAATGTACTTATGAAAATCAGAATTTTTACAATACCGTTTAAGCTTTAAAATTATGTAAAACTTTAACCTATCAATAAACTGCTATTGTCACTAAAGAAGACATTTTTGCATAACTATCCATCTTCTGATCCTTATGATGTATGATTTTGGTGCATGATCCATGGTGCCGTCTAAGTTTCTCAAAACACTATACCGAAGCTCTTTACATAAATTTCATGTTTCACCGCTTTCTATCCACAAATCGTAGAAATTTTATTCGCTTAAGAAACACAAATGCCATTAACTTTGTTCAACAACAGTAATCAAGAGCACAAATGTGCACCTTTGTTTGTTAAATTCCATTGATCAGATGAGCATGGATTTTGAACCATTTTCTTCAATGCCTGTCTTTCCTGTTTGAGGTGAATCAAAATTATTCTTACACACCATTTGTAAAACATTTACTTACTCATGAGACAAATGTTATGCCAGATTTATAAATCTTTAATCAGAGACGATGTGTCTACAAAAAAAAATGAAAAAAGGTACTTACCAACTGAGACCTGGCAAGTATTATTATTATGATTGAAAACGAGTATTATTGATTTCAGTATATCAAGCGGTATACATGTCTTGAATCTATCATTTTATTTATTATGATGAATGATCACTACTTTTTCTGTTATGAACTTGGGTAGCTACTCTTCACTTTTGGAAAAATCAGTTAAGATTGTAATTTTAACCAATTTTCCAAAAAGTATACATGAACATTGTACTATTCATGTATAATTTGTACCCAGGTTTTGGAATGACTATGTAGAAAACTGTATGTCTTACTTGAAAAAAAAAGTACTTACATAAATAGTAAATAATATATACATGTAACAGAATAACATGATAACAGAGATTAGTATTAAATTAGACTTGCCTGAGAAAGCATATTTGCTCTGCTCTCTACTATTTTAAATATAAAATTTTTGTTATTAAATAAACAAATTGTATTATGTTGTCCAATGAAGTCGTATATCCTATATGAGTATATAACAATAAAAGTAGAATAAAGTAATGATGGGGCGAGTACTTCATTTTTATATATATGGTGTTGACTTCTAAATTTTCTGGTGTCAGTAAATATGCCCTTTTATGTACTGAAACCTTTCAATTGTCTTACTATATTTTTTTTAAATATCCTTTGGAGTATTTTAATATGCAGAATATCAAATTTCTTACTTCTGTATTACTTCTTGCCTGTAATAGTACATGTGTTTTTTTTTCATTCGTTTATGAACGATTGCCTTTCTTTAATCTTCAGATTTACACAAAAAAGCCTTTTTGTGTCATTTACAAAAGCATATATTTAGGGTAGATTTTATGAAAATATTCTGTATTCGGGTTTATCAGTGTTGACTAGTGGAGCATTATAGTGGAAAATGGTTGTAAGCTTTCTTAATCCCAAATTTATTTATTTAATGTTTTTTTTAAATTCAGATTATTTTCTTACTATTTGTTGTAGCTGAAAAACAATACAAATAATTAATAAATTATTTGATGTTAAAATATTAATTTATTTATAATTAAATGTAAATTAATTTATAAAATTGTGTGTTTGTGTATTCATTTATGCATGCATTTAAAAAAAAAAAGAAAAAAATTATTTCTGTTAATTATATTTTTATTTATTGGCATGTATTTAAGTTATTTACGATACCTGTTAATTTTCTACTTATAGTGTTTATTATTGCTTCTGTAGTTTCTGTTTCTTCAAAATTGTACTGTCTTTTTTATGTGACCTAATTTGTGTGTTTAATTGTAGGCCTAATGATAATTATGATGCACGAAGTGTGACAATTTAATTTCTGAAAACAACTAAAAAACACGTATTTAGGACTGTATATTGGCAGTTATTTTTGTTGTTGAAGTAATCTTGCACCTATAATTCAGTTTAAATTGTATTCTTATTTCTTGAAACAGGCTGAAACTCTTTCCAAAATACATCTGAGCTCTTTTATTTCATTATTTTGGCTACCCTTGATGTCATAAAATCTTTGTCTCTAGTGTAATGTTTAATTTTGGGAACACTGTAAACACCGTGGGGTTAAGTCAGGCTAAGTAGGATGAACGAACCCACCGGGTTGGTCTAGTGGTGAACGCGTCTTCCCAAATCAGCTGATTTGGAAGTCGAGAGTTCCAGCGTTCAAGTCCTAGTAAAGCCAGCTATTTTTACACGGACTTGAATAGTAGATCGTGGATACCCGTGTTCTTTGGCGGTTGGGTTTCAATTAACCACACATCTCAGGAATTGTCGACCTGAGACTGTACAAGACTATACTTCATTTACTTTCATACATATCATCCTCATTCATCCTCTGAAGTAATACCTTATAGTGGTTCTGGAGGCTAAACTGAAAAGAAAGAAAGAAGGATGACCGATTCGATTTGGTAACATTCTTTAGCTAAAACTCTATCACGAGTGCATTATAGCTATGTAATATAATCTATAATTTATTTTCCAAATCAAATTCAGGAATTTTCCTTTGAACAGCATTTCGTAAACCTTTTCCTGTCTCATTAATTGCACATGTAACCATCTGTCAGACTACATCAGATCTTGTGGTCTGTTCTCATTTGCATCCATCATGTTTGTTTTTGGTCACCTTCTTCTTTAATCATTGTCCACATCTCACCTGTCTTTAAATCTCTTTATATCAGTCAAGTCAAGACTTTTTATTTTCTAAGTATCCACGCTATATGCTGCTTTCAACAGCTTTGACATTTCAGTAGCAATTTTGAAATTTATCTTATGTCTCTTTAAATTTTTATGACTTGCTTTTGCTGAAATTTACTAACAAACATTTATTGTTTTCACAATATCTTATAAAAAAAAATGCTCTTTCAGCTTGAAATTTAGGCATACATTTTTTTTTAAATTTATGTATTACTAGTTAGATTATGTACAGTTAATTATGTGATTCCAACCAAATCGTGACAGCTGATTTGTCAATCCAGGAATTAAATGGTCACACTTCGTAAATTAATTTTTTCTATGTTAATTTTTCTCTTAATTTGATTTGTATTCATTGTGTAATATGTAATATTAATTTGCATGTCGTAAACTTTGTATTATTTATTTTAAATATTTGCTGCTATTATTTTTCTAAAATACATTAACATTCATTTTATTTAGTTTTGTTTTCGTTTTTTTGCTTTTAACATGTTTCTTTTGTCTTCTGTTTTTTTTTTCCTTTCATTCACTTATCCTGTATTCCATCTGTAATTGATTTATAATCTGATAATAAATAGAAGAATCTCCTCAGATATGTACTATCATCTTGTAGAAATTCATTTTTTCCTTTTTTAAGAATTATTCGTGATATTCCATTTCACAAAAGGAGATTATTTTCATGAGGTAGATATCCTTGTAAAAAGTAAAGCATTCATGATTTATTATTAGTAACTTGTACATGCAGTTATCTGTTGTGCAGGGTTTTTTTTAATGATTGCAAATCTGAAGAATCATAATTCAATTGCTATAGATGTTTATGGAGAGAGTAATAAATTTTGATAATGTTGTTTTATATTTGAAAACATATAAACAGTATAGAAAAAGTTTCTTTTAAATTATGTCAGATTATAAGAATATTATCTATTTTTAATTATATCTATTAAATGACAAACTGAACCGTTCACTTCACCAGTACACACATCACCAGCTGATGTTTTTTTAAGTATATTATTTATGAAATTATAGTAATGTAATTTTAAAGTTATAAACAGCATGTTAAATTTTCAGAGGATAGCAATGAATATATTCAGGATTACTGAAGTTGCATAAATTTAATATAATTGTAGCAGCAGTATTCATAAGTATAGATAAATTTGTAATATCAACCACAATAGTAGTATCATAATAATCAAGAACATTTGAAAATACATAATGCTTTGTAAATGTTACTTACTTTCACTTAAGATCACTTGACCATAATCTATCTCAAAACCGCAAATTAAGGATTTAATATAATATTAATGAGGTTTTTTTTTACAGATTGTAAATAATTTAGTTGTTAAAATTTTTTTTTTTTGATGACACTTTTTATGTCAGTTGGAATCAGATTGGAACTACAAATCATGATGCACAAGTTTTTGTCTGAATCGATCATTTCCAAGCTCTTAGTGTAAAGTTTTTAGTTTTATCTCTTTCCCTATGCTTGTACACTTCATTCTCTAAAAATATCAGTTTAGTAATTTAAATGACCTAGCTGTCTATTCTGTTGTTCCAAACCGATCGATCCATTCTAGAAAATTAATGCAAAGGAAATAATTACATTCAAACTAAATTGTGGTATTTAGCATTTTGTTACGAAATAAAAAGTACATTTTCAGAATGTTGACGTTTTGTCCTTATTTGAAATAGATAACTAATAAATAACGTTTCTGCGGCCACTATATTTTTTGGTGGTATATTTTGACGGGTTTTAATTGTAAAATTTGTTTTTGTCCTTTTCTCTCTGAGCCTTTACTGAAGACATTATCTACAGGTTGTACGGCATAACTTGATGATTGCAGCCTACCATGTGAGGTGCAGTATACTGTACATTCTACTAATATCATCCCACATTATTGCAAGTGCGACATACGAGTATATCACAGTTATAAATACAAATGAAACTAAACTGCAAACATTTATGTTATAAATTACAATTCATGATACACTGAAGCTGTAAGAGGTAATTTTAACTATTGAAATTTAAAATCAAAATTAATTAATTAAAATGTAATTTTAATATATAATAACTGTACAAAAAATGTAATTATATTAAATGTAATGTAAATTATATTAAATGTAATTAAAATTATATGAAATATAAAAAATCGATGGAAAACAAAAAATAAATTATTATAACATCTTAAATAACTATGAATGATGTTATTTAATTATTAAATTTTTTTAATTATTCAAATAATCTAATTTAGATATCCATACAGGTTAAATATTTCATTAATATTTGAATTAAGAAGAATCTAACTTACTGATTTGTGTTCTGTAATCAAACTTTATGAATCCATTTCTTCCAACTCCAGAGAGTATCTTCATTGGAACTTCACCTTTAGTATCAGTTACTGTTTCATTAGTAGAAGTTTCACGATTTAGATTGACAATTAGTTTGTCAACTTCAGTATCCATGGCACATTCTTTACTCCAGTAGTTGTTTTCAATTTCAATAACTTTCTCTCAACATTTTAACCACATACTAGCATCAATAGAAGAAACTTTTTGTTCATCAAGAGTAATAATATCTGTAGCTTTAAAGGTTAAGTTTTAATCTGCCACCTACTCTTTTATTATTCTTCAAATTATTTCTATTGGATTTAAATCCGGCTGATACAGGGGCAGTCTTAAGAACCAATATGACTCTCCACATTTAAAATGCTGTTGAGGAAATAAGTTACAACTGGATTTGATGCTTATTTTAACTGAAACAACTCTCTTTTTAATCAATAGTTTATCAAATGAAATATTCCATCTCTTTAGCCACTCCTGCATTTCTGCTTTAAGAGTTTGCATATTTGGAATCTTTTCCAATTTGCAGCATGGTATAGCGCATTATCGAGAACTACTAGAGAATTTGGTTTCAATTTTCCCAAACGTTTTTTTTGGAAACTCGTTCAAAGTTCCTGTAGTTTACAAGGTCTGTAAATAAAGTAATGAGACTGGTTCAGAAAAACCTTTTATTTACAATCCAATCATACACAAACTCTATCACCTGTGAAATAGCTCTCTTGGGAAGCCACACAACGCTTCAAACGGTTTCCCACTCTTCATAGTAGTGTTGGAACTCAGAAACTGGAATATCCTTCAGATGGTCGGTTACATTTTTTTTATGTTTTCTACGGTGTCCAAAATGGTGTTCTTTAAGGTATTTTTTTAAAGTCACAAACAGGAACTGAACAGGAAAAAGTCACAAGGACTCAAGTCAGGTGAATAAGATGGTTGAGGAACTACAGAAATGTTTTTCTTTGCCAAAAACTCATTAATTGAGAGTGTAGTGTGACAAGGTGCATTATCATGATGCAGCATCTAGTTGTCTGATGGCTGGTCTCACACAGGCAACTCTTTTCTGCAATCCTTCAAGAATTTCTCGGTAAACATATTGGTTTAGTCTGTCCTGTAGGCAAAAACTCCTTATTGACAATGCCATTACTATCGAAGAAACAAATTAGCACGGTTTTAATTTTTTATTTGCTCATTTTTGCTTTTTTGGGACGTGTTGAGTTTGAAGGCACTGCTTGCACTGCGTTTTGTTTCTGGGTCGTACTCAAATATCCAAGATTCATCACCAGTAATAACATTTTTTTAGAAAATCAGGATCAGTTTCAATTCGCCCTAGAAGATTGCAGCACATTTCTACCCTGTTGTTTTTCTGAACAGTGAGGTTTTTTGGGGACAATTTTGCACAAACTGTTTTCATGTCCAATTCATTTGTCAAAATTTGATGGACTGTGGTATGGTTCAAATTCAATTGTTCTGCAATCATTCTGACAGTTAATCGCCGGTTCTCTGATTCGCTCAACATTGTTGTCACTTTTTGACATTAATGGTCTTCCAGAGCGTGGATCGTCTGCAACTGATTCCCAGCCATCTGAAAATGCTTTAAGCCACCTAAAAACTTGGGCTCGTGACAGAGCATCATCTCCATTCACCATTTTCAATTTTTAAAAATAGTTTCAGTAGCATTCTCACTAAGTTTAACACCAAACTTGATTGCACAACATTGTTCATAATTATATCACTCATTTTTGTAATGCACAACAAAAACTCGTTTCACGAAAAGTTTATTTATGTCTCGCGTGGCAACAATAGACTAAAAATATTAATACCTAATATAAATCAGCTGTTCATATAACCATATGTTAACTAGTAACTTTACAATGTTGCCACTTTGGCTGCCAAAAAAAAACTAGTCTCATTACTTTATTCACAGACCTCGTTTATTATTGTGGTAGTCACCTGTTTTTGAGCTAGCGGTGAATGTCAGTAAGCATTTGAAACAAACCTGTTTTTTTCTCCTGCATGATCAAGGATGACCTTTTTGCCTTTGGAAATTGGTGGATGAAGTCCCTTTACTGCTGTCATCTTCCCACAATTTAGCAGGTGAGTGTGAAGTTAAAACATAACTTTCATTTAAATATACCATGATCTGTATATTTTTCCCTGAAATTTCTGAATGGCTTTCAAATAAAAAATTATCTTCATAGCATTATCATGTTTCTCTTTCAACAATTTTTGGTTATTTTTTGTTTTCACCCACTTATAACCTAAATTTTTTTATATAGTTCTTAAACTTGTTTATCCTCCTTACCAACCGAGTTCATTTTGAAGTTTATTTTTTAACATTTTGACAGTAGGTATTGTTTTATCTGTCCAGTAAAATTCTTCTGATAGCTGAGGAATTATAATTGTCAATCATTGAAACAGGTTTTTGTCATTTGCAATTTTTATCTGCCATACAAAAACTTGACTCACCAGTTTTATTTGAAAATATGTCTTCAGCTTCCGTTTTTATATGTATTATCGCACTACATCAAAGCTGAAGTTGCAAGGGAAAAAGAAAACTGTCATCTGATTTCTTAGATTTGTTGTGCTTAGCTTCTTCCATAAATTTTAACAAGTTTTCTGTAATTTTTTGCTTTGTCCATGCAATTTTTTATATTTTACATTGCTTTATTTACAAGAATCATTGTTAATAAAAAAATGTCACTAAAATAAATTATTTTGTTTCACGTGAATACACTACACTATTAAGCTCTATAACAAAAAGAAACTACAATCTGTTTTCAAAACCCACGCATAATGTACTTCACAAACAGAAAAAGTTATAATTCTTAAAAAAGTCACTTATAAATTTAAGTTAAAAGCGCTCAAATAAATTTATTGAACTTGCCTTTTTACAGTTTAGAAGATTGTAATCCTATAAGAGGATACTAAATACTTATTATTTGTTGTTATACGTTATAGTTGTTTATAAAAATGAGGGCCTACATATCTAATGTAATATGTGATGGATAACATGAACAATATTTTAAACAAAACTTTAAATGCAAATGTAAAGATAAAGTAATTAAATGTTGAAGTCATTGTAAATATGATTTTGTAATAACAATGTTTGTGGAACGCACGCATAACAGCTCTCCAACTTCCTCACACAGTCCGCTCACAATCATAGTGCCCCAATTATCACCTTACAGTGTGGACCCAATAAATAGGATAAGCTTCGTCCAGGGTTCAGATTTGTCATGTAATGGCTATTAAATTTTGGATCTATCCTTTTCTTTTCAGTACTTTCCTGCTTCTCTTTTTTTTTATCCGTTTCACTTTTTCCATTACTCTTCAAAATTATCAGTTTTTGACTGTCCATGATTCAGATTCATTACTAGACATTATACTATGTAGTTCAAAAACTTCTTCTTGGATTCAGTCAGGATCCTTCTTGCTGTTAGTATACACTGTCAACCTTTCAAAAACTCCCCGTTGATATTCTCTTTCTTTATCTGTAGAGCTCCCATTCCAATTTACTTGGAATGGATGCTTTTTTGATACACAAATGACTGATAGAATTTTCCTTCCAGCAATAAATTAACACAACTGTTATCTTATGTTCAAAATGTACGCTGCATATTGAAAGCTGTCACTGCATTTTCTAGTCATTTTAGTGTAAAAGCAAAAATGTAAGAACTGAAAATATCCCACAAATAAATTACCAAACTCCACAATTTACTATATCCTGTAAATTTTAATTTTTTCTGAATGTATTGATAAGGATTATTATTTTTCCAGTTAATATGGTCAGGATGGTTAATAATCCATTTAACTTAAATGTCTCATATGACTTAATATCCATTTTATGAAATCGCCATAAACCTCCATCAGAAATTTGGAATTACTCAAAAGATTCAAATTTTCAATAAAGAATTTGTAAAATTTGAATATGTTTTTAATTTTATTGTTTTAGAATATTATGGTAACTTTTAGATTTTCAAATTTTAAATGTTCCTTATTGCCAATTTAATTGGCTTCATTTAACCTACAGGTTGTAAATTTTCTTCAATGAATATTGTTAGATAGCCTTCCAAAATGAGTTAAATCGATTAGCCTGTTCATTGTGATACTTTGTCTAAATGCTACAAGAATCTCAGAAAAGCAGTTTGTAATAAGAATTATTACAATTTTTATTGTATTTTTACCTTAGTCATAAGAAAATTATCTGCTGTAGTTCACCTATAATTAATTTTAGTAATAGACAGCATTAATAAAAAACTATTATTTAATAAAAATTCTTCTGAATAACTAATGTTCATAATTAAATGGCACTGCAAAGTATAAGAAGTGGATACAAAGTAGTCTGAACGACTGTTTATTTTACTTAAGTATTAGGAATGATTAGAAGCTCTGGCTGTAATCAAAGGCATTTAACCTTCAAGTAAGAATAAGATACAAAGGTAGATGATGTGAAAGGATAGCTACTTATGGAGAAAAAAAATTGTCCTCAAAATAGTGCTTCAAGGTCCACTACAGGTAGTTGCTACCCATATTTTTTTCCATATTCTCATCTATGAGAAAAGAATTTTTTCCCAGATGGGTGCAACACTTATTCATCTACAATTTTGCTTTTACAAGAAAACTTTTATGCCATATCTTTTAATTTTTTTTCTTCTATACACTAAAGAACCACTTGTAAACAATTATGGACTTAAAAAAGCATCTCAACCCATTTCTTAGAACTTTCAAATAAAACAATGGAATTATCTGACTAAACTATTAAATAACTGTATAAAAGATTTGTTTGTTTAATGCTATGATAGCATTTAAAGTAAAAAATTACTGTATCAAAAAGAATTTCAGATGTCATTGTATTAATAAATTTTAATAAAAAATAAATACGAGATGTATAGTACCAGATGCCCAGGTACTTCACAGCCGGTTGTGAATCAATACATTGGCCTTTTATTGTGATGGACAGTCTAGGTCTCCATTTGGTTGCTGTAATGGCTACAATCTTGGTCTTATCAGGGGCCATTTCTAGTCCGACTCTCTCATCCAATCTTTGATTATGCCGTAGGAATTTTTAATCGTACGGCTGCCTCCGTATCGTAATGCCTCCGTGGTAGCATCAATTACTATCACTGCATCGTTTGTTTACCCTATCAGAGTGACTCCAATGGGCAACACAAGGTGAAATACATCATTATAAGTAAGATTCCATAGGGCTGGCCGAAGTACCGACCCCTATGGGACTCCTCTGTTCAGTATGCGATCAAGGGTTCTTCCCTCCACCTCACAAGTCAGTCTATGCCCAATTAGGTAGGACTGTGTCATCTTGATTATGTAATCCGGTACTTCGTACTCAAAAAAAAAAAAAAAGGAGAGGCTGGAAAATAGTAAAAATTATAGAGAATATAAAAGGAAATGAGAACTCTCAGAATTTTACATCTTTAGCTGGAAATAGTGCAGGGGATGCTGCCTCATGGCTGATAACTGCATGATGACGATTACACATTATAATTGTTTATATAAATATGTGATCATCTTTGGAAAATGACAGCTGTCACTGACATTGGAATCGATAGTGAAGTAAGACTAGTGGAAAACAAGATTACTTCAACCACTACGTCCATCTAACTTTCAATACAGTGTTGCTGTATTGTATTAATGCTATCAGCATTAATGAATGTTCAACTCACATTATGCAGATGATTAGGACTTAATTTTGGTGGTCACAAAATTCTTCACACCAAATTCAGAGGTTTTAACTAAACATGATTCAATTTATTCTATCTTTTGTATTTTTTATTTGCCTAACAGAAATTCAGACCTGGAACAGATAGATAAAAGGTGAAATTACTAATATTCACCAAAAGAATTTGGAAGAATGATATTTTATAAAGTAAACAAAAATTACCTGTTTCTGTTTTTCTTTTGCATTTCCTAAAATTGCTTATTATTGAAGTTAAGTGATTTCAGATATGCTATGGACTTAGCAGATCAATTAAAAACATGATTAAATACCTTTTATATTATTAATATTTTAAGGACCTTTGTAATTCAGGGCCTTAGCATAACATAATTGGGAAAATGATAAAATATAGAATTATAGTGACATTTTGGAAAAACGCAGTTGTTAGTAATTTTTATTGATGAATATAGAACAAAACAACCAGTTCCATTCAATCCAATTTTCAGCAAAGGGCAAAAAATTATATTTTATGTCAACGACCTTGGAAAAATTTTAAGTGTTTAATTAAAAAATTGAAAATTAAAACTGAAGATCAGTCGTTCTGACCCTCATTTTTGGATATTTGAAATTAAAAAAAACAAATAACCAAATTTATTTTTTATTTCTCAGTCGTTGAAATGTTGGTTGTTTTGATTCTACCTTTTAAAAAAGTAATACAATATAAAATTATTGTACAAAATAAATTCAGGACTTATTTCATCCTGGTTCATCATACTAATATTTTTGTTGTATTTTGCAATACTTCTGTAATTAGTAATATCACTTTTATGAGTATAATGTACTTTGGTCAAGTAAAAAGTATAAACGGTCGGTGGAAAAAATCCACAAAAAATATAATCAGATATTGGAGCTGATGGATAACATGAATAAAATACGTGATAAAGCTGTCGAGATGGAAAGCAAACTGGCACTGATGAGAGACAACAACATTGCAAGACATGTGTTCAGTTTGTTGAAAAGAAAGCATGAACCAGGTGATGACAATTTGGAAAATGAATACTAAATACTGCAGTGTCTAAATAAAAATATAAAGAAAGTCATGATTCGTTATTAATGCACGGTTTATGAGTGAACCGTGCCAAAGCTGTGAACATCCTACTGTAGTGCAAACAAATTTTACATTATGAAAAAATTCTATAATGAAATAAGACTGCTACACCGATTTTGAATGTACCATAATGAATCTGCAGGATGGTGATCATGTATTTTTGGCATCTGAAGTTTATAACTACTAAAGAAAAAACAAATAGTACCAAACTATTGTTTTCTGTTGCCTAACATGATTGTGCTGTACTTAAATATTCCTACTGTGTTACAGGTGTAAAGCACTGTGTCAGCATAGTTCTCTAATAAAACCTATATGAAATCTCAAAACAAAATTGAACATGATTTTAAAACAAAAGTCTTATAATTTACCGTAGTCTTGCCAAACGCAATAGAAAAATACTTATATATTTCATTATAAAAGACCAGTTTGTTAACTTATGTTTAAATGTGCTAATCAGAATTAACAAAAATAATTTGTTGCATATCTGATAAAATCAGCGAAGAAATATATTTGTTAAATAATTATCATTAATTAAACCATAAATTATATTAGCATACAGCTTATTAATTAATAAAAATTACCTCCCTTTTTATAGAAATCGGTTAAACTTATTTTGAAGATTTAGATTCTTCACTTTCCTATTGATTTTCTTGGTTTATTTAATTACAAACTTTTGTTGGAACTTGTTTTATAAATAATTCCAAAATTACGTTATTGCAGTAAAACTATTAATCAGAAGCATTAATTCATATTATTTTTATTGCTTCAATTATAATTATGTCTAATCCAACAAAATGTAACATAATGAAAAAAGTGAGAATGAATGTTGCTTTCTGATTGAAGAGTTAGAACATCGGCAGCTCTGATACCAAATTTGTAAAGGAGAAAGACTGTTTTTATTTAAATTCTTGTTTTACATGCTTAAAAAAATTTAATTTGTTAGCTGTTTTGATCAAATTCAATTTTATTATCAAAAATAACATCGAGTTTACTTTAAGATTTCACTGCTAAATCAGAGTTAGTATTGATTCTTTTGGAAGTCAGCGTGTTACTTAAAAGATTTTTTTCAGTTAAGAATAGAATTGTTTACAATAAACAACTTTTTAATGTGATCATTTTAAAAGTGAAAAGGAAACTAAAAGTATAAAAACACTAATAAAACAAAAGACCTCATTAATTTATTTTATAAAAATGTTGCTTTTGATTTTTTTTCTTTTTTACCATTTATCAGTTTTTATTTATTTTGTAGAACTCTGTTATTTTCTTTCCACTAAAGAATTCTTTTACTTTTCTGTGGCAAGATGGTGAATTTGTTTTAATACTATTAGCATCAGCATTTCAGATTCCTTTTGTCCCTTATTTTGTGAGCATTTCATCTGCTTCTCTGTATGTTATTTCATTTAGTGGACAAAGATACAATTTTTTTATCCATTTTTTGAATATTTTTTTATTGTTCATTAAGATGTATTCAATATATTTTCAGTTACAATTATATTTCTTTTAATTCTGTTCTGAGATAGTCATATTCTATTTCATCGGCAAACCTACTGTTGTCATTTCCTTTTAATACAAACCACATTTCACTTCAACATGTTGTTAGCGATTATTATGGAAAATTGTTTTTTTTTCAAAATTACTGTTTTCACGTTTAATTTTTACCTTTGCAGAAATATTTTCTTATATCTAATATTTTCTATGTTTTGTTGATCATCAGATGAATCAGACAAGATGAAGTTAGCTAGCAAAATAGACTTACAGTGCCTTTACATGTTTGAAGGTTTTCATTTAGATGAGCTATATTATCTAATATAAAAGTAATTTTTTCTAGTAAATTTTTACCATGAGATATCTTTTATATGCATTCAGATGAGTGAAGGTGATGAATTTTAAAGGTTTTATTATATTTTAATTGTTATAATCTTTTTAGTATACAGTATTAGTTATACATTCTGTTTGATTCATCTTTATTTGTACAACTTTTGCTCATAGATATGTTCAAATCTGTGATCATTTTACTTTTACATCATGGATACTCTCATTGTTATTATAATCAGTAATTTTTTTAATTGTTAAATTTACTTTACAATAATATATTTTTGCTGTTTTATAAATTAGTTTCTTTTTTATTAATTATACTCATATGTTGCATTATTGATTTATAGTAATTGTAACAGTGGTATAACTACTTCAATTTATGTTCGCTTTGGTTCTGTTTTATATTAAATCTTTTCAGTTTGAATCAGTTCCATCCGATATAGCTACCAATTACATTGTCAAGCTAAAAACATTTTACTGACTTACCCAAGACCCAGATTTTATTATCTAGATTAACTGCTTATACTCTTAGAATTCTGCCATAAGGATTTCTGGCCGGTTATTAACTCTGATCACATCAGTTTCAGAAGGTCAAATAGCCATCTAGACCTACACTCAGAGAAGAGATATTAGTCGCTTTATATTAAATCAGCTGTAGAGGGATGATTGAAAATATCACTGTTAAATTTTTTGAGTGGGACTGCACATTGTTATGAAGAAGAAAACCCTTCATGATCATTCCTTTTTTTTTGTTTGTTTGATTTCTGAAGCTTTATTGTATCTCGATAAACTTATGATCTTCTTGTGGTTTTTGGTACTATGAATTCTGTCTATATATAATTTACTGCTACAAAATCTGAATTCAGGCTTAATAATGTCAAGCATATCTACTTGAATTTTTTTAAATTATTGTGAAGAAGACAGTATCTCTTCAAATATTCTGCATCGATTGGTAATAATAAATCTTGATAACATAATGTTCAGTAACACTGACACATTCTGTGTATCTTACCATTAGTGATAAGATACACATTAGCACTTATCATTAGTACAGCTTTATCATTAGTGATTACTGTTAAGAATGGACATTAGATGGACATTTATTATGGAGATTATTGTGCAATAATATTTTGTTTGTGTGATAAAAAAAAAATATTTAATTCATGCTCAGGATGTAAAAATAATATCCTAATAATAAAGACCTTCTCACCGATTGTTAAGTACTAATTACTGCGTACACTGTAAACTTTTTCAGCGCCTAAAAATTTTTTTAAATGTTCTGTATTTTCTATCTTCCATATTTTTATTAAGATTTGAAGTAATTTAAAAAATATTTTATAAAAATATTTCCCGAGGTCAAAATAATAAATTAAAGATTTATTTTTTATATTCATACCTGAAAATCCCTATATTAGTTAATAAGTACACAAATGTTCATAAGAGTATCACTCTATTAGGATAGCGCTATGCTTAAGTTTGTGTGGATATACATAGCTGGAGATCAGGTGTAACTCCTACCCACTGGGTTGTTCTAGTGGTGAACTTGTCATCGCAAATCAACCGATTATAGAGTCGAGAGTTGTAAGGTTCAAATCCTAGTAAAGGCACTTTTATACAAATTTGAATACTAGATCGTGGATACCAGTGTTCTTTGGGAGTTGGAGTTCAGTTAATCACGTGTCTCAGGAGCAGTCAATCTGAGATAGTATAAGACTACACTTCATTTATATTCATACATATCATCCTCATTCATCTTCTGAAGTAATACCTTACGGTGGTTCTGGAGGTTAAACAGAAAAAGAAAAGGTGTAATTCTTGAACAATTGCATTTAGGAAAAGATACGGGAAATAACAAACAACAAAAAGCCTGAAAATGTTTTCCATGGAAAACTGGCAATTAAATAGGGGTTGGTATGTAAAAAAAATAAAATTTCCCACCTTAATGTTGGGAAAATGGAAGTGAATTGTAAAATACAATAATGTACGCTAATGCTAAAGAAAAAATATGTGAAATTCCTTATATAAAGTTTTTTTTTTGTAATTGTTATAGTTTTAGCAATCCTAACAGAAGTATACTTTTAAATTGAACACCCTATGTATATTGCCATCATTCAACAGAAATGGATGCATTAATTTGTCTTTTTTCTACTTTATTTGGCTTACTCTTTCTGCATCTGTAGTGTACATATTCTTTATGGTCAGTCACTCAGTGTAAGACAGAACACCTGAGACGTCTTATCAAGAATATTGTAACCACATGTCATTAACTAAGCCAATTAAAATACTATCTGTACAGAAAAATTGTTAACCACTTATTATTTCCGAGAGTCATTTTACTTCCATCTTGCTTATGTTTCTGTTTTTTATTTTAAAAATCGAAAAAGAATAAAAAGCATATATATATATAAAAATTTGTTAAGTAAGTCTGACAAGTATAAACCCTTAGACATAAGCTCCAAAAATTCTATATTTCAAAGTTTGCTGACATGAAATATCCCATTTGGAATCTTAGGGTTAAGAATCAATTGGGAAAAATTTTTTTTGGATGGTAATGGAATTTAGCTAGGAACTGCATAAGTTAATATCTTAAGAAAAAAATAAATGCAGAAATAAATTGATTTTACCTGTATATTATATTATATTATTTTTTCTTTAAAAGAATTAAAATGAAGCTATTATTGGTCAAGATATTTTTATTTTAGATATTCCTATTTAACAGTTTTTCATATTTTATCTTTTTTTTTTCACTTTTTTGTAGACAGAGGATTTGATATGCAATTAGGTGCTTGGAGAGAACATGAGGCAGCTGATTCATCAGAAAGTGAAAAATTAGATCTAGATGATGATGATTCAAGAGCTAATTCAAATGTCCATTTTACTGTCGGGGGTGATCAGTAAGTATTTAATTTTTCAACTATTTTTTTATGACATATATTAATTTTCTTATAATTATCTTTTAATTATATAATTAAAAGAAAATCAAAAAGAAGTATTTCTCACCAAGAAACAGGAGATATTAAAAATCCTGCCCAGAAATTCAAAAAAGTTCTAATGAAATAATCATTGAAAATTTTATGAATTTTAATCAAAAATACGGATCAGTGTAAGAGATGCTGTATGAGGATTAGGATAAATATAAAGGTAAGAAAGTTGATGAGCAAGAAAAGTAGACAAAGAGATAATGGCGAATATTGTCCTATGCAGAAGGACTGATCAAGAAGTAGAGAGATGGATCGGGCGGCACAGAATTTTAATTAAATGAGAGCAGATGGATAGAAGCAAGTAGTAGAGAATGGAGTGAAGGAGTAAGAGGTTACAATGGGTTTTAGTATTATAAAAATAAAGATAGTCATAAATGTAGGCTTACAATAAACCTGCAGGTATAGTCAGCAGTTCACCCGAGAAATGAGAAAGCGGCCATTCCATTGATTATTACCTGCTCAGTCTCGAAGATGTAGCTGATGAAATGACTGACCTGACTTAATTTCTGAGGTAAAAAAGAATCTAGGATAAGAAAAGAGGACATGTGAGAGGGAATACGTGCTCTTCAGAAAAATCAGTGTTACGACCTTTAAGTTATGAAATAAAACTTGTAGAAATATCTCCTTGACTAGCAAATATATTAATTAAACAACCAGATCAAACTAATTACTAGTTTGTGGGTCAGTGAGTATGTGATACAAAGAACTTATACGTACACATTTAAAAATAACAAAAATTTTTTTTTTAAATATTAAAAAATAATATTTATTATTTTTGTAAATTTTAACTGTTTTAAAGTTGTATTAAATTAAAAACAACTGCCAAAAACTTAGTAACCTTAATTTGAAATCTTCAGAAAGTTGAACTTCTTGAATAGTTAAAACAGATTTTTCTTTACACCTTATATACATGTTTTTAATTGTTTTTATTTTTGTTTTGCCTATAAAAAGAGACAGACTGTGTATGAAAAAGTATCCATTTACAAGATACACTACAAGGTAAGGAACTACTAGGATATTGATAAAAATAAGTAATAAATTGAGATTTTAGTAACCACAATCAAGTGTGTGCTAAGAATATCTGGAATGTAGAAAAGCATATACATATCACATTTTCCTTGAGATTTTATATGAAAATATTTTAAATATTAGAATTCTATTAGGCAGATTATTGTTGGTAGGATTGTTATAATAATCCAAGACTAAGTAATATGACTTTTTGTTTTTAAAAAAAAAAGAATTGCTTTTTATGCCTTCAAACTATGAATGTAGTGCAATTTCATTAGAAAAAAATTCTACTGCAGTTATCTGGAAAAAACTTACAGGATCTGCAGAGGAATTTTTTATTTAAATTTTTTTAAAAAAATCATGAAATTTTCATATAGTGAAGCTTAAGATTGAAACTTTTTTTAAAACAATCTCTTAAACACATACAAACAGAGTTGACCTTTACAGTTCTCCTCAGAGAGACACACTTACAAATTTTACTTATAAAGCATAAAAAGTTTTCTTAGGAAACTTGAAAAGTATGAAATTTATAAACTCATTTCATTTGACAAAACAACACGGTAAATGGGATACATTAATATTGCAGAAAATTATTAAATATTTACAAAATAAATCCTTTAAATTTATTTTGTGAATGTTTTGGTAAATTTCTTTAAGCTGACCATAGAGTAAACTGTAATATCTGATATTGATGAAGAGTTCTAAGTAATTTTAAACTGAAAGGAATTTTCTTAGCAGGAAAGATCGAACATTTTGTACATATCAGTTTATTATTCTTTTAGTTAATTATAAAATTTAGGAAAAGATATTTATTAAATTACACGATTATATATACCAAGCAGGCTATGTCAATTCATCTCTGCACATGGTTCAATTTGTTTTCAAATAATTCAGCCAAGTGATGTAATGTCTCATATGTATGCAGTTTTTAGGTTGTTTGTGCATGGTCTGTTGTGATACATTACTTGTTTTGCTGCAACCCATAGAAAGTAATTTGTGGGAGTCAGATTGGATATCCCAACCCATAGGGGGAAGACCTTGTGACGCTACCAGTCACCACACCATCCCTTCCATTCTGAGCCCTTACGGGCTTTACTGGAGGTTATCTTTAGACCCTCTAACTGATTACATCTCACAGTCATCAACCAGGCCTCGGTTGGGATGCCACTGATGCCTTAGCAGACATTTGCATCAATAAAATACAAATCAAATTTTGCCTTCATGTAGGCCTCAAATGGACATCTTCACATTCAACCTAACATAATTCCCTCAAACTAACTGACTGAAACCGTGGAGACACAAACCCCGCACCTAGTCCAGATTTGACAACACCGTTCGTGACTGTGAATGTCTCAGAAAACATACAAGTTGAAAGTTAAATCAGTGCTACACTCATAAAAAGGAAAATTATGTTTTTCATAACATATAAATTCAGACGTGCACCCAAATAAATTGACCAATTTAGGTCACCTAACAAGGGGAACATAACCTCATTCTGGTCCACACAAGAGCCGGGGACAAACCCTGCACTCCCACCTGGTCCCATCATGGAGTCTCGCGCGATATTACCAAGTCACAACCAGGATCGCCCTCGGTCATATAAGCTACCATACCCTGGCAGCGCAGCCATTCCCACCAATGGGAGCTCCAAATCGAATCACAAACAACGCCAATATACGTCATCATATATATAATATGATGCCAATACACCAACCTCCAACCAATCTAATGCCTAGACCAGAACCCTAGCCACCCAGGATCCTACCATGATCGAGTACTTTGATTAAACTCCCTCTGCAGACCTACATACCTCAAGGGCGCGAAGAAGACCAGCCACTATAGACCACTCATCCAGTTAATATGGAGATCCAGAAATGAATGTATTCTCTCAAGTTCCCTAACAGCTCGTAAACGTTCGACCTTGCATCGGGGACAGACATAAAGAACGTGGTCCACTGTATCATCAGTCCCACAATCCTGGCATTGACTCGAATCCACAAAACAAAACCTAGCCAAACTTATTCGAAAGGCACCATGCCCAGAGAGAAATTGTGTGGTATACCAATTAGGGGAGACCCATCCAATCGGACCTAAACCAGACACTATAGGAAATATACCATGTGTGTAGCGACCTGTGGGGGATTCATCCCACCTAACCTGCCAGATGCAAGGCCCCAGTCTTCAATCTCCTGCTTTTGTTCTGATGTCAGTAGGTTTTTTACCTTGGAAATGTAGCGTTCCCTATGCTCATTAGCCAAGATATCTATTGGTTTGACAACGGCTATAACACATTCTGCCTCCCGCAAGACTGTTCTATATGCACCTATAACAGCTAGCAAGAAGAGTCACTGGCCCCGCAGCAAAATGTTCATGGAATACCTAAAAGACATGTGGTGAGCCCAGACAGGTGCAGCATACAGCATAATAGCTTTGTTGACACCTTTGTAAAGGATACACATGGTATGGTAATTCCAACCCCCAGTCGGGATGAATGACTCTATACATTCCATAAAAAGCATCAGCGCACTTTTTTGCCATGTACTGTAATTTCAAATTATCATCAAGACTAACACCCAGGTATTTTTGAGCCGTAACTTATCGAATTGGGAGACTAGGCATTCGAACCCGGATTCATTGGGAAGCAGCCAATTGGCCCTAAAGTAACATCATTGTGGTTTTCTGTGGGCTGAAAATCATCTTACGTTGGAGACTTCACAGTCAGAGTGTCTCACAAGCATGAGCAGCTTGGAACTCCGATGTAAATGCGGACATCTCAAACGGACATTTTCACATCCAACCTAACATGATTCTCTCAAACTAACTGACCGAAACCGCGTAAGCGTGAACCATGAGCAGCTCGGAACTCTACCTCATTACGCCAATCCCCTTCAGTCAGTAACAGCACATCATCCATATAAGCGACAACACGACAACCAAATGGCAACCTTAAACACAGCATCGAATCAAATTCTATGATCCAAAGAAGGGGACTCAGAACACTGTCCTGAGGCCATCCTTTAGTTAAGGTCTTACGAACCTCTGAGCCGCCATTACACAGGGAAACGGTTCGATGGCTGAAATAACTTGAGAGCACTTCTAATTCATTTCATGTACACTTACACTTCTGCATCAGAAACAGGGCAGAGGGCCACCCTAAGTTGTTAAATGCCCTGGATATTGTCAGATTGGGTAATCTAACTTCTGAAAATGATTTGTTCAACAAAGATTTTTGTAAAAATATAAACCTATTAGCTGTGGTGCCATCTTTTTGAAAGCGACTGTGATTGATTTCCACTTCTGTTAACTGACTAATGAGGTTTGTTAAAACACAGCACAATAACGATTACTGTTAACTGTATTTTCAAAAAAGATTGGATCCACAATGAATATTCTACTCACCCAGACTCCAGTTTCCACTTCATGTAAAGTTTGTTCCTGTAATTCATGGTGGTTAGTTGTCGACCATAGTCATGTATTTTTTCAGTTAATATACCCTCCAGATGAAACAATACTTCATCTGTAAAAAAAAAAAACATAATGCCGAGGATACCTACGGAATTATGGTCAATAAAATGTTTAAACCATTGATAATAATATATCCTTTGGTCATGATGTGTAGGTTTCAGTTCTTGAACACACATTACTTTGTAGGAGAAAAGTCTCAGTTCTTTTCTTATAGGTTTATGTGCGGTAACAAGTTTGATATCTTGCTGCGGTACTGACTTATGCATTGACTTTGATGGACTTTAGGCTACAGCATCCAAAATATCAAGCAGTTTCCCTTCTTTTAATGTAGGTGGTCTTCTATTCGATCAGCATCTTCAATGGAGCCTATTGCCCAAAATTTTTCAATAAGAGTTTATTACGGTGAGGAACAGAAATATTTGGAAACTTTTCAGAAAACTTACGCTTCACTAAATCAGTATACTTATCACCTTCATGAAAGACATGTTCATTGAGAAAAATGCAATCCTCTACCGAAAGAATCATTATGTTTCTCACAACTATTGATTCCGATAAATCAAAAAAATGAAGCATGTTCAATCACAACTCAACAACTGACGTCTTGGTATATTAATGAGAAAAACCCAATGAACCCACAGAGCAACCATCCTAACACCGAAAGAACAGAATGCACCACATAATTTTAAAGCATGCACAGCAACTTTCTGAACGCACTGTTTGTAATATGTGTATAATTCAATGTATACAATTATATTTTGAGAACGTTTAAGACTGTATAATTTTTGCTTAAAAGGGATGAAACATCAGTACCAACAGGAAAAGTTCAGCAACCACAACAACAAGCACAGCAGCAGCAGCAGCAGCAGCAACAACTGACCCATCATAGATCTGGTAGTGGGGACTTGTTCAATAAATCTACTAGAATGTCACGGTCTTATAGTCAAGACATACATCCAGAGCCTATTCATGAGTTTGAGGTAAGTTTAATAGTATTTCACTGCTTATGTTAAATTATTATAATCTGTGCTCTCTCTCTCTCTTACACACACACACACACATATATATATAAAACATACACACAATGTGCTCATACACATAGTGTTTTATAAATTTGTTTTACTGTTTACTATAAAATTAAGATCTTTACCTTAATCTTTTAAATTAAAATGTTAACTTGAATTTTTAAGAGAGTTCAGTAAACCTGGTTTTAGCAGAATCTTCTACAACAGAATATTTCCCTGGATTCATTTATTTTAATAAAAATGTAATGCTATTATTGCTTATAATAATGGAAACTGGCTAATATATAAATGGAAAGCAATCACCAGAGTTAATACAATTTTTTTTTTTTTTTCAATTGCATACAATATTTTCCAAGAAATTATAAATACTAAACATGTTTGAAGTATACTAAATGTTACATTTAACTTAAAAAAACAAAAAAATTAATCATGTGTATGTTTTTCTTAATGTCACGTTATAACTGGTAATGACATAACAAGATTATAAAATGAAACGTGTTCAAAACAGAAAACCAACGGGATGAAATATTTTTCCATTTTGGATAGGTTTCTGTTTTATCCAGTTACGACAGTAATGATGAACATACTGTGTACTGTTTGTGCTAAGTAATAATGTGCCATGCTAAGAATACACATCAACTTACCTAGAATGTTGTAGTCAACTAAAATAATAAAGTATATAATTTATTAAAATAATTCAATTTGTAGGCATATTGGAAATTTTTACTACACAATTAAACGCTACACTAATTAACTATAAAAACACAATTTTTTCAAAAATACAGAATATATGATTAAGTTAGATTTTTATCACGATTATTTGTGTGATTTCCACAAGTCAACCAATGTTACCTGCTTTATATTTTCTTTAATTGCATGCTGTTCTGATTAACTATGCACTTTACACAAATACTCCAAAAATTCAATACAGTTTTTTCTTGGCGAACTTCTTAAGCTTTGGAGCGCATCAAAATACGAGTTTATTTTGACAGGATCTTCAATGTTCTTGTTGAATTACCAGATTTGGTACAGTCTTCATCTTCATCAGTAGGCGGTTCAATATCATCATTATCTTCCCATGGAACTGGCAAAACTCCCTCATTGCATTGTTAGCCGTAATACTGGTAGCCAAACCAGTGTTAGAGTTTACAAATGTATCGGAGTCTATTTCAGATTCATTAGTAAAGTACAGATCTTTTAAAATTTTCATCTGCTTCATCTAAGATTACAGTTACTGCATTTGGAAGAGATGAGAATTTATCCTTTTTAAAACATTTTGTTATGTTTTTTCTTTTTTACATTCTTTACTGCCATATGAATCCAGTAGACAGTATCAAGTACTGAAATTGATTTCACAAGGTCATTAGTGCTCTTCACACCATTCACTTTCGTAGTAATTGATTACAACACTGTTCTTCTGTAGTGAAAATCAGTGTCCTTCTGATTTTCATGGTGTAAATCACACCTTGACTCTGATGGTTGTGTGATGCTGATAGTGTTAAGTGGAAACCAGACTAATTTAATGTTAGACAAATTGATATGAGGATGATAAGTTGCATTATCAGGGAATAATGGAAAGTGAGAATTTTGAATTTTCATTCTAGAATTAAAATTGTTCAGCCATTCCGCTGTTGTAGAAGTCTCCGAGCTATTTTGTTAATTCATCAAGTCACAGGGAGTTCAACATTAATATGAGAAAAACACTGTGGTCTTGCCGATTTATTGATTTCGAGCGATTGTAGAAGTTCCCCACCTATGTTTACACAATGAAGTACAGTAAGGCATTTTTTTGACATCTTTCTGTCAACACAATTAGTTTACACAATCAAGTAAACCCGACTGCAGTATTGATAGAAAAGAAGTATATGCAAATTGTCATATAGTAAACAATGACATCATTTTTGTAGAATATGTATGGTGTCACCATATCTGTTCGCTTTCATGTTCAACTATCATTTCACATACATCTGTCATAGCTTTTTATAGGATACTGTCATTTTTAATCATCTTCAAAAAATGTTGATAAATAATCAATTTCCCTTCCTTAATATCCATAGTTCATACAGTATATTTTCCATATTATTCAGGGTGCCTAACTTTTTATTACTGCATTGAGAAGGTTCTGTATTGTACAGGATGATTTACATAGATTTTTCTACTTTTTTAATGAGAACATATTATTTTTCCAAAATGAGAAGATTTCTATCTTGTTCAGGATCCGTTTTGAAGAATTTCACTGAACTTTGTTATTTGTGAATGATTATAGACAACTAGACTGTGATGTAAGCACAAGGCGCCGTTCAAACGTAAAGGCCGATTAGTTATATATAAGAGTTGGCAACACCGATTGGTTGACGCATGTACAGCAGCTTTAAGTGATCTGTTGGGCATGTAACTGCCACATTGCTATCAGTCCATTGCTGTTAGTGTGTTAAAATGAGTGTAGTAATAATAATGCCACCAGTTGTTGTGAAATTTGATTGATGATTAGATTCTAAAGGCAAGATAGAATAATGCTGCTGAAATTTTTAAAAATAACCATAAAAAATCTCAATAAAGATTTTGCTAGTTAATAATAAACATATGCCACATTTCCCTTTATGACCCTTTTTTACATTAAGAAAAATTACCACAAATAACCAAACATAACCTAATTTATGCCACCATAAACCATATTAATGATAATATCAATCGCAGAAAGTGTAAGATAACTGCCAAAAAAACATGCTATATATTACTAATGAACAAGCCTCGTATAATTCTAACTCTCAAAATCATATTTAATTAATAAGGTCTTAATTTACACAGGTTTTCCAAGTTTACATCTCCCATGTAAATCAAGAGTCTGTTGTGGAAGTAATTATGGTTTAGCTGTTAAAATAATAAATTCATGATATTGATTAGAAAGAGAGAACAGAAAATAATACGATTTTTAATTTTTGAAAAACTGTTCATTTAATTTTTTTACTTGTACTAATTTTTAATCTATTATTATTTTTCAGCCTTCATTACCAAAAATGTCACAATCAGAAACTAATCTTGAAACTCACAGTACACAGAGCCATCAGATTTCAAACACATCAGTTGCTCCACCACCACGTGTACGTAAAATTATTTCGCGTAGTAAAATTGAATCACCACAATTGACTGTCGATGAAGAAACTTATTCAACGGATTCTAATTCAGTAGTTGATGAATCCATTACGTCGGATAAAACTAAAAGTAAGAAATTTCATTTTCCTAAATTTAGAAAACCAAAAGCACAGGCACAGATCCAGCACCAATCAAAGCCTACATCATGACTAGTATTTACTAGATTTAATGTTTTTATTAATATATTAATGTTTTGTTAATATTATAATTTAGCTATTACTTTTATTATTTTCCTCACTACTGGTTTATTTTATGTATTATAAAAAAGAAATTAACTGTATTTTTAAGTGGTCAGCAGTTTTATATATGTAAATAAACAAGTAATTGAAATACATCTGAACATAATCTTTCAATATATGTTAAATGCGCATTTATTTTCTCTCACTCTTATACAAATTTCTTTTTCTATATGAGTAGTGTCATATATTTTATTCTAATCCTTAAATAGTTATGATAAAATAATGGTTAAATAGTTATGAGAAAATAACAGGATAAGCAAAATTGATCATTTAAGCAAATTTTTATAAAACTTATAATAAACTGATGTCCTCTTTTTCTACAAACAATTTACAATCTCATTGCTGGAATGATACAAAAAAGTAATACATTTTTCATAATATATCAGTAGTAATCTTATCTTAATATATTTTTGTAGATTGGTTTGCGAGATTAAAGAATGGAAAGAGAAGGTGGTCAAAGGGAATCATTGGATATTTACTGTCTTAATCAGAATTCTGTGACTGACTGAGAAAGTAGTCAGTTTGGAACAGAATTGGTCTGAAAAAATGTTCAAATTAGTTATACCATTAATATTTTATCATTTCAGTAATAACATTAATTATGTTTTCAGTGGGATGTACCATCTAGATTTTGTGTGAAAGAATCTTAATCCATTTTGTGCAAAGGAAGTAATAATATTAACTCATCTATAAAACATATAAATGAAGGGGAGTTAAGATTAACTTATGCTGTTTCTCATAAGACAAAAAGTCAGAGGTCATCAGTTAAATTAATTTATTTTTATGAAAGTTAAAAATGTTAAAAAAAAAAAATAATAATAATAATGTGAACTTATAAAGAAACAGTGCTTTCATAATTTACAAAGCCAATAATTTATAAAAGTTAAAACTGACTGTTAGTAAAGATAAATTTTTTTTAAATTATACATAGAATCAAAGAAGTCAACCTCTCAGAAAATACACTATTGACCAGATGAACAATCTTGAAATCAGTCCCTACAAAGAAAATTTATCAAACTTTGTTAGGGGCTCATAAATCCTTAAAAACACCATTTTGATGCCTGAAAGTGAAAGTCACCTTACAGTAACTTTCTAATAATAATAATATAAATATTAATCTTTGGCTTTTTTATGACAACATTTAAATGTTATAACAAAATATATAAAAAATGTAAACAATTTCCTCAAAATTAACTATAGTAAGTCAGAGATTTGGACCAGCTGACACCAATCGACAAAGAAAGTTTAAAAGTGTTGTTAACTCATTAATGATTATATTAATAGGTATAGAAATTTTTTGTACGCCTGTTTAACAATAAATAATCTATAAAGTGGAACAAAAATAGAATGAGAAAAAGTATAACAGTTTCACTTTTACGTTGTTAACAATGCAAATACCTTTTGAATTCAATAACAGAATAAAGAATGCCAATTATTATTATTGATCATCATTATTGCTTGGTCATCTGGCTGTTGAAGTAGCCTGTAACCGATAACAAAACCTCTGAACTGAATTTAAATGATAATTTCAAGCATAGTTACAAAATAATAAATAAATAAATAATAAATAAATTTTAACGATTCTTCGACGGTTAAATAGATTTTAATTAATTCCTTTAACATTCTATAACCTATAAAACCTCCTTTAAGCTATACTACCATGAAATTATAACATATTGCTCTTCCTGCAAGTTACATTACGAATGTAATTTAGTTGGTGATAAAAGTTTATATTTATTTTATTAAATTGATAACAATCTTGCTTTGAAAAGTCTGCTGACTGGAAAAATCTATCACTATATACATACACTTTTATATGTTCATAATTGCGATGGAGTGATAGTATCTTCGCATTTCATTAAGAAGGTCCTGGGTATGAATTCTGGTCAAGCGTGACATTTTTCATACACTACAGAATTTTCATTCCGTATACTCAGGCACAACCTTTATGCTTGTGTAGTGAAACAAATTATTATTTGTACATACATTGGCCCATAATATTAATGATTTCAGATGGTAGAGCTTCACTCCTGGAATTTTTGTTACTTCTTCAGCCTGCCAACACTATATAGTTGATGTAGACCTTACCCAAACCACCATTTTTGTTAGTCTTGAGCCTGTCTTATCCAGTTATTTCCCACTACCCTTACAATGTTTTCTTTTTTTTAGTTCACTTTTGTTTTCTCCCCCCTGGAGCCGGGCCTGAAAAACTAAAAAAACTAAAAAACCGGAATAGAAGAAAAACTAAATTAAACACAATTAAAACTACACAAAACAAAAAAAAAACACCTAAGAACAAAAACAAACAATGAAACATTAAAAAAAGCCACTATAATAATATCAAAACACAGAGAGCTAAGAACATGTCCATAATTGCTTAGATCTCAACACTAACTTGCCTCTCGAGTCTTGCTCGATGTCTGTGTCACTCATATGGTCTCCGTTCCATTATCCGTTTAGGTCACCTATTGTTCTTCGCGCTAAATGTCCAGCCCATTTCCATTTATTTTGCGCTATTCTCACCCCAACATCGTCTGTCTGTTCTCTTATTCATTTATTTTTTTCTCTTTCCACCTTATATTCATTATATACCTTTCCATTTGTCTTTCTGCTGTTTGCATTTTTTCCACTGTTAGTTTTGTTAGCCATGTTTTCGATCCATAAATCAGTACTGGAATGATGCACCAATTAAATAACCTCTTCTTACTCTCTTTTTTATTCCACTCTCTAGGTATCTTTTGATTCTTCCATGAGTATTCCGTCAGACCTTATTCTTCTTTTACTTCCTTTTATTCTTATTCCTGTACTTCTTATATTCATCAACTTCCCCTAGTACATATACTCCTCTACCACCTCTATCTTCATGCCTCTCAATGCTGTATCCCACTATCCTATCCCCTCTTCAGCTGTTTTACTCATCATTTTTGTTTTATTTTGAAGTTTATCACTAGACCCACTTCTATCATTGATTTTAGTTCTTCTACAGAGTTTGCTAATATTAAATATCAGCAAACGTAAAATGATTCAGTCTTTTCTCAATTATATTTAGTCTCTTGTTTCCCCAATGTAATTTGCTCATAGTAAATTCTAAAACTGCTGTGAATAACTTTGATGATAAAGGGTCATCACCCTGCTGCACACCTTTTTACACTTCAAATTTGTCACTCTATTTACCATTACAAAGGCATCAGCTCGTTTATATAGATGCTCAATGATATTTCTGTATCCATCTTTTATTCCCATCCATTTTAATGTTTTTCTTAAGGAATCTCAATTTAATAGAATCAAAAGTTTTTAAAAATCTATAAATCCCACATATAAAGGAATACTATACTCCTTGGCCTTTTTTGTAAGCATATCTTGACATTTGCATGTGACAGACAGTTCCATTATTTTTTTTAAAACCTGCTTGTTTCTGTGGTTGCATCTCATCCAGTACATTATTTAATTTCTTAACTGTTATTTTTGTGAGTAATTTGTAAATATGTGACTAGAAGCTAATAGGTCTGTAGTTTCCTATCATTTTAGGGTCTCCCTTCATATACAAAAATATAATTATTGCATTATTCCATACTTCTGGTATAGCACAGGTTAAACAACTTTGTTATTGGCTTTATTATTTTGTTATTTCCTTCCTGTATTATCTCTGTGGCAATATTGTCTTCTCTTGATGCTTTCTTAGTCTTCATTTTTCTTAAAGCCCTCTTTATTTCCCAAAGCTTTATTAATGGTACCTTGTTTATATCTCTTCTCTCAAGTTTGATGCATTCTGATTCATATTGCCCTCCTTATCCTCCTCTTTCCATTTATCTGGATCATTGTATAATGATCTTGGAGCTTATGTTACAATTGTTTGAAAACCTAATTTATAATTTTTACATACCAGCATAGCTCAGACATACCAGTTAAATTAATAAAATCTCTGAGGAATCGAGCACGATGCTTTCTAGTATTGAAATCTCATGTTACAGGTTACTGCAACCTAGTGGCTATTGGCTGAACTCCAACGAGCAGGATTCTTTGATTTTGTTAGTCCATATTGTTAACCTAAGAAATAGATTACACTCATTAGGGTTTCCCTTCCAGTACTTTGATCAGTTTTCACCAAATTTCAGTTCGGAGTTCCAAAAGATATTTTTTACAGGTCGCCTTTTCCCAATTTATAAAGTTTTAATTTGAATTTTATCACTTATGAATAAATAAAGAAAATTAATCAAGATTTAAACTTTAATGACAAGGTTGTACAATGTAGTTAAGAATTTAATATTCTAAGAAAAATTCTTTCAAATATATTAAAAATTAGATCATATCTAATGAAAGAAGCTGGTTTTTACCTGTTTTCAAGGTTTTTTTTTTTGTTTTAGAAACCATATAATTAGACAAGGCTTAGATTAATTTAACTACATCTGTTTGGTGGGTATGAAAGTTGAGACAATCTTCACATAATAAATCTAGAGTTAAAAATAAAAGGACAGATTATTTTTTTCCTAAAAAAAATTTATGTACAATGGGGAGGGTATTTGATAATATTATATCTAAATAATTTCTATTAGAATTTATTTATTATGAACTTGTGTGTATTCTAATATCTGATTGAAGCCTTGCTGGCTTTTCGTCGTATCACTTGTCATTCCGGTCATTTCTTTATAGATCACGCCATTTGAGCCCAGATTAATGTTCACAATTTAGTTTTATCAAGGAGTACTAATCAAAGAATTTTTTTATGTAAAAGCCATTTACTACTAAAAAAATCTGAATGAGTAAAAAATTAAAAACTATAAATAGGAATAGATAAATTTAATTTCTGTAGTATTATTTTCAATTCTGCAACATTTTTTATTGCTTAACTGATACTGAAATGTTATGTTCAGATTAAATGTATTAATGATTTTATAATTTAATTGATATATTGTCTACTACAATGAATTAATTGAATTTATTTGGTGCTAGATAAACATAAAAGTATGCGTGTGCAGCACATATACACACACACAAACATACACATACACACACACACATACATTATATAAATATATTTAAAAAATTAATATTATTGTTATTTTTACTTAAATTGTAAGCATGTGAGATAAATTTAATAAAAGACATATTTTATTTTTTAATTTTTGATTTTACTACATTACAATTTATGTACTTTTACCTATAATAGATGTATGGCTGATTAGTATTAATATTTTTTTTTATGATGTTTCTGGTTTTGTGTAAAATGGAAGATGTTATAGTACAATTTTTTTTGTCATCAGTGGATTTAACTAATTTGATTCACTTCTCTTAATTCTGTTTTTCATTATTTTTAACATGAACATATTTGTTAAATCCACCGTGTTAAATTATTTGCATTACTTTATTCAAAATTTGTTTCTCGCTGCAGTTAACATTTTTTCCCGTTTAATGGTAACATTAGTGTAGCGTATCATTAAAAAAGTATAAAAATAAAAATTATTAATTTAATACTCAGAATAAAGATTTTGATTTGATTTCATGTACTGACCTCCTTAAATTCCAATAGATATATCATCCATTGTTCTGAGAGAGATGTTAATATTTACCCACTTCTTTCTTTATACAGCCCCCCGACACATTATCGTGTCTTTTCTTTCTTCAATTTAATAAAAATTACATTTTAGAAAGTAAACATTTATTGTTATGGATTAGATTATAACTTATGTACCTCTAGAGATGGAAATATTTACATTTTTATTATTTTCTATATCGATTTTGACCATTTGTTACTTTAAATGATAGATTTGTACATTTATTTTACAATAATTCTGCCATCCTTAATTTTTTTATATTTTTTTGAGAGTATGTAGAATAAAAATGAATTCATACATTTTTCATTATAATATGATTTTTTTTTAAATAAACAAATTAAACAATTTATAAATCACTATAGTAAATGTATTCTCTTTCTTAATAAATTAAAAGTAATGTGTTTTATTGTATGCTGGAATTTTGTTCATGTTATATAATTGTTTTATATCAATTCTTATTTATTGGGATTTCTGCTAGTTGTTAAAGAGGCTTATTTTTCTATCAAAATGAGAAACTGTTTACAATATAGTAATTTTGTTAATTAACATTAACCAGATCAGAAATCATTGTCAAAGTGTTTTGTTTTTAATGTTTTCTTTCTATTAGCACCTTCCATTTTGCTCATAAAGTAAACCTGTTTAGATTTTGATTGGGATTTAATTTTGTTAAAAAAGTCTATAATTTTTTTAATAAACTTTTAATATAATAGTTTGTGTAGTAAATTATGTATTTTTTTCTCATTTTAAACTGTAAATTTTTTATGTACTTACGGTGTTGTTTGTCGGGTATTCTTTATTACTATCATTTAATGTAAAGGAAATATTGTAATCTAGCAGACGTCTTAATGCATTTGTTTTTAAATTATTGTACCAAAGGTTTTTTTTTATTTAACAAATTATAAATAAATTTGTTGTCAATACTAAAAATTTTAATTATAACTTTACTATATTGACATAAGTGCATCAGCGATAATTAGAAAATTTAAGTTGCAATATTATGTAGCTCTGGCTATGCTGTCATTATTAATACAAAAATCACTGCAAAATATTAAAATTTAATCTCTGTTTAGTCTTTCTAAAACCATGTATCATATTGTTTTACTATTAAATTAAAATAGATTTTTCAAAAGACATCTTATAATTTCAATTTTTTTTTTAAGATGTATTAATGTTCAAGTAATTTAATGTTAAAATTGGATAGTTTGTAAAAAATTGGACGTAAGTATTATTTCTCATTCATTTCCTGTAATCAGTGTGAATTTTTTCACTTTTTTAGTGAAAAAAATTAAATTAAAAAAAAAATATTTTTATGGTATGATTTAATTTAGTGTCACTACAAAAAATTTAATTTCAAATTATTTATTTATTAATTTTTAAATTTTATATGAATGATTAAATCCTTTTTGAATAGTTAACCACAGTTTCATTACATGCTTTTTAGTAGTTAACTATCAATAATAGTAGGTAACAACCAATTTTCAGGCTTGCCATTTTATTTATTTGCGTTAATTTGTGATTATTTAATTTTAGATTTTTCAAACTACAATGCTTTTTATTTATATTAAACATTAGAAGTCATGTACATTCTTGAGACTAATACTGCACTTATCCGTGAACCACTTTTTCAGATTTTGCTGTATTTTTTTTCTGTCAGATTTTGATAGGCTTATGTCAGTTATAGATTAGTGCTACTTCTCATTTCCTCTTAATGACTATATAGCTGAACTAATTAAAAGGAAATTTTATTCAAATGTCTACTCTTCTATCTGTTAGATGTCATGTTATATTTTATTTTTGAGGGAAAATTAGGGATGTATATTTACAAATGTTATTTTAGGCAGGTTAGTTTTTTCTAGATATCATTCAACATAGAAATTTTTTTTTAAAAATCAGTATTTTACAATTTGAACTACTACTGTTAATTTGGATTGGATTATATGGTTTAATTTTTTGATAACTTTAACTATTTTAAATATGTATCAAAAATCTTATAATATCCATTGAAATATTTTTTCTGAGAAGGAATAAAATTTGGAAAATTTTTGTATATTTAAATAAAGAAATTACATGTTAAATTTGGGCTGCTGCACTTATTTATTGATTATGTACTTCTTCAAATAGAAAATTAATTAAGAATTTTTTTTTAGCTTTTATATATTATCTCCTTTTTTAGTTTTATCCCTGACCGAGTACAAATTTGCTAAGATATTTTCTTTATTTTAAAATAATTTATCCAAGATTTTAAAAAAAATTCTGAATAATTATATTTCAAGGTTTCTTTTTATTTATTAAAAATTTTTAAATTGAGTGTTCTTGTGTTTCTAGTTTTAATATTTACAAAATAAAAGTGTAATTTTTTAATATGTTTTGTCAGAACGTTATTTATCTGATTTTTTTAATAAAAAAATTTAATATTTTAGTAATAGCAATAATATATTGCATGGAACTTCCTGATGATTAAACCAAAAGTGCCTAAATATTGATTTTTTATTAGTATTAAGTAAACATAATTTCTGTTGTCTGTTAACGATGTGTTATGCTTTTTATTTTTGGAGTATATGTTATTTTATATTTTTAATTATTTAGTATTAATTAATCATTATTTTGTATTTTAAATTACATATCAAGTTTTAAAATCGACTTAATTTTTTGTACTTAGTTTTTTCTTTGTTTTGTATCTGAGTTAAAATTATTGTAAATATTATTTTTATATTTTCCTGATTGAAGATGACTGTGTCAATGTACCTCCATTTTAGGAGGCACTGACGTAATAGTTTATGATAACGATACATTTCTATGTGTTTCAGTGAATCAGTAATTTAGTAAAATGGCAATTAGCAGTTCTTGGTAGCAAAATGAAAATACTCAACATGCATTTATTATGATACTTGTAATCATCAACGAAGTAGTATAAAATTGTGAGAAATGTCTGGTATTTTTTTTTGTAATAGCATTGTAATTTGAGGTCAAAAATTTTAGTATTTGTTCAATATACACCTGCCATTCATGCTTTTAATTTTACATTATATGTAAGTAATTTGTAAGAGTCTCAATAGCTTTTTCTTTATCACTAGCCATTCTCTTAGTTCCACCTGCATTTACATTTACTCACAGTTTGTCATTTCTACTGAATGAGACTCGATTAGTTCTTCCACATCTGATGCATCAATTCCCAAATCTAATTTGCGTCCCATTTCAACCACTTATTGGGTGATTTTTTGTCTGCTTCTGCAATTTCTTGGGTAATTCTCTCATCAGTTTCTTTTGGAACTTCTAAACCAGAAACAGACTTCAGATTATTCTAACAATGAGCAATGTTTTTTGTTGCATCTAAAATGTTGTAATCTATCCATAAACCATTTAGTGTTACTGTTTCATCTGCACTAGTAGCTTCTACTGCTTGACTAATAGTGCGACATAAATACAGTCGTTTGAAGGTTGCTATTACTGTCTGGTCCATAGGTTTCAGTAAGCTGATGGTATTTTGAGGCAAGAATTTGACATTTACATTTGAATTAAGCTAATGTAGTAGGACGACTTGGTGCATTATCCAAGATGAGTAACAATTTAAGTACCAGATTATTTTCCAGGCAGTAATTGTCTATGACTGGAATAAATAATTTACAAACCATTCGTGAAGTAAAGCTGATGTGATCCATGCTTTTTTGTTAGAACTCCAAATTACAGGCAATGCTGTCTTATCACTCCCCTTGAAAGCTCTTGGATTTTCTGACTGGTACACCTATAACAGTTTTAGATTACAGTCTCCTGAAGCATTGCCACCAATAGTCTTTAGACTATCTTTAGAAATTTACTACCAACTGTCTTTAGAAATTTTCAAACCTGGTACTTTTTTCTTCTGTTGCAATAAAAGTTCTTGATAGCATCTTCTTCCAAAAAAGTCCAGTCTCATCAATGTTGAAAATTTGACGAAAAAAAATATAAGAAAAATCTACCTTAAAATTGAAACTTCTCACAATTGTGAAGAAACATGTTACAATTTAAATTGTAATATTTTTACCAAAATAATTTATAACCTTCTACAGAAGTCTACTAATTTGTTTAAATTAACACAGTTATCTGCTAAAATAAGTGCATTTTAAAATATGACATAAGATTAAAAAGATATTGCCATGGTTTTTATATGACAGAAAGAAGATGTTTTGTCAGTTTATTAGCAGCCATGAACAAATATAAAATATTTAAATTAAAAAAGAAAGACTAATCAAGCAAGAATAGTTAAAAATAAAAGTTTACAGCACGATTACCTTTTACAAACTTAATATGGTAGAGAGCTAAACCCAACTTGTACACTACCTAACCACACAATCAACAAGCGAAACAATAATTCCTTAGGCAGCAATGATGACTGACTCATTTATGAACTATGCACAAATTCATTTCCGTCTCTTATATAAATAACAATTGAGACCGTAACAGATTACTGAACAGTAGGGCTATGTACTCTCTGGACTAAACATTTTTTAAACAAACAAATAAAAATATCTACGTAATGAATTTATCCATATGTTTGTAACTGCAGGCTTTAAGCATTTGTTGATTGAATTGATGGTTTTAATTTTATACTCCATAAGCTTGCTTTATGAATTTTTTATCTGTTATCAGTGAAAAAAATTGTTTATTTATTTATCATGCAAAAGCATATTATACACACTATATTTATAAGTTGGAAAATTTTACATCCTAATTTAATTGCAACATGTAGAACTTCACTATCAAAATTATTATGGTTCTTACACTATCAAAATTATTTTTGTACATATGTGATTTATTATTTATTGTAATACTTTATCCATAATTATGTTTATAATGCAATATATGTGGAAGCTCATTGTTTATTAAAGTCTGGATATCAATATCATAAAACAGTAGTAAGATTTTATTGATGGCATACAAAAATTTACATATTATATTAAATATTTATTTCTGAATAATGTCATTCTCTATGGAAACTAATGGAGCGATCTACATAACTCAAAAATATTTACACAAATAATTTTACTATTATTGTAAGCCAAGACTTGTATTGAAATAGAAGAGCATAAATCTGAGTAATTAAGTCAGATGATAGACAAATGCTAAAAATAGAAGAATTATAGTCATAGCATAATACATTATGCTTTCTGCTGAAAAAGACTTGGTGAAAATTGTTTATGAATTGTTAAAATATTAAATGTTATCAGTGAATAAATTATGAAATAAATCAGGTTAATAATTTTGACCTACAGAAAGATGTCAGAGTTAATTTTAATTAATAAGTCAAACAGTTAAAAGCAATATGTATATCACTTCAAAAAGAGTATAACATAATGACTTTGTAACTAATTTAAAACAACAATTTTAGATTTTCTAAAAAATAAAATTTGTCTTTTTATATAGTATTTGAGGTACGTTTAATTTGAGCAGTAACCCTCTTTGACATCAGTGACTTGTCTCTCACCAGACTTTGTTGCAGTTACCAATAAATGCTAAAGTATTGTATAAAAAACAGTCATTATATTAAAGGTACTATAATTCAGCTGAAATTTAAATTGGTATTTAAAATTATGTACCCATTCACTTTCAATCATTCATTTATAACAGAGATATCTCTGTTCACAGTTTTTTGGGAGTCCACTATTGAGTTCATCTTTCTTCAAACATAATTGTTACTTTGGTGTTATTGTACTCCAGATGTTTTGTCATGTTTTTTTTTTTTTGACATGAATTTTGAAATGCCACATACATTCACATAAATAACTCATTCATGATGAGTGCCATGACAATTTCTTATTTTTCATCTTTACTGAACCCCACATCTGTTCACATTCAGAGTATATACTTCCATTTCCATGTGAGAAGGTCCAGCTTATGATCAACTAAGATGATTAAATGTTCTGTCATCAGTGACCATACCTTCCTTAAATCTATGATGACCATGGAACCTGATCCCGCACGCTGTTGTAACAACAACAGTAAAATTTCAGAGGAACTGTTCATTATAGTGACTAAGAATACAGTCATCTCACATTCTTTGGTCAACACCAAAGGTAACTCTGATCAACAACAGTACTATCACTTTCTAACTCATTTTTACAAAAAAAAATATAGACATACAATCATGACTTTTACAATGAATTGAACAATATTTAAAAAACCTGATTATTTGTTAAAGAACTGTGTTTAACTTTAAAGTTTCTGTTTCTTTTTTGGGATTTTTTAATTTTAAATAAATTAGTTTTTCTTGCAGTTTACATAATTTTTGTTCCTTTTCAGTTATTTTATTCTTGAGTATTTCATTTTGTGAAATGACCTCATTAACTCTTGCTGATTTTTAAATTGCTGCTTAATATATTTATCAGAGAATTCAATTTCTCAATTTCATATCACAGAAAATCATTTAATTCATTAGAATCAGAATCGGCCATCTCAATATTTTAATTAGAAATTTCACATAATTCACCAGCGAAACATTTTTTCTAAATCAGTTAAAGTGTTGTTTTGATGAAATAAATCCTGATTGTGGCTGGCTGAACCCATTATCTTTAAATTGACAAATAATTTTACACTATTCACATCGTCTAGATTACCTTTTGCAATTTTTTTCTATAATTTAGTTGTCATATGAGGACATGAACAATGAAACCACTCATAACAACATCACATTAAAGTCCATAACATCTGGTACTGAGTGTTTTTCACGTAAAACAGCAATGCATTTTTTTTTTGACCCCATATTTGCTATAAAAATGTTTATTTTTCTTATATAATTCTGCTTCAGTGTTGTTCTTTTTTACTTTTTCCACTCTTAATCATTTTACGTGTAAATTCGCTAAGTACTTTGCCTTCTAATAATGCATATGATATAACCTAACTTAATCCTATCCTTATGTTAAGTAATTGTTTTTCCCCAAAAGAAAAAAATAATTATTTTAACAATTTAGTCTTATTTCCCTTACCCTTCATAAAGTAAAACCACTTAAATAAAATAAAAACAAAATGCTAAGTCTAATTTTTTTCAGTTCATCTAAAAATCAACATTATAAGCAAATTATTGATAAATTAGTGGACAAGTAGTTCTGAAGTAGTTTATTATGCCTGTTTTGCTTTTGTAATGTTTAACTTAAAGTATTTTTTAAATCTTTTTCTGCATTAGTGTATCTTATTTCAAGAATACTCTACCTACTGTTCAGCAACTAAGCACTGGAATAATAATAATAATACAGTAATATTTTAGTGAAATAAGATTACACAGTATAAACTGTATAATCTTATATCACTGTAAATTAGGCAAAATTTCAGTAACTTGAAAAGATTTTTTCCCTTCAACTTTGAGTTACCAAGGTTTGACTGTATTTTTACTGATAGATTTTTCATTTTGATTTCTTCGTCACATTGATTCTCATTTCTGTCTAAATTTTCTCTTTCTGAATTGTAATTTTCTCTTTAGGTTTTTCTTTATTATTTATAATAATCATTTTAATTATGTCTTCCTGTGTTAAATTGATTGTGAATTATAAACTATATTAGTTATATTCTTATAATAATCATTTTAATTATGTCTTCCTGTGTTAAATTGATTGTGAATTAAACTGTTAGTTATATACTATTAGCTGCTGCTAAATCCACTCTAATTCCTTTCTTTTTTAATTGATTTTAATGAAGGTCTTTATTAATATTAAGATTTAGTTTATTTTCTTAATTTAAGCAAATAGTACTTATTTTGTGATATTTTTTTATTATTATAACTTACCATTGTGCAGAAATTATTTATTTGTTTTTTTTTATAATTAAATAACAACAAAAAATGTAAATCATTTTTTTAATAATCTTTATTATAACAGTTTTAGAATTTTAGAACTGTTACAGTTTTAACTGTTCAATCTTTTTTTGGATTCTTAATACTTTTTTAAATGAAATATAATCACAAAACAGATTTCATAAAAAAACATACGCAATGAAGCTTGTATTTCATAGTAGGCAATATTTGAATGGTATTCAATTTTTTTTTTAATATGGTAATATCGTAAAATTAATACGTTTGTGATTAACAGTAATCAGTAAATTTGGCCATAACTACACAACTCCATGCAGCTGGCTGTCAGTTTAATTATTTTTATTGAGAGAAGACTAAATGCATCAAATAAGCTTTCTTTTGTTAAATAGATTTAAAAGATAATACATCGGTGAATTGTATGTTTATTTTATGTAGGAGTGATGAAAGTTGTTATAATTTGCATCAATACACAAACCATTTAATGAAAGTATATTTTAGTGTTTACAAAAGTGTTTCTTTTACAAATAATTTTTATCAACAGTAAATAGGGTAGACTCATCCTGTTTAATGCCTCCTTTGTGACGTCAGAGAGTTCTGTTCAAAAAATAAAGTTTTTTTATTTTATTCATAAGCTACAAAATTCCTTTTTTACATTCCCATGTACAAGCTTCAAAGCTTCTGTGGTGAATCAATTCAACAAGCAAAGAAAAATTTTTTTTAGTGGTAATGTTATTTTCCATCCCTTTCTCTGTGTGTTAATCTTTTAAACTGTATATTTAATATATTGTACATGTCAATTATGTGTTTTATTTATTTCAACATTTGCCAACCTCCACAGTTAATACCTTTGAAGAAAATGGCACCATCCTAAAATTGACTAGCATCTACAACAGAGTTAGGCGTAAACAAATTTGTCTGTTAGAACATCATTCTGAGGCAAATCCCTTAGTGCAGCTTCTCTGTCTGATAGTTACATGATGGGCTGCGGCTCAGTAAAATATTTTTTTTTTTTTTATCAGGTCACACTTGTTGATAAATGTGAAAATAAATTTGAATCTTATAATTTGTCATCGGCTGCCATAGCCTCTTTACTGTTCTGAAAAGCATCTAAATAATGCTTTTCTTGCTGATCTTTCTTCTATAAATCTGTTTTCATCTGGTTCCAGATCGGTTGTGCAGCTTATTTAACCACATTATGTAAGGATTATATTTCGATTTTAAGACTAGCTGAAACAAGCTAGTCAAAACCTAGCTATTACTTTCTATATAGTGCTTTTTTACCAAATTAATTAAATCTGGATGTCTTAATACACGAATCACAGACCTAATTTAAATCTACAAGATTCTGACTCAAGTTTTTTTTTTTTTCAATTACTTTTAAAACCCTCTATTCTTTTCCTTTCTAGCTTTCCATTTGTTATTGTTACAGTATTGCAAAGCACTAAACACCATACAAATATTTTTTCATGAATTCTTTTGAATCTTAATTCTTTACTTGATAATAGCAGATTTTTTGCACAAAATCTCTCTTGTTTATCCCAGACTGCATTTGATTTCTTGCTTACTTTCTTTTCTAATGATAAATTCATAACAGGAAGCCTAAGGGTATATATGTACAGCTGTGTGTGTATGTGTGGGGTGAATAAAAAGTAATGAACCTGATTGGTATTCTATCACCTTCTAAAATGAAAAGCATAGATGTTTTCACACTCTGTCATGGAAATTATTTAAGATTTTCTCTATCTGTTGTAAATTTTAAGTAGTACGGTACCAAAATACTGCATTTTACGGTGCATTAAAATTGATAGTATTTACATTATAACTATCAAAGCGATGATAAATTGTGCTTTAACAGGTATAACGTACTAATAAAAATATACTTAGTTTAGCCAATAAATTATGTACACTACTTCTTAAATCTCCTGTCTATTAAAAATATAATATCTATACCTAAGCCTTTTTTTAAAGTTGTACATATTCATTGAATGTAACTTTAGTTACTTGTTACTTGTTTGCTGTATGCAAAACTTTCCTCTCTGAGATACTAGTTGTTCAGTTATTTATTCTTTATTCACTTTTAAATTGGGATTATTTTTCATGAACTGTACTACTTAATCGTGCGATTTGGACGCTTGGTGAATTGATCAGAATATTGGATTTTCATTCAACTTCTACTATATTTAATTTGAAGTTTTGTAATTTCTTATCATAATAAAGAAAGAAATTGAAATTTGAGTATCAGCCTCTTATTGTTTAATGAGTAAAAATACATTGCTTTACCTAATTGGTACATCGTTTAAGTTTATATCTATATGAGACATTTTTTTTATTATTATTATTTATCCATATACACTGTATTTTTGTAGAATTATTAATTATTTTGTGTGAATATAACTTTAGATATACCTGTATTAACCAAAAGGATTTTTGTTTTGCCCCCACCTGTTTTAAAATTGATACAGAATTGGATTATTTTTTTGTATTATTTTTACTTTATAAAATAATACATATTATAAAATATTATATATTATAAAATACAAATATAAAATTTGTATTTTATGAGCTTAATTTCCCTACCTCCTCTAAAAATGCTTAAATACATTTTTTTTATAGTAATATATACAATGAATATACATATATAAATATAAGAAAATATTATAAATATAAATAAATAAAAGAATTATTATGTGCATATGAGCACATTATTAGAATTTGGATTTTGCCATTTTCATTCCTTTTTAATGTTCCAATTTTTGTGTTTTATCTGTTGTGTGTTTTTTTTTTTGTATTTTATTATCTTTTTTATTTAGAATATGTATGTCATGCTATATTTACACTATGTAGTGTTTATTTGTATTTATAATGTTATCCAACTATTTTTTGTGTTACTTTTGTTATACATTTAATACAATCAACTCTTGATAGTATGTGGTGTGGTAACTTGTGTACTGTTACCGTTATGTGGATTTGCAGCAAGAAAGAAACTTTTACTGTTTCTTAGATATCTACTGAATTTTACTAAAATTAACTAAATTTCCATATTTCACTCGGCTCAAAAGATATAAAACGTTTCATACAAAAATGTTCTGTTTAATTTATTACCTGCAGTTCTGGTTTGCACAGTTACTTTACTAGATAGGAATGTTTTATCAGTTTTGATTATATACACCTACATGTCTCATAATTTTGTATTTTTGGGGGACGATTTGAATTTTTTTAATATTCAAAATAAAGTATTTCCTTTACTGAGTAAGGCATTGTATATGATGTACTGTTTCAAGATTAAAAAAAAAATATATATACTGTGTAAATTCATGTTCCATGTAGGTTTAGTGTAAAGAAAATGGGGGAAGTAAAGTACAGGGTGATTACAAATGAAATATACAATTTCGTTAGCTTATAACGAATTAAACTGGTGTATGTGAATGTAGTAAATGATATGGTTTTACAGGGATTTTTTTAAAGTTTTATGTTAATATATCTGCTCTGCTTCTAATGTCACTGATTGATGTATCGTGTTACCAGTCTGGCAAGATGGCTGCTACTGCAGTAGAGAAAGCTTTTTGTGAGCTTGAATTAGCCAAAACAAACTCTGTTACTGTTGTGCAGCCACATTTCAGACCAAATTTGTTAAATCACCACCAAGAAGAAAATCAATCTACAACAGGAATAAACAGTTTCAAAACACAGGGTGTCTGTGTAAAAAGAAAAATGCTGGAAGACCTCCTATTTCAGAAGAACATAGCCCAGGCAAATTGACTAGATCAGCAAGCATAAAATTGCAAATTCCTCAACCGACTGTGAAGAAAATTCTGTGTAAACATTTAAAAATGATACCTTATAAATTACAGTTAGTGCAAAGTTTAAATGTCGACGATAAAGTCTTATGTAAACATTTTTGTTTGGAGTTGCAGGAACATGTTGAAAATGATGATGGCTTTTTTATCACCTAATTTTCAGTGATGAATGTTCATTTCATATTATTGGAAAAGTTAATAGGCACAGTGTAAGAATAGGGGGTACAGATAACCCATGAGAGAGTTAATAACATATAAGTGATTTCCCTAAAGTGAACGTGTTTTTTGCTGCATCTCGTGAAAGAGTGTATGGGCTGTCCTTTTTTTAAGAAGTGACAGTAACTGGAGTAATTTATCTGGACATGTTAAGTGAATGGCTAATGTCTCAACTCAAGGAGGATAGTGACAACTTCATTTTTGTATAAGATGGAGCTCAGCCTCACTGGCACTTACAGGTCAAAAATTATCTGGATGAATGCCTTCCTAGATGATAGATCGACCGTGCAAGTGAGGAAAACATGGTGTTTTAACTTACTTATTACTTAACTTGTTTCATAAATGGTACAACATTACTATATGACATGATGAGGGTGTTATAAAAAAGAACCAACCAACATACCATTGTGGTGGTCTGTATCTGATGGTTGGTGTGATATCTGGTACCATAAATTTGTAAAGAATATTGCATTTTAGAAATAGTCTCCCAGATTCCAATGTGCATTATAAACAACTTTTTATAATTTTTTTTTTTCAAACATGATAGAATGTAAATCTGATCTTAGCTCGGTTTAAAATTGTTTGTAGTAAAAATATATGATTCTGATTAATTAAAATTAAGACATGTTTCTTTAACTCTTTCCTGTCAGCATCTATAATTCATTCCCATCTTCAGAGTAATCAAGAGTTGAATGTATTATTTTCTCCTTGTCTTGGCTGTTATTAATTTTTAACTTTGGTTTTAATATCTTAATGACTAGTGACCTTTGCAATTCATAAATATATTTATATATTATGTATTTTTTAATAATTGTTATTAATTGTTTATTATTATAAATCATAATGTTATTTAATTTAATCTTTACTGATTATGAAAATGACAATAAAGAAATATGTGATTTATGTAAATATATGGGTAATTTGTATGAATGGATATATATAATTTTAGTTTTAGAAATGAGTTTATATACTGTCATAATTATTATTGTTACTTTAGGATGTAATTTATTTAACATTTGTAGGTATGCATATGTATTAGAATGTTATAAAATTGTAATTATATTTTTTAGTTATATAAACTAATTATTAATGTACTGTAAAAGTATAGTATATCTTTCACTGAAGAAGTCAAAATGCAATACAGTGAAATTATCATTATTTGCAGTAGTAATGAGGTGAAGAGTTAAACATAGACTAAAACCGATTACAAAAAATTCTGCAGCTAAAACATTCTTTTCCTGAATATTTTATTCTGCTTAGCCAATGTAATGTCAAATAAGTAATGTGATAAGTATCCGTCCTGTAGCAGTCGAGCTTGTGTCAGGATGTGTAAATTTTTATATTTTCTATTTCTTACATCTCTTATTACCTTAAAAGTAACAAAAATATAAATAATATTAAAACTAAATCGATCAGTATTTTAAAAACAATGTTTCATAGCAATATGTTTTTTGTGTATGATAGAAACTAGTATGAATAAAACAAAATCATTAAAATGTTGGTCTTTATTATTACTATTAATGTTCGTTCAAGTAGTTAACAATTTATTTTTATAGTTATATAATTTTGAAGTGTTAACTTTTAGTCCTTTTTTTTTAGATAAAATTTAATTGGTTGGATTATCACATTTCACGTACACTATCACTATTTAGTATTTACTGACTATCACTGTGGTCAGTATATCATCTAATACATTAGATTTTTTTTAATACAAAAAACAAAAGCATGTTGTCTTTCTTAACTACACCGCTTTTATTCTGTTTCATTTTAACAATTAAAAGTTGTATAGATTTTTAAAAATTTAATCAAATGTTTTTATATCTTAATACTGGTTTAACAAGACTTCCATGAAATTATATTATCAAAAAAAAATGTAATTTTAACATTTAAATTAAACAAATTCTCAGCCTTTCACTATACTGTCTAAGAATAATTGTAGGTTTCATAATGTGCTACACTTACCTTTTCCATTTGCACCTTCTGTTGGTTAACATTTTGACTGCTAGGGAGCTGTATTCTACTACTCGGAGAAATAAATGTGAAACAACAGAGGTACATTATACCTCTCACACTATTTTGTAAAAATATCTGACTACCATAGTACCGCTATAGGTTGTTTATTTCTGGTGTCAGGTTTATCACTTTCTGCAGTTAGTTTTCTATGTTTTTCAAGAAGTTTAGTAATAACTTCTGTAAATACTACTTGCTTGAAAATTATTTGTAATAACTGTACTATAATCACAAATCTGAAAAAATTTAATTTTTTAAAATACCTTGAGAACAGCGTTTATTTGAATGTAAATAACATGCATTGTAGTATTCTTTTTTTATAATTGAAACAGCTGCTGTTGCAAAATTTTAAAATAGTTAAATTAATAACCTGAATATCAAAATATTTTATTATGCGGCTTCAGTATACACAAACATACACGAGTAGGTAAAGTATAATTACCATTTTTTTGTAATAATATTTTAATTTTGTCAATAAACTAGGACTAATAAAATTTTAATAATTTATTGATGCATCTCTATCAATCTATCACAATCTATAAACTCTTATCACAATCTCTATCGTGTTGAGCAGCTAACAATCACCTGATCAGATCCTATGTCCTGTTACTAGGACAACAGACTGACACAAGTGTATTTAGTTTAGTGAAAAGTACAGAATGAAAGAAAAAGGTGAAGTTATTGATCCATAATTTTAATTTCTCAGAAAATGAGATGAATGATTATCATCGATCACTATGGAAAAGAATATAAAAAAACTTGGAAATATTCATCGTACCACTGAGTCCTCCAGGAATGTATCTTTATAAAATATTCATGGAAGCCATGGTGATACAACGGAATACTATATATATATATATATATATTTTTTTTTTTTTTTTTGTTATTTGATGTAAAAATTCATAGTTTAATAAAACGAAAAAAGACCTTGATTATTAGTTGTCAAAGAAGTAAAATATAAAATATCATCGGTTGACTGAATCGATATATATATAAAACTTACCTTAAACAGTAGTCAACATGTTAAATGTTCAAAAGAAATTTTAGGTATTAAATTTCTACTGTTCATGGTTACTATTTCCAACTTTTATTTCCCTTTAAAAAAGAATTACTGTATTTCCGATCCAAAAATTCATTTCTATGTTATAATTTCTTTGGTAAAACTATAATAATTAGTCATGAGTAGAAAAAATCTAAATTACTAATGTAACAACTGCTAAAAGTAAACTTAAACCGTATCTGTTGTACACCAGAATATAACAACGTGCAATGTTTGAGGTTGACTGATGAGACCCCTTCCTCCTACAGCACAGTGCCTATTACTACGAAGGGAGTAAAACATTTGTATTCTGGTGTTACCTATAATTTTTTTAAGGGATAAATAATATGATTGTATCATATTTTACAGTACTTGAAAAAAATACCTATCAATCGATGGGAGGAGTCATTCAAAACCTTTTATCTTTGTCTGTATTTTTTTTTCTTGAATTGACAATAAGTTACCCATAAATTAATTAAGCTGCAGATTATAATCATAATATCCTTATGTTGAAGTTTTTTTGTAAGTGAAAAATGAAGGAAAAGCAGATCAGTTGGATTGTATGAGAGGTATTAATATCCACTCTCTGTCAGAATTATATATAAACCAGTTTTCAACTTTATTGATTCTGTTATTACTGGATATACAAAGCCATATTAGTAAAGGTGAAGGATCTAACTAAAGAATTATATTTTAATGCAGTTATAATGAGAATAGAATTCACTCTGTTCTCTTTTTAATAATTGTATTCATAAGGCAGGATGACACCTAGAGTACGATCAGGTTAGAACTTTTACTAATTAGTACTTTGTGTCGATAGTTTTTAACTGTTTGTCTACAGTAGTACAAAAAGTAGGTTAAAATAGAACCATAAATATGTTTTCTGTCAGCTGGGGGTTACATCCAGGTAATTTATTATTAAAAATTTTATCTTAGCTATAAAAGTAAAAACATCTTATGACTAAACGCTGTAGAGGGAAGACATCCACCTTGTGATGTTACCAGTCGCCATACCACCCCCTTTCGGTTCTGAACCCTGATAGGCTTTACCGGAGGTCGTCTTTAGACCCTCTAACTTATTACATCTCACAGTGATCAGCCAGGCCTCGGTCAGGATGCCACTGATGTAAATGCCTCAGAAGACATTTGCATCAGTAAAATACAAATCAAATTTTGCCTTCACATAGGCCTCAACCGGATATCTTCACATCCAACCTAACATGATTCCCTCAAACTAACTAACCAAGACCATAGAAGCACGGATCCTGTGCCTAGTCTAAATTTGACAACACTGTTTGTGACTACGAAAGCCTCAGAAAACGAACAAGTTGTAAGTCAAATCGGTGCTACACTCATACCAATCAAACTTATGTTTCATGCAACATAGAAATTCAGACCTACACCCAAATAAGATGACCAAATTAGGTCACCTAACAAGGGGAACGTAACCTCATTCCGGTTCGCACAGTAGCCGGGGACAAGCCCCACACACCCACCCAGTCCCATCATGGAGTCTCGTGCGCCATTACAAAGTCATAATCACAGATCGTCACTGGCAGAACAAAGCCACACTCCCAGTCTCACAGGCTACCATATCCTGGCAGCATGGCCACCCTCGCCAACAGGAGCCCCAAATCGTATCGCAAACAATACCAATATAACCATGACATAATGCCAATGTGCCTACCTCCAACCAATCCAATGCCTAGGCCAGAACCCTAGCCAACCAGTATCCTACCATGATGACTAGTACAACTAAAACATGTTTTGCTTGATTAATCTAGACTTTTGTGGTCATTTGATACCATAGAATAACATTATTAATAAGAAGTTATATATTTATTAGTATATTCTGGGATGTAAATTCTAGAGATTTTACATATGGGTATGATAGAACAAATAATTAATTAACATACCTTTTATTTATATTAAAACACTGTGCTGTTTTATGTATGGGATTGTATGTTAAATTGTACAAAAATTCAAGTTTCAATCCAAAAAATACATGCAGATTAAGTTAAAAAAAACCTTGACTTAGTTTTGAATTAGAGAAAAATTTCTGATTTTCCTTTTTCATTAAATTCTTCAGTGAAAGATTGTAATCTGAATAGCAATAATATAATTGATGATTACTATGAATTAATTTAAATATTATGAGGGTGTGTTTTATTTCACAATTTATAAAATGTTAACGATAAATGATAATTACGCACATTAACATAAAAATTATGAATATTATTGTACTCAATGTCAGTCTATATGTTCTTACTTACTTTCTTTGATACAATAAATTTTGTGTATTTGTATATTTTCTCCGTTTAATGGTTATGGAATTATATAAATCTCCTTTTTCATTTATATGACTTGATTGTAATGCACTTAATGAACTTACTTCCGATCTATATGCTACCAAAATTTATGCTGATTTATTGCAAAATAAATATTCAGCAGTTTAAGGTAACATATTGATGTCTTATTGATAGAATTATAAATTTTTAGATTTTGTCAGAAAACTATTATAAATAATAATATCAGAAAATGTAAATACTTTGAATATAATGTAAACTTCAAATCAATTAAATTAAGAATTTATATTATTAAAAGTTAATATTATATAAATGTTTATATAAACTATCTAAAGGTTCCAAGTATATGATAGAAACAATTTTTATAACATCAGAATTAATGTTTATTGAAACATATCAGATTTTTTTAAAATCTGTTGTATAACAGTTTTTTAAATTTTGTTTTTTAATGCAAAAGCTATCTAACCGTGTAATAGAATAGATTTTATTAAATCTATTTGGATTTTATTAAATTTCCCTCTTTGGGAAATTTACCCACCACCTCCCTCATAGGCCTTACTTTTTTTACTTAGATCTCTTTAAAAAATGTTCAATGTAATTTCCTATTAAATTCATCTTAGTTTTATGGGAAATTTAGAGAAGGTGTTGTCTTTGTTGAAAATGTTGCATACTCCCCTACGTATCGATTATATGTTAATATCATTATGTAAACTACTAAAATTTATTTACTTCAGCCCAGCAACTACAGGCTTATACACAATTATCTGCCTGTTTGCTCTTTCTTTTTTATTTTATTTTTATAATGAGAAATAAATTTTGAAACTTATGAAAAATATAATTTTTTTGTATATGAAATATAATTTAAAAAGTGTACATAAATATTTGAATTCTACGTTGAAGTTATAACACTGTTGTTCCAATTTATGTAAGGTTATATGTTAAGATATAGCAACAGATAGAATTATTTTTCATTAAATATCGCATTTTTTGATGCCGTAAAAAATTAAATAAATTGAATATAATATAAAAAACAAAATTTCAAAACTGAAATTTTTTCATTTCCTTTTCTCCAACTCAACTTTTATATAAAATTGTAGTCAGTAAATTCTGCATATATTTTAGTCAGGCAAGTAGTCAGCCATATTGTCAACCAGCTGTTCAGTGATATCGCACAGAATTCTGCTTCATGTCCAGTTAAAGGTAGTTGCTTTTGTAACTGATCCCTCATTGTATTTTGGCTTTCAGGTTTTCAAGTAATGTTACCACCAGGAATGGTCATGGCAAATTGAGACCACAAGACAGACTCCTGAATTGCACTTGGCTCCCAGCCTGTTTTAAGGCAGTATTATTTAATAATAATTTCATTCAAGCAATTTTATTTCATACAGAAGTTCTTCCTCTGCTGAAGAGTTTGCTTGAGATTATTAAAAAATAGATCTTAATTGCACCTCATTTATATCTGCTAATAATTGAGTTGCTGATTTCCAAAATGTCTCTTATCCAAATGACAAGATTGTTGGCAATTGACTAAAAACTTATAAAGGCCTTAAAATTTAGTTTCCTCACAGTATTTTCCCCCCTAATAATTCCCAAGATTGTTAAGAGTATTCTGACCAAAAATCTCCAGAAATTTAACCAACTTTTAATAATTAATGAGATAAGTCTAGATAAGAGTCTTTTTGGAAACAAAGTCTGGATTAAAGATGATTTTGAAAATAAAAATACTGAATATGGGACACTTTGATTAAAAATAACGTAACCCAGCATTAATATTAACAAATTACATTTTTAATCTGAAGGAAATTCCAAAAATTATATTCCAGTTAAAGAAGTTGGCTGAAAAATACAGGTGCTGGAGAACATAAATGAATATAAAATCTTTCCCATAAAAAAGGATGGTGCATGGGTTTATTTGTTTGTTTGTCATATGTGCTCACATTTTTATTTTAGCTGTTATTGGCGCAGAGCCAACTAATGATAGTGTGCTGCGCGCAGCACACAAACGATTCATTTGGTTCAAGTGATTTATGCTTCTTGATATGAACGATTTATCTAAAATTATATTTGTGTTTTGGGGATAAAAAAGGAAAACATTGGGGTTAGAGCTCTGTTAAAAAATCATAACTCAAGAAATAACTAAAAATGTTCAAGATTTGAAGCTTTTCATTGTAAAAGTTTTTATTGTTACTACGCTAGATTCATGAACGTTATTTAGTTGCAGTTGGCAAAAACATTTAACAAGATCATGTGTAATGAAACATAAACCATGTAACCATTTTCACACTGGGCTGTAGGCCCCCCCTTTTTCTTAATCATTATAAAAATAAATCAAATTTCAATGAAATAAAACTAGCGTAAAAAAAAAACATTGTCTGTACTTCCTACAAGAAGAGATTCATTAACACTATCACTTGCATTAGAAGGCTATATTTAAAAAAATATCAAATTTCAAATATCGTAAAAAATGGTTCTAAACACAGCCATCGTCTTCCATTTGTCAACCCTCAATCTTATCTTTAGATTCATCAGCATCTGTCATTGTATGGCCCCAAATTAAATTATGGTAAAATCTGAGTTGAGGATCATTCTCCCACTGTTCACCAAAATGCCGAAAAAAACAGCTTCTTTCCATTATTTACTTTTGTGAAACACCATGCTGCGACAGTGGCAGTTCAAATTTTACACCTTTTTATACGATTGTCTTGTTTCACCCAATGTCTTTATTATACAAGGGCTCTCCTTTTACAGATGCTTGACTGCCTGGAACTGTACTATTTATAAGAATAATGAATTATAATAAAAGATTGAATTCAACCATATTATTATAATAGGGGTTTGAATCTCTTCGCGTTGGAAAATTTGAAGTGTCAGTATTGAAATTTTTTCATATAATTATAGGAAACTGCTTTCCAGTCAAAAACATTACAAACGTCAGATATCATGATCACAGTTCCACGGTTTGAAAAGATTCCAAAGTATTGATCGGATTAGATTATTGTATCCACCTTTAAAATGTCCTTTTCGATTCTGCCAAAGACACGATCAGGTGGCATGAATGAATGCCCGGTACTAGGAAAGTCAAAATAATTGTCTTTATTTGGGATGGAGCTTCAGTGACCAATGAGTACTGCAACCTGCAGATCATGGTACTATTATGGTTTTGTCCCCCACAAGCGGCTGAAAAATGCTTTACTGCAGAAATACCTTAAAAATTAGCATTTTTCAAACAGTGGAAAATGGCTGAGGTAATTTCATTTGAGCCTTTCTTAAATTCATGAATATCTGATCTTTTGTTGTTTTTCTTTTGAAGTTCCGTGACAAATAGTAAGTTTAAGTAAAACTGTCTGCTGTAGTAGCAGGTCTGATCTAGTATTTTTGGTAGAATTCAGTTCTGGCAGTCAAAAGACAGTACAGATTCATTTTTTTCTTCTTTTTGTAATGAAGACTAAAATGTATCAGCCCTTTTCTTATTAAGTAGGAATTCAGCCTGACTTGAATTGTCACGTGCTTCTAATTTTAGTTCAAATTGGATACATTTCAAGCATTTGTCCATAGCTGGTAAACCAAAGCTGAGATTGATTAAATCTTTTACAATGATACTGTAAAAATATGGTACTTTGGAGAGTTCTTCTCCAACAATACTATTGCACATTTCATGAAACTTAGCTATTGAGAGGTAGTTTGGGAAATACTGCCTCGTAATATTTGCTGACCTGCGGTAGTGTTTTTCTAGCAAGCAAAGGCACTCAATGAATGACTTCATGGCAGACCCTTTACTTGCAAACGGTTGCGACTAGTGGTCCCCTACTCTGTTCGTATGGAAAGTTTACAAGATTTAAAATGTCGATCACAAATTTGTAGTGCCTTTTTTTCAGTAATGCTTAATATGTTATAGAAAGTCTTTCTGAAACTTCAATCGATGATGTCTGCCCAAATTTTTGTTTGGATTGAAGTTTCCAGTTTTCACTGGATTGTTTCCGTTCTGCTTTTTGTTCCTTTTTCTTACAAGAGACTCACTCACTGCATATTTCAGCGCAGAACTGTTTTATCTTTTGTAGAATAGAAACCTACACAGAATTTATGAATGTCTTGCATAGATAAAAAACTGCATTTAAAATTACTATTGACGTGCCTGAACACTGTAAGTTAGATAAAATTTTTGAAGCATATAACTTTTGTAGGCTTTTTCCACTTTTCAACATCTCTTGAACATTTTCTGGCCTTATTTTTAGGACAAGGAGTAACTTTCATACCTTGCATTAGCTGTTGCTCTTTCTGGGACTGAGGTTGACTGATTTCATGATAGGCTTACAGTGCATCACAGTTTTCAACACAAATTTTACTTCAAAGTCAATTAGCCTAGACACTAAAAACTAATTAATTAAATAAATCAAATATAACTAAAAAAACTGTAACTAATGGAGTAAGCTTTTATAATGTAGTTTGTAAAAAAAATGCCACTGAATCAACAAAAGATATTCAGTTGAGTGCAAGTTCCACTAACTTTTTTTTTTATATAGATAAATAACCTATCATTAAACAAAACTGAGTTTTATGTCCGCTGTTCTACAGTGATGCCACAACACATTTCTGATTGTGAACAAGAATAATAATAGTTTTAAAATAATGTTTTACTGTTTTATTCTCTATATGCACATTGTGGAAAAGACGTTTTTGAAAAAAAAATGGCTCTCATTTAAGCTTCCACACTGGATAGAGGACAGTTTGATTTTTAATTTCTGTCATTTGTGCTGTCTTCCATCTTTTGTGAATAAGAGACATTCTGGAATCAATCACTCACTTGTGAACACTAATTTTAATTTTTAATGGTATATAGGCAATTTTGAAACAAAAGGAGAGTACATTTGAATAGAAAAAGCTATGAGAAATATACAACCAATAACTTAACTTTAAAAATTTTTGAATGTAGGTCATTTTGGAAATTAATGACCCTTACTGTTTAATAATTTTCTTGTCAAAATTATTATATGCTCTTCAGACCCAGCGATCATGTGTGAGGAAAAATAAGTAATATTTTTGTATTCTGTACACCAATACTGTTTTTAAGGCTATGTATTGTAGTAGTACAAGTTTTATGTGCTAAAGTTTGAAAATGATTTGCCCATGTATGTGGGCATTAGGTCTTTTTTAGGTTGAATTCGAATGACCACATTTGTCAACAAATTAAGATATGAATGTATTTAATAATGGATTGTTTATTTTTAGTAAAAAAAAGCTTTTTTGGATATTATCTAATTAAATTTTTTTATATCAAAGTAAATTTTATAAAAAATGACATCGTAGTTGTATAAAATTTTGAGATTTTTAATTAACTGTAAAAAATATGAAAGTAAATTACAATAATAAAAAACTTGAATAATTTTTTTTAAGGCTTAAATGTTAAAATGAATAAATTGTATCTACAAAATATAATTAAAATCTAAAGATCTATTTTTTGTGAAAATTAAGAAAACAATTTCTGTCTTTATTTACAAGTATACCTTGCATATTACACAGCATATATGACTCCGGTACAACCAGGTTGGCAACAACCCTGGGCATTTGCTAAATCCGTTGCTTCTGGTATGTGTGATGCTGAGCTTGTTTTTTTCTTCTTGTAATGGGAGTACAACATTCCTGAATGTCTAACTGTTTTCTTTCTTGGAGATTCTAAAATGCCTTCACTACAGAGTCTATATCTGATTCGGTACATTGAGCAGCATTTACAACTGAAATCAGCTGCCATACTACATTTATTTTAAAACAGTGTAAATCCATAATTTCTGTTTTGTTTACTGCTAGGGTGTTACAATCCCCTCGTTGTACTGTAGCCAACTATTGACACAGGCTGTATCTATGAAATGGCCAAAAAATCTAACTGTCCTCTCTTTTGTTTTTTGATCAGATCTAGTGTGAAATTAAATGGTTCAACAGATCTACACCTCCCATGTTTTCATTGTATTTGTTATCAATGTGAGGTTGCTTAACTCAAATGGTACTTCTGTCTCTTCTCAAGAACTTATTAACATCTCTAACTGGTTGAATGCTATGTAGACTACATAATGACTATCAGTTCATTTTCCCTCGCCTTACTATCCTATGACCATCTCTTAATAGATGCCAATCAGTTTCCAAATTAATACTTGAAAATCTTGTTGCAATAATTCTTGTTTACTAATAAATTTTGTTTCCTTTCAACACTTCAAGTAAAGCTACACCAGTAAATAATTTATCAAACTATATGTTTGTTCCAAAAGGGCAATTCACTAAGATAGATTATCGCTCATCCTCCTGCACCTAATTTATAATTGCTATCAGTTTCATCAGGCAGTCTAGTCATACCATCTTGATAAATCTCAAGTCTAGAATTATACCTTGTTTGCCTGGAAGAGCATAATTTTTTAATCCAGTTGGATTAGGTTTGCATGGAACATATTGTCGAATAGCGATGTGGCCAGTAAATGGAATTATTTGTTCATCAGTGCTAACATCTTTTTCGCATTACCCTGGTATGAAAACTTGTAATAATTGGTCTTATTTTCCACAATTTATCTAACATTTTCTGCTCTAGAGTTACTTCAAATACCTTAGGTAATTTTAAATCTTAAATTTTTGTAGCACCTTGATGGACTTTATATCTCTATCCTTTGGTAATAGACTTTGATTGCTATTGTGTTTTTTCCAAGACATATAGTTTACCTTTACCTTGGATAATAGATCTTTCCATCAAGAATTATCTTTAATATCCTCTCCTTTCTATTCTGTTCAAACAATCCTGTAACTTATTCTTAATTCCTTCACTTGTGCCTCACTATATCATATCATTTCCGTTGATTAAAGTATTGTGTTACTTTTGTTATTCCTAATGTCTGACCTGCAAAGCTATTAGGTTTGTTATAAGTTTGTTCATTTCTTATATACTTTCCATCATCTTCCCTGATTGCATTTGAACATTCCAAATTACAACTTTTATGTCATTCTTTCCTTATTTTGTTTTCACTTGCTTTATGTTATTCCTCCAGACAAATCTCTTGTATTAAGACCCACCACATTTGCATTGTATGTTGAAACCTGATTGAGTTTCTTTTCTAATGAGATGACAAGGTAGAGCTGTAACAGCTGTGCCTAATTATTATTATACTAAAATAATTATATTGCTTGTAAAAATATTACTCTTTCATTTTTGAGTAGCTATTTCCTACAATACTATGTGTATTGTAGCTTTTAGGATAGTAACAGATTGGAGAAATTGAAGTCTCTTCAGCCTCCTACTCAAATCTGTTCACTCACCCATTATCCCTAGATTCGACTATCTGATTTTCTACTGATTTGTTCGGCTTGCCAAAGACCATCTCTCACAGGTTAAGTTCTTGAGCAGAGTGAGAGAAGTTAAGAAAATTCAATTGTAAGAATTCTTATATTATTCTGTTTCATGGTGTTTAGCATCATTACTCCTATTAGTAGTGCCTAAGCTTGCAGGCCTGAATAAGATTATACAATGAAATTTCCAAATGGCATAGATTGTTGAAGGCCTGAGGTAAATATTTTATTACTATTCTAGTTCGTGACAAACTTTTTGACCTATACCACCTTAATATTACGCATCGCAAATAAATTAATGTATTTAATCTGATAATGGCAAGATAATCAATTTATAACTTATGTATATGATGAGCATAATACAATGAAATTTTTCTTTTATTATTATTTCACCAGACTATATCAGTGAAGGTTTCACTGTAATCATATACCTGTAAAAAAATTCTGCAAAACACAATAGCAGCTGTGAGATGAAATATTACATTTTCTTTATAATAGATGGCCTTTTCCCTGAGCAAATGCCATCTATTAAAGAACTAAAAATTTTGAACGGCAACGTATGTCGTTAAGGTTTTCTCACTTTTTTTAACTTTATATCACCGTATAAGCTTGAAGCTTGTACAAGAGATATATGTTAATGGAATTTTGTGGCATATGAAAAATGCCATGCCCGACCAGGATTCAAATCCAGGACCTCCAGACAAAGGGCGAGACTCTACCACAGAGATCAACTATATCAGTATTACAAAAAGTATGATAAAGAACAACTGTCTTTCTAATTGTATATACTGCCATACTGCATGATGGTTGAATTATTCATCCTAATTCATATAAAAAATATCTGACAAATTATAAAAAAATATGCATATTTTATCATAATAATTTTTTTACTTATTTTTAGTCTTTAATTATCTCTTGTTTTGATAACACCTTTAGTTCTGTAAGTTTGAGTTTGGACTGTATTAATAATACCCATTACATGTTAATGTTATTTAATTGAATACCAATATTTAATATATAAATCTATATTTATTATAGAAAGTACATCACTAAAAATTTTCTATTATTGATTTAAACAGTATGCATATTAAAGATATAGAAAAAAGGTTGTTACTTTATTTGGTAATTTCTTGTCAATTTTATTTATATAAATTAAAAGTACAGTTTCATCATTATTTGTTGTAATAAAATTAATTTAATTTTTAACGGTACTATTAATCCAATTTAGTAAGCAAACAGTCTAATTATATGTAAAAAGACATTAATATTTATAATTTTTAATTATCATGATATATTTAGTTTTTTTTTTCCTTGAATTTTTACGGGCATCGACTACTAAGGTCCATTAGCTCTTGTCTTTTTTTTTTTTTTTTTTTTGTCTTCAGTCATTTAACTGGTTTGATGCAGCTCTCCAAGATTCCCTATCTAGTGCTAGTCGTTTCATTTCAGTATACCCTCTACATCCTACATCCCTAACAATTTGTTTTACATATTCCAAACGTGGCCTGCCTACACAATTTTTTCCTTCTACCTGTCCTTCCAATATTAAAGCGACTATTCCAGGATGCCTTAGTATGTGGCCTATAAGTCTGTCTCTTCTTTTAACTATATTTTTCCAAATGCTTCTTCTTTCTTCATCTATTTGCCGCAATACCTCTTCATTTGTCACTTTATCCACCCATCTGATTTTTAACATTCTCCTATAGCACCACATTTCAAAAGCTTCTAATCTTTTCTTCTCAAATACTCCGATCGTCCAAGTTTCACTTCCATATAAAGCGACACTCCAAACATACACTTTCAAAAATCTTTTCCTGATATTTAAATTAATTTTTGATGTAAACAAATTGTATTTCTTACTGAAGGCTCGTTTCGTTTGTGCTATTCGGCATTTTATATCGCTCCTGCTTCGTCCATCTTTAGTAATTCTACTTCTCAAATAACAAAATTCTTCTACCTCCATAATCTTTTCTCCTCCTATTTTCACATTCAGTGGTCCATCTTTGTTATTTCTACTACATTTCATTACTTTTGTTTTGTTCTTGTTTATTTTCATGCGATAGTTCTTGCGTAGGACTTCATCTATGCCGTTCATTGTTTCTTCTAAATCCTTTTTACTCTCGGCTAGAATTACTATATCATCAGCAAATCGTAGCATCTTTATCTATTTACCTTATACTGTTACTCCGAATCTAAATTGTTCTTTAACATCATTAACTGCTAGTTCCATATAAAGATTAAAAAGATTAAGAGATAGGGAGCATCCTTGTTGGACTCCCTTTCTTATTACAGCTTCTTTCTTATGTTCTTCAATTATTACTGTTGCTGTTTGGTTCCTGTACATGTTAGCAATTGTTCTTCTATCTCTGTATTTGAACCCTAATTTTTTTAAATGCTGAACATTTTATTCCAGTCTACGTTATCGAATGCCATTTCTAGGTCTATAAACGCCAAGTATGTTGGTTTGTTTTTCTTTAATCTTCCGTCTACTATTAATCTGAGGCCTAAAATTGCTTCCCTTGTCCCTATACTTTTCCTGAAATCAAATTGGTCTTCTCCTAACACTTCTTCCACTCTCCTCTCAATTCTTCTGTATAGAATTCTAGTTAAGATTTTTGATGCATGACTAGTTAAACTAATTGTTGTGTATTCTTCACATTTATCTGTCCCTGATTTCTTTCGTATCATGATTATAACACTTTTTTTGAAGTCTGACGGAAATTCCCCTTTTTCATAAATATTACATACCATTTTGTATAATCTATCAAACACTTCCTCACCTGCATTGCGCAGTAATTCTACAGGTATTCCGTTTATTCCAGGAGCCTTTCTGCCATTTAAATCTTTTAATGCTCTCTTAAATTCAGATCTCAGTATTGTTTCTCCCATTTCATCCTCCTCGACTTCCTCTTCTTCCTCTATAACACCATTTTCTAATTCATTTCCTCCATATAACTCTTCAATATATTCCACCCATCTATCGACTTTACCTTTCGTATTATATATTGGTGTACCATCTTTGTTTAACACATTATTAAATTTTAATTTATGTACGCAAAAATTTTCCTTAACTTTCCTGTATGCTCCGTCTATTTTACCAATGTTCATTTCTCTTTCCACTTCTGAACACTTTTCTTTAATCCACTCTTCTTTCGCCAGTTTGCACTTCCTGTTTATAGCATTTCTTAATTGCCGATAGTTCCTTTTACTTTCTTCATCACTAGCATTCTTATTTTTTCTACGTTCATCCATCAGCTGCAATATATCGTCTGAAACCCAAGGTTTTCTACCAGTTCTCTTTATTCCGCCTAAGTTTGCTTCTGCTGATTTAAGAATTTCCTTTTTAACATTCTCCCATTCTTCTTCTACATTTTCTACCTTATCTTTTTTTACTCAGACCTCTTGCGATGTCCTCCTCAAAAATCTTCTTTACCTCCTCTTCCTCAAGCTTCTCTAAATTCCACCGATTCATCTGACACCTTTTCTTCAGGTTTTTAAACCCCAATCTACATTTCATTATCACCAAATTATGGTCGCTATCAATGTCTGCTCCAGGGTAAGTTTTGCAGTCAATGAGTTGATTTCTAAATCTTTGCTTAACCATGATATAATCTATCTGATACCTTGCAGTATCGCCTGGCTATTTCCAGGTGTATATTCTTCTATTATGATTTTTAAATTGGGTGTTGGCAATTACTAAATTATACTTCGTGCAAAACTCTATAATTCGGTCCCCTCTTTCATTCCTTTTCAGCCCGTATTCACCCACTATATTTCCTTCCTTGCCTTTTCCAATGTTTGCATTCCAATCTCCAACTATTATTACATTTTCATCTCCTTTTACGTGTTTAATTGCTTCATCAATCTCTTTGTATACACACTCTACCTCATCATCATCATGGGCGCTTGTAGGCATATAGACGTTAACAATCGTTGTCGGTTTAGGTTTTGATTTTATCCTTATTGCAATGATTCTATCGCTATGCGTTTTGAAATACTCTACTCTCTTCCCTATCTTCTTGTTCATTATGAAACCTACTCCTGCCTGCCCATTATTTGAAGCTTAGTTAATTATTCTAAAATCACTTGACCAAAAGTCGCCTTCCTCTTCCCACCGAACCTCACTAATTCCTACTACATCCACATTTATCCTATCAATTTCCTTTTTTAAATTTTCTAGCCTACCAACCTTTTTTAAACTTCTAACATTCCACACTCTGACTCGTAGAATGTTATTTTTTAATTTTCTGGTGGCCCCTTCCTCAGTAGTCCCCACCCGGAGATCCGAACGGGGGACTAGTTTACCTCCGGAATATTTTACCAAGGAAGGCAACTCCATCATTGCTATATGAAAATGCAGAGAGCCACATTTTCTTGGAAAAAAAGCAGCTGTCGTTTTCCATTGCTTTCAGCTGCGCAGTACTCAGAGGACTGAGTGATGTTGATATGGCCGTTTAAGTCATTCTGACTCACGCCCCTAACAACTACTGAAAGAGCTGCTGCCCTCTTGCAGGAATAATTCCTTAGTCTGGCTCTCAACAGATACCTCTCCGATATGGTTGCACCTTCGGTCCAGCCCTCGTCAAGTTCTTAGAAAGAAATTAGTATCACCATCAGGATCGTCATATGTAAGGGTGTAAAGGGTCCTTACATTTTATTTAAAAGCACAAACTACACGAAACATTAAGACACAAAAGACAAGGACAAACACAACACTTACGGGGTCTAAAGGGCGCCTATATTAAAATTTGAGATAAGGTTCTCAAAAGACCATGAAATTAAAAATACAAGATATCAATACCATTTCCGTTTTTCTACGTGTCTCGTTTATAGTTTGTTTAAGCACCCTCGTGGCGACCAGAACCGCCGTTGAGCAGTATATCAGTCGCGCCAGGGTGCCGTGGCAGTTGACTCCTTATAAACAGGCTACAGGCATCCATTGCACTTACCCATAGTCTCGCGCCCTCAGTTTACCCTTGAGGGTCCCCCATGCCATCATTGGACACACCCCGACTCACTGCTCTTGAATTCAGACGAGCCAGGATGGCCTAGGCAAGAGGGCTAACTCCCGTTACTATACGTGCCACGCTTCGAGACTCTCTTATATATAAAACTATCGCTTAGAGATTCTTTTATCACAGCCTTATTTTCATTTTTATAGACTTTTAAGGAGTCCACTGGCGTGTAAAAATGCCAGTGACGGAACCTCTTTCTGAGGTCCTCATATATGGTACACTCTTCTATTAGATGCTTGACTGTCAGTGTTTTATTACAAACACCGCACATTGGTCTCTCTTCGCCGGTTAACAAATATGCATTTGTTAATCGTGTGTGACCGATTCTAAGTCTGGTCACAGCTACTTGTTCTCGGCGAGTCAACTTAAAGTCGCTTTTCCATTTATATGGAGATGTTTTAACAGAGTTTAATTTTGTATTTAAACTCCTCCATTCAGTATTCCACTTGTTTTTAACTACGTTAGACAGTTTTTAACATCTGCCACTCTTACAGGAAATGCATCCAAATCATCGCAGACTGTTGCCTTTCTGGCAGCTTCGTCTGCACTCTCATTACCTGTAATACCAGCATGCCCTGGAGTCCATACAAATCGCTGTCCTCGTTGATTTAAAACGTATAAAATAGACAGGATGTTTGAAATTAGGACATCCTTAATGTTTTTGTTCCGAATTGCAACAAGTGCACTTAGGGAATCGGAATAAATTAGCACTCGCTCTTCGCAATAATGTTCTGTGAAGCGAAGAGCTTGCTGAATGGCAGTAAGTTCTGCCGTATAAACACTGGCCATATCTGGCAGTTTCCAACAATGGGCTTCTCCATTTACATATATGGAGCATCCAACACCATGTTCGGTTTTAGAACCGTCAGTATAAATTCTAATATGTTCTTCATAACTACTGACGGTTGCCAAAAATTCCTGTTGGATGATGATCACTGCTGGTTTCTTTTTTATTTCTCCCTGAGAGAGATCCAACCTTGTATTTACCGCTGGCAAAAGCCATGGCGGTATTTCTCTTGTGGAAATTGCTATTGTATCTGGAATAGCAATTTCGTATTTACTTCTTAATTCGTGGTACCTAATTCCGGCTGGTCTGGAATAGGTAGCACGACGTTCATATACTGCAGCCATTGGATGAATCATGAAAAGTTTATTATTTATATGGGCAGGAAAAGCCCATACGTTTGCTGCATATCTTAACAAAAGGATCTCTCTTCTATAATGTAGTGGCATTATTACGGCTTCTGGCATTAGACTTGTGCGGAAAGCGCCTGTCGCATATCTAATTCCGCTATTATGAATTACGTCTAACTTTCTTAAATGCGACTTCCTAGAGGATGAATATACAATACATTCGTAGTCTAGTTTCGATTGAACCAATACCTTATAGTCTCAACAATATCTCTTTATCTGAGCCCCAATTAATATTCGATAAACATTTGATAATGTTTAGGGCTTTTTTTGCATCTAACACTGAAGTTCTGTATGTGTAATCCCCATGTAAGGGATTTATCCAATACTAGTCCTAAAAATCTCTCGTTGTCTTTATATTGTATTGGATCATTGCCGATTGTCAACGTAGGACTTTGATGAGGAATTCTCTTACTACAGAAGTGTACACAGCACGTTTTTTCTGGTGAAAATTGGAATCCATTATTCCTCGCAACTTCATTTAGAGCATTGATCGCTCGTTGCAATTTGTATTTCACCATAGCAGTCTTGTTGCTGGCATACACAATTGCCAAATCATTAACATAGACGCTTTTGCTGATTTCTATTGGAATGGCTAATATCAATTTATTAATGGCGATCATAAACAAGGTACCGCTCAACGGCGAACCTTGTGGTATGCCATTTTCCTTTGACACGTACTTGGAAAGTACGGTCATTCATATAGTTGCTCAATAAGATTGGTAGTTTGCCACGAATGCCCCATTCATGTATCTGGAGCATTATACCATGACGCCAGGTCATATCGAAAGCCTTCTGAAGATCAAAGAAGACTCCGACACAATGTTTCCTTGTAATAAAGCTGTTATATATAACGTTCTCAAAGTTGATCATTTGATCAGTGGTATAATGGTATTGCCGAAAACCTGCTTGATATGGTGATATCAGGTTTTCTTTTTCCAGAACCCAAACGAGTCGATTATTAATCATTTTTTCGAATATTTTTCCCATAGCGCACGTCAAGGAGATGGGACGATAGCTATTGGGATCTGTTAAATTTTTATTTTTCTTTGGTACTGGAACATGAGCTTTTTTCCACTGCTGCGGGTACGTTCCATCCCGCCATATCTGATTATACAATTCTAATAATCTGCGTTTTGCAGTGGTATTCAGCTGCCTGATCATATTATAATGGATTTCATCCGGACCAGCAGCTGTGTTGCCTGCTTTTTCCAACGCTTTCACGAATTCTTCCATTTTAAATGGTACATTATATGAGTAATTATACTCAGTTCTAAAATTTAGTAGATCTTCGAGTTCTTTTTTGTACGAAAACCTTCCTCGTAGTTGGCCGTTTTGATGGCCTTCTCGAAGTGATTGGACAATAGCTCTCCGATTTCGTTTGGAGTGTCCTTAATTCCATCTTCATCTTGAAGGCTACTTATAGGCTCAAAATTTTTACGCTCACAAATCGCCTTCACTTTCCTCCAAACATCTGATGCAGTAGTGGTTCTGTCGATGGATGACACGTATCGCCAGGATCGTTTCTTCGAGTCAATCATGAGACGTTTTGCATACGCCCTGTATTTTTTAAAGGCAACAAGATTTTCTATGCTAGGACGCTTCTTGAAGGCGTTATACGCTCTTTTCTTTCTTTTAATAGCTTCACTTATTTCATCGTTCCACCATGGAATGGGTCGTTTTGTAAGTTTCCCAGATGTTTTGGGAATGAATCTCGCAATGAATACTCAAGTATCGCATTTGTTATAGCGTCGACATCGTCCCCGATAACTCCTGTTGTTTCAGGAAGTATTGTTCTAGCTGTGAAGCTTGTCCAATCTGCCTTTTCAAACAACCATCTTTTAGAGATGGGATATATTTTTCTTGTAACATCAATTGCAATTTGCACCGGGAAATGATCGCTTCCATGCAAATCGTCTAAAACATGGAAGCTGTACCTCGGTGCTATCGATCCGCTTATCAGTGCAAGATCTATACAGGACGTCGATCCATCTCTGGCATTGAAAAAGGTTCCTGACCCATCGTTTAAAAGCATAAGTTCAGAATTCATCAGGAACCTTTCCAATTCTCTTCCGCGGGGATCTACTCGATCCGATCCCCAGAGAAAATTATGAGCATTAAAGTCACCCACCAGTAAAACAGGTGGGGGAAGCTCAGAAATTAATCTTGCTATGTCATTCTTATTCCAATCAAAATTCGGCAAGTATATGCTGCAAACAGTGACCTGAAGCGGACGCTTCATTCTAATGGCGACCGCTTGCAGGTTTGTATTTAGATCAACAGCTTCGGCGGTAGCTCTGGTCGATGTTAGTGTGGCTACTCCACCTCTAACTCTAATATTTGGCGGTTGATCTCGCCGAAATGTATCATATCCTTTTAATTTAAAATTTTCATTTCGGCTGAAATGCGTTTCTAGCAGACATATACAAATCGGGTCTACATTATGTACCAAGCGTTGGAGCTCATGGATGTTTGAAAAACATCCATTGATGTTCCATTGTACTATGGACTCGCTGATTTTAAATTATATTATAGCCTAGGTTTTCCTTTCGGCCATACTTTTTTTCTCCATATTGCGAACAGCATCGTGTTCGCGGAGAACGTCGTCGCCCGTATAGCTTCCAGTCTCCGAATCGGAGACAAGAGAAGCCGCCGATGACGACGGGCATGGATCGGCGCCGATTGAGAGGCGGCAACCTGGCCGCCCCCGACACGGGGGTAGCACCGGTCACCGCCTGTGGAATGGGGGACACTCGCCCCCATGTGTGATTTTTTGTGGCCTCTGGGGTTTAGAAGCCACCTCAGTTGCAGGAGGCTTGGGAGCCTCCATAACAGATTCTGTAGCTGTTACTTTCTGCTTATCAATAAGTATCTCACTCAGACGGACTTGGGATTCTACTTTGGCTCAAAGTAGAATCTTCTACTCAACAGGAAAAACTTTCATTTTAACTGATTTATCTTCGGGTGGCTGTACTACTATCTTTGGCTTTATAGGATCTTTACTATTGAAAGGTTTCATTTTATTATCAATAATTCTTTCAATCATGTTAGCCAAAGTCGGAGCAAGTTTACCGATGAGTTGACTTTCATCGATAGCAACTGGAGTAGGAACAGGAACGGCAGCCGCAGCCTGAGCATAAGTTGTTGCTCTAGGCTTGCGGGCGTTAACAATCTTCTTTGCTTCGAAGTAGCTGACCTTTTGCAGGGTTTTTACTTCCTGCACAACTACCTCGTCTTTGTAGACAGTTCAGTTCCTGGATCTACAAGAATGCGTTCCTTTACAATTGATGCATGTAGGAGGTTCTTTGCATGGCTCTCCCTCATGCAACTCATCGCCGCACACGCATATTTGTGGTCTCTCACATCTGAGAGCGGTGTGGCCAAAACGTTGGCATTTGAAGCATCTCATTGGCTGTGGGACAAATGCCCGCACATCCAACCGATGTATTCCCGCTCTTACTTTTTCCGGCAAAGTAGGCAGGTTAAATGTGAGAACATGAGATGCTGAGGGAAGGACTCTGAGGGAATGGCGAATTCCTTCTCATGTTCAATCGGCGACACTCTATTACTCCTTGTGCTGCCAGTTCCTCTACAATCTCTTGTTCCGAACAATTTAAAAGATCCCGACAGACCACAACACCTCTTGAGGTGTAGAGTGTGCCGTGGGGATCAACACGTACAGTTGTTTGTAGTTATTATTATACTCTTAATGTAAAAGTACAATTAAAGAATTATTTATTTATGGAATGTGATGAGATCAAGTGTGATGATATATATATATTACTATTAATATTTACTGCTTTGTTAAAATAATAAAAATTCTTACTTTTTGCAGAATGTTAATTTAACCATTTTACAAATTTGGAACCAGGGTGGTAGATAATAAATTATAAGATAAGGAAAAACTGCAGTTAATTTATCTAAACCTAGTAACAAGTCAGTAATGAACACATAAAAATCTTAGATTTTTATATGTTCAGTCCACCTCTCTGATGTGATATAATTATTACCAAATTACGTGCTGTACTCATTGCTCTTAATCGCATCCCAGATGGATTTTGCTGTCCTGCAGTTCAGCAAGTTCTCTTCTAGAACAAGCCGACATATTCATTATACATCCAATATTTGTTTGTATGAAGTACATCTCTGACTTCATCGCTATGTATGTTCAGTTTCTGCTGCAGTCTTGATCTTGTAGCATTTTCTGGCAGAAAGAACAGGTTTAGCCATTAAGAAGATATATGTTAAGCCAACTTTTTTGGAGCGTTATCCATTCTCATTATGCTTATATAGTGAAATTTTGGTTAATGCCAGAATCTGTGATTGATGTTCTATAACGATAAGCATCACAAGCTAGTAAAATTATCAGTGCAAGACAACCCAAATCAGTCCTTAGTCTTTGTGTAGAGTCACTGGTAAAATACACAGATATTTTATACAGGTTATAGTTTTACAAGTGTCTGGTGATGCTGTAATATCGTCTTTCAATAACAATTGCATAGTTAATCACATATTCTTTGTGTTATTATTTTTAGCGATGCAAAAGAAATTTAATTAGGATTCATAATAGGCAATGATTTATATAATGAAGTTTTAAAATTCCTTAAATCTGTTAGGCTTTTGTCTTAATTTTGTTACTTGTTCAGTTTTATTATTATTTGTTTTTCTTTTTTTGCTGGAACCATTTTATATGTTTTCCTCAATTACCTAAAGCTTTCTAATATTCCCTTGGTTTCTTTATGTACATTTTGTTAAGTACTTTTTAAGCTATTTTTCTGAATGATCTTTTTAACTGATCTAAGTAAAAATTTTCTTTCATTTGTTGATGTCCATGTGCAACCCCTTACTGTTGTTTCTGTATATTTTCAAAAATTAATTTTATATTGTTTTGTCAACTTTTTTCTTAAAAATTAAATAAGTTATTTTTAATAGTTCTTAAAAAATTACAAATTTTTGTTATTTTGTTCTTATTTTTCATGAACTAATAACAAATCTGATTCCACCAATAAAAAAAATAATATTATTGAATATAACAAGGATATAGGTAAAACAAACAAACTTAGATTATTAAATACTAAGTACTGTTCCATTATTAGGTCTTATTACTTAACAAAACAATAAACATTTAGTGTTTACAAAACTAATAAAAATGATTTTCTCAACAAACTCAAAATTCTGAAACTAATTTATTATATTTACGTCAATATTTTAAAAAGTTATGCAATTATTGGAGTCATATAAAATGTTTACAAACATTTCTATTAGCATATTCCTGTTACAATATTGCTTCAACCATTCAAAATTCCATAATTTAAAAAGTTAAGGTACAAGATATTAATATTTGAATATTTGTGCATTTTCACCAAAACCATTAATGTTACACTTATAAATAGACATTAAATTTTAAGTCTTATAACAAATTATAAAAAAAAGATTCTAAATTTATATATATACACGTCTTATTATAGACTGATTTTGATTTTATTTTGTGATATAAGTTGGTACCAATGCAAGTTTCTTTTAGGTAACATGAGCAGAATTTTAAATTAAAAACCACATGATCGTAGGCGATTCAAGATTTAACTTATTGTTGTATCATTATAACTTTATGATTTGTATCCTGCAGTTTTATGATATTCAAAATATTTTTTTATTTAACTTTTTAACACAGCTAGTTGGAAAACTTAAGCTTCATTGAAATGTTCCATGAAATTAGGTTTTCTTATAAACAGAATTTATTATAAGCCTACCCATATTAAAAATGATATAAAACTGGCTTCAGAAATCAAGTAAAAAATTATAATAATTCATTACATTTTCTTTAAAATTAGAATTTTGTAAGCATATGCCAAATTTAAGTTTGATAGTAAGGCATTTTTAATGTCACATACTTCAAAAAGCTAACATTAAAAATAAATATAGTCGTATAATTTAATTTTTAATATTTATTTCATTTTCTATAGTCTGTTTTATTTTTCTAATGCAGGTTTATTTTACTTACATTTTCAGCATTATTTAGATTTTTCTACAGGTCAAGTTACATTCCAACTGAGGATTATTAGCAACTAAAAATTTATGGGTTAACTGAGCAACCAACCCTAATTGGTACCAAATCTGTTTCATTTAACTCTACCTGAATGCTTAATAAAGACAAAAATTATTATTGAACAGTAAATTACAAAGTTTCCTGACTATATTTATTGAAAGTATTATATAAACAGTAAACATGTCATGTTCTTTGTAATTTGACTTCATTATATAGCGCACACACACAAAAACTGTAATAAGTTTAAATCACTTGCTGAACATTGGAACTCAAGCATTGAGTTTGTCTTGCATATTTTAGCAAAAGAAAAAATATTATACTTAAAGACAAGACACTTTATTAAGTATTTTAAAAAATTTTAAGTGATGATTTAAAGTCATAAGAGAGTAGTGACAGTACGTACTTTTCTGTAATTAATTCTATTAATTATTTTCCTTTTATTTTTCAAGTAAATTTTTGTTATCAAATTAAACTAACTGTTTAAAATATAACTAAAAAAATGTAATTAAAGTTAATAAATCTTAAACACATAAACAATTTAATAATCCGTATTAAAAAAAATTGTTACCAGTTTTATAACCAACATTGCTATTAGAATACAGTATTTCAACTTAAAAAAATCCTATATATATATATATGTGTGTGTATAAAAAAATCCTATGTATATTATTGGGATATACAAGAATTAAAATAACATAAAGAATGATTAATTAAAATATTTACAGATGCTTTAAAGTTATTTAGAAAGTAACTTTATTTTTTTACTTTTAATTACTTTATTTTTATTATTTATTTATGGGATAAATGTTTTTATCCCATGGGACTCCTTATCACAGAAAAGTTTGCCAAGAGGAAGTGGTCCTCTGCAGATTGCGGTTGGAACAACAAAAGTTACTCATGAGTTTTTGATGTCACGAGAAAACGCTCCACAATGCAACAGCCAGTTGACTATGCATCACATCCTTGTAGATTGCAAATGTTACACAGCCTTGCATCTTAAATATAAATTGCCCAGAAGCATTTGATGAATTCTGGGCAACGATAAAGAAACTTTAGACTGGGTGTTATTTCTTAAGACCATCTGCTTATATACAAACATTTAGTGTGTATCAGCTCTTCATGGTAGTTGCTGTATAATGGTTGGAAATTTTATGATTCTAATTGAGACATAAAATGTGATGTTTGTTTACAACAAATATGTCATGTTCAGGCAATGATAATGATGTAGTGTTTTTTGCCCAGAAAAAAACATTTATGCTTTATGTAATATAATATTACATACAACATCAAAGAATACATTATGCCAGTCAAATTTTAAGTATTTAAAAGAATAGTTATAACATATAATTCAAATTGAACAATTTATTCCAGAGATTCTTATTTTATGTGATACACAAATCACATCCAAAACAATACGGAATGCTTTGGATCCTACATCAGGCTAACTAAGGAAAGCAGTTTCTCGCTGCCTTATGATTCAGCCAAACACACTGTTGTACATACTGCAGGCATTTAGCTGTATAAATTATAACTTCTCTCCATTTACTACCAGAACCAAGCAATTAACCATTGTCAGAATAAAAATTCTTGACCAAAGTCTCTTGTACTTCCGGCGCTTTACATGCACCATAAACATAAGAAAAACCAGGACTTTTAGCTAAGAATTAAAACAAGTTTTGTTAAGAAACAATAAGTAATATAAATATGATTTTCTTAGATATTCATTTTAAAACTTACTTAAAAAATTTTTTATTTTCATACAAATACTGTTTGTATATTTGATATAACAAACAATAGTAAAGGTTGATAACACACTGTCTGAACTGACTTTTATACAAGAAGCAATTCAGGTTTACCATTTCAACAGCTGATAACAGTAAGAAAAAAATGTACAACTCGCCTCTGTCTTTTACATCTGTTAGCTGAAATTTTAGACAATTCACATGGATGAGCATTACAAATTATACTAAAGAAAAAAGTAACATTCCTCAAAAATGTACAGTCAGTGGATTTTTCAAAAGACCAAAATTGGATTTCTATTAAAAAAAACAGCAGGATACTTAAAAAAATATGTACAGTCAGTGGATTTTTCGAAAGACCAAAATTGGATTTCTATTAAAAAAACAGCAGGATACTTAAAAAATAAAACACAAAATTTTGAACAATTTAATATTTATTATGATAGTAATTATTACATTTAAGTAGATGTATTATTATTATTATTATTATTATTTACAACATTATGCAATGGCACATCAGTACCAGGATGAACAATATTATCAGTATTACTATTATAATATGCGATAGATGGTGCGTGGAAAAAATAAAGCATAAAGCCAGTTGCAAGTAACAAATGGAACCCTAATATAGCGGCTAATAATAAAGCACTACGATCTTTAAATGCTGGCCAAACTGCAGTGACTAACACAGAACCGGACATAGCCGCACCTAGTAGCACGAGCAACCACTGAAGCCATCCGATTTGTATCACCCATAATACTGATAGTGGCACATAAATTGATAGTGAATATCCATAAACACATAACAACTCTATTAGCCCAACATGACTCTGAAACAAAGTACTACCAAATTAATTCACTGTAGCATATTTTTAAAATACATATAAAATTTTAAATGATTACAGGAGGAATTTCATATTCCATTAACAACAACAGTGTTGTAGGTGTCATATCTATTTTTAAAGACTGAACGATTTTAGTTGTTTTTTTACCAAAATGATAGCAGACACTGCTTTTGTACAACTTATAAAAGTATAACCACGTTCAGTAAATAATAAAAATGTTTCACCAATAATTGTTTTACTAAATAATGCTTGTACTAAACTATATTAAACGTAAAGTTTTATAATATACTTCGCACAAAATTCAAGTTTTTAAGTAAAAAAGACCACATTACTTTCCTTTATTTATTTATTAATTATTCTTTCCTTTATTAATTATTCTAGTGACAATTGAAAGTTTTTATGTAATGTATCATTATTTGGAGAGCCAGAACTGATTAATATTGCATCAAAACAAATCACTATTTAGATTTTAATATAACAATCACACATAAATTCTGCTAGGAGGGGCTGTCCACAAGGTGGATCCACAATAACTTTATAAATTGCAAGAGGGAAAAGATGTCCTGATTGAAAAATTATATGTTTATTTAGACAATCCACACGTGGAGCTACTCCAAAAAATAATGGAACCAGATAGTAGTTATTAAAATCAACAGCTAATTACTATCCAGTCAGTGACACAGTTCCTCACGTGCAGCACCCAACGACGACAGAAATTGCATCAGTCGAATGCACGTAATGTAAAAAAACTCCACTTTTTTCATTATGCAATCATGACGTCAGATATATAGTTCAGTAACAAAGATGATGAGGTATTATTTTAAGAGAATAAAACAAGGCAGACAATTATGGGTTCATTTATACCCCCAAAAAAATAATCCACTGCTGACTGTTCATAGCAGCAAAAGAGCTTCAACAGTCAAGACTAAATTTACTGCTTTTCATCACATGTTGAAACAGTCTAGCAACTGACTGCTCCTGCCACGACAGGAGAAAACTGAAAAAGCTAGGTGGCAGAAGCCTAGTCATTTGGAACCAGTTTGCAACAGATTACTAATGGATTTCTAACAGGTTGCTCAGTGTGCAGCATTCCACTGAAAATGACTCACAATTACCTGATTAGAAACAAAAGTTACCAATACAATTCTTTTTAATAGGTTCATGTACAGACAGCCTTATTGTGTCTAATCTATGGAAACCTGCATCAACTGGATTTGTGTTGCCAGCAGGCTGAAACTATTGTCAAACTGAGCCCAATTTTTTTTTTAATCAACCGAATCAAATTGAGACCAATAAGGTACCACCATGAGAAACCATATTTTTTCTCTGAATGTCCACCGAAAGAAAATTACTCTTCAAGTATTATTTCTCCTTGTAAATAAAATTCACTGACCTCAAACATGTATTCTGGGTCGTCAATTTTACACCATGGTCATTTGATAACATAAAAATCCAAATTTTTTGCATACAGATATAATAGTCAAAATTATTTTTATTTGTATCTAATTGAGAAAATATCAGGATATGGACACATATTCTTTAGTTTTGTAATTAATAAAGCAAACAAACAATTGTTGCATGAAAAATTCTAGATCCACCAACCAATTTCTACATTTTAAATTAATAATTTACAACCATAAAACATAATGCTCTCATTAATGTTTGTAATGTCAGACTGTTTGCGCGAACATTAACAAAATTTATTTTCCTTGAAATACAATGTAATTTAACAGCTGTTAGGACATATGAAGTCTGTAACATTTTAACACCATAATAAATTGTAAATTAGTATGCAATCCTAAGTCGCAAAACCACAAGTAAATGTCTATTACTAAAATATTATATGTCTATTAGTAAAATAATATTACTAGTTGTACAGTTGAATTCATGTCTTAATTAGAAAACTGCAGTCAAATGATAAGATTATTTTATCCTTCAAATTGTAACGCTTTCATTAATATTAAAGGCTAATATGAAAATAGAATATTAATTGATGTATTATCAAAGGAAATGTAGTTTTGATAAATAAATGACAAAGATAAGAAACATCAACTATCATTTGATAAAGTATCAGAGTCCCTAGTTTTACACTAGTATAAAAATAAATGAAAGGCAGTCTTTGTTCAAAGTAGGTTTGGTAAAACATTTTAGCAAGTTAAATAAAATCAACCCTTGATAAGTATTAACCTTCATTGTGCACAGCTTTCTGAGGATGTCACCAATCTTACCTTCATTCTTCTCTTATTGTAGATACATGCTGTTGTTCTTTTCAGCAATCAATTTGTATAGAAGAAAGTTTACTTCAATTTTTGCATAATTCATTCAACAACATTTTTTATAATCTATTATGGGTCTTAGTTAATATATGGTTGCAGTATTTGTTCACTTTTTATAACTGCTAGCCACATTTCATCAAAAGATTATAAACAACCTTTTTTTATAAATGATAATTTAAAAAAAAATAATAATTACATTCAAATTCATATATTTCTAGATATAACACTAAAAGATTAAATACACAATTTTAATGTTATATTACCATTAAATAATACCCAAGGAAACAAAATAAAATGTTCATTAAAAAAGATAAGTAGCAGATTATACAGAAATCATTAAAGTGCAAGTTAAATCTTGTTAATTTAGCAAAACTGATTAAAGATGCAGTTTTTAATAATAACTGATTTCAAACAACCTACTCAATAAACTATATTTTCTTTTATATAAAGCCAAAAGTTTGTCTGTCTGTTCTACATCAGTTTGTTCTTGCATCACGCAAGAACCAACTGACCGATCCTTTTCAAATTTGCAGGGTACATTCATGTTACCCTTCATGGAACGTTTTATCAAGCCGTAAACCCCATTGGAGGTAAAGTTGTCAATTAAAGATATTCATTAAAGAAGCAAAAATTTAATTAATTTCGTCTCTATGGCAACAAAAATAAGTTGTGAAGTTTTCCACATCAAAGGTCTGTGTACTTTAGTTACCATAGTTACTACTATTCTGTATTTTGTAATTTAGTTTCTTTTTTGGGTTTATATAAAGCCTGATTACTTTAATAGCCCCTGGATCAACCTGCACCTCTTACAGTAGAAAATTGAATTTACTCTTTGTACCATACTGAAATGAATATTTTGTATCCAATAAACAACTATTTAGAAACACTGAAGATTAATTCAAAGTTCTGTTAAATTCAAATCTTTCAATAAAAAAAGAAAACTAATACAACAGAGCATGCTACATAAAAACAATTTTCTTTCCCACTTTTTGCAACCTATATCTCGCCCAACCTTACATTCTCTTAAGAAAGCTCATGCAAAATAATAGAACACTGATTAAAGAAAGTAAGGAATATATGACAAGCCTCATTAATCAAATTTCAGTTAGTGAAATAACAAATGAAACTGCTGAAAATCATATAGAACAGAAAAATATTCTTTCACATTAAAAAAAATTCAAAACACCTAAATAACAGAAGTAATTCATTACTTTAATAAAAATTGTATTCTTTTCCTAAAAAAAGTTTAATAAAATTTTACTTTTTTGGTCATATAATTCATGAACAATATTTAATTAGAAAAGTTTTATGAAAACCTTAGGAAAAAAATTATTTTTAATTATTAATAAAATGTTAACATAAAACTATGATTTATTTTACAAATAAAATTTAAAAATACAATATAAATAGATACCTCCTGAGAGCCTTGCCATTTAATTATTGCCCAGAGAACAACAGGTAAAATCCAAGCATAGGCAAATATAGCACTGGCAGAAAATGTTACAGCATGAAAATCATATTTCCAGTGATAGTGACTATGAGTTGCTTCAGTCTGTAAAAAATTGGCGAGATTACCACTAATTGCAATGGTGAATACTAACGTAACACAAATCCAAAACGGTCCATATAAATCCGGTTTTGAACCAATATGATGCTGTAGATAATTAACACCAGGTTTAGGGATCATCGCCCATATGATTCTTTCCACCACTTGATCGGTGTTCACATCGAATAATCTTTGATAGTATTCGATGGATAGTAAACTAAGATACTGATTTTTATCAGAATCATCAAGTGGTTTTGATAATCCGTCATCGATTGATGCGGAAGTACTAGGAAATTGAGAATATGATGAATCTATATCAAGTTTTGCAACACCATTAGTGTCGTCAGCTGGAAAATCTTGAAACTGCAATCTAGATTCAGCAGAAACCGATGATTCAATATCAATAAGTTTCGACGTCTTGGTAGATGCCATTATTAATTACCAGTAACATATAATTTTATAATTGATAAAATAACCGTTCGCATAACCTAATCAATCAGTTACACCAAAAACCGAAACTGTTAACATTTTGTCCTGGAATAACTAACCACTTTTTTCTGTATAACTTAATGTAAATCAAATTAAAGTACAATAAATAAGACAAATAGTGCCTACGTCGGCATAAAACGACTAAATAAAATAAAACGAAACACCACTGTAGATAACCAGATGCAGCTGTCAAATGCAATGCAGCCAACATTATCGAGGTATTAAATATTTTTAATAATAAAATAATTTATGCATATATATAAATAATGTTATAACTTTTAAATGAACAGATATCTAGAACTTAAAGGTTTGTATACTGTATTACTTATTTAGCATTAGTCAAACCGTTTCTTATATTGATATTAGAATATAGGTATGGCTATTAGATCCTATAGTAGCTACACTAATAATTTTATGACTACTGCTACAAAGAGCAGAAGTCAATTTTTGTTAAAAATAAGTTAATATGCCCACAGACTTATTAAAAGTACACATTATTTTACCATGCTAAAAAGGCTAATGTTAATTATTGCTTAACTAAAACACAAAAACGTTTGGGGCTTATTCTTACTTCGCCATTTTCTTGAAGGGCCAGTACAAAAAATGAATTGCCTACGTAAAAAAGTATTTGCTAAGTAAACTGGCGTTGACATTGGACCTAAATGTCTGCTTAGTATTGTTTTATAAAAATTTCCAAAGTTGACGTGGGCTAGAGAAACCGAAATAATTTGGGAAGGAATATTGAAAAAGAAAAGTATGTCAGAAGGGTAGAGGCAGAAATGTAATAAAATAAGAAAAAAACCCAAAGAAATAAAACCATTATGCAAAATGCAGGAAAAAGTGCTATGAGAATTTCAAGCTCAGTTTATACACGTTATTAAACTCTGATTCTCAAAATTAATAAGTAAAATTCCCAAATGTTGAGGAGACTTATATTTGTAAACTTATGAGGAAATAATGGCAGAAAAAGTCTGTAAATTTACTAGGATATATTACCTGAAAATAGAATCTGGAGAAATGAAGCTTATCAAGGAACGTTCTTAAATACTCTTGACATATTTAGAAAAAAAAGATTAGATTTATTGTTAAAAACAATATAAAAAATTCTGCTGGAATCATATCAAAAGGTTTCCTACCCACTGGTATCGCTGCTCAAGATCACTTCATTAAAAAGAATCTGTTATTCCAAAAAAAGAAAATCACTTTATTGGAAGATATTTTTGTAGAATTTTTAGATTTCAAGAAATCTGAAAATGAATCTTGTAGTAAATGTGGCAGTTAAAATACAATAATTTTAATTATAATAAGTGGATTTAACCACCCGTAAATTTATCAAGTAGTATGTTGTTTTACAAATGACAGCTGTGGATATTAAATTTAACATTCTTTACAAACAAGCACATTGTTTCACATCCCACATGTTATTTGCAGGATAAGACAATATAGCATCAAGAGGTAGTCAGGAAATAGTTTCTTGCTTGTTTAAGCATCTTTCTGGGATTCTTGACAATGTTCATTCATAATGTTCTGCCATTAGGGCAAGTCCTGTCACGACTACTGCTCTCCACCTCTTTCTCTCCTTTGCTAACCTCTTTGTTTCTGCATATTTTTACATCTCCATAATCCCATCCATCATTTGAAATCTCTTCTTTCCTCTTCCTTTGCTTCTACTCACCAAGCCTTTTATTGCATTCACTAATTCACTAATAAACAACTTCTTCTCATATAATGTCCTAACCAGTTCCTTTTTCTATAATCAATCACATTTAACATTTTCCTGTTCTCTCTGATTTTCCTTAATACTACAGTGTAGAAGAGTTAAACTTTACAGCGATTGTTGTCCAAGACAGAACAGAAATATATTATAGGTTCCTTGAATCTAGTCACACACATCCACAACCAACAAACATTCTGACTACCACAGGGGAAGACACCTGCTTCTGATGATTCTGGTTGTCACACTACACACAACCCCCTCTGTTCGTAGGTCTGATGGGCTTTACCAGAGGTCATCTTTTAGACCCTCTAAAACTGGTAACACATCATAGTCATCAGTTTGGACTCTGTCAGGATGCCACTGATGCAAATGCCAAAGCAGGCATTTCCATCATTATATGTACACAACTTACTATTGCCTTCGTATGGCTTCTTCCAACTATGACTACCTACCATAACTTACAACCCCCAAATATAAAATTAGCCCATTCCTGCAAGTGCAATCCCTATGCCTTCCTCTAACACTGAAGGTTTTGCAGAAAAACTCTTTCCATATCTAACTTCAGTTAGACTATTAGCACTCAGCTAAAATAATAATTGACTATTAGACAATTAGCACTCAGGTCATTACTTGTTTGACTCTTTTTTTAAACACTAAAAATACTATTCTCTCATACCAAAAAAGCAAGTGTTGAACACAACAAGAATTTTGTCCTACAATTCAATTTACTCAAAGTCTTCTTGATTTATTCAGCAATCAAGAAAAGATCTATAAATTTAATGAGCTTATAATGAAATCATAACCCTAACTCTCTTTCTGCTCTGGTCCATTTTCAGGAGAGAGGTCAATGTCTACAACCTCCTACAGCACAGCTCCATCACAGAGTTCTCAATATATTTATTCTCATCCTAACAGTGAATTATATCAGTTAACCAGGGCTCACACGGACATATATGGATGCTGATTTAATTCACATGTTAACTGAAAAAAATTAACTTAAGCAAGTGTAGAAGTTCCCAGGGGATGGGACACATTAAAATGAATGGTCCACCATTGTCTCCAATAAAAGTTGTGCAAACGGTTCAGAAGATTTTTACTGATGAAGAAAATGTGTCATGGTTGAAGATTAAGTGAACAAGATTCATGGCTGAAAAACCTGAACAAAATTTAAATATTTATTTAAAATTTTAGATTTCAAAACTCTTGGCATTTCATAAAAAACTTGATTGGGGCATTCCGATGCCAGTTTATTAACACCAATTACTTTACTAACAAACCTTTAATGCTTTCGGTTAAAAATTACAGGATTTGATGTCACTGAAAGAGTACATTCACCTCAGAACTCATCAGTATTATGAGGCCTTAATTAGTCCTTTTGTAACTGATGACAATTCAGTGGTTGATGAATGATAATTATGTTATTTAGAAAGTAAATTTTTTTATTATATTAGCTGATGTTATTTTGTGATACTTGTCTTTGTTTTATTTTATTTCTTTTGTAATGAACAATACTTTTTAAAAAAATCAAGTCAGTATTGTTACGTTTTTTTGGAAAAATCCTATGATTGGGAGTGAAAGAAAATAAGATTTCATTGGTAGTATTATAAAGATAAAGTTTTTCTAAAGAACAATTTTACAATAAAAAAATTCATTAGATTTTTAGTTAAAAGACCGTAAAATTTATAAAAAAGAGAGAAAAACATTTGCTTTAATTTTTTTTTCAGTTTGTATTGTTTTTGCAAAAATCTCTATAAAAATATTTTATCAAATATACAAATTTAATTTTATATTGTATAATCATGATAACACAGTGATACATATATTTTCTCCTAAAACTGAGATTAGAACGGTTGTATAGAGTAAATCGCGAAGAGAAAAACCCCATTTGAAAAAAAATTTTATCCGATCGCGTTAATTAGTTATTAACGATTCAAGTTCAAAATTTGTTGACTGTCAACCATATGATTTTTTGAATGTGTGTATTGTAAATTTTATACAGAATATGAATTTCTGAAAGTTATATAAAAAAAAGAAAACATGAAGAATATTGATGTCTGAAAAATTAATAAATAAATCAAGAAAAGGTGAAATCGGGAAATACCTTCAAACAAGTGTTAACGATAAGCTATAACGGTAATAAACAGCGGTTTGCCGTAGCATTGTTGTTACGGCGTAACAACAATTTTATTGTAGGGATTACGGCGGCCCAACAACGAATTTTATAATCAGTAAAATTTGTTAAAGGTTACTATAACTTTTCAACCTTCACCATTTGATCTGAAAAAATATCTACCTCACTTTAATTTTCTTTATTGTGGCAGTCACTTAAATATTCATAACTTTCTTCAAGATTGGCTCTATTTTATGGAATCGGCTGTAACTCTACTTCTTCCACACTTTGAGGAGCTCCTTCTGAAAAAACTGTATTTACGTTTTTGCAATTACAGATTATTTATGACTATGGCAGTAAGACAACTGACCTTTCTACCTAAGGCAGAGTGATTGTATGTTGAAATAGAGTTGCAGCCCCAGCCAAACAAGCTATGATCTCAAAATATAAATGATCCCTGAGCAGATAAAATGGATCAGGCAATTCCCAAAATGATATTAAAAAGGATGGAGAGACTACATGGTCAACAGTCCACATAGAATTTTGCACAATAAAACTTTGAGTAGCTAAAACTATATGAGATTTGTATGAACTATAAGCATGAAAATGGATTTCACACCATATATACTTCTATGGACTGTTAAATCATTTTCTAACACCTTCGCAGTTCAGGAAATTAATTATGATTATTAATATGATTTGTTATGATGATCTTGATATCTATCATAACTATCAGTATGATTTGTAATTCCTTTCTTGTGATGTAATTCGATCTTGAATCTTTCATGCTTTGGGAAGAAATATATAATGGATTTTTCAAAAGTATGATGTAGCACACAGCCTCAGTCAAGACTTACAGATTAATTAAAATATAAGCCTTACTCTAAGTCAACAGGTTGAGACATGTTTCTTTGAAGCTGCTACTGTTTTGGGAAGGCTTTCCTAGAAGATTTGATTGTGAAGTGAGCTGCTATTTGCAAATTTTGAAGAGGTCCTGAGATGAGATGGTCCAGTTGAATTTTCATCTGATGTTTGACTGCCCTGCTTATGGGAGGGAATAAAGAAAGTATCACTTTGGAACTTCATGATTGGGATGGGAAAAATCGCCTCTCATTAATGAGGTTTTGCAGCACAAGCCATAGACAATTGTATGGGAATTCCTTGATGAGGTTACTTTCATTCAACTATCGCCAATTAAGTAGGAAACCTCAGTTCTTTTGTAAAGATGAATTTAGTCAATCACTAGAATTTATATGGGTAACTAATAATATACAAACAAAAATTGTCATAAGCAATCGCATTACTAAAAATAAGGCTTGGTAGTAGCAAATTAGCCTAGCTGTTTTATTTTATTTTACTAATTTTAAGACCGATTTCAATCATTAGATTGATGTGAAAGGCGATGTACGTTTGATTAGGGCCTAGTAATCTCTGTTACCAGCCTTTAACCTATTTTTATACTAAATGTAATACAAGTTTAAAATTTAATAAAAGAATGTTAATTAATATAAATTAGTAAGAATTCCTAGAAACTGGGATTAAATGTGCCTATGGCATTAAATGTTCCAGGGGGGAGGTGGCGGCAAAAATGCCAAATGCTAGAAAACTGATTATCAGATTCCTTCAAATTTCAATATTTCACTGAAAAAATTATAGCAAAAATTTTCTAAATCAATCATCACAAAATTATGCACATAATTTTGAGCATAAATACAACTACTATTAACTTAATTTTTCTATACATGAATTTTGGCTGATTCATTGTGAAAATGTTACATCAAGGTTAAAAAAGAAAGAAAAAAATTTTATTTTTTATTTCTGCCATTATATAATAATCCCAGCTGATTCTAGGACAGTTTGTGCACAAGACAAAGTGAAGTTATATGCTACCATTTCTCCAAAAATTACTTTTTTTATTTAAAAAATAAAAAATGGAGATTTTTATTTTGTTTATTCCAATTTATTATAAAATATTGATGATACACACCACTAGAAAACTATTTATGGTTTTCATTTATTTTTAATTCTTTATTTTATTTAGAAGTCTATTAAGTATAAGAATACAACTACCTTAACTTTATTTATTTTTTTAATATTAATATTTAAAGAAATGGAATTGATATTCATAAGGTACCATTCACCATGTCCATTTTCTTTTACTTCTGTCTAAACTTTTCTAATTCCGTTTAACTCACCTATCATTTTTATTCTTTTTGGCCACTTCTACTGTTTCTTCTTGCACTGTGTTAACCCATTCTTCTCCCTCATGATTTAACCTTTCTATTCTAAATTATTTTGATTAAGTTTCTTGTTCATCCTTTTCTTCTAACTCTTGAATTAGTTTGTTTTTCACTCTGTCAATTAAATCTTCTTATCTCCTCCATGCCCAAATTTCAAATGCTTTCAGCTGTTTTCTTAATATGGGTGCCTATATTTCATATCTATATAGAAGTATATACAAAACACAAATTTCACAATATACTGAATTATATCTTATCACATAATCATTTCTTTCTATTGAACATTTATTTAGCCAATGCCATAGAAAATTTTTCTTCCCTTTTTTACTTTTGCAACTTTCTGTTAACATTGTACCTAATATTTAAAACCTGTGGTGTTTTACTTGTTTGATTTTTATGTTACATTTATTGAGTTCTATCTTCATTATTAACATTAATATTCATTCCATATTTTATCACAGTGTCTACTAATTTTGAAATTATCAGTTGTAAATCCTACAGTTCATCTTCTTAAAACACCATGCCATCTGTAGACCTTATACAATTTATTTCTACTCCTCCATCAGAGCATTATTTTTATAGTATTTTAAATTAACATGTTAACAAGATCGGAGTAATCAGTACCTTTCCTTGCCTCATTCTTTCCACTCAGTTTGAGCATTCTTTATTTTCATAACCGTTTACTGCTTCAGGTATACATTGTTAATTAATTTTTTATTTTTCTAATCTACTCTTTTGGCTTCTTAATATTTCCCTTAAGCTTATCCCATTTGATAAGGATGAATGTATTTTCCATACCTATAAAACATACCCTTATTCCTTTACTTTTTTTTTTACCTCTCACCAATAGTTCTTATTAGCCCAAAATATGTAAGAAATTTTCCTGAAGAAATTTCCTTATATTAAAAATATTAATTATTAAATGTTAAAAATTTTGTTTATTGTTATTTAAATCTACTATGCAATAAACTGAGTTAAATCTTGCTCTGATAAAATATAAAACTTAAAACAACATCTATATAAAACAATAATATTATTTATGAAATATCATTAAGTTTATGTTATAGAAATATTATTATATTATATAATACAGTACTATAATGACAAATATAATAATTTACTATAATTGTATTATATTATCTATAAAATACATAGAACATGACAAATTATTAAAAAAAAGAGTGAAACTGTATGTAATCCTTTAGTGAAAGTTGCAGGATTTATTTTTTGTCTATGGGCAGAGTTATGATGATATAAAAATTGGAATTCAGAGATCAACATGATGAAATAAGGTCTCTTTTTGAAGAATAATAAAATATCTACGATTTAATTTTTAAATTTCTGGAAATATGCTTACAGACAATCCAGTCTCTTCCTTACTGGTATTGCAAAAGGCACTTGTTTATATGCAGTCATAGTTAAGAAATCCATTTAAAACACAATCAAATAAAATATATTTAACTAAAGAATTCCTATGATACACCAGAGATTGTATTTAAAAACATACTGGTTTATATCACTTACTTTGTTTTATGTTTTTTATTACATCAACTTGCATGTGTTTGAATTTTACCAATTTAAAGTTTGTTACTTGAGGAGATCTATGAAGATCTGATGTAATGTATATAGTTTTATATGTTCATACTCCTACATGAAGAAAACTTAAGACAATATCATACTTTTTGCATCATCTATCAAAAAACTACAGACTGACCTACTTTCACTATAAAACAAATAAACATAAAGCAATTGGCATTCTAGAATCCACAAAATTAAAATTATAAAATTCACTTCAAAATACATTAAAAACAAAACCAGTATACCTGACGTACTCATCCATATATAATATTTTTAATTACCTATGTATGCAACTTTTTATCTATGTTGAATTGTGTATTAGAGACACCTTTGTAAAAAAATTGGTTTTTCATAATCGGCTGAGAACTGGATTCAGTAAACGTAAAACATTCATATGAAAATGAAGCTTTCTAGAGAGATCTATTTTATGCACATGTGGGGTGATTCAGCGCAATAAATAACCGGTGACTGACCTAATCTTTTGAAAAATCTGTTAAGTTTCACACTAAGTTAAAGCAAATGACCATGTAATTATGAGGGCAAAATATTGGATGGCAGAAATATGAATTGGACATGAATAATTATTTGACCGTAAATACAAACAGATTAAACACCACACCTAACAAAGATTACACATAGTAAATCATTTCATAGAAACTAGAGACTGGAGATGAGGAAATATTAATCAAATTTCTCACAAATTTTGCATGTAGCATGTCATGAAATGAAATGAAAGCATTAAAACAATTTAATTTTGTGTTTAAAACAATTTAAACACAAAATTAAACTAAAATAAAATAATGCAATAAAAAAAGTTATATCTTACTCAGGCTAGTCCATAATTTAAACTATTGTAGTTTACATCATGGACAACTGAGTATACTACCATATAGATAAAAAAGGAATTACCTTAGTATTTGCATAAGAAAATCTTGATAGTTCGATGATACAAAATATAAAATTATTTAATAAAAAAAGGAAGTGGCTAAAGTGTATGTCAACATATAGAAATAATTAATAAATGAAATTATAGTAAAGCAAATATGGAATCATAAATAAATAAATAAAAAATAAAAAACAAAAACGTTACAATTCTTAGTGTGTAATTGCCTTAATATGCTACACCATATAAACGGATATTACAAATCATATATACTATTTGACCACATATTAAATTACTTTTTCAATTGCTTTAAGAGGACTACCATTAAAATTAGTGTTATTGCCACCTGCAGTACGAGTGAGAGATTGAATTATAATCTTGGTAAGATCTTTTAGAAGCATAAATCTGTCTGGATATTAAAAAAAAAGAATCTTAGATTTTATTATATAACACATAAAGAATTTCTTTTAAATCAGGATATTACAGTAGAGTTTTAGGGTAAACTTTCAATAATTTCTTCTCATTCCATTTTAATACGCTACAGTAACTTAATATGTAAAATATAGGATGGTCAAACAAGTTATTGGTAACCTAAACCTGAAGTGAAATTAGACCCAAATTCCAACTTTTAACTTAAATATCTTCAATGAAAAAAAAAAGACCAACTGGTAGAGAAGTGAATAAATGAAAGAGATTTAGCATGATGAGGGTTATTTGATGAGCAAAGATGGATTATGAGATAGGGAAAAGGATGTGAGAGATGACCAAAATACATAACTTAGAAAACAAATCTTTTTCATGTAATCACAAAGTAATTTTTTTTTTTTTTAATGGGTAAAAATTATGTATTGCACTATAAAATTTTAGAAACTCATTAGAATAATTTTTTTAAAGTTAAAAAAAATTCTTGCTTTATCAATTATCAAATACCAGTATAATTAAAAATTTGTTTAAACTGTATCGAATAAGTTTATGGGATTGAATTAATTTAAAAGCTTTGCCTAGTTATAGCATTACAGATATCATTATTGACCTTAGAAGTATTACTGTCAGCTCCATTATTACTATTTAACCGATCGTACCCATTTGATATTTTTGCCTTTAAAAGTGGTAAAATCGTTGTAAGTTCTTCATTTTCATGATTCATTCTTTCTTTTTTCAATTCATCTAAATGTCTTTTATATCTTTCAGCTTTACTCTTCTGAAAAATAATTTCAATCAACTCAGTTATGTTAACAAATATATTAATCATAGAATTTGTAACTTACCTGACAAAATATTATTATTTACAAACTTTACTTTTGGCCCAAACTGGTAATTAGGCCCAGTTTTAGATGAAAGGCACTTTATGATATAGCCTCTAAACAAGAAATACAATCCTTTGATTGTTTCACAGTCAACTCAACCTCACCAGATCACACTAAGGATGCACTAGATCATTTGTTCTCAAAGTGGGCGATAACCCCCCCTCGATTATGGGTGCTGGAGGCCTTCATGTGAGGGAGCACCTACCTCCCATGAAGGCGAAAAAATTTTCTGTTGACCTTTTACCACGAAGAAGGCCAACAGAAAATTGGGGGTCTAGGAAGGCAATGGCCGATTAAAAAAAAAAAAAAGGCAAAAGTTATATATAGCTATCAAGAATTTTGGCTGCAAAAGCCAATCCCACAACTGTATCCTGGATTATGGTTGATTGTTCAACAATTTCTGATAATATTTCCATCATAGTGTTGTCTGAACATGGGTTTAGTGCTGAACATGGATTCAACCTTCACATTAAGGTAAGTGTAATTTTTCAACTGAAGCTTTATTTTAATTATTGTATTGTTATATTGAATATGCTATCACTATTGTTGTTATATATATATATATATATATATACAATTGTAATTTTTTTGAAAGGAATTTTAATAAATTTTTTTCAAATATGCTTAAATATGCATTTTAATTGCTCTGATTTAAAATGTAAGTTTCAACTCAGAAATAGGATATACCACATTTAAAAACAACAATTGCAATTGCTGATTTTTTAAGAGTGCATTTTAAAAACAGCAATTGCAATTATTACTTTTAACAAATAGTAAGTTAAAAATCTTTAGGGGCGCTAGAAAACTTTTGATTTTCAATGTGGGTGGTGGGTGAAAGCGTTTGAAAATCAATGCACTAGCAGGGGCAAAAAAATTGTTTGACAGAACAAAAAATGAAAAAAGGGATGAAGGGTAAGAAAAGGGGAGGACAGTGAGAAAGGTTGATATGTTCTTGAAGGAACTGGAGTATAATAAGGAAAGCTCTAATTTGAAAATACGCTGCAAAATTTTTTTTTCTCCAAAAATTAAAAACTCATACAAGAACAGGTTCAGCATTTCTAAGGAATGAAATGCCCATTCCTAGAGTTATTTAGCATAAGCAAAATATGAAGTCTTCTCAAACATTCTAAACATTGCACCAAAGTATTAATTTTTGCTATTAGATTATCGGGATTCTTAAGAAATAGTACTGTGTTTGTCACATCACTTTATGTTATATCATTTTCAGTTCCAATTGTGTAAATGAGGATGTGTTCTGGAGATGCGCTTCAGGAGAGTTTTTGATAAAAAAGAAATAAACATTTTCTAACTATAATGTGTTTGTATGAAATTTTGATTCAAGTTTGACAGTATGATTACAGACAGTTTGAAAATGTTGCAAGAAGCTTACAAGAAAAATGATTGAATGATATGAATTGTTATGATTGATATCAGCATTTGAAATGAAGCACACCAAAGTTATTTAAACATGAAGGTGATCGGTCATTTTTTTTTTGATTCAGAATAGTGTCATAAATTATGATCACTTATGTGGTATTAACATTAGTAACTTTTTTTATTTTCAGTTACGTGGCATTGGAAGGAGGGAGGGAAGAGAAAAAAGAAGTCTGATGTATGGTCAAAAAATGTGTGGATCACCATGAAGATATTTCCATAAAATATTTCTATATAATGTTACTTATTTGAATTTTTCTATCTTTGTCAGTCTAAAAGTCATGTAAGCATTCTGGAACTTTTCAGATATAGCATAAATAAACAGTTCATTTAGATCACAACTTAATTACACATTTTATAGATTGTTTCAGGAACTGTAAGTTTGCTATTCCATCGATAATGAAAAGGAACTGTCCAAATATTTGCCGGGAACGATATTGATAAATTGTAGAAAAACCTTGATCAGGGTAAATTATAATATATTAAATTTATGAATAAAATAGAGAAGCAGTTATAACCCATGTTAATTGACAAAAATACAGTTATATAACACTATATGAATAATAAATAAATAAAATTAGTACACAATAAAACCTATTTGTTAGTTGTTATATGTTAAATATGTATACATAAGTATTCTTTCAACCACTACACACAAAATTCAGATTTATCTAATTAATGCTACTTAAAAATTCATCAACAGAGAAAGAAATATTCTTTCTATAAAAAGAAATTCCTTAATTTAATTTAATAAAAATCAGTCAAAAGATGACAACCATTAAGTAAATAATTAAACATTGTAACAGAAGTGTAATAAGTTCTTTTTTGTAGACCAAAACATTATTTTGCATAAAGTTTGGCAAAAATAGTTGTATTGTGTGGTGTTTCTATTTTTTATTTTTAAACAAATATTGAATATTTGCATTATATTCAGTGTGCTGTATGAATCATGCATCATAATACTATTTATCGTAATAAAACATAGATATGACAGCGTAAAATAATCATCTGATTTATTTATAATATAAAATGAAATGCCAAAAATATTTAATCTTAAAAAATAAATTAATGTAAAATTAAAAGCAATCAATGAAAATATTTACCTGTTCAAAATATAGTTTCTTAACTTCTGTAAGTTCATTTTTAACATGCTGTATACTGAGGTTTAGGTCAGCTATTTCAGATTTGTAAGCGGCTATTTGTCCCAATAAACACTGTTATATGCAACGCATCAATAAAATCTGTTTTGAATTGTTTACAGGTAGTTAATATCTACACTCTCTCACTCTCACTATCACTCTCTCACTCTCTCTAAGTATTTTAATAATATGCTATAACTAATTACACACTAAATCAACCATGCATAATCGATACAAAGAATTTATATTTTATAAAAATGCACACAGAGCAGAATCACTATTTCATAATTTCTCAGTTTCCCATAGATACTGAGCCTTTCTACAAGGAAAGGGTTATTCCAAAATTGATTTCAGACTAGACAGTAATTAAAACAAAAACAGAGAGAAAGATTGTATTGCAACGGTTTGTTACCTATACATCTACTTCTCCAAATAGTTACTGCCCACATTCAGGCAGTAGCATACTTCAAAACCTGCTTTTTCAAACCCTTATTAAGAAGCCTACTGCTAGTGAACTGGCAGTAATCTTATCCATCACCTTTTAAGGCAGTGGGTAGCCAACCAGATTTTCATCTTGGTCAAAAGATAATTTTAGCTCAAATGGTAAAAATTCTCTCTCTTGAATCATTCACAAAAAGCTTTTCTGCAATCTCTACACTGAGATCATACACTGCCATGAATAATCACACCTTTCATAAGAATCCTAGGCACTTGTTTCAGATTGATCTCTGAAACTTCTTTAGCCTTTTACAATTTCTGATGTTAATGTGATTGGTTATAGGTACTTTGAATTCTGCTAATGAAACTCCCTCCCTGAAATATTAGCAATTTTTTTTCAGTTCAAAAGTGCTCACTTGAATGTTTTGGGTTCTGTTTAAATTTCAAATGTGAAACTCAATTTTAATAAGATTATTACTGTAAAAATTACTTTGAACTGTTGATAGTTCCAGGTAGAGTTGTCTACTTCTTGCTTATAAAAAAACAAACCATGCCGCATTTCTTAGAGTTGACTATAGTAACTGACAGGTTTCATTTTTCACTGATCGATCTTAGTTATACTTAACAGAAAGGATGATAAATATAAATTAGATTATAGATTTTGGTAATGACTATTGTTCATGCATCATGTTGTTACAGAGACTGGTTTATTTTCAACAGCCAGCTGTATAAAGTTTAGAGTATCTTTCATTTAATTAACTTATAAGAGCAGCATGAAGGGTAGATGTAGAAACTTATCATTATTAGGCTAGAACAGTTAATAATTTTTTTTTAATTTTTACCAGAAACAAATATGTAATCTTAATTATTGTCTTACTATATATTTGTCATAGGAATTTCCTATATGTTTTGATGCATCAATGTGTCAGCATCACCAAGATATGAAAATTATCCACATCATATTTTGTCATTCTTACATACAAAAAAAAAAACGCAAAACATCACATCACAATATTACACATTAAAATATGTATTTAAAACAAGCATGTAATTTGTATGCTTATTGTTAATCAGGCAATCCATCCTCTGATGATGCTGATACATTGATGTGCTGAAACATGTAGGAAATTCCTACAACAAATGTATGGTAAAAGACGTTTTTATAAAAAATAAAAAATATATATGTATTCACATACGATAAAAAATGCTGATCAAGTTAATGAATCATACATTAGTGGAAGGATAACAACAACAAAAAAACTTTTAAGCAGTAAATTCTATTTAAATTGCAAGAAAGTGGTTATTTTAAAGTCCTCTTTAGGACAAAGGAAAATGTTTAAAAAATCAGAGTGAACTTTAATTCTAAAGATTCTTAGTTTTTGGTCAATTATTATACACACAGAATTAAAGAATTTATATGACATAAATATGTGTAATGAAATTATACTAATACATAAACATTAACAAACGACTCTTTCCAGATCAATCAAGGGAAGTTGTGGTTAAACCTTGATCAAAAATCAAAAGTATCAAAAATATGCAGTTAATTTCAAAAAAAGATCTGTTGAAGACCATACTACTAATAACAAAAAATAATAAATAAATTAAGTAATATGCATGAAGATTTTAAACAAAACAAAAACCATACATTTTTTAAGATGTTAATGAGAACTGACTACATATTTATATTTCAAAGCTACACAAATATATTACTATTTAATAATTAATTTTTATGTATAAAATTCAGAGGTTTTATTAGTATTATTTAAAAACTCATCAACAGAGTATTTTTCTAAAAAGAAAATGTTTTAATTTTATTTAAAATAATTTGTTGAGAACATAAGATCAGTTACCAATTAAAAATGGAAATGAAAGACAGCATATTTTACTGGTTATATGAAAGCAGCTCTTTTATCTGGCTTAAGAGAGTGTGAATAGTACAACTTTTTTCTTTTTTTTTTTTTTAGGAATAAGCAAAATATTTTGTAATATTAACTAAATATAATCTTTTATTCTAATATTCAGATATGCAACAAAAATGGAAAATGGTCTATGGATTTTGAAGTAAATACTTACACAGGATGAGTGGCTTTCATTACTGTTCAATCCAGCACTGGAAGAGGATTGAGAAGGATAAAGTGGGGAATTAACAGATCAATCAAGATCAATCATTTACACAGATCTGAGTGTCATTGCAGACAGCAAGTGAGACCTCAAAGAACTAGAGAAAACCTTGATAAAGAAACAGAATGCAAGAGCCTGAGAATTATATTGCATTAACAAGAATAATATTAATTATGTTTAGCAAGTAAAATAGAGTAGTATGAATGTGGAATTACACGAGTTTGAACGTGTCAATGGGTACAGTTATTTAGACAGGAACTGTATAACTAAAAGTACAGAATTATCTGAAATTTATAGCAGGCTGAATACAGTTAACAAATGCTTGTATTCATATAACAAGATTTCTGGGCTCAAAATCTCTTTCACACAAAACAAAGAATAAGAGTTTACAAAACATAATACAACTGATAAACGGCTCAGAAGTATGATTAATGAATAAAAATGTTGAAAGTAACTGTCTCCTGAGAATGAAGACAGAAAAGTTGATTGACCTTCTAATGAGCAAGGAGTATAAAGAAGAAATTAAGAAATATCAAGAAATCTTTCTGGAGAAAGCAATGTAATAGCAGAGGTAAGGAGTAGAAGATTAAGGTAGGTAGACCATGATCTTAGGAAAGAGGATGAACTGATGAAGAAATTGATGAGTAAGAAGAAATCTGCTGAGAAGACTGAGGCAGAAATGTGGGATCAAATCTAATTCTTCACAAGTTATATCTGGGAATGTAAGAATGTGTACCTCTCCATGATCAATGTAACAGAAGAGAAAGTGATAACAGACTTAGGTGGTAGCAGTATGTTGGTGCATCCAGATATCAACTCATGTATAAATGGCTATGTAGGTAAAAAAAAACTGAAAGTAAAATTTCAATTTAATACATTAATGTTTTTTGCTATGAAAACAATATGAGTTATAGCTATTAATCAAATCCAAGAATCTGAGTTTTGTGGTCAATACATATGGTATTTTTGAATAATTTTCACTGGTCATTTAATATTAAAATACCATTCTAAACACAATAACAGTACATTTTTTAATCATTCAATAAGGTTCAAGGAAATTTGCAAACCTGAAAATAATCATTCAACTATTAAAACTGAAAAATCTTTAGTATCTGATGTTGCTACAACTGTTTCGGTACAGACTTACATCCTAAGCCATTCCATTTAGGGTGTAGCATCTAAAATATTGAAGGATATAAATTAAGGATATGTAATTACAGCTGAAACTGTATTTGATTAACTGGAACATTAATGAATCATATTAATGAGCCAGTTAAATGGTTCTCATAAATTGCAGAAGTTTATGAAATCCGGTATAGTTGTCTTTTTGATTGATAACACTCATCTTCGTTTAAACCTAAATTTAACATAATTTAGTCTATTTGATGAATGATAACTTACTCTTTTGTTTGTTGAGTTTTCTCTTAATGCTGATTGAGTTTTAGTAAGCTGTTGAATGATATCTGGTCCAGGCTGGCGTGACAGCTCTTTTTTTAAAGCTTCGTATTTTTTGTTACAGTTGAGTAATTTATTTTCTAATTTTTTTGATGAAGTAGTACCTTTTAATAATCGTTTTTGTAGAATTTTAATTTTCTGTAACAACTCCAGCTTAACAGGATCTGAACCCTATTATTTTATATGAAACATAATTATTATTTTATGTTTCTACATTTTTATTATTTTATATTTTAACATATTATTTTATATGAAAAAAATAAATTTTACAAAATTTGTTACAAATTATTTAAATAGAATCGGTACTGTTATACTTTTTTCCGACTTTCACTTACAATGTTCTGTTAGCATTTTGAATTTGAATAACACATAAAACACAAAATTTTGATGGACATATTCATTCATTTTCTAAGTTTGTCTTTTTTTTATTCCTTACTTTTATGTTAGAATTAATATTTAAAAATTCAAATAATACTGGAAATGTGTATTCTAACATATTTTTTGTCATTTTTGAATACTTTCCATTAATACAAAGGTTTCCAGTTCTCACAAATATTCCACTGTAATTACTTATTTAAAATTTGATATTTCATATATTTGATTGATAGTGTTTATGACATTTCACAGTAAATAAGATAATTTTAAGTTTGTGGGGTTATAAATATCAGCGATGGAATAAACATGTTGATTATATATTCAGCAAATCAAAGTTAATCTCAGATGTATATCTATTTAGAAAACTGTTACTGAGTAAAATACAGATATTTATGTCATGATATTTTTATACAAACAAATATTGTTTATTCATTATATGTTTTTAAACTATTTTTTTTCTTAAATATCCCAAAGAATTTTTAACTGTGAAATTAATAATTGTAAACAAGAAAAAATGCATTTTTTAAGGCATGGATTAAACAATTACTGAAAACAGTCTTTTAAATATTGGTGAAGTCTGATATAATAAACTTTCATATGCTAAAAAAACTTGCTCATTAAAACTGTCTACTTGTTTAACTAATCTGAAGAAAAATCCAGAAATAACATATGTTTGCAGTTCATACCTGATGAAATACCCTTCTTAACATACAACTTTTTTTTATGTAATTTCAATTCAAAGTTTAGTTATTTTATAGAACAATAATGTATTTATTGCGGGTAACAAATTTCTGATATTTTTCATACAGCTTATATTATTGAAGCTATGAATAATGTTTTTTTCTGTGTACTAAGATATATTTAACTAATTTTATTTTTTTTAAATTTAAGATATTAATTTTATAATACTAGCTCTACCCGCCACACTTCGCTGTGGCACATTGTTGTTGCATGGATGAGAAATGAGAAACAAAACAAAGCACACGTTTCATAGAAGTTTAATTTTGCAATACTTGTGGATATACAATATTTTTTGTTTTCCACTGTCTGCGTAGATATAAAGGCTATCTGGTTTGCCGACTCGGGAACACGCAACATACAGTTGTCCATGTGAGAAGCAATCCGCATCTAAATCTAAACCACACAATTCTAAAGATTTACCTTGAGCTTTATTGATTGTGATTGTAAATGCCAATCGAATTGGGAATTTCAATCTTTTAAATTAAAATGGTGTATCGGTCGGCATTATGGGTATTCGAAGAATGAGGACATCTTCACCTTTGAAAGGTTCCGTTAAAATCGTTGCTTCCACTACGTTATTCATCAATTTCTTAACTGCAAGTCGCGTGCCGTTGCAGAGTTTTGGCTGATTAATATTCCGCAACAAGATAATTGTCATTTTTTGATCGAACCGTTGCTAGAATCAATCTAATGAGGAATGTTTTCCCAGTTCTTCCTAGCGCATCCAAGAAGAAGGTCCCCCCAACTCCGTCATTTATCATTTGCATTATGCGATCATAAATGCCTTTCTGTTCACGCATTAATTTGGGAATGTTTGATAGGGCATATGACTGAAGATCACCAATGTTGTAACTCTGTTCACGGCGTAAATCCACATCAAATGAAGCAATCGCAGCTCGGGTGGGTGCTGGTATTGCCAATTGACTAAGAACTTTATTTGCAATAGCTAAGCACTTGTCTTCAATATTTATCAATGCTTCGTTGTAAATGCCTTCTGTAAATTCCACGGTCATATTGGTATTTTCTAGGCGTACTCTATGCAAAATATCCTCAGCCATATGCGATCGATATCTTTCCCATAACTCTGTGGGAGATGAAGGGAAGCAAGCGGTCAATATAATTGCGAATAATGCGCGAATTTGGTTTGGATGTGCAGTGTTTCACGCGTCATTAATACATATATCCCACTATTGGTCGTTTTCTAATAAATTCAGTGCTTGGTGAATCTCAATCACGACACGATCACACAAAAGTACCTCGATTAAAGTGAATATCTAATTCAGATTGTATAATAATCTGAATCAGATGCAAGTGGATACGTTTTTTTTTTTTTTTTTTGTTAATAAACAATGTAATTGGGGACAGGTATTGTTTCACATGTGACTGCGGTTGTCGTTAGCTAGTATGGCGAGTGTTCCCCTCGCTTCCGGCAGATGGCGCGGTCACTGGTACACAGCTGACCGTTAAAAAAAATGTTTTCTCGCGGTCGCGGGTATGTGACTGATGCGAAAAATAGATAAAAACAATCTTTGATACGGGTTATATACAGTGCTAACATTTGAGCTCAATCGGTGCAGAAAATTTTGAGTTTTTGAAGCGTACACAAACGAACTTAACATTTTTATATATAAAGATTTGTGGGCTGCGAAAAAAAGCCCTAAGTCGTGCGAAAAAACACATCATTTTAAATGCTTACAAATTACAGAATAATCAAACGGCGTTGATTTCAGATGTTAATAAACTGCTAACGTAAGTATAAGTTGTGCTGCTTCAGTGTACAACGTGATTCTTGAGTATGAATCTGCTAATGAATTACGGTCTCCAAAGAAAACAGAACCCCGCAGGTCAATTGAGAAAAAGGTGAGATTTTGATAAAAATGCGATTCGTAAATAAATTACACGAATTTGAATTATTTAGAAATAGTTTAGCGGTGTATTATGTCCTTTGGAAGAGAAATCAGTTATTGTCTTTGACAACGCTTCTTATAATTAAACGAAAAGAATTCCAGCCGTGTTATAGAAAAACAATGATATCAAAATGTGGCTTAGTTCAAAAGGAATAATTTTTGAAGACGTTTAAGTTAATGTCCAATCATTGCAAAGGGTTTCGCGTATTAAAAGTAATTATAGTCCGTATAAAATTGGTTTGACACACAACGCCATATTGGTAAGTCGTGTTTTTATTCGGCTCCTAACGAATATGTTTGCCGGCCTCCGTGGCGCGAGTGGTAACGTCTCGGACTTTAATCCGGTGGTCCGAGTTGGAATCCCGGTCAGGCATGGCATTTTCATACGCTATAAATCATTCATATCATCATCTGAAGCAATGCATAACGGTGGTTTCGGAGGTTAGAAAAAAGAAAAAAAAAGGAATACTTGGTTGTGTGGTTTCAGTGTTACTATTTGTGAATTTTGTTCTTTACTTTTACACAGCAAAGAACGCTAAATGATCAAAAAACGATTGTTTGGTCATATATATGTAAAAAAAATAACCTAACAAAGGATTTTTTGGTCATTATGTAGGGATATTATTTTCTGTGTATTTGGTTATTTCGAATTTTTTTGTTTGCATAGTCTTAAGTCTATCTGAGCTATAAGAAAGTTGGGTGTTTTAATTTATTTACTGTAAGTCATCCTTCTTGGTGGCTTTTCTTTTTGTTTTGGTGTTTTAAAAAAAAATAAAATACAGATGTTTTAGCTGATAAATATAATTCAAAGAAATTTGTTACTTAATCAGTTGTGATTTTGTTTACATTTGCAACGGCCATACGGGCTCTTTGTGATTGGTCGTTGTGTTTGACAGCGGCCATCTTGCATTGATCTGATTGGTTTTCCTTTGTTTACATTTCCATCTGATTTATTTGTGCAAAGCATTTGTCTTAACAAAACAATAATATGTAATAATGTATTTATGCATTTTTTTTGTTTTTATGAATATGGTTATATAATTCTGATTTCATTCTGTTAAAAATAAAGTGCAATTTTCTTTTGGCAAAAACGAGCTATGTGTAATTTTATTTTTGCAACTTTCCCCAACAAATGTTTTAATCAAACTAAAGTAATGGTCAAATATTGAAAATAAAAACCTTGGTGGATTTGTAATATGTATGTATCTTTTCAAGTTTGAGCACAATTATAAATATTCAGTATAGATAATTGCCTTGTGTAACACAGCAAACATCCTGTTTATAATTTTATCTTTCAGTCGGGATACTTTGTGATGATCCTTTGAATCTATGGTTTTAACTGCTTTGTTATCCAAACTCATAACATCTTTGGAAGAGATGGAACAGAAATTGTTGTTTTTAGTTTAGTCTTGTGGAGATAAATACATACGGTTTATTCAGATGATCATGGCAGCAAGTCTCTTGAGCCTCAGTGTTAAATCCAAGATAAGTGCAGTTTAGATAAGAGACATAATAATGAATGTATAATGGTGCAACACATTCTAGTAAAGTACATTTTTTGTTTATATATTTCTATAGCATCATATTGTGTTCAAGTATTTTCAGGTAATTAATGAACTGTTTTGGAATGAATACTTGAGCAGTATCTGAGGCATTGATGGGCCATTAGAGGCTTTTGAGGTGCATTTAGAAAATGATGAGGCTCAATTGAATAGATTATATAATGAATGAAAGCATTCTTTGATAAAAGAATAAATTAATTCAGATGCGGTGGAAGCAAGAAAGTCAGTATTTTTTCTCATGTTAAGAAAAATGGAAGGAAATGCCAGATTCTGTATCTTATCATTCAGAGTAAAACAAAATGTAAAAAAACACCTGAAAGAAGAAGGATATCATGCTTAAACGATCTGAGGAAATGGTTTGGCCAGTTGAATTGTTCCAAGCGGTGATTGATAAGGAAAGTTAAAATTGAAAACATGTTCATGAAATTATGGTACCAAAAGAGAGGGAATGATACTTATTGTTGATTCAATAAAACCACAAAGATGATACATTTTAAAAGAATTTAAAGCAAAGAATTCATACTCATTCATTTCATTTCTGCGTCACTGCTATTTACACAGTATATCAGTTACAGTCGTGTGACTTTTGCTACAAATATTTCTTTTCTTTTGCTTCTTCAATTTCTTCATAAAATTTTATCTGAAATATTCATCACTGAACCATGTAGTAACAAATGATCTTTGAATTAATCCAAAACTTCCTCTTAACAGTGATGGTCGATGATGATTTATTAAACTGATTTCATTTATGAGCGATTGTTGATCACAAATAAACAAAACTAAGCATTTTTATTTATTTTGCAACCTTTGGTATAATGAATATAAAATGAATGTGAAATGATAAGTATGAAACAAAAAATGTAAGTAAATAAAGAAAGAGTACTATGAATGTTGAAACAATGAAAATTGAAATTTGAAATCCACTTGTTATGTATCTTACAATATCATAAAAAACTGTACTGTATTATGTAACAAATAATACAGTAAAATAAAATGCTAAACTAAAAAAAAATATATATATCTAAAGCAATAGTAACTGCAACTATAACAAGTACATCATCTACATACATATACAATAATAAATTTAAGTCCATCTGAGAATATCTTCATGATGACCTGCCAAATTTAAATCCAGCTTTATATAGTCACACCATCTTGGTGGGTGAGCAATGAACTAAGTGGGCAGCACTAATATTTGAAAATACACTGCACTCATTGGTGTAATATAAAATTCAACAATTTTTTTTTGGTACCTACTCTAATTAAAAATTTATGTACAACTAATTTAAAAACACTTGAGACATACTGCCTCACAACATTCCATGATTAATTAATTACCGTTAAACAGTTGGTCTTTACCAGACTCAGACAGAAGATTCCTGTGAGAATGCCACTGAAATACAATGGCATTTAAATCCACTTAAAAAAGTAATTATACATTAGATTTTAACTTGAATCTTATAGCATTACAAAAATTAATAATGATAATAATTAATAAGTAATAATAATTTAGGTTACTAATAATTTTTTCAAATGTTCAGAAGTTTATTTGTTTATTTTTATTTTAACCCAAAGTAAATTCACTTGGAATATTATTAATTTTTAAAAGATCCTCTTTTTGGTTTCTGGCAGGATATTTTTGATTTTTTCAATAGTTGAACCCGTTTGAATTATAAATTATTAATACTGATAAGATTTTAGAAATTCTGTTACTTGAAGAGGAGAGATGTTCATTTATTAACAAAAAAGTTAATGTAAATAATAAATATAAAATAGTTTCATTAAATGGACTACGATGCTTTAAGGTGAAAATTATATGAACTTTACCTGACCGAGTTAGTTTTTGATCTAAATAAAGTTTCTTCATAGACTGTCAAGAGGGTGTTCTCATGGTGTCGGGTGTGAGGGTGGTTTTGTTTAGATCTTGAACAATCTATGTTGGTGATGTATTTAAATAGTGTACGCAATTCAAACTGTGTTTTTGATCATTTAAAATGATTTTTCTCTCCATATTTTGCCAATATAAACCAAAAAATTAAAGTTTTAAGCATAAATAATAAAGAACAAAGTTACACAATTGAGCATTAAAATTCCAATCTAAAAAAAACATATACGACCTTAACCAAACTCATTCTTTTAACATACTACCGACTAAAATCAACAATAAAAATATCAACAAATATCAAGTGAAAAATCAGCAAATATTCAAAGTGAATTTACTATGGGTTAAAATAAAAATAAGAAATAAAGTTCTGAATATTTGAAATAATTATTAGTAACGTGACTACCAAATCAGCGGTAATCATTATTGTTCATTAATTGTTATATTTCTGTAAGATTCAACTTAAAATCTAATTTTAAATTTATAATTACTTTTTAAGTGGATTTAAATGCTGTTAGTGTTGCAGATTTAAACATTTTTAAATATCATTTAAAATTTAATCAAAAAACTTTTGCTACATCTGACACCATGAAAGTACTCTGCCACTGCCAGCAGTTTCTGAAAATGTTTAAATTTAGAGTAAAAGCTAACTGGGTAACATTTCTATAATTTCTACCTGAATTAAAGTGAACTGAAATTTTGTATTTTAAAACAATATGTCATGATACCAAAAATCTTTTTTACCTCAAGTTTTCTCCAACGATGAATATTTAATGGTGTTTGTAATTCTTCTTCTAGTGCTTTACATTTCAATCTTTCTTTAGTTAAATCTCTTTCCAAGTGAAAAATTTCTGAACGAAAATCAGTCGAATTGTTTACAACTTTTGCTAATTTGAGTTTTTCACTTCTGTAATTTGTTGAAAAGGTAAAAATGAATATATTGTAACCATACCTCATTGAATGATATTGTTACTTAAATATTTTTTTTTAGAGTAATATCATATGACTTAATAATATATATATATATATATATATATATATACTATATATATATATATATACACTATTAAATTACAATCAATATTTGCTTTGTATTACAGCCATTAAGTAAAATATCTCTTTGTTATTTTATCAAAATACCAAACTTAATTTGTATGACAAATTTGTAATTTTATTTGATATAATATTTTCTTAAAACAATACTTACTTATAGCAGCGGTGTAGTCTCATTCAAGAAATTCTATTGTTCTCGATTAAGTTCAGGTCTAGATTCTGAAAATGCATATTTCTGTCTATCTGTATGCTGCCTTGCCGTCCTCTTGCTTAAGTTCCAGTAATATTCAGTTACTTGATATTTCAGTCATTTGTTCTAAGATCTAGATCATAACACTCATCTACTGACCATCATAGTTCAGGGTGTCCATATTTTCCTTTAAAATGAAGGACTAAAAATCTATTTATTCAAAATGAAAATGTTTGAAAACAGATATAAAAATTATAAATTATATTTATATCATTGTTTCCTGATTCCTACGATGACTTTTATTTATTAAAAAAACAGATTTAATCCACAGGTAGAGTTTAAAAACTCGTTGAAATGGCCAGGTGTTATTTTATTTCCTTCATTACCATGACCACAGTTTGTTATATTCTGGAATGAAGAGAGACAAATTTTGTAGTTTCACTGAAGAATTTTGAAACCTGACCTCTGATCATGTCCATCATGAGAGAAATTTGAATCTTAATTTAAAAAAATTTCCAATATTTTTAGAACATACCAGATATTTTACTACCCTTCATAAAATAACAAATTTTGCTTTCTTTTCTTGATACTGTTTATGAATAGAAGTAATATTAGACAGTTAGCAAAAACATTTGGTAAAATTACAATGTTTCTCCTTCAGAAACATTAGATGGTATAAGACATCTCTGATATTTAAGTAATGTTTGAAAGTTTATGTATCCATTTGAAAGTCTAGAATTCACCACTGTATTTTTGTAATATCACAAACTTATTAATTTTGTGAATCGTATATATCTAATTTTTATTTACTACTGTTGTCATGCCACTGCTAATACTATTATCATTAACATTTTTATTACCGATCATTGTTACAAACCCCCTTAAAAAAAGAAAGAAATTCTAGTTATGCGGCTGTTGCAAGCGGAATACTTCTTGGAATGTATGCGTATTTCTGACTACCAGTCTCATAAGCATGTACTCGTTTACTTTAACAGGATGTAGTTTTATTATATACCAGGTTAAAGAGCGAACCTGTAGGCAGGTCTCCTTATCAAATACCACTGATCAAACTGTACATTCTGCTAATGCAGCCTCATCTCAGAACTGCTCCTACATCATTTGATTGACATTTGTGTTACCCTTATGAACTTTTGGTGTACTACAATTCCACAATGTATTTAAAGCCTTAGTTTTATTTAATCATTGAAGGCTTCCTTAAAATCGACTGAGGACAGGTAAATCTATGCAATATTTACGACTGATAATAGATAGTTAATAACATACTCCCATGATTTTATTTAAAGTACTAGGTTGCATAGATTACAAAGCAAAGATTGTGCAAATTTTTTAGCTACTTTTTTATCTTTAAATATCAGCATTTTAATTCTGACAATCTCTTAAACAAAAGAGAATGTTCTGAGAACCTACAACCAAAACTATTATAGGTAGAGACTTGAAATTTTCAGGATACTTTCGTATCTTTAAGTAGGCGTGTTCTAAGAAATGATTTTGCGAAATTTTGATTTTAAGGGATTCAAATCGATAAAAAACAAAATTTCGTGTTAACAGCGCTATCTGTTGAACGTAAAAGCAATATATACTATAATAAATATTTTACGATTACATTGCAATGTTTTCCGTTATGTGTGTTCACTATAGACTAAAAAACTACTGGACTGATTTACGCGCGGGGAAGAAGGGTGAAAGGGAAAAATCAGAAAAGGGAAATAGGGGAAAATAGAAAAAGGTAAAAGGGGAGAAGGGAAAAATTGAAAAAGGAAAGGGAAGTGGGGAAGGGGATTAAATAAATTTTATTAAAATTAAATAGAATAATATTAAATTAAATTTAAAATAAATAAATAATTAAATTAAAATGGAATTAAAAAATTAGAAATATCTAAAGTAAATAATTGAAGATGTCAGATGCAAAAAAATTGGTTGAGATTAAAAGCGTAGGTAAAGCATGGAAATGAAGTAATTCATTACATCTGTCAAATAAGTAATATTAATACATCGTGTGCGCGCGCAGAGCGACAGAATGAGTGTGTGAGTGCTCCAGAAGAATACCGTTAAATTTTACAGCTGTCTCTGTTCAAAATAATGAAAAAAAAGTTCATCATAAACATGTGTCCGGAAAAGGTTTAGTTTTTAAATTAGGAATAAAAAAGAATTTTACCGTGATTTCTGCTTAGCGTCAAAATGTATCTATACCGAAATTCATCGAAAACCGGTAAAGAAGGGAGAAAGGGAAAAATCAGAAAAGGGAAATTGAGAAAAATCGAAAAAGGTAAAAAGGAAGAAGGGGAAACGGGGAAAAGGAAATGGAAAGGAAAAAGAGGAAGGAGGAAAGGGACCGGGGAGAAGAGAAAGGGGCAAGGGAAGTAAGGGAAAAGGAAACGGGAAGGGAGAGCGAAGCGAGCCATGACCCTTCTGATCGTGAAGGAAAGCGCAAGTAACTATAGAGCACGGGCGAAGCCGCGATGGGGATGCTAGATTTGGGATTGTAATAAATTTTTTTTTTATCTTTATTGGACTTTTATATTGAACTATTTTAATTCATTCATAAAATGGATTGGTCTAACAAATATTGTTCAATTTTCTTATCTTCCTTTGTTTAAGTTTTGGGCAACAATTCATTGTCTATCGCATATTCCTGTAGTATTTTTCATAAAAATTTTTATTTACAGTTTATAAAAAAAATAAAGAATAATAATAATTATTATTATAAAATAAATTATTTATTATTTATTTTTTTATAAATAATAATAATTATTTATAAAAAAATAAGTTTGCTATTAAAAAAGCATTGCGAGTGAAGCTAGATCTATATTGTGGGTGAAGTCACGACGGAGTACGCTAGTTTAATTATATAGAAGGAATATTAACATAATTTTTATATAATAATTATTATAAATTAATGAGACTTAAATATTAACAGTCGATTCTAATAAGTACTGTAAATTCTGTTTCAAAAACCACTGAGTTATAAATAATAAAAGATTCATTACCTGAGTTGTTTGACTTCAATTTTTAAAAGATGAATGTCATCAAGATGTTGAAAATACAATGCTTTACCTTTGTCAAGAGTTACTTGTAGCACCCTTAACTTTTCATTTAAAAGTGCCAAATCATTTTTACAGTGATTTAATTGAGAATTAAGAATGTCTCTTTCATTCATTACCTAAAAATAAAAATAATTGGAATGTAATAAGATATTGTTGTTAAAAAAAGAAAAATGGATTTCTACTTTCCAGTCATGAAAGCCATTAGAAAGTAAGGAAAAAAATTAGATAGTAAGCTCAGAAAGTAAGGAACATTAAAACAATTACTTAGGTGAAGAAGAAAGAAGGTATGAAAAAGAGAATGGGAGTAGTTTTGACATTTGAAGATCAATATGATATAGAAGATAATGAATTTCTTAATCAAATTCACCTATCCTTTTGACAAACCAGTACCATCTCTGTCTTTCATCCAGTAGGTCCTGGGTTCAAATCCATCATTTGCGTGCACAAGTGATCGCTTAGCTGTTTCACTAAAAAGGTGGAAGTTCTGCCGGTAATTGAGACCTATTAAGTCATCAGGTCGAAAATGCTTGAAAGCAATACGGAGAACAGTACCCTGCAAGCTTCCCCTGGTAACGGATTTTTCCACTGCTAGGTGCGTATCTTTAAACAGAACCATACGATTAGACAAATAGTCACGTACGATGGCATGCAGGACTACAGGAACATTGCGGCATTTCAACTCATAGAGGATAGAACTCCAACACAAGGAAGGAAATGCTGCCTCTATGCTAATAAAAATTGCCAAAACATATTTACAGTTGGCGCTTTCCACCTCGGCAAGAGGATTTAAGATGCAATTCTCAATGCCAGCCCCTTTCGTGAAGCCATACTAGCCTCGATTTAGAAAACAGTTCTCCTCAATCCTTTTCCAGAGCCGTTCCACAACCAGCCTTTCAAGCAACTTGCCGATTACCAGCAAGAGACTGATTGGTTGATATCTTCTGGCCTCACTGGGATCCTCTCCTGATTTTAAGAGCACCCTCACCAAAATCCTGAACATGTGGTCAAATTGCTTTTATGACGCAGGGGGGACCCTGATAGGTTCCGTCCTATAGGACTATTTATAGGGGGAAGTAAACGGCCACGTCATCCTAGGATGACTGACGTGCTGCTTAACAGTGGTCTGGTTGTCCCCAGGGTGCTTAAAAAAAATAAAAATTAAAAAAAATAAGGGAGGCAGAAAAAAGAGATTGTGGTATTATGGACCCTTTTTTTCCATTTATATTTTTGTGTTTTATTTATCTGTAATTTTAAAATCAGGGTCCTTTACACCTCGTAAGTGTTTTTTTTAGTGTTTGTGTTTTAATGTATTATAAATTTAGGTATTTTTAAATATAATATAAGGGTCTTTACACCCTTACATATGATGATCCTGATGGTGATATAAACCCCTTTTAAAGAATGTGATGAGGGTTAATGACCTTAGAAGTCAATGCCTGTATAACAAAAAGAATAATAATAATAGATAATAAAATTGGTCTCAGGAGGATGCTGGTAATAATTAGATGAGTTGATAATGTTTATAAAACTAATCAAGTGGATTCAAATGTATTGAATGAATAAAAACTTAAAGATATCTAATGATAAAATAGGGAAACGGCTAGAACAAACTCCTAAAATGTCTAATTAATTTCATAATTGAAGAAAGTCAAGATTGAAATTTGTGAAGCCAAACTGAAGAAATAAGGTGATATCAAAGAATAAATATTAATTAAATTCTTGTTTGGTGTTATTTTCTAGGCTGTTTTATTTTTTTACATGTTCCTTATTTGAAAGTCAACAGCAATCAAATTCCTGGAATGAAATTTGAACTGCTTCAACATAAAATACGCTTGAAATTTTGATTTTAAAGAGTATTAGAATGTTATTCCCTCACCCAGTCAACTGTTAACCAAAACTATGCCTTGAAATACTTTAGCCACATCTAAATATGATTCTAATTCATGAGATTTTATTTTTTATTAACTAATATAGCTTACATGATCAATTTCTTTTCTGAACCTTTGTACTTTACTATTATTCATATTTAAAGTGTATTTTATTTCTGATATTTCTTCTTGCAAAGTGTCAATCACTTTTTTAGCTTTTTTATAATTCTCTTTCCAGAGTTGACTATCAGCTTTCAATGATTGTTTCTCTGATTGTAATTTTCTATGCACTACAACAAATGAAAAACTGTTAAACCTCTTTACCATATAAAATAGTTTATTGAAGAATAGTTTACCAACTACAAGTTAATATTTTGTCTGTATACTTAAGAAATTAATAGTTAGTTGTCCTAATAGTAATAGAGACTATTCTGTTCTGTTAATTTTTTAAAGAACAAATTGTGTAATACAAGTTTTCGTTGTGTGTGATGGCAGTAAGGAATTCATATATAAATTGTATACAATAACCTAAGTGTAGTAGAAAAAAGTTTTAAAATCATTCATAAGTCTGGAAACCTACTTCTTTATAAAGGTGAGAAACGAGTACAAAAAGTAAAAAACATCTTTGAATCGTGTAAATAGGTGATCTAATATTTTGTTAAAAATGATCTTCTGCACAAATTATCCGGTAAAACTTACAATGGGACCAGTATAGAAACTTCCATGAGGCAAAAAAAAACTGTCAAGATCTGCTCAATTGATAAGAGAAAGGCTTTAATATTTATGAAAAATTATTTGTAGGTCAAAATGAGAGAATCTACACCTTTTACTGAAGTCAGTCAAAATCACAAGCCTTTTCAATGATAATTAAAATGTATTAAATGCTTATTAGGAAAATAGTACAAATTTAATTTTTAGTTGTAATAATTTTCTGCAAAAATTATTAATGAGTTTCTTATGTTCACAGTGGTTTGATTACACCATAATCTAAATAATTATAAGTAGTATTCATAAACCAGCATCAGTTTTTTTTTAAATATTTATATCTAAATTAGCAATTAATATAATTCACCTTACCAGCACATTGATAAATTCTCTAGATCTTTCAGCTAACTTGGAAGCCATCATCAGAAGTTAAAATTAATCCATTAATCAGAGTTTAAAAATCACAATTAAGATTTAAAAACAGTCATGACTGTCCCGGTCGAACTAGTATACTCTCTTTGAGTATAGTAGTAGCACCGGGACATTGAAATCATTCAAAATTATTTTTAAACTTTGACTTTAATGGATTAATTTTAACTCCTGATGATGGCTTTCAAGTAAGCCAAAAGATCTAGAGAACATATCAATGTGCTGGTAAGGTGGAATATATTAATTTTTAATTTATTTATTTAACATATCAGTGATACCATGTTTGAGAAATTAATATTTATATCTCTGAATTTAATAACTGGATGAACAAAGTGAGTCCTTACTAATGCACGTATAATGTGGGTGTTTTTTTGAACTATATGAAATTGGAAGTTGAAATATAATATACTGACTTGAAATCTATGCAAATATTTAACAAAATGTTTGTGTATAATGTTTTAACATAATGTTTGTGTAATTAATCGTTTACATATTGTGTAATTAGTTTTTATTGTTGGGAAAACATGACAGGATGGAATTTGTTTAAAAAAACAATTCACAGATTTCTCACCATAGTGAGTGAACTTTAAATTTGTGCAGAGTCACTTGATTACCATGGTAAGATTAAATTGTCCGCCTACATTTAAATTAAAACATCATTGCATAAGATTAAAAGTAAATAATTCATTGTTCTGTTTCAACATAAAATAAAATATACTAAATTTTGTATTTAATATAAAATATTTACTATATAAATATATCAATATAAAATATGTCTTTCAATATACAATCACATGTTTTTAAAAATGTTTCACAATAGATCTGTAAAAATAATTGATTATTTTCAAACAAAATTTCATTTTATAAAAAGTTATAATTTTATTTCTGTTAATATATTTTAAAAAAAATGATTTACATCATTGGCATTACTCCACAAAAAATAATTTAAAAAATATACAGTCAATAGAAGAATTGAAGGTCATGACAAGTTCATTCAAAGCCTGATCTTTTGTTAGTTTCAATTTAAAAACACTAGATAATACTAAAACGTGAAAAGAATATTTACCAATTATTTGTTCAAAATACTGTCAATATTTTGTACAATAAAAGTACACCGATAATACAAACAAATCATTTTTTTATTGATCAGAAACGTAAGGAAAAAATTATTTATAATTGTGTAAAAACATTGAACTCAGCATTTTGGGAATGGTAAGTCACAAAAACAATTTAATTGATCGAGATACATTTCTTTTAATATATACAAGATATATATATATATATACAGTTTTGATTAGAAAAAAATCTAATAAATAAGTATTTTTCTCTAAGTATGGTAGATGTTCATAATGCTGATAGGCTTTCTATCATAAGTACTTGTTAAATCTGTAGTAAGATTCAATCTGCATTTGAGCAGACAACTGCTTTAATATATACAATGTATACTTAAATAGCTAATTTACTTACTCAACTCTCTGCTGGTTAATTCATTCTCTTTACATGATATATCTTCCTTCAACTGTTCAACTTGTTGCATCATTACTTTAAATTTTTGTTTGAAATCAATTATCTCATCCTAAATTGAAAAAAAATTCTAGGAAAAATTTAATTAGCTTTAATAATTTTACTATTATTTCTATAAATTTTACAGTATATTATTTCTTAAATGTATCAAAAATAGTAATTTTACAATACGTTCTAAAAAGAAATCCCAGTAAAATGTAAAAAAAGAGTTCCCAAGGTCATCCCTATCAGTTTATATTTCACTGAATAATTAGATTTTTACTATTATACAACATTTATATTTTTTTAAATGTTGGAGTGCTTAACAGTCTATATAACTTATTCAGCAGTAAAACTAAAAAATAAACTTATTCAGCAGTAAAACATAACTTTTTTATCATAAAAATATACTGTGTTCGCTGGTTATACACCTAATGAGACTACAAGTGGGTCCTGTATTATAACTGTATTCATTGTACAACAGAAAATGATGTTGCCAATTGACAATTATGGGATACTGAAGATGTCTGATTAACAAGATCTAACATTTATTTTAACTATAAATTTAATACAATTAAAGATTGCTGCACATTAAGCACATCGAGAGAGTTATAACAATACCACTAAAAGAACCTACTTCCAGTTACATTACATCAATACAGTATCTATAATTGATAGAAGTCTGACACCAATTTCATAAATTCTCATATTGTAATTGAGTAAAGGCTGGTATGTAAATTACATACATTCTGGTATGTTATGTACATGTATACTAGTATGGTATGTACATACCATATGTAATTAAAAAAATATTTTTATACATGAAATTATTTTTTGGTCAGCTATAATAATGAACTGCACATTGACCTCATACCATAATTTCTAATACTCTATTAAAAAAAAAAGTTATATGCAGGAACACAGCTCAGTAATAAATAGGTTTAATTAGATACCACTACACTGTTTAATAACAACGAATTTTACAGTAATAAAAATAATGCAAATTGTTTAAAACATCTAAATTTGACAAAACAAGTTCTATTAATCTAACAAACACAAGATAATGTTTTGAATTTTCAAAAAAAAATTGAAAATTGAATTTTTCATATGCAGACTCTAGTAACCATAGGTTCAATCTCCAGGAACATTCCATAAATACTACTTGTTGCAATAGAATATTGTTTTTTTCTCTTTACTTTTAAATATAACTTTTACTTACAACAAATATACTATGATGCAAAGGCTACTTCAGTGTTTTTACAAAACATATACTAAACTGATTAATATTAAAAACAAATAAGCATTATTTTATACTTCACAAAATGATAGGAAAATAGGAAAACAAAGTTTACCTGATTCTACCTAATCCATTAATTGGGTACTTGTACAACTCCTAGTTAGGAAATGTTATCAACTGAATAAACCCAAAGACAGAGCCACCATCCTGCTAAACATGTACAGTATCTGGTCCAATCTTAAAAAATACCTTTTCAAGGAATAAGGGATCAAAGAATAAGAAATGGAATGAGCATGATTGAATCATAGAACGGATTGCAAGGACCCAGGAGATTGCATTGGTTGTCCTAGCCAAAACCTGAAGAGGAGAATGGATGTAAGTAAATCATGGTACTGCATTAAAGTTTATAATAATTGAACATTCTGAATCATTTGTGTGGATATAAATATGTATGATAGATATTTGTAATTACAGTATAATTAATATTAATATTTTTATTTTATATAACTGGAAGATGAAATTATACTCAAAAAATGGTTTACAAGATTTTGTAAATGATCTAATCTTAAGTATAATCTTGTTTTCAAATTTATTTTAACATTCGTTTAGCACAGCTCTTTATTTTAATTTTATTTTATGAAAAAAAAAGTAGATAAAATATTATTATATCAAAATAAAGTCAATTTTTATTAATTACCTTAGCTTCTAACAGTTCTTTTTTAAAAGAATTTCTTTCTGTTATTACTATATCAAACACATTTTGTTGTTTTTTATAATTCTCATCAACTCCTAACTTTTCTCTCTTTAAGCTTGTTATTTCTAATAATGTTATTTTAATCTCTTCCTTTATTTCTTCAATTTTATTCTTTAATTCATTTATTTCTTCATTTTTCCTGTTTAAAAAAAATTAGTAATATACAATACATATTATAATAAAAAATATTTTTGCTTCATTATGACACTATATTTATAACTAACTGTAATTAAATTAAACATTAAAGATAGATGTTTATGAATTGTTGCTTCACCTCCTGAGTTGGGGGGAAAAATACTCTCAAAATCAGATTATTATGTAGAGATTTAACTTATTCTAATAAAATATAAGCGAGATGATCGATTATGAAATGTCAAATCTAAATAGAGGATTAAATATGAAAAGGGACTCTAGGAGCTACTGAAATGGATTAAAAGTTTTACTAAGTTTCAGAAGCTGATTTCATCAGCCTAAAAACTGATTTGAAATTCATCAATATTATTATTATTATTATTATTATTAGGTACCACACTGTATAAAAACTTATGTAGAACTGAAAATATGCAATAGGTAAAAACAAAGTCAACATTAAGAAGAAGAAATGTGTTCTCAATTAAACTGTGGAATTACATTTTTTTACAAAAATACATTTTTTGATAGAATTAGATTATAAGTTGATATTGTTATTTAAAACAAGAGATAATTTACTGTAAGAGGAAAACTTATTTAATAATTATTTATTTTTAAAATGTGACTTTTATAGATATTAGAAAAATAAAACAATGTTGGCAATAAGGAACTTCAAATGTTAACTTTTAGATATTCTTCTCTTTTTCATTCATTCATTCATAGTATTCTCCTATTAGAGCAGGTCCTGTCATGGCTACTGCTCTCCACCTTGTGCTATCCTTTGTTAACCTGTTTGTCTCAGCATATCTTCCCCTTTCCATAATCCATCATTTGAAATCTCTTCCTTTTCTTCATTCACCAGGCCTTCTATCACATCAACTAATAACACCTTTTTCTCATACAATTTCCTAGCCAGTTCCTTTTCCTATATTCAATCACATTTAGCATTTTCCTGTTCTCTTTGGTTCTTCTTAATACTTCTTAATTTGTTACATGGTCTTGGAATCTGAAATTTGTCATTCTGCACCACACCCACATCTCAAAAGTATCAATTCATTTTCTGTTTGCCCTTCTCATTGTCCACATTTCAGCTTCATAAAGCATCACACTCCAAATAAAACATTTCTTTAATCTCTTCTTTAACGCTAAGTTTAACTTTCCACTCAGCAGTCTTTCCTTCTTATCAAATGCCTGCTTATTTCTACTGTGTAAGTCAGGTCTCTTTTCACTGATATTAAAAAAAAACAATAATGGAAAAAAATGTTATTACTATATATTTTTTAACAGCCTGTTGAATTTTTCTATTACTTTCCATTCTCAACTAAACTTTTCTGGCCTATGCATTTTCTGCTTCATCCATCTTCAATTATCTGTATGGTGGACACACCTACAACTATGTGTCATCAAGTTGAAGATTGAGGTCCAGAAAAGTTTTCTTAAGAAAATCATCTCTAACAATAAGAAATCTGGATTAAAATGTGGAAGAAGACATCTGACATTAATAGATAGAACCATCAGTTAGGCTCTGGGGCTAACTGAAGGGTGGTGAGTAATTTGAGAATCTTGGATTGATAGCACTGGTGTACAAAATTCTGTCCTAAAGAAAATAGAAGTGGTTTCTATATGTATTTTCCTCCTTGAATTCAAAAATGTTAACATAATTTTTTTATCACCCTTAGTTTTCAAATTACACCCTGTTCAGTGTTATATATGTTATGGAGATTATGCAATTATGTTATGTTATTACGCATTTATAATACATAAATGAATAAAAAAAATTGTATTGATTAAGCTTTTAAAAATGATTAGTTTGTTATGAAAGAAGGTCTGCAATGGCATAGAACAATATAATTAATCATAACTGCTGGATGATGCAATTCTAAAATGTGTCAGAAGATGGCTTTCTTACAGACTTAGTCATCATTGTTTGTCAAAGTGGAGCAACATTTTTGTTTTTGTTTATAATATCTAAGTTACTGGTTCAAGCCATAGCCAGTCTGTGCTTAGTGTTCACTCTGTTGACATCTGTGTACATCTTTTATGTGTATGTGCTGATATTTCAGTGTTAATTTCTCTCAGTTACAACGTATTCTAAATTTACATTTCATCTTTTGAATTCAAGACGTGTAGTGAATACTTTCTATAGTGTTTTTATATTGTGTGATTTTACAAAATGCCTAGAAATTGTGTGAATCCCCAGACAGCTTTTGCTACATTATGTGGAAAGGTAACATTTAAATCTCAGGAATGTAGTTTTATTCCTCTCATCAAAAAACATTATGAGCTTTATTTTGGTTACAAAGCTGGTTACCAAGACAAAACTGAGCCTCTCACATTTGTGCTACTTGTGTCAGACTTATTACAAGCTGGTCAAAGGGTTCTTGACATATGATCTTTGCTGTTTCAATGATTTGGTGGGAACCAAAAGATCATACCCCTGATTGTTACCTTTGTCTGACTAATATTGGTGGACACTAGTTCAAAATCAAAGCACGCTATTTCATACACTAATTTACCATCTGCCAGAGGCCTTCGCCTCACAGTGAAGAACTGCTTGTGCCTAAAGCACCAGAAAAATCATACTTAGCGCGATGATCATCAAAACAAAGATTTGGCAGAGGATAATGATGATGTAAGGGTTGATCCAAACTATGAAGCTTCATGTTCATCTGGTGAACCACATTTAAGAACACAATGGGACCTCAACAACCTTGTACAAGATCTGGATTTATCAAAAAAAGAAGCAGAAGTTTTAGGCTTATGATTAAAAGAGTGGAAGCTCCTCCACCAAGAGGCAAATATGTTTTTAGAAAAAGGCATAATGACTTCAAGAATTTCTTTGAAAATGACTTGATTTTTGTAATATGTTTTGTCTATAATGGAATCTTTTGGTCACAAGTACAAAACAGAGGAATTATGTTTGTTTATTGATTCGTCTAAACATAGTCTGAAATGCTTCTGCACATTGGGAATGAGTTTTCTCAAAGTTTTATAAGTTTCTAAAGAAAAATACGCATTAAAACAAACTTACATGAGCATGAAACTTCTGCTTGATAAAATAAAGTATTGCAGTGGAATATCTGTGGTGATTTAAAAGTAATTACTCTGTTTAGATTTAATTTTCTTGGCAAGATAATAGTTGTAAACATCTTACGGAGATGACATTACAATCTTATTGACATATAAATTATTTTATTATTTGATGATCGACTATTATGAACATAACAATTTTAACATAAATTTAATTATAATTATATATAGAGAACTTATACACATGAATATTAAATTAACAATTTCAATAAAATCCCTGATGATGGAGAAGTGACTCTGAAAGCCCTAAGACACATAGATTGAACCCACCGGGTTGGTCTAGTGGTTAACGTGTCTTCCCAAATCAGCTGATTTGGAAGTCGAGAGTTCCAGCGTTAAAGTCCGAGTAAAGCCAGTTATTTTTACACGGATTTGAATACTAGATCGTGGATACCGGTGTTCTTTGGTGGTTGGGTTTCAATTAACCACACATCTCAGGAATGGTCGAACTGAGAATGTACAAGACTACACTTCATTTACACTCATACATATCATCCTCATTCATCCTCTGAAGAATTATCTAAACGGTAGTTACCGAAGGCTAAACAGGAAAAAAGAAAGAAAAGGACACATAGATTGAAAATTGTTGGTAAGTGGAAACATTAATTTATACAAATTGCTCTGTTGCTAGATCTTCAACTTGGTTTCATCAAATACATTTGTTTTCTTTGCGGGTGGGACAGCAGAGACCAAAAAAATCATTATATACAGAAAGAGGGGCCAAACCACTCTGGAGCATTAATTTCAGGAAAGAATAATGCTGTTAATGCAAAACTTATTGATTCAATCGAATTTTATGTACCTCCATTGCATATAAAGCTGGGGGTTATGAAAAACTTCATGAAAGCAATGGATCAAAGTGGGCTTGGATTTGCTTACTTAAAAAATAAGTTTCCAAAGATCAGTAAAGCAAAACTCAAAGAAAGAATTTTTGTAGGACCTTAAATTAGACATTTATTTAAAGATGACAACTTTGATACTATGTTAAATAAAGTGGAGAAAGCTGTAAGAAAATCTTTTTAGAGCATTTGCTAGAACTTCTTAGGAAACTATAAATCCAAAAATTACAAAGAAGTGGATGATCTTTTAAAATTTTATAAAATTATGGGATGATTTATCGTCATCATTTTATTGTGCTTATAATCTATAGATAATTAAATATAACCAAAATACACTTACTGTTCTTTTTCTTTTTCAATTTCACTAATTACTTGCTTATATTTTTTGACCTCTGCTTCGTGTAAATTGATATTGTCTTGCTGTTTGACTCTTATTTGTTCACTAGTAATAAGTTTTTTATTCAATTCTTGAATGTTCTTTTCAAGACGATATATGTGCTTTAATTCATTTTCTTTTGTACGATTTAAATTTTGAAAAATCTGTTTTTCATTTTCTATGGTATTTTTTAGGTTATTTATTTCTCTTTCATAAATTTTAACTTGCAATGATAATTTGTTTTTTTCTTTTTGTAATTTTTCTTTTAGCAATTCTATGTTGTCAAATTTTTTTGAACTTGATTCAATTAATTTTCTAAGTTTCACTGATTCTTTTTTATCGTTTATAAGTTCCTCATCTTTTTTCTGTAATATAAAAAAAATATAAATTTTTCTATTAAAAATTTAATTTCTATATTCTTAAGTAGAAGCTTCAACATACTCTATTTGAATTAATTCACCATTACAATTTTTTTTTATTATTTCTTTTACCTTGTGTCAATTTCCATATATCAAACTAAATGCTGGATTTAGTTTTTTCTTAGATAAAAAAATGTAAATAGATTTTTGGTCATACAATTTTTTCAATGGGAATCTTAAAACTTTTTCCAACATTATAAATGAATGTAATTTGAAACAAATTAGGATCAAAATATTTTATTTTTATATATGTAAATTTGACTAAAGTTAAAAGCATGATTTAATTTTAATGATTGTGTAATACAATTACATGCAATAGCACCTCAGGATATAACAACCTGGAAATTGAAGGATGTAAGGAAACTTGTAATTACAATAATTGAAGCCACCATTCATACACTAATTCTAAAGATCATTGAAGATAAATACTACTGCTCACATTTTATTGCATGCTATCAGAATTCAATATTAACCGTAGGAGTTGATAACATTTAATATAATCAGTTTGAATTGACTATTATATGATTGACAACTTAACATATTCTATGGAGTTTTATAGTTAGCTTTTTTTTGTTCAGTGTATTCCTGATCAACAGCTGTACTTTTTTCAATTATGTACATAGTTTGGAATAACATTTTTTTTTTAATGAACCTGGTTGGTAAGAATATTTCTTTATTTATGTCGTTTTATATGGAACACTATCCTGGATACTTTAACCTAATAATTTCTACTATAAGTTTAAGCTCTGATGAAATTATTGCAACATTAACAGTAGTAGAATTATGCCGGTTCTGGGAAAAGGTCAAAAGTGTATGCCGGTTCTGGGACAAGGTCAAAGATCAAGGTCAAATGTAAAAAATTCCCATAAAAAAACTGTCGAGACACGCGCGCAGCCGCCGCCCCGCCTCGCCCAAGCATCACGTCCGGCTCCTGCGCGGAGTGGCGGCGGGAAAAAAAATTTCCCTAAAAAAAAAATTCTGCTGTCATCAAAAAAAATCTGCTGACGTCATAAAAAAGAGTTCCTAAAAAAAATCATTTGCGTCATACTTGTTTGTTTGTTTATTTGAAAGTTATCTCAATTACAAGGCTAACGGTTTTATATAAAATCCCGCTAAATTTTCACCAGTTTTTATTGCGTTCTTACTGTTCTACTAGTGTATACTGTGTTATTCAGCTATTTATTTTTTCTCGTCGCTATCTTTATTATTTAAGAAATGTGAAACGTCATTTTAATAACAATATAAAATAATATTTAGTCTTTATGTAATTCTAGCGATAATTATATATTAAATGTTAATATATATATATATATATATATATAAAGTAATTACACATTTAAAAATAATATTGCGGTTTGTTTAATTCCTGCAATAATAATTATGCACCTTAAATAAAATTTTTTTTTGTTTAATTCCAGCAATAAATAATAACTATATATGTAATTGTAAAATTTCCAAAAATATATTTAATGTTAATATTTAGAGTATTTTAAATGATATCGTGTTTATTTAATTCCAGCAATAAATAATTATATATATATATTAATTTGTAAAATGTATAAATAATGTGTTATAAGAAATTAAATGAAGTTACTTTTTTTAGGTTTAGAAATTTTCAAAACGGCTTAGTTACTTGGGATATATTCGACAAAAATTTCATAAAGTACAATTTTGTTTCTTTAATAGATTACTTAGGAAATAAGATATAGGTTTTACATGTATTGTATATTATTTTCAGATGTCACAAGAAATATTTGGTACCAGCAATGATCTACAGCTGCAGGAAATGTCAGAAAACCGATTATCTTCTTCTGTTCGTCCACGAGCAAGGAGGTTAAGTTTTGGAAGTTCAGCCATACGGTTAGAAATCCACCGGGTTGGTTTAGTGGTGAACGCGTCTTCCCAAATCAGCTGATTTGGAAGTCGAGAGTTCCAGCGTTCAAGTCCTAGTAAAGCCAGTTATTTTTACACGGATTTGAATACTAGATCGTGGATACCGGTGTTCTTTGGTGGCTGGGTTTCAATTAACCACACATCTCAGGAATGGTCGAACTGAGAATGTACAAGACTATACTTCATTTACACTCATACATATCATCCTCATTCATCCTCTGAAGTATTATCTGAACGGTAGTTACCGGAGGCTAAACAGGAAAAGAAAAAGCCATACGGTTAGATTAGGCTTCTAGTAGCGATGAAGAAAACACCCCTCTTATTGCGAATTCTTCATTGTCAGATAGCGGTAATCATCCGTATCGACCGATGTCACCGCTTGATGAACCAAATTACAGGGTACCTTCATCACCATCATCGCCGGAACCAGTTTATCCGACACATGTTACGACGCAAATTACCATCGACAGAGTCTATACAGAGGCAATTATTATTCGATTCTAATTAATCTAGATTAAATTAAAAATAAATCTTTACAACAAATAAAAAGATCGTTTTTTGTTTTTCAGGTTCGGAATAGAAATGATGCGCATTTGATCGTTAATAAGAATTTGAATATCGATGTAGCTTCTATTCGTGGAGTGACAATTCCTATGGAGATCTAATCCTTCTATAGAGGTAAAAACATGTAAAATAATACATACTTCTTGTGAAAGGGGAGTGATAAAATTAAATTGTGGAACATTTATGTTAAAAGTTGATAAGGGCTAGTTAATCCATAATGTAGTGAATTCTAAACATACTTATGGTTTTGTTGAAGGAGTTAAATTAAAAGGATGTGAAATAATATTGTGTCGATATTGCAAGAAAAATATCGTACAATATATTGTCGTTCCTTGTGGACATCCTATTTGTCATAGTTGTAAAAGAAAAATTACATCTAATTACCTTTTCTTTGTTCAATTTGTAAAAAGTTAATTTTGATGTTTAATAAATGTTATTTGTTTTAAAACGAATAAATTATAGTTTTATTTAATTTTCCGTTAACTGATGGGTTAAAAATTAGTAGAAAGGAAGATATATTATTGGTCTGATTCTCTCAGCAGTACTAATTTATTTAGAAAAGACTTAACTAAACTATCATCAGATATGCTATTTGCTAGATATAAACATAGTCCTATGCTATTTGCTAAATATAAACATAGTCCTATTCCAAACTATTATTTTACAGGTAGACTATTAATACTATATTTGAAGATGTCGTTTTTCTCATATCGATAACTAATTTATTTTTGTTTTTCAGAAAAATGCAGAACAATAGCAACAACAACGCCAAAACAATAACAACAACGACGTCAACGATGGCAATACTCAAGCGATGGAGGAGTGACTGCTAATGGCTGAGATGGTCTTAGGTCAGTTGCGGCAGAGGCTGGATGAGGAGAAGAGACGAAGAGCGGCGCCTCTGCTGTCAACATTACCATCATCGACCCCACCATCTCATCCATACGAAAGAGCAGCAAATAGGATGTCACCGCGACCAACCCCAACAACATCTGGGGTAAGGACGACGAGGTAGCCGCGGCGGTCAACCCCAACAACATCTGGGGTAAGGACGATGAGAACGACGCCTTATTTATCATCAAAGACGTCGTACTCATCGCTCCTTACGTGTTTTGCGATTGCGGAGGCTGCTGCAATAGCCGCAACAACCGCACCACCAACGCCTCCGGTAATCGTATTAAGTCCTACGACCGCCGCGCAGGAGGGAGCGCAGGCGTCGACAACAACATCAACAACAACAACGACGACGCCTGCGGCTACTGAACGAATAACTCCTGCGATATCCTCACCTTCAACCTCCTCCATTGCTGCTAAAACATCTCAGACACGCAGACGCCCCCGCATTGGATTGAACCATACAACATGAATGATGAAGTGAGCGAGAAATTTAAAATAATTGAAAGAAAGATTGCTAATCTCGCTCGATATACGGGAAAGATTAGCAATCGACAAAAAGTAATGGCAAAATGTTCTAGTTGCGCACATGCTTGTAACCTACCATCGGTCGAAAGAGTGGGTGAGCTCAACCCGGAGCCGACTGAGGTGAGGTCTCTACCAATGTTGGTAGACGCGGCACAGAATGCGGGCGGCTCAACAGAGCCAGCATGTGTCGCGTTACCGCAGGTGGGGGTTAGTGTCGACCCCACCCAGCGAGACGAGTAGCAACTGCGGCGAGCTACCTCCAGTAGCAATTTTAGCTTCGAGGTAGTACCACTTCCGTCCCTCAGGCTTTCTGAGTCTACGCAGGAGGAGGAGGAGAATGATAATCCGCCTCTCTCCGCCAGGCTTTCTGAGCTATGCCGGAGGAGGACTTTGACGCTTTTTTAACACATATGTTATAAGCAGGGCGACTGCGTGTTTATATATCTATATTTTTTTTTTTATTATTTTTTTTTTTTTTTATTTATATATTTATTTTTATTATTTTTTATTTATTTTTTAGTTATATATTTATTTATATATTAATATATTTTTATTTTATATCTTTATTTAATTTAAATAAATTTTTTATTTTGTAAATTTTATTTTATTTTATTTTACTAAAATCCTTTCACTTAACATTATTTTCTGTATAAAATTATCAGTACTATTGTATTTAATGAGATAGAAAAATAAACAAATATGGTAAGAAAACATAACACAGTGCTCTATTAATCTATATACTGGAATATAAGCTAATGAATTTAGTGCTTTAATACAATATCATTTTCTATTTATAAATTATGAGTACTAACATAACATAGCGCTCTATTAATCTAATAAATATACACTGGAATATAAGCTAATGAATTTAGTGCTTGAATACAATATCATTTTCTATATAAAATTATGAATACTATTAGAAAACATAGTGCTCTATTAATTTAATATACACTGGAATATAAGCTACTGGATTTAGTGCTTATCCTCTCAAATTTTCATTTTAAAAGAAACGCAACACCGTGCTCTATTAAATAAATGTTAATAAAACAATACAAACTAATCTAGTAAATATGCATTGGAATATAAGCTGGAGAATTTTTATTACTATCCTTTCACTTAACTACATTATTTTCTATATAAACAAAAAAAACTTTTAAATCTCTATAATCTAGTAAAAATGCGCCGGAATATAAGCTGGTGAATTTAGCGCTTGAATACAGCATTCCTTTCATAATGTTCGATGTGTAATTTATGATGTGCTGAAAATGATCACAGACCATGAACTACATCTAATAGTATTATCGGCTAATTTATTATCACACTTAAACCGCTAAGTCTAATTTAATATTTAGTAATATCATCAACGTACCTTAACGACAGAGTTGAAAATCAGCCGATAAACAAGAAGAGAGTTAATGTTTCATATCACTTCTTGCAGAAAAAGAAAAAATGGTATTAATGCACATAGTAATTTTGAATGAGAGTTCGAATTTACAGAATTAAACCTCCGATCATTACACTATTTACTGTTCTTGTTTTTTCCCGACTTCCCTAGACTCCGCATTTGTAATTTGTTTCAAAGATGGTCGGCTGGAATATTCCCGCCGAAATCTGAATTTAACGATTGCAATACTTCTTTTTCTTTCCTATTTATTATTCAATAAATGACAAGTAGTGTGTTGTTAGGTAGTTAGATGTGATGAAGTATTTCAGGAACATTTTTACCTTTCTTGTATATCTCATCAACATTCGTTTCTCTTCATAAAAAACGATCAGTATCTTTCACACGTGCGACAATTCATTCATATCGTCTTCTGAAGCAATAACTAACTGCGGCCCCAGAGGTTATTCAAGAAAAAAGGCCAAGATATCCGCTCTGCATTCCTTCAAAATTGGTCTCTTCGCGAAGCAATGACTCGAATGCTGCTTCTATCGAGTGTTCGATATCGTTCACGTTGCTGACCGAATCGGTTGAATGCTATGGTTCTATAAAATACAACATCTTAATCGAGCTGTCGTGCGAAAAGCCGTTGGTTGATGAGTAAAGAGACATTTGCTTCAAAACAAAAAACTTTGCGGTCATCAACGTAAACGATATCGTACACTCGATAGAAGTAGCATTCGAGTCATTGCTTCGCGAAGAGACCGAATTTGAAGGTAAGCAGAGCGGATATCTTAGTCTTTTTTCTTGTTTATCCTCTGGGGCCGCAGTTAGGTATTGTTTTAGAGGACCATATGAATTGTCGCACGTGTGAAAGATACTGATAGTTTTTTCTATGAAGTGGAAACGAATGTTGATGAGATATGTAAGAAAGGTACCTGGAATACTTCAACACATCTGACTGCCTAACAATACACTACTTGTCATTTATCGAATAATAAATAGGAAAGAAAAACAAGTATTGTATTCGAGAAATTCAGATTTTGGTGGGAATATCCCATTTTGACCATCTCTGAATCAAATTACAAAATGCGGAGTCTAGGATTAGTCAGAAAAAAACAAGAACTGTAAAATAGTGTAGTTATTTACAATAATGTTATTTATGATCGGAGGATAGGTCTAGCATGCTTCCTTTCGGGATGGCTCAACAGTCCGATTCGGTTGATTAGATGAAAGGGCTTACGCTTTCTTAACTTTAAACACTTAGTTTAAGAAGTGTTACACATAAGGTGACATCAAGCCATTTTTTTTTTTTTTTTTTTTTTTTTTTACTTATATTGGCTAAAATTGCACTGGCCTGTGAACGATTCAAGCTTTTTATTTAGTGTTATAAAAAACAAAAATTCTAATAAAAGTCATATAAGGCATATTTACTAAAATCTAATTTACTAGGTCTAATAAGGCATATTTACTAAAATCAATGCGATTTTCACTCTTCTCATTGTTTAAATATACCATTCCTTGTTAAGAAATTCCCAATCTTTTTTTTTAGTGTGCTTTCTGCTGTAATTCACCTTAGCTGTTTTCTGCTTAGTGTTTTATCTCACGAATTTCAATTTAGTATTTTGATAAACTTCTCCGCTTGATCATACATTTTCCATACTTTCAGCCCTGGATATTTTCAGTCTTCAAAAAGTTTTTTCATCATTTCACTAAAGTAAATTAATTATTTCAATCTGAACATTGTGCAGATTCACAGAATATACCTACACAATGGGGTATAAGAGTATAATAAGTTATATTACCCTGTGTATCCCATTTCAGTTTCAAGCTTCACGCATCAGATTAAAAACTATTAGAGGTCAAAGGAAAGGTTTCTACATACACTTTTGAGTGAGAAAAGTAGTATTTTACAATAGCTTATTTGCCAATAATAATAAACGATTTGATTATATATTACTGTAATATTACGCATAAATAGAACATGAATGTATCTATGTGTAAATATATCTGAGTAAATTATACATTTTTACCTTCAACTGGTTTCCAAGTTGAGTAACTTTTTGGCTAATTGTCTCAAACTGACGAGCTTCAAATGAATATTCTTCTTGCAGTTTCATGTAGCGTTGAGAAAGAACATCATAATTTTGTTGTAACCTCTCTTTATCGTTCTGTAATAAAATACAATATTTGCTGTTATGTAATTACAGGCACAAGTAATATAATCATTAAAAATTATGGTCTTCTGTTACATTAAATGTTATGAGTATGATACACTACATCCGATTCAGCAGTCGTTCCACAATTAGACATCGATACATTATAAATAATAAATTTTTCATAATTTCACTAATTTAATAAATTTTCCAAACAATTAACAATCTGAAATTTAATGTGTTTATTTCTTTAGGGGTTGTTAGGATGTTAATAACCAAAATTATTTTGATTAATGACCCTCCTGCGTGTTAAATAGGAAGAGGTTAAACAAATAAAAAAACTGGAAGAGCTGAAAAACTGGGATATCTCAGGAATTTTCCCTAAGGTGTTAAGGTATTGCTAAAAAGGGATTATTACTTCACTCATCCATAAGAAGATGAAAAGAAGTGTGAATTGATTTTTCAAAATCAGTTGTGTGTTTCACTTCGGTTCAGGTACAACAATGAATTTTTCAAGTTCTGATTTTTCAAGGCAACAGCCTTAAAAAGCATCATTATCAATTACTTTATTTTTGTGGTTTACTGAATCATTTTTAATGACTTTGAATAATACAAAACATAACAGATGTTTTCAGAATTTTCATCATATATATATATATATATATATATATATATATATATATATTAAGTTCGTTTGTGTACGCTTCAAAAACTCAAAATTTTCTGCACCGATTGAGCTCAAATTTTAGTACGATATATAACCCACATCAAAGATTGTTTTCATCTATTTTTAATAAATCTATCTATCTATTTTTAATTTGGAAATGTAAACAAAGGAAAACCAATCAGATCAATGCAAGATGGCCGCTGTCAAACACAACCACCAAATTTCTTTGAATTATATTTAACAGCTAAAACATCTGTATTTTATTAAAATTAAAAAAAACACGATAAAAAAAATTTAGCACGATATATAACCCGCATCAAAGATTGTTTTCATCTATTTTTAATAAATCTATCTATCTATTTTTAATTTGTACAGTTTTTTTAATAAATAAGAGGCTAATAAATCAGATGGAAATGGAAACAAAGGAAAACCAAAGATCAATGCAAGATGGCCGCTGTCAAACACAACGACCAATCACAAAGAACCCGTATGGCCGTTGCAAATGTAAACAAAATCACAACTGATTAACAAAATAAACAAATTTCTTTAAATTATATTTAACAGCTAAAAATCTGTATTTTATTAAATACCAAAACAAAAAGAAAAGCCACCAAGAAGTATGACTTACAGTAAATAAATTAAAACACCCAACTTTCTTATAGCCCAGATAGACTTCAGATATGCAAACAAAAAAAGTCGAAATAACCAAATACACAGAAAATAATATCCATACATAATGACCAAAAAATCCTTTGTTAGGTTAAATATTCACTTTTGTCTGAATTTACAACGAAGCATTGATAAATATTGAAGACAAGTGCTTAGCTAATACAAATGAAGTTCTTAGTCAATTGGGAATGCCAGCACCCACCCGAGCTGCGATTGCTTCATTTGATGTGGATTTACGCCGTGAACAGAGTTACAACATTGGTGATCTTCAGTCATATGTCCAATCAAACATTCCCAAATTAACGCGTGAACAGAAAGGCATTTATGATCGCATAATGCAAACGATAAATGACGGAGTTGGGGGACCTTCTTCTTGGATGCGCCAGGAGGAACTGGGAAAACATTCCTCATTAGGTTGATTCTAGCAACGGTTCGATCAAAAAATGACATAGCCTTAGCTCTTGCTTCGTCTGGAATAGCTGCGACATTGTTACCAGGTGGAAGGACTGCGTATTCAGCTCTGAAGTTGCCATTAAACATGCAAATCATCAAGACTCCCACGTGCAATATTTCCAAAGCATCCTGTATGGTAAAAATATTACAAAAATGTAAACTCATTGTTTGGGATGAATGCACGATGGCACATAAAAAAACGCTTAAAGCTCTTAATCGACCGTTAGGAGATTTGCGTGGAAACGTTCAACCATTCGGGAATGGTTTGATATTGCTCGCAGGAGATTTTAGGCAAACATTGCCTGTAATTTCTCGATCGACACCAGCAGACGAAATAAATGCTTGCCTGAAATATTCAACACTGTGGCGACACGTACGTACATTGCAGTTGACTACGAATATGCGTGTCCGGTTGCAGAATGATCCATCAGCTGAGGTATTCTCATGACAGTTACTGGACATTGGAAACGGACAGCTGCCAGTCGATGAGACGTATAGACGAATATCATTTCCTGATCATTTTTGTAATTTAGTAACATCGAAAGAAGAACTGATCGAAAAAGTATTTCCTGATATTCAAATTACTCATAGAAATCACGATTGGCTCAGTGAACGAGCTATCCTTGCCGCAAAGAATAAAAATGTCTATCAACTTAATAATGTTATTCAATCCAGCATTCAAAGTGAGGAAATTACATATAAGTCGATAGACACCGTTGTGGAAGCAGATGAAGGAGTTATTATCCAACGGAATTTTTAAACTCACTTTATCTGCCAGGGATGCCACCACACATATTAAAATTGAAAATAGGTGTGCCAATTATGCTGTTGCGGAATATTAATCAGCCAAAACTCTGCAAGGCACGCGAGTTGCAGTTAAGAAATTGATGAATAACGTAGTGGAAGCAACGATTTTAACGGGGCCTTTCAAAGGTGAAGATGTCCTCATTCCTCGAATACCCATGATCCCGATTGATCACCAGTTCAATTTAAAAGATTGCAATTCCCAATTCGATTGGCATTTGCAATCACAATCAATAAAGCTCAAGGTCAGTCTTTAGAATTGTGTGGTTTAGATTTAGATGCGGATTGCTTCTCACATGGACAACTGTATGTTGCGTGTTCCCGAGTCGGGAAACCAGATAGCCTTTATATCTACGCAGACAGTGGTAAAACAAAAAATATTGTATATCCACAAGTACTGCAAAATTAAACTTCTATGAAACGTATGCTTTGTTTTGTTTCTCATTTCTCATCCATGCAACCACAATGTGCCACAGCGAAGCGTGGCGGGTACAGCTAGTATATATATATATATATATATATATATATATATATATATATATGTGTGTGTGTGTGTGTGTGTGTGTGTGTGTGTGTGTGTGTGTGTGTGTGTGTGTGTGTGTGTGTGTGTGTGTGTGTGTGTGTGTGTGTGTGTGTGTGTGTGTCTATATATAGAAAATTATGCCTTAGGTTTTTTTTGCTATTTTTAGACTCAGGGAACCTGAAATCATTAAGAAATGTAAAAACCAGGCGCGCAAACTTTTGACCCATCACAATACTTTTGTGTTTATCTTTAATATCCTGTACTACTTATAATAGCAAGAAAAGTAAAAATTGGGATAAATTGTAAGGTATAATTTTCATTTTGAAACAAGTTTTGTTCACTTTTAAAACGGGCTTTAGGAACAAACAAATAACTGAGATTCCTGTTAAGTAATGACATCTGAAATCAAATCATAATTCTCACATCAATGTGTTTGTGGTCAAATTTAGACCACTACATGGAATATACTGTGAACTGCTTTTGAAACTAGCTCTATTAAATGCCCATTATTTTGGATATGTTTGTCATAGCTCAAAGATTTTTTTACATTAAATTTTTTGTTTTAGCACAATCCTATCCTTTCTATTTAAAATTTTTCAGATATCCCTCAAGATAACTCTCAGGGGGCTTGGGGTAATGATCTCATGTAAAAAAATAGATTGCTCCAAGATAGAGGCGATCACTAAATCTTAATTTTTCTATATTTTCCTGTTGAAAAGTTATTTAAGGGTTCCTAAACTTTATCAATACTGTATGAATTATAACTATTCTACTACAATGGCATAATAAAAACTTGTCAGCCTGATCTGCTTGTAGATTTGGCAAGACAGAATGCTAATTAATACATTGCTTAAGAAAGTATTTTCTGATGCAAGAATGCGTTCCCAATTCAACAGTATTCAGTTATTAACTTTTGTTTTTTTTAAAAACAGAATGTATTATATCTAATTTAAAAGCTAATCTATGATCACAATAGAAGTAAATTACAACCAAAAATAGTCAATTGTAGTCAAGATTATTATTATTACAGTAAATAATAGTTAGTTACCTTTGCAGTTCTTAATGAATTTTCCAGTTTATTATTTTTTTTAGTAAGTTCCATAATTTGATTATTTAAGTACATTACATCATTATTTTTATCTTCTAATGTTCTTTTTATGTTTATTATTTCTTCTTCAAATCTTCCTTTCAGCTGTGTTTCTTTTGTTACTTCATGTGTTTTATTCTACAGTGAATAAAATATTGAAATAAGGTAAAAATTTTTAAATATAACATATACAAGTACTCACACACACAAAATGGAAATTAAATTAATATAATAAGAATATCAATAAATACTCTGAATTTTTTTTATAGATTTTTTATACTTACAGTCTTAAATAATCTTCTTTTTTAATGAACTTTATTATCAACTTTAGCTTAACTTTATAACTAGTTTGATTTTGGGATAAGATTATTGTACAATTTACTATGCAGTATGTACATTTTGATTGTTCCAGTATTAGAAGCTCTGAAACTCAGCTGTTGCTCTGAAAAAATCTATAAAAAAACTGCAATGGAGAACTCCATTTATTTTACCCTGAGCGTTAAAAGTACTTTTTTCAGTTCCCTTCCTTTTTTCCAGTATGGGACCAAATTTATTTTTTTAAATAGTAATCCCCTACTTTTTTCAAATTTTATATACATCATTTTATGACTTTTTTATTTTCCGTAAATGCAAATGTTGAAGAACTACATCTGACAATGATCAGGTGTACGTAAGGTGTTACATATGCATATACAGTACGTTGAACCTAAACCTACAGCAGTGTAAATTTACATTTTTCTTGTAGTTTAATGTTTATTTGTAATATTTCATTATTTTAGTTAACTTTTATAAAATATAAGCTTTTTTACAGTTTTTGAAAGTCTTAAATTGAGGTTTCTTATTGGAAAATTACATAAGAAATATGAATTGCAAAGGAAAAAAATTATGTCAGGCTGATTTTCATTTTTGAAAGCTTAAAGTTTATAGAAAAAAAACCCAAGAATAAAGGAATCTACCAAAATCTAGTAAAAAAGTAGTTGATATTATATCAGAAAATTAACTGGCCACCATATTTGAAAAAGGGAAGTGAACTGAAAAATAAATAAATAATTATTTTGTCTGATCAGTAAATAATAATTCATTAATCACTGCATCAATGTAAAATAAATTATAAAAACATAAGAAAAGAATAGATGTGATTAAAGTCCATATCAATAATTTAAAATACAAAACATGAAATAATGTTAAAGAAAATTACTGAATATATGAAAATATTAAATATAAAAAATAATTTACAATTCAAAGGCGTTATTGGAAATTTTGAGAACATTCTACTGCAAATGCTAGAGCAGTTCCTTTTTTATATCTCTGAAATATCACACTGATCATTCCAGATCTGAATAAAGTATAATTATTTTATGATCAGAATAAAGGTTTTATTTATTTATCTATATCTACTGATGATCATCATTTAACAGTTAAAGTGAATACCTATCTTTTTTCACCTTTTTAATTTTTAGAGACTGTCTTAATTATCTTTTTATCTAATATCTGTTAGTATAGCTGTTTTTCGTATAGAGAAATTGTAGTTAGTTCAACAAATAAACTTATAGAATTGTATAATAAAAAATAATCTACTGATGATGCATAAATTATTTTTGACTAATACTATAAAAAATGTATTAAAGCAGGCCTACCTCAAGATCCTGTGACAGTTCCGTCATTTTTAATGTTGCTGCAGTATACTTCTTATCAAGTTCTTCATACTCCTTGGTAAGTGTCCTTAATTTCTCTTTTACTCTACTCAATTCTATTTCCATTTTCCCTTTTTCTTTTGCTTGTAATTCTTTATTTTTTGCCATCGATGCAAACCTGTATATGCATTTACTAATTATTTAATTACTTTTCTGACATTCAACTTTCAGTAAATTTGGTAACAGAGGAATGTGTAGAAGGTAAAATGTGTAAAGGAAGACAAAGATTGGAATTTATAAAACAAATAATTGAGAATTTAGGATGAAGTACATAGAATGAGATTAAAATATTACAGAACAGAAAAGAATGGAGAATACCATCAACTTATTCATAATTGAAAAAAAATTAAAAGAATCTATTCTTTTATTTTATAATTAAGTATGTATAATTAAAGAATAAAGAATTGATTTTGAGATTACATTTGACACGATCTCATATCTGACAGCAAGTTGATGTTGCAATACCATATGCTAGTTTTTTCATCAGGATTACTAGTTTTTTATTCAAAAGATGAAAATTTTGTTCAAAGTATTATTAAATTATGAGAAAGTATTAATTGTATATAAGTTATGAAAAAGACCATAGAAAAATTTCTTTCTTTTCTATCCCTTTTTGTCATTAAATGTCAGGTACCTTCAGTCATAATTAGATCTGTTTGCAATCCAGTGCCATCTCCATCCCCGCTGCATGCTGTTTCCTTTCCTCTTAGCTATTCCATCCAAATACACATCCCATGACACAGTAGATCAACCTCTTCCTCTCCTTTCCTTTGTTCTGGCCTATTTATTTTTTTATTCCATTTCTATTCTAATGATTTCATCCAGCTATTTCCTTTTATTGCTTTAAATAATTATATTTCATTACACAATTTATTGGATGTGTGTTAGCATACACCACTGAAGAGATTCCAATACAAAAATTCAAATTCATAAGTTTCATTTTATAATTATAATTACTATTATTGCATTATTTTATAACATAACTGAAAATTACAACTAAAGTATACACACAAATTATGTAAAATATTGAGTGATAAATAAAAAATTACAAAGTAAAACTAAGTGATGATGGGGCTGAAGTTAAAAAAAATTCAAATCTTTTAGATGAAAAATTTTCAGTTAAATTTTTAGATGAATTTTAATTTATATTTTTTTCCATCCTATAATTTTATTTATTCCCTTATATACAAGTCTTTTTTACAAAGAGAATTAAATGTATACAGTAGTGATTTCCCTAATAATAATATAAGAAAAACAGAAAGATAAAAAATATAATTTGTTAAGTGAAAAAAGCATTAAACCAATAGTAATAAAAATTTACTCACTCCCCATCTTGATCGAGTTCCATTTTGGCCTTTAATTCCATTTCAGTGTTTAGTTGTGTTACTTGTTGGCGTAAATTTTCAAGTGTTTCTTGAGCAACTTGTTCTCTAGCATGAGTTGCATCCACTAGTCTTAATGAATTCCCAATTTTCTGTAGAGAAATAATTTTACGAACATTATAACTAATCTTTTTCTGTATCAAAATAGCCATTTCTCTTTCCTATCTACTCTTTCCCCCCTGCACCCACATCATACACACCCTTGAAATTACTAATACATACAATAACTGAACCATCAAACAAGGAAAATGGTCATAGATTAGCAAATGAAAGACTCCTTTTAATTCTCAGGTCATTTTTAGTCTTGGTTTCACATTAAATAGTTATTTAATTTTCATCCAAACAGTGTGTCCCTAAAGTTGTAGGACACTTTTAAACTACTGTAAACTTTGAAGGAAAAAATTATGGAGACATGAAATAAGTCATAAATTAAAGTGAAACACATTACATTACATTTCTATTTTACAGACTTGAATTCAATATGAGTTCTGTGAATTCCCCTGATTTTATGTCAATTCAAAATTATGCTGTAACATCCTAAAACATCAGAAGCAACAGTTGCAGTTACTTCCATAATCAACTATTTCATTCAGTAGATGTCATTGATAACAATGGTGTGAAAATTTTTATAATCAAAATCCCAGAAGTAAAAGTGTAAAGGAGTAAGATTAAAAGATTGGAGAAATTATTGCTCAGATGCACCTCCTCGTTTTAATCATTGGGGAAATGTGCTTAAATGAGGAAATCACAAACACAGTGTGTATTATGAAAAATAGGTCAATCCTGCTGAATGACGACATTATCATCTTTATGGAATTTTAATGAATTTAAACACATTTAAATATTTTATGTTTTAGATATGTTGAACTACAGTAAGTTCTAGAAAAAAAAAGATGGTCTGATTGCTTGGCCTTGTCGAAGAGGACACCAAATAAGGACTTTCAGGGAATCCATTCTGCGGGTCGCATCCACAAATTTGAGAACATGCTCAATGCCAATGAGAAACAATATATGTTAGTTTGTCACTGAAAATCATTCTGTAAAATATTCTTGTTGTCAGTTTCATTGAAAATATTGATAACAAATTCGTATCTATTTAGATTATTGTCTAACATAAATATGTAATATTGGTGTTAATATTCTGTAAAATAAAGATATTTTTTAACCCTTAAAACCAAATATCTTTGGAAGTTTAGTCACAACCTTTACATACAGATTTTCTAAGATTACAAAGAAAAATTTCTTGAAGTCTTCCAGTGTCTTTATCACCGAGAAACACTGAAAGTTTCTTACCTGGTAAGTTTCTTGTTTTTTGCACCGGTTGTCTCAACGTTTACTGTTAAATCAATGTGAAATAAGCATGGAGCCACACACCACTTGCTTTTGTGTCCCCCCGCTCTCACTTGGCATATATTCTAAAATGGGTAGGCACACTCCGTCAAGTAGTAAAATATACATGACAATCAATAAATTAAATTTATCTCGCCAAGACAGCAACTCATCGCCACGCCTAGGTTGCTGAATACCAGCAAGTGCCTGTCCACCAATATTAAAGCGCTTGGAGCTTTAATTGGCTGATGGTCAGCCATAACTCTCGGGTAGCTTCCCACAGCAGCGAAGTAGGAGTTTTTCCCTTAGATAAACTACTGATGCCGGTTGAACAAAGCAACGGCATCAAGAAACACCCACACGGTCCGACAATGCGGCTCATGCCACACTGACTCGCCGCTTATGAGTGGCCAATTTTCCTCTTGACCTCTAAGTTCCAGGATAGCCTGCGTTCTGGCACCCCCAAGAGCTGGGCAGTCGAAAATCATGTGCTCGTTTGACTGGACCTCCCCGCAGACGTACAGCTCATCAGCTGCCAGGCGAAACCGAAACAAATATTGTTTTAAATTTACATGGTTGGATAGCATTTGGGCTCCGGTTGCCCTTTAAAACGATGGAAAGGCATACCATCCCCTCAGATTCTGTATAAATCTATGCATGGACCTTCCCTTAGTCGTGGCGTGCCATTCTTGCTGCCATGCTTCCATCACGCAATTAGGTTAGCTCTAGGAGCTAGTTGGACACTGGTCATTAGATTGGTTCGAGGCTCAGTAGCCGTTTATGACACAGACATTTGGTGTTATTCTTTAGTGCGACCAAATGGGGTGGTGGCGGGAGAAATGCCTTGAAAATCAAACACGTCTACAGTACAAGTTATTCTTTCAAGAAGAAATTGTTCAAAAGTGAAAAAATATTTTTATTTGAGATAAAAAAATTTTATCTTAAAATAAAACATTTTTTAATCTTTTTTTGATTGCATTTTCTTTGAGAAATTCCTAAACTTCACGGTAATACAATTTATTTTAATATAAGAAGTAGCCAAATTTTGTGACAAATCTAGCAAAGGTAGTAAAATCCCCGGCTTGTCAGCAGTTAATCGGTAGGTAAGTAATCAAGCTTGTATTCTGTTTTCCATTGTCAATTTTCAACGCTTGATAAATAGTAACTATGCGAAGAATATTAATAGTGTTTTCCGCTTATTAACTGTTTTTTATTTCGTTACAAGTTGATACTTTTCATTTTAATTCTCTTTTTCCAATTCTTGTAGTTCTATACCAGTCTGAGAATCGGCAACTTGCCTTCTCCAGTTCTAAAAACATTTGAAGTTTAGAGACTGAAGTAAAATCTCAAAATTTAGAAATATGAATATACAGAAAAGCTGAAATAAATTAGAAATAAATTATTTAACACGCATAGTGTATAACCTCTTTCAATTTTTCAATAGTTTCTTGATCGATTTCCGTTGCCTTTAACGCCGTAGTTAATTCATTACTGAGATTTAATATAGCAGTCTGTTGTTCTTTTATTACGTTTGATAAAGAAGAAATAAACTCTTGTCTTTTTATTACGGCATTCCATAACTGATTAAACTCTTTTAAGAAACGATTTGCTGTCATCGATGCCTCTAATTCCCCAGTGGCCTGCAAAATAAAAGAAATACTTGTATATTTTTTAATACAATAATAATAAAATATTTTAATTTTTCTAACCGTGTGCACGTATTTTTTAAAAATAGATTCTTTTAATAAGATTGACTATACAATACACCTTAACACAGAAGTGAAAGTCATAGAAAATATTTTGTTTATTTGAGCCAAGTACGAGTAAATAGTATCATGAAGAAAACCTATCTCAGGTGCAGGTAAAGTTTTTTATAACTTTCATAATTAAAAGAAAGTTAACTGCAATCAGTTTTATAAAAAAATTAATAAAATATAATACAAAAATATTTAGTTAGGAATATACTAACGTATAAATTCTACTTAATGCGTTTATTTCCAGTCCTTCCATCGAATTTTTTTTTCTGTTTTTATTCATGACGGTCGGTGATGAAAATTAAACTATTGATTTTTCAAGTGTCAAACTGGAGCAAATCTACTAAACTTTTTTATCTATTACTCAACCTTGCAGTGTCAGGCTACCTATAAATTTTTAAACTTATTACGTTTCTGGCTATAATACTGCTACAGCAGCATAGCTACAAAGCCAAAATATAACGATCGACAAAAATTTTGGGTTTCGGAGTTTTCACAAAATGTAATTGTTTACGCCTTTACTCCAAAAAAAAAAAAAGTTATAAAAAACTCCAGAATATGTATGTAAGTGCATACGTGTATGTGTGTGTTTTGATTAATATCAATCGATTGACTAAACATAAAATCTTCTAAAATGGTTCAAAAAATTTCTATAAAGGGGCATTGATGGCATTTAATTTTGGACAAAACTAAAAAAATGAAAAAGTAGTTTTTGGTCATTTTTAATTTTTTACTTCTTTTATAGTAGTCTTAGAAAATTGAGTTTTAGTAAGATGAAAGAATTTATTAAGTTATTTAGAATTCCACATTTTAAGTTAATTGGACATGGGGGTTATTCAGCATTCTTTCTAAACATTTTTTGCCTGGTACCTCGAAAACCTGTCGACAAAGGATCCATGTTTTGGCCATATTTTGACCTCATCGGACAAGGAGCAAATTTTAACCAATTTTTTTTTTTGTTTTCAGTCATTTGACTGGTTTGATGCAGCTCTCCAAGATTCCCTATCTAGTGCTAGTCGTTTCATTTCGGTATACCCCCTACATCCTACATCCCTAACAATTTGTTTTACATATTCTAAACGTTGCCTGCCTACACAATTTTTTCCTTCTACCTGTCCCTCCAATATTAAAGCGACTGTTCCAGGATGCCTTAATATGTGGCCTATAAGTCTGTCACTTCTTTTAGCTATATTTTTCCAAATGCTTCTTTCTTCATCTATTTGCCGCAACACCACTTCATTTGTCACTATCCACCCATCTGATTTTTAACATTCTCCTATAGCACCACATTTCAAAAGCTTCTAATCTTTTCTTCTCAGGTACTCCAATCGTCCAAGTTTCACTTCCATATAAAGTGATGCTCCAAACATATACTTTCAAAAATCTTTTCCTGACATTTAAATTAATTTTTGATGTGAACAAATTATATTTCTGACTGAAGGCTCATTTCGCCTGTGCTATTTGGCATTTTATATCTCTCCTGCTTCGTCCATCTATAATTTTTTTTAGTAGATACAATTTTTTGCCTTGTTGCATAACATTCCGCTAAATCGGGCAGACTTTTTTAGGCCCTATAAAAAAAATTTAAGCCTAAAAAATTAAGGGTCTGAGTGGAACCCGTAGTAAAGTATTTATTTCTTTTTAACTTTAATATTTAAGATTGAAAATCCAGTTGCATCTAGTATTAATGTGGACAAAATGAGAACTTTTAAAAATGTAGGTCCCACCTAAGAATTTTAGCAATTTTTAAAAAATGTTTTTGTAATTTCTGACACGTATCTGGTTTTCAAATGTGGCTGTTATTAAAAATTTTGTATGCAGTAGTTGTCATGCAAGCAGGTCATATAGGTCCAAATTTTTCTTTTTTTTACCAATATATTCTAAATGCAGTATTATTTTTATGATAAAAACATAATTTAATCAAAGAGGTTGACTGGGATACAACATTTTTTATTAAGAATGTTTATTTTTTCTCATTTGTATTTTTAATACTGCATAATTTATAAGATAAAAATTTAATTTGAACAGGTTCTTCTTTTCCTTTCCAGTCTTCCATCTAAGAAATGTCATTCTTATTTGTCCGAATCATTTTAAAGTAAATCTTTCAGTTACCTCCACGCTGAGATCAATCTCACTTCCTTTTAACTATTAGCATTTGTAACTAGGATTCCTTCTTGTTTTGTACACCGCTCTTCTCAAATATTTCATTTTTAAAGTTACATTTCTGCTGTTTTGTTCATCCCACATTATTCATGTTTCAGCATCGCTCAATAACATCAGAAGTTGCACCGACTTATGAATTTTAAGCTTGTATTCCTTTTCTTTCTTTTTTCATCATTAGTTTCTTTCTATTTTCTCATTAGCCTACAATAATTACCGTTCAGATTATACTTCAGAGGATGAATGAGGGTGATATGTATGAGTGTAAATGAAGTGTAATCTTGTACAGTCTCAGTTCGACCATTCCTGAGATGTGTGGTTAATTGAAACCCAACCACCAAAGACACCGGTATCCACGATCTAATATTCAAATCCGTGTAAAAATAACTGACCTTAATAGGACTTGAACGCTGGAACTTTCGACTTCCAAATCAGCAGTAGATTTGGGATGACACATTCACCACTAAACCAACCCAGTGGATTATGGTTGAATTCCTATTATCGTCTTTCTTAATGATTCAAATTGTACCGTTTACTTATTTTAGTTAAACTTAATCTCATTTATTTTTTTTTCTTTTGAGGCTTTAGTATCTTCCTATAGCCTCCACTTTTCCTTTCTGACACTAAGTTAGAGCCCAAAGACAAATCTGAAAATGTCTAACACCTCTTATATCTGTTATTTCCTTTCTCGATAGTAATTTCTTTGTGCAACAAATACGGTTTTTAGTTTGAAAGGCCGTGTAACCACTGCTTACTCCTCTTTAAGATTTTTCTGTACCTACATTCTTAATCTCTTATATAGATTTTACATTCTACTAAGGATAAGTAAAATTATACAGCAAGATAATTTTCACATTTGTTGTCACCTTTCTTGTTAATAAGTATTATGTAACTTTCTTTCTGAATTCCTTAGATGTAACTTCTTTTTTTTAAGTGTTTAGGTATATTTTTTGCTGGCATATCATAATTAATTTTCCCTCACACTTAATTATTTCTGGGTCTGTATTATTGGTTCTGCTGTCTTCTATGATCTCATTATTTGTACAATTTTTAAACTGAGTAGGTTTTTTTTTTAAGTTAGTAGGTCATAAATACAACCGATCAGAAAAGAAACAGACACAGGCTTATCGACTCTTAAGATAGTAAGTATTTACTGAATCTCAAATAACATGAGCTTTTATAACCGGTAATATCAGTAAAGATGAGCTACACAGACAGTTTTGGTCTGGTAACTGCTATTATCGGTCAAAACTCTATTTGAACCGTACCACTGGTTTCATTACCTGATGTTTAAAGCCTTGGAAGCGTAGTTGTTATCTACTAAACAAAATAGAGCGATAGGGGATGTCTTCAATTTTCTTTAAAATATATACAATGCCAGGTAATTAAAACATTATGAAAAATAAATAATAAAATATTTCACTTTGAAGTGTCTTAATAGAACAATAACATTCTAATTGTTCTTATATATTTATTGCACGTATGTAAAATGAACTATCACATCATTGGACTATTTCAAAAAGTAGGTTGAGTTTTTAGAGTAAAAAAAATCCTTTTCGGCACGCCAGAAGGCGGACGTAGATTTCACCGGTGCTAAGTAGCGAATAAAAAAGATTTCGATCATAAAGTTAAGAAAAAGTTTAAATTTACTCAATACGACAATGGTTGCATGTGAAAAAAGTTTCACATGTTTAGCATACAAGTCTCATCTTCTTGCAATTCCAGTAACATTTTTGTCATCCCTTACCGTAATAAGGGTTGGTCATATCAAAAATTTCTTCAGACAAAAGTTTTAGGAAATGTGTAGAGGACTAATAACCACTTTAAACCGATTCGATAGTGCGCCTATTAAGGGAGGTATGATTTTTTGTCTTCGAAACCCCTTTTTTCCAGCCCCTGGGCTAATGGTTGGTGATATCAACAAACTTAATTAGGTAAGCTGTAAGCCCTTATCCTAAGAATAGTAGGAACTTTAAACGAATTCGATATCTTACGTAATAAGAAAGTTATTATAATATTTTGTTGTTTTTTTTTTTCGAAAAAGGTCCCCCTTTTCCACACCCTTGGTTTCGATTTTGCCCATTAACGAACTCGACCGAGATTTTGGGTCTTTATATTTTATGTATCAATTTGAAGGTTATTGGCGCAAAATTACGGCAGTTATCGTATCCACAAAAAAGTGATATAAAAACTTTTTTTTTTTAACAAGAAATATATATAAACATTTGAACTGATGGTGGTTTTGGTGTCTGGGGGATATGAAACGCGAAGATATGTCGAAATTTTCCGGAAGTCGAATCACAGTACCCATTACAATAGGTAGTTTTCTTATGAAATCTACTTAAATCAGTTTTTTACTTCCATGGTACGAAGTAAAGGAAGTATTGTCATCGCGAAACATTTCGGTATTATGATCCAAAAAACTTTGGATTTTGGACTTTTTTTAACTGCATTAATAAGCCCTAATTGAGAGATTTTCAACGATATAGCATAAGTGGTACTCATTTTCATTGGTTCCAGAGTTATAGCCAAATGAAATTTTAATTAATGAAATATTTGGATCTTAGAAGGAGAAGGCACATCGGTTCAAATCATACTTCATCTCCTTTATTTTAATTTAAATATATTGATTTATTAACCTCTGATCGTAAAAAAACTTTTACGACACAAATAATTCAATAATAATAAAAATAAAAAAATATGAAAAAATATCAGAAGTTATTAATGAAATAAATTTTTATGTACTTTTCATTTTAAAAATATGTGTATATGTAATTTAATAGGCGTACAAGGGAATCGTGTGGTCCTACATCAGATTTTTTAGTGTTGGTAAATATGAACCGTTTTTATTTATTCACTGTATAAAATAATGATGATAATATATAATTCTTTTAACATATTGTCAAATTACTTACAAATTCTGCCAATAGTTTACAAGAACAAAATGTTTCCGCATTTAAATTATAACGCAAGAACAAAATATTACTCAAATTTGAATATACAAACTAAAAAGACAGCGCCTGAAAATTACTCAATGACTAAATTTAAGAATTCACGCTATAAAATTACAGTAAATGAATATATGTAAATTATAATTATAATTACAACAATACACAAAACAAATAATTCATTCGAATTATGTAGATTTTTTCTATTAGATATTATCTTAATTTTGAGTTGAATTTAGTATCTTAATTATTTTAATGAAATTGTTAAAAAGAGTAACCCCCGTAATGAAAAGATTTTCTCTTTTCTAATGACGAAAAATTTGTTCTTATTCTGTAATAGTTGATAGAATAGCTTTTGCATAATATACCTACGCGCTTTAGAATTAAATAAGTTGAATCGTTTGATTTCTATAATAAAATTTATTACTAAAATCCTACAATGAATAAACATATTTAAAATGTTCGTTTTAAAGGTTTCTCTAAGCAATAGCCTACATGGGAGCACTAAAACTATCAAATAATTCATTTCCTAAGTACAAAACACACAGCGTGTCTGGATAGACAACACTATTATGTTTTTATTAACATTAAACTGTCACTATTATAACAAAAACTCTATCAGAAAATCAGCTTTCGGAATTAAATCGATTCTATATCGTGATATAAACTAATATCTTCATCAATTTAATTTCTGAGAAGTTAAGACTGCCGAGTGAACAAAAGTCTGTGCATTTCACTTCATTCCACTGATGAATTGACTTTTACATATCACCTCATTGAAACAAATCATACATGGAAAAATATCAATATGAGAAGCTTAAACGTAAACCTTAAGGGCAAAAAACAGAAACGCTTCATGAAAATTTTATTTGCTGGCTGTATACTCCAACAGAAACGCTCATAAAAACATTAAAATAGAGTTTTTTGACAGAACAGTCAGTCTTCGGAAATGTAATTTCTAAGAATAAAAATGTTGAGCTTGTAAGAGACAAAAATCTAGTAGCTGATATGCTTGTTGTCAAACGGGAATTAGAAAACGGCTCACAAGTTTAGTTTGTTCGGCCAGAAATTACTTACTATTTATATATTTAAGCGTACAGGATATTCAGAATATTTGTTGTAACAAATATTTACTTACTATTTTATAAACTTCTTCCATATTTCTAAAATCTTCTCGCATTTCTTTTAAAGCTGATTCTTCTTTGGTTTCATGTTCTGGCTGGCGAACTGCCTAAAATAATTGTTACAATCTTTATATAAACCAATTCACAATTTTTTTCCCAGTCGGACAGAAAAGAAACATTAATCGCACATCATTCTTACAAAAATACAAACACACAAAGAGTAATAAATTTATATAAAATAATTAACTTTAAACATCAAAACCAAGCAAATTTTAACTTAATGGACATTTTTTATACTTATTAAATTATATTTAATTATGCATTCATCATCAAGAACATTTCCTCTACTTTCAATAAAGTGACACTGCACGCTGCACTTTCAGTTGACATTTTGTAATAACAGACCCAGATCTTGGTCGGGGTAAAAATAGCTTAGAGAAAAAATAACCTTAATAGAAAATTATAAAACATGAACGTGTCGTACATTTCCAACACGCTGCCGGTACTTGAGAAGTTAGACAACCTTCAATATGTTAAATAAAAGCACCTGGGCACGACATGCATTTTGAGAACTTCAATAGAATCTCCGTAATGAGTAATAAATCTACTGGAGGGCTTAAACACGTCCTTGTCGGCAAACATTGACGCTTGCAAGTGCAATTGCGCAAATATTTTTTTTTGCGTGCACTTAGTCCGGTTTGAGAAAAACAATTTATTTTTACGACAAACTGGCGGAAATTTAGTTTGAAATAAGGACATTCAGAAAATTACAACAAATCTGCCATCGTTTATTTTGATGATTAATAATATAGAATCTATAAAATTGCCGACAATCTCATTTGAAGTAAATATGATATGAATACCTGCAAGTGAACTGTTCTGAATTTTGCGATGAATTGTTTAGTCTTGCGGATTTCCTTGTTGAGTGACAGTGAGGGTAGGTTTCAAAAGTGAACATCGACAAACAGCTAATAATATTTTGTATAAGAGCGAACCCTGTTGTTATTTAAGGATTTGAGCTCAATAACAGCATTTTGTATTTGTGAAGCGGAAAAGTGACGAAAGCGTGAAAAGAGGGCATTTTAAAAATGTTGTATTCGCAAGAAATACGGTATGCGTTTTCATATAATTCTTATCGATATGTTTATATAACTTGTTGAGTTTATAATTGTGGTCCTATTGGACATGTATTTTCGTCAGTGGACAAATATACTAAAACGAGTTTTATTAAGCGGTTAATAATTACTAAAAAATGTTGTGGCATAAGAAGTTTTAAATAACAAATGCTTATTTAATTTTATTTTACCGTTATAAATATGACTTAAAATTTTATTGTTTGAAAATTTACTCATTTTCTCATTCTCCAAAAAACGGGAAATTTTCAAAAACATTTCTCATATGTTTATTATTGTACACGACTATACAGTTTTAATTAATTTAATTAAATTTTAATACGATGCATTGTAAATTATTGTATATCTCTTTTAATATAAGTTTGCTTCGACCAGAATATCTCTTTTTCATTCGTATTTATAAATTGAAAAAATATATATGTATTTATATAATTATTAATCGTAATTAGGATCAAGTAAATGTTTCTCTTCGATTGATCGGTTTACGACATAAACTTAAAAAACGCGTACATTAAATTGAAGAGTATATCTATTGTTTCCATTTGTAGTTTGTGATATAAAATTATTCTAAGTTCATTATTATATTATAATATTTCTCCGCAGAACGGCTGACAACAGGAAACGACTTTCAGGGTACCAGTACAGAAAAAGAACCAACCCAACTGGTCTAGTGCTGAACTCGTCATTGCAAATCAGATGATTTCGAAGTCAAGAGTTCTAAGGTTCAAATCCTAGTAAAGGCGGATTTGAATATTAGATCGTGGATACCGATGTTCTTTGGTGGTTGTTGGGTTTCAGTTAACTACTTATCTTAGGAACGGTCGACCTGAGACTGTGCAAGACTTCATTTACATTCATACATATCATCCTCATTCATTCTATGAAATAATACCCTACGATGGTTCCGGAGTCTAAACAGCAAAAGAAAGACGCCGAAAATAAAAAGTAAGCGGGAGCATTAGAATCCTTCTTACAGAAACTCGTTTGTTCTTCACAGCCAGTTAATGCTTAAAACATAACCGACACATGAAGATGAAACCAATTTAACCACATTTGAACCGTTTATTGAACCTGTAGAAAATTTGAACCCCACTACAACTGGTGCTACTACAGACATTAATGCCACTACAAGTGATACATCAGGAATACAATCAAATAGTCAATTATCTTCATATTTAGAAAATACTAAAGAGTCGGAGACACTTTAATTTTAATTTCAGCAAAATTTTGACTTACGACCCAGCAACTTGGCCCAATATAATAAAAAATGCAGAAATAATATTTTTGATAAATAAAGGTCATCCAAATCCTCTGTGTGACTAAGAATTTCCAAAGGATAATTATGGACACATATTTGTTTTGCAAAATATAGAGAAAACTTAATCAACGCAAGATACTTTTGAGGGATCAGCTTGTTTATTCTACACAAAAAACTATGTCTATTGCTTTTATTGTAAACTTTTTCATACAATTAAGTATATTATCTCCCTCTATGAATCATGAGACCTTGCCGATGGTGAAGGGGCTTGAGTGCTCAGTGATAGAGTATCTGGACTGAAGGTGCAACCATATCAGAGAGGTATCTGTTGAGAGCCAGACTAAGGAATGATTCCTAAAAGAGGGCAGTAGCTCTTTCAGTAGTTGTTAAGGACGTAGGTCAGGAGGACTTAAACGGCCATATCAACATCACTCAATTTTCTGAGTACTACGCAGCTGAAAGCAATGGAAAACTACAGCTGCTTTTTTTCCAAGAAAATGTAGATCTCTGCATTTTCATGTAACAAAGATGGAGCCACCTTCCTTGGTAAAATATTCTAGAGATGAATGAGTCTCCTGTTCGGATCTCCAGATGGGGATACTAAGTAAGGGGTCACCAGAAAATTAAAATAATAACATTCTACGAGTCAGAGCATGGAATGTTAGAAGCATAAAAAGAGTTGGTATGTTAGAAAACTTAAAGAGGGAAATGGATAAGTTAAAAGTTAAATGTAGATGTAGTAGGAATTAGTGAGGTTCGGTGGAAAGAGGAAAACGACTTTTGGTCAGGTGATTTTAGACTAATTAACTCAGCTTCAAAAAAGGGCAGACAGGAGTAGGTTTCATAATGAACAAGAAGATAGGGAAGAGAGTAGAGTACTTCAAGATGCATAGCGACACAATCATTGTAATAAGGATTAAATCAAAACCTAGGCCGACAATGATTGTTAACAAATATATGCCTATAAGTGCCCATGTAGATGATGAGGTAGAGTCCGTATACGAAGAAATTGACGAAGCAATTAAGCACAAAAAGGGGAAGAAAATTTAATAATAGTTGGAGATTGGAATGCAAGCATTGGAAAAGGCAAGGAAGGTAATATTGTGGGTGAATACGGGCTGGGTAAAAGAAGTGAAAGAAGGGAACCAACTCATTGAGTTTTGCACAAAGTATAATTTAGTAATTGCTAACACCCAGTTTAAAGATCATAACAGAGGAATATAGCATGGAAAAGCCAGGTGATGTACAAGGTATCAAGTAGATTATATCATGGTTAAACAAAGATTTAGAAATAAACTTGTTGACTGCAAAGCTTATCCTGGAGCAGACATTGATATCGACCATAATTTAGTGATAATGAAATGTAGATTGGGGTTTAAAAACCTGAAGAAAAGGTGTCAGATAAATCAATGGAATTTAGAGAAGCTTGAGGAAGAGAATGTAAAGAAGAGGTTTGAGGAGGACATCGCAAGAGGTCTGAGTAAAAAAGGTAAGGTAGAAAATATAGAAGAAGAATGGGAGAATGTTAAAAAGAAAATTCTTAAATCAGCCGAACTTAGGCAAAACAAAAAGAAGAACTGGTAGAAAACCTTGGATATCAAAGGATATATTGGAGCTGATGGATGAACATAAAAAGTATAAGAATGCTAATGATGAAGAAGGTAAAAGGAACTAACAAAAATTAAGTAATACTATAAACAGGAAGTGCAAACTAGCGAAAGAAGAGTGGATTAAAGAAAAGCGTTCAGAAGTGGAAAGAGAAATGAACATTGGTAAAATAGACGAAACACACAGGAAAGTTAAGCAGAATTTTGTGGTACATTTATTAAAATTTAATAATATGTTAAAGATGATACACTGATTTATAATACAAAAGAAAAGGTCAATAAGTGAGTGGAATATATTGAAGAGTTATACAGAGGAAATGAATTAGAAACTGGTGTTATATAGGAAGAAGAGGAGGTCAAAGAGGATGGAAAGGGAGACAGAATACTGAGATCTGAATTTAAGAGAGCATTAAAAGATTTGAATGGCAGAAAGGCTCCTGGGATAGACGGAATACCTGTAGAATTACTGCGCAGTGCAGGTGATGAAGCTATTGATAGATTATACAAACTGGTGGGTAATATTTACAAAAAAGGGGAAATCCGTCAGACTTCGAAAAGAGTGTTATTGTCATGGTACCAAAGAAAGCAGGAGCAGATAAATGTGAAGAATACAGAACAATTAGTTTAACTAGTCATGCATCAGAAATCTTAACTAGAATTCTGTACAGAAAAATTGAGAGGAGAGTGGAAGAAGTGTTAGGAGAAGACCAATTTGGTTTCAGGAAAATATAGGGTCGGGGGAAGCAATTTTAGCATTCAGATTAATAGTAGAAGGAAGATTAAAGAAAAGAAAACCTACATACTTGGCATTTATAGACTTAAAAAAGCATTTGATAATCTAGACTGAAATAAAAATGTTCAACATTTGAAAAAATTTAGGGTTCAATTATAGAGTAGAAGAATAATTGCTAACATTTACAGGAACCAAACTGCAACAGTAATAATCAAAGAACATAAGAAAGAAGCAATAATAAAAAAGGGAGACTGACAAGGATGTTCCCTATCCCTGTTACTTTTTAATCTTTACATAGAACTAGCAGTTAATGATGTTAAAGAACAATTTAGATCCACAGTGCAAGGTGAAAAGATAAAGTTATTACGATTTGCTGATATAGTAATTCTTGTCGAGTAAAAAAGATTTAGAAGAAACAGTGATTGGCATGGATCACAAGTCCTACACAAGAACTACCGCATGAAAATAAACAAGAACAAAACGAAAGTAATGAAATGTAGTAGAAATAACGAAGATGGACCACTGAATGTAAAAATAGGAAAAGAAAAGATTATGGAGGTAGAAGATTTTTGTTAATTGGGAAATAAAATTACTAAAGATGGGCGAAGCAGCAGTGATATAAAATGCGTGACCAGAAACAAAATCGCGTAGCTGTCTGTAGTGAATTGAAAAATTCAGCAAGAGATGACCCTAACTTCATCTCCAACATCATAACCGGTGATGAGACATGGGTATACGGGTATGACCCTGAAACTAAGCAGCAGTCGTCGCAGTGGAAGTCGCCAAGTTCACCGCGGCCAAAAAAAGCACGCCAAGTTCGCAGCAACGTGAAGTCCATGATGATTGTTTTTTCGACATCAAAGGCATTATCCATAAGGAATTTGTTCCTCTTGATCAAACTGTCAATGGAATGTTCTATTGTGAAGTTTTGAAGCGGTTACGTGAAAGCATTAGGCGCAAACGTTCAGATCTGTGGGGTAACAACAGCTGGGTTCTGCACCATGACAACGAGCCCGCGCACACATCGCTAGCCGTTAGGAATTTTTTGGCTTCCAAAAAGACGGTAGTGATTCCCTACCCACCCTATTCCCCCGATCTTGCCCCGTGCGACGTTTTTCTATTTTCGAAAATAAAATTTCAATTGAAAGGCCGTCGTTTTAACACAGTTGAGGAGATTCAGGAAGAAACGCAGAACGTGTTTCGAATACTTACTCCTGCAGACTTCCAGGGATGCATGAAATCATGGGAAAAACGCTGGGATCACTGTATCAATGCCCAAGGGAATTACTTTGAAGGAGACAGTGGAAATTATAAGTTATGGTAAGCTATTTTATTTTTATGGTAAAATTCCCCGAACTTTTGGGTAGCACCTCGTATTCATATCTTTGACGCTGAATTTAAGTTTGTCTGCTGTAGAACTTTACACTCTACTCCTGATTATATGTCGAGCTTTATTTTAAATTTGTGAAGTATTTTGTTTGCTGAATCTTTATTTTGTTGTGTTATGTACTATTTTTCTTATTTTTTCTATTTTTATTTATTCTATACAGTTGTTATATCTATTTGTCAGTATCACAAATTTTTACAGCGTTAAGTTGTCCCACATATTGACATGTTTTGACTTGTTTGTGAATCATGCTGTTGTTGAAGCCGGAAGTTTGAGGCCAAGTCGTTTGACGCGTTAAACATTATTAGTTTTACTCATATTTTTAAATTATCTTTTTGTCGCTTGCTTTTTGTAATAATGAGATCGAGAAAATTTATTTACTGTATTCATATTCACCCGTGAAGTTTAACGTATGACATACCGGTATTTGTTATAAATGTTAAGAATCATTCTTGTCTCTCGTCAGTAAAATATGATGGTGACAGTACATCCGTACCGGTGTATTATTTTGTTAGCATGTTTCCTGTCTGTAGTATGCGGTTCTGTTCTAACTTTTTTCTAATGTTACAGCTAGTAGTGGTAATAGCAAAGCTCATATAAGATCGTTAATTAGTTTCTAATATTATTTTGGAAAAGTAATTCTTTATATAGCTTAGAATAATAATAATAATAACTTATTATTATTCTTATTCCGTCCGGTAATTTAAAAAGTACAATGTTTTATCGTGATAATATATAAGAGGTAAATAATAATCTTTATTTACTTTACCGTTATCCAATATTAATATCATATGATTAACGTATTTGGATAACTGGAAGTGCTTTAAATTATTTAATATTTTTATAATTACCACAGAAAATTAATTGTTACAATTAATATTAGTTAATAAACATTATATCTTTATTTCTCTATGAATGCGAACATTTTACACGCGCAAAATCAGTAATGTATGTATTTATATTATCTATTGTGCCGGCAACAATACACGATCCGATAATAAGATGAATATAAATTATTTTTGTAACCGATAAATAAAAAACAGATTACATCAACTAACCGTAACTTTATTGATTATAATTATTGTTCAGCAGATTTATTACAAACAAGTAACTACTAGGTTATTAATACTACAAACGATTCAACAAAAACATTTAAATTAATATAGAGATAATTTCAATGAAAATTTCCAAGTTATTAATCATTAAGGCTTAATTATAATTAATTATTATACGAATAATATCGTAAATTATTTATGAAAATAAGACCGATTAATTCAGTAAATCAATTTAAATACTGTTATAACCAAAACTAATTTATTCGATTCTTCTAAATAAATATTCCATTTGTGGGATATCTAGTATCCATTTTTTTGATTTCCTTTCTAAAAGGTTAACTGAATTCCAGAATTCCCAATTTAGTATATTATACGCTTAGGTCCGGATGTATACAAAAGATTTTCTTAATGGCTTACTTCTCTTTTTCATGTTTAGCCTCTGGTAATTACCTTTCAGATAATACTTCAGAGGATAGGATGATATGTATGATTGTAAATGAAGTGTAGTCTTGTACAGTCTCAGTTCGACCATTCCTGAGATGTGTGGTTAATTGAAATCCAACCACCAAAGAACACCGGTATCCACGATATAGTATTCAAATCCGTGTAAAAATATTTGACTTTACTAGGAGTTGAACTCTCGACTGCCAAATTAGCTGATTTGGGAAGACGCGTTCACCACTAGACCAAGCCGGTGGGTCTTTTAATGGTTTACTAGTGATTAATCAACTAACTCGGAATCTACACTTCTAAAAACACACCTCTTATCATTTTACGTATATGTAATTTTTTTGATTATTTTTACATCGACTACAAAACTCTCTTAAAATCATAAATACGGCAAAGATATTACATTAAAATTTTTGAATTCTGGAAGAGATGCCGTTTTATTTGCTTCTTTTTATCTACCGATGATTCTTAACGATTTTCTTCTGCCCTACCTCAATATGTTGAAGGTGTGTTTGGTCGATAATACTACACGATTGTCATGATGAAGCATCCACTTGTCTGCAATGTCTGGTCTCACGCGAATCACCTTTTCCTGAGCCTTTCAAGAACACCTTTGTAAAACACTTGGTTGACAGTTTGTCCTGGAGGAACAAATTCTTTATGCACGATACACTGTCAAAAAAGGAAATCAGCACGGTTTTGATGTTTGATTTGCTCATTCGACATTTTTTCGATCGAGGTGATGACGGAGTGTGCCACTCTTCGCTTTGCCGCTTTGTTTCAGGATCGTACTCAAATATCCAGGATTCATCACCTGTGATCACACGATTGAAGAATTCTTGGTCGTTGTCAATCCTCTCAAGAAGATCAACGCACACGTATCTTCGAATGTCCTTCTGTTTCGTTGTGAGGTTTTTCGGCACCGATTTCGCACAAAACTTTCGCATGTCCAAATCGTCTGTCAAAATTTGATGTACGGTGAAAGTGTTTAAATTTAACTGTTCACTCATAATCCTTATTGTTAAACGACGGTCTGATCTCACAAAAGCCGTCACATGCTCAACGTTTTCGTCAGATTTTGAAGTTGAAGGTCTCCCTGAGCGAGGTTGATCTTCAACGTGTTCTCGGCCTTCCAAAAATGATTTGTGCCGGCGGAAAACTTGTGCTCTTGATAAGCAATGTTCCCCGCAGGCCTATTTCAACTTTTCAAATTTCACACTCGCGGATTCCCCAAGTTTAATACAAAACTTGATTGCACAACGTCTCTCTAAATTCCGATGCTTCATTTTCGTAACACACAACAAAAACACAAATTCACTGATGGCGCTATCAAAAATAATATGTTGGCTGAACGGAGTTGAAACTCGTACTGAGCATCTGGAAGGGATGAACAAACCGATCTAGCACAGACCGGTAGACACAGCGTTGCCAGATCGCTCGCAGTGTTACCAATATCATTACTTTTCTCACACACCTCGTAAAACGATGCGATAACATATTCTGGGGCGTTTGCTTAACTACGAATAATTTAAAAAATTGGAATCTTCTACATTAAATAAAAACTTAATCTAATAAAACTGTCACTTATTAGTTTAGTCCTGTAACATTTGCAAACACTGTACGATTTCCACAAAACTTCATTTTATAGAAATCATTCACATATATCAAAAAAGTATAGATAACACTGCCATGACAGTGATGAAAGTACAGCTTGAGGGGTTTCATATTTAATTGATACTCATTCCTAATGAAATTTAACCCGGCCTAACCAGCTAGGTTGAATGATTATTATTTAATCTAACAGCCTGTTAAATATGACTGAAATCAGCCTACTAATGTTACCTCCCTGATTATCACCAGATTTTTTAATACGATTTCATGGTTGACAGAATCGAATGCTTTTTATATGTCAAAACATTATTCTGCAGTTTTAAAATTGTTGTTTATATTATGGTATATTTACTCATAAAGGTACCATCTCAGAGTTTTTATTTTATAGGAATCCATTCATATTGTTTATTACTAAAAAACAAAAAAAAATATTTTATCAAAATATTTTACCAGTCTACTTTTTATGTATACAAAATTTTTTGAAAGAACATTGATGTCACCAGTCATGACTGTGTTGTCTTCCTGCTTAAAATGGGTGTATCTACTGACATTTAGATCTGTAGGGAACACTCTGCTTTCAAACCTAAGCTAATAATATGCGATAATGTACATTTTTGTCCGTCACATATTTGATTAATTTTTATCATCATTTTCCTTTACCATTAACTTTTTACATAATGGCGTTAAATCTATAAAATTATATAATGACATTAAATCTATATTTGGTTCATTATAACGGCTATTAACTCTGTTATTAATGTCTTCATAAATTTTATTTATGTTATTTATTTTTAATTAATGTTAATTAATTGAAATGTCAATTAATTAATTATGTTACTTAGGGTCTGTGTTTTGAAAATTTTAATCTTTCTTGTTTTATTTCAAAATAGCATATACATCAAGGGTAGGATTTTATCTTTTACTTTTTTCCCTTTAGTATTTGTACAACTCTTTTTTTTAAAAACAAATCACTTAATTTCATAATCAATTTATCATGTATCTTATCTATTTCTGTAATGTCTGCATATTTATTGCGGTTAATATTTTTTAATTTTGTTATTTATATATAATGGCATTACTCTGAATCAAAGTAATGCATTGAATACATTAATTATAATAGATTAAAATGGTTTACATATATTATACATGCAAATAATATTGTAAATATTATGACATGCAAAATATAAAAAATGTTTTTCATTACAGCTAAAAGTTTTAATTTCAGTTTCTGTGCTGATAAAATTCCTTTCATTTTAAAACCCAGTGTAAAGAATAGAATCCATAAAATTGAAGAATTAATGTTGTGATTAAATTAACATGTACTACAAATAAAACTGCTCAAGTAGAGAATTGATCTGTTTACATGGTTACCATAGTGATGCTACCAACTTAAAATTTCAGTTTTTTTTTTGCTGCTTTAATACAAAAAGCAGTGATATAATTAAAATTTTTTAAGATGTGAGACACTATTCATTAGAAGCAAAGACTGGCTTTTGACCTCAAATATTTCAATTCAATTCTCACAACTTATAAAAAAAGCACTCAATTTTTTTTTGGCTCGATTATACCATCACATAAGCTTGAAGCTTGTCATGGGATATGGAAATTGCAGCATGTGAAAAATGGCCATGCATGACTAGGATTCAAACTTGGGACCTGTGGATGAAAGTTTGAGATGCTACTCTTCTGCCACAGAGATTGGTTAATAGCTTTGTAAACTTGATGACCAAGCACAAATCTTATATTTGGCTGTAATGTGCTTGATAAGTACAGTTTGGTTAAGAAACTGCCATTTGAAATTTTTTTCTTCTAATAACCTTAAATGAATAGAAATTAATGTAACCATGATTTAATATATTCAATTGCAGGTGTACTTTTTGAGACTTTTCTCAATTTTTTGAGGAAAAATTTCAAAAAAAATTCAACATTTCTGAAAAGGGTATTGTTCATTCTGGCAAATAAAGTTAAACAATTGCAAAATAAAATACTAAAAAACTACCGACAACTTTGTATCCATAACTGACATACTCTGAACTGCGAATCAGGGAAAAGATTCTTTTCATTGCTTAATTCGTTGATGTAAGCGACAAAAAATACAAAATACCTGAAAATTTAAAACACCTTATCTTAAAAAGATAATACACATCACGCTATTTTAATAGCTCTGTTAAGATATTTTGCAGATTTCATCTCGCAAAAGTCTGCAACAGACGCCGGCCCTACAACCTAATTTTAGTAGAAAAATTAAATACTTCCCTCCTAAACACGACATAAAGCATAAACATATTAATTTAAAAGCATACTAGGGGAAGAAATACTATTGGTGGTCCGTTGATATTAACTAATCGAGTTCAACTTGTATTATTAGAATTATGTCATTTAAAAGTTTTCATTAATTTTTTTAATTCTTTTGTAATAAGTGTTGTGCTACAATCAACTCACTGTTAACCTATATTATAGCCTGAAGACACAATTCTTTAAATTGACGATCTATCGGAAAAAAATGATTTTTCTAAAAACAAAATATACGCTTTCAAATAATTTTTTTGCAGTTGTCGAGTAATTGTGGAAAGTATATTTGTATTTACTTTGAGTTCTTTTCTAAAAGAATCTAAGTATACAACTTAAGTTGCATACTTTTTACATCCTGGTTTCTATAATTTTTATTTTACAGTTTTGATTTTTAGAGATATTAGCACGACGTTATACTCATCTTAATGTATTAACTTTATGATACTGTTTAGTCACGTCAGCTGGCAAGTGCGCCAGGTATACGTATTGGCAATTTAATCCTTATACATCAGGTGACTGCATATATTACAAAAAATTCTCGGAAATTCAGCCCAATACGATTTCATTCCTATCGTTAATCACTACGGATAAGATTTTCGTAGTTTTGATGTATTTGCCATTCAGCAGGTAAAACATGAACGTTTTATATATTGAAAATTATCTAAGTCAATTTTTATTTGCTATAGTAATACATTATGTGTAAAATGTATTCATACACTTTTTATCAGATCATTGATCAGCGCTGAAATTATTAAAATTTACTGGTGAATGAAATTATATTTAAATAAAGAAATAGCTTTAAAATGCTTCATTATTAATTCTCTTAAAAAATCTGAAAGTGTGTCGTAGCATAAATTCAGAATTGCGATTTCAATAATGTTGATGGAAATGATCTCATTTCATGTTCCGAGTAAATCAAACATACGTGATGACATGACCGTTATTTTGTATTGAGAAGGCATTGGTTGTGAGGTTAAAAAATGTGTTTTCTGCTGGTATATTTATTTGTTTGAAGTTAACATTATTTATTCAATTCATTATTCTATATTATGCATACAATTGTGCATATTAGTGAACGGTAAACCTTTAGAACTTTTATTTATATATAAATATGGATGTAGATAATGATTTGGTCGATCAACATTTGTTACAACAGTTCAGCTGTATGGGAACGACAGATAAAGAGGAATTAATAAGACAAATGCAAAAATTAGCTGGAGATAACATGAATGCGACTACAGCATCATTTTTTTTAGACATGAACAACTGGTAATGATTTTTTTCTGATTTTATTACTTTAATTCAGTGTAAATTTTCAAGTTAAGAGAAGCTTCATATAAATGTTTTTCCATTTAATTGTATAAAAAATTATGAAATTTTACAAAATAGTTTGTTGTAGTTAATTAGTTATATATATGTTACATGATAATACCTATTACTTGGTTTCTTGATGTTTAGAATTGTTTCCAAAGTATCAATTCTTAATGTAGGACTTTGACATTATGACTAACCTTTTGACATTATTAGTTTTCTTTGGAAGTACCTTGTAAAATTAAAAATTGATATAAGCGACCTGTTAATGTTAACCAGTTTATTTGTATTTATCAAATCAAAAATAAAATAATTTTGAAGTGACTGATATAACTACCTAGAACTAACTGTTAAATTATTAAAACACTACATTATGTTCAGTATTTATGTTAGGAGTGTTAGTTTTTTCTTACAGGATCTGAATTGTGTTTCTTTAAATTTTGGGGAAAAATCAGTTTTTGAAATAAGCAGATTACTTTTATTTAATCAAAGGACTGTTAAAAAATAATTCGAGCTGTGGTGAAATATGTACTGTTTGTTGTTAATTAGGATACTCATATAATCAGTTGAAAATATTAGTAACCTGGTTATGGGTATAAATTTTGTTGTTGATGTTTTAGATTGTGTGAATGTAATTAATGTCATGTAAGTTATAAAAACTATTAGTCTCTAAATGTTAACTTTGCAATTTTGATATGAAAATGTTATCTTCACTGTCTAGGGTGATAAGAAACAGTTATTTTATCAGTTACTGAAAATAATATTTTTTGTTGTCAAAAATGAAATATATTTGTGCAAAAAGATGGTGCTGCATTAGATTTTTTTCCTTTCCAATTAAATATAAAACAACTACCCTTCAAGATAGTAAATACCTTCTTTTTTTTTAATACGACTGTTTAGATACTGTTGTTTAACATATTGCTTTTGTCAAATTTTATGCATTTATAAATTTTGTATTGTCTTATCTTTGTATGAAATGCAAATTATTTTATGTATTGAACATGAAAACCAACACCTCAGCACACTTGCAACAATGCAAAATTATAAATTCCCAAAATTAAAAAAAAATATATATATATATTATATATGAGAAAATTATTCAATTATTACATGCAATTCCTACTTATTAAGATTGGCACCGATAATAATGTTATCTCTAAAGAAGGTGGTGATGCTAATTAGCTGTGAAAAGTGTAATGGAAAAATAAGTTCCACTATTTTGAAAGATAATTTTTTCATTTAATGATTTTAAATTGTGTCAAACTGTTTGCCGCTATTTATTTATTATTAATAAATCTGAAACATTAGCAATTCATTCAACTGATGATTCAGCTGATGATTATTTATATATCTGTGTAAATTTTCTGTGTTACGAGGGTGGGGTGAAAAGTTCCTGGCCTCGCATAGCGATTGCATAAAAATTTCTCGACAGCGTTGCATGATTCTATTCTTAATTAGTTTACTATAAGAATTTCAAGTCACAGCATCACTTAGTATAGTATTTATATTCCATCAAAGTGTGAAATTAGGACTTTTTTGAAAATGGAAAATCTGGAAATTCATGCAGTGATTAAATACTTTTATCTGAAAGGCTTGTGCAAAGGAAATTAAAGAGCTAGATACAACATTGGGATACTCTTCTCCATCAAATACAACAGTTAAAATGCTGGATCTCAGAGTTTAAAACGGGTCAAATATGCACTAACGATGAACCACCAGCAGATGCTCTCCACCAGAAAACTGAAGTTTTTGGTGAAGTGGCTCCACCAGAAATTGAAGAAAAGATGCATAAAATCGTTTTGGCAGATCGAGTGACATTGAATGAGTTAGCAGAGTCTGTAGGCATGTCAACAGAATATGTGTGTAATATTTTGCATGAATATTTGGGTATGAACAAGCTGTATGTTAGATGGGTGCTGCATTTGCTCATGCTTGGCCAAAAATCATTTAAAGTGATTGTCTCAGGCTCTTTTGGCATAATCCAGAGGAATTTTTATGTCGATTTGTGACGATTGATGAGACTTGGGTTCATCACTGCACTCTGAAGACAGTCAAAATAATGAGTTGAAAAAAGTCAACCTATTCCATAAAAGCAAAAACATTATGGCAACTGTTTTTTGGGATGCGCATTTTTCATTGATTATCTTAAATAGGTTGAAACTATAAATGGCAAATATTATTCAACCCAATTGGAATATTTCAGCAATGAAATTAAGTAAAAACGACCATTTGGAAAAAAAGTGATTTTCCATCAAGACAATGCTCCACTCACATTTCAGTCATTGCAGTGCCAAATATCAATGAATCATGGTTTGAATTGCTCTTTCTTTTTCCTGTTTAGCCTCCGGTAACTACCGTTTAGATAATTCTTCAGAGGATGAATGAGGATGATATGTATGAGTGTAAATGAAGTGTTAGTCTTGTACATTCTCAGTTCGACCATTCCTGAGATGTGTGGTTAATTGAAACCCAACCACCAAAGAACACCAGTATCCACGATCTAGTATTCAAATCCATGTAAAAATATCTGGCTTTACTAGGACTTGAACGCTGTAACTCTCGACTTCCAAATCAGCTGATTTGGGAAGACGCGTTAACCACTAGACCAACCCAGTGGGTTGAATTGCTCTAACATCCACCATGCTCACTTGATGTAGCTCTCAGTGACTATCACTTGTTTCCTAACCTAAAAAAAATGGCTTGGAAGGATGAAATTTTCGATCAAAAATGAAGTTATTGCTACCATAGATTGTTACTTTAAGAAGTTTGATAAATTTTTGTACCAAACTGGCATAAGCACTCTTGTGGAACTCTAGGCTAAGTGTATAGATAGAACTTAATGGTGACCATGCTGAAAAATAAACCAAAATGTACTAAGAAAAATGTTGTTTTCTTATCCAGGCCTGGAACGTTTCACCCTACTTATGTATAAGAATCGTTATAGAAAGGTTATGGGCAAATAGTGTAGCGCAATATCTTTGTTACAAAGTAGGAGTGTTTGTTATTTTTCCATACTATCAGTTGTATTTTTTTAATTAACCATAAACAATTCCATTCCAGTTTATGTTCTTTAACAGTCCTTACATAATTCATTTGCAGTGTTATCTTATAATGAGATATGGGTTTTTCGCTTTGCCTGTTGTGGGATGGAGTTTTTCCTAAACAATTTTTTTTTGTAGGTCTATTCATATTTTAAATATATATGAAACATAACCATAAAATAAAAAACCTTTTATAACAAAATTAAATGCCAAACAGTTGAAAATAATTCATTTAAAAATTTTCTTCAAATTTTTAATTTTTTTGAAATTAAATTGTTTTGAAAATTAAATTTCAAGCCTGTAGGTGAAATAGTAAAAGTTAGAAATAATATGTGAAATGATCTACTTTAAGGAATTCTGATTTTAAATCTCAGTCAGGTTAGGCATGGTACAAAAAAACATTATTATTGACTATAAGCTGGAGGTAAATTAAGCAATAGTTGGGAAAGCTAAAATATGTGTTTAGAAGCCAAAATTGTGTTTTATCAAAAAGTGTTATTCAATTTTTCTAATCATATGAAAAGTGGTATGTTATATGGCATTTATGTGGCCATTTATCTTAGTTACCTCTTTTATATATTCCAGTCATATACAATATGTATTCTATACATCCCTCTATAATCAAATTTACTATTGTCCTGTTAATGTTTTCTTTCTTTCTTTTTTTTTCTGTTTAGCCTCCAGGAATCACCGTCAGGTATTACTTCAGAGGATGAATGAGGATGATATGTATGAGTGTTAATGAAGTGTAGTCTTGTACAGTCTCAGGTTGACCGTACCAGAGATGTGTGGTTAATTGAAACCCTACCACCAAAGAACACCGGTATCCACAATCTAGTATTCAAATCCATATAAAAGTAACTGCCTTTACTAGAATTTGAACATTGGAACTCTCGACTTCAAAATCAGCTAATTTATGAAGATGCATTCACCACTAGACCAGTCCGGTAGATCCTGATAATGTTTTCTATCCGTACATTTCAGTACACTTTTTCTTATATATTTGATCATTTTGTTCCTTGATATATTATCGAATGCCATCTCATGGGATCTAAAAGATTGCTTTATTATTTATTCTATTATTGAAGAATTCCATTTTCTATTCTGTAATATTTATTTAGAATTTTAGGCGAGTCATTAATTACCAAAGCACACTTTATTCTTTCCCAGACATTTTGGAATATCCATTGAAGCCTAACCCCACACACTTATCAGGGGGTCTAGGTTTATGTTTGTTACAAAAATCTCAATGGTTCTGGCAATACTCAAGGCCAGATAGTTCTTCAAGCTCTACAAAGCCTAAAAATTCTTTGATTTTGTTGTCATTTTCATCAAAGAAATGTACTCCAATAGACAGCTGTTCTTTGCCAGAAATATCCATGGTTTCATCAGCCAAAATGCTGTAAATGCATTTTTTAACCCTTGTACGTTGTGTTCCCTGATTGTAGTGCTACAGAGATAAATCAGTTATTTCATTTTGGATGATAGGTTATCTGTATGATGCATTTTTCGGTCCATGCTCAAAATGGTTTTTTAGTTCAATCAATGGTCTTTTAGATCATCTGCTTTGATCAATTACTTAAGTTGATAAGTATGCCTTCATTCAAATTTTTGCCTCTTGAGAGGTAAATCATATGTCCAAAAAAAATAACATATGAAACAATTGGGAACAACATTTTTTTGAGAACAGCACTATTAATAATTTTAATAATTCTTAATTCTTTTTAATCTTGCAACATCCTCCATGAATGTTCATGCAATATGATGTCCCTGGGACTGTAAATGTGCTTTGCAATAATTGTGCATGTTCTTGTACATAGTGATAGTCTGATGGAAAAGGTACCCCAACCACTTCTTATCTTTCAGACTGATGGCAGAAACAATCACAGTATTTACAGAAAGCACCTTTGAGTCATCTTGAGAAAGCTACTCATGGTGAATTGTGTCCAGCCACTGGTGACTGAATTTCCTCTTAAGGTGTTTGGCATACACTGCAAAATTGTAGTTTTTTTAAGGTACCCAGACATTTGAAGAGACATTTTTTATCAGCTGGCTTAGTACTCGCCAGGCTGATGAATATTCCAATAGCATCTTCATGACAACCATCATCTTCAGTTCTGATTTCATTGTGTTGCACATTGGTTTAACCATAGAAGAAGGCCCCACAGCCGCATTGTTTGAACGAACCAGTGGTTATGGACTATGTGGCTTACTTCCTTGTTCTCATCCTCATTGCTGCTGCTGGTGTTTTTTTCATTTTAAATTCACTGCAAAAAAAAAAATTAATTTGACCAAACACTGATGTAGACGTACCAGACCTGGCATCTTGCTGCATTGGTTTAACAATTATGATTGTAACTGATATTTTTGTCAAAATTGAGTTTGATGATACATGACTATACAAGTTGAGCTTAATTCAGAAATATGGCATCATTATAACATTATGGAAGAATCATCAATAGAAAGTTTACCAGACGTACAGACATTTATTAAAAATCACTTTTTTGGATTCTGGGACCCCAAAAGGAATATCTCCATATTCCTGTATTTTCTGTAACATAATCATAAATTTTTCACAAGGTAGTTACACGTTTTTTTTTCTTTACTGACAAATTCAAGATAAACTAGCTGATTCTACCGATATAAAAATCGAGCAATTGCAAAAAATGATGTTGGAAATTACATTTCAAATTATTTTTAATTGTTCATGAAAAGTATTGATTATTTTTAGAACTTAAAAAAAAATTACAAACATAAATACTAAATTCTGTTTTATGTTGAAAGATCCAGAAGAATCCTTAGTAACATAACACTTGCAAGCATAGAAAGATGACAAAAAAATGAAGAATAGCAAATTTTAAAGCAAGAGCTTTTGTAAATTTACGATGCTTATATTGCAATTTAAATAAAAGCATATAATAAACACCAAAGTAGGCTACTTAGCAAAAAAATGTTCCAATATCTATCCATTATAATAAAGTGAATGCCATTATAATAATTTCATGCCGGTGGCCGGCATGAAAAACAAACTTTAGCCATGAAAAATTGTATACACTACTTGCACACTTGTATAAAAAGTAACAACTGCACTGACTGCAACCAAAAATTTGTGCTCTGTTATATACTTGGTAAATAGCTTCTGGAATACTCCTGTTGTGTCGTGAAATGAGTCAAGAGTGATGAGACTATTCTAGATAACCTGTGGCCACAAGTAATAAAATGGTGCCAGCATGTAGCAATAGTTCTTAAATCTTCCCACAGAAGGTGCAAGTGTCTCGATTTTGTAATTAGTTTCTTTCAAATTGATGTGGAATTTTTAATTTTTCAAAAAAAAATTATTCCATCTTGAAAGGGAGGGGTAGCTTACCTCCTTGTTGCTCCCTGTGGATACGTCCATTTGATCTTACTATTCTGCTTTTAGCTCTTGCTGTTACATCCTCCAGATCAGTTTTTTCTTAACTTCTAATTTATCAGTTACATTTTTTTGAACGGCATAAAAATACACTCATAGAAATTTATTTAAAAAATTACTAGCATAGCTGTCTTTTGATTGTCTGGTTTTCACAGTTACACAAGTTGTGTTGAAATGTAATATATTTTGTTTGCTTTTAAAATAATTGTTTTTACTAAATACCAATCAGATAAAGAATATAATGTAAATATTAAATTTTCTTACTGCGGCAGCAATAATTTATTTTTCTTTAAGAAACACTGTTCTCACTAGTCGTTTAATACAATTTTTTTTAACCTGGGGGTCAGGGTTATATGAAAGGGAGGTTGTGAAATTAGTCTAAAACTTTACACATAAACAATAGTGAAATCATTTTATGAATTGATTGTGTTTGTTTTTCATTTAAAAGTTTCTCCATGCATGTATCTATGATAGAAATAAAAGCAAAAACTGTTTTCAACTGATAAAAGACAATTACTATATTTCATTTTTAGTGCAACCATAAATGAAAAACCCTTTTCTCACAGGTAAGACGTAGCGAAAGGGATTAATATTTTCATTGCGTCTGTTACTAAATTTCCATATTCACTTCGACAAGCAAGCCAAAACTTATATAAATTTTTAGATGTGAATTGTATTTGTAACGTTTTATCGGCAGACATTTCAGTGTGCTGGTCATGAATCTCAACTAATAACTTAGCAGCTGCAACAATGTTTTTACTAAATGGATTCAGTACTTATCTCTTCAGGAATTCATTTTTATCTTCTGGGAAATACTCAGCCAACTGAATTTTTAGCTCACACAAATGCATCTTCCTGCTATCCAAACTGTGGTGAGTAATAGTGTCTTCATCCAAATTTTTCTCAATTAATCAGAAGTGAGTGGAAACTTATCAAAATTTTTGCTTTGAAGGTGAATAATCCAGTTATCAAGCTTCTTAATGAAAGCATGAACTTTGTCATGACATTAATAAAATGTTTTTATCACATCCTTGTTAATTCACATTCAAATTGTTTAAATGCAAAGATAAATCTACTAAATAAACCAACAGCAATATATACTCATTCTGTAAAAACATTGATAATGGCGTTTGTTTATCTTGGAAGAATATTGTTAATTCATCTCACAATTCCAGTAACTGGGTTAACACATTCCCCCTTCATAACCATCTAACTTTTTTATGGAAAAGAAGAAATTTTTCTTTTCACCCAAACAGCCTATTCTGTTACTGGTTTGCATGGCATTTCTCCCGCCACCACCCCATTTGGTTGCCCTAAAGCATAAGACCAAATTTCTGTGCCACAAACGGCTACTGAGCCTCAAAACAGTTTAGCGACCAGTGTCATAACTAGCTCCTAGAGCTAAACTAAAAGCATGAGCAGAATAAGCATGGTACCATTGACCACTCGTTTGCGTGTCCCACTGCCACTTCATATATCACTGAAATGGGTAGGTGCACCCTGTCAACTACTAAAACATATATGACTATCAATAATTAAATTTATCTTGTTAAAGACAGCAATTCACTGCCACACGTAGGCCGCTGAATGCCAGCCATTAAAGCACTTAGAGCCTTAATCTGGCTAGTAGCCAGCCATATCACTCGGTTAGCTTCCTACAGCAGTGCAGTAGGAGTCTTTTCCCTTAGGCAAACTACTGATGTCGATTGAACAGAGCAACTGTATCAAAGAATTCCCACACGGTTCGACAATGTAGTTCTCGCAGTTTGTGAGTGGCCAGTTTTCCCGTTGAAAGTTCCAAGGTGACCTGAGTTTTGCCCTCCCCCCAAGAGTTGGGCAGTCGAACATTATGTGTTCGTTCGACTGTACATCCCTGCAGACGCAAGCTCATCAGCTGCCCAGACAGAACCAAAACAAATATTGGTTTAAATTTACATGGTTGGAGAACACTTGGGGTCCTGTTGCCCTTAAGAGAGAGGCATACCATCCCCCCAGATCTTCTTCAAATGGCATGCCACAATGCCATGACTAAGGGAAGATCTAAGGACCTCCCATGTGGCACGCCATTCTTGCTGCCATGCTTCCATCACAAGGCTGTAAAAAGCTACCTTTGCAGGCAGGAAATGGGCAACTTTTGAAATTTAGAACCAGTGCATTAAGATAACCATTCTGCTCCGGTACAGCTCTGGCTCAAAACCATATCCCAAATACTTCAGCCTCCCTGCCTCTTCACAATTTCCATATGGCCACCCAAACTTTCATCACTAAATTGATTGGGAGAGCCTTTGCCAATACAGTGGTTGCCTCATAGGGGGTTGTTTTAAAAATACCAGTGCATACGATTAAGGCTCTGTGCTGGGCACTCCTTAAATTTTGAATAAGTGCTTGATTTCTTTCCAACCTGTGCGCCCAAAGGACGTCGCATAAGAGGTCATATTTTGAAGACACCTTGGTGCACCATGTACAAATGGTGGCCCGACAGCCTGTAATCCTTTCGAGCAATCCTCCTAAGCTTGTGCATCACAGAGATGGCTTCCGCCGCTACTTACCCAATGTGGTTGCTAAACAGCACCTTCTCATCAAACAAAACACCTAGGTACTTATGACCTCAAACTCGGCTGATTACACAGCCTTTTTACTTAATATAGGGATTACGACTGTATAATAATTTGTCTGCACCCTTGAGACGCATAAACTTCATCTTGGGTACAGAAATCTTTCATTTTGAATGTCCATCCAGCCCTCTGCAGTTGAAAAAGCCACCTGCACTCGTTCTTCCAGCTGCGGTCCTGAGTTACCACAAACTAACAGGAGACAGTCATCAGCAAAAGCCTGGGCCGTGATCCCTTCTGGGAATGTCAGTCTCAAAAATCTGTCAAAAACCAGGTTCCACAGCAAGAGACCGAGAACGGAGCCCTGCGGACTTCCCCTGGTGACAGACTTTTCCACAACTAGGTGTGCACCTTAAAAAGAGCTGTGCGATCAGACAAGTAGTCACGTACTACGACCTGCAAGGCTATAGGAACATTGCAGCATTCCAACTCATAGAGGACAGAACTGCAACACAAGGAAGGAAATGCTGCCTCTATGTCAATAAAAATTGCCAAAACATATTTACAGTCGGCGCTTTCCACCTTGGCAGGAGTCTATTCTGTAATGTTCAAATTTTAATAAAATTAACTATTTTTACAGATTTACAAAGGATTTGTTTAAAATTTTCCAGCTTATTTTTTTATGGCAAGAGCATGTCTATAAAGGAAGTAGTGCTTCCATTCCACCCTTGATATAAGACTGATCTTTTAATTTTTTCAAAAATCCACTGTTCTTTCCTGTTATCACCTTTGCACCATCACTACATACAGCAATACATTTTATCCAATCTGTGTTATAATTTTTTGTAGCTTCATAAAAAACATCAAAAAGACATTGTACTGTTGCATGACCACGTATTGATTTACAAAACATCATATTTTCTTGAATGCTATATGCATATCTTATTTATTAAAACATAAGAACTGAAAAATGTTTGCCACATCTGTTGATTCAAAAAAATGTTACAAAAATTCACTTGAACTCGCTTGCTGAATTATCAGATCGTGAAAATCTGCAGTCATGTCATCAATTCACCGTGTTAATGTGTCGTTAGAAAGCAGAATTATTTTTACTATTTTTTTGCTTCCACATCTGTTAAAACACTGACCGTATTAATTGCCGCAAACAATATGAGGTTTTCTGTGATTGTATGGGGGTTTGAAATCTTAGCTACTTACTCTTAATGGTATAAGATATGGTGCTTCAAGTTTCTTTTGTCAGTACGGCTGATTTACAAATAGAAGCTTGTTGATTTTTCAAAGTATGTAATTTTCTTTCGAAAAAATTCCAGTTTTATGATCTGGATGTTTAGTTTCCAAGTGTTGAATTAATTTTGATGGCCTCATGCTTTCATCAGGTAGGACTTGAAACATCACACTGACTTGGACATCACACTTCGGCTTTCTATCCGATGAGGTAAAACCATAATTTAAATAACTGACTGTCATTGTACAATCTTGACTTTTTACAAATCGATTCATCATTGGATGAAGATGGATTGCTTCATTTTTTCACAAATTTATCAATTTTGTATAAGAATTTAATTGAAAAAAATAAAATAAAGAAAAGTTACACTGTTTTACCATACACTAAAAAACTGAAACCTTATTATTATTATTTTCAATGACTACACTTTTAAAAACTTCAATGAAGGTACCAGAGGTATGCTTCACATTCAAAAATAAAATGATGTTCTGCAATTCCTTATGCCTTACTTATACTGCTGAGAGCATGACATGTTCAAATGTATCATATGCATGTTTGAACATGCTTATGCTCTCACAGCGAATATTATGCAAGCCAAATCAAATTACAAGGAGCACATGCACATCAAATTGGAACCTGTAAATTGCTCATGTTTGTACACCTCACACCTGCATGTATATACCCAACTATCAATGCAGCTAAATAGTTTTTACTAGGTTTCATTGGATTGTAATGTCGCAAATTATACATTATATATTTTTTTACTTTTTGGGGAGCTAAAAAAGTTGAAAATTACTGCTCTAGTATTTAAAGCTTTACATCTATTTTTTTTTTTTTTTTTTGGAACAACAAAGTAATCATTATAATAATTGTTTTTCTTTCTTTGTATTCATATTCTTTATTGTACGAAGTGTGGCTATTAAATAACGAGACTAATGCTGTGAAATATTTTATTTTAAATTTATACATATTTAGTTATTTAGTTGTTATCCCCTTCAATATAAACCTCTTCTCCTCTATTCCTACAACGCTCCATGCAAATTTTCCATTGTTCGAACCAGTGCTGGAAGTCTTCTTCTGTGAGCTCTTTCATGACATGTGCCACTTTTTCTTTCACAGCTTCAGTGGTTTGAAATCTTGTTCCTTTTAATGCAGATTTGACCTTGAGGAATAGATAAAAGTTCATGGTGCCAGGTCAGGTGAATAAGGCAGATAGTCTAACAATGGGATGTTATACTTGGCTAGAAATGTCTTGACAGGCAATGAAGTGTGAGCCGGTGCATTGTCTTGATGAAGAATCTGTGACTTGTTCTTCCACAATTCTGGTAGTCTTTTTCTTATTTTTTCACGGAGTTGAGCTAGGACCTCAAGGTAATAATGTTGATTAATAGTTTTACCTTCAGAAACCCAGTGAAGGTACACAATCCCATGAATATCAAAAAAACAATCATCATTGCTTTGAATTTTGATTTGCTCATTCAAGCTTTTTTAGCTCTCAGTGAAGTTGTGGCCTTCCAATGATTGGATCGATGCTTAGTTTCTGGATCATAAATGAAAAACCAAGATTCATCACGTGTTATCACTCTTTTCAAGAAGTTTGGGTCATTTTCAATGGCATTTAAAGTGTCAGAACAAACATTTTCACAAGCTTCTTTTGTTAGATTGTGAGAATTTTAGGTACCACTTTCGCGCGCACTTTTTCATATTAAAATTGTTATGTAAAATTTCCCTTACACATTCTTTGTTAATTGCTACAGTTTCAGCAAATGCACGAATAGTTAAGCGACAGATCAGATTACCAATTTTTTCAATATTTTTATCCATTTTTGACCTGGAAGGGTGACCTAGGCAAACATCTTCTTGGCCTTCTTGGTAATGCTTAAACCACTCAAAAACCCACGCGTGTGATAAACATTCATTGCCATATACTATTTTTAATAAAAGATAAGTTTCAGAAGTAATTTTTCGAAGTTTCATATGAAATTTCACGACAATTCTTTGCTCTAATAAAACACTAATTATTTTTTCGGCAAAACAAGAAACAGATGTTATTCAAATGAAGGCCATAGCCTTCATTTTTTTCTGTAGACGAATATGTCTACAGAAACTGGAGTGGTAACAATCAAAAGAGAAGGCTTCACACTACACAGCTATCGATCGTACGAATTTGGTGCATGGGCACTTTATCTGTAGCAGCAATAGTCTCGTTATTTAATACCCACCCTGTATTTTTTATTAATGAATAATCTTTTTATTGGTTTCATTAATGGACTTTATTACAAGTTTACTTAGTTGTTCAGCATGTTTTTTATCAGCGTCGTGGAATTAGTAAAAATACAAAACCAGAAAAAATTTTTTTATAAATAAAAACAATATTGTGGAATCATGTAATTTTATCTTTTTTTCCTGAATCTAGTGTACTGCTCAACTGTTTATAGTGTCAATTTTTTAAAAAAATTTGACCTTGAGTTTGAAATTCTCAACTTTCTTTAACTTGAATTTAAAAGAAATGTTGACTTTTTTACCCTTAAAATAGTGCTAGAAAAAAATGGCTCTACTTACAGTATTTTCATGAAAACTACAGCTCCATTTAAGTAAACTTCAAATATTAAGCTAGACCTTTATATTAAGCATTATTTTAATTATAAAAACAATATACAGACAAAAAAAGAAAATAACTAGTTAAATATTTAAAATAAAAAATGAGTAAAAAATGTTTTAGAAAGATTTTGGTTAAATTTACTTTCAATAAAACTGTATGTGCTGTGTTCTACAACATTTGGCTTCTATTTAAATGGTTTTCATGAAAATATTAAAGTACACGATTTGATTCAGTGGTGATAGATAACTACAAGATCCTTTCTTTGTATTGTAATTGCTGATAATTACACAAAATATACACTAACGTTTTATTTTTTGTAAATTGTATTCTTAAGTGTCTTTTCTTTGTTACTTTTAATATGAATAATTATAATTATGTTTTTTTCTCTTCTTAAAAATAGATTCTGTTATAATACATGATGTTGAAGAAATTTTAATGGTTTGAACTTATTAGAAGAATATGCATAAAACTTAAAAATGTGTAGTTAGCTAATTTCATGTTACATAATTAATTGTATGTTAATTCTAAAATGAGTTAAAAGTGATAACAGTTGCTTATGCTGATAAGATTAATAATAAAAAGAAAATATTAATATTATTTATTGCTTCTGCCTCAATTGTAAAATCATATGTGGTGTTATTGTTGATTAGATTTTATTTATCACTATACTGTATATGTGACATGTAATTTTCTATAATTACATTGTTAAATTAAATATGAATTATGTCAGTTTTTTAAAGTTTCAAGAGCTACTACCATTGTAGTTAACTGTTGATAAATGTTACTGTATCTACCTAAAGGAAAACTCATAGTTAGCATTTTTTACTGAACTAACAATGCCATTTTGTTGTTTGCTTGATTGATAAAGATGAAATTATTTTACACATTGTATTTTATGATGGATGAGAATTTTAAATAAAAATTTACTTTCATTAATTAACAAAAATTATGTTTTTTAGCATTAAACTTTATGAATACACCACTGCTAGACTGTTTTGAATTATTCTTCAACACACACAAATTATTTATTGAGAATTTGAAGTAGATTTCAGGCATAACTGTATCCAGATAACTGTTATTGGAGGAGCAATAAAGTTTAACATATTTTATTGTATTTTATTATCATTACTCATGTAATATTTTGTGTAACGGCTACAAATCATACTGTATAACAGTGTTTCTCAATCTGGGGTTGCAAAATTAGCCTACAACTTCACACAAACAATAATGAAATCATTTTATGAGAAAAACAAAATTATTTATAAACATTTTACTTACATTTGTAAGTACACATGTAAAGAAAATGGACCAATGAGATGGTTGCATTTATTTTTAATTTAAATGTTTCTCCATAAATGGATCGATCATAGAAACATGGAAAAGCAAAAATTGTTTTTACGTCATAAAAGATGATTCCTGTATTTAGTTTTTGTGCAACCATAGACAAAAAACCCTTTACATAGAGGTAAAACGTGGCGAAAGGGATTAATATTTTCAATGCTTCTGTGACTAAATTTCCATATACACTTTGATGAGCAAGGCAAAACATATCTAAATCTTCACATGTGAATTGTATTTGTAACATTTTATTGACAAGCATTTCGATGAGTTGATTGTAAATCTCTACCGGTAACTTAGAATCAATACCATTTTCACTAAATGGATTCAATACTCATTTCATGGGGAAATTATTTTTATCTTTTGGGAAATACTCTGCCAACTGAATTTTTAGCTTGCGCAAATGCTTCTTCTTGCTATCCAAACTGTGAGGTGTAATAGTGTCTTCTTCATTCAGATTTTTCTCAATATATCAGAAGTGAGTAAAAATATACCAAAATTTTTGCTTTGAAGCCAGATAATCCAGATATTAAGTTCCTTAATGAAAGATTGAACTTCGTCATAAAATGAATATTATGCTCTAGTAAATTCACATTCAGGTCGTTTAGCAAAAAAACATCAGCTAAGTAAGCCAACATTAACATATAATCATTCTGTAAAAACTTTGAGAATAGGATTTGTTTATCTTTGAAAAATATTAATTCATCTTGCTATTCCAATAACCATGTTCCCTGCGATAACCTTCTGACAGAGTATGGAAAAGAAAAGATTTTCTTTTTGCCCAAACAGTCTAATCTGTAATGTTCTAATTTTAATAAGATTAACCATTTTTACAACTTTTTGAAGAATTTGTTTGAAAATTTTCGGCTTATTTTTTTGTGGTAAGAGCATGTCTGTGAAGGAAGCAGTGCATCCATTCCACCCTTTGTGTAAGACAATCTTATAATTTTTTCAGAAATCCACTGTTTTTTCCTGTTCTCATCTTTGTACCATCACTACATACATTAATATATTTTAACCGTTGTGTGTTATAATTTTTCGTAGCTTCATAAAAAACATCAAGAAAACAATCTCCTGTTGCATGACCACATATTGATTTACAAAACAACATACTTTCTTTGATTGATCTTCCCTATAGCATTCATATCATGAATTCTATATGCATATCTTATTTATTAAAGCATAAGAACTGAAAAATGTTTTCTGTTGATTCATCAAATTGAATACTAAAAAATTCACTTTAACTCGCTAAATTATCTGATCGTGAACATTGGCAGCCATGTCATTAATTCAGCTTGATACTGTGTTGTTAGAAAGGGGAATGTTTTTTTCAGTTTTTTGCTTCTTCCTTGCCCATTAAAACACTGACCACATCAGTTGCAACAGGCAGTATAATGTTTTCTGCAGTTCTATGAGGTTTGGACTTTTAGCTACTACTCAATTAAGCTGCTTCAAATTCACTTGTATCAATATAGATTGATTTACAAATAGAAGCTTATTGATTTCTCAAAGTGTAATTTTTTTTTTCAAAAAATTAAAACTGGGTTGGCTTTTATGATCTGGATGTTTAGTTTACAAGTTCAAATAATTTTGATGGCTTCATGCTTTCATAGGAGACGACTTGAAAGAAAGCAATGCAACAACATTTTGTGGCTTTCTGTCCAATGAAGTAAAACCTAATTTAAATAAGTGTCATTGTACAATCTTGTCATTTACACAGTTACAACATTTGACTGTACACTAAAAAAGTGAAACCTTAATTAAATTTCAATGTAAATACACTTTTAAGACTTAATTAAATGCACCAGCCACATGCTTTGCATTCAAAACTAAACTGACATTCTGCAATTCCCTTATACTGCTGAGAGTACAATGTGTATGCTTTCACAGCTAATATTATGCAAGCAGACCAAATTACAAGGAGCATGTACACATCGAGTTGGAACCAGTAAATTGCTCATATTTTTACACTTCATGCATGCATGTTCATACCTGTCCCTGGCAATGCAGCTAAATTGTTTTTAACTAGGTTTCATTGAGTTGTGGTTGGAAGTCATGAAATATTTATTATATATTTTTTTTTACTTTTTAGGAGTCATGGAACTAAACAGTTTGAGAATCACTGCTCTGTAAGATGTAGAGCTACATTGTTCCCTTTGTAAAATAACGTGAATATTATTATTCATTTATCAAAATCTAGTAAAATTCTATAAAGATATCAAATATTTTATAGAAAATATTACCATTTCACAGTTTTCATTGGTAGATAAATACTGTCGGCAATTGTTTGTAATAATTTCACTTTCTGCTTAATTTAAATTTTCTGTAAATTTCTAAGAATTGACTTTATTTTCATGATTTTTATTTTATATAAAGCTGATGAAACATAAAGCCAGAGATAAACTGTTATTTAAATAGTGTGTACTTAACAGCAAAACCTATTTTTAATGGAACTTGCAGAAGGAAATTATTTATCAGAGTTATTGAAATCTTAGCTATGTTCTCATTCAAAGTAGTGCTACTCATAAAAAACATTTTAGCCATAAAAAACGTTTTTTTGGTATTTATATGCAGGATCCTTTTTATAAAAAATAAGTAATAAAATAATGATGATAGCACAAAAAATTAAACTGGCTGTGTTCCTCTGTATATTTTAGTAAAGATTTCTGGGGGACAGGAATTAAAGCAAACAAAATTTGATATAATTCTCTTATAAAGTAGTTTTTGAGATTCTGTAGCCTGAGTGAAACCTATCCTGGTTGAACTGTTCAAATTCTTTGTTGGGACCTTTGATGAATTACATATTATGATGCAGAATAATAACACCCTTTCACCCTTTGCAAGCAGCCCAAATAATTTTTTTTTATTGATTTTTTAATCATTTCAATTATGTTATTTATTTCCTATTTTCCATGAATTGTGTAAGGAAAACCCGGCAAACGCTGTAGACATGATTTTTTTTTTAAGTGCCTGCTTAAAGTTTTTTGACTAATTAAATGAGTATGCATCCACTGTTTGGACACATTTTAACCATGATACTCTCCCAGTCACAGCTGTCTAAAAATATTCTTCATTATCTACATCAGTTAGTTTTGATATTTACCTAGCATGGAACTTAAACAGAACCTGGCAAGTCTTGTTCTGATTCTATAAAGTTGATTTCAAAGCACCATATCACATTTCATTAGTAACTTTTTGAAGTTCATCATTCATGATTGAGCATCGTTCTTTCCCTTTTTCATTTTACAAATTTCTAGCATCCTATTTCTCACAGTATTTCTAGAATTCCTCTCGCACTACTGTCTCTTATAAGTTATTACTAAAAATGTGACACGATTGTCATCTATCTCTGTAGTACCGCTTCCTTCTATTTGTCAAAAATCAAAATATACCATACATCTCATATCAGTTTAAGCAACTGCTATTTTATCAATGTTTCTCTGGCAACCATTTAATTTTCAATTACCAATTAAGAGTCGCAAATAACCATTATATATGTGCATTGAGGAAGATCAAAGATTTGAAACTGAAAGTAGTGATTTTTATGTAGTTTGATTACTGTCCTTGTAGAAGTCTTAACAAGAAACCTGTTGTTAATTTCAGTAATATTATTTATTACTTGGGAGCCTGTGCAAGTTGTTATGAAAGAGAATTCGTTTGGACCTTATGTTTACCAAAGGAAAATATAAGAAAATAATATCTTCAAAATTATAAAAATGATAGGAAGTAAGGATCTGATGTCATGTAGTTATGTCTGATATTTCACTCTCACTATTAATAATGTAAGCTTTCTTTTTTCTTACGTTATTATGTTAAAAATAAAATATCAGTTGTTTTTCCTCAATAATTTTAATGAGATATTAAGTAGAGTGAATTAAACACTGCATAAAAAGTAATTGATTGAAGAAAAAAAATATTTATGAACATAAGTGTCTGTTCAAGGTACTTTTTTTGTACATTTTTTAGACACAGCTAAAATCAGAAGAAGACTGTCTACCTACTTAGAAGTATTCCCCTCCTGAAGTGATCTAATGATTTGGATAACATTGCCACTCCTGGAAGTAATCCTGCTAGGTCTCTTGGGATTGTGTATAAGCTATCTGTGAATTTTTAAAAATCATCTTCGAACATCTCAAATCATCATTATTTGAAAGATGATTTAAGAGAAAATGGTTATCTTAAAACATATGTAGCAGTTTTCTATTTCTTGAACTGTAAAATGATCAGAACACATGATTTCATGAACATAAGCACGTGAGTTGTTTATACTGTTTGAAATGATGTTTACCTTTCACCATAAACTATTTTTATTGTTTATGTCTTTCTGAAAATGTTCCCTGACTTTGTTAAAAGTCAATTTAATGTTGATTTGCATTAATATCATGGCCACGTGAATATCACAGAACAACAGATTAGCATGAACACACAGGGTTATAGTTCAATGAATAACTGCACTACAATCATGGCATATAATTGCAGTATAGAATCATGGCACTGATTAGACATGATGAATTTCACTACCTGGTACCATTGACTGGACAACACTATAAATTTGTATCTGTGAACTACATAAAAAGTTCAGAAACGTATTGAAATTTAACAACAACTTAACCACCAAACACATCAACAAAAAAACCTAAAAAACTATACTGATAATAGACTATCATGGTATCCCGCTTCATCAGTCTGTACATAATTTTATAATTACATCAACAAATAACAAAAAAAAAATAGACTTAAAAATATAGAAAATAACACTTAACAACTACAAAATTTGTAACAACACAACTTCATTGTCATTACTGAAATGATGTAAATTTAAAATGTTATACATCGACGTTCATAAACATTGTTATCAAGTGCTACCTACTATTGGACCATTCTATTATTCTACTATACTGCTATCTACTATTCTACAGTTATAGAATTATAAACTGATTGATGATTATTAATAAATAATTTAATTTTATAAAAGTGTGAGCACATAGCGACTAAAAAATATTATAATAAAGATGTTAATGAATTAATCAATAAATGTCAATTTAAACATAATAGAATGAAAAAATTATAGCACTAGAAGAGAAAAAACCGTATAATATACCATTGCGGTACAAATGGTAAACTCGGTTATAAAATTGTTTTGAAAATTAACAATAAAAAATACAGTAATTAATAAATCTTAATTGTATTATTAATAAGCTAGGCATTTTCTTGGAAAATAGATTGCAGAGAGCAAAATTATAAAAAATTCTGTACAGAAATGACAAAATTAAAAAAATAATGCTTTCAGGAACAATACAGCAAATAAAAACCTAATTACTCTGATTACATTATGGGAAATGAACACAAATTGTCAAGCACAGAAAACTTATACTAATGTTAGGAATCTTAAATTCAAAATTTAAGATTAGATTGGATTAACCGAATAATATATTTGATTTAAATTATTCAAATGTATATTTAAAATATATATTCAGATTATGGTTTTGGAAACATTAGTTTCATTATTTACTAATAGATTGTAATATTTTTGCAATAGTTCATTTTATAATAGTGACTGGAGATGATAAACATATATCTCCAAATTTATAATATTCAGATACTAGATACTAAAAACAAGAAACAGTAAGTGAAAAGAATTATTTTTGGTAGATGTGTTTGTGTGTACGTGTGTGATCATATTTATATATATGCTTGCTTTTGTGTATTTATCCAATGTTTTGCTGTTTCAGGAACTTACAGGCAGCTGTTTGTTCGTATTTTGATTTTGAATCTCCATTTAAATTGCCTTCTATGATGTTAGTGCGTGATGAAATTAGTGATGAAAGTCTTACCTTCCCTCCATTAACTAAGTAAGTTGTTGTGTGCAAATATTGATTTTTATGTATATGCAGGTTTTTTTTTTTTTTGTATAAACATTTGTGCTGTTGTTATCCATCCCTTGTTGTGTACATTAATCTTTTAAATATCTTATCTAATTATAATAAAATCAAAAGCTCAGATCTTTTAGATCCAATTGATAAGATCTTTTTATACCAAATTTTTTATTGACACTTCTTACTTATGTTTCTGTCCATTTTACAAAATGTTACTGAATTTTGATGGAGTGCCATTGTACATGAACCGCACATCGGCTCTTGCTCAAGGTGTATACAACAAATCTAGGGGTATTAGTTTAAAAAAAAATCTAAACTTTACTGTTTAAACACAATGGAAGGAAGTGTGCCCCTGCTAATTTTCCCTTAATTTTAATACTAAACTGTTCTTAATGACGAATAGGAATTTCCTTATATTTTATCCAAATGTCTTGTTACAATGATTTTTATACTCTATCTCAAATGGATTTCATTTTCACTTTGACTTCTCAATAGTCAGTCATCTGTAGAATTCTTTTCTATGTGGTAACCTGTTAGCAAACGGTTTTGTACCTCACTGTGATTGAAATGATGTGGTTGATGTTCATGAATTGTACTCCATATCTTCGTGCAGTTTTCTTTTTTGCATAGGAGATTTTTCAGGTGCTTGTCGCTAGATGTTCTCCAAGATTTTCAAAAATTTGTCAACTGAATGTTTTTCAACATTGAGATATGGACAGATCTTTTTTGTTGGAGAGATTACCAGCTTGTCCTAAATGAAGATAAATAGCATCAAATCAGAAATCTTCTGAAGATTTTTTTTTTTTGTTAAGCCACCTTGCTCCAACAGAATTTCTCTAAGTTCTTCTATGCGTTAAATTGATATCCACACCTTCGTTGTTAAAAGTCAGCATTATTTGAAAAAACTTGGAAATTCAGTCAGTATTACCAGTTGTAAAGATTAGCTGTTTTTGTTTTCTGTATTAAAGAAAGTGAGCAGCAGTGCTGTAAAAATACAGAAGAAAAGTGTGATTGTTATACCTTAGTTTAATAAAAGTTTCTTTCCTTTGTTAGAGGTTATATTATTAGAAAGTTAGGAATAAAATAATATGTCATCATTGTCAAAATATATTTTTATATTTAAGCCTAAAAAATTACTTTTTAAATTACAGCAACTAGTATTTATTTATTTATCATTCACATTATATAGATAGTTTTTCGCATTTTTATTGATGTAAATGTCTGCCGAGGCATTTGCATTGGTGGCATCCTGACTGAAGCCTGGCTGATGACTATGAGATGTAATCAGTTAGAAAGTCTAAAGACGACATCTGGTAAAGCCCCTCAAGGCTCAGAATAGAAGAGGGTGATGTGGCGACTGGAATCACCACAAAGTGGTGGGTGTCTTCCCTTGCGGGGTTGGGATGTTACCTAATAAAATATAACTTGATTAAACTGATAGTTATTAAGACTGTTCATTCAGAAATTGAATGGATTGTGATTTTGGAATTTTGAAAAGTAAAAAAAAAGAGATTAATTTGTTTCACAGAGAAATTTAAATTTAATTTATGTTTAAAAAGGCAGACAGGCATTTTTAGATATGTTAAATGGAATTTTGTTTACCGCTTTCTGAAGTAGTGCTGTTTGTTTGTCATTCTTTGTTCGTACCTTACTTTATTAATGAGAGAAAGAAAAATGGAAGTAGTTGTATATGTAAGCATGTATTGTACTTTTGGTTTCATTTGAGTTGAAAGTCATTTTACTTTCGGCACCATTATTATGATAAATTATATTAAAATAAAGAAATATATTTTATCTTCAGTATCACGGTCCCCGTATTCACATTTTATTGACACGTAAAAATGTATGAAACAAAGACGAGGAATTATGCAAATTGTGAAATGTTTTCTACTTTTATAATTTTGCATTTTAAGTAGTGTTGTTTTGTTACCTGTAGATTCAGTAAAATTTGGACAGTACAGAATAGCGGTGATGAAAATTGGCCTATCGGTTGTTGCCTACAATTTGCCGGTGGGGATCGTATGTCGACTTGTGAAAGAATACCGGCACCGGCATTAGGTGCACATTGTACAGCTCACCTTGCAGTGGAACTTACTACACCCGATAGACCAGGAGTTTATCAAAGCAAATGGCGTATGGTTACACCTACCGGTTCATATTTTGGAGGTGCGATTAATTTCTTTTTATTATTACTTTCATATTTATTGTTTATTTGTTAATTATAATTACTGACATGTATGTAAATTAAGATACATATTGAAAGATAATTAAGATACATATCAATGAAAAATCTGATATTTAGATAAAAACTGACCGACTTCTTCTGGCGACCGATTGATTTATAGAACCTCTGAGACTAACAATTTTCATTGCATTAAAGAGGCTACAACTTTTTCCATGCTACAGAAGAACACAGTTACTTCATTTCCAGTATATAAACTTGTACTAAATGTTTACATTATTTAAAAAAATTAATTAATATTTATTTATTTATTTAATATCAGTTTGTTGGCCAATAATAATCATTATGAAGAGTGAAATTTGTAACGTATAAAAATGTCTTCTCCGGCAGGGACTCAGGTCAGAACACCAGGATGAAAGACAAGAAATATTATCGCTTTGACATGATGGTCTGCTTATTCTTATCATTTTAAGAATATCAATATATTTTTATTAGTCTGTTTTGGTTATAGCTGTCTTAAGGTGAAGCACAGTACTTTTTTTGACGATGCTCATTGTTACATAACATCTAAAAACACACGTACAATGCGTATTTAAGACTTATAAAATTACAAACATGTATAATCACATTTATCTTATAACATGCAGTCATAAAGTTAACTTTTTTTGGTAAAAAAGTTGACATCATATCATAGCACTGTCATCTTTGATTACAGGGTTTGTTTATATGCTTTTGATGTCAACTGTGTTAAATGATGCTCTATATATATATATATATATATATATATATATGTATGTACATTTATTGTATTTTCTTAATCGGATAAATTGTTTAAATTAAAAATACGGTATTGTTTTATACAATATATATTTTAATATTAAAACCTGCACTAGTTTCACTTATAATCATATACTATTTGAAGTGTACACACCACTGATCTGAGGACTAGCCATCAGTTGTGCTTTGCTGACAAATAAGCAGCTTAATATACTTTTAGTAACTTAATATGAAACTTCATTATTTGTGCACAAAATGGATCGGTTATATTTAACTATCAAATTCATAAATAAAAATATATTTGCACCATTAACAGCTCTGTTTTCATTATTGGAACTTATTGCCTTAAAAGATGTGATTAACTTTGAACTATTTTGCATTTTAGAATTTTCTATGAGCGTTGTGGATTTTTGAAACAAAATGCCAGTTTTTACCACTAATAGTGTATGACACACTATAGAAAAATCTTGTTTACAAACTGAAAATTATGAAATCTGATTAACTAGCCTCCAAAAATAAAACTATGATTTTTTTTTTTTTTTATCTACTATTTCTAACACTTAGTTTGTTTTCTCTACCCTTACTAATATCTTTTAACTTTGAAATTCTTTTGCCACCGAAGAAAATATTTTGTCATTCACTATTAAAATGATGGATTTTTAACATAAAGTTCAATCTGACCTAGTTACACTGATTCGCAAAAAGAAAAAAAAATTAAAACTTTACAAAATATAATACTCAGACTATGGAAAACTGCAACGTAACTAAGAAACTAATATACACACAATAGAAAGAAATAATAACTGCTACTGTTCAACATTATTAGTTCCACTACATCCCAGATTACTTATAGATGCATGTAACTGCATATACAATGGCAGGGTATGCTGTTGCCAACTTTGATCGGGATAGATATACACTTCCATCCATCAATCTGAAATGTGGAACTACATCAGATGAGTGATCAGATCATCTCCAAATTGATTATCCAGATATGGAATATACATTTGTGTAGTAAAAACCTGGTTAGTATTTTTTAATTCTGTTCTTTCCTTCAAGCAATTTATTATATTAGTTTCAATGAGTTTGGACCTTGTTTTATCAGGATTCGGGTCAAATGCTGACCAAACCCTGATTATGGATAATCTGAATTATAAGATTACAAATTCTAATATTACAGAATTTGTAATATCACATCTTAAAAAGACCTGATTGTTTATAATATCAAACAAAGGTCAAAACCTTGTTTGTAAATATATATATGTATGTATGGGCCTCAAAATGATTTAAAAACTTGAGTATAAGTTTCATTGAATTTGGATATACTTTTGTTGAAGATCAAAAAGAGATACTGTTTAACTTTTAATGTTTAGTAATGATTTTAATTGAAGAAATGAATTTCCAATTCAGGGTATTAGCTAAACTTGTGAATTCTGAAAATTTGCAGGAGCTGAGTTGCAATCCTGGTAATGGATGCTGTCAGAAGGAGTTTGGTATCTGATACATTTTATTTTTTATTAAATAAGGATGAACAATTACAAATGGGTTGTTACTGCTCAAAATCTGTGACCATAAAAATCTTGTACTACAACTGAATTACTGAAACTATAATTTTTACAAAAATTTCCAGCAAAAAATGTTATAGAATAAAGACAGATCAAATTATAGAAGAATGCAGTACATACCAGACGAGAGCTAACTTAAAAGGATGAATTTGAGTACCTCATTATACTCTAATCATAGAAATTGTATTAAAGTAATTGTAAAAAATTTATGTTGCTATGGCATGAATCAACTTAATTCACAATTTAGCTAATAAAGAATTGGTTGATTGTATCAGTTGCAGTTGAATTGTAAGTGCAGTAAGAAACCTGTATAAAATTCATTTTATCATTTGCCAAAAAGAAAATGGATTGTAGCTTATTTATTGTTTATTATACCTTTTACAGATTGTGTTAGCGCACATTTCTGCCTATGATAAACCGTTATAAAATTGTTTAATCGACCGTTTAATGGTATTGTGTGATATCGAGATAAGTGAGAAGAAATTGTTTTTGGTTAAAAATTCTCAAAAAATTTAATAATGCATAAAATTTATTTTTTGGCTAAAGTTGTCTTAGATTTTTGTGAATATTTATTTATGTTTATTTATAGATATAATATGGATGATAGTAACAGTTACTGAGGAAAGTACAACTAGTGAATTAACACAACAGTTGTCGCATTTGACTGCTCTCGGTTCACCTCCTTCACAGCTAGCAGATTCTTCTAGACTTAATAACCCATTTGGAATGTCCAGTCATTTACATTATCAGGTGAAATTGCATTTATATTTATAATCGCATAACTCTATTTTATCAATCTTATTGATTAAAAATAATTAGTTTTGTTTTTTTTTTCTCTGTTGAGGCACTATATATACTATATCATATCACTCTATGTTGTTTCAAAAGGAAGGGGGTTATTAGTTTTTCCTTTATGCTATCTTTACTATGACTGTCATGCAAGTTAAGTAAATGAAATACAAGATTAACTATTGGGTTACTTTCTGCGATAAATGCTGTTCACTATACAGCCTGCTCTAGAATGAATATTTTGAAGGCATCAAGAGCATATATGTTGATGTGCGACAGTATATCTGAACAGTGAAGAGTGCAATAGACAAGCAACCGCTTCTTCCCTTACTATTCGTAATAAGTCTGGATATTGATTATTCTTGATAATGGATATGCTGTTTTCAAGAGTGATTTGTAACCTGTGTTACGACTGGCGCTTAACTAATAAAAACATCAAGAGTAACTTAGAATAACTTAAAAATATCTCATTATTTTTATTTTCTCAGAAACCGATTTAGTCAAAAAGCAAAACTCGCGATACCTCGCTCTACATGTATTTTTTCTCGCTTTTCCCAATAAATAATTAGTTTCGGTAATAGTTCTGCAGATAGGTGTTTTAAGATGATTTAGGTGTATGTAGAGTTGCAGCTGTTATGTAATCATAAAATATGCATCATAATTTCTTTTCAAGTCATTTGAATAGAAGGCAATCTTGTCTTGCAGGAGCATTATATATAGGATGCGATATGTTCCTACAACGATCCTGATTTCCTGAAGCGCATGGTAACAGGTAATTGCATATTTTGGACATAGAAACCGAGTATCAATTGTTTCAATAATATGAGTTATTTTTATGAAGTGAAAAAATATCAACTTTGTGTGTGTGTGTGTCGATCTGTTCGTTATATGAATAAACAATTTAGATCCACAGTGCAAGGTGAAAAGATAAAGTTATTACGATTTGCTGATATAGTAATTCTAGCCGAGAGTAAAAAGGATTTAGAAGAAACAATGAACGGCATAGATGAAGTCCTACGCAAGAACTATCGCATGAAAATAAACAAGAACAAAACAAAAGTAATGAAATGTATTAGAAATAACAAAGATGGACCACTGAATGTGAAAATAGGAGGAGAAAAGATTATGGAGGTAGAAGAATTTTTTTATTTGGGAAGTAGAATTACTAAAGATGGACGAAGCAGGAACGATATAAAATGCCGAATAGCACAAGCTAAACGTGCCTTCAGTAAGAAATATAATTTGTTTACATCAAAAATTAATTTAAATGTCAGGAAAAGATTTTTGTAAGTGTATGTTTGGAGTTTCGCTTTATATGGAAGTGAAACTTGGACAATCGGAGTATCTGAGAAGAAAAGATTAGAAGCTTTTGAAATGTGGTGCTATAGGAGAATGTTAAAAATCAGATGGGTGGATAAAGTGACAAATGAAGAGGTATTGCGGCAAATAGATGAAGAAAGAAGCATTTTTTTAAATATAGTTAAAAGAAGAGACAGACTGATAGGCCACATACTAAGGCATCCTGGAATAGTCGCTTTAATATTGGAAGGACAGGTAGAAGGAAAAAATTGTATAGGCAGGCCACGTTTGGAATATGTAAAACAAATTGTTAGGGATGTTGGATGTAGAGGGTATACTGAAATGAAACGACTAGCACTAGATAGGGAATCTTGGAGAGCTGCATCAAACCAGTCAAATGACTGAAGACAAAAAAAAGTTTCTAAAGAAAAAATAAGATCAGATTCTTTTTCATCCTATAAGTGACAGTAGTAAAGTATGTAGTACTTATTTATTGAACTTTTTTTTTGATTTGGTTATATTCATTTTAAAAGTGTACATAAATTAATGATATTTTCACGTCATTTTAAAGTAAATAATAAAACCAGATAAGTAAATAATTAGTAATAGTATGTTTCCTACATAAAGGAGATAGTATGAAGGTTTCCTGTAGTAGTCTTATACTATCTATCCTTGTCTTCATATGGCTTTAAACCATTGCAGGTACAAGTAACACACTCACAAGTCACTTTCTCTGAGGTTATTGATGTTTATTTACAGTATTCTCTACGGTGAACAGAATGTCACCTGCATTTTCATGGACTTTACATGCTAATATGCGACAGTATATTTGGCTCTATGAAGACGGCAACAGGAAACCACTTCACTCTTCTCATTTTCCCTATTAAATCTTGACATACAATCTTATTATTTTTGAAAATTGCTTTGCCATATAACTGAAAAAAGATTATTTTATATTTTTTGAGTACTTTTGAAATCTTTTATTATTATTATTATTATTATTGTTATTATATACTTTTTTTAAGTTTATTATAATTTATATCTCGGCTTATCTTTAATTAAAGTGTGTGCTAACATGTTGGAGAGAGAGCAACAAAAGGACAAATTGTTAGACTTTTAACATATACAGTTACATCAACTTCTGATGAAAGGTATATTAAATTAATGGGGGAAGGGGTGAATTTAAAAGAAATTTTGAAATGAGAAATTTTTTCAGTTAACTTTCTGATTCATCCTTACATGATGAATTATTGTGATAAGTATTGTTCTTTAATTATTAATTTTAATATTTGTCATTTTTATGATTTATAGGACTCTGTACAACATTTGCCACCTCCAGATGGTGAAAATAAAATGTGTTGACAAGTGATGAACAAAGGAAAGTAACACCAATTATTTTAGTATAATTATAATAATGACAAAGCTGATGATAAATAATATTTTATTATTATTATTATTATTTTATTTAATAATAGTAATAATTTTATTATTCTTTTTATTTATTTTTCTTTCACTGTCAGTTTAATAATTTGTTATTCTCTTTGTAATTTTTATTGTGGGATCTTTTATTGCATGAAAAATGTTCAGTATTGATATATAGATTTTTATGAATGTGCTAATATTTTTCAATTACTACAAACAAATTGAACAGAAAGTAGCAGTAATAAAAACAAAAAAAAAACTAGTTATTTGATTGTAGTTACAATGTTTATAATTTTATTTTATTATTGTAATAATTATATTATCAGTTTTATTGTAATTTAGTGAAATGACTTTGTAATATATAGATAAAAATCTTGTACTTTAATAAGTGTAATTCCAATTTATGTAATGCAGATTTCATTATTTATATATTAAATAACTTTTATTAAAACTGTGACCTCAAAAAGGTGTTGGTTTTTTTTAACAAAATAATTTATTTAATATTTTGTTAAATATTTTTTTTTGTATTTTGTTGGAGGACCTCCTTTTGAAGTGCTCAAACCAATTGGTAGCAATAATAGCATGACCCTAGTTGATGGGAGTAGTTTGATGTTGGAAAAGTTTGTGTATGGAGAGTTTAGTCGCTAGAACTACATAGAGTGTAGCTGTATAATTGTTATTATAAGATTTTATTTAATAAATACGCTTTTTTTATTTTGTTATGATAAATAAAAACCCATAAATTCTAATTGCAGTTGTAAAGAGAAAAGTGAGTGTAATTAAATATTGAATTTAAACAACACACACACACACATACACATTTCTTTTTTATTTAGGCCTTCAGTTGTGTTCAGTAGCAAGAGATTTTACTCTACACACTATACTTCAAAAGCTGCTGGAGAAAAAAATATGTGCATGATGCAAGTTCAGGAAACCTGGAGAATGAAAAATTATATAATTTCAGCAGCTTGTGTTTTTAAAAAAGCAATAAATAATTTTATTTACATTTTTTTTTTTGGTATTAAAGATGTTCTTTGAAACGTATGGATTTATACCTCACTACTTGTTATTCTGTGTTAATGTAGAACCTGTCTCATTTCTAGGTGGAATCTTTCTTCATTACTGTAATAGATTAATATCATATGCGGACCTAAACTGTTGAAACGGTAAAGCTTTATCTAATTCTTTAAGCTCTTAACAGCACTGATTTTTTAAGGTTGTAATTCTATGTATTGCTTTGGTTTTAAAATTACTGTTTTTAAAATCTGAGCCTAAGAAAGAAGATAGTTTAAACAATAATTTTCTGGAAGAATCCCACACTTATTTTTTTTAATGTTAATTTTGTTAGCACAAAAAACGATCTAAACATGTAACAACAAACAAAAGAAGACATTTGTAACAGTAGTAGTTGTAGGTGATGCTTTGCTTTGCAAACTATCACTGTTACAAATGCGATTGAGCAAATGTTTTATACTTGATTTACTGCAAGAGTACCAAGATACATATGCTGATAAAATTCTTGCTTCTGTATGTATTCATAGTGTTCTAAATAAAAACTAAAGGAACATACGACTTTTGGAAAAAATTCAATCATATCAACAGCAAACTAAAAATAATAATTTTCCTATATATATTAATCTGTTCAACCTAAGTTCAGAATTAATAAATAAAATAAAATAGGATGACACCTACCTTATTCCATACTTCATGCAAGAGTGCTTTTGCAAGTTACTCGTATAATCAGTTGCTCTATAAAATTTTTCTTTTTTTCAAATCATTTGTATCAAAATACATATTAAAATTGAAATTAAAAATCATCCTATACTATACTTAAGATTAAAATTGTTAAAATATCCTTTTCCAAATTTAAATCAAAACAGAAATAAAACTAACATTGTGTAGTGCAGAGGAATATGATTCTCGAAAGGATTGGCTTTAGAAAAATAATATAATATCACTATTGCAGACTAATGAGCTTGTGAGAAAGGTGCTGTAAACTTCAGTTGTATTGTAACAAGCATGAAACTGTTCATAAAATAATAATAGAGCTGTAAACCTCAATTGTATTATTACAAGCATGAAACTGTTCATAAACTAACAGAAGATCTTGCCTATATTACTCTTATTTTGTCATATTTACTGTAAATATCTTAGAAGTTCTAATATTATGCAGTGTTCTGTTATTACTGTGATACGACTAAATTATTTTATAAATCTACAATAGTTTGTAGTATAACATGACCTGGGCGTTAAAAATCAGCCACCACTTCAAAATTCCCTTTCAGTTTGTAATATCAATGAATAAAATAAAATAAACTGTTTTTGTATTAAGAAATAAAATTTTTGAATTTGTTTGCTTCTATATTTTTGTAATTTATTTATTTCAAAAATACTACTTTCTTTAGCAATCTTTGTTAACTATTTTCTGCTTCTCTTGTCAATAGTAAGGCTGTTTTTTGGAGTTATTCATAAAGCTGTTTGATATATCAGCAAGTATAATACTTATTTGAAATATTTTTCTTTTTGTTTAATGTATATTGTCTTTGATATTACTGGAAATTTAATCTTTTTGACTGTGTAATTACATATAAATGAAAAATGACAAAAAAACAACATTGTGTTAAATTAATAGTGCATCTCTAAAGGACAGTTTTTATTTATTTCTCATTCATGGAATTTCATTAAAGAATTTTTAATTTATTATTTATGTAAATAAATAATTTTATTAATCATTAATTTTATGTAATAAAAAATTCTCTACTAAAGAATATTTTAGAATTAAAAAAGTACTTGTCTATTAAATAATATTTTTTTTTGTCAAAAAAATTTAGTCCATTCTTGAATTGATTCAGAGTACATGCCATTCGGATCATCAGAATAACTTTACAAGCCTGCAATTTCTCATTTTTTTAAATTTATAGAGTATATATACTATATACACAAGGCAGATAGATGTATTGTAGGATTGTCACAAGGCAGGTAGGTAGGTGTCTTCCTCTGATGGGGTCAGGATGACCACACAATACAATTATATTCTAAGAAAAATCTCAATGAAGTAAAAAAATAACAGTTTAAATGTTTCAGTTGTAAATTCTACATAATTTCTTTTTATGAATTTCTAATATTTGTAATGCATCAGTCAGAATAGATGTTCTTAAAATGCGTATCAAATCTCATTTCAGCATCAAAATGTTAATTTCTGTAGTTAATTTTCAAAACGCAAAGTATTATCAGTTTATTCATTGTTTTCCATAATTCAATACACCATCATAATTTTTTATTCTATATATAAATTTTAGGTCATTAGTGAACAGAAATCATGAAAAATGTTGCGTTCATCATTATAAACAGTAGTGGAGATAATTGACCATGTTGTAAGTAATCGGAAGGTGCAGACTTAAAATCTTTAAACCATGACAGCACACCATTTTTCTGATAAAATATCAGCAATATTTAACTTCAAACAGGAGTTTTGTGTTTTACTCTATGAAAGGTTGTAATAAATTCAGATCTAATAACATCCATTTGAATATTATATTTTTAAGAGAAACACTTGTTCATATGAAATAATTACTCACTAGTAATTAATCTACTTGATTTAAATCAAGGAAATGTGTAATATTTTTTCTCTTTTATCGAATTAAGTTTAGAAGTGTAACGGTTAGAATATTAGATCTCCTATCTGTGACAAAAATATATCTGAAGCATGCTTCATGATGAACTTTTTTATATATTTAAAATGCATTCATAGATTTCCTTCTCACAATTAATAACAGTTCCTCATTCTGTGCTGAGAAAATATTTACAATATACCTTTACTTAAAATTTGGGTAATTTATTTTCTATTTATATAAATTTCTTGTTTAAGAATACCAAAAATTTATAAAACATGATATATCTACCGCAGCTTAAAGAACAAAATAGCAGAGCTGTTTGCACAGTTTGATTCTTTCACAAAAATTTTTATAATGGCTCCAGAACTGGTATAAACAGCAGGTCCAAGATTTTAATTCCTACAGTTTGGCCAGAATGGTTGAAGAAGGAACTTTTTACTACCAAATCAACTTTTAGTAAAATACAAAAAATTAGTAGTTTATTAGTAGTTGAATAATGTGATTTAGAAATGATTTCATTTAAATGAAATGAAATGACATTATTTAAATTAAATGAAGTACATGATTATTTTATAAGTATTAGCACAAATTGTATTTTTCTATTTCTATTACTGAAATAAAATAATAAGTATCGATTTTGTTGTAATAGTATATTCTAAACAGTCTAAATTACAGGGAATTTTTTCTTTCTTTATATACTTTTATTCTGTATTACCATTAACATTGCTAGTTACAAATAATGAAGTGTGTAGTTACGTTTTTAGAAAAATGTAATTTAAGAAATTCAGTACTGTGTTTTAATTATGTACATTTAACTTTATAATTATGTTGTTTTATTTTAATCATTATTATTATGATATTTAAAAAATATAAATATTTTTACTTTTATTGTTTATTTTTATTCACCCAAATAAAATGAGATCTGTAATTGTGCTTTACATATCAACATTTATTCCCTGTTTATATTTTGTCTAGCTGTAACATATACACTATGGTAGGTTTAAGACTAATCCATACAGTTATTTTTAGTAAAGGATGTAATTTTTAAAACAAACGATAAAAGTATAATTTAACTGATTGCTTTGATTGATACTTATTTGGTAACATATCAGATATTTGTTTAATCAGATGTATCATCCTCTGTGATGTCTTCCATGCTATTCAGTGAAAAACCTATTCTTAATTTGTGACTTAACTGCAGTTGTTATATTTCATCATCAGTGAGATCAGTTAAATTAACCGTACATAAAACTTCACTGTCAACAACGTAACTTCGTTTCGACTTTACTGAGTAATAACGCATGAATACTATTGTCTTTGTATGCTTTTGGTCAGGTATACTTCTCACATTCATTTAGGGTAACATTTATATTAGATATTTTTTAATTTTTAATGTAAATATAAAAGATTCTCATTTTGGTAAAGGATATAACTTTTTTTTTATTATTGTTGAAATTGTTAATGCCAATTTTGAAGTTAAAAATGATGTATATTATTAAATTGGGGTTATGTGGTAAATTGCATACCAGTCACAATATCATAAAAGAATCTATTTTCTTTTTCATGTTTTAAGAGTTGTTGGCAACTTTTCTGTACCTTTTCTTCCTCTGATATTTGCTGATCACAGATCTTTAAAAGAGTTTATTCAAAACTAATAGAATATAATAATAAACATCTTAGTATTAAATATAGAACATTTTAATATTATATAAAAATAGACCACATATTAATGTCAAATTTTATTCTGTTTATATTCTAAATTTATGTTCGTTTTTTAAATGATGTTCTTGTGTAATTGATTATTATTTTTTTAATCTATCAAAAACCAGTCTTTCATGGCAAGATTCACCTTAACTAAGATTGATTGTCTAGCCGGGTTAAGTTTGTGTAATTTTATTACCTGATGATTGGATGATTGCGATCAAATCTCTATGTTGTGTACGCCACTTCCTTTCTTTGCAGAACTCGAATAGAAACTAGTGATCTTAGTAGAAAAGATAATAATAATTATCTTAGTAATAACAATTGCCATCAAATTACCTTACCGTAACAGGTTATAAGTGAGCATGAATTTTATTAGTAGTGCAGTTGGAAGTTTACTATTGCAGATACATATGGCACAAAGATGTACTTAAGAGGTTACAGTAGCCGCTAATGTGTAGTTGTAAAAATCTGTGTTGTAAAGATGCATTTAGGAAATTGAACTGTCACACCTCATTGAAGTTAAACTGGTAGAGGACCAATTATATTTCAACAGCTCCTTTATATTATTTACTGGCCGCAGTTTCATAAACATTTAATTAATAGTGCATCTGGCCTGATGTTTCAGCTATAACATTCTAGAGATAGATTAATCAACTAAAACTTCTGTTATGCGAGTCCCTATCGTTGCATAAGATTAAATTCTTTTATGGTATTTCAGACAAAGGAATAGTTCTTTCTGTCAATTAGTCATTGTTTTTACTTCCTATTTATGTGTAGGGGAATTAAACCTTTTACTTTGAATATGGAGTAAGCATTTAACAAATATTTCTACCAGTATTTTAAAAGAAATCATATTTGCTATTATCACACAAGATTTAATTGATGCGTGCTTTAATAATGGAGTAAATTCAGTCGTCTTTTAATGCAAATTATTATTCTCTCCATAACAAATATTCAGCCCCTAATTTATAGAATTAAGATAATTTTTTTTATTTTCCATGTATCTAAAGTACTTCTCCAGGAATTACATTGATATATTTAGAGGATTATTGAAACAGGAAACCTGAAACTCTATATATGGACTGAGTTTTCGATCAGAATACTCAACACAGATACCATCTATAAATACTTTTTTGAAATTTTAATATTGCCTTTCCAATTCCAAAAAAGAAATAAAAATGATGATGACTGGTGTCAGGTGAAAAGAATAGATAGATGAATCTGGATGGGTTCACCAATGTTTCTTTTAAGAAATATGTAGCTATATATAAGAAATTAAAAAAAAAAAATTATTTAGCAGTATAAAAGTATAATAATAATAGAATTGAAGAATAAAATCAGGAATTCCTGGAGAATGGTGAGGGATCAGACAGTTATGCTGGACAGCATTAATGAATTTTTGGAACTCTTGCCTGTTGATGGTATAACTGGCACCCTTTTGCATTCTTTAAACCAACATTTTAGGAAGATATGTATTAATGTGACATCAGATATAAATAAGGCAAGTTCTCTATTAGATAATCTTCCCGCTACCAATATTTTCTTTGAGATCTTTAAAGAAGAATATCCTGTGACTGAAGTAATATCTATTATACAATCCTTAAAGTCATCAAACACATATGGCTGGGATGAGATTCCACCTTCTGTTTTGAGATCGTATTCTTTGATAGCTACGATATTGAGGTTCTGATTAACACAGGAGTCTTTCCAGATTTATTAAAATTTACTTATATGATTAAAGTGTTCAAAAAAGGTTCAAAATCTGATTTTAATAATCGCCAAATTGCAATTCTGCATTTCTCAGCTATGTTAATATGAAAATAATAGATTGTTGCATCATACCCAGTTTAACTTCTGTAATGGTAAAAATACTGTTAAAGTGGTAAATTAATTTTTAATAAAAATTGTTGATGCTCTTGGTGTCTTCTGTGGCTTATTAAAGGCGTCTGATTGTGTAAATCATGAGCTGCTGCTCTGGAAGCTTGAGTACTATAGTGTTTGTGAAGCTACCCTTACTCTGCTTAAGCCCTATTTAAAAAACAATAGACAGTGTTCATGTCTGTTATTAAACAGTAGTAGTACCTACAAGTTTGTACCTCATGGCGTTCCTCAGGTATCTATTCTCGGGCCAATGTTATTTCTGGTTTATGTATATGACCTGCCAAACTTGACGCATCTGTCAAGGCCGATTATGTTTGCTGTTGATACCCCATAGTGGCTTTTACAAACTTAAATTATTCTAATTTAGTGAGTATACTGATCTTTAACATGAATGAACAGTTTCTGGGTAATGGCTTACTACTTAATTCCAGTACAATACAAGCAAAATAAGGTTTCATCTGAATCATGGAACAATAAACTGATACTCCATTTATGATGTCTTGAAATTTTCTAGCTGTGCTGATTTTCTGGGTCTCACAATCGATGATGCCCATACCCAGAAGGGCCAGGTTCAGTCTCCATCTAAATTAAACTCTTCATTATGTATGACAAACAGGAAAACTCTGTTGGTGATGTATTATGCATATATATAATATACCACCACCAACAGAGCTGGTGCATTCCCTTTTAAATAAAGGAATTATTCTTTGGGGAAATTCTGTTGGTAGCAAAAAAATAAAATTCGCCTGATCTGTCAACTGAAACCTAGTGATTCTTGCAAGAGTTTTTTTAGATACCTTAAGCCTGTTCATTCTTCCACCCATTTATATTTTACAGATTACACTATTTATTGACAACGCTAGCAGAACTGAAACATAACTCTGACTTCATACTAAAGACAAAGATCTCCTACCCAAAGCACAGAACATCAACTTATGAATGTGTACCAAATCATCCTGATTTAATAAGCTGCAACCACAAATTAAAATTGAAGACAATCAGAAGGGAATTAGGAAGGGGCTTTGTGGTGGACAGGTGCTATTATTCAGTAAGCGAATATCTACTAATGAGCAGTAAAATTGTCAGTCTTCATTTTCCAAATACTCAAGGAAGGATAATAAATGTAAAATGTGTTAGATCTTGCGGAAATTAACTTTATTTGTTGCTTGTCGAGTATGTTTGGAAATAATGTGTGTTTTAACTGTAATTTTGGTATTAGTTTTTTGACATATGTGATGTTATGCGAAGATGTAAAATAAAATGGAATAAATAAATAAAATTTGAAAAATAGTTATTAAGATTTCTTAAAAAAGCATAATATATAAGCAAACGTGCAAAGCAGTTAATAAAATGATTGTCTAATGATACAGCCATTTTTCAGTTTTTGTTAGCGTCCCCATGAGCCTCTGCAGCTTTTCTTCCCACTATACACTGCAGAATACTTTACACTATACACATATACTACACCGAGAACACTTCACGAATTACTACATATACATTTACTCAACTACACTACAACATCCAACATAATTTTCTCTTTCATTTACACTTGGTGGTGTTGCGACATCTTATGAAACGCAACCGTAACCTAAGGTGGAAACTATCGTGCCGATGGGTAAATGGCTCTACGTAGTGAGTCTCAAACGATGTTCTCTGGGCACCAGAGCAAACCCAGTTGTATTCAGCTCTAACTCCAGTACGCGTGCGCTCTGCTGGAATGGTCTATTATATCGCTGGTTCTCGTGGGACCAAAATTTCAGTTCCTTCAGCAAATTCTATGATGGTTGGTGGTCCATCTGAAAAAACCACCAATTTCAGTCTAGTGAAAAGGCCTCGGTCAGCTTCGTCTGATAAGGATGTTCTTACTACAGCGGACGAAGATGGTGTCAGGTGTAAGAATGTTCGCTTTGTTGTTATTCAAAATAATCAGGAAGGTGGCTTCGTTCAAAAGTTCTCACCTTTCCTGATTTCCTGGTTCTCCTAGGAACATTAAGAAATTATGTGATGGAGCAATTCTGGTGGAAACATTTAACGATGAGCATAGTCGCTCCCTATTACGTCTCGCCAATATGGGCGGCATAAACATAAGTACGACAAGCCACAAGACCCTAAATACCAGCCAAGAAGTAATTTTTTGTCGTGACCTTCTGGAAATGAATTTAAGTGAAATTGCTGATGAACTTCGTACTCAAGGTGTTGTAGAAGTGAAACGGCAGAACGGAACAGAAGAACCGACACCGTCTCTTATACTGACATTCATTCTTCCTGTTCCACCAGAGAAGATTAAAGTGGGTTACCTCTCCGTTCGGGTACGCCCATTCATACCCAACCCACGGCGATGTTTCAGATGCCAAAAGTATGGTCACACTACATCTTGCTCGAGAACAGATCTGTGCTCGATGTGCTAATGAAGGTCACAATGACACTAACTGCGAGGAAAGTGACAAATGTGCGAACTGCAGTGGTTCACATACAGCCCGCTCCCGAGATTGCCCAACCTTTAAAGAAGAAAAGGCAATTCTCAAAATCTGTACTGAGCAGAAACTATCTTTCCTGGCTGTACGCAGGGAATATAGAAAGATAGTTAGCTCAAGTAACCTCGTCAAACCAGATATATATTTCGCCACTGTTACATCAAAACAAACTCTTTCAAATGTTCATAATCAGCAGTGCAGATCCTGCAATGAACTTAAGAAACTCGTTCAGATGCTTTCTGATCAAGTTACTTCGCTTACAGTCACTATTTCAGAGCTGACAAAGGTGAATAAAAAGTCCTACGTCGCAGTAAATGAATTCAACAGTGTGATCCATACGAAAGTTTCTGCTCCGGAAGTACTACTGGTACGAGCAGAGACTATCACAGCTGGCAGTAAGCCAACTAATAAGCTCCCCGTAAAGGGAATCCATCAGCCCCATATACTGGAAGATATGGTTGACAAACCAACCCACCCAAAGGCGTCGGAGTTATTTAAAATAAAGAATACGAAAAAGAAAATCCAAATCACATACAGCTAAATTTTATATGGTTTCCTAAGTATATGTATATTTTTTTAATTTCTTTATATTTTTTTCCCTTATGAACATTATTCAGTGGAATGTAGAGGTCTTCGGTCCCGCATAGTAGATTTTTGGTAATGTAATAATTTATTTGCTAACTTGGCAGATTTAAGTGCTTTAAATTTAGAATTTAATAATGTATTTTTACAGTTAGTAAATGTTTATTTTTAGTTCTTTTTTTTTATTTATTTTTATTCTTTTGGGTGTTGCTTTTTTTACTTTATTTGAGCAGAGGGTCTTAGGTTATATTCAATTTCGCAGGGGTCCTACCAGGGTGGGTTTATTTGGTTTATTACAGCCTCTTAGAGATGCTTTAAAGTTATTTAGAAGGGAGTTTTATTTTCTTGTTTTTGGGAATTATTTGATTTATTTTTTGTTCATATTTTAGGCCTTTCTGTTTCTTTAATTTTTTGATTGATATTTCCTTTTAGTTTTAATTTTGTTGGGTTTACTTCTTATTTTTTTTTTTTTTGTTGTTCTGGGTTGGGGGTTTATTTTATTATAATTGCTGGTTGATCTTCTAATTCGGTTTATTCTTTATTGGGTTGTATACATAGAATTTCTCTAAGTATTTCTAATGAAGTTGTTTTTTTTTTGGGTTATTTTTTGTTTTATCTTATATTGTGAGTCTTTTAATTTAAATTATTTTTGTTATTTTCAGTTGGATATTTGATTTGTTTTTTTATTTTCCTTTATTTATGATTTTTCTTTCTTGTATTTTGGCTGAGACTAATCGTTCTCCATTTGATTTTTCTGAGGGTGAGTCAGAGTTAGTTTCTGGATTTAATGTTGAGTATAGATCTTTTAGATTTTCTTTATTTTTTTTGTCTGAGTATAGAAATATAATGTTTATAAGATTTTTTACTTGCTTAGTTTTTTTGGGAGGTGATTGTATAATTTTTTTTTTGTTAAGGTTATTTTTATTATTTATTTTTTGTGTGGGTTCGTGGGTCTTTTTCTCGTTATCGTTATGAAAGGTTAATATATTTATGTTGAAGGAGATATTTACCTATTACTTAAAATTATATTTTTTTTAGGGTTTTTTGTTTTTCATTATTTTAAGGTGATTTAAAAGTTAATAGTATTTTATACTTTTATCTAATTTCAAGTTATGTTGCTTTAAGCTTATTAACTTACATTTATCTCATAGTTTTGTTATTAATGGATTAATAATAAAAAATGAAAAGTAAATTGTTGTTAGGATTTGTCCTGTGATGATATATGGTTCTTCTACTGGCCGTGCACCAATTCATGTAAGTAGAATAAATGTATTAATTATTGTTCAAAATATAATTTTATTCATTGGGTAAAATGATCTTGTTTGAAATTTTTTTTATTGAAAATGGTTGTGATATAATGATTATAATTGTTATAATTAGTGCTATTACTCTTCCTAACTTTCTTGGGATTGATCGTAGAATTGCATATGCAAAAAGGAAGTATCATTCTGGTTGAATATGGGGGGGGGGGAGTTCTGAGGGGGTTAGCTGGTGTAAAATTTTCTGGATCTATAGTAAGGAATGGATTTATGTTGATTGTTGTTATAAAAATTATTATTGTTATTGATATTCCTATAATATCTTTGGTTGTAAAGTATGGATGGAATGGGATTTTATAGATGTTGTTTTTTATACCTAATGGGTTCAACAACCCTGATTCATGAAGAAATGTTAGATGTAATATTACTATTATTGATAGGATGAAAGGTATAATGAAGTGGAATGTAAAAAATAGATTTAGTGTAGAGTTATCTACTGCGAAACCTCCTCATACTCATTGTACTAATATTTCTCCTATATACGGAATAGCTGAAATTAAATTTGTAATTTCTGTTGCCCCTCAAAATGATATTTGTCCTCATGGTAGTACATATCCTATAGATGCTGTTGCTATTAATGTTAATATAATTATTGATCCAGATATTCATGTTTTTTTTAGTTTAAATGATCCATAATATATTCCCCGTCCTGTATGTATAAAGATTAAAATAAAGAATAGTGATGCTCTGTTTGCGAATTATTCATCCATAATTCACTTCTCATACTCTGAATAATTCTTTTAAATGCTGTCAATTCTTGGCGAGTAATGTATTGCTAAAAATAATTCTGAAATGATTTGAATTATCAAGCATATACCTAGCAGTGAACCAAAATTTCATCATAGTGAAATATTTGAGGGTCTTGGCAGGTCAATTAAAAAGGAATTTAGTGGTCTTGATTTTCGTAATGGTTTAAACATAAGTTTTTTTTAATGGTCCTTCGAATGTTCTTGCAATATTATTTACTGAAATTATTGTGATAATTAAAATTGTTATTATTGTAAGTGTGATATTTATTTTATAAATTCTAAAAAATTTTCTTGTTGATTTTTCTTCAGTTAGTTCGGTTATTATTTCTTTTGTTTCATTTAGTTTAATTATTGTTTCTATGGCTGGATCTAATTTATTTACTAATATTGTTATTAATATTGAGGTTGTTCAGATAATCAGTAATTTTGTTCTTGGTTTAAATTTTTCATTTGATGCAATTCTTGATATGTATATAAATATAATTATTAGTCCTCCTACTGTTGTTAAGAATATAATATATAAGTATCATGATGATTTAATTAGTATTGAGTGATTTCTACTTATTAAGGCTGTTTAAAAATTAATATTGATCCTAGTGATATAGGGTGTTTTAGTATTGGGGATAAAATAATATTTGATATAATTATATATTTTGTTAAATTCAGTAAGTATTTTAATATAAAATATTAGTTTTGGATACTAAAGATGATTTTTTCTTTACTGATTTTGTTTAGATAAATTTATTTTAAATTATGATTTACAAAATCATTGTTTTTAAACTATCTTAAACTTTTACTTATGATAATTACTTATTTTTTGGTTATTTTTTTAGATTAATTATGTTTTTATTTATTCGTAAGCATTTTCTTTTGTGTCTTTTAGGTCTTGAATATTTGTTACTTTCTTTCTTTTTTATTTTTAGGTTTATAGGTTATTTTAATTTTGATTATTATTTTTTGATTATTTATTTAGTATTTGGTGGGATGGTGTTTTAGGGTTATCTTTACTTGTATTTTTGATTCGTAATTCTAGAAGAGATTATTTAGATAGATTATCTTTATGTTAAAATTTATTTTTTTTTTTGTTTTCTTTAATCCTTTTTTGTATATTAAGTACATTTAGTGGGTTTATTTTTTGTTTCTGTTTCTTATTTTTTTATAATTTTTAGGGTATCATATATTTTTTGTTGCTTGAGTATTTGAATTTTTATTGTTGTTTTATTATCTGTTTATTTGCATTATTATTTTGATTTTTTATTTTGATTTTTTATTATTTTAAAAATATAAGTCTTACTTATATTTTTTGTTTTCATTTTAAATTGTTTTTTTTATAGTTTTGGATTTTATTGTTATTGATTTTTTTATTTTTTGAGTGTAGATTAATTCCTTTATTTGTATTAATTTTTGGATGAGGGTATCAGCCTGAACGGTTAAGAGCCGGATTTTTTAAAAATTTTTATACTCTTTTTGGTTCTTTTCCCTTTTTGTTTAGAATCTTTTATTTAAATAGTTTTTATGGTTATTTTAATTATTTATTTTTTGATTTTCTTTTAAATAATTATTTAATGTTTATTATTTTATTTTTTAGTAAGGTTTCCTTTATTTGGATTTCATTTGTGATTGCCCAGGGCTCATGTAGAGGCTCCTACTTCAGGTTCTATAATTTTAGCTGGTATTATGCTAAAGCTTGGAGGATATGGCTTTATTCGTTGTTTGGGTTATATTTATTATTTTTTATTTGATTATGGTTATTTTTTTATTAGTATTTGTTTGTTCGGTTGTTTTTATATTAGAATATTTTGTATAGTTCAGAGAGATTTAAAAGTTCTTGTTGCATATTCTTCCGTTTGTAACATAAGTTTAGTTATTTGTGGTTTATTTACTATAACTGGTTTAGGGTTTGTTGGTTCATTATCTTTTATGGTTGCTCATGCTTTGTTTCTTCGGGTCTTTTTTATTTAATTGGTGTTGTTTATGATCGGTTGGGAAGTCGTAGATTTTTTATTGTTAGGGGTTTGCTTAATTATTTACCTTCACTTAGCTTTTTTTGATTTTTGTTTTGTGTTATGAATATGTCTTGTGCTCCTAGATTAAATTTATTTTCTGAGATTTATTTAATTATTTCTATTTTGAGATGGTGATTTTTTCAATTATTTTTTTTCTGCTTGTTATAGAGTAATAATTTTTTCTTTAACTCAGCATGGTTTGTATTCAGGTGATTTAATTTTATTAATTCTTGATGTGTTCGTGAATTTTATGTTTTACTTCTTCATTGTTTTCCTATTTTTTTTAATAATATTTGATTTGTTTTTTTTTATTTGCTTATTTATTTAAATTAAACATTTTTATTTGTGATATCAAAGATCGTTTTGAGGATAGGCTATGTTTTTTTGTTATAATCTCTTTTTTTTGGTATTTATTTATTTGAATATGATTTTGTTTTTTTTTTTTTGAGAGGTTATTTTTTTCTAATTCTTTTTCTATGAGTTTATTTTTATTTTTTTGATTGGATTTCTTGTTTTTTTTATATCTTTTGTTTTTTTAACTAGAGGTTGTGTTTTGTTTTATAGACTTGGCTATATGTCAGGTGACTTAAATTTAGTTCGGTTTTATTATTTGGTTTTTTTTTTTATTTTAATACTGATTTTATTTGTTTATTATTAGGCTGAGATGGCATTGGATTAATTTCTTATTGTTTAGTTATTTATTATCAGAATAGAGTTTCTTTATATTCTGGTCTTATTACTTTAATAATAAATCGTGTAGGTAATGTATTTTTAATTTTATGTGTCGGTTTATTTATTAATTTCGGTTCTTTTCATTATATTTTTTATATTTATTTTTTTAATGATGATTTTATTTATTTAGTTTTGTTTGCTTCTTTTTACTAAAAGTGCTCAATTTCCTTTTTCTGTTTGGCTACTTCTGCTATAGCTGCTCCGACTCCCGTATCTTCTTTGGTTCATTCTTCTACTTTAGTAACTTCTGGTGTTTATCTTATTATTCAATTTAATTATTTTATTTATTTTTGTGATACTTATTTTTTTCCTTAGTTACTATAATTTTATCTGGCTTTGCTGCTTGTTTAGAAAATGATTTAAAGAGGATTATTGGTTGGTTTTTCTACTCTTAGACAGTTAGGATTTATATTTTTCATTCTTTCTCTTCGGTCTTTATCTCTTTGCTTTATTCATTTATTAATTCATGCTATTTTTAAGTCGTTACTTTTTTTGTGTTCTGGTATTTTTATTCATTGTTTTTTTGGGAGTCAAGATATTCGGTTTATAGGTGGTATTTCCAAGCAATGTCCTTATGTAAGTGTAGCATTTTTTGTTTCTTTAATTTGTTTATGTGGGTTTCCTTTTTTTCTGGATTTTACTTGAGGGATTTTATTTTGGAGTTTTTTTTATGTTTTTTATTTTTATTTTTTATTTTTTTTGTCGGGGTTACTTTTATTTATAGTTTACGTTTAATTTATTATTTATTTTCTTGTAATTCTTTTTTTTCCTTGTATTAATTTTTCTTACAGTTTTTATATAAATTTCTCTTCTTTTTTTTGTATTTTTCTTGTTTATTTGTGGGTTCTTTTATATTTTGATTGTTTGAGGATGATTTTTTTTATTTTGCCTTTTGATTTTAGGTTAATTCCTTTATTTTTATTTTTTGATGTTTTTAGTTTTTTTTATTTTTATTTTGGTTTGATTTATTTTTATTTTTTTAGTAATATATGATTTTTGAATTTTTATTCTTCTGGTTTTTTTTTTAATTGATTTTTTATATTTTATTATTTTAGATATGGATTAGTTGATAGTGGTTGATTAGAATATTTTGTTTCAGAGGGTTTAATTGGACTTTTAAAATGGTTAGGTTTTTTTTTTGATAGGTGTACTTTAAATATTCTTAGGATTTTTTTTTTCTCTCTCTGTTCGGGTAGCTTAATTAAAAGCTTAACATTGAAATTGTTATTATGAATTGGACATTTACAAAATTTATTTATTTATACATTGAAAGTGTATTGTTTTTTTTAAACTATATAAATAAGAATAAAGTGGTTTCACTTGAAAGGTAGTTAGCGGCTCCTTTACTTTTTATTCTTTTAACTGGATATTATCAATTTTTTTCATTAACAGTGAATAGCTTTTATTTTAGCTTCAGTTAATTTGAGTATGAGGGTTATCCTTAATATTAAGTCAAAATTAATTGTAATCTTACTTCTTTACTCTAAGAGAAATTGATCTTTCAATATTTTTTATTTGCAAAGTAAATGTTATGTTTAACTATTCTCCTTATTTTCTTCATTCTAGTATTCCTATTTTTCATTCGTGTATTAGTCCTATGATAAGAATTGTAATTGCGATTGTTGATGAAATGAATCATTCATTTATGTGTATTATTGTTTTTGTTGAAAATATTGGTATAATTATTGAGATTTCGATGTCAAAGAGTAGGAAGGTGGTTGCAATTAAGAAGAAGTGGGTAGAGAAAGATTTTCGTGTTGATGATATTTTAGAGAATCCACATTCAAATGGTGAATTTTTGTCTCGTCTTTTTTTTTTTTTTGAAATTAATATTGTGACAATTATGATTATAATGATGATTAAGCTTAGTGATATTATTGTTAAAGTAATTTTAATTTTATTAATCTATTAGTTGGAGGTTAATTATACTTTTTGTACTAAAAAGATTTAATTTTTATTTTCCTCACCAGTAGATTGTGATAGGTAAAGGAATAATCAGATTACATCTACAAAATGGCAGTACCAGATTGCGACTTTTAAGTCCTATATGATGAGTAGCTGAAAAGTGTATTTTTGTACATCGTGCTAATGAAATTATAAGAAATGTTGTTCCTACAATTATGTGAATGCCATGGAATCCTGTTGTTAAGAAGAATGATGACCCATAAATTGAGTCTGCTATTGTGAATGTTGATTGTTGGTATTCTCATTTTTGTAAGATTGTAAAATATAGTCCTCCTACCATGATTGTTAATATTAGTGACTTGTTTGATATGGATAGTTTATTTGACAAGATTCTGTGGTGGGCTCATGTTACTGTAATTCCTGATGAGATTAGAATAATTGTGTTTAAAAGTGGAATTTCTATTGGATTAAATGGTTTAATTGACTTTGGTGGTCAATTTATTCCAATTTCGATTGATGGGCTAAACTTAAATGGAAAAATATTCAGAAGAATGATAGGAAAAATATTATTTCTGAGATAATGAATATAATTGTTCCTATTTTTATTAGTGATTTTACTTTATTTGTATGATTTCCTTGGAATGTTGCATCTCGGGTGATATCTCGTCATCACATTATTATGGATAGTGTTGATATAATTATACCTATTACTATTAGGTCATATTCTTTTGTTTGAGTTCATTTTACAGTTCCTGTTAATATTGTTATTACATTTATTGATAAAGTAATTGGTCATGATCTTTTTGAAACTATGTGAAATGGATGAGTTTTTTTCATAGGGTACTTCTCTAGAGTAAAGTGTTACAAGCGTTGCAAAGCCATAAGCTTGGATCACATTCTACGAGTCGGAGCGTGGAATGTTAGAAGCTTGAAAAAGGTTGGTAGGCTAGAAAATTTAAAAAGGGAAATGGGTAGGATGAAGGTGGATATAGTAGGAATTAGTGAGGTTTGGTGGGAAGAGGAAGGCGACTTTTGGACAGGTAATATTAGAGTAATTAACTCAGCGTCAAATAATGGGCAGGCAGGAGTAGGTTTCGTGATGAACAAGAAGTTAGGGAGGAGAGTGGAGTATTTCAAGACGCATAGCGATAGAATCATTGTAATAAGGATAAAATCAAAACCTAAACCGACAACGATTGTTAACGTCTATATGCCTACAAGCGCCCATGATGATGATGAGGTAGAGTATGTATACGAAGAGATTGATGAAGCAATTAAACACATAAAAGGAGATGAAAATTTAATAATAGTTGGAGATTGGAATGCAAGCATTGGAAAAGGCAAGGAAGGAAATATAGTGGGTGAATACGGGCTGGGCAAAAGGAATGAAGGAGGGGACCGACTTATAGAGTTTTGCACGAAGTATAATTTAGTAATTGCCAACACCCAATTTAAAAATCATAATAGAAGAATATACACTTGGAAAAAGCCAGGCGATACTGCAAGGTATCAGATAGATTATATCATGGTTAAGCAAAGATTTAGAAATTAACTCGTTGACTGCAAAACTTACCCTGGAGCAGACATTGATAGCGACCATAATTTGGTGATAATGAAATGTAGATTGGGGTTTAAAAACCTGAGGAAAAGGTGTCAGATGAATAGGTGGAATATAGAGAAGCTTGAGGAAGAGGAGGTAAAGAAGATTTTTGAGGAGGACATCGCAAGAGGTCTGAGTAAAAAAGATAAGGTAGTAAATGTAGAAGAAGAATGGGAGAATGTTAAAAAGGAAATTCTTAAATCAGCAGAAGCAAACTTAGGCGGAATAAAGAGAACTGGTAGAAAACCTTGGGTTTCAGACGATATATTGCAGCTGATAGATGAACGTAGAAAATATAAGAATGCTAGTGATGAAGAAAGTAAAAGGAACTATCGGGAATTAAGAAATGCTATAAACAGGAAGTGCAAACTGGCGAAAGAAGAGTGGATTAAAGAAAAGTGTTCAGAAGTGGAAAGAGAAATGAACATTGGTAAAATAGACGGAGCATACAGGAAAGTTAAGGAATATTTTGGGGTACATAAATTAAAATCTAATAATGTGTTAAACAAAGATGGTACACCAATATATAATACGAAAGGTAAAGTCGATAGATGGGTGGAATATATTGAAGAGTTATACGGAGGAAATGAATTAGAAAATGGTGTTATAGAGGAAGAAGAGGAAGTTGAGGAGGATGAAATGGGAGAAACAATACTGAGATCTGAATTTAAGAGAGCATCAAAAGAATTTAAGAGAGCACTAAATGGCAGAAAGGCTCCTGGAATAGACGGAATACCTGTAGAATTACTGCGCAGTGCAGGTGAGGAAGAGATTGATAGATTATACAAACTGTGTGTAATATTTATGAAAAAGGGGAATTTCCGTCAGACTTCAAAAAAAGTGTTATAGTAGTGATACCAAAGAAAGCAGGGCAGATAAATGTGAAGAATACAGAACAATTAGTTTAACTAGTCATGCATCAAAAATCTTAACTAGAATTCTATACAGAAGAATTGAGAGGAGAGTGGAGGAAGTGTTAGGAGAAGACCAATTTGGTTTCAGGAAAAGTATAGGAACAAGGGAAGCAATTTTAGGCCTCAGATTAATAGTAGAAGGAAGATTAAAGAAAAACAAACCAACATACTTGGCGTTTATAGACCTAGAAAAGGCATTCGATAACGTAGACTGGAATAAAATTTTCAGCATTTTAAAAAAATTAGGGTTCAAATACAGAGATAGAAGAACAATTGCTAACATGTACAGGAACCAAACAGCAACAGTAACAATTGAAGAACATAAGAAAGAAGCCGTAATAAGAAAGGGAGTCCGACAAGGATGTTCCCTATCTCCGTTACTTTTTAATCTTTACATGGAACTAGCAGTTAATGATGTTAAAGAACAATTTAGATTCGGAGTAACAGTACAAGGTGAAAAGATAAAGATGCTACGATTTGCTGATGATATAGTAATTCTAGCCGAGAGTAAAAAGGATTTAGAAGAAACTATGAACGGCATAGATGAAGTCCTACGCAAGAACTATCGCATGAAAATAAACAAGAACAAAACAAAAGTAATGAAATGTAGTAGAAATAACAAAGATGGACCACTAAATGTGAAAATAGGAGGAGAAAAGATTATGGAGGTAGAAGAATTTTGTTATTTGGGAGGTAGAATTACTAAAGATGGACGAAGCAGGAGCGATATAAAATGCCGAATAGCACAAGCTAAACGAGTCTTCAGTAAGAGATATAATTTGTTTACATCAAAAATTAATTTAAATGTCAGGAAAAGATTTTTGAAAGTGTATGTTTGGAGTGTCGCTTTATATGGAAGTGAAACTTGGACAATCGGAGTATCTGAGAAGAAAAGATTAGAAGCTTTTGAAATGTGGTGCTATAGGAGAATGTTAAAAATCAGATGGGTGGATAAAGTGACAAATGAAGAGGTATTGCGGCAAATAGATGAAGAAGAAGCATTTTTTTAAAATATAGTTAAAAGAAGAGACAGACTTATAGGCCACATACTAAGGCATCCTGGAATAGTCGCTTTAATATTGGAAGGACAGGTAGAAGGAAAAAATTGTGTAGGCAGGCCACGTTTGGAATATGTAAAACAAATTGTTAGGGATGTAGGATGTAGAGGGTATACTGAAATGAAACGACAAGCACTAGATAGGGAATCTTGGAGAGCTGCATCAAACCAGTCAAATGACTGAAGACAAAAAAAATCATTGAAATTGCTGTTTCGAATGCTGTTAAAATTATTTGTATTAGTAGAGTAATTATTAATATTTTTATTGATGATGTATTACCTAATAGTGTTATTAATAAATGGCCTGCAATTATATTTGCTGTTAGTCGTACAGCTAATGAGATTGGTTGGATAATGTTTCCTGTAGTTTTGATTAGAATTATTATTGGTGAAATAGCTGAAGGTGTTCCTTTTGGGTAGTATATGTTTGAATATTTCATTTGTAAAGTTTTTCCTTCTATATACTGTAATTATAATTCACCTAGGTAGGGCAATTGATATTGATACTACTAAGTGTCTTGTTGATGTGAATACATATGGGATTAATCCTATTATATTTCTGGTTAGGATAAATATAAAAATTGATATTACTATAATTAATATTTCTTTTTGGTCAGTTATTGATTTAAATTCATTTATTAATTTTTTTTCTATTAATTTTGTGAATATATTTATTCGAGATTATTTTGTTCAATACCATTTTGGTAAAATTATTGTTGTTATAAAAATAATTATTCAGTTTCTTTGTAATAGTTTAGTTATTGGGTCGAATGTTGAGAAAAGTCTAGTTATCATTTTCAGTTAATATTTATTTTTCTTTTTTTTTATGTTTGTTATGAAGAATAGTTTTGTTATGTTTATTATAATTGTTATTGTTGTTGTTATTAATATTAGGTTTCATATTATTGGTGACATTTGTGGAATCAAGAGGCACATTTTATGTATTTTTTATTTGACAATTAAATGTTTTTTTTAAACTAGCTTCTTTCATTAAGAGTATTCGATGTTTACTATATTTTGGTTTAAGAGACCGTTACTTTCTTTCAGTCACTTAATGTTTGAATTTTTTTTTATTGTTTTATTCATTTAATAAATGATTTTATGTCAATTCTTTCTATTGTAATTGGTATAAATCTGTGGTTTATTTCACAAATTTCTGAGCATTGTCCAAAAAAAAACTCAAGGTGTTTTTGTTATTAATCTAATTTGGTTTAGTCGTCCTGGAATTGCATCTATTTTTACTCCTATTGATGAGATAGTTCAAGAGTGGATTACATCTGATGATGTTACAATTACTCGAATTTGTGTTAGAAATGGGATGGTTATTCAATTATCAACTTCAATTAATCGGAATGAGGTTAAATCATTTTGTGGTTTTATATATGATTCAAATTCTATTTTTTTTTAGTCTTGAGTATTCATATGATCAATATCATTGATGTCCAATTGTTTTAATAGTGATTGATGGTTTAATTATTTCTTCTATTAAATATAGAATTTTAATTGATGGAATGGCGATGAATACTAGAATAATAGCTGGTATTGTTCAAATTGTTTCTATTGCTTGATTTTCTGTTAGTAGGTTGTTTGACATTTTATTTTTTGTTATTGTTATTATTATAATTGTTACTGTTGTTGTAATGGATAATAGAATTATTATAGTGTGATCATGGAAGTTTATTAGTTATTCTATAATTGGGCTTGCTCTATTTATTATATTGAATTTTATTCATGATGCGATTTCTAAGGAAATTATTTTTTAATTTATTAATGAATTTTAAGTTCATGGCAATTTTCTGCCACTCTTAGAATGGTTTTGAAACTGATGGTAGTTCATTGAATGAGTGTTCAGGGGGTGGTGTACTGGAGAATCATTCAGTTGATGATTTATTGTTTTTAAAAATTGTAATTTGTTTAAATATCATTGATTTCATATGATAAATATAAATATTATAATTCTGATTATTGAAATAACGGATCCTATCGATGAGATTATGTTTCATGTTATGTAGTTGTCTGGATAGTCTGAGTATCGTCATGGCATACCTGCTAATCCTAGGAAATGTTGTGGGAAGAAAGTTAAATTAACTCCAAGAAATATAGTTTAGAATTGAATTTTTAATCATTTTTTATTTATTCTTATACCTGTTATTAGTGGGAATCAATGAATAATTCTTGCTATAATGGCAAATGCTGCTCCTATTGATAGAACATAATGGAAATGTGCTACTACATAATATGTATCGTGTAAAATAACGTCAATTGATGAATTTGCTAAAATTACTCCTGTTAGTCCTCCAATTGTAAATAGGAATCCAAATCCTATTGATCAGATTATTTGAGGTGATTTTTTTTTGGTTATTCCTTGCATTGTTGCATTCATCTAAAAATTTTAATTCCTGTTGGTATTGCAATAATTATAGTTGCTGATGTAAAATATGCTCGTGTATCAATATCTATAACTACAGTAAATATGTGATGTGCTCATACAATAAATCCTAGGATTCCGATTGCTAGTATTGCATAGATTATTACCAGGTGTCTGAATGTTATTATTTTTCCTCTTTCATTTGTGATAATGTGAGAAATTAATCCAAATCCTGGTAGAATTAAAATGTAAACTTCCGGGTGTCCAAAGAATCAAAATAAGTGTTGATATAGGATTGGGTCTCCACCTCCTGTTGGATCAAAGAATGATGTATTAAAGTTTCGGTCCGTTAATAGTATTGTAATTGCTCCAGCTAGTACGGGTAGGGAGATTAATAGAAGAATTGCAGTGATTAGTACTGATCAACAGAATAGCGGTATTTTTTCTATAGTTATTCCTTTTGGTAGTATATTTATTGTTGTTGAGATAAAGTTAATTGCTCCTATAATAGATCTTAATCCTGCAATGTGAAGTGAAAAGATAGTTAAGTCTACTGATTGTCCTGAATGTGCGATTTGGGCTGAAAGGGGTGGGTAAACAGTTCATCCTGTTCCTGACCCTGATCCTACAACTGAACTTGAGATTAACAATGTGATTGATGGGGGCAATAATCAGAATCTTATATTATTTATTCGTGGGAATGCTATATCTGGTACTCCAATTATTATTGGTACTAGTCAGTTTCCAAATCCTCCAATTATAATTGGTATAACTATATTAAAGATTATAATGAATGCATGTGATGTTATGATGGTATTATAAATTTGATCATTTTTAATTATTGATCCAGGTTGTATTAATTCTATTCAAATAAATTATTCTTCTTATTGTGCCTAATATTCTGGCTCAAAGATTGAAGATGAAGTATAGGGTTCCAATGTCTTTGTGATTTGTGGAAAATATTCATTTATTCATTATGAATGGGATGGCTGAGTTAGGTGATAAATTGTAAATTTATTTAAGGTTAATAACCTCTCATTATTTATTTGTCTTATATTCAATTATGATCCTGTATTGCAAATATAGTGGTGAATTTATTTGCTAAGGCTTATTTATAATAATAATAATTTATTGCCCTGAGGTAGATAATCCCCACGTCCGGAACACAACATCTACGTTCCACGTCCAGGGCGGCAACAGCTGTACTCACGTACATTACATATAGCTGGCTAACGGGGTTCCGAGTATTGTTTCTCGGATATACTTTTCTCGGCCGATTTTCATCTGCATGCCGAATTAGAGGACTGGATTTCGCGGCCACCTGCAGATACGAAATTTTTACTGATTATGGAAATGGATTGATACTGCTTTTAGAGCTGGCGATGTGGCGGCCACGGTCGAAGTTATTTGCAGGTGTAACGGAGACCTTTCGTTGTCCACATGCCCCCCGCGATGGCAAGCATGTAGTTAAGGTGCCCATGTTGTTCGGGGCATGGGAGCCCTGAATGCCTCGGTGTGTAAGGGCCTGGAGTCAGTGCAGAGACTGCGCATCCGCTCTCTGCCAGGACATATGCCGGTTCCACCGGAACGGACCTCCAGGGTAGGTAGCCCTGGAGTGGGGGTGTACCCCGGCGGCTAGCCTTACTACAGAAGGGATTAATTGTTCATGCAAACTGAACAACTAAACGTGACAGAGGGTTCACGTAAACATCCTCGTCTAGAACCAGCCGTTTCGCCTGAGGCAAAACGGAGAAAAAGTGCAGAGTCAAGAAAGATTGAGATTGACGCTAGGAAAAGCTTACAAAAAGCTTTTTTTAAAAGTAGTAATGTACCGAAACCCAAATATTTGGTCATTACAAAGGAGGATGGAAATTTCTCGAGGGTGAGTCCTTTTCTCATCGCTCGGGAGATAACAAATGCGCTGGTGGCCCTGTAAAAGAAATAAGGAAGACCTTCATGGGACTTCATGTTGAGACTGTAAATGATGTCCAGTCTCAAAAGATTTTAGGGCTTAAAAAGATTGGAGAACTGGCTGTACATGTCGATCCCCACGGTACGCTCAACACCTCAAGGGGTGTGGTCGTCTGTCGGGATCTTCTAAATTGCACGGAGCAAGAAATTGTTGAGGAGTTGTCATCGCAGGGAGTAATAGAGTGTCGCCGATTGAGCATGAGGAGGAATGGCGAAGTCCTACCTTCAGCCTCTCATGTTCTCACATTTAACCGGCCTACCTTGCCGGAGAAGATTAAAGCGGGGATACATCGATTGGATGTGCGGGCATTTATCCCGCAACCAATGCGATGCTTCAAGTGCCAACGTTTTGGCCACACCGCTATCAAATGTGAGAGAACGCAAATATGCGTGTGCGGCGAAGAGGTGCATGAGGGAGAGCCGTGTAAAGAGCATCAATTGCAACAATTGATTACATTTGCATCAATTGCAAGGGACAGGATTCATGTAGATCCAGGAATTGGCCTGTCTACAAAGAAGAAGTAGCTGTGCAGGAAGTTAAAACCCTGCAGAAAGTCAGCTACATCGAAGCCAGAAAGATTGTTAACGCCCGCAAACCTAGAGCAACAACATCTTATGCTCAGGCTGCGGCTACTGTTCCTGCTCCTGCTCCAATTGCTGTAGATGAGACTCAAATTATAAATAAACTTGCGCCTACTTTGGCTAACATGATTGAGAGGATCATCGAAAACAAGATGAAACCTTTCAGCAATAAAGAATTTGTTAAGCCAAAGATAGTGGTACAGCCTGCTGAAGATAAATCTGTAAAAGTGAAAGTTGCTCCTGCAGAAAAGAAAACGGACTCCAAACCAGAATGTAAAGTCCGTCTCAGCGAAATTCTTAATGACAAGAAAGAGTGTGTTATAGAGGCTGCAAAGCCTCCCGCAACTGAGGTGACCTCTAAACCACAGAGGCCACAAAATATCACACAGGGGGGACGAGTGTCCCCCCTTCCACAGGCGGTGACCGGTACGACCCCTGTGTCTGGGGGCGGCCAGCTTGCCGCCTCTAAATCGGCGCCAATCCATGCCCGTCGTCGTCGGCGGCTTCGGTGGTCTCCGATTCGGAGACCGGAAGCTACACCGGCGACGACGTTCTCCACGAACACGATGCTGTTCGATAGATGGAGAAAAAAAGGAAAAAAGGGTGGCCGAAAGGAAAACCCAGATCATAATTTAATTAAAAATTAGCGAGTCGATTGTACAATGGAACATCAATGGATGTTTTTCAAACATCCATTGTTCATGTACGCTTGGTACATGATGTAGACCCGATTTGTATATGTCTGCAAGAAACGCATTTCCGCCGAAATGAAGATTTTAAATTAAAAGGATTCGAAATATTTCGGCGAGACCAACCGCCAAATGTAAGAGTTGGAGGTAGAATAGTTAGAGGTGGATATTAACATCGACTAGAGCTACCACCGAAGCGGTTGTTCTAAACACAAACCTACAAGCGGTCGCCGTTAGGATGAAGCGTCCGCTTCAGATCACTGTCTGCAGCATATACTTGCCGAATTTTGATTGGAATAAGGATGACATAGCAAGATTAATTTTTGAGCTTCCCCCACCTGTTTTACTGGTGAGTGACTTCAATGCTCATAATTCTCTTTGGGGATCGGATCGAATAGATCCCCGCGGAAGAGAACTGGAAGGGTTCCTGATGAATTCAGAACTTATTATTTTAAACGATGGATCAGGAACCTTTTTCAATGCCAGAGATGGATCGACGTCCTGTATAGATCTTGTACTTATAAGCGGATCGATAGCACCGAGGTACAGCTTCCATGTCTTAGACGATCTGCATGGAAGCGATCATTTCCCGGTGCAAATTGTAACTAATGTTACAAGAACAATATATCCCATCCCTAAAAGATGGTTATTTGAAAAGGCAGACTGGACGAGCTTCACAGCTAGAACGATACTCCCTGAAACAACTGAGACGATGTCGACCCCATAACAAATGCAATAATTGAGTCGGCATCGAGATATATTCCCAAAGCATCTGGGAAACTTACGAAGAAACCCGTTCCATGGTGGAACGATGAAATAAGTGAAGCTATTAAAAGAAAGAAAAGAGCGTATAACGCCTTCAAGAAGCGTCCTAGCATAGAAAATCTTGTTGCCTTTAAAAAATACAGGGCGTATGCAAAACGTCTTATGATTGACTCGAAAAAACGATCCTGGCAGCAATACGTGTCATCCATTGACAGAACCACTACTGCATCAGATGTTTGTAGGAAAGTGAAGGCGATTTGTGGGCGTAAAAATTTTGCTCCCATAACTAGCCTTCAAGATGAAGATGGAATTAAGGATACTCCAAACGAAATAGCAGAGCTATTGTCCAATCACTTCGAGAAGGCCAGCAAAACGGCCAACTACGAGGAAGGTTTTTGAACCAAAAAAGAAGAACTCGAAGGTCTACTAAATTTTAGAACTGAGTATAATTACTCATATAATGTACCATTTAAAATGGAAGAATTCGTGAAAGCGTTGGAAAAAGCAGATAACACAGCTGCTGGTCCGGATGAAATCCATTATAATGTGATCAGGCAGCTGAATACCACTGCAAAACGCAGATTATTAGAACTTTATAATCAGATATGGCGGGATGGAACGTACCCGCAGCAGTGGAAAAAAACTCATGTAGTTCCAGTACCAAAGAAAAATAAAAATTTAACAGATCCCAATAGCTAGAGCCCTATTTCTTTAACGTGTGCTATGGGAAAAATATTTGAAAAAATGATTAATAATCGACTCGTTTTGGAAAAAGAAAACCTGATATCACCGTATCAAGCAGGTTTTCGGCAATACTATTCTACCACTGATCAAATGATCAGCTTAGAGGACGTTATATATAACAGATTCATTACAAGGAAACATTGTGTCGTTGTCTTCTTTGATCTTCAGAAGGCTTTCGATATGACCTGGCGTCATGGTATAATGCTCCAGATACATGAATGAATTCGTGGCAATCTGCCTATACTGCTCAGCAACTATATGAATGACCGTACCTTCCAAGTACGCGTCAACAATGAATATTCATGTGAAAGAATCTTGAAAAGTGGCATACCGCAGGGTTCGCCGTTGAGCGGTACCTTGTTTACCATTGCCATTAATAAATTGATATTAGCCATTCCAATAGAAATCAGCAAAAGCGTCTATGTTGATGATCTGGCAATTATGTATGCCAGCAACAAGACTGCTATGGTGAGGTACAAATTGCAACGAGCGATCAATGCTCTAAATGAAGTTGCAAGGAAAAACGGATTCCAATTCTCACCAGAAAAAACGTGCTGTGTACACTTTTGTAGTAAGAGAATTCCTCATCAAAATCCTGCGTTGAATATTGATGATAATCCAATACAATATAAAGACAATGTAAGATATTTAGGACTAGTATTGGATAAATCCCTTACATGGGGATTACATATACAGGACTTGAGTGATAGATGCAAAAGAGCCCTAAACATTATAAAATGTCTATCGAACTTAAATTGGGGCTCAGACAAAGAGACATTATTGAGATTGTATAAAGCATTGGTTCAATCTAAACTAGACTACGGATGTATCGTATATTCATCCGCTAGAAAGTCGCATTTAAAAAAGTTAAACGTAGTTCATAATAGCGGAATAAGATATGCAACTGGAGCTTTCCGCACAAGTCCGGCGGCTAGTCTGATGTCTGAAGCCGGAATAATGCCACTACATTATAGAAGAGATCCTTTTACTAAGATACGCAGCAAATATATGGGCTTATCCTGCCCATATAAATAATAAACTTTTATTGCATCCTATGGCTGCATTATACGAACGTCGTGCTACCTATTCCAGACCAGCCGGAATTAGGTACCACGAATTAAGAAGTAAATACGAAATTGCCTTTCCAGATACATTGGCAATTTCTACTAGAGAAATACCGTCATGGCTCTTGCAAGCGGTAAATACAAGTTTGGATCTCTCTCAAGGAGAAATAAAAAAGAAACCGGCAGTGATCATCCAACAGGAATTTTTGGCAACCGTCAGTAGTTACGAAGAACATGTTAGAATTTATACTGACGGTTCTAAAACCGAACATATTGTTGGATGCTCAATATATGTAGATGGAGAAGCCCACTTTTGGAAACTGCCAGATGTGGCCATTGTCTACACGGCAGAACTCACTGCAATTCAGCAAGCTCTTCGCTACACTGAACACTATTGCGAAGAGAGAGTGTTGATATGTTCCGATTATTTAAGTGCACTTGTCGCAATTCGGAACAAGAACATTAAGGATATCCTAATTGCAAACATCCTGTTCATTTTATACGTTCTAAAACAACGAGGACAGCGATGCGTATTTGTATGGACTCCGGAGTATGCTGGTATTCAGGTAATGAAATCGCAGACCAAGCTGCCAGAAAGGCAACAGTCTGCGATGATTTGTATGCATTTCCTGTAAGAGTGGCAGATGTTAAAAACCGTCTAACAAATATAGTAAAAAACAAGTGGAATGCTGAATGGAGGAGTTTAAATACAAAATTAAACTCAGTAAAAACTTCTCCTTATAAATGGAAAGGCGACTTTAAGTTGACTCGCCGTGAACAAGTAGCGGTGACCAGACTTAGAATCGGTCACACGCGATTAACAAATTTATATTTGTTAACCGGCGAAGTGAGACCAATGTGCGGTGTTTGTAATAAAACACTGACAATCAAGCATCTAATATAAGAGTGTACCATATATGAGGACCTCAGAAAGAGGTTCCGTCTTAGAAATAATATTAGTGCTGATCTGGATAATGGAAATGAAGAAAATATAGTTGCATTTTTACACGCCAGTGTACTTCTTAAAAGTCTATAAAATGAAAGTTTAAAGCTGTGATAAAAGAATCTCTAAGCGGTAGTTTTATATATATATATATAAAGAAAGAAATGGTATTGATAAGTTGAAATTTTAATTTCATGGTCTTTTGAGAACCTTATCTCAAATTTTAATATTGGGGCCCTTTACACCCCTTAAGTGTTTGTGATTGTCCTTGTCTTTTATGTCTTAATGTTTATTGTGAAGTTTGTGTTTTTAAATAAAATGTAAGGGCCCTTTACATATGACGATCCTGATGGAGATAATAATTTCTTTTAAAGAATGTGACGAGGGCTAATGACCTTAGCAGTCGATGCCCATAAAAATTCAGGAAAAAAAGAATTTATCTTTGAAGGTTAATAGTTTCTTTAACTTAAATCCTTTATAGGTTTTAATTTAGGTTTTATAAGCAATCTTTATATTTTATTTTATTTTTATGCTGGTTCTGTTACCTGAACTGTTTTTCAGTAGACTCTTTTTATAGATTAGGTATTTTTAAATACTGAACATCAATTTTCATATAAGTACTTGTTACTCCTCTTCTACATGTAAAATTAGTAAGGCAAGTGACTGGACAAGAAACGTTTCACCACATATTATGTAGAAATACTTACTACCACAATTACTATTTCACAGAGTAAATGTAAGCATCTATAGAAAAAGCATAAATTTTATAGATTTATAAAAAAAAAAAAGACAGAAATTTCTATTCTTTATACATAGTAGTGCTATAGCGAAAGAAACTTTTACAAGTATGTATATTTTTTAAATATCAAATTTGGTAAATAAAAAAAGCATCCAAGGTAGCTGAACATCTAATAGAAAATAAAACACATAACGACATAGTAAAATTTGGGAATTTTAGAAATAAATAATAATATTAATGAATTAGAGTGATTAGAAAAATATTGCAAATTTAAACACAAATTAGTAAATTCACAGGCAAACTGTAAGGGGAATATTTTGTTTAACCTTATCACTGGTTTACTCGACTTTAGTCCATAGCCATTTAAATTTTTCTCCTTCCATTGCTTTAAGCAAGTATAATTTTTAGTAAAAAAAAAATTTGTGACAACTTATAAAATATATTTATTATTTAACACTCATCTGTTAATAGTCGCATCAATTTTGTTTATATTCATAATATCTGTCTAACCTGATGTTTGGTTTGTTTTTTTAATAAAATTTTAAGTTTTTAGTTTTAAATAAATATTTTAAAATCCCATTTTTTTTATTTTTAACAAATAGGCACAATCTTACGTTTTTATTTGATTTTGCTTACACGCTAAAAGGTTTTTCAATAATGTGTCATTTCCTTTTTAATAATCGACTGTATTTTGATATAGTTCTTCTGTTTCATAAAATTGTATGATTTAAATCTAAAAATTACTAATAAAAAATTAGTTAACATTTGTATAGAGATTCAATGTAGCTGCTCATTTGTTGGTCGATGTAAAGATGATTTTAAAGGAAATTTCTCGTAAAAAAAAATCTTTTAACAGAGAAAATTCAATTTTTTAAAAAACATATATGGATGCATCCAAAAATTAAAAAGTAGTAAAAACTTAAATTAGCTGATAAAAATGGCATATTAGTACAGGTAATGTTGTAAGAGTTGTTAGCTCATTACAACATCCAGAACCTCAAAAAAAATTTCAAGGATAAATAGAAGGAACAAAGTGTTCATGTCTAATCAGTGCAGTAATTCCAAGGAAAATTTTTAAATTGGTATTAAAATTAAGAATATTTTATACATATTTAAAAAGAGAAATTTATTTCTCGTCAAATTTTTAATTAAATAACAACTTATGCACACAATAATTATGACTTAAATTGATGGTGTGTATGTGTGTGTGTGTTGTGTTGTGTCTGTATATATATATAAAATATAAAGTATTTACAAAGTTTTACTATATTACAAATGATGAAGACACATACATTTATAGTTATAACACTATCCAGTAAAAAATTAACAAACACTTTTTTATTTAAAATGAAATATATTATTTTACAAATGACCACTGAAGCTGACAATAATGCAAATATATAATTTGTCTGTACAAAACATATATATATATATATATAAATATATATATATATACATATTCACAAATGTAAAAAAAATTAGTTATACACAATAATTATTATTACGGGTATATAAAATTTCTATTAGAATATCAACAATTATAATTTTTACAGATTTTAGATGCAGTATAAAATTTAAAATCTATTACTATTGTATTATTGTTATGTCTACACAATAAAATAAACAATATTTTTATTTATTTAATGAAAGCTTACTGTTATTTTTACTCTATATACATTCACATACACACTGAAATTGACTTGCACACTGAAATTCTTTCACACACAAGAAAATACATGAAATAAAATTATCGTTTTTTTACACAAATAAATAATAAAAATAATTAATAATCATCATCATCACAAACATCTAGATATACATCAAACGCTTCTCTATTGCAGCTGCCATCTGAATTAAAAACATATTTGTGAAATGTACCATCAAGGCAAATAGCTGAAACATCATAAAAGGAAAAAATACAAATTATTAAACCGTATTATAATCTGAATTGAAAAGATCATTAATTGAAGGCTGTGAAATAATTAAAATAGGAATTTATTTAAAAGGTGTACTCCTTGTGATCCAATTTGACCTGTCGCTTTTTCATTGTTCAGATCATTAAGGATGTCACATTTCGGAATGGCAGTTGGATGAAATAAATTTGTATCAAATAAGCATATACTTATCCATAAATGCATGATACAGCTGTATCACTGTATCATTACATTCACATAATGTCCTCTCAGCATGAGAAACAATAGAAATCATAGTAAGCCACATCTGAAGAGTTAGATGCTCGGAAACCTAGAAATTACTTGTTAGTTTTTGCAGCTAATACATCATAAAGACAGCAGATAATTCTTGATAATAATATATATTAGCTGTTGTTGAGGATTCATGATGGACAAAACACGGCAGTATAAAATGTCTGGTGACACACTTTGTTCTCTATATTATTTTTATTTTATTTTTTAGTCACTCTCCATGAAATCAGACAGCTTTTCAAACACACCTCCAAGGGGATAGTCATCCCTGAACTTTTTCTGACATTTTGGTTTGTATAATTACAACCAACAATATCAGCACCAAATTCTGTGCCTGCTCGTTCTGTAGCATAGTCTGTGATATTTTTTGGAGGGGCTTAGTGAGCCGAATTCTCTCAGGCATCCTTCCCAATGCTGCATGTCACACGCAAGTACAGTTTGCTCTGCAGCTTCCTCTCTCCTGCAATGGTCATATTCAGTAGAGTGTCTAAATACCTAAATGCACAGATATGCTTTAAACTTCTGTAACAGGTGAGAAACTGGATTAAGCTTCCAGTGGAGTCGTTTCTGGAGGTCCAGGATCATCAATCTATGAGTCCATCTAACCTCGGTCGACTGATCCCATCTCTCCTGCTAACTGCAAAGGAATGATGTCTCCATCTCAGTTACCTGTTCTGAATTATCTATCTGATTTCTGTTTCTGAAATTAGAGCTTCCCATCAGCCATCTCTAATCAAGTGAAATAAGATAAGTATGGATTTCTTAATTACCATTGATAATTTTAACACATTAAGTAGAAACTAAAATTGCAGACTAGAAAATTTTATATAATTTTGGATTCCCTTTAGATTGCTCCTCTGACGATGAAACTAGATAAAGCACAATTATGAATTTTTGATTTAAATAATGAAAATACTGGAAACATTTAACAAAAGTATTATGTAAAAAATGAAACTTTTAACATCTTATATTAGCTAATGCATTCTATTCGCAGATAGAATTTTAATATATCAATTGCAAGAATTACATATTAATTTGTAGGAAAAGTAACCAAGATCAGTTTTCTTAATCCTGAAAGAGCAATGAAATTCAGTTTAAAAACTTCAGTATTTATATGAACAGATACTTCAGCTAGGGCAACTATGTGTCTAACATGTTCACTTAGTAAATAACGATTTTTATAAGGATTATCAGATTTGAAATATAACCATCTCAGACAGACATATATATTTCCTGGTTAGTGTTCTGTATATGTAACAGAAGAAATTTAACATTTAACTTTATGATCTTAAAATCCCTGTATGCTTAGACTAAAAATTGACACCTAAAAAACTATTTTTTTGTAAAAATTACAGTTCCTCTTACATTTCTATAAAAAGGTAGTGAATTTTGTTAATTAGTATAACTTACCAATAACTGAACTTTGTGGACCAAATGCACATATACAAGCGCATTCAGGAGGCACTGTGAAATTAGCAAGAGCCCATTGTGATTCTACATAATTACCGAGAAAACCCATTTTTGAAAACCTGAAATTAATAACATATGACAAAAATACAAAATAGTAATCAAACTTATATACAATACAAACTAAAGCTTTATTTAAGTCAGAAGATTGCCACCAAAACTTTTTTTTAAAGACTTATCTTGCAGCAGTTTTCTTTCTAGATGTGTGTCCATCCACCATGGATGTTGAGCCTTAGTGTGTCCTCTTCTACCTATTTTCTTTATTTTTATATGACAAATCAACAGTCAGATTTTTCTTCACTATGTAAATTGAAAGCAAGATATTAACTATACCTTTTTTTTAACCTGCAGAACCACCGTAAGGTATTACTTCAGGGTATGGCATGTATGAATGTAAATGAAGTGTAGTCTTGTACAGTCTCAGGTCGACAGGTCCTGTGATGTGTGGTTAATTGAAACCCAACCATTAAAGAATACCTGTATCCAAGATCTAGTATTCAAATCCATATAAAACTAACTGCCTTTACTATCTAAATTATTTTAGGTTTAAAACAAACGATCAAACCTAATGAAAATAGATTTTTACATTTTTAATACTTTTAGAAGTAAACATTTGTTTTCTTCTTATGGGAGCCCATGGAACTAACTTTGCGACCGAATTCAAAACAGATCACAAGATGTTTTAATAACAAATATTTTTCCTATGTTAAATATAATTTACATGAAATTAGAAGCATGCAAATAACAGAAACTTGATTGTAAATGTATGTTTTTAATTAATTACATCATATGAAACAATGTAAAAGTTTTTTGCCTGCATATAAAATACAAGTGTTATGAATTTGGAACAAAACACCTTTGGAGCAGCCATACATTTGGATCTTTTTCTCTTAGATGAAAATGTATGTAAGAGACAAATTTCATCAAGATGAACTATTTTTATGGGAACCGGTACCACAGATCCTTGTTAACTTTTTGTTTCGAATCAATTTCAGTGCATCAACCAAACCTTCCCCTTTATCACATTTCTATTTTAATTAATAAATACAGCTTGAAATATGCTAAAAGATGGCTGGCATTTCTAGAAGTAGAATAAAGTAAACTACTGGCAATTCTAGAATGAGATTCATAAAAGTGGCTGGCATTCAAAACGCTAAATTTAGATTCATAGATGAAGTTGTTCTGGGAAAAACCAAAAATGAGTTAGAAAACATTTTGAATGGTATTGATTTATTGCTAGTACAAAAATTTAGTTTGAAAATAAATAACAGTAAAACAGAGGTAATTAAATGAGACAGAACAGAGGATGATGAGAAATTAAGTATTAATGTAGGGAAATATAATATGCCACAAGTTATAAAACTTTATTACATAGTTAACATAAGTAAAATGACAAAGAATGGATGAAAATATCACAAGCATACTGACACAAACAAGGAGAGTTTTCAGGCGACAAAATCTACTATTATCTATTATAGATCTAAGAGGTAGAAAGCTTTTCTACCTTATAAAAATATGTATGTGGAATGTAGAACTTGGTAGTGAAATGAGGAAAAAAGGAAAAGAATACGGGCCTTAGAAATGCAGCAAGATATTGAAAATTAAATGGGCTAATAAAATATAAAATGAAGAGGTCTAAAAAAGAATGGAAGAAGACAGAAGAAGTTCATGTTAAAAGAGACAACCATGTCTGTGAGCCATATAATAAGATATCAAGGTTTAGTTAATTTGGTAATAGAGAGATGCATTGCACACACGATAAAACTGAAGACAAAGACTGGAATATATAAACCAGAAAACTGAGGACATAGGATGTATTAATCGTTTTGATATTAAACGATTATCACGGGCAGAAAGATAGAGAATAGCATCAAACCAGTTTATGATGACAAATAAAACTACTTTAACATAGCCTCAAGCACAACAGTCAGACGTTAAGGGATATAGATAAATAATATTTAGAAAGTGTATTATAGCATCCAAAACTGGTGACTTTATTATTAAATGGACGTACAAATCATTTTATGTTTCTGCTTGAAATTGTTTTCCTCAAAATTGTCTTAAAATTTATAAAAAACAAATTTTATACAACCAATCTGTGCTGTAAAGAATATATTAAGAAATTTGTACTGTAAAAGAGAAAATACAAAATTCATACATTTTCTATATAGTTAAAAAATTACTTTATTTCATGATTTTTCTTAATATGCCTAAATATTGTTTAACCGGTTGCCATAGCAATTGAGTCTTACTGTATCACTTTATCTAATCGATTCTTTGTCCTAGAAAACAAAATACAAAATGTAAATTCTGTAAACTCACAGAGAATAATTTTGAAAATAAAAAAAAAACTGTTTTGATGTAATCTCAGGATATTAATTCGTGGATCGAGGTCGAAGTGTGAGAAAAGTCAATACTGTATCAGAGCAGACATCATATCCGTTTCAATGTAACCAACCTGCCCAATTTGTTGATTTCACTGCACATCTTTATAAACACAGTTTGTCTAGGCATCAAGATACAATTTCATCTATTCTGTTTTTTGACTATAGAGAACTTCTTTATCCTATTTTCATAAAGAATTTCTCTGATATATAGTGTGGCTTGCATCATTACAAAATTTTGTTTTTATTTTCAATGATTTCATGCTAAACAGAATTTAAATGGTACGCTTGTGTAATACAGAAATAGTTCTGTTGTTTTCATTTTACTGATGCATGGGGGGGGGGAATAAGTTTATTTAAATATAAAAAACTTAGTACTTACTTAACATTGGTCTTACAATTCATAATTACCGGCACCAAACCGTGAACTGATCTGTACTTGAGAGATATTGTGTTTTTGTGTCTGACAAGAATATTTTATTTATGTAATTTAACAAGCAGAATTTATCACTTAAAAAAGTTACGTTAATAAATAGCATGCAATTACAAACATTAATTTTGTGACTGTATAATTAAAAAAATAAAAAACTTTTGAGTATATTTTGTAGTATGTAGTATATCAGTGGCGGATCATAGCTAAAATTAGTGGAGGTGCTGCTCAAGAAAATTTTTAGCCTTTGTTTTAAAATAGTGTAAAAGGAAAGAAACACATATGAAATGACAATTTATTAACAAACCTGATAAAATCTAAATCTAGAATTTTATATGTATTTTATATTTAGGATTTTATCACATCAAGAATATGGTACACAGTTTTTAAGCACAATACACGCAGAGTAAAAAAGAAACTACCTTCCACCAGCACGCCAGGTTGGAACTGTGGGAGGGACAGTGCTCTCTCTCCCTTGCAGCTTCCTATGTGTGCATGCGCACAACAGCCAGAAACACCAAGCTGCTGAAACTGTGAAGCGCACAGTTCCATACAAAGATTTTTGTATCTTTTTCATAAACTGGGGGATGACTACTGACATTAAGCTCAAGGATTATATATTGTACAAGTATAAAGAAAGAATTAAAGAAAAAAGGACTCATTATATTAAGTGTTATTGATAATAACAAGGGGAAATAGGAGTTTTTACAGTTCCACAGTGCCTGTATGTAAGCCACCACTTGATTAAACTGCTTAACATGTACATGCTTTAAAGAATCTTGAAAATAAACTATACTCTTAACAGTCCGAACTATTCAGTTTGAAAATAAATTTTCTTTAACAATTCATTACTTTAAAAGTTAACTGTATTATATTATCTGTACATTAGTACATTATGCAATGACCCTATAACTATAGCCTTCAATGCACGAGTATGAAGTAAGTTATGACACAAGCCTTGGCGAGCGTTATTAACTTTGCAAGAGTGCAGTAATTGCCATTATAGAGTGTTGCATACCATATTTTTTCTACAGCTGAGGTAATATTGTGATTATTGATTTAGATCAATGATAGAATACAGTGTTTACAGAATATTTTTTTTTTTTTTTAATTTTTGAGAACTTAAACAAAACATTTCAGCGTCAATAGGTCCTAAGTAGTAAGCTCTGCCTTTTCTTTAACATCAATCATGTAAAATACATTTCTTCTTCAGAATCCAATATAATTAACAAAAGAGTAAACAGTATAATATAAAAAATTACTTATCTTTGGTGTACTTTCAAATTTACCTCTGCTTGATAACTACTAAATTGGATTTAAATCAAATTAAAAAGACAGCTCTGATACATTAAACCATATCTACTTCCCAACAGACAGTGGTTGAAAAGAGCCCCACTTTTGATCGGTTGAACACCTGTATCATAATGGAAATCTGTTTCATAATGATCCTCATTATGATACAGATTCCATCTGCGTCATTCAAATCTTATAATACAGCCAATTCATTATAATTTTTATAAAAAAATCAAGATCTATTTTATTATTTAAGTTTGTCTAAATTAAATAAATGTTTTTTATAACAATTAAAATTTGGTTTAAATTAAAAGAATTACTACAAAAAATTAGCATGAGCTATGTAGGCTTATTAACATAACTATTATGCTGATTTAGTGCGTATAAAAACTTTGATTTAAGGTCCTGTTTGTACCAAACATTTATCAACGTGATTTATTGCTTAGAAAAGAAATCAAAAAATTGTACAACTACGCATTTTTTTCTTATTATTCAATTAATTTAAATATTTTCATGATAAACTTCGTACAATGTTTAATTAAAATATATTACATAATATTTATAGTGAAAGAAAATAATTATTTTCTTGAAGAGCAGTCATACCAAACATTAAATGGAGAAAATTTAATTTTAAAAGTATGTATTAAAAATTGTTATTTAATAACTATAATTCTGTTATATTAACTTAATACTAAATAATTTTTTATTATTTCGTACCACTTTGTGGATTACCACAATGTAGAGTGGAGGTGGCACAACGGGTCTTGATAATTGGTGCCATGGCAGTGAAAGCCGCTCTTTGAATCATTCTTCTATCCTTTTAGATAACATTTGCCTCATAACCTAATAGCGAACGGCCTTCGTAAGACGAATTGTGGTGTTAGTTGGATCAGAGAACAAATTTTGTTGAAATTTTATTCACCTCAATGTATAGCTAATATTTAAAACACTATTACATTTTTAAATTTTACTAATTTAATTATACACACACACACAAAACACTATACATATAAATGTAAGTTATGTCATATTTAGTTGGTTCACTGATGAAAATTCTTTTATTAATATCCAACCATTTCCTGTGAAAAAATGATGTTATGCATTTTTCAAAATGGTAAATACGACAAGAATTACAAAAGCTTGTCACTTTCACTATCTTCTTGAAATGAAATAATAAATGATATCATAGTATTGTCAATGTGTTCTTGTCACTTATATTTAGCTTCCGTTTCCTTAAATTTATTACAATACACCTTATATCTTTTTTCATTTGCATCGATTTATTTTTACGTAGCCTTAGAACATCTTTGATATGAAAAGTTACATTATGAGTTGCTATATCCTTTAACTTCTGACCAAACCATCTCGATAGGATTTAAATCCAGGTGGTATAGAGGTTGGAGAACTCATGCCCTTTTTTTGTTAAAATTCATCAACAAACACGTAGACATTCTGACCCCACAGGAAAGACACCCTCCACTAAATGTTTGTTTGCTTTTACAGACTCGTACAACTGTGATTTCAGCATTGAGGGAGAACGAGGACCAGAATGCTTTTGCAAACACTTCACTGTATTTATCTTTTCCAGCAAACACTATAAGTTTGCTGCCTTTTGAAATAGGAACTTTCAGCCCATTACCTAAATTACTACACCACAATTTATTTGAAGTGCGGAAAAATATATGACTCATCAAGGTGCACTACCGGCCCCATTTCGGTTCTAAATTTTTTTTATGGAAGTACGATACTAAACACGCTTAAACCTTACGTCTATTGCTCAGCGAGAACCTTCCTGTTATTTTTAGTTTTTCTGTACCAAAAGCCTAATTCTCTTATTATTTTCCTCAATAACCAATAGCATCTTTGGCGCTAACATTATGCTTTTCACAGTCGGCAGTTTTTTATGAATTTCATGAAATTCGTTTATAGTCCATCTCACTATGCGCTTGTCAAAATTATCTAGTCCCGTAGCAGGTTTTTCTGGGAGTTTATATTTTATTCAAATAAAGAAAGACGTCTCTGCCAGATTTTTGACTAATTTTTCTAGCAACTGCTTTTTCTCTTTTCTCACTACTTGGACTTAGGATCACATCACCCCTCACACAGCTTCTGTTCTTTCTTCATAATTTTTAATCTGAATCAATTGTCTATCTTCCTTTTTCGACTTCAGAAATCAACCATCTCCTTGATTCATAAATTCATACACACTATTTATTTCCTGGGGCTGTTTTTGTTTTATTTTTTGCTTTTTACAGAAAAATAATCAAGTGAACCCAATTATAATACACTAAAAATATACAACCAGTTATATAATGCGATTACTTTTCTCAATCAAAACTCGAGTAAAAAGAATTTGCACAAATGCACTTACAGGATCAACAAATACAGGACAATTAGCTAATTGGATTATACTTAGACATTCAATAAAGTAGACATACAGGTAATTATTTATTTTTACATACGTTTGGCTGTATTTGGAAACTATGAGCACATAGCAAACAATATAGCTATATTTTTCTCGATATGATACTAAAAAGGCAACTTATTTCCTGAGATATTAATTGGCTCGTCTGTGTTTATTTTTATGATAAATATAATTGCAACAAACTATAAAGTATGCTTATATATGACAGACAATTACAATGTTATTTAATTTATCATTATGGTTTGTCTGCTGATGTAATTATAATACTTGTAAAGAATAGGCATACATTTTTACAACATTTAACAATTTATTTATTACCAAATTCCTTTAAGCATCTACATATACAAAAAGCACCTACAGGGGACATAAGTACCTGTACATAGGTTGGTCCTATAATTAAAAAAAATTATATATTTTACACAAATTGTGAAGTATACCTCACTCAATTAAAACAGTACATAAAAAAAAACTATGCCTAAAATTTAAAACATTAATGTTTTAGTATATAAAAACATCATAAGAAACAAAAAAAAAAAATACAGAATCCATTTCTAGATTCTAGCTTCTGATCATATATAACAACTTTATTCTCAAGAGCATTTATCATTGCATCAAACTTAATACTATTTTTCTTTATACTTCTTACATTAATATGCAGGATCAATGACTCAGACTTGGAAAAACTTGAATCTTCATTTATTTCAACCTTCCTGTTAAAAATTAATTCTTCACTAAGATTATAATCTACAACTTCCATAAACAGAATTCAATATAAAATCTCTTTACCAAAGCCAAAGATTACACAACAGATCTAAATGATGACTCTGGGTTTCCAGGGATAATCGATATCACTAATATATTATTCCCATCTCACCTTGTAGCTTTCACAGTTATTTATGTTATCAACAGAATCTTCTATTGATAGTTTTTTAGACAAATACTTGTTGGCACTAATACAATTGATACTTTTTCTAATCTCCGTATTACATGCAGATACATTATTTTCGCCAGCACACCTCAAACATGCTTGAGGTCTTTTGAAGGTATTTTTGCACTTTATCAAACTATGATTAAATCCACCAGTTTTTATATGTCTTAATATTAAAATTATCATACACCTTGCAGTTTTAAAATCCTAGAAAAACAGTTTTTGTCTTCATGATCCCAGCATACACATCACATGTTACTTCTGCTAGGGCTGCGTGATTATTATTTCCGTATCTATATTTAGAACAATGATAACACTATTTTTTGGTAGTTGATTTCTATTGATATCATTGGAAAGTCTTCCTTATTGGCATCAGCTGAGATATTTGTTATTCTTATTTGGGGGTTATTTTCTTCACATGCCTTAGCCATTAATATTTCTTTGTTTTCACTATTGAAGATTTTTTTATATGACTTCAGAGTCCTGAGCACTGCTGCAATTGACAAAAGTGGCCACACAGTTAGACTTATCAATTTTTAAAACTTTAGCACGCGTTTTAGTAGCAACCTGCTCTTTTGTAATGCCAAGGGCATCACCTTTTAAACTGTCATGCAGCTTCAGAATTTAACGAACACATTCTGGTTTTTTGGCACATTTAACATTGCATTTCCGTATGAATTTTTAGCTTCTTCAAGGTTTTTTCTGTAGCTGTAGTGAAAAATTTTAGGAATTTATTGTGCTCACTCAGTTCATCATTTTGTTTAACTAATTCTGCAAAATACATATTTCAAATAATATTCCATAAGTTTTTTTTATGACAAAATGCTTAATGATTTATGAAATATAAACAGCAGAATTAGAAAATATTTAAAAGCAATTCATAATACCATCTGGTAACATAAAATAAAAAGTAGTATTTACAAGAAAGCAATTTGCTTTCTGCACGTGAAAACTAAACTGAATGTTTTCAGTTTTGATAACAGGCACTGTACTAGCAGTCAGTCCAACCTTCAAGATTCACTGCAGCACGTACAGATAATTATGTGCAGATGTCTCATTTGCAGCTGCTACATCAAGACAAGTTCCTGAAAATGTGGGTAATCAATAGTGCGGATCCTGCAGCAAGTTAAAAAAGCTTGTTCAGATGTTTTCTAATCAAGTTGCATCACTCATAGCCACTATTTCAGAGCTAAGATGAACAAAAAATCAGTAGTTGCAGCCAACAAAACCAACATTAGCGGAATACCTCCGGAGCTCCTCTCCCCAAAGATTTTCTGTTATGAGCAGAAGTAAATACAGTTGGCAGTAAGCTCTCCAATAAGCTCCCTGTTAAGAGAACCCACATAAACACCCCCTCTGGAGTGTTGTCTGCGACTTGCCATTTTTCAAAATCTTCCCCATCATCACCTCGTGATATGGAGGATATGATTGAGGAACCACCCAACTCCAGGGCAATGGAAGTTATTAAAATTAACAGATTCCAAAAAGAAAAACTGAATCACCTATAATTAATTTTATATATATCTGTAATTCTATATCTATATATGTCTATAATTAACTTCATTCATGAATATTATCCAGTGGAACGTTCAAGGTCTTTGGTTGCAATGAAGATGTTATACTTGTAGTATAGTATAGATGAGTGCACCTTTTGTAAAAGTTGGGGATTCAGTCTGTGAATTAAATGTTCCCTTTACATTCAATGAGTTGTCACATACATTAAAAAACTGACATGACTCCTCCACTGGACCTGACAACAGTTATCTCAGTATGCTCTCATACCTTCCAAATTCAGCATTATATCACCTACTGTGTATTCATAATGTGTTGTTTTCTGCACAAGTCTTCTTACCCATCTTGTCGGAAGACATTGTCGTACCAGTACTTAAACCTGGTAGAGATAAAGCAGTAGTCTGAAATCAGACTACCTCCTTGACAAGCATTTTGTGCAAAGTGATGGAATTAATGGTGAACGCAGGCTTAAATGGTACTTAGAGAAACATACTCTGATATCTCCAGAAGAATGTAGTTACCGCCAAGAACGATCTTCCATTGACCATCTCGTTATCACTGGAAACAGCTATCCAAAATGCTTTTCTGCTCCACCAGCAACTTGTCACTATTTTTTTTTTTTGACATTAGAAGAGCATATAACATAGCCTGGCAACATGGTATTCTAAACACTCTTAAAGAATGGAGAGTCGTGGCAATATGATTGCTTTTATTAGTTTTATTTATTGCTTTTATTAGTTAGGTTTCTTAAATGACATGAACTTTCCATGTTCATGTTGGAGATTCCGTGTTGAGTAGGGTCACATTGAGGATAAAATGTCTCAAGGAAGTGTATTAAGTGCTACCTTGTTTACTATAGCCATCAACTGTATTACTAAATGTGTGTTGCCTGTTTTATGTTCTCTACTTGATGATTTTGCTATATATATATCACAATTCATTCAACAGTCACAGCTGACAGACTACAATAGAATACTATGTCTCGCCTTGAAGTTTGGCTTCATATTCTCACTTAAGGAAACAAAATGTGTAGTCCTTTCTCGCCTATGAGATTCTTTTATTCCAAAAGTTCGTGTCAATTAAGAGCTAACTTCGATCTCTCCTGACAAATTTTTAGATCTTTGATGGTCGTCTTACGTGGGTCAAATATAGAAAACATTTAAAAGCAAGATGTTTAAAAATTCTAGATATGTTACGAGGCTTTAGCAACACCAAGTAAGACTGATCATGTATGTTGCACTTTTATTATTCTTTAGTTTGGTCCCGTCTGGATTATGACTGCATCAACTACAATTCAGAATACCATGCTTAAGATGCCGGGTCTGTACATCACGCTTTTCTTTGTCTTCCTACAGGTATCTTTAGACCAAGTCCTGTCGCAAGCATGCTTGCTGATTGCGATGAGCCATCACTATGGGAAAGATGGGACCAGTTGTTAGCATCTTACACTGCTCGTCGTAAAGGATAACCAAATCATCCAGTCTTTAAAGCAGTCCTTGCAAACCCTCATTTACAACAGTATGAAAACCTTGCACACTATACAGCACCAATGGGTGTTCATGCCCAGCATTTACTGTACCTATTAGATTTTGACACACCTTCTATTTTCCCAACTTATTTCTGTTTATGTCCTTCATGGAGGACTCGACCCAATAAAATTTAATTATGACCAAACCATATATAATAAAAAATTCCTACTGTCTTTTAGCAAATGTTTTACAAATTTCTATCAAAGACAAACCCCCAGACGCAGCAGTATAAACAGATGGATCTAAACACAATGATACCATTGCATGCACTTTTGTTGTAAATGACAGAACCTATACGTTCGGTCTACCTAATATTGCAACTGTCTACAATGCTGTACTGTACACCATCAATTAGGCTTTGAATATCATTAACCCAAAATACAATTACATCCTCATTGGTAGCGATGTGTATAGTGTACTCCAAGCTACAGAAGATTTGTATTCTAAACATCCAATCGTCATCAAAATTCATAATGCAATCGCTGAGTTGAACTGTTGCAACACACAAGTTAGTTTCAGCTGGAACCCTAGCCATGTGGTAATCCTGGGTATTGAATGTATGGATTCCGCTGATGAAGAAACATGTAGCTAACCATCTTTCACCATTCATGTTACTACAACAGATTTTATTAACTCTATTATACACACTCTTCGAGGAAGGTGGCTGGACTACTACAGTAGATAATAAACTCTGATACATCAAGGATGCTACGCTGCCATGGAGTTCTTCAATCTGCAATAATTGTAGAGAAGAGGTTATTTGCTGTCTATGAATAGGGCATACTAATCTTACACATAAACACCTAATGAATCAGACCGATGCACCTGTTTATGTTTGCTGTGACTGCCAACTAACGATACACCGCAACCTTCTGGACTCTGTGTATTATGCAGCATTGTAGACTTAAATATTAGGGGCTAACATCCAAGATATTTTAGGAAACAATAAGATGCTACTATCGAATATCTTTTAAGGCTGTGCATCTGTACTCGACTATTGAATAATTATTGAAATATGTTTTCTTTTGTAATATTGTATTATTTGTTCCAGGCAATGATAACACGAACGTGTTTTTCGCCCTCCTAAAAAAAAAATATTTTATCTTACTGTGTTCAATTTCTAGTAAAGCAAAGATTGATATAGTATGAAACCTGCCTGCAATAGTGTTTAAATGTTAATCGATAAGCTAAAACAACTTGTAAAACACTGACATTTTTCTAAAAGTGATATTAAATAGTATTAATCTGCAAGAAACAGTTTCAGCACAACCAAACTGTGTATGTTACTGAACACAGTTATTGGATGGCCTAACGGCCCATCAAAATATTTGGGAAGGTTAGATAAATTTATGATGAGATGTACTCAACAAAAAAGAAAAAAAATTAGACTTAATATCTTATAAAAAATTATAAAATTCAAAGAGCTTGATCTAAAGAAGCAAGCACATAAATCCTTTTACTAATAAATTAGCAACACCACTACATAAAAATGTGACTTTAGTTATCGTATTTTAACAAAATACAGTAAGTTACATTTTATCAATTAACATATTTTATTCCCACCCACACACTATTTGTTAACGATAAAAAGCAATTCTGAAATTATAATGCTATCACTATTTTAAGGAAAGGCTCAATGATCTCTATAAAATAATTTAAATATCTTATATATCTAGTTTCAATTTTAAATACTAAACAAAAATAATTTACTTACGTGGATCTCCTATTGAGATGCGTGTCCTTTAGGGCAAATATGTGTATTGTTCCCTTATCACTGGAGCAACAAATGAAATCTGAATCCATACTGAAATTTATACTGAAAAGAACATAAATAAAAAGTGTAAACCTTTTTTTCCTTTAAATATAAAACACTGTATCGTCTGACAACAATCAACATCTAATGTATAACTGACTAAACAGTGGGATTAAACTGACTAAACTTTGGAAGTTTTGCATTGGCTGTCCAATTGATGTGTGCGCTTAGCTATATTACTACATTGTTCAGCAATTTATTACAATGATAATATATACAGCGCCAGGTAATATATGGAAGTAGGGATGCTAAACAAAACAAGATCGATGCATGTGATGAAAATGACATAAACATGTACAACTCATCATTCAATCACTTCTCGGCCTCTGGCCCCATGCTGTAAAACTTGTGTTCACTGATACCGATGGCGATAATTTTCTTTCTACAAGTACAGCATGCCTACGTTCATGTCGTCCGGGCTGACAACAATCAGTGGCTGCCAGTTAACCTGCGCTGCTGTGATGTTTGAGCTACACAGATGCGTAGTGTGTTGCAGTAGTGCCACTGTCAGCTAAGTAAGGATGTTTCCTTTGTTAAATCATGTCCCCATTTCAGAGGGTTGTGAGGCCAAAGAATTTTTCTAGATCCTCTGGCAGGTTTGGGAAGTCATTTGCTCTGAACTCACCAGTGGTTTGACTTAGGAGCTTTTAGCATTTGACTTCTCGAGTGGGTTGTGTGAGAACAGAAGGCCTTGCTCAAGAAAGAGATTGTGAATACTCATCAGGTCTTGAGATAGGAGGTCTCAGAGGTCTCCATGAGGGTAGTGGAGTGTTCTTGTGTACCGGTCGATTGCACTAAAAATCCTGCCAAAACCTCTGTGTCGAGCTGTGCAGGGAAAACGGTAGTTGGAATCATGCAGAGAAAGCAAGGCTATGGAGGGCGCAACCAGTACAAACGGACCCTCCTCACAAAGTCATGGGTGGTGAAGGATAGTGATGTGGTGGTCGGCCCTAAGCTGGAGATCTCTATCTCCAGCTTAGAAGGGCGAAGCCTTCTATAGGGAGGTTTAAGGAGATACGGTCTGCATGGATTAAATTCTCCTCAAAAGAAGGCATCTCGGATTTCAATAAAGGCTCGACAGTTAGTCGACTCTTACCTGTTCGAGTGTAGTTTGATGGTTGTTGAGCTGGCTTTAAAGTGTGAAAGACTCCAGGGCGCCAACCAGGTCCTTGATACAATTGTGTTAAGGCTCTTGGGAAAGGTTGACCAGGTTGTGGAGGGAGTCAGCGGTTTCAAGCTGGTGACAGGTGAGGCTGTTGGTGAACTACACAAAACTATTTAACGGGTGGAAGAAAAGGTTAAGAAGACTATCTCCTTTGCCACCCCTGGGCCTAAGCGACCTACTCCACCGCTGCCAGTCCAGGATCTGGCTGCAAAAATTAAAAGGGCCACTGTCAAGATGGTCCAGGGGCATTGTCAGCAATGACAGAGCTAACCCTGAAAAAAAATCCTGTACCTGAGCAAAGAAAAGTTCCATATTTTCCAGGTTACAAAAACAAGGGACAATAGCGTCATGCTGGAGATCGATGTTCTAAAGAACGGGCTGAAGGCTCAGTTGCTGGCCGAGTGGAGGCCGCAAATATTGGTCTACGATTTGTCGAGGGCAACGAGGGTAGAGGAACCTGAAATCCTCAGGGTCATACACAACCAAAATCCTGTGTTGGAAATGGCTGTTGAAAACTTCCTCAACGGGACCAAGGTAATCCGGCAGTTGGGGCGGAAAGAGACTAAAAAGAGCCACTGTTTAATTGAGATCTTGCCAAAGATCTGGCAGAATCTTCTGATCATACATAAGTACAAATATAAGGGGGCTTTGGTCACACCTCTCTCTGTTGCAGAGCACAGTCGGAGATGTATGGTCATTGAGCCCTTGCTGGGCACAGGGCAGCTAACTGCACTAATACGACCACGCCTGTGAAGTGCGCTACCTGTGCCTTGGTGAAAGGCTTTGATTCCGAACACCGGGTCAGGGGCAAGCAATACAAGTCGCATGACAAAGCTCGGGTGAAGATCGTGCATAATACGGCGTATGGCGACACCTGAATTGGGGGAAGCTTTCGAGGACAGTCGTCCACATCGAACGCTTAAGCCTGGGGCAGTTAAAACTGCATCATTCCCGGGTGGCCACCAATGAGAAGCCATGAGGATCCTTGAAGAGTACAACCTCGAGATCCTCTTGGTCCAGGAGCCGTACAGGGTCGGGGATAGGGTGGTCGGCTTCCATGGAGTGGATGTTATTCAATCTTGTAGGGAACAGCCGCTCTCTGCGATTGTGGTCGGCTCGGTATCGTTGGGTATCTTCTGGATGCCCCAGATGAGCAATTCACCATCGTGCAAGTCACGAGGGGTACGGTCGATGTCATACCAGTATCAGGATACTTCCAGCTTGGATGGAGTATCGACGAATTGCTGGCAAAGTTGAGACGGATCCTCGACGGTCTCCTGGGCATCAGAGTACTGGTTGCTCTGGATGCTAACGCCAAGTCTTCCGTTTATGCATTTCCATAAAGAGGTTTGTTAACTTATAAACTATCAAATAAATTTGAATTTGGTTTTAATAGTAATTTTTTTTAATTAATTTTTTGAATTTTGCTCTTAATTATGCATTGCACACTAACACAACTTCAGACTTATTCTATTTTATATATAATACAAAGAAAAAGATATCCTAAATGGTACTTGAAATAAATCTGAAAATTAGATAATACTCAAAAGCTATTAACAAAAATCAATTTAAAATATAGTCAGATTTTGTTTGTTAAATAATCATCATTATCATTTAGAGGTAGGTTTTGAAGAATTAGTATAAAAGAAAAAACTAGAAGTAACATCTGAAAATCCTTTTTTATTTTTTGATGTAGTCTCAACCAACGTGAATACACTTATCCAGTTGTATTATAAAAACAAATGATATTTTTTTAGCAGCTTGAAACCTGCTGCATAAATGATCAGTTGCTACCTCATGATATATCTGAACATCATTATCCACAAAATGTTTTCTACCCAAGTGAGATTTTAACAAACCAAAAAGGTGAATGTCAATTGGATGTAATGTGGATATTAACAGATTGCCACCTGAATTCATCAATTCTCTGGGTCTGAAATAATTTTCATGATGGAGTGATTTCACTAGTTCTAGGTCTGGATGTTTTCTACGAACTGTAACTTAAAGCATACAAAGAACTTTAGAAAATCATGTAGCATTCACATTACCACATAATGGAAATTGGTCGATAGCTTGCCTTGAAAATCCCCTTGAAAAATTGCCTTGAAAATATGCTATAAACAGAACCTTTATGGATGAGAGAATAACCTCAAATTTTTTGCATGAGGCTGAAAAAGAATATATTCATTGCTTTAAATCATACTTTCATTTGGGTGCAATATTAGTCTATATCACACCTGCAAACATAATTTATCCCAGTGACAATCCTTTTAAGCATCTTTTCTTCTTCATGAATGTATTGAGAGAGAAGTTGCACACTAGGCCTACTTGATTTACTGCTCAGTCAACTAAGCATTCACTCACTATACGTACACTTTTTGGAAATTAATATTTTCAAATCATTGCTCAGCAGGCTAAACAATCTATCGGAATTCCTTAGCCCTTTATCATTACTTGCCTGTTAGCTCAAATCATCTCTATCTGCTGCACAGTTGGTTTTGAAATGACTTTAATAGGATGACCAGGTTGATTTTCATCAAATTCTGAGTTTGAGAATTTACTGATATAATTATGCACCTCTTAACAAACAAACACTTTTCATAGTAACCAGGAAACATTTCCTTATGTAGTAAGGAAACATTTTGATTGTAGTAAGTACATCTAATATTATTTTTAAAAACTATTCACTCATTTTCAATAATCCCGCATCAGTTTGCAATTTATTTACTAATTTCCCTTTGTATTAGATTTAAATCTTTTCTATATTGTCCTATTATTAACACTTGATAACAAGAGATTTCTTCTCTGTGTAAAACTCCTGATATGTCTCAGTTCAAGAGCTTTTTGTCTTGTTTATTTTCTATATTCTTTCAATTTTTAAAATCAAAAACCAAAATGCTTCAGTGATTGGAACTTTTATAATTATCTTGTCACTACATTTACATTCCATCTTTTAATAATAATTTTTTGTCTATAATATTCAATATTACTAAATTATTGTTTCAATTAAAAGGATAATGGTGTAACAGAACCAGTATAATGGACCAGGGTAATGGATTCCTTCCAATTAAGTATGACAAAATAACCAAAGGAATTGAGAAGGATCTAAAAGGGATCCTTTTCTCAGGTTAATAGATTCGTTTAACAATCTGTCCTTTGTAGTATAGATAATGGCCCCTCCAACAGCTGTTGTTCAACAAGAAGGGTTACTGGACCAAAGGGTTACTGGACCGAAATATGAATTTATAGGAAAACATAAGAGCACAGATGATGAAATTATTATGCTTCAACAGTTACAGAATGAGACAAGTACTGGTTCCATAGGCCAAGAGATACAAATACTGCCAGGATCAGTGAGAACAGTTAGCTGTTAAAGAGAAGGTAAGCGAGTAGTTCTGCAAGGCCACGTTAGAAATGTTTGTGTTATGGCATTATCAGTAAGCATGTAGTAACAACGAATGAAGAGTATATACCACAAGCATTCCAGTGTGGGCAGTGGTTGAATGCAGGAAGTTGTTCGATGAGTTATTGGTAAACAGTGGTGAAAGTGACAGTATTAGAATTCATTCATAAAGTGTAGGGTAGTTAAACAGTAAAAATTATGATATTTGCAGAGAATTGAATTGTATGAACTTTAGACTAATCTTATCTTGTTGTAAATGCAATATTAAGTATTAATATTAGTGGTCATCATAACACTTTTAGTAAATTAGACTGTTTTCTGGTTTTTATAATTTAACTATCTTTAAACAAATCTTGTCCTTATTTGAATTATTATTTTGTATTCATATACTCACTATTATTATTATTATTGTTGTTGTTGTTATTAATATTATTATTATTCATGTTGTTATTACTATTATTATTATTTATTTAATCTTCTATGTTTTTAGAGTAATAGATTATATTTATAACAAATTTTTAGTTTGTTAGTCTCTTGATATCCTGGTTGAGCGCCAACATGTAACAATATTTTAAACAAATATAACATTTTTGATACTTTCACTTTTTCCCAGGTAGCTATTACTCAAATCTCAAATTCTTTTTACTTTCTTCCTGGTACTTCTCATGTATGGATTAAAAAAGCTAAGGGAGTAGGCTAAATTCTTGCATTATTCCTTTCTGTAGCTGTTCTCGAGTGACCATATAATAGCTAAATAAAAATTAATCAAAGTTCAGTGAAATTATCATAACCTGAAATTTTTCATTTGAAATCAGCAATAATGCATGTAATGTACTTGTTATTTTGTATTAAAGATGTTTAGGTCTATCGATGTTATTCCACTCATGATGTACACTCTGAATTTCATAACTGAGCAGACTTTATATGAATATATATTGGTATATTAACATATATGATATTTTTGTACATTACCAATATAATGTTGCAGGATCAGAGCCGCGTCTAAACTCAACAAGTAGATTGCGCCTTGCTGTATCCCATACACGTATAAGCGTCCCTTTTACAGATGCAGTTGCAACCATAGTGCCTTGTTGATTTAACGCTATGCACGCCAAATCACCCTGATGTGCATTAACTGTGACTGGTGCACTAGATATACCTGCCTCTGTACTGGCCAAATCCTAGTAAAAATAAAGTCAGATAATACTAATAACAACAAATGAATTCAATCTCTGCAAATAAAATTATGAACAAAGTGAAAAAATAAAAATAACAAATAGTTTGAAAAATGTAATCTAATTATTATCAAATTTTTGTTACAAATTACAAAATAACATCTGCTAGAGCACAAGAATCTTTTACAGTTCAAATAGCACATGTTATAATAAAATAATAAGCAGGATGCATTAAATAATCACATTTATTGTATTATAATTACAGCTGGTTATACTAGATAGCTTAAGAGAATTTAGTTGAAAAGAACAAATAAATATTTTATTTTAGCCGAAAACTAATAATTAATACATACATCGTATCAGAACATGTAATTACGCTATTTCACAGATTAAAAAAAGGATCCAGTAACTTCCTGGATCAGTCAAAGGAAACAGTGAGTGATAAAACCTTGATCGCAGCCATGTCCAATTACTTATAAACATTTTTTTAAAAACTAGCTATAGTCTATATTAATAATTAAAAATAAAAATGTATGAAATAATAGTAAATTAATCAAACAAAGACATTAAATATTTATGATAAAAATTATTTAAGCATGTATTATTTGTATACATTAAATAAATATGCAAAAAAACTCAGATTTTATCACCATCATCATCATTATTATTATGATTATTTACAGAATCATAATAATACTATTCTTACAAAAAAGAATCTTTTAATTAAAAAAAAAAATTACTGCTGTATTTTAAATGGGTCCAATACTCTACAAAAAAAATCTAATCTCGACACCATATGACTTCCTTATACGCCTATTAAACTACATATATACATTATTTTAAAATGAAAAGTAATAAAATTTTATTTCATTAATAACTTTTGATATTTTTTTTATTGCTATTGTTGAATTATTTCTTATTGTAATTTTTTTAAAGTCAATATATTTAAATTAAACAAAAATATTAAAAAAAAAGAAAAAGATGAAGTCCGATTTGAAGCCCCTTGTAAGATATATATTATATTTCATTAATTAAACTTTTATTTGGCTATAACTCTGGAACCAATGAAAATAAGTATCACTTATGATATATCGTTAAAAAGTTCTCAATGACAGCTTATTACTGCAGCTACAAAAAAGCTCAAAATCCAACTTTTTGGATTTTAGGCTTTTTTGGACACTTTGGTCCAGTCAATTGCAATCAAAAGGGGAGATGTGAAACTAGATGTTACAACAGTCCTAAAGCCAAAATTTCAACATCCTATGGCTAATCGTTTTTAAGTTATGCAAGATACATATGCATGAACGTACAGATGTCATGCTGAAATTAGTCAAAATGGATTCAGGGATAGACAAAATGGATATTTCCGTTGAAATCTAAAAACCAAAATTTTTTGTGATCACAATAGTTCCTTTACTTTGCACAAGGAAGTAAAAATGATAACAGAAGCATAAGACCTTTCTTATACGCTGAAGATTACAGTTACATGAAAATATTCTGCTGTTTGGATAAATACAGATGGATATTAATTTTTTTTTTTAAATAAACGGCTAATCTATTTTAGCAAAGGTTACATTAATACACTCGTAGATAAGTTAAAATTTTTAATTTACCAAATACTGTTCTACATGATTATACAAGGGACATTCAATAATTAAAGACAAATTGATGTAGAAATGAAACAGTTTGTAGGAGGAGTTTTGTACTTTCATGATTTTAGGTTGGCATCACTTGCATGAGCTGAGAACAGCTGATGGATAAAAATTGTTTTATTTATAACCTCAATATTGCATTTAACGATGGCATGTCTCCTTGAAGTTCCCACATTTGTTGAACAACGTTCAGTGATCTGTTTTTTTGTTTTCTGAAGGTGAAAGACCACCTACAATCTTTTTCTCAAATGATTTTACAGTATGGTGAAAGTTGTATGAACCACGGATATTTTTATAAGTGGATAGAACAGTTCAAAAATGGATGAACCTCAGTGACTGATGAACAATGTCCTGGCCGACCAGTTGGAGTGTAAACTCCTTCGCTTGAAACCCACATTGACGACATATTCATGAAGACCGATTCACAGTTGAATATATAACAAAAATGGTTGCAGTAAATGTTAGCACAAGTAAATGTTAACAGCAAAACAAGTTGCAGGTGGGTCCTGAAAGAGTTAATGCAACAACACAAGGAAACAAGACTCAAAGTGTGTACAGACTTGAAAGAAAGCTATGAAAGGAAATGTGACCCTTTTCTAAACAACATTTTAACAAGTGATGAAACTTGGTTTCACCATTTTGAACCAGAGTCCAAAAGACAAACCTGGGAATGGAAGCACACCAGCTCATCTGTCTGAAAGAAATTCAGTATGCAAGCATCAGCAGGAAAAGTCATGTTGACTGTCTTTTGGGATGCCCAAGGTGTCGTCTTTTGTAATTATTTGGAAAATCAGCATACAATAAACAGTGCCTACTACTCAGACATGCTAATGAAAAAAGTAAAGCCAGGAATGAGAGAAAAATGTTGCTGATCTCAAAGAAAAGATGTAATATTGCTACACGACAATGCTCGCACTCACATCACCCAGCTGACCCAATAAACCATTAGAAAAATGGGTTGGGAGATACTACCACATCCTACCTACAGTCCAGATTTGGCTCTTCAGATTTTCATTTGTTTGGTCCATTCAACGAGACATTACGTTGAAAAACGTTCAGCAACAACAAGGTCAAAGAACTTGTGGGAAAGTGGCTCACACAACAAGACAAAGACTTCTTTGCATCAGATACAAAAAAAACTAGTTCATCATTGAAATGAGTGTACTAATATTGCTGGGGATTATGTTGAGAAGCAGTAAAAGTCTCATTTTGTAAAATACAATTTTTTTTTCTAAATCAATTTTTCTCTTTAATTATTAAATGTCCCTCATATTAATGGGCACTAAACACTAATCAGATAGTCCATTTTTTATCTTGAAAACACATTCTGACTTTTAGAGGAGTCCCTAGAAATGATATAGTTTAGATACGAATTATTTCTTAAGTCTTCAACCTTGAAGATAGACCTGCTATGGTCGAAATCATGTTCTTGTACCCTCTTCTGACATGCTAAAATGATATTCGTAACACACACCTGTCTAACTGCAATGAATGAAAAAAGTAGTATTATGTTCAAAATAGTGGAAGAAAATTTATTGAAATATCATCAAAAATTAGAAAATCAGTGGGAAGAAGAATCAGTTTTCTTCCATGTGATCCAAAAATTCATCATCTTTGTCAACATACAGTTCTAAAAATGTTATCAATACATAAGTCTATGTTACTCAGGTACCTTGAATGGCACAACACAGTCAAGTATGGTTTGACAGGTCCTGTCAAACCATACTGATCTGGCACTTTTGCTTGTTTGCTTGCTTGAATTTGACCCAAATGAAAATCACATTGGAGAAATCATCCATGAATACTCTGAACCCTTGAATTTTCATTTACTTATTCCTTCATCTCAAATTGTCCACAGGAACATGATCTTACAACTGTACAACAACCTTTATGAATTGGCTTTTCCTAAAGACACTCAGGAGAATAATTATGCTATATTTCACTTCTCTAGCTACCTGAGAAACAGGAGAATTAGTGATGAGTGAATCACAGAGGACTTTCAAATTTAAAAATATAGAGGAAATAAAATGTATGTTAAACAATGAACAATTGACAATCGCCCAGTACTGTTAACAGAATTATATTAAATATGCGTAGTTTTACTATACATTGTTTTAATATTTCTGAATCACTTTATATTTACATATTTGAGAATCAAAGATGAAAAGTCCAAAAATTAAGTTGTAAAAAAAAACACAGGAAAGTTGATCGATAATAGAATACAAGATGTCATTAAAATATAATAAGATTCATCATTTAATTTAGCACACAAAGTTTTAACTGCTGTTATGAAGAAAAACGTATTGCAAGGAGGACCAAAAGATAAGCTCAAAGATCATGAAAAACATAAAATCTCTACAAGTGCCAAGACAAAAAAGAGACATAATTTTAAGACAAACTTTTTCAGGATAAATTGAGCTAAGAAACTTAAGTCTTTTTGCTGATAAGAAGCAAGCATCATTGTTTTGCTGGTAACTGTTGTGTTACACCATATCAACTTGAATGCAATACGATACTTATGCGATTCAATTATTCTATAAAAATTCTAGGATTTTTAATGTTACTTGACACAAAAAAAAAATAATAAAATTGAACATCACTGAAAAACTTATAAAAAATGGAAAAGCCACATTTACTTACAATAAAATCTCAGAGCAGGAAAACCATAAATATAACCTGCACATGATGATTTAACTAAAATGGATTTTTTGCATTTAGTTTGATTTTAATTTCAAAATATACCTTCATTAAAAAACACAAAAAATCCTGGTAGTAGAATTTGAATTTGAAATAAGATTATTGACATAATTTAAATTTACCAAAATAACATTAGAAATAATCTTACCACAAGTTGAAAGCTTCCAATTTTGTGGCCAGGAAATGCTAATAATTGCCTTTCGGCAGTCATTATTGGTGTAACTTCACATAATCCAAGGGCATTATGTCTTGTTTCTAATGTAAATAAACGCTGAGCCGGAGAAGGGAATGAGAACACATTCATTTGATTCACAGTCGCAACTACAATTCTGTAGTGAACAAACAATACAAGTTATAATTAGTTAATGTTCACTAATAATCCAACATTTTATTAATTAACTTTCTTTTATTAAAACTATAATAACAGCAATAAAATTCAAGTGATTGTAAATAAAATAAATAAAGATTTAGAAAGTATAGTAGAAGAATTAACCAGTTATCACATCACAACCTGAAATTAGTTTTAGGGATTGGAAAAATGAAAATGCATTACTAAAATAGTCAGTAATAAAAAAAATAGCAATTAAAGATAACTTACTTTCAAATCATATGAAATTATGCTTCCAAAAAATAAATAAATAACAACAATAAACAAATACAATCTGTCAGTTTACATAAATTCCAATGAAGTATATTTAAGAACGAATAATAAACATTTGAAATTGATTATACAAAATAGAAAAAACTGAAACACAAGAATATTGATACAAATTCAAATCATTACCCTTGCAGCTTCAGAAATATGTAATTTTTTATTTTTCATTTTAAGTTTCTTTAAAGTAAAAATCTCCTTTAAAGCGAGAGTTTTTTTTTTATAATCAGCGCAGTGAAAACAAAAACATATACCAAGAATATTGACTTTAGAATACGCGTCATCTTTCTAAATATGAGTAATTACCATATAAATGTAGAAAACAATTATGTGCAATGTTATACATACCTATCTCTTCTTAAGCGCACAGCTTTTACTGGTGATGTGAAAATTAATTCTAATATGAACTTTTTAAGTATATCATCATAAACTAAAACACTGTTATCAGCAAATTTTGGACTTTTACCACCAGCTACAATTGCAAATAAATTTGTTCTATGTAACATTTCACAATGTCTCACACTGCCCATCATTTCAAGATCTGAAAAACAAATACTGATTAACATCTCTTATTTACAATTTATAATACAAATTGTATTTTTAAAGTAAGGTTTATTTTGAATTTGTCACTTATACACATTAGGTAAACAGATAGTTTACCCAATTAGAGAGAGATAGCCTTCCGTAGATCAGTTATTTCAATCGATAATCAACTGTTAAATCAATAGTTTAGTTATTTTACTGTTACTTGTTTATATTGTTGTCTGATAAACAATCTTATGCTACTGTTTATTGAGACAAAAAAGTGTCTTGCTAGTTGAATTTAGTTTTCACAGAACTACTGTGAATTTCCATATGTATAGCAAAATGTTAAAAAATCTTAGAAAAGTTATAAAAAACAAACAATGTGGGATGCCATCCAGCAGGAATTTGTTTTTACCTGGCCACACACAGCAAATCAAGCAGTGAGGCGATCAGAAAAATTTTGTTGGAAAATCTTCGATCATCCACCCTGACTTAGCTCCCAGCGATTTTCTTATTCTTCACCTTAAGCAGCAGCTTGCGTTACACAGGTTTGGCAAAGACAACAAATTGAAAAATGGAGTTACTGCACAGTTTAAATTCCTGACGGCAGAATTTCTTGACAATGGAATAAAGAACAATGAAACGCTATATAAAAATATGTGTTGAAGTTGAAGGCAGCTATGTAGAGAAGTAGTAAATAAACATAGTTTTTATGATGCATAAGTGTTTATTCATATTTTTCAGTTTTTTTTGTTTTTTTTTCAAAATGGACCTAATTTTAAAACCAACCTGAAACAATAACTTTTTCAATCAATAAACACAGAATGATTTGTTAGTCCTGTTACCCAATTTTAAATGTATTTTAAGAAAGGGAAATTTAGGTGGAATAAATAAAATGTATTTGTTACTTACAAAAGAGATTTAATAAAAAGCTATTACTTACACAATTGTTATACACAATATAATGCATACATAATTGTTATAACTTGCAGTTATACATGCACGGACTCTTTTCAGCTTATTAACAGAAACCTTTTTTAAGAGTTGCATTGGAAATATTCGTGATTAAGTCTGTAATATTGACTTTAAGATCATCAATAGTGTGAGGATTGTTTTTGAAGGCCTCGGACTTAATATAGCCCCACAAAAAGTAGTCAGGAGATATAAGGTCTGGGGACCTTGGAGGCCATAAGCCCTTGCTTACTATTCGATCATCAAAGAACTCTTGGAGAAAATCCATGGTGGCATGTAGCGCCGTCTTGCTGAAACCAGCAATACCGTTCTTGAGGTTCAAGGAGGGACACAAATTGGCCCACAATATTCATGCATACTTCACCATTTACTGTCTGTTCGAAGAATATGAATCCGACTATACGATGACAAGATATCGCACACCACACACCAATTTTTTCAGAATGCAAAGATTTGGCTTGTAAAGCGTTAGGGCGTTGAAAACCGCTGTTCGTAACACGACTGGAAACGGCAAAAACGTTTACACAGCTAAAGGAGAATCAACTCACACTGCCGTATCTATACCGGTTAAGTAGCGCTACCAACTTCATGTCACAAAACAAAATTTCCCTTTCTTAGAAAAAAATTACCAGACATTAACAACTGGGTAACAGGACTAAAAAAAACACTGTGTATTTAATACCTTAACAAATTCATATCACAATTTGCAATGCATTTAATGTTCCTATCAGTGTTGACTTCTCATTCAATTATGCTGGTTTCAATTTCTCTACAATAGTCTATCAGTTTAAAATAACTTTATCCTGTCATCACAAAAGAGATGTTATAATTAGTCAATTGCCTACTGCAAAATGAGGGAATAGATAAAACCATCTGTTACCATTTCACCATCTTCCTACTAAAAATTTTATGTCAATTTTTAGATGTATACAAATCAGTTAACTCAAAGAAATAAAGTTTTTTAAAAACAAAATTGCATGAAACACTCACATAAAATTAACTGAAGGTTGTAATAATACTGATTAATTTTCAAGAAAGAATTATTAATATAATTAAGTATTAACTTAATTTTAAATGTATTTAAGTGCTGTTCATCAGTTTTTTTTTTTACCTGAATGTTTTCAGAAAATAATTTCCTTCTTCAAGACTAAACAATCTAGTTGCAAGTATGGTAGACTATACAAAAAAAAAACTATAAATGTATATAAAGAAAAAGCTCATTTATGTCTGCAAATAACTGTCATTTCATAAAGGAAAGTAGTACAGAAAAATTTGGGTAAAAATAAAAAAAAACATTATCTCCTTCAGTAAATATTTAAAATTAAGCTAAACTTGTTAATTTGATTAAAGGGTGGTTTAGACATAATAAAATTTGTATGATTTTTTTTATTAATAATCGAGTAACAATTTTGAGACACATTTAAATTTGAAAATATGAAATTTTTATACAATTTACCGAAACTATTGTTTTAAACACAAGTAACAGATTTTATTAACATTGTTCAACAATTAAAGAGATAAATGGAACAGAAAAAGACCAGGGTGGCACAGGAAATGGGAAATTTTGAAAGTAGTAGTGGTAGCCCTGAGGAGCTGGTAGAAAGAGTGGCATTCTTCTGCGAACAGCTATTTTAAATTTAGTAATCATGGACCAGTGGGTCAGTACACAACTTGCATTTGCCGTGAAGGCATTTTACAAAATTGGTGACAGTGTGACTGCTGCTCAACAGGAATTCTGACATCATTACAATTTAGAATGTCATGGCCACATTCCATCTTACCACGCCATCAAGACATGGGTTGAGAATTTTGAGGAGATGGATTCAGCTCTAAAACACAAACTACCAAGAAGTCAATCAATTCAACAAACCCCAGGAAACATTGAAACAGACCCCAGAGAACATTTGAGGATTTCAACTGAAAGGAGCCCACGACGATCAGCAAGGAAACATGCAGCAGCATTGAACCTAAATTAAACAAATATCTGCTGAATACTCCATAGTGATTTGAAGTTTCATCCTTATAAAATTCAAGTTGTACAGGAACTGAAACCATCAGACTACTTGTTCCCATGGAAGTATTTCAAAGTGCCGTGCAAAATCTCAGTATTCGCTTCCAGGAACGCATACAATTGAATGTCACAATCTTATTGGTCACTGTTTTTAAGAAATTGTAATTTTTGTGTTGGAACAGTTAATGGCATGTAATTTACTATTTGTTTTCAACGATAAAACTTGTAAATCCATTTTTTTTTTTTTTACTTTGGTGAGAGTTACTTCAAAATTTCCCATTTCCTTCTGCCACACTATATTTAATAGAATAAGCTGAAATTATCTGCTGTATTCAATTACCTGAATCCAATTGAGAAATGAATTTCGATTTAAATAAAGAGAAACAGTAATCCTTTTTTAAACAGAATAAAGATTTTATAATGAAATACAACACTGTTTAAAAATATTATTAATGAGACTTTAACAAGTTATAAAAAGAGATTGCACTTCCAAAAGTTCTTTCAGCAATTAGTTACACAACATCTTCTTTCTTATTTTAGGCCAGAAGCAACATTATAGAAGGACCTGTTTTATTTGTTTTGAAGATCTTCAGAAAACACAATTTTCATGTAATTCTGAAAGTGAGCCATTAATAATTTTTAATATTTCTATTAAGACAGGAAAATTTTTTTCATACTGATGGAAGAAACACATTACCAATATTGTATTTTTTGTACCACAGTGTAAAACAGCTAATTTGACATAAACAAAGAACAATTTTTTTAACGGATTTAAAAATAATCAAACAGAAGAATAAAATAGTAACACAATATTAGATAAAAATGACCAGTATTTATCTACTGTCTAATACTAGGCTAACTAATTACTCAATAAAATTAAGGAAGAATTATATGCAATGATTAATATTAATTGACGAGTTTATAAAGAAAATGTGTTTTTCCACACTTAGAATGCGATAAACGAATCATACATATAAATTATTTTTTTTTTATTAATAAGTTCAAAAAAATTTAAATCTAACATACCAAAATGTGCTTTCTCAACCAATGGATCAACATTGTAGATACGAAGTCCTGATTCCATACAACATGTAAAGCAGCCTATAAGCAATTAAGGAATAAAATAACATTAATTTAAACATAACATTTACAGTAAAATAAAATTTTTAAACTCTAAAATACTAAAACAATTTGCAAATCAATTAGTCAAATTTTAAGATTAAGATAGTTCTATATTAAAGGATGAAAATGGTCAATATAGGAAAAAATAGATAAAAATACTTTCTATATCTGTGCCATAGATGATGTCAAAAAGTTACAGAAAGGTAAACGGCATAAACCCATAAATTTTAATAGGAATGATAAATTTATGGTTTAAAAATAAACTGAATTTTGCACTAAAAATACAAGGTGCATAATACAAAATGCAGCCAATCATTTCTACATTTCTCCAAGAAAATTTAACAAAAATGATAAGTAAAATGAAAAATTAACATGCACAAAAAATATTTTTAAATTTTATTTTATTACAAAATTAATGTATACAAAATATTTACACAAGTATTTCAGATTCAATGCTGAAAGAGAGATTTACCTACATACAAAAAAAAATTATATTTAAACAAGGGCAAATTATGTGGCAAGTCATGAATTTACATCTCAATCACTAAATAATACCTCAATTATAAACAACTGTTTAAATGAGGAAACAATAAACTGTTGTCACATAGACAATTGTATGCACAATCATGCATCTATCTCGTGTCTTAACAAATAGAGCTGACACCATTACATACAGTCAAACATATTATTAGAAAAATACAAACAAGAGGAAACAACAAAAGAAAAAAGTTTAAGACATTGGTCAGATTATATAACAACTCAAACACTGTTCACTCATTTTTTTTTTTTTTTTTTTAATAGCTATATTTACTTCTACATTTAATGCAATTACAGAAAATGTAATTCGAAATAACTACAAAATTTATAGAATAATTTTTTTTTTTTACGATACGTACAACAAAGATTACTTAACAGATGACGAAACATCAACCATATTAATGAAAGTGGCTAAATATTACTATATACGTAATTATAGATAAGTTACCAAAACAAAGAACTTTTGAACAAACCTTGATCTTGATTGAACCTTAAATTTATCACTCCTCTATCATCGTTAGCCATAGCTACTGTTAACTCATTTACTACTGACTGCCTTTAACAAAATATGCTATCTATGTCTGAACATAATAAAGGGCGATTTGTGTACACTTTTACATTAAAGAATATGAAACGCATTAATAATATTTTAGGTTAAAAACACAATCACATCCCTTTCAAATCCTCAACTAACGTAGACTAAAATACAGTAAACAGCTGCTCTGCAGCTGACTGCGTACATCACTATATGAAGTTTTGAAAAATCAAATTTCCCTTCTATTATTTATTTGCAAAGAAACCTAGACTTTGTTAATACTTTAAAACATTGTTACAGTTACATAAAATTTTCTCAATAAATACTTCTTTTAGTCATTTTATTTGCATTAAGATTGAAATTTGTATTTTAAAATACATTTAATTAACGAATAATATTACATTTCGGCTGATTGATATTTTTTTTAAATGTTGTAATATTGCCTTCGATTATTTTAAAAGCAATGTAGTTTTTTTCCAAGAAAACAAATGAATTTTGTTTTACATCGAGTTTTACGATGGAAGTTAGTGACACGTTGTAAGACGTAGCTAACCTCTACGTGCGTTAGATGCTTGGTTGTCAGTAGCATGTGTGACGGTGTTGTCGTTTTAGTTGACCTGCATTCGTTATTAGTTAAATACTTATTACTGAACGTATAACTTGTATTATTAGTTGCCTAAGAATGTCTGGAAAAAATAAATCATCTTTTACTAAAGAAGAAGAACTTCTATTACAAGACTTTAGCCGAAATGTTTCGACAAAATCATCTGCTTTATTTTATGGAAATGCATTTATTGTATCTGCGATACCAATTTGTGAGCAATTTTAATATTTGTTTTTCTGCCGAAAGTTTTTTATTATTATTTAATTTAAGGCATGAAAATTAACTCGATTTTGTGGAAGTAGTTTATTTTCTGTACGTATATATGCATTTACATGTAATTGAAAAAATGTATTATTGTGATTGTAAATCTGCTTTCTATAATTACATTTTCATTAGTATAAATTTAATATTCGTTTAAGTTTACAGATGTTATTTCATTGCAATATTTAACGTCACTTAAATCACACAAATTAGTTTTCAGAGTGCCATCTAGTAATTTGAAATTTATGTATGTTTAATTTTTAAAGCATTTTTGTAATTTTTTTTCTACATTTCAGGGTTGTTCTGGAGGATCCATATGATTGACTTATATTCATCGCTAATTTCATTTGTTGTTGTCACATTAGTCAGCACGTATTTAGTGGCATTTGCATATAAAAACACTAAGTTTGTTCTCAAACATAAGGTATATTAACAGATTTATTAATTAATTGTAGTAATTTTTAGTTAATATATCTGAGCATTAAATAGAATCTATTATATAAGATGTTTGAAATTGTCATGTGTTACATCAATTGTTTTTTGTAGTGAGTTAATAAATTTATTGATGAGATAAATGTTCAAAATTAACAGCCTGGTGATCTATCCTAATAAGATGGATTTTGTTTTATTTCTTTGAGGTTTTTGTTTTAACAGCTGGGTTTAGCTTACATTTTAGTAATCAGTCTTGTTTGGTTCCACTATGACCATTTATAAGCTGTTAATATAAGTTATTAAAAAATTGATAACGAGTACAGAGATACAGTTAAAAACTGCCTTATATTTATGATTAAGCTCGTTGTGTAGTAACATCGAACAGTTTGTACAACAACTGATAAGTAAACCTGTGTCATAATTTACCAGTAGAGATTCCACTTAAATTAATTTTTTAGTTTAATGAGTCAGGAATGATGTATAAATCAGTGGTCATTAATTATTGCATAAATATAGGCTGACACTTTTATCTTTGTTTTTGACCATAAAAGCTTTTAAGAGAAAACTTTTAAAATATTACATACAGGTTTAAAAATGTAACATTACTCGATTAGAAATTTTGTGACAAGAAACATTTACTAAGGTAAATTCATATGCAAATATTTAGATTATTAAAAACAATTCTTTTATTTTTAATTGATTTTTAACAATATGTTAGGAAGTCTCTGATGTCTTGATTAATGAGCAGATTCAAGAAACAGTGTTTGTTAATAGGTGTAATGCATCAACTTAATCTAGTGGATGTTAGACAAAGAAATATTAACTGTGGTTGTGAAATGAAGTGTGCAAGCAATTACAAATAGTAGAGTTTTGATTTTAGTATAATTTTATTGTGTTATATTTATTTTGAAATAAGTATCCATCAGCAATCATATTTAGCTCTACAAAAATCTTTATAATGGTAAATTAGCTTACACTAAATGCACATTTTTTCTAAAATGCATATTATTGTGAGGTGGGTAAAATAATGTGGAAAATGTTCATACGACTGGAGCTGGTGTGTGTAGGACTATTCATTGCTTGTACATTAGAGTATTGCTTGTCTGTGGCAAGTCACTGGCTTTTGAACAAGGTTGGATAATCATGTTGTTATTTGTTAAAATGCAGTTAGCTGTTGAAGAACATGTATTCTTGATGGAAACCTATTGAGAGATGAAATCTCAAGTTTGTGTCTGCAAAAGTTAAAGGAGAAATTTGAAAAGGAAGCACTAGTGAAAAGTATAATTCAGAAGTTAGTTAAAAATTGTATGAAACTGGTTCAGTGTAAGACCAGAAACATGCCTGACAGTCAGTTTTAACAATGCAGGTCATACAGGAGGACGTTAAAGTGGCAGTTAAAACATCTCATAAACTTTTACGGTGAGTAAGCCGGGAAAAGAACATTTCACTAGGTTCTGCCTGTACTGCATGCAGTGAGGAGAATGCTGAAATGTTAATCCATGTTGATTGCAGGGTTTCTGTGAGCCAAGGAATGCTGATTATGCTAAAAGGTTCACTACTAACAATGTTTCAAGAACTTCCTTAGAGGCAGTATTGGCATTTTAGTTCAGATTTCACATTGGTGGTTATGTTGATAATCAGAATTACTGGACCTGCGAGTACTGAAAAACCCACACATTTTTCTTTAATCTCCCCATACTCACAAAAATAGATATACAGTGTGCAGTTTTAAGGGAATGAATAGGATCCTTATTTTTTAAAAACTGGATGCTGCCATCTACTACGAAATTATCCAACAGTTCATAGCGTTACTGTGCAAAGGTTGAGTGTGGCTGCTGGTTCCAACAAGACAGCACTACTTGCCATACAGCACTCTTAATATGGTGATGTTACAGGATTTTTTTGGTTGAAGAATCATTTCTAAAGAATTGGGACCACCAGCTTTCCCTGATCTGACTAGACCAGACTTCTTTCTGTGGGGTTACTTAAAAGAAATTGTTTATAGGAACAATTAGCACACCTTGGAGGAATTGAAAACAAACATTATCAATGTATTATTTGGGAGGTAGAATTATTAAAGGTGGACGAAGCAGGAATGATATAAAATGCTGAATAGCACAGGCGAAACAAGCTTTCAGTCAGAAAAATAATTTGCTTACATCAAAAATTAATTTAAATGTCAGGAAAACATTTTTGAAAATATGTGTTTGGAGCATAGCTTTATATGGAAGTGAAAGTTGGAGGATTGGAGTGCCTGAGAAGAAAAGATTAGAAGCTATTGAAATGCAACGCTATAGGAGAATGTTAAATATCAGATGGGTGGATAAAGTGACAAATGAAGAAGTGTTGTGGCAAATTTGTGAGAAAGAAGAATTTTGAAAAATATAGTTAAAAGAAAAGACATACTTACAGGCCATATATTAAGGCATCCTGGTACAGTCTCCTTAATAATGGAGGGACCGGTAGACTGGAAAAATTGTGCAGGCAGGCATAATTTGGAGTATGTAAAACAAATTGTTAGGAATATAGGATGGTAGGGGGTTAACCATTCCTGAGTGTATGGTTAACCATACACTCAGGAATGGTCGGTCGACCTGAGACTACAACATTACACTTCATTTACAATCAAACATATCAATCTTCTGAAGTAATACTTTACGGTGGTTCTGAAGGCTAAACAGACAAAGAAAGAAGGATGCAGGGGGTATATCAAAATAAAGAGCCAGTCAAATGACTAAAGACAAAAAAGTTACTAAAATATAATACAACCATAGCTGAAGATTGTATATACATCGTGTACAAGCAGAATATGAATTTTGATTGGACATTTGCTAATTGATAAAGGGCATGCACAGTGAAGCTTACTGATTATATAACAAAACTCTTTGAAATGGAGAATTTGATTTTTTTTTGTTTCATTTAATTCATGTCTTAAACCCCACAATTCTTTTATTAAGAGATATTTTTTTTATATTATATATACAGATGGTTGTAAATAAGTTACATATACATTTTCAAGTTCATTTGGTTGAGAAAAGCTATACTCATTATTTTAACATATTGAGATAAAAATTGCCATTTTCTTGCCAGCAAGAAAATGGACCTCTGATTGCATGTTTTTTCATTAATTTACAAAAAAACATTAACTTCACCCATAGGTAAAGTTAATGTTATATAAAAATTATAATTATCATGTGCTGTATAAAAAATTATGTCTGTTGTCAGAGCTACATATTCGTTAATTGTGTATATTAACACATCCATTAAGACAGGGAACTGCCTCATCGCTAATAATTACATAATTTAAAATTAGTTAGGTTTTACTAATTTCATTTAAAGGACAACAAATTGGAAATTTTTTCTGTATCAGATTTTTATATTTCTCGCACTAGCCTAATTTTGTACACATGCAAGTCTACGTAGAACTTTATGAACAGTTTTTTTTGGAATTTGTTACTCTAGGTTTTGATGAGCAATGAATTTATTAGGTCCTCCTGATTATAGATCTGTAATTCGTTCAACAATTTCTTCTTATACTGGTCATCTTCGAGGCAATTTCTGTTTTATATATTACTCTAAATGCAGTGACTCCTTTTCATACGTACATCAAAATGCATATTGAACTAAAATTATTGATGCCAGTCTGGTGGCATTTCACCAAACACACTGCTTTATCATGGACTGAAAATAATATTCAAAGAAAGAAACAAACAAACCTCAGCAACAATATAGACTGATGTACTGGTTAAAATGGCTGTTACTTTTTTTGAGGCTTTCAGTGCTACCAAAATAATTTCTCAAAATATCCCTAAGTCCTTGATCTGAGCTACTGTAACCCCACTATTCTTTTATGATGACTTGCACATATATATATATATATATTTATTGTATTCTAGGTTGTTTTTTATATTTAATGCTTCAAAGGGCACTAAACTTTGATAATGCCTACTATTTTCACTACTTTTTTTATGGATTGGGATTTTGGGTCGATAGGAAACACTAAAGTTTTTCTGATTAAAATAAAAGAATGAACCTGTTATTGAATTATGTAATGTAGAATAAAATGTAGAGTATGTTTGATTACATGTAGGTGGCAGTAAAACGTGAAGAAGCCGTTGCTAGAGAAGTTTCAAGAGAATTTGCTGAAAAAAAGATTAGTAAAAAGGAGAAAGATGAAAGGTATAATTATAATTCTTATTTATTTAATAAATAAATATTACAAACATTTTTAAGAACTTGCTTTATACTTTTTAGTCATACTTTAATCAAATTTTGATCATATACTGCATTAGTATAGTAGGTTAATTTGGATTTCAAAAGATGTTTTACACCTGCACACTTAATTTACCCCCGTACAAGGGGATTTTTGGAAAAGTAATGGTGGAATATTATATTGTCACCAGACTGTAGTAACTGTGTAAAATTTCATCATTTGGCAATGTCAGGAAGTATGTTAAATTAAGAAAGCAAGATTTGAGGACAAACATGAAAAAAACTCAAAAAACATTGGAGTTAAAGAAAAGAAAGTAATAAGAAAAAATGGTACTTACATATTAACGTCACCGCAACTACAGCTTTATTTAAAATTGAGTATTTATTTTATTGAGTCTCTTTATTAATTTTAAGAAATGGTTATTTGTATTTATTTATTTTATAAATATAATGTAACCAAACTTAACCTACGCTCGCTAACCTTGACTAATTAACAGTAATTGTTGTTATTTAAATAATAAATAATTGCTGAATTTATTAAATAAATACTCAAAAAATTACAGTGTTAATTAGTCAAGGTTAGAGAGCGTAGGTTTAGTTTGGTTAAATTATATTTATAAAATGAATAAAGAGACTGTTTTGAATCTATGTTAAACTCTATATCAGCCCATTTTCCACCGAAATCCAGTTGACTACTTTGTTTTTAAATAAAGCTGTAGCTGCGGTGGCGTTAATACGTAAGTACCAAACAAATTTGTGTAGATTTTGCTCTGCTTTAAGTTCTAATAGTGTAGTTTTTATAGAGTAATTTACATTGTAAATTTATGAATATTAATAAAAGGTAATGGTCGGTTGTATTAGCCTCACCACTGATATTTATGAATGGGAAATACAGTATTTTTTTGTCAAAATATTATAAATTAATTGTTGCAAAAATCATATACATTTTGTTTGCTTTTATATTTTATCAATAACATACATAGAGTAGGCTGATTGTAAAAGAGAATCATTTAACTATATTTAAAATAAATTATTTGGATGATTTTTAAATGTTTCAGTAATTTATTAAAAAATGGCAGTGTCTGGTTTGATAGAGGGATTAATATTATTTATTTTGGATGACTATTGTTTTTAGTAGCAAATATTGCATGCATATTCATACTCTTATAAACACATGGATAAATTATAATGTTTAATTTACTAAATATCTGTCTACATAATTCACTTATTGCTATCAAAAAGTGACCTGATAGTCTATTTTTATATTCATTTTTTTTTTTGAGGTAGTCACCAGGGATGATAGTATGCTACCTATTGAGAACAGTGCAATTTGATGTTGTTGTAAATAAGATCAATTTAATCATCTCAAGACAACTTTTCATCTTATAAAATACCCTGTAATTTTGTATTACGAGTCGCAGATGCGTTATCATTAATGGGAAATTTACGATTAGCAATTTTCCATCTATCTGAGAAGTACAATGCAACACTATTAACCGTACTAAAAGGTAGATTGTTAAAATCAATTCAGAAAATAATTTTTTTGAGTAACAGCTAAGTTTGATTATTATATACAGATCACAATAAAAGATCTTTTTCTCATCAATTTTAATGCGATGTCCGATGTTAGAATGAAATACAACAAGTGCCAACATCATATGTGTTCATATCTAAAAGATAGATTTATCTTGAAAGGAAACTATATCCCAGCATTACTGCATATACTTATCTAGCGATTAGATTTCTTTCCCGCGAAATTATCTTTTGGTATATTTGTTATTAAATCTCTTTTGATTTTTATATTACAAAAAGGTATTATTAATTAACTGGCTTGGGTTTTTTCGTTTCTCATATTGCCTAAAATTCAAGTTGTAAATATAAATGTAATTTATACTTTCTACAACCAGAATCGCAAACTTTTGAGCGACAACTGTATAATACATTTAATTACTCAGGTCTATGATTCTCAGACTTTCAGAGCATAATTTAGTTTAAAATGTAAAATGTAAACTAAACAGAATGATGGATGAACAGACTATGTAACTTATATTAATTATTAAATTCTTAAGACCTATTGGTTTTTAACTAATGTTCATTTTTACATCTTTACAGGATTCTTTGGAAGAAAAATGAAGTAGCTGATTATGAGGCCACAACGTTTTCAATTTTTTATAATAATGCTTTATTTTTAGCATTAGTTATTTTCTCCAGTTTCTATGTGCTGAAAAGTTTTACTCCAGCTGTGTATCCTTTCATTATATTTTATGTATACATCATTATTAAAAAAAAGAAAAAATGCTCAGCAATTCTATTTATATAATTTTCGTTTTTCTTTGAAACAAATATGCAGTTTTATTCAAATAAAATAGAAATATTCGTTAAGTTTACTTACTCTAAGTTATGTAGTTTTATTAGAAATGTTGTACTTGTTATTAGTGTAGTTTCTTACACAATAACAGCTACACCCATTTTTTTCTACTTTTAAAGTCCTAATCAGCGATTTTCTCTTATTAAATTGAGGCAGATGTGTAACAAAAATCATTTTCTACGAAAAGAGTATATTAATTTGTTGCTTTACACTATCCTTATGACTATGATGCATTACAGCATCCAAGGTTTAAGGAACACTGATCAGAATTACTTTTCTGTGAGTAAAGATGTTCATTATATAACCACTTTGTGATCAGAATGAAGGCGTCATTCCATTGGACGTAGGACTCTGAATTCAACAGCATAGTTAATTCTGTGAAGGAGGCGATGGGAAACCACTTAATAAATGTTCAGTGGGATGGTGTGCCATTTTAAGGAGTGATTTTATTACAAAGCCTATATCTTGCTCTTTATGCATTCTTAAAGATTGAAGTCTGTTGCTGTGTTCAAATTGCTTCTACTAATAAAAAGATAACAGAAGATTTCAGTGTAATAAGATGAAATTATAAGAATTCAAAAAATGTATCTAAAAATGCATTTTTTTAGGCTTGTATTGTTTCTTCATATAAAAATCATAATATCCTTGCATATACATAAGTACTTGCGGATGCTGGTGGCTTAAAATTCAGAAAATGCTTTCTTTTTTTTTTTGTCTTCAGTCATTTGACTGGTTTGATGCAGCTCTCCAAGATTCCCTATCTAGTGCTAGTCGTTTCATTTCAGTATACCCTCTACATCCTACATCCCCAACAATTTGTTTTACATACTCCAAACGTGGCCTGCCTACACAATTTTTCCCTTCTACCTGTCCTTCCAATATTAAAGCGACTATTCCAGGATGCCTTAGTATGTGGCCTATAAGTCTGTCTCTTCTTTTAACTATATTTTTCCAAATGCTTCTTTCTTCATCTATTTGCCGCAATACCTCTTCATTTGTCACTTTATCCACCCATCTGAATTTTTACATTCTCCTATAGCACCACATTTCAAAAGCTTCTAATCCTTTCTTCTCAGATACTCCGATTGTCCAAGTTTCACTTCCATATAAAGCGACACTCCAAACATACACTTTCAAAAATCTTTTCCTGACATTTAAATTAATTTTTGATGTAAACAAATTATATTTCTTACTGAAGGCTAGTTTAGCTTGTGCTATTCGGCATTTTATATCGCTCCTGCTTCGTCCATCTTTAGTAATTTTACTTCCCAAATAACAAAATTCTTCTACCTCCATAATCTTTTCTCCTCCTATTTTCACATTCAGCGGTCCATCTTTGTTATTTCTACTACATTTCATTACTTTTGTTTTCTTCTTGTTTATTTTCATGAGATAGTTCTTGTGTAGGACTTCATCTGTGCCGTTCATTGTTTCTTCTAAATCCTTTTTACTCTTCGGCTAGAATTACTATATCATCAGCAAATCGTAGCATCTTTATCTTTTCACCTTGTACTGTTACTCCGAATCTAAATTGTTCTTTAACATCATTAACTGCTAGTTCCATGTAAAGATTAAAAAGTAATGGAGATAGGGAACATCCTTGTCGGACTCCCTTTCTTATTAGGACTTCTTTCTTATGTTCTTCAATTGTTATTGCTGCTGTTTGGTTCCTGTACATGTTAGCAATTGTTCTTCTATCTCTGTATTTGAACCCTAATTTTTTTTAAATGCTGAACATTTTATTCCAATCTACGTTATCGAAAGCCTTTTCTAGGTCTATAAACGCCAAGTATGTTGGTTTGTTTTTCTTTAATCTTCCTTCTACTATTAAACTGAGGCCTAAAATTGCTTCCCTTGTCCCTATACTTTCGCTGAAACCAAATTGGTCTTCTCCTAACACTTCTTCCACTCTCCTCTCAATTCTTCTGTATAAAATTCTAGTTAAGATTTTTGATGCATGACTAGTTAAACTAATTGTTCTATATTCTTCACATTTATCTGCCCCTGCTTTCTTTGGTATCATGACTATAACACTTTTTTTGAAGTCTGACGGAGATTCCCCTTTTTCATAAATATTACACACCAGTTTGTATAATCTATCAATCGCTTCCTCACCTGCACTGCGCAGTAATTCTACAGGTATCCCGTCTATTCCAGGAGCCTTTCTGCCATTTAAATCTTTTAATGCTCTCTTAAATTCAGATCTCAGTATTATTTCTCCCATTTCATCCTCCTCAACTTCCTCTTCTTCCTCTATAACACCATTTTCTAATTCATTTCCTTCGTATAACTCTTCAATATATTCCACCCATCTATCGACTTTACCTTTCGTATTATATATTGGTGTACCATCTTTGTTTAACACATTATTAGATTTTAATTTATGTACCCCAAAATTTTCCTTAACTTTCCTGTATGCTCCGTCTATTTTACCAATGTTCATTTCTCTTTCCACTTCTGAACACTTTTCTTTAATCCACTCTTCTTTCGCCAGTTTGCACTTCCTATTTATAGCATTTCTTAATTGCCGATAGTTCCTTTTACTTTCTTCATCATTAGCATTCTTATATTTTCTACGTTCATCCATCAGCTGCAATATATCGTCTGAAACCCAAGGTTTTCTACCAGTTCTCTTTATTCCGCCTAAGTTTGCTTCTGCTGATTTAAGAATTTCCTTTTTAACATTCTCCCATTCTTCTTCAACATTTTCTACCTTATCTTTTTTACTCAGACCTCTTGCGATGTCCTCCTCAAAAATCTTCTTTACCTCCTCTTCCTCAAGCTTCTCTAAATTCCACCGATTCATCTGACAACTTTTCTTCAGGTTTTTAAACCCCAATCTACATTTCATTATCACCAAATTATGGTCGCTATCAATGTCTGCTCCAGGGTAAGTTTTGCAGTCAACGAGTTGATTTCTAAATCTTTGCTTAACCATGATATAATCTATCTGATACCTTGCAGTATCGCCTGGCTTTTTCCAAGTGTATATTCTTCTATTATGATTTTTAAATTGGGTGTTGGCAATTACTAAATTATACTTCGTGCAAAACTCTATAAGTTGGTCCCCTCTTTCATAACTTTTGCCCAGCCCGTATTCACCCACTATATTTCCTTCCTTGCCTTTTCCAATGCTTGCATTCCAATCTCCAACTATTATTAAATTTTCATCTCCTTTTACGTGTTTAATTACTTCATCAATCTCTTCGTATACACACTCTACCTCATCATCAGAAAATGCTTAGCCAGTCTGAATTTTTTTTTACTCTTGAGAGTAAAAAAAAATATCGTAGAGAGAAGAGAGAATGTCATATTTTACAGCACCATTTTTCATGTATCAACAATTTGAGTTGCTGACTGAATTATATTCCGTAAAAGGCGTAATATTTCAATGAATTAAAGTAAAATTTTATTTTACCATTCTGTTTATCAGAACTTCTGTTTTCTTCAGATATTTGTTTTTTATTGTTCCATCAGTTAATTATGTAGAGGATTGATGTAATTCTAAGCAGGCACTATCATTTTATTGTAGATACAATATGTAATTCTAAGCAGACACTATCATTTTAGTGTAGATACAATTAAAGTTATGGCTGAAAATTGCAACTATAATTTATTTCATGAAACTGTGCAGAAAACCAAAACATAACAGTATGATGATTCTAATTTAATTTAATTTTTAGTCCATAAAAAATGAATGCCGGTAACTTATTATTATTACTTATTGTGTAAATTTATCAATATTAAAAATGTAATTATTTTTATTTCTTGACGCTTATCTGTCAGTAACATTTTATTTAACTGTGGACTTAATGTAGGCATTTCACTGTTACATTTTACAAACCCTTCAATTTCCAGGTGTTGCAAAGTTCAAGGTTATACCTACAATCTTTTCTTTTGTTTTAGATAATAGTTTTTTAATTAACTGCATGTGTCTTTTGTGTTATGTGGTTCATTGTTCTTGTAAGATCATTTATTTTTTTTTTACTACTTATGTTTATTTTCCTTAACAGCTATTGCAGAAATTATGTCTTATCTATAGGAGTTGCTGGTGGATTATTAGCCCTTTTATCTACCGGAACTAAATGAATGCAGTATTTCATCCATTATAAAAAGTCTCAAAATTAAAAAAACAAATAAGGTTTATATTAAGTCATTCATTATTGGTATATTCATCTGTTACATTACTTTTTTATATAAATGTTATTTATTATTTATTTAATGAATGCAATGATTGTTTGTATTTTGTTTTTTTTTTAATAATTTCCTTCAATTCATTATTTTGGTAGGTAAAGTATACTAATTAATATCTGATTTAATTAGATTATTATAATTTTTGGATATCTGCAGTTATTTTTGAGTACATATTGCACTTCTTGTTCAAGGAATATTTTTTAAAATAAAAGATAAAATTTTAAGATTGACTCCCTATCTTTCCACTTGACAGTGCTACTGGCAAAGATGGCGACTCCTGAACAAAATGTTTCTGTGCAGTTTGATAAATGTGAATCTGTAGATGCAGTTTATTCTGTGTAGGGAGTACAGGACAATTAACGGTATCTAAAGAGATTTTGAACACGTCAGGGAAGTCTTTTCCTGCATAGTCTTAAAAAATCCAGCCGCAAACCAATGGTGATGACTGTGGAATGTATTAAGGAAATGCGTCCTGACTGTTTACAGCTGTTACAGGCTTTGAAGCCTTCAAAGTATGCTGTGCAGACCGACTTCACACAAACAAAATGTTGTACCATGAAGATGATGAATTTCTTGATTGTAATATGTTTAGTGACGAGTGTACATTTCATCTTAGTAGAATAGTTAACACATATAATGTCCATATCATCAGCCACAAAATCCCTATTATTTCTTTCACTGCAAGAAGGACTGCCCAGAATTAAATATTTTCTATACTACATCCTGACAGACTGTTCTTTTTCACAGATTCAAGCATGAAGGAGCTGTTTGCTTATTTGGATATGCTATGTAACATGGCATATCACATTCCTCAACTACAAGATTGATGAGAGAATCTTGTTTTGCAGCAAGATTTTACTCTTCCTCACTGGCATAACCCTATGGGATTGGTCAAATAATGCTCTCTCACCCTTGGATATGTCGACATGTACCTGATGACAGCTTATTATTTGTGGTGGCCTCCAAGGTCACCTGATGTGACCTATGTGATTTTTTGTTTGGGGTTTTATATAGGATTTCTTTATTATTTTTTAGCCTTGGTACTGACTGTATCGATAAAAAAGTCATTATGCGATTAACGATTTAATATGTGATCGATTTGTTAGTTTAGGGTGGACCTGAAAAGGCCATTTAAAATATAGAAAAAAAGTCCCATTATAATTGAGTGTTAAAGCAAGAATGAAGGATTATTATAAAAAAAATATTTACTTATTAAAACTTGAAATTAAACATTTTGTAATTATTATAAATAATATTTAAGAGATAAAAAAACACTGTCGTATTAAATATGCAAATTGCTATTTCAAGAAACACATAAAAGTGTTCCATACATAAAACTTTGCTGACCACCATGTTAAAATATAGGATAAGATACTTTTATTACTAATTTACTGACATCTTATTTTTTGTAGAATATTATTCAGTACATAATTTGCATTAAAAGATTTATGTAAGAAATTCTTAACTGTTTATTTCAACAGTTCCTAAATTGCAACATCAGAGTATTTTCCCAGGTTTCTTTGGTTCAAACACCAACAAGAGTCTGAACTTTTTTGCCTTATCATTTTATTCATCATGTCTTTTTCATTAATATTTGTATAAAAAGAAATGCAATGTAATAAATAATAACAGTAAAAATATAAAGATTATTTTGTAGTATATAATTTTATTAAAGTTAATTTATTTACAAACTACTGGTATTATATTTTTTCACTTTTACCTCAAAATATTTTAATTGTAATGAAGAGATAATGAAAGGTAATTTTAGATTTACTTCCGGTGGTTTCTTGCACATCCATCCTTCTGTTAAGTGGAAACAGAAGCCTAGCATTTATTTGCATCACAAAATATTTTACTAACATGTTTTTAGTGGTTTAGTAAAAATAATTTGATAATATGATTTATTCTGTTCAACTCTGGAGAATATTTAAAATTAATTTTCACAACACACTTTAGAATGAAAAATCTTAAGAAACAGCGCGTTGTACTGTGGTCTACCCCCAAGGGCAGTGTAATCCTTATTATTAATCCTGATCATTCTTAAATGTAATTACATTTAACATGTAACTTATAAAATAATATGTCCACACAGTAACACAACATATGTCCCCTCAGGTGGAGCAAGAATCTGGAATAATAGATTTCAGATTTCTTACTTTGAAAGCTGTAAAATGTGGTGGGATTTACATACAAGTGAAGTAGAGGACAGGAACAAAAGCATAAGTAGTTAGTAGTTAGAAGGTTTACTTTGAATATAAATTTTACTTAATAATACACGTCTTCAAGTAAATAGCCTTCCAGGCCTCTACTGAACTGACAATCGCAATGAAATAGTTAATGGCTTATTCTTGGTTTTAGAGATCAGTTTCTTGTAAACATAGAATTAATGGATCATAATCCTGCATTGATTTGTTAATGAACACCTCAAAGATTCCATTATTCACTTTACCCTTAATCTTCCTCACTAATTTCAAAGGCTCGAGGAAAGATTCCTCCAAGGGAGCTAGAAGACATCATGTAATTTAATCTAGATGTTAAAAATTTTTTGATGGACAAGTAGCAGTTACTTTTAATTTATATGATTTAATTAAACTGTCTTTTCTCCTTTTGTCAAATGTATTGTTTCATCATTTTAATTGCAACTGTCGCTATAAAATCCTTATGAGATGCTCGCTACTTGTTTAAACATCAGAATGGTGGATGTACTTTCAAGAAAAATTTTCTTTTGATTTTTACAGTAATTTATCATTTGAATGGTACTTTTATTCCCATTAAGCTGTGGAAAATAACGTTTTTGCCACAGCCTTTTCTTCCTTGTAAAAATCGGGGGATCTGGCCGAGCATGGGACTCAAGATTTTTGCAGTAATTGTGCTGACTGGCTGGATTCCACATAAACCCTGTTCTCTAGGCAACTCTGCTTTATATCCATACATGGCACTAAAAGAACACCTAGGATTTGGCATAAAAGATGTTACTTTCTGCTCAAAAACAGCCATCAGAAAACTAAAATTAATCATGCTGGTACATCAGCACTTTCCTGTCTCTTTGATCAAAATCACCAACCAGATCTCAGCATATAATTACTTCCATATTTGTATTTTGGTTTTCAACAACCACTCTCGCTTCCTACTGCAGCCGGTGACAGCAATCATCCATCGTTAACCTGATTGTAGGGCTCTGCTTCTCAACCTTTTGATAATCTTCAGTTCCCCACAAGTACTAATGATACTCTTACTTATTATGAAACATGATCTTGCTCCATAACAAAAACAATCTCTTTTTGTGTATAGGAAGTAGATTTTCAATGAAACCCACTGACCAGCCTCTGGAGTGGTCACATCACAGCCAAAATTTCTACGTTCAATGATATCAACTGAAACATCTTAACAACCCGTACAGTTCTATTAATCATCATAAATTTTGGCTTCATGTGTATTGGTGAAATAAAGACAATTCTCTCAAATGAAAATATACTGTAGCTAGGGTTTGCACCAACAGTTCCGTCTGGTATCCAAAGGGATTTTCACGACTTAACATTCACCTACTCACATGAAGCCATTCTTTGAGTTGTCTGTGGTTTGACAAATCACAACGGCCATAATTGTGCTGGAAAGAAACAAAGGCATTAATGTGTCGATTATATGGCATAAGTAAATGTAATGTATACTACTACTAAGTGATCAGAGTGTAATTGTATTCTGTATATAGTGAAAATAATAACTAACCGGCTCAAGCATCAGGGTCACTACTCCCTGTATTCTCAAAGGTTTAAGAATTTCTGAGTGGAAAAATTATGGCTGCTGTTCTTGTCAACAGGATTTCTTGGTCAAGCATGGAATTTCTAGTTTGTGAGATACCTCATTTACTAGATACTGCTCCTTGTGATTTCTGATTGTTTACAAACCAGTGATGCTACTGAAAGGATATCAATTTGACAGCAAGAAGGCAAAATGATAAATGCAACATAATATTCTAGCGGTTCCAAAAGACAGATTCACTAGATAAGTTTTTTTCATGGCTCAAATATTACACACATAAAGTGAATGTTTTGAACAATATTATTAGGCTCAACTCTATTTTGGCACAAGTGGCCACAAACAGAAATATTTTGCTGAGCCTTATGTAACTACAGTTGAGAGGGTGTAAAACAGATACTCTGTAATCTCATTTTCTTACTCATTATCGTTGATTGAAAGTAGTCAAGTGAAGTTACGAGCACTGGTAGGTGCCAACCCATTCCTACAGTCAGCAGCAGTTTAACTCATGCCAATTCATCTTCCCTTTGTTATTTCATAATGTTGATGGGAGAAACTATTTTACACTTGAATTGATAAATAGGTATCGGATAATTGTCTGTAATATCAGGTAAAATAGTTTGTATTTGGGGTATATTGGTGTCAATTGGCATTATACTAGTGGTAATGATTTCATCATAATACATATGATAAAGTTAATTGCCACATTCATTCTCATAATCATCATTTGCAACAGTCTTTCAGCAGACACTGCTTATGTAAAATTGCATATCTCTTTCATTTCACACTTTTAAGATGACCAACAGGTGTTTGAACAGTAACAAGACTGTTGCAAAATGCATCGGCATTGACAGTCCTTTTTTATTAATCCTTTTGGCCCCATCAAATGGGAGTCAGTGATATAGAAATGAGCATTATCCTTAAATATAGCTGAGTATTGGTTTTGACAGGTCATGATCCCATACTTATAGCTCTAAAAAAAATGCTAGATGCCCGATTCTATATTGCTAAAGTAGCCCTCTGGTAAAGTGGGCTTGAAATTTCCATCAACTACATATGATTGAACTTGTATGTCAAATGGATCTTCACCAATAATCAACAATTAACAATTGTTGAAAACAATTCTTTGGTATTCAGGTAGTCTGACCTACCAAGCATTACAAGTAACTGTCACCAGCTAGCAAAACTCAAAGTGTTCTGATAACAATTTGGGCAGAGGCTTCAATGTCGAATGTGCAGCATTTGCCATACTCTGGCGACTGCATGATTCTGCTCCAAATCAATAGCCACCTTGGATAAAATGCCCACATATAAAAGAGCCACTCAAGCGCCTTTTCTATTTTATTAGCATCAATGTAATACTGGTTGAAATCGAACACTTCTGGGCACAGTTTTGAAATTTTCATTTATTTTTAAACGAGCATGTTAGGTGTGCAGGTGACAAAATTGCTCTTTAGGAGTGTGCAAGTGAAATATAAAGTATAATTCTTTTTTAAATTTATTTAAAAATTTCCCTGACCCTTAAGATATCAAACAAATCTTGCAATAAGATATCAAAACTTTCTTGCAGTAAGTTTTATTGCATCACAGAAAGGAAAATGAACAAATTTTTATTAATGCAACAGTAATTACCTACAAAACTAAGACTAAGTAACATGTATACGATATAAAATGAAAGATGTAACTTCTGATTGATCGCATTTAATATGTGATGAACTCTATTACTACCTTCAAATGAAATTGCACTGAGGAACTAAAAAATAAAATAAATATACTTTGAATGAAACAGGGTTTTCACCAAATTTTATGGATCCATTTTAATTTTCCTGATAAATTTAGTAAAATCTCCTCACTCTTATAATGTTATGCTATTGTGTTTAATCCGCAAAATATATCGATCATTTTACTTTTTTCAGCCTTCACCATCCCCATAGCTGCCCAACTTACACCTTTTTTTATTATTTATTATTACGTTTATTTTTTAATGATTTTTTTACAATATATTTTTTAAATTAGGCTATTTATTGAAATAATTACAAAAATTAAATAGCACAATATTACAAAAAAAATAAATGTAATAGATTGTTTCAATAAATTACATCGCAAAGTACAAAAAAAAAACAAAGTTTCTTTCATAACATCATGTAACTAAAAGTTACACAGATAAAAAATCAAAGCTAAAGCAATTTTTAAAAATAACTGGCTCACACCTGCGATTGCTAAACATTTTTCATAAAAACTAGCTTACATTATTTTGCGAAGTAAACAAAAAAATAACTTTTAATAGCTTGGTTTACATAAAAATGTTAAGAAACATAGATTTCAATTTAACAAAGAATATATGTATGATCACAACTTACAGGAAAACTAAAATTACTGTGAATAAAAGTAACACAGATAAGAAAACTAGAACAGAACACCCTTATTTTTACAGAAACCAAGCATTATTAACATTTACTTGAAAAATATTTTGTGATTAATATTATGGCATATTTGCAGAATGCCATCAACGTATGGTACAAGGCCATGATTAATTCCAACTCAAAGCTGTAATTTTGATGATATACAACTATCAGGAAACATAATTTTAAAAGTTGCACAAATATATTCACATGAACTTAGGATAACTTATTTTGTACAACATTGAGAACCCAAATAATCCTCCATCTTAGAAACATCTTTATAACAAAAATAAGTAATTTTGTTGTCATTTTGCATATTTGAAGTCGAGGATTCAAATGTATCATTTGCTGCTGAAATGCTGTTACTCTGACCAGAAGATCCAGGCAAAGAAGAAACAGATGTATTAAGATTATCTTAATTATTTTATTATACTGCTTTTCTTTACAGTATGAAGTCACTGCCTTAGGCACATATTGCCTAGTCCAAACATTTTTTTACATTACAAAAAGCACGATAACATCTCAACCAACTGAGTTGTAGGTGTAAGTTTATATCTAACCAGTGACCATTAAACAGACTTTTGTAGATGCCCTTTAAAAGCCATTAATTACCTAAAATACATTAAAAAAATTTAGTGGTTTGAGATAAATTCTAAGAAACTAGTTAACACCTTTAATTTTTTTGTAGGTAACCTTTTTGTAAAAATTTCACCAGTGAAAAAATTAACTGTAATAAATAGTACAAATGACATTAGGGAAAACCTGATAGAATTTTCTTTTCTACAATTGGTCTTAATGAAGAAAAAAAATTGAAAATGAACCTAATTTGTTAATTATTTAATATTTCCATGAAATAAAAAAAAATAAAGCTCATTGGTCACATGACATAAAACACCAATCAGAGCGCATGACTATATGTCACGCAAAACATCAGATTGTTTACGGCGGTCTATATGGTTTGTTGATTTTCTGCTCTAAAACACATTTTTTTGTATGTAATACGATTTTTTGTAATAGTATGATGAGTACAAGTCTTTTCAATGGAAGCAGGGTTTCCAAAAGCCAACAACAGTAATTTGCCCAAAATTGATGTGGTTATGCTAGCAATGTTTTTTGTATCAAATAGTGATTTCTGCAGAATTCTGAAATATCAAAACTTCTATGTAAGTACACAACTATGAACAGTCAAAATCCGTTATATGTCCACAATGCTTAACATCTGTTGACCATGTAGTTAGTTAGTTTTTACATGGCGCCAATGAAATGCTGTATTGAATTAAGAAATTAAATAAATATAATCTAACCAAACTTAACCTACGCTCGCTAACCTTGACTAGCGAGCGTAGATTACGTTTGGTTACATTATATTTATAATTTTATTTATTTATTCTCTTATTTCAATATAATGTTTCAGAGGCACCATCTAACAACTAATTATTGGTCGATGGGCTAAAAGTGGACATATAAAAGATTTTGACATATTGTTTTTGAGGTTAGTGTTGTCAGAAGAAAACATATCTCATAATTAAATTTGATTTTAGGTCCTCAAGAGCATTGTACGTAGATGGAAGATGTAAGCTACATGCAGCTAAATAAAGTGTAATGGAAAAATATGAACAGTCAAATGTAAAATATGCCCAGAACATGAAGTTTGTGCGAAATTGTATACAGTTTGTTAAATAAATATGTATACAGTTAAATAATTTGTTTGGAGTTTTAATGATAGTAGTATTTTCACACTGAGGCACTACTTGGAATACTTGTCTTTCTTGTAGTTTTTTCAGCTGAATCCTCATTTTTATTAGTAACATCAACCTCTTCTTTGGTGTTCATTTCTTTACCTTTATCCACATAAAGGTCATATTGCTTTCTTGCCCCTCTGACAGTGGTCAATATTTTCTGATTTATTTTAACTCTATGGGAACCTCCATAAAATTTCAGAGTATCATAAACAATTCTTTGGTTCACAATAGTTTGTTATTTTTGGTTTTCAGAAAGTAGAGATTTGTTCACAGAAATTCCTGACTCCACACTAGTATTCCCATGTGAAAAAATCAGTGCTAGTTTCACAACTCAGCATTTCTTGCTCTTACCCTAAATGGAAACATAAAAATCATCATCTTATTTCTTCTTTGTCTGCATCATGAAGATCATCCGAAAAAGTATCAAAATCAACTTTCAGATCATACTAAAACTCAGTATGACTACCTCTGTAATGAGGTATGACTACCTAGTCATACTGAGTTTTAGTTCTTTCAGCTGTATCTTCTGAGATTCTACTTTTTCATAGAGAACTTGAAGAAGATTGTTCATTTGTCTCTTTCCAAGATCAGGTTGTGAAATAATCACTTCGGAGTTTAGAGAAGACAGTCGAGCAACAACTTTGAAATTCAATGGGCTTTTCTGTCAAAGTTTTTGGACTGTCTTTACTAGAAAAATCTTGCACTGCTATCTAAAGTTTAGTAAAACCAACTCGGAGACATGTTTCACAGTTTTTAGTATTTACAGTTTGTTTAATCAACAATAATTCTTTATTACTCTCTTTATAATTTGTACAGTTTTTATACTTCTCTATCCAATTTTTTTTGTTATCTTAATATACATTATCAAACCATGTGCATGTGCCATACGATAAATAAATAGGTGTTTTATGGTTTGGAAATGAATACCAAACAATAAGTAAGTTTTCACTATTTTCTAAGTCGATAGCCACTACCTTGCTGCCAGTACTAGCAGATCAACACATCTGGTTACAAAAGGTGTGCAAAACCAACACAATAAACTTTTCATCAAATCCAACAAGCTAGTGTGAAGATAAGGTGAGAGAGAAGAGCTTTGAACCTTCTCAAAGAAGGCTCAGATGGACAGACACCACACTTTGTCTACAGTAAGCTGGCAATTTTTTATCACACCACTTACTGCAGTTCTAACCAATTTTAAAAATTCAAGATGCAATATTTATGGAAAGTTACTTCAAAATAATTAAAACTTTAAAAAGTATTACTTTTCCAAGTTCCATATAACATTTGATGATTTCTGTGAATAATATGTGCACTTCAAAGGGTTTTTACCAAAATTTTCCCTTTTCACAATTTTAACTTTTTCCTGACTTTTGGCTTATTTTCAAAAACTTACCTGACTCTCCAGGTTTGGGGGAATCCTGTTATGTAGCCTATGACACTCCCATTAACATAAAGATTCCAACAGGGGTCATACATCTAAATTGTTTCAGCTGTTGAGCTGATACAATGGAACAAACATACATACACCCTAAATACATTACACTAGATAATGATTTCTTGAAGGTATGTTATTTTTAGTTATTTTTTTAATTACTTTCCAATGCTTTCTATTCCAGAACACTGAAATAGAAATATAACTTCAACATAATTGAAAATTTAGTTACAAGTGGATTTATTATTAAGAAAGAAGAATTTCCAGAAAGTGACAAATGTTTCTTTTGTTAACCTCTGCATGTTTTCCCTTTTCCATAATCCTATCCATCATTAAAATTTCTTCCTTTCCTTCCTTTCACCAAGCCTTTTATCACATCCACTAATAAACACCTTCTTCTCATACAATGCTCCAGCAAGTTCCTTTTCCTATAATCAATCACATTTAGTATTTTCCTGTTCTTTCAAATTCTCTTTAATATTTCATTTGTTACATGGTCTTGCCACCTGACATTTATCATTCTGTGCCACACCCGCATCTTAAAAGCCTCAATTCATTTTCTGTCTGCCTTTCTCATCGTCCATGTTTCAGCTCCATACCAATGTGATCACCTAATATATATATGAACTTTATTACTTCTCCCACCTGCTTAGAAGGTCTTTACTTCCTTGTACAAAGTAAAGGGAGTATTGTGAAAAAATTTTGGTTTTCAGATTTTAAAAAAACTAAGAAAGTGAAAGCACTAGCACTAATAAAGTGAAATATGTTGGAGTTAGAATCTTTTCTGTCAGTTACTACTGATTGTTCATGAAGCAGCTGCAAATATTAGTTCATTAAAAAAAAACAACCAACAAAAAAGTAATTTAAAATACATTTTATTTTTTAAAAAATAACAAACATAATTATAAGAAAAATAATCAACAAATTATTTAAAAATAATAATAAAGTCTTAAATTAAAATTTTTATAAGCATAAAATACCTGTATTATTTTTTGCACGCATAATGTATGTATGCTGATTCTATACACAATCATATAGTATTATGACAAGTTGCATCATTATTCAAGTTATTCACTTAATAACTGCAAGACCAAATAAATAATAAGTTAACGTGTAACATTTATCAACAGATATTGTCAATGTACCTACATGTTTACCGACTTCTAATGGTTTAAAGTAAACTTTAAAATTTAAGTACCAACTGCCTTTCAGTGGAAATTCCAAAGTTCTCATTTCAAATGGGCCATTTATTTTTTCCATTACTACCTGAAATGAAAAAAAAATTCTTTAACCTGTATGATAATTCAACAACAAATCTAGAATCCGTGCATTATTAAATAGCATTAATTGTAAATAACAAATATACATGGTTACAAAGATTAGAAATAGGAATTAGAAAAATTCAATTTCGATAAAGTCATACAATAACAACACTTTGAATTAGTTATAACTATATTATCAGTAATAATTACAAATAATACATAACAGACTTGATCCTACTTAATGTGATCAGGACATATTTATTATAACATCAGGACAAGGTCCTGATGTTATAATAAAAAAATCTTAGAATAACTTTTAACTGTACAATTTCAATTTAACTTTCAGCTGATGTAAAATCATCATCTCTTTCTGATTATTAAATAAATGTTATAAAAAAAAAAACGTTTTTCAATGAAGAAACCAATTATCACAAAACTTTATCTGCTTTTTTGAAATAACAGTAGTCTATCCGATAACTTTTCCACTGAAATTCTCTAAAAATTTAAGTTTCATTTTGTTTTTCAGTGTCCAACAGTCATTTTTCAAAATTTGTCTTTTTTTTGGTCTATGCCAGTTCATTTCAGATAAATTTTTGCATCAATAAAACTTCCTTTTTCTATTAATTTAGAATAAGCCTGACAGCAGTTTATAGTACATGTAGTGAGCTTTCTTCAATTCAACTCTTTCATACGTATTTTAAGCCAAGTGTTGTCTCATGATATGCTATCATCATATGCAAATAATAAAGGTTGCATTCTTAAAATTTATTCAATAAGTTTTTATGAACGAGTCATCAAAAAGGCAAATCTTAAAACAGAAATTAACACCTAATTATTAAAAACCAAGTATTTCCCTCTTTCTAGTATACAAATCATTAAGACTTAGCAACAGTGATAACATTAAATGTTAGAATCACAATAAATGAAATTAATTAATGTAGTTCATTATGGGTTTAATGTAATTAGCAATTTTTATTTAGAAAAATCTTATATCACACCGATGATAAGGTTCATAAACGAAAAAAAATTGTCAATGATAAATTATGTCTTGTGAAACCGTACTGGTAAACAGAGAAACATTTGTATTAAATTCAATGCTTACACAAAGCACAACTGTAATTTTTTCTAATGTACTGGCAAGATACCAACCATTCTAATGCAAACTCCTTTCTAATCTTTAATTCATTCTGTTTTAAGTGAAATTACTAAATAATTTAACAATACTACTGCAGTATGAACCACAATAGTTAAAATATATAATTCAGAAAAACTTCTGCTGCTGTATAAATAAACTAGCACTAATTTTTTGTAGAGTCTTAACAAAAGTTATAAAACACTAAAACTGCACGAACAGGAAACAATTGGAAGGTAGGGTATTTTTTTTATTAATTTCTCATCAATTCCATAGGTTTTCTTCAGATAAATTAAAAAGTAGCAAAAGTAACAAAAAAAAAAAAATTAATATAAACTCCTTTTCTTATATCATAAGGTATTAAAATATAACGCTTCACAGATAAGCTTTTTCTTTTGTAATATATATTACAGTTTAATTATACCTAAATCAGAAAACTTCTATGAAACTAAAGAATGCACAGAGCGATTTTACCCCCAAAAAAAGTTTTAAAGCTAGGGTTTGCATATCATTGATCTTGTATAATAGAAGGTATGATAAAAAATGCTCAAGAAAGGAATCTGTACAAAAGGAAGGAGAACACAGGTAGGTGACATAGTGTTTTTAGGAAACAAAGTACAGGATATTCAACAATAATTTCAAAATTAGAAGACACAATGATATAATTATCATAATTCAGTTATCTACCTGAGATAGGTCCCTTTCACCTGTCCATTACTATTCCCAGCTAAAATTTTTAAAACCTAACAGCTCCAATTGTACATAATTTTCTCCTTTCCAGCCTTATTTTTTGTGCCTTTCATGATATGTCCCGATTGATTAAAATTTCCTATTCTGAGTCGTTCTAATTAACATTCCATTCTTGTTCACATCTCTCATTACTTCATTTTTCACTTTATCTACTATGTACATAATCTGAATGCTTTCTTTTTAGCGTCTGCACAGATGACATTGAAAATGTGAAGACAAAGTGAAAAAATCCCTTGTGGCATGCCGGAAGGCAGAGGTAGATTTCACCAGTGCTAAGTAGGATAAAAAAGATTTCCACAAGTTAAGAAAAACTTCAAATTTACTCAACACGACAATGTTTGCATGGGGAAAAAAGTTTCACATGTTTAGCATACAAGCCAAATCTTTTTAGAATTCCAGTAATATTTTGATCATCTCTTGCCGTAAAGGTTGATGATATCAAAAATTGTTTCAGACAAAAGTTTTAGGTAATGCTTAGAAGACTAACGACCACTTTAAGCAGATTCAATACTGTGCCTATTAAGGGAGGTATGATTTTTTGTCTTCGAAACCCCATGTTTCCACCCCCTGGGAAAATGGTTGGTGTTGTCAAAAGACTTTACTTAGATAAGTTTTAGGCCCTTATCCAAAGAATAATAGGAACTTTAAACAAGTTCAATATTTTACTTAATAAGAAAGTTATGGTGATATTTTGTTTTTTCAAAAAAGCCCCCCATTTTCACCACCATGGTCCGATTTTTCCCATTAACTAACTCAAACGAGATTTTGGGTCACTATATTTTATGTATCAATTTGAAAGCGATTGGCGCACAATTACAGCAGTTATTGTGTCCACAAGAAAGTGAAATATTATATATATATATATATATATATATATATATACACACACACACACACACAATATATGATTCTTTCAGCTTCTGTAAAGTACAGAATTAGAAAAACACTCTTTACTTTTACTTATTTTTACTTTATCATAATGTTTTCAGACTTGTTTACATTTACACATTACTCTATTAGCTTTTTTTACATTTTGAAAAATTGTTGATTAAAATAAAAAAATTTTTTAAATATTTAAAATAAATTAGAACAAATATTTGTTCAGTCAAGAATGAAAAAGTATCGAATAACTATTAATTTATCATACCTTATCTAGACAAGAGTTGATTTTTATTTTAATTAATAATTTTTACAAAATTTAAAAAAGCTAATAGAGTAATGTGTAAATGTAAACAGTCTAAAAATTTATAAAACAAATCTCACTTAAGATGGGCTTAGGTGAAACAATTATGAAAAAGTAAAAAATGTAAAGATAAGAGTGTTTCTCTAATTCTATGTTTTGCGGAGGCTGAAACAATAATATACTGTATATATAGATATTTACAGAGGAAAAAAAAGACTATACAAAGTTTAATTTTGTTCCTGAGCGTCTAGGTTGGTAGGACTGGGCCTGCGCTTCTAGTATGCTTGGGTGGGGTCATTAGGAGTGGGAAGAGCCGGCCATTCCACACTGCCAACCAATTCATCGTCAGTAATGCTCACGATGTTGGGGCAACAGGTGCACCCCTGCACTGGCAATGCATAATTATAAAAAGTCTTGCTCGTGAAGGAGTTCAAGTGACAGAAATTTTCCGAAGATTGACTTCACAGTTTGGGGACCAAATATTGTCAAGGACTCATGTGTTTGTCTGGCATAAAGAATTCAAGGAAGCATGAGAACAAGTGGAAAATCAGGAACATGATCACTATCCTTGAACCAGCATTACAGACGAAAACATTCATGCGGTTCGAGACATTTGTAAAGACGATTGAAGGGTGAGAGTATCCAAAATTGCTGAACAGGTCAGAATAAGTTATGGGAGCTGTCAAGTGATCACAAATGACCTACAGTTCCGTAAAGTGTGCGCCAGATGGATCCCTTGCCTTTTGACTGCTGATCAGAAGTTTAGATGTTTGGAGGTCTGTCAGAGGTTTACAGTACGGTTTGCACAAGAAGGTGATACGTTTTTGAGTCGGATCATTACCTGCGACAAAATGTGGGTCCACCACTATACTTCCCAGTCGAAACAAGCCAGTATGGAGTGGCAGAGGAAAGGGGAGGCAGCCCCAGTGAAAGCCAAGACTAGACTGTCAGCTGGCAAGGTTCTTTCAACCGTTTTTTTCGACTGGCGAGGCATTTTTCTCGCCAGTCGTGAAAAAGATGAGACCAACCAATTCAAGAGGTCATCCTCCTCCACGACGCCAGGCTCTGTACTGCAGCTCTAACGGTATCAAAACTAAAAGAAATGCACTGGACACAACTTGATCATCCTCCCTACAGCCTGTACCTATTGCCCTGCGATTTTCATTTGTTTGGGCCGCTTAAAGAAGCTCTAGGAGGGCAATGATTTGAAGATGACAAGGACGTGGAGGAATTCATGTGCAATTGGCTCCTGACACAATCAACTTCATTCTAGATGCTGCGATAAAAAACCTTCCTTCTTGCTGGGAAAAATGTATTTCTAAAGCAGTAAACTACATAAAAAAAAAAAATTATTTGCCTTTTATTTTACAATAAATAATTTGTTTTAAAAGTAAAATCCCATTTATATGATTTAACCTCGTGTATATAAATGTATATATAAACTTTTGAACTGGCAGTGGTTTTGGGGTCTGGGGGGATGTGAAACTTCCCGAAGTCGAATCATGGTACCCATTACATAGGTAGCTTTCTTATGAAATCTACCTAAAATGAAGTGTAATGAGGGAAGGGAATAACCTTTCATTCTTATTCACATGCCTTATTACTTCTTTTTTCACTTGTCTACCAATTTAATCTTTTCCATGTCCAGATTTTGAAGACTTTCTTTTTAGTATCTGTACAGAGGACATTTCAAATATGAAGAGTGTGATAAATGAAGTGTAATGAGGCAAATGAACAAGAGTAGAAGCTAACAGCCTGTGACGTGGGGGGAGGGGAGTGAGTGTCCAATTGATTGGTGTTAGAACATTGAATAAAAGGTGCACCAATAAGATCCCATAAAATATTAAAATACTCCAAAAAATAACTGGAATATTTTTTTTAATTTAATGTATGGGTATTTATTTTTTTTACAAAAAAAAATCCTCAATCTCCTTCAGAATACTCCATCCACAAGTAATAACACATCTGTCCAATCTTTTTTATTCTACAGTTCAAAACTTTTTTTTAAATTAGTCTATTGCAATGCCTGAAAGCACCTTCCTCATATTTTTCTTTGCCTCATCTATGTTGGCAAAATGCTTTCCTTTCAGGTCTCTCTTCATTCACAGTAACAAAAAAAAAATCACAGAGTTAAGTCACACTTTACGGGGGATGGGGAAGGGAAGTTATGCCCCTTTTTATTAAAAATTGGTGAACTGAGAGAGCTGTGCAAGCAGGTGCATTGTTATGGTGGAAAAACCATAAGCAGCTACCTGTCTGTCAGAAAATGGACCTTTTTTGCCACAAACTGTTGTGCAATCATCTCAGAACTTCTAAGTAGAAACTCTGTGGTCAACAGTCCAACCTGGTTGAATGAATTCTAAATGCACCACCCATCTTGCATCGTAAAAACAAATGAGCATTTATTATCTTGATGTTTGACTTCTCTTTTTTGAAATACAAAAACCACTTGTAACAGTTGAGTTTTTCCATAGCAGTATCCTTGTAAGCTGTTTCCAACATCAGAATAGTTTCTGCGGCATTTTTCCTGAGCAGGAAGTAAAACTTCATGGTCGCATACAGTTCGTTAAAATTGCCATGACAAAAACTGACAAGCAGGTGCTTGACAACTTCTTTATTACAACTTGTTCCCATTATCTTGGTTTGTGTCTGCTAATATTATTATAAGATTTGTATGAACAACATAAAAGTTTTAACACAGTAATTTACAATGCCTTCTACTTCGTTTGCTATGAAAAGTAAAATAGTAGTAGTAGCAGTAATAGACAAAAAATTAAGTCACTCCTCTTTCCTTAATTTTCATGCTTGTATAAGAATGTTAACAAAGAATTTCCAGCAATGCAAACTTAAGAAAAAATAATTGCATACAAATCTATTGTGCTGCACATAATGCCATGTTTACTTTCAATAAACCTCATAATTAATTCCACTCCATAATTTAATTCCATAAAATAAATGTTTTAAAACTAATTAAAATTTGATTAGAATTTTTAAAATAAGTCACTATTATAAGTAATCCCTACACATGTGTTTCCTGCTTCTACCAAAGCACATTCTAGTACGATAATCAGCCAGCACTTGCTACACAAGTTATTCTAAAATAAACAAATAGATTGACACAGATGGCATTGAAAACTGAAAGGTTATTGATAACAGTACACTATAACAGTACATTTCACTTATGAATGATTAAGTTTCATCAAATCACTGATTACACTAAAGATAACAAAATATTAATGACAAAAAACAATTCTGACCATAGCGGTATCATTTGATGGGTTACGTAAACAAATACGGCAAACAGTTTTACAACCGACAAACGTTGCTGGAAAATTAATTTTATAATCATCAGAATAAACTTTTCTCTTTTTGTTTTTGTCATCGCTATTGATGATTGCATCAGCAGCTGTCTTCGTAGATGCTGGCTTAATTCTAGATGACCAAATAAAAAAAAATAACTGCGGTTAACACATGCATAAACTAAATAAAACTAATTTACACATAAAAAAAGTTATACACAGATTTACACATTTATAAACACAAATACACTCATGTATGTTATGTGAACACAAACTACACATCCTTCGGTGATGGCTCATCAAGGGTCTGAATGATTTTTATCATAAATGTATCACTGTAAATATAAAGTGCATTGCCATCAGGAGGGTACATGACACTACCAATATCTCCTTACTACTCTATATATAATTTCATAATTAAACTGATAATTCCTCAATGTACTTTATTATCTCTGCTATAATATAAAAGTCCAATCTAGTAGTATAAATAAAAAAATTAATTTTTTGCGTTCTCTTCTCATTCTTGCAGACAATTTCATTTTCATTATTCATTTATTCTATTCACCTACACATGTGTTTGAGATTTTTTTAAAAATTCATTAACTCTATTAAAAAATTACTTTTTATCTGCATTCCAGACCTATCACTTCACATATCTGTACTGCATCGTACATTATATGATGTCATATAATGCTGTATAATAACAGAAACAGGCTATTGTGAATCATTCACTGTAAAGCAACTGTTGGAGTAAGCAGGATTGTTATGGCATCATTTTGTTACCCAGTCGATGCAGATTAGTTAAAATGGAGCATCGATCGAGAGTTGACGGTAAAAGCATGTTATAAAAATAATGCTCGTTCTGATGCTGAACAAGAAGAATTCTATTTTACTTTCAATTAGGGTAACGCAATTCGCTTTCATCAAATTTATACTAAAAGGCACACACTGAAACTTAGAAGCTACAGATTCAGTGCTGAGTAAAAAGCACCCCGGTGAGATAAAAAATATCTGAACGTCAGAAACTCTCAAAACATCAGAAACTTGTAGGCCGTAGTATATTTTACCAAGATTTTTAACTTTTCACTGATCAATATTCAGGCAGTTCAAGAATCAAAAATACTATCTTAGGGAAAGTTATTTCTGCTGAACAAAATTCTTGCTTCAGTTAACACCACTGCTAAAAATAAAAAAAGGAAAAAGGCAATACGGTGTATTGTGTGTCAAAAGAAATGATAGGGCCTACTTCTTTTTTAAATGATGATGGCCATGTGGTAATCATGACTTCAGAACAACATACCAAAGGATTTAAGCACTTCTCACCAATGAACTTAAAATTGTCAGCCTCTACATGTAATTTTTGCAATTCACTTCTGCAACAACAATTTCAGTAATACTTCAGCCATTTATCAACTGATTTGAACAAATGAAGTATTATTTTGCTCACAATAAAAAGTTTAATATTTTTAATATAACATTTTTGATAAAACTAATATATATTTACATAGCTATTAATGATAAAAAAAATGTTAATTGTTGCCATTATGAAATTTTCAAGCATATTTATTTTGTAAAAAGAAATTTTGGGTACATGGCAGATAAAATGGAAGGAAGATATTGAACTTTTTTGTTTATTTTGAAGTTATGAAACAATACCCTAAGTTTGACCAACACCTCCTGGCACACTCCATATATATATATATATATACACACATACAAACACACAAAGATGTATGTTATTAGTTCACCTAAAACAGCATAACATCTATTTCAGGAATGGACAACATACATGGCATTACTATCTCTGATGGAAAATATATATTCCATACAGCAGCAAATATGTTAAAACAATAAACGTTAGAGAATATGCAAACAGAATTTTCATAATGGAGTTATTTTTCTGAGATCAAATGCAGCATACCTTACTATCACTCTCTCTATTGTACTGTAGGTATATCATTTTTGATATAAAAGCACAGAGCAGCAAGTAAATATGCTTTACCGTGTGTATTGGAGAAATTTTCTTAAGGATTCATTTATTCTATTGTAGTAGATACTATTTAAACCAGATCAGAATATAGAAAAAATTAATAATAGGTTTAATAATAATAAATCTATAGCTATTGAGGGAGAGACATCTGTGATATGATTGCGAGTTAGACTAATAAAACACAAATTTTGTATGTTACCTATTAAAAATATAACATTAATTTTTACAATTAGAATACAATTATTTATTCACTTGGTAACAACACACCTAAACCCAATTACACAGTTACTCTATTCTTTTATTTTTCACACGTTAAGAAATTAATACACTATTATTATTATTAGTAAAGTAATAACAAATAATATGTAATTCAAAGTGCCACATATACTACAGATTTAATACAGAGAATTTTAAATCTAGTGTTTTATATAAAAACAGATAAATGAATTAGAATTTTAATTAGCAATCAAAAATGTTAATATCAAGTCTTTTTTAATGTTAACAGTACTATATATATATATATATATATATATATATATATATAAAACAAAAACAGATTTTTCAAATACAAAAGAAAAAAAACATTGAAAATAATATGTGTCTATACTAAATAAATCTGGATTTGTTTGGACTCTCACAAGCATCAATGTTCTATTCTCACTGACAAAATAACTGAACTGGTTGTAGATCTAGTCAGGGTAGCTACAGAATATCTATTGATACATTACATAAAAAATATGATTTTTACTTACATATTATTTATATTAACAGGGACTTCAATCACGTTCATCAAATCAGAATGGACCTAAAAAAAAACAAACAACAAATGATAATAAATGTTAATTTAGTCACTATATAGGCTTAAGTCAGATTACTGTTGCTAACGAATGATGAATTTTGTTAGTATTTGAAAAATGTTAAGCCTGACCGAGATTCGAATTCCAGAATAAATAAAAGATATTTAAATAATTTTATTTGTGATAAGATTGCATAATGACAGTTATTTAAATTATGGTTTTACCTCATCGGATGGAAAGTCACAGTGTATTCGTGTTCAAGTCCTCTCCGATGAAAGCATGAAGCCATCAAAATTAATTTGATACTAAACATTCAGATCATAAAAGCAACCCTTGGAATTTTTTGAAAGAAAATTACATACTTTGAGAAATCAACAAGCTTTTCTTTTCTTTTTAAATCAAGCCATACTGATAAAAATACTCTTGAAGCACCTAACTCATAGCAAACCAAACCTCATACAAATGTAAATAACCTCACATTGCCTGCTGCAACTGATGTGTTGCAGCAGTGGAATAATAGTGTTTTAATAGGTGTGGAAGCAAAAAACTGAAAAAATTCCCCCACATCTTACCTCTGTGAAAAGGGTCTTTCATCTGTGATTGCCCTAAAATCTAAATATAGGAATCTTCTTTTATCACTGTAAAACAATTTGATTTTGTTTGTTTCTAATATAGATCTGCATAAGGAGAAACTTTAAATGAGAAACAAATGCAACCCCAAATGATTACTTTATTTTATTTATATGTGTTTTTATAAATATGTTTATAATACATGTTTATAATAACATGTTGATAATTATAAAAACATGTTTATAATAAATGATTTTTTTCTGATAAAATTATTTATTGTTTACTTGTAAAATAGTAGGCAAATTTCACAACCTCCAGGTTGAATCATCTAAAACAAAGGGATCTAGATAATCTGATTAAATTAATTTTATTCTCTTTGGTGGAAATATGACATTTAGTTCTTATATCAGATCATCATACTCAAATTGCAAATTTTGAGGATTGTCATCTGGATCAAGAGTTTCCTTTTGAAATAAAACTATCAAATTTTTTCGGATAGCGGTAGAATTTTTTTTAAATTTTTGTTTTCATCTTCACTTAATTTCTTTATTCTAAAGTGGGTGATCTGCTTCTTTTTTTTTATATTTTCTAATGAGTAGTAAAATTCTTTATCTGAACTTTCATCATCCCTTTCTTTGTCCAAACAAATATTTTGGAGTAACATGTCAGACATGATCACTTTCCTGGTACAAGATCAATAAGAATGCTTATATTCTAGAATAACGATGCAAAGTTTACTATTAAGCAAGTTTACTATTTTGTCATAGGCTATGTTTTTTGAAAGGATCCTTTGATCAAGACTGGCCATAGAGATCATGAAATTTTTTTCAAATATTTTATTTCATGATATTTACAAGTTAAGTGACGTCAGTTCATTCTTTTTCTTCACTATAATCTTTAATTGATTTAATGTCTTAAGAAAAATTCCATACACATTTTTATGGCAAGTTTCATTAGTAAAAACACCTACAGAACACTGACACTACACTTTGATAAAAGGTCACACAACTATACAATTTAAGAGCACAGAGTAAAGTAAGACAAATATTGGTGGAGGGGGAACACAACAGTGCAAGCACAGACTTACAGATGCTTGAGTGAGCCTGTACAATCCTGAACCTATCTGCAGAGAATTGTGACTCATTAGCATCATTAACCAACAAATAACTATTGTGCATATACATATTTAATTTAATCACTTACATAATACTTGTCTTTCAAAATAATATTTACTCACTTCTATAATTTAATTGCTTTTCAATTAATTTACAAATAGAGACTAACTTATTGATCAATGGTTAAATTAATTTATGCTTCTTCTTAATAATGAATTAATTTACTACCTTTTATGAACAATTTTTAATATTTAACCAGTGTAGATCCTGTCTTCAGTTCAGGATAACATTATTTTGATAAAGAGAAACTTTTTATCTAAAATAATTCAAAAATATACATTGGGCAATCTACATGCTTGTTTATAATAAGGTACTTGATTTATTTTTTAAGAAATGTGGTTTCCTTAGTTTAAAATGCTTTAGAAATAACAGAATAACTCCTTATGCCCGCTTATCTTGGATGTGGAAATCAAGCATCATTTTTTGCTTGAATTTACAATTTTTTCCTACTTAAGAGTTTAATCCCAAAGTTGAAATTTATAATTAAGTTTGATACCATAGAGACCTTTTTATGCGGGCAATTTTCAAATTTTTATCTGGTCCTCCGACAGAGATAATGTAACTGAAAAATTGAAAAAAAATTCAGAAATTCACTTTTTAAGTACGGAAGTTTTAAAGGGAACTCATCATTGATAGTTTATATAAAGTAACTATACTCATTGAACGAAGTAGATGCCTTTGAATGCGAAAAACAGCATAAGGCTTAACACAAGAATGACCACCATTTTTGAACCAAATACAATCCACCATTTTTGAACCAAATACAATAAAGATTATAAAAAATTAAAACATAAGGGTATGCATGTACAAACTATATGAATTTTTTCTGAGATGGTCAAGCAACCAACTATTTTTTTCTGGATCACTCGGTATGAATCGATCCATGTGACATAGAATTACTCAAATGTTACATGGTTATGATATCAAAACAAAGGTTTAACACTTCTGATGAAAGCTTCCTGAAGAACCACAACTGAATAAGGCATGCCAAGCTCAATCAAACGTTAAGGTTCTTCATTCATTATGGATTATGAATTCTTACAACTGTTAGTTGAATGATCAACAAATAGTGTTACACCATTTACGTGAGGCAATCCAGAAAACGACCACAAATATAAGTAAACAATTCTTAGATTTTATACTTTGATAATGTTCTGGCTCACACTTCAATTTAACCCTTTGTACTCCTGCGTCCTGCATTGCAGACCATGTTCAGCCACTAGGCTTCGATTTCTTTGAGGGTAATTTGCCCCATCAGCTCTCATGTGCTGCATTGCAGGCAATCATTAAAATTATTTCCAGCTCTTCTTTTAATTATACTATTTCAGCTAGTGTTGCAAAACTTTGATATAGTTTTGCAACACTCAGCACAACTGGGTCATAAATACCTAATTTAAAGCTCATGTCCTTATATCATATTTTAATCAAGTTATTTAAAATGATAAATTCTTTTAATTTGATATTTCTATTTTAAAATGATTAAAAAATGTACTATAGCTGCTATATATTACTGTAATAAAAATTAGTATTGACAGCTGCCTAAAACAGGGTTTGGAATGAAAAATTGAAATATACTTGTTACAAATGAATTTTTAATGTTCTAGGTGGTTTAACAAAATTATTAAATTATTATTTTCAAAATATTATTAATAAGATCAGTCATACAAATAAAAAAATCAAGTTTAAAAATATACAAACAAAATTATACCTGCTAGGAGAAACATTTTTACTAACATTGTTTTAATAAAAGTAAACACACCAGTGTGTATTATATATAAAAGTATATTAAAAGCTGGCAAGTATGTTGCATCTCTGGGGGACTACTATGATGTGGACAATATCAATATATTATAAGTATATTCTTTTTAATAAAAAATTAAATTTTTTTTAAATCACACCTTGTATGTTGAATGTGATTGTTAATTATCAATTTTCTTATTTTCGTATTCCCTTTTCTGTCATACTGTAATTACTTGTGCTTATTCATTGCTATAAATCATGTAGATTACGAATAAACCTGTATAGAAATATATTAAGAATAAATTTCTATTTGAAAAGGCTTCTCAATCATGGCTTCAAATATAGTAACTGTATAATAATGAAATTTTAAGCAAAATAAAACATGCCGCCGATCTATTATATTACTAATTAAAAATAAAATTTAAATCCCTAAATAAATTAAGTTACTGATAAGAATATATGTTTTCTTCTGACAATAAACAAATAATTACAATGAACAAAGTTAACCAGATATCCTAAGAATAAGAACTTTTTTTTTTATTAATTTGACAAAATGTTAATTTAAATTTTGCCCAACACTTATTATATCTAAAATAATGTGATTGACAGCACTATAGAGTATTTTATAAGAAATTTGTTTCAATGATTTAATAATTTACACAACAGTAAATGCATTCATAAAACTGCATGAAAGAAATTAATATATTTTTCTACTGCTGTGTAATAAAGTAATTTCATTAAAAAAAATAAAACAGCTTAAATTAGCTTTGCTGGAAATTTGACTCATCTATGTGTTGTGGGGATGTTACACCCAGTTATTTCTTTTCACATTTGTCTAGTTTCATGCCTCTTGTTGCTGAATTGAGATTATATTTAGTTTACTTGTGATCTATAAATTCCCTTCAAATTGCAGAATAGTTTAATGTATATTATTCAACACTAGAATTTTTTAGAAGTACCAAAGAAATAAAATAAAAAATCTGATGTGGAAAACACATAATTTCCTTGTATGCCTATTAAATTACATTTACACATTTTTTTTAAAATGAAAGTACATAAAATTTTATTTAATTAAAAACTAATATTTTTTCATAGTTTTTTTTTTTGTTATTGAATTATTATTCATTGTAAACATTTTTTTACAATGTAAAATTTTTTTAGAAAAAAGTTTTTACAAATAAAAAAATTTTTATTTAAAAAAAATTATTTGTAAAAATAAAAATTTTTTAATAATTATTAATTAATCAATATATTAAAATTAAAAAAAAAAAATTAAAATAAAACGGATATGAAGTCTGATTTGAACCGATGAGCCCTCTCCTAAGATTCAAATATTTCATTAATTAAAATTTTATTTGGCTACAACTCTGAAACTAATGAAAATAAGTACCACTAATATTGCTGAAAAGCTCTCAATGAAAGCTTATTACTGCAGTTAAGAAAAAACACAAAATTTTGGACACTTTTGGTTCAGTAAGTTGCAATCAAAAGGGGAGGTGCACAGCACAACTAGATGTTACAACAGTCCTAAATTCAAAATTTCAACTTCCTACGGCTGATTGTTTTTGAGTTATATGAGATACATATGTACGTACATTCAGACATCACACTAAAACTGAATGAAGAATGATTTTTCATTTAAATGAATGAATGATTTTTTCATTTTTTGAAGAATGAAGAGATTTTTGATACAAGGTTGAAGTAGTGCATGTACATCAAGCAGCCATAATAAAATTATGGCTGCTAAAATTTAATTATTAACATTACGCAAAACAAAGAAGGTATGATGACAATTATTTGTCTCTAGGATTTAGTAAAATTACTATTAATGGTGAACATCAGTCTGACTGATTGACTGCATTAGCATATGATAGCATGAAACCTAACAAATTAAGGAGGCATTTAGAAATAAAACATGCAGACTAGTAAACAAATCTAAAGAATACTTTGCTCGAGAGGTGAATAGTTTTAAATCTACTCACCAAACATTTACAAAAATGACACAACTGTGCCTTCCTAAGCTCTTTTGACGTCTTTTAATGTTTCTCATAAAATTTCCAAATGTAAAAAGTCACACACAATAAGTGAAACCCATCTTACCAGCAACTGTTGATATTGTTTCCACAACATTCAAAGATTGCTTCGCACAACAACTGAAATCCATCCCTCTTTCTAATGACACCGCAAATATCAGATATTTCTGAATATCTGAATGAGCAATTAATGGAAAAAAATAAAAACAACTATTTTTGGCCTTCAAGTTGATGAAGCAACTGATAAACACAGAAATTCTCACTTATTGGCTTATGTCAGATTTATTGATGGCAAAGAAATTTGAGAAGAAATGCTTTTTTGTGAGCCATTTACCACTAACACTACTGGAGAAAGTATTTCTAAGGAAAATAATATGCAATGGAAAAATGCATTGGATCATGCACAGATAGTGCCAGGGCTACGGCAGGACAATACACCAGACTTCAAGGTTTTGTCAAAGTTCATTTGACGTTTGTTGCCCCAAACGTCAAATGGTACCATTGCATTGTTCACAAAGGCACTAGCCTCAAAAGACCTGAGTCCAAGCTTAAATGAAGTTCTTCAAGTTGTTAAAACACTCAATCAAAGCTAGCAAAGCTCCACTCCAATCAAGGTTGTTTATAGTTTTGTGTGAAGATATGGGTTCAGAACACACAGCATTACTGTTAGATACTGTTCGATGGCTATCAAGGGGAAATGTTTTAAATAGAATATTTGAAGTTTGAAATGAAGTGTTTATGTTTTTAAGAGGTTGCCACTAACCTTTAGCAGAATTATTCTATGAGATTGAGTTCCTCTTGAAGCTAGCCTACCTTGCAGATATTTTTACAAAACTGAACATTTTGAATAAGTCTTTGCCAAAGGGAAATGGCAATATTCCTCCCTTGAACGAAAAAGTACAAGGTTTCATTAAGAAGCTGTCGTTGCAGGAAGCTGACAGTGTTTTTCCTATATTGCTGAACATGCTGCAAAACATTGGTGTGAGCAGCTTCCTCAAGATCTTACAACTTGTGTGGTAAAACAACTTTTGACTACAAAAATAATTTCTTGAGTATTTTTATGAAAACCTTCACCATTTTACTGGATAAAACACTCATTTCAAGAACTGAAGAAAACTAGTTCGTTGAGTTTGGCAGAACAAGAAGAAAAGCTCATTGAACTTCAGTGTGATGAATATTTGAAAGTAAGATTTGTAAAAGAAAACAATGTGTTGGATAAGTGTAAAAGAAGAGTACCTTAGTTTGAACGAAAAAAGTATGAGAATGCTAATACTGTCCATTTGAAACTATGTATTTATGTGAAACAGGATTTTCTGCTCTTGCATCTATATAGTCCAAGTATCGTGGAAGACTAGATATCAGCAAAGAACTAAGAGTTGCTCTGTCAGACTCTCATCCCATTTTATAAAGCTTTGTGAAGAAAAAAACAAGCCCACCCATCATGTTAAAAGTATTTACTAAAACTTTCATGAATACATTTTGATTAATTTTTAAAAACTATCACTAATGAGCATATTATATTTCTTTGTAATTTCTATTTTCATTTTAATGTTGCTCTTTTAAGATATTAAATTGTAAAAATAAAACAAATGTAATATAGCTCTGTTTGTTTTTATTTTTTTATTAGCCTAAACCATGATTATTGTACATGCTTTTTCTGGGGAAAAAATGCATACAGACACAGTATAACAAAAAATATATGTATCAACATTATTTACAATACATTATAAAGGGGACATGATCTTATTGTACACTATGACGGGGGGGCTCAGACTGAAAAAAAAGTTCAGGGGGGCTCAGGCTGAAAAGTTTGAGAACCTCTGCATTGTACCATACAACATAAAATAAAACACATTCATTTTTCATATATGTGAAAGGTCAATGAGTCACTACTGCATTTTCTGCCTCTCTGCAGCCCAGCAAGAGCCTAACTAAAAATACTGTTAATTAATTTAAAAGTGTTACACTGTTGAGAACTGTTGTAATCTAAGTCGCTAAGCTCATGTTATAACAGCAAAAGAGGATAACTCATAATAAATTTACAAATATCTGAATATAACAGGTTGAAAAACAGATATGAAACAGCTTATGTCCATTTAATGTCTTGAGTGTTCCCTTAAATCGGGGGTTAAAGCTGCATCTCTACCATCACCATTATTTCTGATTCTTTTTTCCACTTCCACCACTATTGTATTCCTTGTTCACTTCATCCTCAGCCTTCGGTCTGTTCGTCAGACTTACACAGTTATATTTTTCACTCATGTTTGTCTTTTTTAGAAATTTAAAAAATTTCCTCGAGAATGTAAACTATCATATAAAAAATACAGATAAACATAATCATTAGAATCATAACATAATTTATTACAAATCATACCTTTACAACAACAGTTAAAGGCATCTTTAATTCAGGTAATGAAGATGCTGATGGTGCCATAAGTACAGAATGTTTTACAGTCAGCAAACAAGATGTATGTGGAGGTAAACTTCCATGACGAGGCTCAATAATTAAATCAGTTGACAATTGTGGTATCTCGATATGGAATCTGGACTGCAATACAGTTGTATTACGCAATGAGAAACTTGAAATTGGCTGCGACGGAGACAAATTTACAATACGAGGTGCTACTATCAATTGTGGTAATTTATTATTGTAAACTGTTTCATCCATGCTGAAATCACAAAGAACATAAAGTTGTTATAAAACCAATGGATCCATCACTTATTATTTTTTTTAAAGATCTGTTATTAAAATATATATGTAAGTATAAAAATTAATTTAAAAGAATTAAAAAATTTTTTTTTGCACATAAAAACAAATGTGATAAAAGGTAACGCTTAAAAAGTATGACTTGATTTTTTAAATAATGGAACTTATTTTCCAAAGGGTTTTTTAGAACTCAGCACTTTTTCCAGTGGAATGTTCAGTAATAATTATAATGGCAAAATTATAATTACTAATTATATAATTAGGAAAATCTGTTAATGTGAAACTGAATAATGCATTAGATCTACATTTGCTTTGTTCATTTAATATGTTGTTTTTATCAAATGTAAGTACAATTGTTCATAAATTTCATATTGTCCAAGTGTTTATTGTTTTTTTTTTATACACTACATGTAAAATATACACATTGAGATTATTGTTTATACATGTGACTTGTTTCTATGAGATAATTTGTAAATATGATTCTTTCTATGCCTATAACATATAAAAAATGTGTAGCAGCAAATCAGCTCTTTCTATTTGAATGTGTATTTGGTCTGTTTGATACAATATCTAGTGGAATCACAGAATTTTTATCGCTACACTCTTGGGTCATTATCTTTACGAGAGTGTATTTAGTTATATTTCAAAGTAATACAGCTGTTGTCTTTCCTGAAAAAAAGAATTATGCTGATTTTCTATAAAAATTAATCTATTAGTATTATGACTTCCTGTAGCTGGTTTGTTTCTGATTCTGTTGTGTATAACACAAGTCACTGTAGATTGTATTTAAGTACTAACAAATAACATTCAACAGTTTTTATTTCTGGCAAAACTGATTTTCTATTTTTTATTATTCTGTACAGAATTTCAAAGTTTTCTTTAATGTCACATTATTTACAGTGGAAGTTTTGATTTATTTTCTGAATATATTAATTCTCAGAATTTGATCGTTTTAGAGTCTGCGTGTAAGATTTCTTCTTGATCTTAAATAGGAATACGGACTGGGCTTTGCAGAAATTGTATTACAGGCAAAATTTTCTCTGAAAAGACTATTAACCCTACAATGTGTTTTGACATACTTGTAATGCGTTACGACATCCATCATATGCTGCCCTCTAGCAACATTCAGGTAAACTATTTGAAATTGCACTGTTTTCAGTTAACACTGAAACAAAGAATATTCTGCACTTTTTTTTTCCATATTCCAGTTATTATACCCGTAATAATATCAGTATTTTGGCTAACCTTTTTCTCAGCTGTGTTTATCAATATGGCATTTGCCGGTGTCGATATAAACAATGTGTGTACTGTTTCCGTTGGTTATTTGATTTTATTAGCATGTTTCATTTTATAAATTGTTAAAAATATAATTGTTTATGTTTTATTAGTGAATTTTTATTCATGTTTTGTGTGTAGGTAATTTTTATTCTATATCAGTCAGTAAGGTTTTGACTCTTAGATTATTCACGTTTAACTTTTTTTTGTTGTTATTTTGCGATTTTCAATCTATACGGTTTTTGAATGTTGTCTTTTAAATTAACTTTGATTTGAATTTAAAACATTTTTATATATTAGCAGGCTGTGCGCATTATATTATTCGATATAAATAATGGTAGATCATACCAGTTTGATTTAAGATGCAGACATTGTACAGATATTAGTAGATCTAGATTCATTTATTTCTGGTGATTCTGAATCAGAACATTCTATAGACTATGTGCAGTTGGTACCAGGAAATGATATAGAAGTTGATTTAATTTGTGATGTAGATAGTTCTGGGGATGAGCAGGATAGTTAATAGTCACATTATTTGAGAAGATATGAACAATTACAATGAGCACAGAGAAGATTTTCAAGGCAATCCTGGGCCACAAATAAATTTTGAAACTGTACACTTTTATTTATTTTTTTATATAGAACTGATAAAAATAATTGCTAAAGAAACCATTATGTATGCTGAGCAACACAAATCTAAACCTGGGTGTGTATTTTCTAAATTCTCAGGAATATGGAAATGGACAGAATGTACTGCAGATGAAATCTACCGTTTGCTGTAAATGTATATACTAATGAGTTTATCCATCCAACCCATCATTCATTCATACTTTTCCTAAAACCCTCTTCTAGAAAGTAAAATTTTTTCTTCAATAATGTCTTGTGACAAATATGAATTCCTTTATAAATTTCTTCACTTGCTAGTAACAGTACTAATAAAACTTTCACTGGTCCATAAAACTCTTCAAAATTTATCACATTATTTCTCAATTAAATCAGAAATTTCAACTGGTTTATAATCTGTCCCAAAACATTTCAATAGATGAGTCATTACTTGTTTGGAAAGGTCTTCTTTCATTCCAGCAATACTACCATTAAAGGTAGAAAAATTTGGCCTCGATACTTTTGAACTGAGTGAATCTTCAACCAGTTCACTTGGTTATTAATTAATACAGGAAAATTCCATTAATACAGGTATTCCACTCTCCATTAATCACTCCTGAGTGTGTTCTTACACTTCTACAGTAACTGCCTGGTGTTGGTCACACTTTATGGATGGATAATTATTATAACAGCTCAGAATTAGCTAATGTTAAAGGCCAATAAAACTGATTGTGTTGGAACCCTCAGATTATCAAGAAAAAGTGTCACAAAATCCTTCAAAAATATTAAATTAAATGAAGGGGAAATCACTGCAGTCTATGCTGATGATGTTTCCATATTCAGGTGGCGTGACAAGCAAATTGCCACTGATTTCTACTTACCATAATATTGAAATGGAACAGCACACATCAAAATCAAATAAAACAACAATAAAGCCCTCAATAGTATTACATTGCAATACAAATATGGGAGGTATGGATCTATGTGACCAAATGCTCCAGTTACCCAACAGAAAGAAAACGAGAGAATGTAAAGTTTTTAAAAGGTTAATAAACATAGCTGTGTTAAATTTGTATATAATTGGGAAGCAAAATTTGACCATTTATCATTTAGATTAATCCTGGTGAATGAACTAATTGATAACTTTAAAACTCAGAGCAGCAAACCAGTACATGGTCACCCATCAACTGAGCCCCGTCTGCATGACTGGCTGAAAGACATTTTATTGAAAATATTTCGCCATCTGGCAAAAAGGCAAAGCCCAAAAAAAGGTGTGTTGTGTGGTCCAAACAAAGCAAAAGGAGAGACACAGTTTACTGGTGTCCAAATTGCAAGGCTGGCCTGTGCCTACAAGAATGTTTTTAAATTTACCACACTAAAATCAACTTTTAGTGGTAGGTACACTTATTACATACAAATTGGATGACAGATAAGTCACTCTGTAGTATTACAAAAACATTAATAATAATAAGTTTAATTAATAAAATATTAGTTATAAATTATTAAAAATATGTACTTATTATTAAAAAACACATACAAATAAAAGAAACATTGCTAAAAAAGTCACTCAGATAGGGGTATTAATTATGTAGAATATGTGATGCATTGAAGAGTTAATAGGAACTGCTTTTCGGTAATTAATTTCATACACTGACTCTGAGAAACAGAGACTAATTATACTTGGTGCCAGATTGCCACAACTGACAGGTTGACAACAACATAAACATACATTTATTGTAATAGATAAATAATAATATTTATAATATCATTATATATTTTTGAAAATTCAAATAATTCATTAACGTATTGATATCTGTGCTAATACAGTTTAATATTAAACGAAATATAAACTACCAAAACACAGTAAATAGATAAGTTAAATTTTCTATAATAAATCCAAGAATTGATTTTCATGGAATAACACATCTTCAGTTATTATTAAATTCTACTATATTAAAAAGATTTTTAAATAGGTCATTTATTTAAATATGTTGATTCTTGCAATTAATATGGTAAGTTTAACTTACCTATTTACTGTGTTTTTGGTGGTTTATATTTCATTTAATATAAAACTTATTAGCACAGTGGTAAATATGATAATTATTTGAATTAAAAAAAAATACACACACACATATATTTTATATCAGAAATTTCCTAGTTTTATTAAGAAATGTAAATAAATACCTGGACCACATTCCATACAAGCGCATTCATAATTATACAAATAACTTACATAGTTGTAGCTAAATCAATGAATTGAGCAGTGGAATCCAGCTGAGCGTTCTCCAGAGCTGATCTCTCAAGTATCACACCTAATGTGTTCTCTCTAATACCTTCTAGCCATAAAGTTTTCATGCTCTCCTGAAAATAAAAATTATCATTTAAATGTTTTATTGTGTGTAATTATTTCTCTATCCCAAAAACCATATACATTAAATCTTCCTAAAAAAAAAAGAAACCACCGAGGCATTAAAAAAAAAACAACCATCATAGTAAGCTTTTACTTTGAAGAGGCGTATCGCTGGATTGTGAAAACAATTAAATATGGCTATAGTTTAACTAATTTGTTAGCCAAAATCTTGTATTAAAATTATACTATGAATATTAAAAAATTTCCCCTATAATATTTAGCATCATAGCAATTTTCTGCTTACGTTTCACAGGTGAAATCGGTTTAATTTAGATCTCCAGGTAAAGCAACATGAATAGTTGCAGCAGTCATCTGCTAGAAAGAATGGAATTAGTGATGGAGTTAACAGGAAACAAGGAAAATAATATGTATAGGCGCATGGAATGTCATGAATGGAGAGAGTCTATTAAATCAACACTAGATGGATCAATAGGAAGTGAAAAAAGAAAGAACAAAAAATACCAAAAAACTGATGACAATGTAAAAGGAAATGAAACCTATCAGGAACTGAAAAGGTTTAGCTAGGAATAGGGAAGAAGTTTTTGAGGCAGTGCTGTACAAAACTTGAACTTAAAAAAAAATTATATGTCAATAAGTATTATAATTAGCACTAATTCAATATATATATAATATCATTGCATTTGGCCAAAGATTTTAAGACTGTAATCTAAAAAATAACATGGTTTCATTATTGTAATTATGTTTTATATTCATCTTTGAAGAATAAAGCTTTTCTCATATTATCATCGTAGCTTCATGTGAACTTGATTCCATTCTCCATTATGTCATTTCTGAAATATTCAAACCAGGTGGCCGATGCTTTGAATTAATAATTAATAAGAATTCTAGCTGCTTACAAAAGCTTAAGATTGATAAATGTATAGCAGTTGATAAATGTACAATTCTTTCTGGTGAATTACATTCCTGAGTTCTAGATTTTGATTATGAACACTTTTGTAACCCCAGAGTTTTCTTGTAAACGCATATGGAATGAGATCAACAATTCATCTTATATAGCTTAACTTTATTCTATTCTTAAATAATATTCTTTTTATTTTCAATCTGTAAAAATCAATTATCAGATCACAAACAGACAATTTTGAATTATAATTTTATTTTTTCTACATAATATAGTGCTATTTAAAAAAAAAACATATTTAAACACTCTAGCTTAAAATAAAATCAATTCAAAATGAAAATTTTGATCTTTTTTTTAATAAATAAGAATAAATATTATTTGCAAGAGGCAGCTGAAAAGTGATGTACATTCATTAATATTCTCACCAGAAAGAGATATTTTAAATAAAAAAACACCTTAAACTAAATCTTATTGGCTTTTAAAGCTAACCTTTACTTTTCAATGAGGTCAATGTTTACAACTATACATTTTTGCTAACAGTGGACTGGTTTTCTTACCCAGACAATGGAAGATTTTGGTGTCCTTTCCTCGATCCACAGCTAACTTTATCCTTCAATCATCATTTGAATGATGAAATGAATGTGCTTGCAGGACGCTGAAATCGGTTAGTATAGAACAGATACACAAATTTCCACTTCTCAAGAGCCTTGGCAGCAGCAACACTTGATGCGAACAGCAAAGCATTATTGTGTAACAAGATTATCAGCTCAGTGGATTTTATCATACAAAACGCATCTTACAAAGTAGACCGCTGCATGGATCATCTTTAATATAATAGCACCCGAAGATGAAATTTTATCATCTATTGACTTACAGTAATTAAGTAATCACATTCAAATGTTTATCAACATCAACTACTTGCAAAAAATAAATAACAGAGTTTACCTTTTCTGCTGTTAAAATCAGTCACTGCATGTTTTAAACACACCAACACAGAAACATATCAGGCACACTTGAACAATGGTGACAGCTACCAGTATAGTATGAATGTAAACAGAATTCAATGAAAATCGAAATGTTTTGTAACAAGCTAGTATAGCTTATAAGATGGCAATGCACCTCACTCTGTATGATGTTTTGTTCTTCCAATTCATATAACTGAATTACCTATCAGCCACTCCTTATGCAATTTTTACAAATTCTTTTGTTACATTTTTGAAATTTTTATGTTTTACGTTTCCATTTTTTATTTGATTTAAACATGCTTTCTACCTTATTCATTTAAGTATGTAAAAATTAATAACTAACCTATAATAACATAGGTATTTACATTTACATTTTTACACTATAAATTTTATATTATTATTTATTAATGCTTTAGATTAGGAAAAAACTTGTCAGTAAATATTAGTCCTGTTTATTTGTTTAATTTTGGATCTAGCAATCTTCCATATCTCTTTTCTTTGGCAACACCGTGGTACCCCACACATTAAAAATAATAAAAAACCAATAATTTTTTAATTTAATTGCGACTCATACTGTCATATTAATACAAGATTTAATGACTGAAGATGTAAAAGTAATTCAGATAATTACAAAAAAGATCATACTAACTTACCAGTTTATCCTTAAGTACAGCTACTTCACAGATACTTGTACCAGGAAATAGATTACTAAGCGTCGCTAATCTTTCCATAAGTAAGTTATCAGCTTGTTGTTTTTCAGAAATCAAGCGACTGTATAATCTAAAAAATAGACAGGATATTTAATAATTGTTTAAAACTTAAATAAAGTTTAAAAAAATAAGTCATTTCACAAGTAATGATCAATCAGACTTACCTTTAATAGCACTGAGGCGTAAAATTTAACAAAAAAATTAGCAAATAAAATGTCAAAGAAGTATTAAAAAAAAGAAAAAATGTAAATATCAATAGAAAATTACCTTTTTAGACGCAGTCTAGTAGCTTCATCACCATGAGTAATAGTAATTCGAGTAACATTCAACATATCACCTACATTATTATGTTCTGCAAGAAGATGGTCGGCACGCCCAACAGTCGGTGAAAATGTTAGCTCTACATACACACTCTTATGAGCTGCAATTAAACATTCTTGAGGCTTGATTGTCACACCGGTCGCTGCTATTTCTGTATAAAAAACAGAAAAAATTATAAAATGTTTATTTTTGAATACTGTAGGACCCTGAAAAAAGTATCTGCCCTGAGTGTAAAGAATACATTATTTTCTTGCACTATTATTGATTTTTTATTGACTTTACTTACTTCAATTTCCTCATAATTAAATTCTCTATCGATTTAACCCATACGTTTTATCTGTTTATTGACAATTTAACAAAGCTATTTTACAACAAAGCAAAAAAAACTGTTTTTTAACTCAACATTTTTGTTTTTATTACACCCTATTTCATAGAAAATAATAACCTGTTTTAAAAATTTTTCAGGTCGAAATTCATGAAACCAATAAGTGGCCCTTTCATTTACTTTACCAGAATTTCAGTAGGGCTTCATTGCAGGAGGGGAGCAGAAATCAGGCGAAATCATTGACTAGCCAAAATAACTTGCTAACAAAGCATTTTCGGATTTCATGTTGAAATTAACTTTTTTCAATATTTTAATGAAAGAAATATGCCTATGAAGTTTTGTAAAATCCTTCTGGGACATCCTGTATAAAAATAAATTTATTTTTTAAACTCACATTAACCATATGAATAAAATAAATTCAATAAATTGTACAATGATGTAAGAATTTTACAATCTACATAAAAAAATTTAAAATTTCATGTAAAATTTATACGTTAAATGTTCAAAGCTATAAAGGAAAAAAAAATTGAGAATAAAATTGACACTTTCAATGAATTCATGGAACATATACAGTACGTAGGGTCTAACAATTTATCTTTTTTTATTTTGCAACTTAACTATCAGAAGTTGTTCTGCATAATGTTCTACATAATTTGTTAAAGCATCTTATGGAAAAATAAAATGCACTACAGAATTAATAATTATGGAATTTAACATTAAATAGATTACAAATTTACTGAAAATGTGTAAACAACTGTACATGTCACTGCTATGTAACTATACTTATAATAACAGGTGGTTTGTTTCTGTTCTCACAATTAATCTCACTGTGAAGTGAAATCTAAAATCAGACAACCACATCTAACCTCTTTTTATCCTGTTTTTCTACTTCATTGCTACTAAACTTGACTACATCTAATCAATCCTTGAATGGCCTAAACAAGAATGTATTGGTATAAGATGAGGTAGCAAAACCTCTCTTTTTCTGTTTAGTCTCTGGAACCACCTCAAGGTATAATTTCAGAGGATGAATGAGGACAATATGTATGAATCTAGATGTAGTGTAGTTTTGTACAGTCTCAGGTCGATCGTTCTTGAGATGTGTGGTTAACTGAAACCCAACCACCAAAGAACACCGGTATCCACAATCTAGTATTCAAATCCGTATAAAAGTAACTGCCTTTACTCTTGATTTCAAAATCAGCTGATTTGTGATGAGTTCACCACTAGACCAAGCCAATTGGTAGCACAAAACCTTCTCGCCTACTTATACACCACTTCAAGTAATGTTTGAGGATTATGCAAATGGGTATTAGCCTGAAGACATTTATTCATTTGTCTGTATAAATTATAATTTTTTTTAATAAAATACTGACCTAATTTTATTTTCAAACTATGTCAATAATACTGGCTGTTGATAATATGCTGTGCTTTAAAAAAATAAATCACAGAAAACCTGGACATTTAATATCCAAAGAGGGGTTTAATCGTTTGATAGAATGATTGTTGGTGTTTGAATTTTTTCCTCAGTTTAAACTAGGATGCTTTCACTCTATGCTTTTCCACTTGTATTCTGGTTAATTATCAAACAAGTCAGATCACTTTTCTTTCCAATACGTCATCTCATTCAATCAAATAAATTCTCTAAACATTCGCAGCCTAGTTATAAACTACAAGGCTCAGCTGATAAATTTTGCACATATATACATAGCATGGAAATGAAAAGAAATATTGGAATGAAATAAAAAATGTACAATACCTTAGCTACAAAATGCAGTATTTATTTTTCAATATGATAACCGTTTAAATTGATACACTTTTCCCAATGTGTTACAAGTTTTTACATTCCATCACTGAAAAATTCTGGCAGTCTTTCTTGGATCCAAGAGGCCACAGCTTCCTTCACCCCATCATCAGTGGTGTAATGTTTACTTTTGAGATGGTGGAAGTCGCATAGAGCCAAATCCGGTGAGTATGGTGGATGCAGAATAGGCTCAAACTTCAGCTTGCGGAGAGTCGTTCATCAGTTTCTGCAATACCTATTGTGCACAGATTTTATGGTAACCCAATTACTTGATAATATGGGCTACTCATTCTTTGGATATGCCTAACTGAATAGCGATGCATTGCTGGGTGATTCACCAGTCACTTTGAAGAATCATCCACCTCCTTTTGATGTTTCTTTTCAGTCACAGAAACTGGTTGTCTGCTGCGAAGTGTGTCCTCAATTGTTGCTTTGCCAGCTTCACATTCACAAAATTTCATCACCCACCTATTCATAGTACTCCTGTCAACAGTTTTACTACTGCAAACCACTTTTAAAGAATGAAAAATATTCGTAGAATTCACATTTTCTGCTGTTAAAAATTTGATCACTGCATGCTGTTTTAACCGTGTTAACATATGGGCCGTACTCAACTCCATTTTAACTACTACTGAAAATAAACTAGTAAATGGATTTCAACACATTATCCCACATTTGTAAAGAGGGATTTTAGCTATAAGGTGCTGCCACGCCCAACTTGATCAGTCAAGCCTCATTTAACACATGATTTGAAAGCTGTTTAGGAATCAAATCAAGTGTCCATCCATGTTTTATGTCTGTTAGAAATGATTAATTATGTGAACTGTACTAATGTTTACATTAAAATTATCAACGTTTTGGTGAACCTTACCTTTCTCATTGTTAATCAGTTCAAGATTCCAGAACTGTTATGTGAAAACAATCGGTTATTGTTTTCATTTAATAAAAATAATTTAACTCGTACCACTTATTTGGTCTCTTATCTATTTATATAAATTTGACTGTATTCAACAGCATCAGGAGTAAATCTTATATGGTTTTACATGTTCTGAAATCACAGTCTTATTAGTAAATATTGAACCACTGAAAACAGTAGTCTATCACTTTTTAAATTGATGAAAGGAATGCAAACTAAAATTTTGAAATTATATTACTTTTTATTTAGATTTTTATGAAAATTGTCTCTTTATTTACCGATGACCATTGTAAAAATTACGTTTATAATCTACTTTTTCCCTGAGTGTGCACCCACCTGTATTTCAATATTTTAAATTCTGTATCACAGCACCAGGTATGTTACAACTGTTACAAAAATTAACTATATCTTACTACATTCATTTATGAATATCTAATTAATAAGATCATTCTCCTGATGACTGTGAGTGGAGTCAGAATGAAATATGCATTGTTTCCCACAGAACAGGGATAATAGTTTTGTTTTACAATATCTGCCTCAATCTTTCTTATGAGTGTGACATGTATAATGCATCTGAGATAAAATAGCATTAATCATAGTCACTTTCTGAAAGTAATGATTTAATATTCTCCTTCAGCTATAAATGACAACTAAAAATTAGTTTTCCCAGCTTGCAAATTTACATTCTGTAATGTGCGAAAAGAATTCCATGGAAGATTAACTAACTCTCCACTACCGGCTAACATCAGCATCATTGACTGAAGATAAACTCTGAAAAAATGGAGGCGTTGGAGATGCTCCACAAGCAAACAGACCTAGTCGGTCTTTAGAAAATAAACAATTTGTTTCAGATATATATATGTAAGAAATTGTCAAATACCGATCAGAAAGGCTTCTGGTTAGTTGGAAATAATCAGTACAAGTTTACAGAATACTCTAAAGAAACTGCAGTTTAAGCGTTATCAGATGATATTATTTCATGCCCTTTATCAAGGTGATTTGAATAGAAGGGTAAAATTTTGTGAGAAGCTAAACCTCATTTCTCTAGGTCAATACAGTAGTTTGTGAAGCACGCTTCAAACTGAATAACACAAAAGTGTTTTTAAGTCTGATAAAAAATCTCACCTAATTACAGAGAACAAATTTAATGTTCTTTGAATTCATATTCAAGTGGGACCACAAAAAGGAAGTGTCAGGACTTTATTTCTTCAGTGAAGTATAATAATAGGCGATTCACATCTTGAAATTTTGTTATTTACAAGATATAAAATAGCCCTACGTTTTTCATCGGTCACCCCTGCATTCAGCAGCAAAATAGGGTATCATCAAACCTTTCCTGAATGGATAGAAAGCTGAAAGGCAGAATAACTGAATAGATACCATGTTTATGTGATCTAACATCTTCCATTCTTAATAATTATCAAAGATAAAATATTTTGTTTAAATCCAAATATCCTGAATCGCCTCAAGCAACTGACTGTCAGTTGATTTTATTAATCTGGACAAAAATTTATAGGAAAATATTTAAACATTTTTTACATATCTGGTTCACACACCATGTGTTACACATCTGATTTACACATCGATGGCATTTGTGCATTTATGGCATAAATGCATAAAGCAAAAAGACAAAGGAGATTTTGAACACTTTCTCTGATCTGTATTAAGTAACAATAAATGTTTTATGTTTCACTTTTTTTTTTTTATTAGTGATTGGGGAAAATGATTTTTATCCAACAACTATAAAAGTCCATACATTGAAGAAAGTGAAAGCTTAACTTGTATGACTGAGGTTATCACATCCACCTTCCAGCGAGATCGATATGCTGATATGTATCAGTATATTCAGTTCAATGAAGAAGGCAGCAGGAACCATTTCACTCTTCATTCTCCTTAGTAAACCCGGTATGGGATGTAGTTCATAGTCGGGAATAGCTGTGCCATTTTAGGGAGCATTTGTCTCACACCAAGTCACCTAAACCGTTAATTATAGTAACTAATGTATTCAAAATTAATCTATTTTAAATAGTTAATAACTTTAATTTTAGTCATACAATGCCGTAACAGTGATTATTCAACCAGATAAATTTAAAAAACCACCAACCCTTCTCTATGATGAATTATTCTAAATATACACCAAAGAACATATTAACTTTGAAAGAAGGTAGATAGAAAACTTAAGAGATTTGATGAATAAGTGTTTCAATAAACATAAGAGGGGAAATGGATATTGTCATTATGTTGCTTGTATTCCCAAATGATAACGACATGGTCCAATGAAACAAATACGGCATAAAAGTACATTTTGTTACAAAAACGAACATTTATTTTTCTACTTAAGTCACCGATTACAGCTACATATTTCTCCTGATGATGAACCAGTTTTCTCATTCCAAGCCAACACTCTTTCTTTGACCCACAACCTCACTGTGACCTTTAGTCAAACATCATGGGTGAAATCAATATCCATAATATCCCTCTTTATTATTAGCTCTGTGGATCAGTGACATGTCAACTAAGGGTGTCTTAATGTCTATATGTTTCACGTAGAATTTACATTTTACCCGGCATCCAGGTAGTTAGTAGCATGCATGTGTTTGAAATCCCAGAACATGTCAAGAGAATGTTTTTTATAGAGGGGTTATTCCACATCAAATCAACGAAAATAAATGCACTTCTCAGATTCATGTCCAGTAATTCAAATAAAATTTACAGGGTTGACTAACCATGAAGTGACACAAAAATTTTTTTTTTCAGATTTTTCAGCGATTCAGTTATTTATGTAGGACCCTATAAAAAAATAAAAAATTGCAAAAGCAAGGTTTGGGTAAATTTTGGTGTCATTTTAAAGCTCTTGCAATGGGCTTTCATATGATATAACACTTGGCAAGGTTTTGTGATATTAATATTTCAAGATCACCAAAAACATTATTTTACCTTTAATACATTCAAGAGTGTATTTTTAAATTTTTTTTCTTCCTGATGTGTTGTACATGTGGTAAACATTTCATAATGGGATTGTAATGTGATCAAAAAATAGTTTTGTAATAATTAGGTACAACAGAATATTCCAGTTGTTTCCCTCATGTGGCAATTACTAATTGAGATTTAAACAATGAAAGCCCTCCCCTTCTCGTCTTCCAGACTGGGTCACTTGATGAGACAGAAGAATAGCTGTCATGACATGCTCTGCTAGTGCCAGCAAAAGAATGTACATGTTTCATCCTGTTGAGACAAGTAAATATTCAGTCTGGATCATCGCTTGAAACAGAAGGTTCAGTGGTGTACTCCTCGAAAGGATTGATCATATTTATAAAGTGGTGCGAAAAATATTTTCTTCAGATTTTTAAGTCACTCTTTGTTTAACTGAGCTTGCCTTTCTCTACAGGTTTGGAGTTTTATGATTAATTCATCACCGCTTTGGATCAGAATACAGTGACCAGCATGGAATCATCAACTTCTACAGCTTCAAATAAAATGTATTGTTGCAATCCACATGAAAAGTCAAGTTATAATTCCTGTAAGAAAAACCTGAGAAGTGTAAGCAAGAACTTGGTGCAAACATTTACTTTTCTTAAACAAGGTTACAAAATTTGTGATACTTGCCACAAACAATTAGAAGAATCTACTTCTGATGAAGAATTTCAACAATTAGATCCTTTGTGTTCCCCAGAAAAATATGAAGCTGTAAATGCTCTGAACAGAAGTTTGTTTGTTTTAAATGAATCACCTTTTTAGAAAAAACTACTATGTGAGAGAGTACACTCAGGAAAAGCTTAAGAAAGCAACAGTAGTGTTCAAAAGTAAAATATTGAACATGGATTCAGATTCTGAACAAGATGCTATGCCTCTCTTCTCTGACCGTGAAATTATCAACCAATTGAATGAAAAATTTAATATTACAAATGATAAAAGCATCAGGATGCAAATATTGACAATGCTCCCTAAAAGCTGAACTTTTAGACATTCAAGATTAATTTGGAGTATCAGACTACATTGCAAGGAAAGTTAAAAGTCTGGTTTAAAAAATTTGTGTCATGTCATATCCTGATCCTAAACCTGGTAGAACTTTAGATTTTGAAAGAGCAGAAAAAGTAACTGATCTATATGAGAGTGAGGAAATAAGTCGAATGATGCCCAGAAAAAAGATTTTATTTATCTTGAGATAAAAGGAAGACGAGAGCATGTTCAGTAAAACTTAATTCTGTATAATCTCTGTGAAGCTTATGCATTGTTTAAACAGGTATCCATTGCTGAAAATAGGATTTTCAAAGTTCTGTGAACTCAGGCCTAAGTACTGTGTTCTTGTAGATGCTAGTGGTGTTAAGCCTCATGTTTCCATATTAATAGTAAATAAACTATCTCTTTTCTTCTAACTTATGTAAAGCATATAAATTTTTAATTCTAGTTGATGAGTTCAATAGCTGTTTTTTATGATATATTTTTTCTTTCTAGTTGTATTGTTAGTCTAAATCAATCATTAAAGGATGTAACTTAAATATTTATACTAAATATAATTACATTAATTATATAATACTCTTTAAACATTAATATTCTACATGTACACCAATTAAATCCAACAATGTGAGATAATTAACTAATGATATAATATTTAAATAAGTGACATTGTATCTAAATGTGTTATAAATTAAGTACAAATAAAACATATATTGATCAAACTAACAAGGACTTTATTTATAAAGATATTAATGATCCAGTGGCATAAGTTCTGACTAATGAAAGGTGCACTTAGGCACGGTTATTCGAACCAAGTGGAACCCACAGTATTTGTGTATGTACAACGTACCAAAATGCAAAACTTATAGTTATGCACTATAGAATGAAAGATCTGATAGAAGGTGATAGACTAACTAAGTCTTACAAAGATATTAAGATGTATGTAGTGTGTGCTAATCCAACTGAAGCTTGCTACTTTGGAAATTGTAAAAATTGTCCTGGATTTGAAGGAAGGATTGAGGAAGCTTTCCAGCTCAACTCCGTAGAAAACATCACCTAAAACCAGTAGATACAAGTTGAAAAAAGAACATCTCTCAAGACATTAGTCAAACCTATTGAAGAATTTATCAGCATACTTTATGAAAAACTTCTGAAACTTCTTCAACACTCATCTCTTGTTGGTCAACAGTGCAGTTACCTCACCATCTGAAGCAATCTCTGAAAGAAGGTGAACATCTTGTAATCTGCAACTCTACTGAGAACTATTCATTCATTCACCAGGATGCAACCTAAGGTTTCCACTGGAACAACCCACAGGCAACAGTTCACCCTCTCACAATCTATTCTAAGATCCAACACAAAAACATTGATGCGTACATCTTTTGTCATAATTTCTGACTGTTTCACATGACATAATAGCAGTGCACCCTTTTCAGAAATATTTAATTGGATTCATGTAATCTCATTTTACCACAAAACCAAGCCCGATCTATTATTACAATGATGGTGCTTGACTGTCAGTACAAAAACACTTAATTTTCTCAACCTCTGTCAATGTGAATCAGACTTTGGGATCAAAGCAGAGTGGCAATTTTTTGCCACATCTGATGGCAAAAGTGCATGTGATGGTGTGCGAGGGACTGTTGCAGCTGGAGCAAATCTTCAAATGACCTACAATGACTAGATCATGACTTCATGACAGTTGTATGATGGCAAAAGGGCACACTGAGTCGATACATTTCCATTACAGTACAATTGAACAGCATGCAGGAGAAGAAGAGGCTTTGAAGAGCAATGACAGCAAGAACTATACCAGGTGCTCAGAAACTCCACTCTTTCGTTACACTGAACAAGAATCAGGTGCAAATGAGGGGTTTTTCATTTTCTAACTCAACAGTTGAGCAAGCACAACAAATATTGAGGACGATCTTGAATTCACAGAAATGGTTGGGTTCTTGATCTACAGATATATGAGGACACTGGTGGTTGGAGTGTGTTCTAGACTCAAATGAGGAAATCAAACAGTGAAGATGGTTTGAAATCAAGCCTTCCAACCACTACCCAGACTTTGAGGATGTTCTTAACGTACATAGGAGTGATATTATTTCAAAAGTAGATCCCAAGGTAAATCCAACAGGAAGAATTTATAACCTCTCAAAGCAAGAAGTGGACAATGCTAATCAGAAGTGTACACTGGGTAATTATTCTATAAATATCTTTGAAAGCTATATGAATTGCAGTTAAGTGGTGACTATGTACAAGTTCATTATTTTATTTCACAATGATCACATTGCAATCCCATTATGAAATGTTTACCACATGTATAACACATTAGGAAGCAAAAGAGATTTTTTCAAATTTAAAAAAAATACTTTTGGATATATTTACGGTCAATTTTTGTTTTTGTTACCTTAAACTATTAATGTCACAAAATTACCAAGTTATATACCACATGAAAGCCAATTCCAAGAGCTTTAAAATGATACCAAATTGAGCTCTCTAGCTCTTATAGGAGATGAGAAAATTATTTTTTTATTACCTGAACCTTGCTTTTTGCAATTTTTCACTTTTTTGTGGGTCCTACACAAAAAACTGAGTGACTGAAAAATCTGAAAAAATATATATTTTGCATCACCTTATAAATATGATCAATACTGTGAATTTTGTTGAAATTGCTGATGGTCTTGACCAGCTGTTGATTTGGCATGGGATGACCCAAAGGGTTGTTTGGAATTTTGTTGATTGTAGTGGACCACAATACCATTAGGTACTCCATCCTTTGCCATTTTTCTTCTAGGTCGTATAGATATATCAAAGTTTCATTCCCGATTCAATATTAAAAAAAAACTCATCACCTGATTATGTGTCAGAAGCTGTTCACAACATTCCTTCCGTTGTTCATTCTTTTCTATGAGTTGTGCAGCACTCTTGGCCGCAAACAAAGTGTTGTGTGATGTGATGGTAATTTTGAATTGATTCATGCACCTTCTTTTGATGCTTCTTATCTTATCAGTCGCAGAAACCATCGTGGCTGCTGTGCGATTCATCCTCAATGCTTGTTTTACCGGTATCTGATAAACAATATTTTGTTACACACCTGCTTGCAGTACTCTGATTGATTGTTTCACTATAACTTAATTTTTAAGATGATAATGAATGTCAATATCGTTCACTTTTTCTGCTGTTAAAAATTCAAACACTGCACACTGTTTTAAATGCATTTAAATAGCAGATGTATTTAGCTCTCTAACAATGATGCCTGAAGGAAAATGAGAGAATAAGTTTTGGAATAAATGGGGAAATCAAACTACGAGATAGCAGCACCTATCACTTTGTGCATCATCTTGTTCTCTATATGTTCTAGTATAAATTACTGTTCTCTACAGTTCTAGTATGTATAACATTTCAGCCGTGCTTCATAAAATATACAATTGTTAATAAAGTTAAATATTTTTGTCTAACTGTAAATTACCAAATGTAAAATTTCCATTACAAAAACTTAACGATTTGAAGTTTATTTATCACTGCTGATTTGAAATGTGCTTATTCTTTAAAATACTTTTTGATACAACAGAATGGAAAATAAAAAAAATTACACTCACAAACAATTGAGTACTTTCAGGGGATGAGCTGTATTAAATGCACAAAAGAAGATATAGCTTGGACAGAGAAATTCTGCTGGATGAATTTCCACAGGAGGAAATTCAGCCAAATGAAATGAATTAATTAATGAAGCTTATCCTCCTAATTCTCAAAGAATCATTTAAATATGTAAATATTTTATGCACCATCAATTTCTCTACACATGAAAAATATATATAAAAATATAAAAAAACAAATTCTTTACCTTGCCCTAATTTTACAAATGCAGTACCATCACCGTTGTTTTCGAGAGTGAATGTACTCTGAAGCGTGTCTGAATCCAAATAAGTCCACATCCTTAAATCCGGATCACGAAAAACACCTTTTATATTTAAAACTGCTTTGCCACCATATCCATATAAATGGAGCTGAAATTAGGAGACACATCTAATCAAATCAAAGTACAATTAAAAATCAACACATGAATCAATAAAAATTAGACAAAATACACAAAACCACTAATTCTGTTTGCATATGAACTAACATAACCTGAAACACCAAATAGCAAGCAGTCTGCCACAGAATGAAAATTCTCTACAACAGAACAAAAATTCCCTTTCTTCGGATTAATTTGTTCACTACTGTATGTTTATTTTACCAACAAGGGAAATTAACTAGAGATGGCATCAACAACTTACGCAATGAGCATATATGGGCAGAAGTAAATCCTCATGAAATGGTGGAAGGAAATTTTCAACACCGATTTAGCATCAATATATGGTGCAGTCTTCTTCTCAATTAGCTGTTTGGACTGTTCATAATACCTGGCCATTGCTGAGATCTACTTGCACTTTCTTCAAGAATTGCTGCAGTTAGTTCAAGATGTTCCTCTAGCGCTGAGACACAAAGTATACTTCCAGCATTATGGTGCGTCTTTGCGGTTCTCTTGTGCTGTTTTCACTCACTTAAATCATTTCTGGAGAAATGGATCATCATGGAGGTCCTCATTCCTGGCCACCAAGATCACCTGTTCTGACACCTTTAGATTTTTGAGTTCCAAGATAGATGAAAAATATTGTATATAAAACAAAAATAAATTCTTGTGAGGAATTAATTGTCCACATTATGAATGTGGCAAAGCAACTTGAAGAACAGACCTGAAGAACTAAAAAGAGAACTAAATTAAATTCGGTTTTGTTTAAAAGTTTAAAGTGTTTATTATCCTTTTAACAAAGTTATTGTACATCAAATATACATAAAATAATGATGCATTGAGATGTACATTTGAAGAAGCCTGTATGTCTCAATTTTTGGGTTTTTCCTATTACCTAAGATTTCTCAAAACTACTTAATGTTTATATCAACATTTTCCATTATTTTCACAAATAGAATAGATTATGAAAGTCCCAGGAGAACTTCTTGATACGTCCTGTTATGTAACCATATAGAATTATACAACGCATTCAGTATCAATACTAATACTAAGGTTCAACGCTCATCATATTACAGGAAACAAAGAAGAAAAGCTCTCCAAACCATCTCAACATATACAGACATTTTGATTTATTTGTATGTGTCATGACAGAATTGTTATAATCACTATTACATGTTTTTTTCTCTGATTATATTTTTAATTGTCGCTGAAGTACCTCCGTAGACATTTTCTTATTGTTAAAAATTTTAATTCTTTAGCTTTGACAAAAAGGAGAATAATTTTGTTTAATTAAAATTTAAATCTTTATTCGTGTAAGCCAATGTATAGCTTTTCTATTTGTTTTATCATTTTTAGGTAAATTTATTTGATTTTTAAATGTTCTTTTTTTTTTGTAAAAAATTATTATTATGAATATTATATATGAGTATGATAACCCTGCTTTTTAATACAATAAAACTTGGTGTTAAACAATCATCAGTAAATTTTAGTTTAAAAAAATAATTAAAATAAATACAAGTAAAAAAAGTGGTTTCCAATATAAAAAAGAGGTTATTAAATCTTACAGGAAAATGAAGGAAATTGGAAAATTTATAGAATACACAATTAAAATGGTTTAAGAATTGCAAAAGAAAGAAAAATATGTGATAAAATTTTGCAAAAGAGTGCAACAAAGTCAGTGAGCCATACATTTTAAAAGTAGTATGGATTAAGAATGATGTTTGGAAGATAGAATCCGCAAACAAAATAGAAATGGTGGAGGATAATCTTGTAAAGGTAAAGTATATCTTGTGACCTAAATAAAAATTTAAATAGCATATAATCAATCATATTAGGAAAATAATACACACTGTTCAGTCTTAATAGTGTCTACTTTTTTAATAAATTACAGATAGTCAATGAAAAAACAGCAAAATGATGAAATGCTAAGTTTCAAAAAAAATTAAGAAGAAAATGACAAACTACTAAGTGATTGATAAGACAAACTTATGTCGATAATCTCTTAAAAACCGAAAACAGGCAACAAATAAAAATTATTTGATCAAAAAATCTTATAATGAATGTGAAAAGCTTGCAAATTTATCTCATACAAGTTCATTAAGAAGCGATATCGAATTTCTTTTTGTGCTTATATTGCATGTGACAAGAATAAAGGGACACATGATTACATTCAACAAAAGTTTTACTAACAATTTGAACATTAAAATTTACTAATTTAAGCTAACTATACATTGAAAAGTTGAACAATTCATTGCAGAGATCTTAAAGATAAAATCATAATTATATAATGCAGCATAATACAGCACATGCTGACAATTTGATTTCTACCTGTATGAATAATACACACACAATATACTAGAATTCATGTCTCCTAAATGAATTAATAAAAATTGAAATATTAACAATTAGATTTTATTATTACTTACATCAGCAGATAGATAATAATTCTTTTGTACAACCAGTTCCAGGCTCAGCCCATCGTTAAGTACACACAATATCCACATATCTTTCAAAAATAATATGTAAAATTAAAAATAGACACATTATATATTTAACTATAATTATCATAAAACACAACCGATTAGTTGAATATTAGTTTTCAAAAACACAGATACTTACCTAATCTGTATTAAAAATTTTAAAATAGTGACAAAGTAAAGCACTTCAGAGTTTTTATAATAATTATACTTAAATGAGCCTATTTTTAATGTTACATATGATTGTTGGAAGATATATAGAATTTATGTATTAAAATAACGTACAAGACGATGGGCTGAGCCCGAAATCGGTTGTACAAAAGAATTATATAACCATTAATTTAAGTAATAATAAACCTTAATCATTAATAAAAAAAAATGTTGGAAATAGTGCATCATAATAATATACATATTGACATTTGTAGTTATGTTGTATCGTGAATGTAATATCTTTACAGTAAGTAAATTAATCATGATGATGACAAAACAATAAAGCAAAATTTAACATAGCTTAATATAGAAAAATGTTAGCAAGTAAGTCATAAATAAAATTAAAAAAACAAATTACAAAATTAAATTTACAGTTAGTAACTGAATTTAGCGCTATGGCTAGTGATAGCCTAGGGCAAGTTACGTCCTAACTTTCTATGACAGCATTTTAAGACTTCTAACAAAAGCGTGTTTAATTTCTCTCTAAGGAAATTCTGCCTATTAATAAAAAAAATAATATCTAAAATTGTAATAGTACAATGTTGCAATCTTGTACTCACCACTTTTTTTTGGAAAGGTGTAGGTAAACTGGCAGATTTCTGTTGAGCCCTAGTTATAATTAAACTAGCTTTACACGGGCCGACTTGAGTCGGATTAAAATTAATCGTAATCTGACGGCTTTCCATTGCTTCTAAATTCATACGCATTTCAGACACACATGTACCTTTCTCTTCTACAATCTACATCAAAATAACACAAATGCAATCATTTTTTTGAAGAATTAACATCACATTTGAAACAACTTATTCATTCTTTTTCTTTTCGTTAAAATTTCCATTAATACTAAATATAACCGCAATACCACTGTAATTATGCATCGAAAGGTTTTTTAAATTATAAAACATAAAATACAGAAATTCTTTCTGTGACTACGATTCTTATTCTATTAGTCCTAATGTAAACATTCTATAAAACTAAGTCAGCTGCCAATGTACAAATGAAAAGCTGTTTTCATTCAACTTACATAAGTATTAGCATTTTTTCGAACCTTTTAATGGGTGATCTTGAATTTTTCATTGCAAAATCAAAGTTTGAGTTGACATGACTGTTATGAAACAATTCTGTCCCCCCCCCTATGATACCATTTAGTAACAAATAGAGTATCGATTGGGAGTGCATTGTGCAGTCGAGTTAAAAGCATTTTATAAAAGAAACGACTGCTAACAAGCTGCATGAGGAGAATTTATTTGTAACTGAGGGTTACAAATTCTGAAACATGCGATTAGGCTTGTTTTATCACACTCTGAATGTAATATTGATGTTTAAGATTTAAATGTTCTTCTGTGCAAGAACATTTAATACAAGAACATATTTTTTTTTTAAATCTTTTATAAAAATGTGACAAAGCGAATACTGTGGGAAAATCTTTGAATTATTATGAAGCTTACTTTCATGTATACATACTTTACACTACTAGGCTGCCTTTTAAAGAATCCTCAGCTTTTACATTGTCAAGTGTTACATAATAAGAAAGTAAGTAAAATTTAAGATCTCAAAAGCACTATGGGATGGCTATAGAATTTTTTAAATTGGCTGTGAGGTTAGTATAACTTCAGAATAGTGCATCAACATAATTAAAACATTACTTGGTGATAATTGGACAATTAACTAGTAAAACAACACCATACAGTTTTATCATGATGGAGTTAAAAGTTAAGAATATCAATTATCACTTAACAAGATTTTTTTTGGAAGAAAGAATATCAGATTTTTAGAATATAGGCCTAATTTCTTTTTATGGGATTTAAAAAAAATAATTCTTCCCCATTTATTATTGTAGTATTACCAAACTGAAAATTAGGATTCATGAAAAGATAAAAGCAATCTGTGAGATGCTGAAGCAAGTTACAACAAATTTGCACTCATAAATGCAAGAATGATCGCAACCTACAGGATGTTAGCTCTAAGAAATGACATAAAACACATGATTTTATGTAATATCTTTTATGAATAACATAGTTTTAGTCTCTACTAAGTATAAAAATTTTAAAATTAAGTTTAAATTTATAATATATAAACAAATGGCAATCTCATTTCATTTAAACTCCCTGTTCTGGCACATCACCATTTACAAGCATTACCAGCAATGTATGCAGTAGTTATGCATTAATTTACTATAATTTATGGGTACGTGTCATTTATAAAAAATAAGAGATGCCTGCTAATCAGATGTCATTAGAGAAAGTGAATCCGACCTTCTGATAGCTTCACTGAATTAATTGGGTAGTTCAGATGCTTAGTCGGCAGCTAGCTACCAATTTCTTTCCCAAGACTGTGATATATGTCAACTGTACTAACTAAACACATTAGTTTCTGATATAAATTAATGATAAAAAAATCAATGGGAGGAATAGCGAATGACTTCAGCTAATGGTTCTTTCACCTTAATGAACAAGTGAAAAACTTTTTAAGATAACCAACGGGGTGTTGGTTATTCTTAAAAAGTTAAAAATGGGGTATTCATCCACAGAATTTCAAGGAAATTTCATAAGTATAATAAACTTTCTTTTTATATAAAATTTCCATTGAAGATATAAGCTATTAAAAGCTATATTAACAGTTTGACTCCCAAGGCAATTTTCATATTTTGTTCAAAACACTTGCGCATTTATAATAGATACCACAGGTTTACTATGAGGCTTGGATGGTAAATTTTGCACACTAGCGCGCTACACTATAATAGGTAATATCGAGTTGGGCATGATAGCTAAAATCTCCCTCTACAAACCTATGATAATGCGTTGAAATCAGTTTGCCAGTTTGTTTTCAGTAGCAGTTAAAATGAGTCGAGTACAGTCAATATGTCAATACAGCTCAGTAATCAAATTTTTAACAGCAGAAAATTTGAATCCTACGAATATTTTTCATTGTTTAAAAGCGGTTTACAGTAGTAAAATTGTTGACAGTACTGTGAATAGGCGGGCGTTGAAATTTCACAAATGTGAAGCTGGTAAAGCAACAATTGAGGATGCATCACACAGCTTATAACCAGTTTAAAGCGTTATAGGTACAAAAAGAGACTGAAAGGAAGGATGTATGAAATGGAAGTACTGGGAAGCAGAGTAATAAATAGTTAAAGGGAGTAGAATAGTGTATTCAGAAAAGGGAAGAGTAGAAACAGATGGAAATGCTTATGTTTCATATAGTTCTGATTAGCATATATTAGTTCTGGAAACTGCATATATAATGATGGCTGCTCAGTTTACCAATAAAAACTAATATTACATTCAATTTACATACAAGTAATATCATTGCTACACTTTTTTATTTTGCTTTAATGTAAAATTAATTTAAATTAATGTAAAATAAATTTGCTGTTCTCTGAGAATAAGTATCTTTTTTTAAAAATTGTTAATATTTATTTCTCTGAACAAGCAGTAGCATCATTTTAATGCACTTTTTTCTTCTTAATACATAAAGAATCTCTAGCCTCAAATATTTGAAATTAATTATATTTTACTGTGAATAAAATAATAAAAAAGAAAAGTAGTAAAATAATACAAAAATGAAATACCTTATAACAAGATAATGGATCTGATATTGTCAGAAGCAACTTCTCTCTCTGATTTTGTTTATTTCTTAATACACAACTCTTTTTATTTACATTATTCCCCTGCAGTAGAGGACAACTGGACCATACTAATGCGCTGCACGTACACGCCAAATCTAGAGGACCTAAATTTACTGTAAAATACAGAAAAAAATCATTTCGCAAACTTATTTTTACTATTTTTTTGTTTTGTTTTAATTAAAATGCAGGACACATTTTTGTATTTTTCTTATTCGTATACTTTAATCATTTGGCCGTCAGAAAATTTTCTAAATAAATAAAAATCAAACTGTTTATCACTAATTTACAGCGATTTATATTTATGAACAATAACTTTTTTTTATTTTTTAAATACCTCCACAATTAACTTTTTATAACTCAAATTAATATTTAAATCAAACAATTCAATGTGCAATAATTTTCTAATAAACTGATTCCTAGAATGTTTTATTATTCTTGAAAATTGATCAACAGTAGTGTCTTGATCCAATCGAGACTAACACAACACAAATCCGTATGTTTTCTATAGGAAGAAAAAATGGTCGTTCAAAACATGTGTTTATACTTTTAAATATCTTCTAATCACTCAAAAAATCAAATTTAGGCAACTCCTTATGACCTTTATAACATATGAAAACCATATGTTGGCAGCCAAAAGATTATGCTTGATGCAAATTGAGAAGGCCTCAGCAAGCGGTACAAGAATATTTCTGAAGTTAATATTTATCATACTTCTGAATAAATAAATAGATAATCCTATTTTTCTGGTCTGAAATATTATATATAACTCTTAAATCTATCAATAAGAAAAATATAACGGCAAAATTAACTAATGTTTATATTATTATAAAAAAATGAATATAAATAATAATCTAAATAGAAAACACCCATGTACTACCTGTTTAATGGTAATACACTCATGTATTACCTGTCGGATCGGTGCATCTATGATGAAAGTGTAATACTATGAAACAGAAATCACAGCACGATTATTTCATAAGGGGGGAAAAAATGATCACCTCAACTAAAAATAATATTCAAATCAATCAAGCCACTCTGACAATGAGGTCATAACTGTTGTTTAACAAACAAGTTGGACAAAGAAAATATATAATTTTTAATAAAAAGGACCTCAAAAAATAACTACACAAAGATATAATAAACTAAAATGAGATTAAAACCAAGAAAAGCCACACAAGTAAAAACAGATTCAGAGAAATTTTTGAAAATGAACAAAATAACAATTCTATATATAGAAAATTGTTAAGAAAAATGTAGGGACCTACTATAAAACTGAATCTAAAACCAGATTGTGAGATTGAGATAACAAAATGCATTTACAAAAAAAAATACATAACATAATTACAGGAAAAAAGTTTGAAATAAAAAAACTGCAAAAAGTTATAAAGTATACTTCAAAAAAGAAATGTTCTTAAATAAAACCAAACACAAACAAGAAAAAAGTTTATTTAAAAAAAAACATTATGAAGATACTAAACTGAAGAAAAATGAACAAAATCTGCACTGCCCTGAAAAAATCACTCATTTCAAAAAAAAATTCTCAAAATTCATACTTAATAATGAATGCATAATGTGCCAGTTTAAGATTTTGTAACAAAAATCTTTAATTAATTTAATTTTTAAACATAATTCAATGTTTGCATAAGCTTACCCAAACTATATCGACAGCTTTCTATTTGTTAAAAATAACATCCTTCAGATGGCACTTATGTCACCTATTACTGTCTGCGGCACCTCCGCAGCGATTCAATTTACTTCTAGTAGGATTTGATGTTTCAATTCCTGAATTGTATGGGTATTATTGATATGTCAAATTTTTCAAATTCTGAAAGGTAAGGGACTCTGTCGAACACATGATGTTTCTGTATTAGGAGATTAGATGGTTAGGAATTAGATTCTGCAAAATAATTTTGAAAACTTGTGAACCCTCATAGCTCAACCAATTGAAATAATATTTCACCCTGAGCGATCACAACTATCATAAGTTTTGTAAAAGGATTTCGTAGCAAGATTTCTCTGGTTCAAGATTTTTTAATTGGAAACTACGTATTACTAAACGACACCATAATAATAATAATAATAATATGAGAATACCAAAATACAGGGGCATGTATTGTGTGATTAAATGCTGTAAACTGAATTCCTTACATTCGCTTTTCTTAAATTTAATTCGTTCTTACTGGAACATGCAGAATATAATTTTTTAATGTTCTGTTATTTAAATATAGATTTTTCAATAATACTCAAAATTTCTTAGCATTTATAACAGTGGATTTGAAGCAAGGCAAATTATTCACATACTAATAAACTAAAAAGAAAGGAAAAATGTAAAAAAAACAGTAACAATAGTCCATCTATTATTTACAACTTAATAGTTAACATAACATTAAATTTAATTTTATATGAAGTTTAACTCACAGTTTTAAAAGTTAAACTTGTACATTCGCTTGTAAATAAAAGCATCATGATGAATACAATATGATGAAGTAAATATGAATGATAGTTAAACCACTCTATGAAAATTTACTTAAATTCAAGGTATGTTCACAAAGTATAAAGAATCAGACCATATACCGTGGAAAAAGAATTAGCTGACCTTTCAATCCTAATCTCCTTTGAAGTAATTCCCATCTAAATCCACCTGCTTAACTTAGCAACCATTGCCGAAGACATTTTTCAGTCATCTTTTTGAATATCTAAGGCTGTGCTGTTGTGCTCGTCATTATGTCCTCCCAGCGATCATATGGGGGACCCTTCCATCATCCAGATGAAGAAACAACCAGAAATCATAGTAACTCGACAAACCTGAGTAACTCCATACCTAACTAAGAAATCCTGGAGTAGATGTGTTGAATGAGCGACTAGTTATCGTGATGCAATGCCACTCATATGGTTCCCACATGTCTGGTCTGTTATACCACACTTATCATGAAGACTACACAGAGATCAAGACAGTACTATTTGTTGAAAAGTTTGGCCTTCTCAAAAGTGTGTATTTATGATGCACAAAAAAAATTGTCAGGATCACTTTCACTTTGCACTTTACTTGCCTTTGTTTTCCACTGTTTTGGGAATGATGATAACTTTCACACTGCAATGATTGAACTTTGATTTCTGGTTAGTTAGAATCGCTATTGTACACTACAGCATGTCCTGTGCAACACGACTTTCTTTTCAAGTGAAAGCAATTTCAGTATAAATTTCCCAGCCACTATGAGCATCCCCAAATCACCTGTACAAGAGCATTGCTAATCCTGAAAATCAGTTTCTATTATCCGACTTCACATTTCACTAACAACATTTACATTTCAGTTTGATGATGGCCTACCAATGCACTGATTACTCTCAACTGAAGTTAAGCCACTTTGAAAACAGTTGACTACCGATTAATATGTGTAACCCCATAGATTCATTCCTGAAAACATTCTTATCATTGATCAGACTGTTTTTAATAATAAATGAAATTCTTTTATGTATTTTCACTTCAATAACATTTTTATTTTTCATTTTATAACAATTTAATTCTTTTTTTAAATGTTTCAATTTCCACACAACTGAATTCCACAAGTATAGAGATATGTTTACCACCTCGGTCACAGATATAAAATGAACTATGCCACTACACAATTTTGTGGCTGATAATAAATTTTTTTAAACTATATTTTAAGTATTAGTTGAAACATTTTAATTAATGAACTAATCCAATCATCATGTTTAAATTTTATTTATTCATTAATTCTATTTTCACCACTTTATTTTATTATGTATATTTTCTTGTGAGTTTTTTTTCCAACCGGTTTTTCAGTTACTACCAGGTATTTGGGTGTGCATATACAGGTAAATGTAATTACTACTACTGGCTTGCCAGGCCTGACATAGCTGCAGATGTAGTGCGATCTAAGTGTACATATACCAATAAATATGTATTTTGGTACACACTCAGGTCGACTGCTCCTGAGACGCTTAGTTAATTGAAATCCGACTGCCAAAGAACACTGGTGGTATCCACAGTCTAGCATTCAAATCCATATAAAAGCAACTATCTTTACAAGGACTCAAACCTTAGAGCTCTTGACTTCAAAAATCAGTTAATTTTGGGATGACAAGTTTTAATCACTAATCAGGTTTTTTTGCGAGTAAGGGTGTAAATTTATTTATTTATTACTAATATTAGTATATTTTCTATAATTAAAAATGTATGTTTATTTGTTGTTCTTAATTTATTTCAATTTTTTATTGTTAGTTTCAAAGGCAATTATTACACAATTTTTCACCTTTTTTGCAATAGACATCATTACTGATTATGAAGCCTCGAGGCAAGAAGTTGACAAGACCCTATTTTGTCCTGTAACACTGTGCACATGATCTTGAGTGGAAATCATCAGATCAGCTGATGATTTCCATCAGCTCAAAATCAGCTCAAGCTGATTTTTGATCAGCTTTGTTTTCCTGAGTGAAAAAATTGTGACCCCCAACTCATAAATTGTCATTTAGTTTCAGCCATGTGACACCCTTGTCTTATTCCACTGACTATACAACTCAAGAAGTCATCGCCTTGTTCTCAGTAGAGTAAAAAAATCCAACATGTCACCCAACTGTTTCATTCTGTGATTTTCCTAAGCATCTTGAGCATGCAGGCTGCACACAATTTCCAATAATTCAGTTTATCAGATACAATTTCGTGTAGAAGTGAACATGAAATACACTGAAAGAGATGTGATGGTGTACTATCATCTGTTTTCTTAAAACTTGTCAAAGGCATGCGCACTGAACCGTCAAAGATGGTTGCTTGCAAAAGACGACATTGCAATCAAAACTTGTCGTCTGTTCGTCGTCATGCACATTTTCTTTCATTTAACAATCATACCAATCTCTGTATCATGGAAACAACATTGATTTTCTCCATATAAGTCACAAATCTGAGAGTGAATTTCCACTGGTTTAATAAATGGATCACAGACTGAAATTCATGTATGGCAGGCATCTCGATTTTCTTAAACATAAACACAACATACAGAAGCATACACACTAGAAAACTGAATAAGAATAGAGTCAATCCCTTCCCAAAATATTTGGCGACTTAGCATGCACGAGTAGAATCACCATCATAGCTTTAGAGCTACAATATTTAGAAACAGAATTTACTTTCTGGATATACCTTGTATCTACAAATTGGAATGATTACTTATTTCTATTTCTAGAGTCTTTATCAATATTTTTTTTTCTAACAACTGCAAAGTTTTTCATTAAGCTGTGTTTATTGTGTATTACCAAAATGTTTTGACACACCCAATCTAACAATTTATTTTAAGAGTGTTATTATATTGGAAGCTATTATTTCCTCTACACAGTGTAAAAGTTTTTTTAACTATATAAATTAAAGGTGAACCTTCTAACCAGAAAGAGTAAGTAATAATAAACTTAGTTATTATTACATATAATTAAGGAACATCTCGGTCGGATTAGGGAAATGCTTTTAATTTAAATTATTCAACTTATACTCACATTATGGCACCAAAACTGTAGTTCTATTATCTGTTAACAGATTTTAAACACAGCTCTCTATATTTTTAATTTAATTTCTATGAAACATTCTGATAAAACAGAGATCTATACAAAAGTACTGAACATAGAAGAAAAAGTAAAGCGGTAAGTGGAAAAATTAAATTTTATAAATAATTATATTTTACTGTTAGAATGCAATTTGCTAGACTATTTATAAATCCTGTAGTTCATCCTTCATTCTGTTTAAACATTTTATAATTAAAATAATTTTGTCACAATATAGATCTTTGAGCAGCACTGATTTCATTAACTATACTTTTGTTTCATATTTATTAAAATATTATTAAAGATCTATTTCATCGATATACTGTTATAAAAACACCTTCCCTCACAAAAAAAAATAAATTTTAGAGGAAATCACACTCTAAGTCGAAGTGGAAAACTTTCTCACCTTTGTTATTTATCACTTTAATGGATGAGATCAATAAGGAGAACACAAAAATTGAGGACCAAAAAACATGGTGCAGTTATTTGATGATGCTGGAGTTATTTTGGGAGAAGAGGAGGATATTCTCCAAAATCACTTTACCACTCAGTAGAAGAAATAGAAAAGTGAAGAAAATGTTAAACATTTAGGTAATGATGTATCTGAGTGAAAGATCAATAAAAAAAACGGTAATAGTAGAATAAAGATGACAAAGATTTTGCCAAAGTTTAATACAGGATAAGGATTCTTTTTAAAATGTATTCCTAAATTTACTTATTATTAAACTTTATTTTGTACTATTTATTCTATACTTTAGGAATTCCTAAATTTACTAAATACCTTTTTAAAATTAACTGACGATCTGCTTATAAGTTAATTCATTTTTATGAATTTTAAGTAAATGTTTAAAAATGAAGATTTTAGCATTGTCCTTTACTAATTCATTGTTTTTAGTTAATTTTATTATCTGAGCTATAAATTTAGCTTGCTAAGTTAGTTTTTTTCTAAACTGGCACTTTCATAATTCTGGCCAGTGCGCCATGTTAAAGGCAAACTTAAAACTAATTGACTTCAGTTGATACATGAAGTTCAGTACACGGGAAATTAATTTTAAAGTTAATTACAAAAATGTGAATTTGAGTCCAAAAAAACTACAAAAAAAAGAAAAGTGCTTTTTGGCCTCAACCCTGTTTGAATAAAACTAAATGGCATCATAAATTATCTTAGCTACTTAAAGAGCATTAAATTACATGAAAAAATTTACCTACTCTCAGAGTAAAATTATGAGATATGAGATCTGTGAGATATGCATTTCCTTAACTGACAGAACAAAATTAAATGGCATCAGTATCATATATATAGAAATCATTAATGATAAATTTCATCATTCTACACAGTTTGGAGATATCAAGCAAAAAATATTATAACAAAGTTGTAAAATTTTCCTGGCACTGGTTATTATTATTACACAGTGGAAAGATACATAAAAAAACAAAGCAAAGAAATCTCATATGAGAAAAGGGTCATTTAAGATTTCTTTTTTGGGGTAGGGGTAATTTATGATGAAGTTTTATTATAAAATTATCATTATTTGTTTAAATAAACAAAAAATTTTTACTGAAAAATATATGACCAATAAAATGTTAGCTAAGATTTCTTTTTTGGAGATGAGGGTGAATTATGATGAAATTTTATTATTAAAAGTTTAAATAAACCAAAAATATTTTTAAAAATTCAAAAATTCTTTACACCTTCTATACACCCAATATTGCTTCCCAAAGTACTAGTGGGGCCTGGTAAGTGTGCCTCAGCAGTAAGCGGTGTAAGAGATGTTACAAAGTGGTCGTGTCATGCCAATAGCTAGTGCTATCTTTAATACTGCTATCTCTCTTGCACAACATATTCCTTACCGAGGCACTTCAACAATGCCAGTAGAGTAAAGTTCTTATGGTTTTGCTCAATGTGGATCTCCGATAGCGATCTCAACTTGTTCAGACCTAGTAAATGTAAATTATATAAAGGGTTGAAAAAGTTTTAATTATTGACAGATAAATGTAATTTCAATATGTTTCTATTTAAATAATTTGATTTCAGTTAAATTACATTAAACAATCGATAATAATTAGAAATCTTTACATCACATTCTAAAACACACATTTACTAGGTCTTGTTAAAATTAATTGATCCAATCTGGAACTCAGATGCTGATTTCAACTTGTTCAGATCTAGTAAATGTGTGTTTTAGAATGTGATGTAAAAATTTCCAATTATTATCAATTGTTTAACATAATTTAACTAAAATTAAATTATTTTAATAGAAGTATATTGAAATTTAATAACTATTTTAAAAAAAATTACATTCCTATGGTTTCAATCGATCTGGATCTTGGATACATCTTGACTTATTGAGACTTAGTAAATGCGAATTCTGCAAATACATTGTATAACTCGGATGTTCTGATCAGAGCCTGAGATCTAGATTAACCAAATCCATAAAAATGTTATTTTCATTACTACGAAAAAAATTTAGTCTTTTTAAAAATTCATTAAATTTCAAAATTTTTATATTAAAATAGTTTGTTTTTCTTTAATTACTTTTATCACTCTATAATAATTACAGATTTTTACATCACATTTTAAAATTCACATTTACTAGGTCTGAACAAGTTGAGATCCACATTAAACAAAACCATATTCTGGAATTGTAAGAGTGCCTTTGTACGAAATGTGTTGTGCAAGAGAGAGCAGCGGTACAAAAACATCATTCCATAAGTAAAACACCAATCAACAAGTAAGCATTGCTATAACATTGAGATAAGCATTAGCATTTTATCATCTCAAACACCACTCCTTGTGGAGGCATTCTTCCCAGACCCCAGTTTTTTTTTTTTGGTTCATCGACACTACTGCTATGCACAGGAAGATATAAAAAAAAATCAATTGAAAAATGTATAATAAATAAAAAGACAGCTTTTATCATTTTTTGGAGAAAGGAGCTATTTTCAGCCAAAGTTTTTTTTAAAAGGTGGGGTTATGTTTGCAAAATATTGAGAAAATTAACCACAACCCTCCCCACTTTTGAAGATACTAACCCTAAAATTTTACTAACTAATTGCCCCATTTACATGAGTCTCTATATAAAATTACATTAAAATCCATTTATTCAGTCAAAAGTTATTAAAGCTTTAAACAGGACAACGCATGTACATATGAACATTACCCACCACTCTTTTTTGTTTTTTTGTGGTCCTAGGGCCTTAGGGTCATATGGTCATCGACTGATTACCACACTTCTTCTTACAGCATAGCTCTAGAGCTATGATCCCAGGAAAGTAAAAATAGACCAAAATACAATGCATACGTGTTTTTTACACCCTACCAGAATTTTTCATTGCTGAAATTGTTTTTGGTAAGAGGGGATCATAAAATGTCATGGTCTGCAAAAACACAACATGTAAAATTTAACTCAACTAGCACACTATCTCTTACACAGTATAATGTACAGCTATATAGCCAGCAAAGTAATAAAATCACTAACTTTATCAATGTCAATTGTTTTACTTAACAATATCATTGAATATCATATATATTACTAAGTAACACATACTAACGTTAATAAAAATATATAACCAGCACCTATCTTTTAGATAATAGTATTGAAAGTTAATAAAATTTGTACAAATAACTTTTAATTTAAATGTAACTTAAAGATATAAAACATGTTGTTAAATCAGAATACAATTAACAACACAGAAGAAGACTGTATGTACTTGCCTATACATATGTAAATATATATTACCTGAAGATGATCTACTGCAACTACTACTCGGAGATGAAGAACGAGAAGCGATTGGTGTTGTAGTACTTGAACCTGAAATACAAGAAAAGTACAATAATCAACACAGTAAAACTGAACACTAAAGATTGTAACTGAAATTTATAACAATACAAACCTCTTCCCTTTTAATTAGAAAAAATGAAAAAATACAACTTATTACCAAAACTCATAAGCTGTGTTCATAATTAACACAATAAAATCCACAAAAACCTAATGTTATAACATCCCGAAACATTTACACAATTATACACCATCATATCATTAATGTTTGTATAACAGTCATATGTTACTAAAGAGAAATCACAACATTTTAGAAAATAATACATTGCTATAAAAAAGAATTCAGATATATCCGTACTCAAGCCTGCTAATATGCTCATCCATAAATGTGTACACAAACATACACACATACTGAAAAAAGTTTTGGTTGTAGAACAACATATCTTATTTACTAATATTTTTTTACCATTCTCTGGTGGTACAGTACCAAATACAGATTGAAATCTAATCCTAAACCTAATAATAGTACCTTGACTAACTACAAGGCCCGTTTAACAATTAAAGGAAAAATCACTGGAGAAAAATTGTAATTTAATAACAATGAAACTAATGTTACTTTTCAACATAATCCCCGGCTACATTAAGTTAATTGTTCTATTTTTCTATGAACTTTCTTACTCCAGTAATAAAAAGTTGTTCACCTTGATGACCGACCCATTTTCAGACTGCATTCTTTACTTGCTTATTGATGCCATGTAAAAGCTCTGAGAAAATAAATCAATAAAGAAATATGATGGTGAGATATCGGGACTATAAGGTGGAAAGGCGACCCCCTCTTAATCCAACTTTTGAACAACCTTGTTCCAGAGTAAAAATATGTAATTTATGTGCAAAGTTTGGTCCTAGTCTGGTTAAATTCAACGCACTGGTAATCTTTTTCTAATTGACTAATCGATTAGTATGGGCAACTTACAGATTAGACTCACCTGAACTAGAAGAATTGTCAGAACTTTGTTTTTGAGTTACATTACACTCTTCTCCTAGTAAATCAACACTGTAACGGATTTCAGATGACTCGATTGACAACCATAATGTACCTTTCCTACATATAAAAAAAAAATCTCTCATATTTATAAAAAAATATATACGAAATTCTATCTAAATTCAAAAATAATTTACAACAGATTCTACTCATGCCTAAAAAACACAATATCAACTGAATAATAAAAATCATGTATTACTGGTACCATACAAGGAAAAAATATACTTCCATAAGGTAAAGCCCTAACCAGCTTAAACAATGTACCATTTACATCAAATAGTACTTTATAATAGATCTCGGTTCAACCTTAAAAAAAACAGTACTACCTTAAAAAAAAAATATATATATATATAAAACAGATGCAGTACATAGATAACACATACTACCTTGCAATATGCAAACACAATTATGCAATATCCTTTCAACCAATCCTAAAAAAAGCATTTTTCTTTTTTTGCCATGAATCTAAATTAAATATTTGAAACATTTATAATAAAAATTATTATATATATATATATATATATATATATATATATATTTCTAAAGTCAATCTTTTCAAAACCCATATCCCTCTGTACTAATATATGTTGTAAATATAATCCAACTTGGTTAGGGAACCTAAGTACAGAAATTAAAAAGTAAATAAGATGACACATCTTAATTTTTCATAACTTTACAATAGCGTGCTTTTGTGGCAACCAACATCTTCGGTGGTAAATTTCATTTTTATATCAAACTACATATTAAACTCGAAGAAATTAAAAATATGTATAAAAATATTTGATAATATATGTAATTTAATTTTTTATCAAATTAAAACTGAAAATTTTAGCGATTGGTGGTTATGATGATTTATATTTCAAAGATGTACAGGTGGATTCAGGATAATTTGCTGATGTTTTGATTCTATAAATTTTACAAATGTTGACCTTGATAATAAGGAACAGTTTATTGTGGTTAATGCATTTAAATTTAATCTGAATAATAGTGAAGAATAATATTATTAAAAATATCGTACTTGATTCTGAAATAAGTATTAATAACGTAAATTCTAATGACAACAATTATGTAATATCATTAGCAGTAAAATTCATGAAATTAAATATGAAAACTCACAAACCAATTTTTAATAACACTGATAAACATAATTTTTCTTTCCTAACATGCAATAACATGATTTTAATCTGTTTCTTGATGCTGAAAACGAATATGAACTCAGAATCTTTTTATCACCCACCATTTTTGAAAGTTCTTTAAATTTTAATTAAAGGATTTTTTTTTCATTTTTCAACATATAGTTAGCATTTTAATTTTAAGCTCCTATACTGTATTCTGTTAGCTCACTTTTTATTGTTTAACTTTGTTAACATAATTTGTAAGCTATAAATAAACAATACTAGACAAAGAATTAAATCATATAATAGTCACATATTATGACATCGTATCTAATACTGAAGAGTGAGCCTTCATGAACAAGATTAATCATTTCTGTGCAGATCAAACTTGTAGCTGAAAATACAGCTGTGTTGTTTGCATTATGCACTGGGGATTTAGGAATGAATTAATTTTATTCAGTCTTATTGCTGTCTTAAATTTGTTACAAGTAGTTGGACTGTCTGTTCCGAAGCCAGTGTGAGCGATCATAGGCTTATAACCTAAGAGATCGCATATGAAGGCGGTCTAAGAGCTCCAGATCCGGTTCACTATAACTTAAGAAATCTGGGTCAGGACAGACTGGGGCACGAGTGCGCGGCTGCCTTACAGAGGTTGGAATGGTGCATGGAACACAGTGAAGAGGTGAAATTGACAGCTGAACAATTCGGCCAAGTCATCAAGACTGGCTGTGATAGGGTCCTACAGCGGCCATGGTCAATGGACAGAACCTTGAGTAAGGGCCAGTCTACTGATCAAAGAGTACCTGGAGCCGTCATGACCTCTGCTTTTGGGAGGCCATCTGTTGATCGCATTATTTATGAAATGTCCTATTTAATAATGTGAACAAGTTATTAACCAGAATTTAGATTTAGTTAAAAGGAATAATTATCTCATACACAAAATAGTCTAGTACAAATTTGTCATTTTTAGTAATTTATAATAACACACAAATAGGGAAAATAACTTACCATGCATTCCTGTCTGAACTATTATTAAAGTTAGGCCTGTTTGGTTTAAATTCAATATTAATCATTCCATTTTGATCCGGTTCCAATGACAGCATCTGTCCTCCAATAGTAGAAAATAAATCATTATCACAATGCAGCTTTAATGTGACAGGTGTAATACCAGCATTACAGATGACCAATGGTTTATATCCATAAGCAGGAACCATCAACGGATTACAATCAGCACGTATCAAAACTCGTGTAAGACCGACCTAAAAGAAAAGAAAATAATCTCTATCATTATTTCTAAAGTTGTAATATCTTCATCATAAAGTAAGTTTATCATCCACTTCTATCACAGAGAAACATCAGAAGCAGTTCATTTTACAATTCTAACTCTAGTAATGCAATAATTTCAATAGCTACTCTTTCACTAAAGAGATTGTTTTTAATAAATTTCAATTGTTACAGGAGACAAATAGCTATTTTTCTATCTAATAAATTAATAATCTTATATGATGCTACTCATATAATAACAACTTGTTTATCAATAATGGAATGGATTTTCTTTCGATGTAATTTATTGCCGATCTCTTTATCTTACTCAGACTTTTTTTGGAATAGTCAAATTATAAGTAAAACCACATAAACTCATAGAAAACACGTTGAAGCCCCAGTGTCCCTCCTAGTACGAATCATTCCTTATTTATTATCCTCAGTCAAAGTTCAAAACATTTTTTATATGAATATAATTTTAAATTTTATTTGTCTTAATTCTTATTTTCTGAAATCTTTTACAAAAATATATTCTCATAAAGTAATCAAAAAAAAATTCTAAAGTAAGAAGAAGGAACCACCATTTGGTTTATTTTTAAATGTTCAATGAAAAGTAGTTAAAAATAATTAAACATAATATTTTGTCCTATTTCAAAGCTTCATTTTCATTTACCTTTCATTTTCAGATTTCTTATAATATGTTCATCGTGAGGAAGTTAATGCCAAAAATTTACTTTTTATCAGTAGGGGCAGCTTCTGGTGAATGACTGCAAGTGAAGAAATAACAGTTAGCTAAGATTAGAAATCTGAAAATTTCTGTCTGTTAAAATTCATTTTGAAAGAATTCATTCATTATAAACCCTTTTTTCACAACTTGTGAGGCGTGATCACACTAAATGGGAGGTGCGGCCATATTGAAAAGAAAATGTTATTAAAAAAATTATTAATTTACTGAAAGGAAAACAAAACAAAATACATCCCGACAAAATAAATAATAAAATGCACATTTACACTGATATAATACACTTATAAATAGGATTGCATAACTCCTGCACAATGTATTTAATTAACTTATCAATACTAAAGTAAAAACGAGTTTAATTATTATTAGAGACTCCCTTGGGCCTGTCATGCAGAGCAAAGTATTTCAAAGGAAGTTTAATATTAGAAATAGACAGTTCTTTTTCTATGTTTAGCCGAGATCTAAATTTTGTCTTAAAAGCAGCCACTGCAGAAAATCCAGTTTTGCAAAGGTAGGATGTTGAAAATGGTAATAGTATACGAATCTTTATTGCTATCTGTTGCCTCATCAAGCTGAATTGAAAAAAAATTTGTCATGCAATTTCCTGAAAAGCTGATGCTATAAATCTTCAACTATATCACAGATTTGATGGACAACAAGGGTACGGACTGCAATTGTTTGGCAAAATTATCTCCAAACATAGTTTCATTAATCTTAACTGCAGCTGGAAAAATAAGCTCTTCACCAATGGTCTGATGATTTTACATCTGGCTATTTTATATGAATGAAACATTGAGGCAAGTAAAATTTTTTTAAATATGATGTTTGCTTTTTAAATGATCTTAATTTTAATTTGAAGAATTCTCGGGGTTTTTTAAAATACTCACTATGAAGAGTTTTCAAATGCTGTTTAACTTTATTAGGTTTCATGCTGTCTGCTGCCAAAATTTTTGAGCAAATGATAACACACGGGAAACCTTTCTTCTTCATTTATTTTAGTACTGGCAAACCCAAAATTTAAGTATTTTCAAGAATATTTTCTTGATTTTATTTCTGGAACTGTCTATGCACTTGTTAATGCTTCACTATCGTCTAATGTTCACTTACACCCACTTAAAAATTTACCCATGATTCTATATAAATCTACTGCCATTATATTTAATACTGTGAATTGCAATTAATATGCAAATTACAACATACACATTCGCAACAGATTCGATAGCGATAGAAGGATCGACTTGACTGAGACTGGCTAAATTGAACAAGGTGCAGCATTTATATACGTTTGCGCAGATGTTCCAGAATGTTCTAGACAAATCGGAACTTCTCGTGAAGCTGCGAGAATGTCCAATATGGTAGACGTAAGACAGAGAGCAATAGAGGCAATGATTCTGGTTTTGTCCAATGCAGCAGATGAGTGTTGCCAAATATCAATAGATTTACTTGGTAATTTGTAAGGTTTGTAATTAAGGTTGTCTAGGTTAGCTTTAGCATCAAAATACTTGAAATATATTATTATTGTACATATTATTATTTTATGAAAGGGGGACACAATATAAATTATGACTACACAAATACTAAAAGGTTGAGTAACGCTGCATTTTAAACGATTTTTATTTATTGCTGGTCAGGGGTAACCCCATATAAATAGAAAAGCATATATAAATTATGCTGGACTAACTTGATAATGGTTAGAAATTTAAGCAAGTATCAAATACAAAGATAAAAGAAAAATAAATTGCATTAAAAAAATACATAATTTTAATTATAATTTTATTAAACATACAAAAGAGAAAGCTTAGTATAAACTATCAATTTATGCAAAGCTTTTTGAATCCAAATTTTCATCATCAATTTATACAAAATCTTTTTGAATCCAAGTTTTCATCATCAGTTATAAAACATTATATCAGATACAGTCCAGTGTTTGAGAGTTTTACACTCAGAATTCTTTCGGACAAAACCAATTGACGTGAAATTTGGACAGTAATTAGGGAATAGTTCAAGAAACAAAAGTTATATAGTGCCAATGTGTGCTTTTACTCTGGGAGTGGAAATTATTACATTCAAAATAACTGCAGAAATCAATGGAGGAATAAATTCTAAGCAAAAGATATTCTATAAAAATTTTTTGTAAATCAATACAGTAAAATAAATTGAGCCATGTCGAAGACTTCTCAGCGATTCTCGAGCAGATGCTATGAGTCCTTCATTAAAGCTACCGCTAAAAACAGTGCTGTTAAATTATCTTCCCTGGTTCTTACAGTCAATGCTCTGAATGAGCACTTTAAGAGAGTCTATTTCCAAACCCAGGTGTGGCTTAGAAACAAAAATATTCATCTAGCTAATGAATAATAAAGGCTCTATACTACCAATTAAATGTGGAAAATGCTTGCACCAGAACTGCTCCAAATGATATTTTGCAATTGCAAAAAAGAATGTGGTGCTATTTGTAGCTGCAGAAAAGTTGAACTTTTTTGTAACCCTACGTGTGGAACATGCTCCAGCGACAATTGTCAAAATTGTCCTCCAATTACTGACCAAGAGGAAGAGGTCAACAGTGATGACAGTTCTTGTGATGATCCATAGAGTTGTAATAATAAAGCGTGCTATTACAATGTAGATAAAATTTTTATTTCTCTCCTTTACTTATTTTATAATTTTCGTTTTTAATTTTAAGTTAAAACACGATTGTTAACTTTAATCACGACGCCAGTTTGTAAGGTTTGGGACGTTACAATAAATTATAAATTGCATTAACTGTAAAAAGTTTATAATTCATTACAAATGCACCATTAAAACAACTTAAGCTTTTGAAAATTAAGTTTTTTCATCATTAAGATGGATTCTAAGGGTTGTAACACTTCATAAATTATATTTCAGAATATGGAACAAGGTTTATTCTACACATTTAAATGATTTTGAACTACAAAACACTTACATCTATAATTTTAACATTTTTTGTCATAAGGGGTGGTTATTAATTAAGGGTTGAATCGTTGCAATAAATCATAACTTATATTATAAAGAGTAAACAGATTTTAATTCATTATAAATATACCATTAAAACATTTCAAACCATTTTTTTTTTCATTTTTCCAATTTCATCGTAAGGGTGGTTTCTAAGGGTTGAAACATAGTAAAACATCATAAGTTATATTCCAAAACATAAAAGAATGTTTATTATACATATTTAAAGATTATTTCTATCTATGAAACATTTAAAGCTATGGTTTTTTAATTTTTTTAATAGGTAGTTTTCACCCCCAAAAAACAAAAAGCACACATCAGGAACATATAACTTTTGAAGCAGAGGGTTAGATAAGCTTAATTATAAATTTTCATGAAAATCGATGTTGTCTGAAAGAATTCTGAGGTAATACTCTACTTTTATAATCAAACACTAGACTAGTATTACCATTCTTCGCATGTATAAACTGTAGTTGCAATGAATCAACTGAATTAAATATCGGTTACAGTTCAGCTAGCTATTAAAAGTCTGCCAAATTAAATAATTCATCATATTCTAAATAAATCTGTTTATCCAAAACAAACAGGTAACATTCATAATTGATGAATGAACTGGTAAAATGATACGCTGGTAAATGATTTTAAAAAAATCATATATTTTTTAAAAATTCAAATAATTCATTAACATATTGACCCCTGTGCTAATAGAGCTTAATATTAAATGAGCTTTAAACCACCAAAACACAGTAAATAAACTTACCATATTAATTCCAACAATCAATTTTCACAGGATCCCGCATACTGTTTTTATAATTTGTGAATTTTGAATTTCTCAAAATTGTTACAGTTTTATAAATTTTACAAGATTCTAGTGCTGAACAGCAGAATTTGTGTATGAATTTGTCCAAAATAAATCTCAAAATGTATAAAACAGTAACAATTTTGACAAATTCAAAATTCATAAATTATAAAAGCAATTTATTTTAATGTAATTATAGAATTAAATACAAATTCATGATACAGATTCCTGCCAAAATCAAACCTTGGAATCACAATGGTAAATTTAACTTATCAATTTACTGTTTCAGTGGTTTAAATTTCATTTAATATTATCACATACATATATTTAAATTCTATTAAACAAACTACCTAGTACAGAATATTGAGATAAGACTTATCTTCCCTTAATTTTTCATGGAACTATTTTTGTGGGATCTAATCATATAACAATTCATAAAAATTCAAACCACCTTGGTTTCATAAAATTAACACTTACTTTATTTACAAAAACATGATTAATAGAGCGCAATAAAATACACTAATAAGAACAAAGAAAAGTTAAATAATAAAATACACAATTGTTGAAAATGAATGTGATACTTTAATTATTACTATTACTTTAATTAATAGTAATTATAAAAAGCAACTTACAAGTACAGTAAAAAAATAAATACCTTACAAACCACACATAAAATACAAGAGTGAAAAAATATATAAAATATTTATTAACTAATATCATTGAAAACTAAAATAAAGAAACACTTAAACCAGTACACAAACCCCATAAGCACATAAAAAAAAATATCTAAATAATAAAAACAATATAAAAATTAAAAAACATGACTGCCAAAAAGTAAAAAAAAAATTAATAAACTGAATTTAAAAAAAATAATAAAGAATAAAGAAAGGATTAAACATTGTTAAGCAGTATTTAATTATATAAACTAATGGGTGACCAATCAACTTTCAGACACTTAATTTGTTTAAATATATTTTTCATGTTGTAAAAATAGCAGGCATTTAAGGTTGTCTAATGATTAAGTTCTCATCAGGTCTTACTTCAATAAGAAAATGAAGTCTGGGGACTGTGAATAGTAACTATCCTGATATTAAAAAACCTCTCCAATTTTTTTATTTTTGGCAATCGTGTTTTTTATTTTTATAATTATTTTTATTAATACTTTTTAGTGATCATTAAGCAAAATTCACAATTCGAAAACGTAGGGATATAACGTACTCAATATCACAAATTAGTTAATTGCTTTTTGTTCTGAGTCTACAAAGAATGCTGTCATCAGTAATAATAATGGTATTATTAAAATCAAATATTAGGTCAGAAGATCAGGATCAATCTTTTTAATTATAGTAATAGAAACTAACTTTTTTATCTAAAATTATATTTACAATATGTTTCATAGATAAGTAAATTTCATCACAATCAGCAAGTGTAAAGGAGTTTCCTTGAAAAACCTTAATGAAATGCATTCTAAAACACAGCTCCCACCATAACTCTCTCCCGCTAGAAGCAGTCTGTTGTCAATTAATTTACGGATTATTTAATTTAATTTCTAAGCTAAGATTATATTTAGATTAGTTTTATAACAGTAATAATAATTATTAAATAAATCTTACTACCATAATTCATTCACTCAATATCGTTGCAGGTCTTAAAGCACTATTTTCAGTACAAATAAATCAATACTGAAAATACTATCGATTATACATTTAGAATCATATGTATGACTTTTTTTTTGACCTTGGAGTTACAACTAAACGTACATATTATTTATATATATAGCCTACTACACCCCCCATAACATAAGAACTTCAACGCAGAGATCGTACATCTAAATCAGTTTGGACATTGAGCTGCTATGGTGGAACAAAGGTATGTATGTACAAACATGTACCCTAAAATCATTACTTTTGGGCAATCATGTAAAAACAATAATAATAATAATAAAACAAGCAATCGGTATGAAATTTATAAAATTAAATGTAATGATTGTGATGCTATTTTTACAGAATAAACAAATAGATCCTTTAAAAATAGTTTTCCTGAACATTATAGCAATCACAAAAATAATAAATTAGTTTTATCTAATAATATAATAATAGTTAATTAAAATCAAAAATTAGGTATTTTTGATTTTAATTAGTTTTATCTAATAGAGCATTTAATAAACAATAACCATTCTATTTCTGATATTAATACAAATTTAGGAGTATTAGAAAATAAAAAAAAACTTAAATACATTAGAAAAATATTACATATTGGAATACAAAGTATCAATTTGCTAAACCAATAAACCATCAGACAGTGTTTGAGGAAGATGGTCTTATAAAAACTGCAACAGATAGAAGCACTCTTGTAATTAATATGCAATTATCATTATTTTATTATTTTTATTATGCAATAACAGAATTATTTCAATCAGGACTGAGGATGCGGGATCCCACGAAAGTACTTTCGTGAAAAATTAAGCTAAGATATACCTTAATATTCTGTACTAGATGTTTTATTTAATAGAATTTAAATATAATTATAAATATAACAGTACAGAAGAAAAATATGATTCTTGAAAAGGTTTATTTCAATAAAGTAATATATATATATATATATATATATATATATATATATATCAGAGGCAAGCTCTCTGAATCATTTGAGATAAAAATAGAACTGCACCAAGGTAATGGGCTCTCACCATTATTATTCAACTGCACTCTAAAATTGGTAATAAGAGAATGGCTCAAAAAATGATCCCCAACAATAAATAGAGGCTGAAAAATAAAAATAAAATTATTTTGGTTTTGCCGACAACTTGGCACTGCTATCAAACAACACCAACGAAGCTAAATCACAGGTATTAGAATTTCAAAACACTGAAGATATTTGAAAAGAGAGAAATGATGACTAAAAACCAATATGATTAAAGGAAATACACATAAATGGTAATAAATCAAAACAGTAACCCAATTTAAACACCACATAAAAATAATAGCAGAACCTGAACTAGAAAACCTCAATCTAAATAAGAAGAAACAAACTAGCTAAAGCTCAAAAATTAACCTGGTACACTTACAATAAAAAATGCCTACCAATGCCTATCAATGCAAAAATAATACACTACAACATAGTTATAAAACAAGAAGCCACTTATGCAGCACAAGCACTCTTCCACCTGAACAAACAATCAAAGACAGACAGATTCCAGAATTAAAGAAAAATTGGAAGAACCTGCATCAACAAACAGTACCAGAAAGACAGGCAGTGGTGGATTGTGCCTGACCAAGTTGTGAACAAAGAGTTAGAACCCATCATGATACTGTGTGTAACATGAGACTAGGATTCTTTGGACTTATGAGGATGCAAGATTCAAGACTTCTGAAACAGCTAGTATAGCACAATCTCGACTCGAAAAACACAAAGACTGAATACAGATAGGTCAAAGAAATAAGAGAGGATCTGAAGGAGATTAGCCTTACACCAGAAGACACCACAGATAAGATATAATTAAACAAGAAAATCAAGAACAAAAACAATCGCTTCACAGTCACAAGAAAAAACTCACAACACAAACATATTCAACAATAGAAAGGACACAAAGATAGGAAAGTATGAAAAAGTACTGGGAGGAACACTAGGCCCAAACACTCCCATCGAAGAGACTTGGATAATGGACTGATTAAAGCGATCTTATGTGATAATAATATATTTGAATTTTATTATAAACCATCTAGTATAGAAAACTGAGATATGATATATCTTACCTTCATTTTACCATGAAAATAATTTCGCAGGATCCCGCATCCTGTCATAATTGAATTATTTAATTAAACTACATATTAAACATGTTAAAAATTAAAAATACTAAAATAAACCATGTACATGGTCTAATGTCTTTTACAATACTATAATATTGTAATGAAATTCATGCACTAATTTATTTTATGAGAATGTCTCCCTCAAACACTGTTAGGTGGGTTATCAAGTTCAAATTCTGTTTGTATTTATATCCGTAATATTTTTCTAATATATTTAATTTTTTGTTATCTTTATTATTTTCCATATTATTTCTAAATTTGTGTCGATATCAGAAACAGAATTTTTTGTCTATTAGATGGTCTGTCATATAAGATAAGCCTAATTTATTGTTTATTAATTAAAAAAATTACATTAAATTATAGAAAATATATAAGGCACATTACCAATGTTAGTTTTACTGCCGAGGATAAACAAGTATAAACTACAAAATCAGACAATACTTACAACGGCAAGCATAGGTAACTGGGCCAGTGCTGGTAAATTGATATGAGTTTCAGTTGACGCCACAGTAACAGTAAGTTTTCCAGATACTTGACAAATCTTACAGGAATCTGTAAATATATATAATGTAAACACATATGGTAACAAACTGTCAAATTACGATGTTCATAATTCAGTTTATTACTGATTACTAATCAGCAATTTTAGGTTTTTTCTTTCTATTTGACTTTTTGGGTTTAAAAATAAAAAAGTTGTCAGGAGTGTGATTAGGTGAATAAGGAGGCTGCAGCATCAATGAAATACCTTTGGCTGTCAAAATTATGTTACATATCATTAGGACAGTATTTACAACATGGAATTGTGCACCATCATGATTGAGAATCCATTTGTCAGCAATATTTGAATGTACATTATGAACATCTTTTATAAGATCAACATCTTGAGACTTTTTCTGTAAAGTATTGAATTATTGTCTATCTCGAATATAGTACTCTTTGTAAACAATGTTCCTGGACTACAAGAAGCATATAACCAGGTGTTTTAGTTCTACCTTTTGTCAGTGAGTTTTCTTCAATCTTGATAATGCCTGTGAATACTGCTTCAAACTTTAACATTTTGCCATCACATCAAACAGGAATATCCAACTCTTTGTCAGCGAGTCAGAGATAACTCTAGCAATTCTCACCTGCTACTAAGCAAGCAATTTCCTGATCTGCGTTCAATTTTTCCATTATCATTTTCACTATTAGCCTTCAATAAGATGCAACAAGTTCCCTCATCTTGTAGTGCAGTTGATGGTCACCTTCAACTGAATATGATCTTCTATTCTTACCCTCATCTTCTATTGAAGATGCAGTGCTCATCTTCAATGCTCTTGAAAAAACTTCACTTCTAAGAGCTTATCCTATGCTGCTGTAATATTAACAAGTTCCATAAGAAAAATATGGTATACCTCTATTTAATATTCTCATTTTGAGGAACATATGGACAACATCACTAGTCAAATATTTACTGTAGACTAAGATATACAAGACTGTGGCAAAGGAGGTGCAGTAGTTTTAGAAGAACCAACCTGCGAAGAATACGATCTGTGGTAGCAGGCTGAAGGAATGCAACGACAGGGGAGAAAAAGTCAACTCTCATTACATTATTGTTAAACCTTTTATTTTATATTTCTATGGCTTGATATATTTATTTGGGAGAAACTCTATTTTCTTTTAGTGACTAGTGTTCCCAACTTAAAATAGATAAATACGTTAGATGTACTAGAATAGACAAGATGCCTTTTAACTTTGCCTAGTACCATTGTTCAAGTATCGTACCAGATTTTTTTTTTTATCTCAGCGATATTATTCACGATAACCCTCACAGCATCAAGGAGACATTTTAGGCCAAAGACATTACTATTTAAAAATTATTTTATAAACTAACTTAAAAATAACACAATTTGTAAGAAATCATTCTCTAAATTTTGACTTTTAAGAAAAACAAACTAAAACTAAAAACAAAAACAATGACAAACAACTTACTTATCCTTACTTTGATGCTGACTTCATGAAGTCAAAATTTAAAAAAAGGATTTAAAAGTGCTTTGTTTGTATTTTTCAGAGCATTTTTTTTCAAAGTAAGTTAAATATTTATTTTTTTGTTTCTTTTATTATAAAATTATACATTCTACTTTCATTAATAATTTAGACAGACAACAAAAAAACATAACCTATATAAAAAATAATCATTATAGGAAAAACATAAAAAGTTTATCTCTTTCTGTTGATTTTTATTTTTAATAAGTAAGTTATTGCATTTCATGAAAATAAATATAATCAACAACAGTTATAAAAAACAGCTTCTATTCACAGCTTGGACATCTTTGGCTGTAAATTAATTACACTTATACTATGGTATAAATGTATAAATCAGACATGTAAAATAATAAAAATAAGAAATTAAACACAAAGAAATGAGAAAACAGAGGCCGCTAATGAGCATGAGCTAAAGACTGTCTGCAATACAAAAATAAATATAGTACAAACGTGTTAGTCCGGATTATCAGGTTATATGAAATTAATATTTTTTATGAAAAAATAAACTTTTAATGAAACTTTAGTTTGATTTTAAAATGTGAGAAAAAACTAAATAATATCAGTAAATAATACAGTGTAATAACAGTAATAAAATGACTTTTAAGAATGTGAATAAAAACAAATACTGTGGAATGTAGAATGGATGAATCATCGATTAATGATTGTTTGAGAATGACTAACTCCCTTTCCACAGACTTTTATTTGCTTACATGGAGTATAAATGTAATATTGTACAATAAGCATGTAAGTCATCTTTCCTTTATTTCATGCTAGCATAAATTCTTCTTTGGTTTACAGTATTGGATTTTTGTTTTTTTAATCATATGCTTTATTTCCATGTTTGAGTACATGACTGTACTTTTTCTGTTAACATTTATTGTATTTTTCTGAAGATGAATACAAAAAGAAAAAGTGTAAGTTTCTTTAGTTTAGAACAAAAATTTAATGCGTTATTATATCACATAGACAAAGGGGGGGGGGGGAGAGTGCAATAAATATTGTACTTTGTGTCCAACTGGAAAAAAAATAGTCAATTGAAGATTTTTTTTCACTAAAATGGTAGCAAAAGACAGTTTAGGAAATAGAGACTACAAAAAAAAACAAAAATTTAGATACGGCTTTACACATCTGAGCAGTACATTTAGCTCTGTGAAAAAAGCAATATAAACCTACTTTACTCTTTACTTTTCCTAATGGCTCTCTCGGGATGCTTGTTACTCTTAAGAACAACTTTACCATCTTCAACATTGATTTGTGTCTCAGTTCAGGTTGTTTAGAATAGTCAATTATGGTATCTAAAGTAAACATCAATAAACTAAACAAACAGATATGCGTTTTAATGCATTTTTGACCACATCCAAATCACATGTTTACCAGACTAAATAAAAGGAACAGCAATAATTTCAAATGGAATTATAAAACAACACTAACGCCACAAAGAATAATCATAAGAATGACTGAAAATGTTTTGATGAAGTAAAAAAGTATTTAGGTTTAAATTTTATTTCATTTTTCTTTAAATTATGATGTATAAATGTCTATTGACAATCTTGTTAAATAACAAACCTATCTTATCTTTTTTATCAGTTACCAATATAATAATCATAATCATATGTAATAATTACCTTGCTGTGTGTTAGAGTTGAGTGGTGGAGTAAAGCAAAAAATAGCCTCCTCAATCACCTCCCCAGGTTCTAATATTATTACTTTTTTCAAAACTTCTTCCTCTTTACCATTTTCATCATTTTCCACCAAATAGAACACTAATATATCACTTGAAGACTGAAACAATGGCAAAAATCATTGACAATACAATAAATAAATTTACATTACATATAATTCAAATTCAGAAAAAAATTTTAAATAATATTTTAATCATCTAAATAAATTATTCACTACAGAATAGCCAAACACTGTCTGACTGACTACACTGCAAGAAAGAACGATTGAATTTAATTCTATTTGTATAATAAAAGGCATAAGTAAAGTCAAATTTGATTTATTTTCTGGACCTTATTTTTCAACTTCAACAGACTATTTAATTACAAATTTCAATGTCATAACAACATTATTATGTTAAAATATAAACAAATGGTTCTGCTAATACATACAATTTAGTATATAATGGTTAAGATCCTCTGTTAAGCTAAGCACAAATAGCTTATATTCGCCATTTGGATAGTGTTCTTGATTAATCTAGAATGTTCAATTACATTTTTATTAATGACTCACTTCACCTTCAGATAGACTTGCTGTGCCATATACAGTAACATAATTGTCAATCGGCTGGCAAGATGTATCGGGAGGCAATCTTTTGTTTCCTTTCTTCAGATGCCATGGAACCATTGCTTGCATACACCTGTAAAGCAGGTGTATGCATAACAATTGATGATAGAAATGTAATTTTTACTGAAGTTACATTTACAAATTATGTTTTTTTTTTTTAATTTTGGGCTCAAATAATGGAATAATTCAAAATAAAAAAATTATTCAAATAATGGAGGACTTAGGGTAACAGGCCTGTTTTTTTACCTTTTAACTCTTAGGTGCTAGTAGTACTTTTTTTTAATGACACAGAGTATCCTTCATTAAAAAAAATGGCCGCCAAATCATAAGATTTTGAAAACATCTCATTTTTTGGGGCCCAAAAATCATATGTGAGACAGGTGACAAAAATCTGAAATGTTTACAGCAGTACATACTCTTTATTTACTTTAAAACCATATAAAATTTATTTTGTTACACATTGTTGAGTTATAAAGCCAACAAAACCACTAAAAACACCATTCATTTTAACCGTAAGCATATCCAATATACTGATGTTACGTATTTTTTTCAGATTATAAAAATTACAACTTAACTCATTAGAATGAATAAATTGATAATTAATAAATAGTCAATTACAAAATGATAAATAGTCAGTTACAGAATGATAAACAATTCAAAAACATCAAGTTGTTCAATTCACGTTTACCTTATTTTACTCCTGCTAGTGGAAGTTATGAATAAATCTTGCACTTTTTGATAACAAACTTAACTAACATAACTTAGTGCTCTTGCCATTTTTTTATTGAGTAGAACTGATAAGTCCTCATTCATATTTGTAACAGTCCCAATTTTTTTTTTACACATAAAAGTTAAAAAACAAGCCTGTTACCCTAAGCCCTTCAATATTTATTTTGGGCCCAAAATTTGAAAAAAACAACAATTGTAAATGTAACATTGATAAGCGTTATAAGATTTGATTATGTAACAAAATGAATTTTGAGTACACTAATCTGAAGTTCCATCTTTACTCTTTCCTAAAATCCTTTCTGACCCTCTGTATGATGTAAAATAAGAAATCTATAGCTCATGGAAAAAGTGATGAAAATAGCTGTTTTTACCTGTTGGCGAGTTAGAAAATAGTCTAACTCATGAAAACATTTAAAAAAATATAAAACAATTATTTTTGGCCACTACAAGGTGGGTAGTTATATACCAAATATCATCAAAATCAAAAATAGTAATTTACTGATCATTTGTTGAATTAAAACTGATTACCCCAATAATTAACAATATAAAATAAATTTTCTTCTATATTAATTATAATTACTGTCCAAATGTTGACGTAAAACCTTTCTGGTTGATGTAAACATTTCTATGCACATAATTCAGCAAAAAGCAGAAACAAAGAAGAAAGGTACTCAAAGCGATCTCACATGCACAACAATTTCAGTAATACAATTAAGGTGGTATGTCTAAATCCTAGAAATAGCTTATTAATTAGTTTATAATTAAATATTAGTTTTATTTTATATTATATATTTACAATCGAGCTACAGAAATTCCCTTCTATATTATCTAGATATCAATATTAAAAATGTATTACATGGTTTTGCTCAGACAAAGGAGACTGATCCTGTTTATTCGAAACATAAAGCGTGTTACATGCAAAGGAAGAGATTTACATTCTCCTCTGCCTTACTGATTTTATTTCAATTTATTATATGCCTTGGTTATAAACCTTGAAGTTGTGAAGTGAGGGATACTCGTGTAAGTAGATAACTTTTTTTTTTGGTCACTTTACTAACTGTTATAAGTTTATTAATAGTTTTTTCAAATTCATTTTTATCATAATTTCAAAAACAAACCCATTTATTTTATTACAATATTACATTACATTTTAGTCATTACAATGTATTTCACAATAATATAATGCTTTTGTACAACATGAAGTGCCATACTGTTGCAGTTTGATCAAATAAATATTTGAAATGTAGATCATTGTCATCAGTGAACCCTCACATTACAAAGTATACAAATGGTTGTATAATATAAACTGTTTGGAAGTAGATCGATTAGATCTTTTTAAACTTATAAAAAAATTTATAAATTTTTTTATATAAATATGCCTACAATTTTGTAGCACAAATGTAACTAAATGTGAATTTTAACACCTAGTCATTACAGGCAGACAAGGCAGAATTAGCAAAGGTAAATTTAAAAAAATGTAAAAAAATATAGAATAAAATATATAAATAATAAAAATAATTAAATAAGCAACCAATATTCTTGAAGTGCACAAACTCCACTGCCATAACTAGATTCCAGCACTGGAAGTGGAGTTGTTTTAGGTTTTTCTGTTATGGTAAGTTTCTGTAAGTTGTTATTTTTGTGTGTGTGTGTGTGTGTGTTTGTGTGTATATATATATATATATACCAGGACAAACATTTTAGTATATGAAACATTTTTCTTAGCATTTTATTACAATTTTGATCCATTATACTTAAGAAAGCCTAACTTTTTTGGGGTATTTGAATAGTCTGTTATTATTGTTGAATAAACCTAACGCTAATGATAATGTACTTAAAATTAAATACTGAAAGTAAACTATTACAAGACTAATTATGAATATATAATAACTTTAACGTATCCAGAATGGAATCATTATACAAACTACTGTTAATTGCCTTGTCTAAAATCTAAAACCTACTAAACATTATCATATGGATTTATTATCAATAAAGAGGAGTAACAAGAAAACCTCATTCAGGTGGTAATCACAAATACCGTAACCTCTTCTCATAGAAGCAGTAAATACTTTTCTTAAAAAAAAGCCCGGACAAAAAGTACCCTACTATTTTTATTCACTTTTATTATGAATAAAATGGATATCATTTTATCAAAATTAAAAAGTAAAAAACAAACATAATATCACATTTTACCCTCAATTTTTATATTCTCTAATTTTTTCAGTTGAAATTTTTGTAAAATAAACTCAAAACATTGAGTTCTTTCATACACCAGATAAATGTAAAAAATAGATAAGATTAATGTTTTTACAGTAAAATTTAAATAATGTAAAATTTCAATTTTTGTAAATGAAGGGGATAGCTAAGCAGAGATGAAAATGCAGTTCAAAACCACAGACCCTAACATAAATCCTTTAGAGACCATATGTTTTTAATGGCCTCTATAAAAATAATTAAAAAAGTAATGGATTAAAGTTCCCAATCGTTCAATTTCTTTTTAATTAAATGAGGCAAGATAGGCAGAGTTCAAACCCTCTTAATACAAGTAGATCATTTTTCATGCCCTTGAAGGTATTTAGAATATATTTCAGTTTTTTCAGGGAAACAGAGATTACATACATGAAGAACAAGGACCTTTTTTATTAATCAAGAGGCTGACAGTTAAGGAGTCGATGCCTATTAGAGGCAATGAAGCAAATGTAAACGAAACTGCTGATTTTTTAATGAAAGATTTACTTAAGACTCCTGAGGATCGATTAGACTCCTGATGTGGAACACTTTCTTAATTGAATGATTAGAATATAGCTATATTAAAATTTTTGTAAACAGAAAGAAGCTACAGAAACAGAGCTCAAGTACCAGGGATCTTGAAACACACACTGAAGTAGTTTTATCCTTGAATTAGAATGCATTCTGAAACAGCACATTTATGAATATTACATAATGGTAAGATAGCTGGGGAAGACGTGAGGGGCTTGATGTCTAAAATGGCACACTGCTTTTATTTATACCTGAAGGTACAACATGTTTTAAAAAAGAATAGTTCAAACACCGCAATATCCTATTTTTGTTAATTAGGAGGACCGGGGAACTTAAACTTAAGTGTACATTAAGGGTGTAATGGGGCTGAAACTCCATGTCACCATTAAAATTTCTTACTGTCCCCGGGAAACATAATACGATATTCATCATCTTCATTTACTGATAAATAAATGCATTGAATTCCTGTGTTAAATCATTTATGCATCAATTATACAGGATGTAAATGGACTTCATATGAAAAAGGTAAATTACAGTATCAGTTCAAATGATCGAAATTAAATAAAAAGTAATACAATATAGTTTACAAGAAAGTTAAGCATAAAATGAGGAAGTAAAAGGATTTCTTTATTAATTATTTAAGTTACAGGAAAAAATGTGCAGATTGATTCGGCTCATAGAGAGGTTGAATTGGGGGGCACAAAAAATGTTCATAAAAAATAATACAATTGAAATTTCTACCAATAAAAATTAAATGAGAATGATAATGACAGTACTTACTTCAGAAATTTCCAGAAGAATTGGCACTCTAACATCACCAGTATTGCACAGTTTTATAAGCAATTTTTTAATGCTTTCTTCAGGCAGAACACCAAAATTCAGACCACTGACTGAACTTTCAGTCAAAGAATTATACTCTACTTCTATCTATAAAAATATATCAGTAATTTAAAACAAAATTTAAATATAATAAATTGTATAATAAAAATAATAAATCCATTCAATTTCAATTCTGTAGAAAATTTCATATGACGACATATAGAGACTACTTACACAATTATGCTGTTACCCTGATGGGTAAATTAATACTACAATCAGCTGTTAGACAGTCTTAGAGAAAAAAATTGTCTCTAGACAGTCTAGAGAAAGAAATTCAAGATTTTTAGGGCAGTAACGTCCACTTTCCTTTCTTGAAGTATATATGATCAGCTAGTGAATGATTTTGTTTTATCTGTTAATTGACTGAATTATTCAAAGCACTGTTTAAAACAACACTTGAGTACCAGTCACTTTTATGAATTTCCTTCAAGAAATTTTGAGCATTTTAAGAATTTCAAGCAGCAGTACTTTATTTTATTTTCTAATTAAGACAGAAATGTTACAATTATATTACTTACAGTAGTGTTATATTACTTACAGTAGTGTTCTACTACTGAACACTAGAACACTACAGTAGTGTTCTCTGACTTCATATACCATACTTTTTATATATATATAACACTGACTAGGAAAAACTACTATTTTATGGTCTACTAAAAAAAATATTGAAATATCCATACAATGTCATTTAAGAAATATTTTATTTCATTTTTAGAATAGAAAAACTGCAAATATGGATCGCATGCTGCACAAGTCAAATGTGTTGGCTCAGAACAAAACAAAGATTAAGGTTAGAACAAACATTTTAAATCGAATTACAAATTATTTGTTATATGCATTACTGATGAAAATTAAAATTACTGATGCAATAAAAAGCATACAGACATGGTAACTGATAAGTTCTAGGACTTCCAATACTGTACGATTACATAAAAAAGGATTAATTCAATTAAAACAGAATTATGTAATCTTATAAGCTTGTAATTTTTGTAACTGGAATGACACCAAAATATTACATGCAAGTGTTAACACAATTTCATTTTACTGAAAAATGAATATGAAAGCATAAAAACAAATGAACGTAGAAAAGAACCATAGTACAAGCAAAGTTATTTGAACAGTGATTATTGACAATTAAAAATAACAACCAAAGCATCTATTTGTACATTAGCCTTATAATATTTTAGGAACAAGAAATTGATAACTGAGGTAAAATAATTCAATATAAATCTATTTAAAAATGACATACAGCGACCAGAAATTAAACCTATGGCCTACACACATCACAAAATTACTAGCTGTTTGTATTACAATTTCAAAACAGTACAATATAAAAAAAAATTAAATTTTACCTTAGGGTTTTTGCCAATAACTTTCATAATGCATAGTGTAATGTTAGGTTGTTCAGATAATTCATTATCACAATCTACAGATGTCATTTTAACTTCTATCCATACTTCTATGAGCTTAGAGATCAGTGGCACCAAATAAACCTTTACATATTTAAAAGAAATAAAAAAATTAAATAGTTTTTTAAAAATGTGCATATAAGGAATGTAAACATATTTATATTTTAAATAATACAGAGCAGCTATTGTGTTTTATTGGTTTTCAGAGAACGATTCAAAAAGGGTGCTTCCCTTTTTATCACTTAATAGTTCCTAAAAATTAAAATTTATATATATTTTTTTAATTTTATATAATTTATATACAACTGATGATGCAGGATCCTGCGAAAGTGCTATTGGAATAAAGAAAAGAAAAGTAAAGTAAGTGTCATTTCATTTACCATGTAATTCTGTAGTTGAGTTGTTCCAAGTTGTTTTTTGATAATAAAAAATATAATTATATATATATTTCATCGTCGTCGTCATTGTCATCATTATTATTAATATGCAACAATATTTTTATGGATAAAAATATTGAATTCTAAATTTAATAATTTTATGGGGAAATCTGTTCGCTTCTGTATCTGATCACAAACTGGGATTGACAATATTCAGGAGTACAAAAATAGTTCGTATTTTCTCTTAAATCTTGTGCACTAGCATAAATAAATTATTCTATGTTTGAGTTAAAATTAGTATGAGAGTTATTTTTTTTAAGGCCTGATCAGTCATGAAATTAAAATCACAGTGAAAATAAAAAATTTTTTATTTGTAACAAATACTTCCATAGTTACGCTATTTCTCTACATAGTCGCCACTCCGATTTATACATTTGTCGTAGCATGGTACCAACTTTCCAATAGCCTGTGTTTTCAGCCATGTTTCTACACTGGTCTGCAGCTCTTGGTGGAATTCATGGAACGTGGCACGACTATCACTGCAGCCTCATACTGCATGACTCTTCAACATCTACGAAGGGCAATTCAGAATAAGCGGAAAGGAATGTTGTCATCAGGCATTGTCTTTCTCCATGACAATGCTCGGCCGAACACTGCAGCTGTAACAAAGAAGCTCCTTCAACGTTTTCATTGGGAAGTGTTTGATCACCCACCATACAGCCCAGACTTGGCTCAATCCGATTTACACCTCTTTGCTCACATGAAACACTGGCTAGAAGGACAACATTTTGGCACAGACATCAAGCTGCAGACCAGCGTAGAAACATGGCTGAAAACACAGGCGGCTCCATTCTATGAGAAGGGTATTGGAAAGTTGGTACCACGCTACGACAAATGTCTAAATCGGAGTGGCAACTATGTAAATAGAATATTTTTCTAATAACATTATTATTATCATTGTTTATAATCTCAAGTATTTCTAAATTAAAATACTAATTATACTGTGATGCGGTATAAATTACATTTGTTACTTTGCATGTTATTAGTAAGATGTTCTGCTACATCATTTAATTAGATATAATTACATTAGCTACAGCTACTGTTACATCTAAGCTGAAGTCTGTGATACATCACAGTATTGAGTAATAGTTTATTTGCATTTAACGGTTAAATATTTTTTCATCTACCTTCCATCATACTTTTTTAGCTTTGGATACATAATATCTTCACAAAAGAATTTCTAACTGTATACACGGTTTTATTTTAAAATTAAATCATTAGTAATAGAAAAAGTTATAAGCATCTTTCTGATTCCACACTTCACCCTTCTTGGTTATATTGGCCTAGAACATTTTGAAAAAGACTTTCAATTCAACGACTAAAGCTGGTTTCTGAGTCTTACTCATTTGACACCAGATTTTCTCACCAATTACTTTTTTTAATCAGTTGGAATCACTGTTGACAGTCTAACCTGAGCGCTCAGTAACATCACTAATCACTAAACTATTTCTTAGGAGAGGGTAGTTCAGATACAAATTCTGTAGTTATCCGGTACATCCAGATTCATCTGTTAAAATTTTGTACAATGTACTGTTACTAAAACCAATTATTTGGAAATTTCTAAACAGTCAACAGATTACCATTTATGATTAAATTCTGAACATTTTAAACAATTCAAAGATCAGAATTAAATCAGGAAGTTCATCACTTTCCATTGAAATTTTGGCATTTTTGAAACCATTATATCCCTTATATCAGTAAAAATCTTATGTTCAACACAGAAATTACAATGACATCAAATCTTGGACTTTTTTCAAGTCAGGTAAAACTGCTACCACCAACTTTTGGAGAGACTTCAGGTGTTCACATTCTTCAATACACAATACCGAGGATATGACAAAAATATTTTTATATGATTCACCCACAAACAGCATTTATTTGAAGTTAACAACACTACTATAATAAGCTCTGTTGCACTTCAGCTACTTCCCAAAAAAAAAAATAGTCAGATATTTTTTGAATAGAATTCTTATATGGAAGCTAAATTAGTACAAATCTTCTAAATGATTAAAACATAGTAAAAATTAAATCCCTTTAAAATATTAAAAACTACTTTACAAGAAAAAATTAACATTATTATATTAATATTTATCCTTTTTTCATTCCAGTAATTGTAATCCTATCCTTTTAATATTTTCACACAAAACTACATGTGCGAGAAGAATGTCAAACCTGACAAGAATTTGACCCAAGAATCTTCTGGGTTTGAAGCAAAGATACTACCACTCAGCGTAGAGATTCTTTTTAATATAGTGTTATTAGTTTTTTTTTCATATTTTATGACAGCATAGATCGCTTTAGTCAGTCCATTATCAAAGTCTTTTCGAAGAAACTGTTCTGCCTTGCGGCCCTCCCAGTACTTTTTCATACATTTCTTCTCCAAGCCCTTTCTGTTGTTGAAAATGTTCATGTTATTTCTTTCTTGTGAGAATAAAGCAAGTGTTTTGAACTTAATTTTTTTTATTTAATTTTATCTTGTCTGCGATGTCTTTTAGTGTAATGCCATTTCCTTCAAATCCTCTCATATTTCTCTGATCCATCTGCATCCTGTCTTAGTGTTTTTTGAGTTTAGATTCTACTATACCAGCTGTTTCAGGTCTTAAATCTTGCATTTTCATGATGGGTCCAAAGAATGCTAGTCACCTTTAGTTTCAAATTTTTCTGAGTAGGAATGAAATCCAGAATCTTCTGAATAAAAAGCAGACACTACTAAAGAGGTCTTTCTTAACTCAGTACAAATACTAATCAGGTAATAAGAATGATGAAATATTAATGATACTTGTTATATCATATAATACTACAATATTAAATATGATTTGCTTGAGCAAAAAAACAAGCATTTTTCAAACAAAATCTTAGTTGAATTTGTTGAAATTTAGTAAGTTAAAATGCCTCAGAGACTAGTAATTCTAAATAAATGGAAATGTGTTGAACTGATATCAACAACCAGTAACAAATTACTTTCATTCTATATTGGAAGTTAGATTTTAACTAAGAGTTACATCATTTCTGAAAGTGTCAGAAAAGATCCAAATCGCAAACCATCAACACACCACTACTGCAGTAGTGGTATCATAATGCAGTACAGTTTAATCATAATAAACTGTACTTTTAAAAATAATCAATTTTTAATTTGATACATATAAATTAATCACCTCAATATTTTCACTGGAATCTGGTTTCAGTATAATTTCATTCGTAAAGTAAACTTGTACAATGTTGCTAGCAATAGGAACCGGTGACCCATTGCACATTACCTTCTTTACCGATAAATGACACTTTTTAACAGAATTAGATGATGTATTCTGAAGAGGAATTGTACACTTTATTAATGTTCCAATGCAAACACACATAACATCATTAACACTACTACTATTTCTGCAACTCAAATCTGAAAGCAAAATAAAAATTATATAAACTCCATTTAATAAATATGACAAAAATAATTCCAATTTTAACATCAGCCCTATAATATCAGACCTCTTCCAATGTTCTCCTCAAAATTCTTCTTTACCTCCCCTTTATCAAGCTTCTCTAAATTCCAGATTCATCTGACACCTTTTTTTCAGGTTTTTAAACCCCAATCTACATTTCATTATCACTAAATTATGGTCACTATCAATGTGTGCTCTAGGGTAAGCTTTGCAGTCAACGAGTTGATTTCTAAATCTTTGCTTAACCATGATATAATCATGTGATGTATATATACACACACACACACACACACACACACAATCTTGAGATTATACTCTAATATATAGTCTCTAAACTGTAAAGCCCTGAACATAAGAACATATTTTTATTTTCTCAACAATTTACTTTCTTTTCAGAACAGTGTGTCATAGAAACAATCAAGCCACATAACAATACAAATTTGTATCATTATTATTTCAATTATTATTCAATTATTTTCTCATACTACTTAAAATTTAACAGACTGTCCAAGAATATTAGTCAGTATAAAAAATAAGTAATATAACTTCAACAAAGTATTATATTATTAGAAAACTAAATTATCTAAATAATTACAATAACTTCAGAATGCATTCTGCTTAGTTTTAATCAATAGTTTAGTAACATAGTTAACTAGTAAAAAAAAAAAAAAATCAATATTCAAACAGTTTAATGTAAATGTCATATCTGACAAAAAATTACTTTTCTTTAGTCATTATAATGTTTGCTTTATTATGATGTAACATCCAACTAATCTAATGCATCATGTACTATTTTCAGTGTTTTAAAATCTTTATTCCTTATTTTAGATGTAAAAATACCATATTTCAAATTATAAATAAAATTATGTAAAGCAGAAAAAATGTACTCAATAAAACAAAACATTAAAGCAAAATATCTGTATTAATAAAGCAAGTCTCACTAACTGATCTCTGTCTGCTGAAATATATACATAGTCTTAAAAAACCAAATGATTCAAAATGAAATAAATGAAAGTCTGAGTCTTTAAAACTGAACAATAAAAATAATGTTTTATTTGAATTTGACCCGACCCCTTATGCTTGGGTATTGATGTAAACAATGTAGTTTGTGAATTATAAAACCAGCCTATAATGCATTCGAATGATTTTTCTTGTTAAGTAAAAAAATACTACCCGAAACTACATACTGTTCATAAAAGTTTTATGGATTTATATATGTATTTTTTTTTAATAGAAAACATAACTGAAACCGTTTCTAAGTCATCAAAACCAGTTTAACAGAAATGACAACCATCAATTATACTCTTATGTTAATTTTAAAAGACGATTCATTATGAGACATGATTCAATACAAGAAGGATAATTAAGACAATTCCTCAGGCTGATAAAATGTCATTAATTTTTGGAAAAAACACTTATTTACTGAATGGTATAATTATCAGTATTGTGTTATTGATTGATAATATCAATCTAATTTTTTTTTACCTGAAACATTTATGTCAGTATTGCAATGCAGATCGCTTGTACTAGCCAGCTGACATTCACTATAATCCATACCACACAAATGGCTCGCATTACTCACTGAATTATCAATCGATGCTTTGTTCTCAACTACTACAGAATCTTCATTATAAACATCATTAAATTCATCTTGTACGTTTTCCTTAATATAATTTAACTCTTTGTTGGAAGACATTCTTAATAATTTACCATTGATTTTCATAAAATTACTATTAGAAAAACAACCTGTATTATCTTTACAGAAAGCAGCTAAAGCAATGTTTAGATCAGACAAATCACTATCGCTGTTACTGTTTGTAGCCCAAGTATTATGAGTAATTTTATCACATTCTGTAACGTCTGATATTCTTCGGTTAGTATCATCATCATCATCATCATCATCACTTATAAAAATTGTTTTGTTCATCGATTCAGCATCAAATACCAAATGACTGTTTTTTTTAGTATTTATTTTTTTATATGTGTTTGTAGCATCCGATAAAACTGAACAATCTTTTCCACTTATAGATTTGTTACTGTTTTTTACTTTTCTTTTTTTTAATAATTTACTATCTGGAAGTTTAAAAATTTCTGAATCGAGATCATTTAAATTTTCACCAGCTGTTGATGTCATTCTTGAAGGACTTACCCAGACTGTTCTATGTAAATTCTCTTTCCTAAAACAAAAATTAAATAAAATTAAAACTTGTCTATGTAATGCGACTTAAATTAAAAATTTTAATAAAATAAAAACTGATACACAGTTTAATAAAAATAACAGTTGGAATTTTCTATCAGATAGGTGGTAACAGAAAGTTCCATTAGGAACTTTATGGAACTTTCTGCTACAAGGAGTAGTAGGCTTATAGAACATATTCAATAAATTTAATCAGTAAAACACTCACCACTTCTTTAAAAAGTTATACTTTCTCTAATAATATTTTCAACTGTTACTTTTTCATCCCAGAAAGGTTAATTCAAATTTTACAACTGTTATCAGATGATTAATTTTTTTTTTAAATATGAGCTACTACACAGAGAACATTTCAATAAATCATTCAATTTTTTAAAAAATTCAAATAAATATCAATTAAATTAAAGAAAATTGATATAAGAAAAAGAAGAGAAGTACAAAGAAATATATGGCTGAAATTTTCGTTTGACATATACATTTTTTTTTCTATTTAAAACAAACCACCTAGTACAGAATATTGAGATAATCTTACCTTGATTTTATCAAGAAAGTACTTTCGCGGGAATCCTCAGTCATGTATGAAATAATTCCATTACTACATAATAAAAGTTCAAATATAAAAATACTAAAATAATGAAAAGTTCATATTAATTTATACGAGTGCTATCTGTTGCATTTTTTATAAGAGACTGCCTCCCTCAAACACTGCCTGATGATTTATCAAATTGAAATTTTGTTTGCATTTATATATGTAATATTTTCCAGTGTATTTAATTTTATGTTACCTATAGTAATTTCTAATAGTTCTAAATTTGTGTTAATATCAGAAATACAAATTTTGAAATGCAGACACAAAATTAGAAATATTAAAAATTAATAAAGGTGACATAAAATTAAATAGATTCAATATATAAATACAAACAAAATTTCAATTTGATGAACAATCAGTATTTGAGGGAGACGAATGTCTGATAAAAACTGCAACAGGCAGCAGCACTCTTGTAAATTAATATGCAATTTTCATTATTTTAGTATTTTTAATTTTTAATATGGAGTTTAAAATAATTCAATTGTGACTGAGGATGTGGGATCCTGCGAAAGTACTATCAAGATAAAATTAAGGCAAGATATATCTTATCTCAATATTCTTTCTGCTAGGCGATTTATGTTAATATAATTTAACAGTACAGAGGAATAATAAGAATCTTAAAAAGATTAAGTTCAGTAAAATAATATATATAAAGAATGTAAATGTAAATAAAATTAACTGTATAAATCATTTATGATTTTACATTCAAATAATCTTTGTTTTCAACAGCATGATATCCACAAACCTGCATTAAGTTGTTTTTATCAAAACATTAAAATTTATTTTTAAACATAGCCCACAAAGTACCGTACACATAGAAACAAAAATTAACGCATAGAAACTCATCAACAATATAATAAATAATTAAACACTGCTAAATAATGTATTCTCATATATAAGTATATTCGTTTCATTGCTTAAAATATTTAACTATTGTAAAGCACATCTATCAAAAGAACGGTGCATTAAAACTGTTTTAAGACAACATATAAATGCATTTTGATATAAAAGTACGACCAGAGATGACATTTCCATGTGCTAATAAGTCAGAAAGTTTTATATTGTCCAAACTTAAATAAATTGTCTGCTTCATAAACTATTATGTTTAATTCAAACATAATGAATTTAAATCTGCAATTATATTTTTAATTGTTCTAATTTTACATAATAAAATTAATTATTCATAAAGGCTAATTAAGATTTTAAATTATTACAAATACAAAGAAATAATTATTTTAAACAGAACAAAACTGTTAAGATTGAAACATGGCAATCAATGTGCAAATTCTGAGAAATTGTGGTTTTGTCTCTAGTTACAACTCTTCAGATCCCACTCCGCTACACAGTTCATAAACATCAATCATGAATAAACTAAAGTGTCAAGCTACCTGTTGAGGAAGCTGATTATAATTGTAGTGTGCATGTACTAATTGTAGTGTTCATCTGATAATAACAAGATTATTAGTGAATGAGCTGCAAAGTTTCTGGACATGGGCGACCAGGGTTTTCAATACAGGTTTATATTCAATATATCATAGTCAACTAACTATGATTTCATTAGATTTAATGATAATTTCCATGTTTTTGTTCATCAGTAAATTTCACAATTTCAATATTAAATTTGTATATAAGGCCATAACATTATTTTACAATACAATAATAATAACAACCGATATGTGAAAACCTTCTTCATTCAAAAAATATGTTAAGAATACAACAAAAATATTTAATCAGTATGCACTGCAACTCAAAAGTAACTCAGTGTAAATCATATATACAGTTTGTTTGGCGAGTGGTGGTATATGAGCTGCACAAATCTTAGTTGTCTCAATCCAGTATCAGAGTTTTACTATAATATAAATAAGGACACAATATGTACATAAATAGAAATTAAATAATTAGATTTATAGTAAAGGGAAATAGTATGAACAAAAATAAAAAAAAAAAAAAACAATAAACCAGGTGGATTAAAAATCAATTTTTAATTATTAATAAAAAAAAAACAATAAAAAAAGTGATATTTTTGTTACTCTATGTTTAATATAATACTATGTTTATAATACTGTATGTTTATCAGAAGAAATGTTCCAATTGTTATCCTTCTGCTCTTTTGCACTCATAGCACTATTAATCCACTTATTTAATTTTTTTCTTCCAATATATAAAATCCACTAAGTTTTTAATCAACAGCTTGAGATTGACTGCTTGAGACTGTATAGCGAATTGGTAAAAATTAGTGCTTCTTTAAATCAAAATTTCCTAATCTTTCCTAATCTAACTGTACGGCATCAAATCACAAAAAAAAGTGATACTCTTTCAACCATTCCTCAGTGACTAATCTTCAACGCAAAATTTTAATGAGATAGTCTCTAACTTGAGAATACAGAGAGGAAAATGCCCCATCTTGCTGCCACCAAATGTGGGGATGATGGGTCAAACAGAGGGCTGTTTAATAGATCAGGAATGGAAAAGTCTCTAGATATAAATTGCCAGTTACATTTCCATCGAAGCTCAAGATCCCAACACTCCATTTTTAATAATCCCTTACCTAATAATTAATCCCACACCTAATATGAATCCCAGGAACACTAAATTTCTTTTCCATAATTACATGAGAATTTTCATCAGAACAATATATACAATAACAGTTTACTAATTACTATATCATTCAATTTGAAGCATACTTCAACAGACCATATCACTGAGCTAGAGAAATGAGAATCTGCTCAACAACACAAAAGAATAACTCAATAAATCTCAATTTTTTGTCAAGATTATTTTTACAAAGCGCACAAAGTAACAATCTTAGTTGATTAACACACTTAACAAACTTCAATTCCTTAGTAATCTTGTTCTGAATATTTCCAGTCTAATGGAAATCTTTCTGTTTGAAGTTTACAGGCTATTTACTAAATTTTTTTCTAATGATTTGTTAATTTTCTGAAGTGTGACAATTCCCATATGGAAGTTCCTGATAAAAGCCTACCTGACTGTGGTCTCTAAAGCCTTTACTATTTTAAAATTTTTATGTTCAGTTCAGACGATTACCAAGATTTCAGTAAGGGAAAACTAATTACCTTGCCTGGAATTCTTCATGAAATGCAGCAGCAACTGTATTATTTTTAACACTGAAGTGTGAAAACATTCTTGTTTTTTACACTTATAACACCTTACTCTCAATTCAGACTCAAAAATGAACTTAACAACTGATTATAAATACAGTAGATATGTCAGCTGAATAATACTGTTGCATATTATTGTTCAACAAGGATGTAGAGAAAATTCTTAGAAATTTAATTTATTTACTACTGTTAACTTACTATTTACAAATTAAGTAAAAATTATATGTTACAAATAATAACAATAATAATCAATAAATTATTACAAATAAAACATTCATTCTGAGTATATTATGAAATTTACAGTAAATAATAAAAATGTACTGCAATGAGATTACAATTAAAAATTAATCTACTTAAATACGTTTATAGATAATAAATTTATTTATTTGTAAGTATAAGATGCTGCCGATTACAATTATCTTACCCTTTTTATAAAAATAATTAATGAGAAAGTAACATATAGAATGATGTTTTAAATCTGAAAACTACATCTTGTGCAGCACAACAAAACCTTTTTGAGGTGAAAATTTTGGAGGGATCCACAGAAGTTCACACAAAAGTGAAAGTTCTCCTTCCTGGGGATCACAACGTACTAAATCCCTTGTTACAAATAAAAGAACATTTTAAATAAAAAATGTAATGGAATATACACAATTGAATACAAATAAACATTTATAAATATGGAACACAAGAAAAATAAATATAATTTGGCTTCATAAAGGAATGCCTACTAACAAAAAAATTATATTGATTTATGATAAACCTATAAATCCCATCACAAGTGAACATCCATAAATAAATAAAACAACATAACACAGCAACACTATATAATATCATGCAGTAGTGATTTCTTAAAACGCAAATATCTGTGATGGGTAGGGGAGGAATCGGCATGCTGGCTCCTTGTTTGGCCAGTAGTGGATTCACCTGTAATTTTCATCTTTTCATTTCATCACCCAGAAAAATTGTTGATTTTGATATTTATTTACAGTAAAATAAAAAAATAAAGATAATTATAAATTATACCAAATTTTCCTTACCCATCGTTGCAGGAGACTGCTGACACATCAGAACTTCGATTCACTGGTCCGACTTCTGTAAATTTATCTAACATACCTATAGAAAAAAAAAATTATTAAAAAAAAGAATATTATATGCAACATTCTTACAATGATATTTTATAAATAAGGGAATAATACTTCAACAGATGATAATTTTTTTTTCACAATTAATAAAGGCCTACCTTTAAACGATACATTTTTCAAATTATAATCATCTTCATTGATGCAATCTAAATTTTCATTTTTACATCTATTTTCAGTAGAACCATTATCATTTTTTTTTCTATCCTGTAAATTATTATTATATTTTGAGGAACCTAAAAAAAAAATTTTTAATTATTAATGTATTTCATAATAAATTAATAAATAACACTGTTAGTTAATCTGAACTGCAGAAAACAAACCCACCCACAAATGTATTTTTATCATTACTAAAAGTCTTCAATTTTAACATATGAATCAGAATATCTGTATGGACATTTGTTTTTTGTTTGTTTGTATACAAAAACTTAACAACTATCAGGCCAGTCTGAATGATTCTGCAAGAGATAGAGCTAGCTCTATATATATATATATATATATATATATATATATATATATATATATATATATATATATATATATATATATATATATATAAATTATTTTTCTAAAATCGATCTTTTTGGGAATCCTATTCCTCTGCACTATACAAATAAACATTTATAAATATGGAATACATTATTAATCTGATCAACCCAAGTACAGAATTAATATAAAATAAAATAGGATGATGACAACTATTCCATAATCCAAACAAGAGCGCTCTCACCATCATCAGTTGCTCTATAATTTTTCAATCTTTTGTTGCAAATTACACATTAAAATTAAAATTGTTCATTGCAAATTGCACATTAAAATTAAAATTAAATTAAAACAGAAATAAATTTTTTTAATTCAAAAATTTTTTAATTGTAATTAAAATTAAAAATTGCATATATATATATATATATATATATAAATAAAATATGAAATCATTAATAGAATTAAATTAAAGATCAATTAATAATAAAAATAAAATAGAAATTCATGTAGACTAGCTAACCAAAGTTACGTCACTGTCATTTATATATGTGTTATATATCTGTTAAATATATATATATACTAGCGGACCCGACAGACATTGTCCTGACATGGCATTGTTCTGTAATAAATGCACAACACATAAATATAAGTAACTTATTTAAGTTAAAATTAGTAGGAATGTGAATGAAATTTCATTAATATGACTGTTAGTATGACTATTATCAGTTTGTGATTGTTATATTATTGTAATGGGTTTATTGATTAATAAATCCATGATTAATAAATTATGTGTAGTATGGTTAATATTTATTTTCATTAAATATTGAGATATCTGACGAAAATCGAAACGTCGTAAAATTAATAATTAGTGTAATTAATAAATTTTGGTACTTACGTATTAACGCCACCGCAGCGTTGTTTTATTTAAAAACAAAGTAGTCAATCGGATTTCGGTGGAAAATGGGCCGATATAGAGTTTAACATAGATTCAAAGCAGTCTCTTTATTAATTTTAATAATGGTTATTTATATTTATTTATTTTATAAATATAATTTAACCAAACTACACAAACTACACTACAAAACTCTCCACAATTGCCCATTCAACCTGGCTCCTCCAGTTTACATGGAGATTGAACGCCGACTCGATAAGATCAAGCTGACAGATATTCTCCGTACGCATTAACTCGTATTTCGAGCACTCATAAAGAACATGGTAGGTGTCATCCAATTATCCACACTGAGGACACACCCCAGAATCTATCAGGCCAAATTTCTGCAGTCTGTCCCTAAAAGCACCATGGCTGGAAAGAAATTGCATCACATATTTATTAGGGTGCAACCATGAGACGTCCCGCAAACCAATAACATTTGGAGAGAAACATTTTTGTATATAACGCCCACCATCTGTCTCTTGCCATCTGGCCAGTCACAAGGCATTGCCATGTTGTTCAATTTCTCAAACTTTATCTGAAGTCCACTCACCAGACTTCTTAGCAACATACCGCTGCTGCTTCTCAGATGCAATCAAGTCTATCGGTTTCAAGCCTACAATCACCAAGACTGACTCCCATGAAATGGTATGGTAACCACCCATTACCGTTAACAATATTAGGCGTTGAGCCCTTAATAAAATGTCCCGATAACTTTTATATTTTAGCCTGTCCGCCCAAACAGGCACCGCATATAAAATAATAGCCTCACACACACACACCTTTACACAGGATCTCATGATCTTAAAGTTAAGACCCCAATCAGAACTGATCACATGTCGAATACCGAAGAAGGCATTGCAGGCCCTCTCGCGACGTATTGAAGGTGCTTCTTAAATTGCAGTTTCTCATCAAGAAACACCCTGAGGTAATTTTGAACCTGAACATACTTTATACACTGGCCTGCCATCAAAACACGGACATGCTGATTCACTGCCAAATGGCCTTTGAGAAGCATCATCATGGTCTTTACCGAGCTAAATGTCATCTTGTTTTGATGACCCCACAGCTCAAGCATCCTGCAAGCCCAAATGGCCTGGAGCACAAACCTTCCTCCACGAGCTTCCTTCGACCAGCAGGAGCCCATCATCAGCATAAGCCACGAAGCAACAACCACTGGGCAACCACAGCCACAGGAGAGAATCAAACTGCACCACCCACAATAATGAACCCAAATCACTCATGGCCACCCTCGTGAAGCAGCACATTCCAATGACTGAAGTAACTTTCCATAATTTGCAATTCACTGACAGTACATTCTCTTTTTTGGAGTTGGTAAATAGCAGAAGGCCACCATAGATTATTGAATGCTCTGGAAATGTCCAGGAAAATCCCCAGGACATATTCCGCTCAACCGGTTGTTACCACACTCATCACATGGAGTATGACATCCTCCATACCCTTTCTGGGACAAAACCTGTACTGATTCCCCATCAACAATCTTTGCATGGTTAACCTCTGATTTATACGCAGATACAGAACCTTTTAAAAGAACTTGCTAATAACTGGAAGTAACATCAGAGGCCTATACAACAAACTAACCACGGGATCCTTGTTGCCACCTTTAAACAACAATTTCACAAGCCCCTTCTTCCAAAACACAGGGAAGTATCCTCCAAATAACAAGTTATTAAACACACATATAACAACCCTCAGCTCCGTCATTATTCCATCAAAGCCTGGGTCCTTACCACTACCTAAACTATAGATAGCATGACGCACCTCATACTCTGTGATCTCCAAGGACACTACAACCCCACGGAATTGAGCAACATCTCACCGCACCCACAGATGGTATGCGGTCTCTCCAGCTTTACTATCATCAGGCAGTAAATCGTCTAGTAATTTCTGTAAAATCTCATTAGTATCCGAAATTACACCAAACCTGGTCAAGAGAGCAGACAGTAGAACATCCTTTCGTAGTTTGTGTCCCAAGACCCTATAAACTACGCCCCAGGAATCCCTGTTCCCCTGCTCATGAACAAAGAAATGCCAGAAGTTCCTTTTCGCAGTCCAGACTTTATGAAAGACACCTCAGGGCCCTGTATTCAGCAACAAGAATGGCCCATCGTTCTGGATCACCCTCACATTGAGAAGTTCTTCGCAAGCAACAAACCACCCTCTTCATGCCGGACAGCTCCCTCCCTATTCCATGTGCAATCCTCTCTTGACCGGAACTTCGGGGAATTGAGGAATTGAACATTTAGCAGCATCAAGAAAAGCTGCTGACAAACCAACTGCCAAAGCTTCCAAATCGAAGACATCCAGACTCAAATCCAAAACTTGGAGCCTGGTCGAAAGTAAATTCTCAAATTTCTTCCAGTCCGTATGCCTGTACAGGAAACAACCGTGCTGAACCGGAATGTTACATCAGTAGCGTTCACTCAAGCCACTAGCAATCTCATAGATAATCAATCGATGATCGCTCGAGCAATCATCAACTACCTTCCAATTACAAACATTGGCTGGAATAAACCTACCAATGGTAACATCGATGTTTGTTCCACCAAACAATCCGTGCTCTTCTACCATTCCTGCGTAGGTGGGCAACTCACCAGGTACGTTATATACCTGTAGATCATGCTGGGCCAAAAAGCCCTCTATTAATCCACTGCCAACATCAGTGAGACCGCTATCCCACAAGAGTGACAGCATTCACATCTGCACCTTTAAGGGTTGGACCAGTGTCAGAGAATCGTACTAAGATGATCAGCAGGATCTCTAAACTGGAAATATGAACTAGCAACATACAGATGTAAGTTCTGAATATCCACACGGACAACATGATGATTATCCGACAGCTGTCGAATAAAGACACAATCAAGTTCCCTTCTGCACAAAACAGCAGACATGCTTTCAGAACCATAACAGAACCTCTTCCAATCAGAAATACCAGACAGATATGGATGCTGCAACAAAAAAACATCCAAACCTCTATGTGTTCCCCTCTACGTAATGCAATCTCTCCCCAAACTCAACCTGAGCAATGTAAGCACCCTGAGCATTCAATTGACCAAATATAATCATTTAATGAAATAGAATTATAATACAAGAGACACCCACAATCTTTACTGTTCACAGAGTGCTTATATTCCTTCCGAAGATGTTTGTAATTAATACAAGTCAAACTCTCCGTCTTCTTTCAACACTCCTCATGCATGTGTCCTGCATCACCACAATGAGCGCAAACTGCAGGATGTTCACAGAACTTAGCCCTATAACCAAACCTGCAGCACTTAAAACAGCGCTGAACATCTAAATACTGCTTAACCTTACATGAAAAGAAGTCTACAAACAACCTGCTCTCTGCAGTGAAGCTGCCAAAAAGTTTAGGACTAACCTCAATCCCATGAAAGCGCTCTGCCTTGCGCCTACCCAATTTAAATAATAATTGACATTCAGACTTGAATGTAGCCTCATCCATCTGAGTATTTTGCTCCCTAATGAGCGCCATTAAGTCTTCCTCACACAGCTATCTCATAGACAATCACTTTAGGATGCCTCTTGCCTTTAGGGTCGAATTTCATGTCAGATTTTCTGACTTTAAAGGAGTCAGAGATGGCCCACACAATTTCTTTGTCATCAGCAATGACGACTAAACCCTCTTTGTTTCTCTAACATTGCAAATTCTCAGGTTCTGTCTCTTATGTTGAAAAACAGCCTAAAATTTGCCCTTCATCTCCTTGTTTTAGTAGTTGCCCCCTCCTTTAGGTTGACGAATGCAGACAAAGCAGGTCGGCTGCTTATGGGACATAAGCAGCCTCCCACCTCCCTTTCAGAACCTCTGCGTAGCATTTACCCTGTGGAAATATGGAAGGGGCCAAAACTATCTCCCTCACAACCTCTCTCACCTTAGGCTTAGTAGCCAATCTTTCATAGCCTTGAGCCAAGGCCTCAACAATGGGTTTTAGTTCCCTGATCTTACAGAGGATCTTATCCAGCACACTAGCCTTAGCACCTCTTGGGTTCTCCAAACATTGAATCAAGAAGTCATACTTCTATTCAAACGCCTGCACACTAACAGAAACGAACCTCCAGCCCTCCCATTACCTTCAGAAAACTTCTTAATCATTAAATAATCAGTACTCTTCACAGCCCGTGAAGAACCGGAAGCACTTGCTCGTGATCCCTCTCTTCAGAAACGGATAAGAGTTGTCAAGCCTAACCTCAATTGTATCCGTAATCTCTTCGCGAGGTTTAACCCACTTGGACTTACAAGCTAGATCACCTTGACAGACATAGTTTAAGTGCCATAAACATAATAATTAAGGTGGTCAGAAACATGATAGTCATTTGAAAAATTGGTACAGCCATTTCCTAGAGTAACAAGTATTCTATTCCAGGTTATTAGGGAAACCAAACAATGAAACAAATTCTTGCTAACTTCCTCACCAAGGCAAATACACAATAGATATGAAAAGTTCCCAAACTAAATTTATGAAGTTGATATAAGTAGCAACATCTCTCAGGCAACCAAGGAACTAAGCAGTATGTCATCTGACAAGTGTGTACAAAATTTTATCACGTATCATCACTCCAGTCTCAAGTTATATTTGTCCACATACATTGTGTTCATCATGTGACCTTGTGCGGGCTCGCGACATGGAACAGAGAAGCATGATAATATTTTGTGTTCGACTTAAAAAATCTTTTGTTGAATCTTATTCTACAATACAGCAAGCATTCGGAGATGAAGCGCCTTCATCTCCGAATGCTTGCTTTCCACATGGTGGAAGCAATTTAAAGATGCTAGAAAGTCATTGGATGATGATGAACAAAGTGGGAGGCCGCCAATAACTGTTCACAACAAAAATGTGGTTAAGTTCATGCATTCTTGCTCGAACAACCTCATCCCTACCCTTCAGGCCATAGCAGAACAGCTAAACATCAGTAAAGACGCGATATATACAATTCTAACAGAAAAACTGAACCGCCAAAAGTGAACTCTTGTTTCGTTCACACTTGTTGACTGAAGAACAAAAACAGGGGCGTCTTTCTTGCACTCAAGACTTTGTTGAAACTGTCGATAGCAACCCAAATGTTTTGCAAATAATTGTAACTGGGGATGAAAACTAGTGCTTCATGTATGATCCACAAACAAAGCGTCAATCCGCTCCTTGGTTAAGTCCTGGTGCACAAAGACCGGTGAAAGTCAGGCAGCAAAAATTAAGGTGAAAACAATGTTTATTGTATTCTTTGACTCAAAGAGCCTGATTCATTATGAATTTGTCCCAACTGGTCAAACCTTGAATTCTAAATTCTATTTGGAAGTAATGAAACGCCTGATGCATTGCATTTGTCAAATCCGGCCTGAATACCAGGATCTAGGCAGTTGGAATCTCTTGCATGACAATGCCCTAGCACACATGGCAACAGTTTTAATATGAAATTATGCCACAAATCAGATCACCGTCTCATCCCACCCGCCCTATTCACCCAAAAATTTTCTGTCCCAAAATTTAAGTTAAAGATGAGAGACCAACACTCCAGCTTTTATGACATTCTGGCCATTCAAAGGACTTGCACTGAGTAACTGAAGGCGATCCCATAAAGTGGTTTTTCCAGAGCATTTGACAGGCTCTATCAGCACTGCAACAAGTGTATAACTAATGAAGGGTTCTATGAAGAGGGCTGATATGAATAAATTTGTTTATCTTTAAATCTGTATTTTTATTTAATTTAGTTCAGGAACTTTTCAGACATTGATCCATTTCAGAATGCCAAGCTCATTGAAACGTAGATATAATAATCAGGCTGCAAGTGATATCCTTAACTTTGTTCACCACAAGGCTTTATAATGAAAATCATTACTCTCAGAGAACATAACTCAGAGTAATGATCTCATAAATGAAAAATAAAATATCTCTTATCACTCATATCTAGATGGTACTGCAGCAAATTAAAACAAATTATTTTATGGACATGTAAAGAAAAACTGCATAATTTTTAATACTTACCAGCAGATAACATTTTATCAATAATAATCCTTGGATTAGTGTTTACAGACATATCACCCAATAATTCAGCAATATGTGTTATACTAGCAACACTACTCACAGATAATCTACTCGCAGATGTTTCACAGTTATTGCCCATTAAAATACAATTTTCATCGATTTTGTTATCAATAACGTAAGTAGATCTTTCATTATCAGCACTCATTAAATTATCTTTCAATGGAAATTCTTTGGTAGGTATCTCATCCAAAGTGTTATCTAAAAAAAAAAATAATGTATCATAAAAAAACTGTTTTTTAATACTTATGAAGACTTAAAAGTAAATTCATTAGTCGTTGCAAGTAAAGTAGAGGCCAACCCGATCAGATATAATAAACATCAGATAAAGTAGACATAATTTTATTCTTTATAAAACAAAGACTGATAAATCATTTTTTATGAACCAAAAGCCGACTGTTAATTTAAAAAAATTATTTTAGAGGTTTCATAAATATTTTAAAGTAAAAAAACACTAGCATAAAAAACTGAATATATGGGCTAGTAAATGGCTAAAAGGTTTGGAGGGAAAACATACATTATACATTTGTGTATATTAATTTTAAAAGGAGAAATACTTTATACATAGTCGTACCTTATACTTTATATGCAAGTACAATATTAACGCATATCTTAGTAGACTGTAATCATAATACTCTGAATTCCACAACATTAAAGATCTATTACACATTTTATCCTGAGACAAAATAATATTAATTTTACTGGAAATCCTTGATCTGTACACCTGCTGAGTTTGAACAATGTAGTCCTCCACTCGTGGTTGTAATTGGCAATTACAACTTGTAGATATGTCACCCACTAAATGTCTAAGTGAACTTTGGGTAGGAACTGTTTAACATTTTATCCTATCACTGTTCCATCAGCTAGGTAACTAAAACATAGATAAACTCATTTAAAAATGAATTACAGGAGTGATCATACAACAAAAAATATCTGAAGTGGTATTTATTTCTTAATAATAATAAACAACTTTTGAGTATTTGTCAGTTACATTAATGCCTCTTATAGATTTATTATTTTGTTCCTAAAGTACAGTTGTCACGCATAATACTATTCTCATGACATGACATTTGTAAAAATAAATAATACGCTTCATGTATTTGTTAAGATTTGAAACCACCTGTCATATTTATAAAAAGGCATTATAGTTTACTTGCATAAATCTTTTTCATTTAATAACAGTTTCCACAGACATAGAAATATTTTTTTTCTTTACATCACTATATACAGAACATAAAGTGGCCACTTATGTTTCTGATAATCATTAAACAGTATCACAATTATCTTTAAAAAATTGTTTATGAAAACAAGATGAGTAGTATCTTTATAACTGTTAGACTACATAACACACTCTGTTCTCAGTACATCTTACAACAACATCCAGCCTCTTTTAACTGTAAAACAATCAATTAACTAATAATAGTCTTCCATTTAAGCTCTCGTGAACAAATATACTGGTGTACAAGCTTTCAAAAATTAGCAGCAATACAGATCAGCTGTAAAATAACAAATGTGGTGGCTGGAGGATAAACCATGGTAATAAAGGAACAAGCTATTATTGTTCATACAAATTACAAAGCAGCAAGGACATAAAAATTAAGCAGGTTGATATAAAATACTATGGAAAAAAGTCACTACCTATGGAATAAACCCTCAACGGTTACTAATTTTAAAAGATTACAACTACTGTAATTTTGGGAACAACTGATACGAGGAAAGTAATCATCAGTGAACCAAGCTGAAGATAAGATCTAGATAAACCAAATGGCTTTATCGATAGACCATGATTAAATTTTAATTTTGTAAAATAAAACTGCAGAAAAGATAATCTTTATAAATGAATAAACATATTATCGATCAGTAAACATTCAACCTCTTCCAAATTCTACTTTTTTACTCACCTGACCTATTAAATGTTAAATTATGTAATAGTTTATTCTAAAACAAATATAAAAAATACGTAAAAACAATTTGCGAATAATTTAATACAAGACTAAATGTAAAGAAATTAAAAACAATGTCTGTTTTTATTACTTTGATTGCAGCTACGTTGAGTCTGATGTTACGTCATCGTACTCAATATGATAACTTAAGTTATAATTGCTCTTCACAACACATGTTACAATATTATTTTCTTGATAACCTACACGAGACCACTGACATATTAATAATCACATCTCCAAGCCATTTAAAAAATTAAATGCTTACCGTTATTTTGTTGAGTGCTCCCAATATACTTTAAAAGTGGGTAGCTTATACCAGAAGTTGAATATGAAGCTCTATGATTTGTTTTTGAATCTCTTCTTATCGGGCTAAAAATCTTAGATCCAAAATTTGGTCTTGAATCAGAATCTACATTACCATCCAACGTTCCTAAAGGACCACTGCCTTGACGAAGATAATTACTGGCACAACTAAAAAAATTAAAACACAATTATTCAACAAATAACAAAACTGCATACCCTATAGAACAAAAACATTTTTCATTTAAAATGAAAACTAATGACTACTTTCTACATAATGTTTCACAATTGTAACATGATGACACAATTTATTAATATGTGATCAAAAGCGCATCATTTCAACATTTTTCTTTTCTATTATTCAAATAACAAAGACCAAAAAATAAATTATACAATTAGGAAGTTCAGTAACGGCAGAATAATTAAACATTTCACTTCATAAAAGTTTTCAATTTTTTTTTATTAAAATATAACAAGCTTCAAAAGAAATGTTTAAAAAATGGTGTAACACTTAATTATCTCTTTTCAATGACATAACTGAATTGAATTAGTGATTTTCAGGGTACCCATTCTAAAGTTACAAAACACAGTATTTGTTTAAATTAATGCAAAACTGAATAATTTGTATATAATGTTGCATGTCTTCTTACAGAAACGAATTAATTACATATTTACACCTCACAATTAACAATTTCTTAATTGTGTATAGTTATTTTCACAGTTTTTAAGAATGAGTTGTATTAAACCATCAGTAAAGAAAGAGCAACATTATTTGCAGTCGCTCACATGTTTCCACAAGTTGGCCAGTCAGTGAATGCACATCAAAAGTTCAATCTTTCTGACAGAACATCTAACAGGTTAGTAGAAATTTAACAGTAGTAAGTAGTATACTTAGTAGTAGTGCCAAAATGTTTTACAGTAAAACAAAGTAAAAGATAAAAAAGGAAAATTTAGCATTAAACTATTTTAATGTTTTTTTTGTTTTCAACTTACAACAAAAAAAATTGTCAAAACTCAAAAATATGCCTATCCAGGATTTCTGATTTTACAATTCAGATTTTACAAAGCATGTAACCATACATCAAAAGGGTGTATTCAAAAACAGAAGAATGCTTTTTTCCAATCTTGTATTCCCCTTTTTTTATCCCTATATAATTAATCCTTTAATTAAGGATTGTTAATCAAAACAATTATTTACTTGTCCCAAAGAATTTCTATGCCAAATTTCAGCTTCTTAAATGGAAATGGGAGAATTAGTGAAAATCAGAGGATTTTTCTGTTTATATATGTAAAAACCATTCAATTCATCACCCATCTGAACAAGCATGCACACGCACGCACGTGTGTGCGTGCATGTGCATGCGTGTGTGTGTGTGGTATCTTTTAATCATACTCATACATAAAAATGAAAAGAGCATAGTGTATTTCATTTGGCTTAATTAATTTGATTTTTTAATTGGTTTTGATATTTTTGAACACAATATTTCAGCTCATAAGTCCAACTGATTAACATGCATACTTTGCAACTTTCAATGAATTGTCAAACCATTTGAAAAATCTTCCTACCAATTTATTTAAAATGCAATTAAATGATTTTCTTTAAGGAAAAATTACTTTGTCAATGAATTTTTAAATAAAACTAATTAAACGAACAAAAAGATACAATTTATCTGCGTCCAGGACATGTACTTAAATATATGATGAAAATAATTTTCAATAGCAGTTTCTGGGTTATGAATTATTTTATAGTAATTTTTTAAATCGGATGTATCTCCAAACATTATTTCATGTGTTTGTTTTTAAATAACTAATTTGGGCTTTAATTACATCTAATTTTATGTTATGATTTGTTTTTATATTTATAATTTATCTTACATTGTCATGATCTGTATAATGTATTATTACGTTCTGATCAGAATGAAGATTTATTTATTTATTTGGTTTACTTATTTATTTTTGCCTCTTAACAATTTTTTTTTCGATACAGTATAAAAATTCCAGCATCAAAGTGGAAAGTTTCATTCTTGCACAATGCAATAATATTATGGTTCTTTACCCTGAAAGCCGAAATACTGTTTGTGGAAAGCAATAAAAATTTTATTTTTCAATTGTTCATTTTATTTTTAATTAAAATTTATTTCAAAATACTTTTATATTTTTTATAAAGATAAATACCTAAATAAACTAATATGCTACCTGATATATTTGTATATACTAGGTACCTATTAGTATGTACCCAGTATATTAGTATAAAAATGTATTATAGTAATTTTATATTAGATTAATAAAAAGGCTGTACTACAATTAAATACAGTTATTTCAAATGTATTTTGCAACTATACATTATTACATTCATGAATTCTATAGTATGTAATTTTCCTCATTTCATTATCCCTTGAGCTGTGATTCCTTTTCATACTCGAAACATTAAAAAATTCAAATTCATTTGCAGCAATCTCTTATTGAATGTGGGATCATGCCCGTAATGCCGCATCCAATTCTTTCATTCTCTTCTTTCTTCACACTTTTTAGTCTGAGTATTATTCATTTTTCAGCCACTGTTAATTCCTTAGGGATCATTAATCAAAATATAATGTATGTTTTTAAAGTTTCCATTTTGAAATAAAGACAAAAAATTGAAAAGTATGAACTTTATTATTTAAGCACAATTACATTTATTTACCACTTTTCTACATTTATGCCTTCAACTGTAATAAATCTTTTCTAGCATTTCATGAACTGCTTCATTCCCTCTTCAAGAATTGCTGCCATCAGTAAACTTAAACTACGCATTAATGCCATCTTTCAATTCTTCATCATTGTCAAATCATTGTGAAGCAAGGTGCTGTTTAAGTTGAAAAAAAAGAAGACAATTTCTGGGAGCTAACTGGCTCACTGTATGAGTTGCTGTCTATGTCTGGGCATTGTTCATGCAAAAACAAAATCCTACAGGATAGCATGCCATGTCGTTTGTTTTTTTATAGCTCAAATAAGATTTTTTAATGTTTCACAGTATATATCTTCTTTCATAATAGAACTATGATCACTAAATTCGACAAGTGAGATGCCCTTTTTGTTCCAATAAAAAACACAGAGCCATAAGCTTCTTTACTAAATGTTCTTGTTTGAACTTCTTTGATCCAGGGAATGTTGAATGCTGGCATCACATTGACTCCTGCTTTGCCTCGAAGGAAATTCCGATTTTAACTCTGGTAACAATGTGATCAAACAATTCATCCATCAACTTTTGTAATTTTACAAAAATTCATGCAATGTAGTAAGTTTTCCCTGTGTGTTGTTTAATATCTTCAGCATCCAAATTGGCACACAATTTCTTATGGTTCAATTTGTCAGTCAAAACTTCATAAATAAAAAAAAAATTGATGTTTCCTGGCATTGTGAAATGCCAGAAAACATCAGAGACAATTGTGAAACGGTGAACAGTCCTCAAATTTTTTTCTTCAACTTTTTCAATCAAATCATTTGTTATCACCAACAGCCAGCCGTTATGTTCATCCACCTTTCTTGGAATGAATAGCACCACCATCTTACTTTGGCATCACTTCATAATATTCAGGCTGCAAACATTAAAAATTTTCCTGAGAATTTTAGCTAGAGATTTATTTACTGCATTGCTTATTGCTCCTTACTTCAAACTTAGCAGGATCACAAATTTTAGCACTCATAAATGGATGAATAACAACTAATAACAAATTGACTAATCTATTTTTTCTAACAGCTATATACTGATTGAAATAACTGAGCAACACACGGGCCATTTATTTCACATACATAGGGGCCACCATCACATACACGGGCCATCACATACATAGGCGGCAAATTCAAAGGAGACCTAACTTTAAAAACAGGCTTTATGCTTTTTGTTTCTAACACTTAGGGATCTATTTGAAATTTCAACTTCCTAGCTATCTGAGAAATGGAATAGCAATCAGCAATTCACCAAGGACTTTCTCCCTGCCCATACACAGGTTGTATCATGAAGTTCTCACGGGACTTTCATAACATATTCTACTCATGAAAATAATGAAAAAAGTTCATATAAACATATGTCCTAAAATGCTTAGTTTGCAAGTTATGGTGGTGGAAACGAAAGATCTCATTCAGATTTCAGCTACAACGTTAAATAAAGTTGTAGTGAAATTTTTAGACATTAAGTTGCAGAATTAGCAATTTCTTATGGTTTTTTATCTGAAAAATTGAATAAAATAGGTACCAGAACTGTATCTGCAGTATTTTTTGAGAAATTTTGGGTGAAAATCAATTAATAGAGGTAAAAAACATCATTTATGTTTGACATACAATAACTTGCATTTAAAACTTGTAGAAAATCTAATTCTGAATAAAATGGTTTTAAGATAAGTTGAATAAAATAAAAAAAAGTTAAAAAAATTAGTATTTTATTTAGAAACAATACATTAGACCAAAGTGCATTATATATTCCAGTTTATAATAAATTTTCAAAAATGAGCGTGCCATTTTCAGCACACTTCTTGACATGCCTCTATACTGCATTTGTTGCTCATTCTAGTTTTTCAGAGCTCTCCTTCAGTTGCTCAGCCGCATCCATAATGCGGATAATTAATTTCTCACAAGAATGTATTTTTGTTTTGTATACAATGTATTTTATACATCTCCAGATGCAAAAATCTAAAGGTGTTACATCAAGCGATCTTGGTGACCAGCAATGTGAACCTCCATTTCTCAGGGAAATGATGATTTAAATTGATGGAAATGGCACGAGAGAAGTGGGGAGGCGCACCATCATGTGCTAGAGAAACATCTTCAACCAGCTGCAGCAATTCTTCTTGAAGAAAGTGCAAGTAGACGTACGCATTTAAGCAGTCAGGTAATATGAACAGGTAATTGCGAAGAAGGCTGCACCATATACTGACACTAAACTGGTGTTGAAAATTCCCTTCCACCGTTTCATGGGGATTTACTTCTGCCCTGTATGTTAATTGTGTAAGTTGATGTCATCTTGAGTGAAATTTATCTCTTTGGTATTCAAAATATACCTGTAGAGTTGTCAATTTGTATTTCACCAGTTGCAGAACTCCAAGCAAAGCGAATCGTTTCCTGGGTGTAGATATTGTACTGGCTGTTTATGATAAAGATAAAACTTATTTTGTTTAAGTGTCCGCCAAACCATCATCAAATGCGATACTCCAATCCGCTTAGAAAGAGGTTGTGTAATGACGCTTGGACTGGGCTGAACTGCATATATAATAATTTCATCAGTAACAATGTCATAGTGGGCAGATTTGTTCGTAGCTGGTGCGAATACTAGGTAGTGAACCTGTTTCTCAAGAATTGAGAAAAGTTGCACTAATTGTTTTGGGATCTGGAATCCTGCAAGTCTGAAAACTTATTTCATATTCTACTGCAACCGTTGCAGCATTGCCATTACACACACCCAAAATGAATTTATAGAATTATCACTAAAATTCTTAGAAAACCTTCGCTAACGACAGCACAATTCACAGTACCTGATATATTGAATGTATCTTAGAGAATGATTTAAACACTAACAGAGTAATGCATATTGCTGACCAGCTGTTACTTTATTGCCAACGTAAATAATAATCAATAATAAAAATAATAATTTTTCAAAATTATTTTATTTCTGTCAATACTAAAAAAATTATTGTCAAGTAATTTTTATTGATTTTTATTTTACAATTTTGTTGTGTAATTTCCAGTTTTTTTTTTGTTTTTTTTTAACAGTAAATTCTGTTTACAAATTTTTCACATCACTAAAAAAGTATTTGATTTTTTTTTTACATTAAATAAGTACTTTTTAGAAAAATGTGGTAATGTACAGTTTTTAAATAAAATTAGAATTTTTCTAACTTCTCTTTGTTTTATTCAACTTACCTTAGCGCACTTTGTTCAGAATTAAATTCTCTACAAGTTTTGATTAAAAGTTTTATATGTTAATTACCCTTTTAACAAAGTTATTGGACGTCAAATATAAAAAAAACAAGGTTTTTTACCCAAATTTATTGGTTTTCACACCAGATCTCTCAAAAACTATTGCAGATAAGATTCTGGGAACTACTTTATTCAATTTTTTAGTTCAATAACCACAAGAAATCACTAATTCTGCTCCTTAATTTATGTCGCAAAAATTTCAGTATGACCTCATTTCAATGGTGTATTTAAAATTAAGAGTGATATCTTTTACTAGCTATAATCCACAAACGAAGCAGTTTAGGACATATGTTTACATTAACTTTTTCCATTACTGTCACAAGTAGAGTAGGTTATGAAAGTCTCAGGAAAACTTTGTGATACACTCTGTATATAGATTTTTTCTAAATTTCAACTTGTATTAAATAATTACCAAAAGTAAACATTAAAAACTACAAAAAAAGAATTAGACTATACATTCATGCATCTAGATTTTAATAAACAAACTCAGTTAACATACCTAAGCCGATCATCAGGATAAATGCCAGACAATGATTTGTCATAATTTACAACAGGTATTTCAGCTTTTTCTTTCATCCAAGCAACTTCATCTTTTAATAATCTAGAAGCAACATTTTCTCCCGAAGTAAATTCTTCACTTGTAATTGAACCTACACTGTACCTTTCACCATCAAACGGGTTTATTATTTTATTAAACGATTCCCTGCAATAAAACAAAAAAATTAAAACCAATATAATGAAAATTATATTTGTAATTGTTAACAACCTTCCTTGAATCATCCAAGGATTGCAATTGTTAAGAATATTTGAGGTAGTAAATAATTGTTGAATTATAAGTAAACTGTAATAATGTTTATTGAATTAAATGAATACATTATATTGTCCGATGATAGATATTGAAAGCATTTAGATAAATTACAAAATGCACACGTACAGAAGAGTCTTAAATTTGATTTGTATGTAAACACAGCATGACTGTAGTAATTAAAAATGCAATAAAAATTTGTTATAAACTAGTAAATTCACATGATACATATTAACTCAATGAGTGGAGAGACCCGACTAACCTAGTGACTGAAGAGGCCAGAACCCCCTACTGGTCAGTAGAGAAATTAACACTCTTTAATTGTTATCTCTTAACAAAGGTTTTAAAATTATGATTTTTAACTGTGATTTAACAGTAATACAAACAATGGATGACATCTTACCACTAAAAATGTACATCAATATATAATTAATATATTTTAAATTCTAATAACATAAACCACCTAATACAGACAACTGAGAAAAGACATTTCTTACCTAATTTTACATGATAGTACTTTCACAGGATCCTCCATCCTCAGTCATAAGTGGATTTATTTTATTAAGTTATACATTAAAATTAAAATATTAAAAATTAACAATACACTGCTTCATTAAAATAAAACCATGTACACAGTGTAATAGTTGTTACACTGCGATGAACATTACACCATGTGTATTAAATCATGCACATGCAATCTGCATATGTGTTATACATAAGGTAGGTTTAAGCCTCATGTGAGTTTGTGTAATGTGTATATGCATGTACATATATATAAAACAGCTATGAAAACATAATAAATTAACAACTATAATTTGCATTTGAACTGGATTAGGAAAATAATGCATTAAAGTTGTACTATTCAAATTAATATATATTTTTTTAATTTTGGTACAAAAAAAAGTTGTTCCATTTTTGCCATGCATTGTAAATTTAGAACAGTTCATTTTAAACAAAGGATTGAGATCAAGGTAAATATACCTTTCTATTTTGAGAATCCAGTTTGTTAGATTACTTATTAACCTGAATTATACAAGGGCTGTTCAGAAAGTAACTTACATTTTGATATACACAAAAAACAGCTATTGGAAAAAAGATCCATTAAAGCAATTTGAAAATACTCCTCAAACTCTTTTCTATGTAGTCACCAAATAAATTGAGATACCTGTCATGTACATGGATGAGATTTTGTATACCTTCATCAAAAAATTCTGCCACCTGGTTTTTCACCCACTTTTAGAACCCATGAAGTGCAAAACTTATGAAAACCCAAAGTTTTCATAACTTCATGTTAAAGGCTATGGGCAATTTTCATAAACTGAAATGAAAGTAATGTTATAGTAAAGCACCGATTAACACAAACCTTTTCATCTTTCGCTACCAGTTTGCCAGACAGAACACTAGGCCAACCACATGCTTTTTCATGGTGAACATTTGAACGACCATTTTTAAACATGATGAAACCACTGCTTCATTACACCTTCACACATTACCTTTCCCATAAGCATCAAACAGTTCTCAATAGTTTGTAGTTTTTCCCAAAAGAAATCTAATAACTGATCTCACTTCACAACCGGGAGGAGATTTTTCTATACCAGCACACATTTTAAACACTTGTAAAAAATCAACAAGACGCAACATAGTCTTTAATGTATCGCACCTCAATGCATACAGAGTCAGGCTAGCAACAACCACAATGATGAAGTTACTTCCCAGATAGCCCTCAAATATAAATTAAAGTAATAGTAAATCTCTATTTATACTATAGTCAGCAATTTTAGACAAAAATGTACACTGCCACTGACAACATCCTCTTTACACAATGTTTTAAAACATATGTACAGTAAACTATAAACAAAAATAAGCATTTTCCCTAAAACTGTATGATAGATAAAAATGTATTCTAGTAAAATCTACAGAAGTTTAATTTAAAATAAATAATTTATTGTTTCAATTTGGAGACAGTGTAAACAATTCAGAACCAGCATTCCCCGTGTCACCCACAGTTATACCTATTTCAGCACTGTTTTGTTCTCAGCCTGTATTTAGACATCATCTAAAAATAAAAATAAATTTTTATAACTCTTTTGAAAAAGTCTCTAAATTATATTTTAATTTTTAGAGCATTAATATTGTTTAAAAATTAAGTTAAAGAAATTCTTTGTTTCTCTGTAACTTTTGAACAAAATGACAATTTCAATATGCCTTTTTTTAAAACAAATTTTTATTCTCTAAAAAGTATTTCTAGCTATTTTATTATAACCGCAGGCATGTACTGCTTTGCAACTAAAAATAATTTATTTATTTTGCCAAAATATTAACTTGATACTATCTCCCATATCCCATTTCTTCTACTTCCATTTTTTTTTCTTCCAGGTTCCATTAAATTTTTATGCAATATTTTTTTATAATTGATGTTACCTATTAATATTTTATAAGTTTATATTGCATTTCTATCAGTAACCAACTTTCATAAATTTTTATATAATATGCCAGTCTAACTTTAATTTAAAGTGTGCCATAATAAGTTTATTTCAATACCACTGATATACAAAATAAAACTTTTTTAGTTTCTCTAAGAGCAGTAACTTTCACTGCACTGTTTGTCTGCGTAGATTACATATCTATAAATAGACTCTTTCTGTCACCCTCAGTTTAAAAAGAATAGTTAATAACTAATGTCGTGGGATATCATGTACCTAAATTAAAACTTCTTAGGTAGATGCTTTTGTTTTTTTGGTACACTTAAATTGAAGTCCAATAGTAATCAGCTAGCATATTAACATTACACTTGCCTCTGTAACGGTTCTCCATTACTGAAATATCTTGGTGAAAATGTTCAACATGTTCATCACTCCTCACTGCCCAAAGGTTTGGCAGGTAGAAATCCAGATGCGGGTGCAGGGGATAGACTTTTAGTGGCATTACATCCCATAACTCTAAGAATTTATCAGTTTATCTACAATATCCTGGTAATTTTGTGATTTATGAATACCCAGAAAATTTTCAACAAGACTCTTTAAACACTATGCATCTTTAAAAGCAGTTAGTTCTACATTGGTTAACATACAGTTAAACTTTTCTCTGACCGGTTCCCTCATTTGTAGGTCAACGGTTTCAGTAACTTTGGGAATTTCTACCTCATGAACAAGAATCAATAAGTGTCTTTCTTTATAGCTTTTACAAATTTTTTATTAATCCCAGTTTGATATGAAGGAGAAATAAAAATTTTTTTTTCTGGTTTAACTAGAGGCTCATGAATAAATAATATTCTTTTCCCCAGGAGTTTAATTCTCACATTTCTTCCTCTGGATTATCACATAATGCCTAGCTCAGCTGTCCATTCACAAATAAAACACCAATATTTTGTATACCGTAATTGTAATGCCTAAGAGCTATTACTTTTAAACCTCCACACATTCCAACTTTATTTACTTTTTCAATAACAGTTTTCATAACATTATATAATTTCCGACATATTAATTCCAAAATAGACTGGTACAGACACTGCTTTTAAACTACACTTTGAGCAATCAATGAAAAGGTGCCATTCCTAAAGTTTATGAACTCATCTGTTTATGGTCATATGTGATGTTTGTTTTATGACTCAAGTTACTGTTTCAGAGTTAGCAAACAGATTAATAGCATTAAAAATATATACTGAGTACATAAAGTCATCAGTACATGCATCATAAACGTAAAGTAAAGTACATCATGCATCATAAAATATATCAACAATTTTCAAAATTTAAATTTTTCAAAAAAATGGAGTGATGGAAAAATTTTGTTTTCAGATTCTTTGTTAGCATTTTACAAAACAAATTGGTTTCATGTATCACACGTTAAGACACAAAAGTTATGTTAATTAGTGTACTTTAATCTTCAATAAAGATTAATCTTTTGATTAACTATGATTTTGCAACGCTCTTTTACAGATGATTCTCCTTTCTCTTCCAGACATTATTCCATATGTAATCAATTAACTAAACAACTAAGGTCTAGTTTAATATATTTTATGAAGTTTTAAATGCTGAATATCCCAAAAAAAAATTACACAACAAATATATTTTATTTTTGATAATATTGTAATTGCTGACAAGTTGTGGAAAGAAACATTAATTTTTAATATGAAACAAAACAATTTTAAATTTAGTTTACATTAATTCTTTTGTTAATTTAATTTTTTTTCCTCATATCAAAATATTTTCAACCAATATTATGAAACACTTAATGCTAATAACTCATGACTGAAAAAACCATTTATCAGGTTAAATTAGTTCTCTTTGACAATAAAAAATTAATAACATTGTGTAACTTTATTTTAAAATAGCACTACACAGGTTAATAATCCATAATGTTTATAAATGATCACAAAACATACCGAGTATATTTGTTGGCAGATTTAGATTTAATTTTATCAGATTCATCATTAGTCTCCTGAACCAATTTCAGATTAATGTTTTTATTGATTTGTGGCTTCAGAAGACAGTGATTTGTACTTCTTGAAGATGTTACTGAAACAGAAATGCAAGATAAAGAAAAATAATCAATCGACATTAGTAAATAAATTAAAACCTCTGGTAGTTAAGTTCACTTCTTAATGTATATATTATGAGTGTCATTCACAAGGTTCTTGATCTTATGTACAGATAACCGAGTATGACCGAATGACTGCAATACTTGTCCAGCATGATCCTTTAGATGTTTCAGATTCAAGAAGTGTTTAGTTCTTTGTTTGTGGGGAACGAATAAAGCAAACAAGTTTTAATATTTTCTGAAAAATGGATAAAATTGAAATTCGAGCTGTTATATGTACTTTTATTTAAAAAATTTAATCCCAACAGACTTAAAAAAAAGTTAATTCTATTTTAAAGGATTCTTCCCTTTAGTTTTTGTCAGAAAATATAAGCTGCTGAATTTAAATGCAGTCATACATCTACTCTAGATGATGAATGTTCAGGGTAGCCAAGAATCACTACTACAGATGAAATATTCACAAAAAACCATAATGACATATTAAATAATTGCTGACTGAAGGTACACAAGCTTGCTGACATTGCCAACATCTCAACAGATTGTGTAAACTATATTTTACACAATGTTCTGAATATGGGTCAATATTCGATGGGTGCTGCATTTGTTTGACAAACTGTTGACAAAAAAATGCATTCAAGGGTGTTTAAGACTTTAACACAGTTTTCCTGTTTCTTTGAAATTATAACATAGATGAAATGTGAATTCACCAATACACAGCAGAGAAAGAGAGACAGCAGGTAGGAGCAAGTGAAATTGCGCCAAAGAAAGCAAAAACAGTTCTACCTTCAGGAAATCATGACTACAGTTTTTTGGGATTCTCCTGGTACAGTGCTCATAACTACCTGGAAAAAAGCAGGACCATCACCGGGAAGTATTATGCTTCACTGCTAAACCGACTGAAGGATGAGATTCAAGTTAAACATCTACAGCTAGCCAAAAAAGAAAGTGCAGTTTCACCATAATAATGCACCTGCACACACATCTCAAGTTGCTGTAAAATTTCACGAGCTACACTTCAAAATGCTTCCCACACGCGCTATATTTGGCTTCCAGCGATTACTTCTCTTCCTAACCTGAAGAAACGGCTCATTGAACAAAGATTCAAATGATGAGGTTGAAGCCGAGATGACTGCTTATTTTCCAGAGTTGGACAAATTCTCATTGTAATGAGGGTATTAAAAAAAGTTACAAAGTCATTTGTCCAAATGTATAAGATGACTATGTTGAAAAATAAAAAATTTGAAAACTATGTTTTCCCTGTCAAGCCAGGAACTTTCCAAACGACCCTGATATTTTCAACAAACAAATGTCCAATTAGGAGGTTTTTCTTTTTTTTGTGTGGGTGAACAAAAATTATCAAATACGCCAGACCTTATTAAAAATGAAAGAAACATCTGACTATCAACAAAAAGATCTGTTCAAAATGTACCTGACTATATTAAATTAAAATGAAAATATTTTACAATCCATTCTAACAATCATGTCCAGCAACATATGATTACTGTTATTAAACATCTTTAGTCCCAAAATTTCCCTAAACAAAAAACGCAATGGCTTTCACCTAACAAGCTTATAATGTTCTCTCGGCTCTCAAATCATAACAGTTTAATTTAAGTACAGTTTTCAGCTTGGGGAATGATCAAACTCACAGTAAATCATAACCAGAGAGCAAGACAACTGAATGCAGTCAATAAATTCTGAACTGTGCAACAAATTGGCATAAACAGTGTCATTAATGAAGTTTCTGGTTTTGTCCCAAAGAGCTGATCCATTGCAATAAAAAGGATCAATTCCTAATCTGTTTACTAACACAGAATCATAAAAAACATCACAGAACTTCTTGGCAATACTGTTTTAAACTTTCTCACCATTTTAGTGATGTACGTACCAATGCACACAGAAAACAAAAAATAATTAATTGACATCACTTTGATTTTGTTCTCAAAAAATCATTTTATACCTAAGTTTAACCACTTGAAAAATAGTTATAAAACTAACTGGAGTATCTTTAGAGCACTACTGCCAAAGATTCAGTGAATGTTATACAGTGTCAGCTAAGTATACTTTTTAGTAATATTTGATGCAATAATACTGTTTAAAGTTTTTTGTCACGATGTATAAATTTAAAAAAAGTTTCCCTCCAAATGACCCATCCTACAGGCACAAATAGTTTTTTAAATCTTTACTATAAGAGTCTTAAAGTATTAGTTCTATAAAATATTTACTGATCCAAACAATGATTTGACAATTTTTTCTCTCAAATGGCAAGTTATCAGCTGGAGCATAGTTTTCAAATGTCATAGATAATTCAGAGAGTACATAACACCCTTACAAAAGGACTACAACAGTCTACTAACTTTTACTGTTCCAATACATCGACTCGAAACATCATAGCTGTTTTTTTTTTCTAAATCAACAATTGATTATTTTCCCACAAGTAAAAGATTAATTTTGTTTTTTTTTTTGTTTTTTTTATTAAAATCATTGTGTTGTAATAATTTGAGGAATCTCTGAAATATAATTTACAAACAGTGAAATGGAGTACAGTTTTGCTAATTTTTATTACCTTTTGAAGGTTATTTTACTATTTACTCTTAATAAAAAATAAATAAAATAAAATAATTTGCAAAACCGGAAAAGCAGTTAAATAAAGCTGAATGAAATTTTAGAAAAATTCAGCAAAACTGCAAGTTTTTTTCTCTTAATACAAATACTGCAATGCAGGTTTTTTTCTGTAATGAGGTGGTTTTTTTTAAAAGAAAAAAGAACTATTATTTTGATATTTTGTTTTAAACTCCCCAAAAAGAAAAGAAAATCTTAACCAAGATATTTACTGTGAAATTTGGAGAAACATTCTAGGTTTTGAAAAAAACTTTGTTCAAACATTAAAATAATCATTAACTTAATTTTAACTAAAAAGATAATTAAAAATGAAATGTTAAAATTTTCTTCAAAAATAAATAACAAAAAAGGTCAAAATTTTCATCAACATCCAGAAAATTATCTGAGAGGAATCTCTACTTATTTTGAAGTCTATTAAAAAATGTACACAAAAACATATGTAAAAAATTTGTTTCAATTATCCTACTAATATGCACAAAATCTATCTCTAGAAAAAGATTCCAAAATCATGCCATATTTTCCTAATGCAGGATTAATATGTTTAATTTCATTAATTTAAGATGTTAAAAAGTATAATTAATTAGCACAATTTCACTAAAGTTTACATTTTTATGAATAAGTTCATGAACATAAGATGGTGATTAGATCTGCTTTCTGCTTATAATTACAGATCTACTTTTCCACCTTATAATTTTGCAATCGATCGACAATTATTTCACAAAACCACTTTTGGGTATTCCATTTTAATTCAACAAATGATCAGTGCACCAATATTTCTGATTTTGATGATATTTGATGTATAACTAACCACCTTGTAGTAGCTTTATATTTAAAAAAAATGTTTTCTTGAGCTAGAAAACTAATTTCTAACTCGCAAACAGGTAAAAATAGCTATTTTCATCACTTTTTTCCATGAGCTGTAGCATTCTTATTTTACATCATACAGAAGGTCAAAAAAGATTTTAGGAAAGAGTAAAGATGGAACTTCAGATTAGTGTACTCAAAATTCATTTTGTTACATAACCAAATCTTGTAACGTTTACCAATTTTACATTTACAAATTGTTTTTTTCAAATTTTGGGCCCAAAATAAATAATGAAGGGCTTAGGATAACAGGCCCGTTTTTTACCTTTTAACTTTTAGGTACTAATAATATGCGTAAAAAAAATTGGACTGTTACTGAGTGCCCTTCATTAAAAAAAATGGCCACCAAATCATAAGATTTTGAAAATGTCTCATTTTTGGGACTCAAAAACCACATATGGGACAGGTGGCACAAATCTGATATGTTACAGCAGTAAGTACCCTTTATTTACTTTAAAACCATATAAAATTTGTTTTGTTACACAAGAAGTTGATAAGTTATGAAGCCAGCAAAACCACTAAAAACGCAGTTCATTTTAACCATAAACAGCAAATCCAATATACTGATAACATGTATTTTTTTCAGATTATAAAAATTACAACTAAAGTCATTAGAATGAATAAACTGATAATTAATAAATAGTCAATTACAAAATGGTAAATAGTCAGTACAGAAAGATAAATAATAATTACAATATGATATGATAAACAATTCAAATATATGAACAAGTTGTTCAATTCACTTTTAACTTATTTTACTCCTGCTAATGGAAGTTATGAATAAGTTATCTTTTTGATAACAAACTTAACTAACATAACTTAGTGCTCCTGTCATTTTTTTATTAAGTAGAACTGATAAGTCCTCATTCATATCTAGTGTAAATGTTGTGTCCTCTTCTAGTAGTTGATAGGAAAAACTCTGAAGGTATGATAATCTTTAAAATATTTTCCAGTTGAACCCACATTTGATTATCCCTCAAATATTTCTTGAATGACGTACCAGGAAAATTAATAATCAATATTCCTCTTTATTTTCACTTCAATGGCTTCGCCTAACCACCACTTGCCATCGTATAGGCAGCAGACATAATTTTTACATTCTGGCTTTGGTAAACCCATAAAGCAATTCAAAAACATTAATGTCCTTGTGTACTAACGTAAACGTTTCTGATTCAGAGGTCACTCAGACTTTCAGAATACATTTCTGACTTGTTGGATCATAACTGTGAAAGGTTCTTGTTTCTAGGACTGTTATGATTACCTGATAACAAGAACTGAGGTATTCTTCAGTCTCTTGAACATCTTTATTAGAGCAGAAAATAAATGTTATATTTTTAATATTGTCTTTGCAATAATTGTACATTTCAGAAGGTGTAAAAATTTGATTTTGAATGTCCTGGTAAAACAAATTTATAAATTTTTTTGTTTTATACTGAGCTGAGGAACCATCAGAAAAATAAAAAATGGTTTAACTTGTGGAAACAGTGTTTTTACTTTACTTAATTTTGTTTTTGAAGCAGAAAAATGATGTAATATTGTGCTTCAACTATTCACTAATCACACAATAGTTTTGGCTTTGTAATTTTCCTTCTTTTTTAAAATATATGAGAAATGGATGTACTGTGGCATAAGTTTTTGATCAGTGATATGACTGGACTTTATCCTGTATCACAAAAGGAAAATTTTGAAAGAAGTCTTCCATTACAATACATTCACCTCAAACAAGTTTTCTTTTTTAATTTTGAGGAAATTAGCTTGTTTCTTTGCAACATCATGATCCCTTTTTAGATTATTTAAATTTTTAGTAAGTTTATCTAAGTACTCTTGAAATGGAAGGATTTAAGTAGTTAGTTCACAACAGTAAACAGAAACCCACTGTTTGAAGATAATTTCAGAATCAAAATCATCCCAGCTCTGTTCCAGTAATCTGAGCACATCATTAGTGCCTGGACATTTTTCACACTGTAACAGCATACACGTTTCATTTTCGATATCACATACCATGGTTGAAAGGAGAATTTTATAATCATATTTCATTTTTACAGCAGATAACATAAGTTTTACATTTTGGTGGGTGACACACACACAAACAGAGCGAGTACCTGACCCACCAGCCAGAACACAAAATTTAGGTCTTAAATTAGCAAATTTTGAAAAATCAATTTTTAAATTATGTTATTGTTTGAATGTTTGAAGCCTGTGTTGTACAATTCTTTTATGTTACATAAGATAATCTTTTTTTAGAATATTAATTTTCTTCCAGTCAGCACAGAGACACAATCCTTCTTGCCTATCATCATTCGGCTGTGCTCATAATTCTGGTAAAAATCTTGGACACATTTAACATTTTCTTCAGTTTCATGACTGAGTTTCTTTTTGCTGATTTGCGGCAAAATTCCACTTGTTTTAACTAACTGTTTAGATTGATGAGCTAAATACTGACTAATACTAAACTCATCTTGAATTTTTTGAATGCTTCAGCTGCTTGCTAATAAACTTAAAATATTAATTTTTTCCTGGGTTGATGTAACTGTTTCATATTATCTTTTAATGATTAATTCTTCATATTACCTACCTAAATCAGCATAATTTTGTGGTACCAAACTGCTGGTTTCTTCTGTAGAAATATTTAAATCAAAGGAATTGTTTATTTTTCCTGGCAAATGACTAGGCTATTTTTGTAACTTTATTTTTTAAAACTGGTTCCTTTGCACTGCTCAATAATTTTTTAACCTTAATAGAGGAAATTTCAAGTGCTGAACAAGCTTTATTTACAGACTCGACTAACACATTGAGGCTCAAATATATATTATAATATAATATACTATATATATTAATATAATATAATGTAAATATATACATTCCGGTTTGCTTTCTGTATCATCTTGTGGTTTTTGTTATTTTATTTAAGTATTTTGTACACAGTGCTCTGCCTGGAATTAATTTTAAATTTGGATTGCTTGTTGAAAGTATCAAACATTTTCTCAAAGAAATTTCTTAACCGGTTTAGTGCAACAGCTAAATGGGTCAAAGCAACTTTTCCCATTAATATGAAAATATTTATCTAAATATTCAGTTTTATGAAAAGTATAGATATTATCATCTGTTTCAGTACATCCACTTCTTAAAGATATCAATGTTATTTGCTGTTCAGCAAACTCTAAAATATCGTCCAATACTAAAGATCTACTGAAGTCAATTTGTGACATATTGTTTAAGTGTGAATGCCAATTGAACACTCCATAAAACATTTTTATAAAATGCAAGGGTTCTTACAACAACGATACAGTTAGTATAAATTATAAAACTACCAGCTACACCACACTTTGTCTTATCCCAGTTTCTCTACAGCTAAAATAAAAATTTTTCTAATTACTAAAATAAAAAATAAAAGATATAACGTAAAAGAGAAGTTTACTGCTAATAAAATTACTTTATAAACAAGTGCACATTACCTAACCACAGTATTAACGCTACCAACAATATAACATATCACACTGAAATCAAAATAGTAACTGAGCCTTCTATAATGTTTACATTCCAGATTATGCAAACATTCATGTCCATGCATATCTATTCACTTTCGTGTTTAAACATTGGGTGAGTTACAAGTCATACTTTAAGAAACAAACTATCTAGAATATAAGCTATCTTATTATAGACATATCAAAATATTTTGTATAGCAGGCCTACATTATTATCTGAAAAAATACATGCTGTGAATTTTTTGGATTCACTGTTCATGGTTAGAAGGAACAATGTTTTTAGTGGTTTTTATCCCTTCATTACTCATCAACCCTTTGAGCAACAAGTTATTTGTATAGTTATCGGTACTTACGTATTAACGCCACCGCAGCTACAGCTTTATTTAAAAACAAAGTAGTCAATCAGATTTCGGTGGAAAATGGGCCGATATAGAGTTTAACATAGATTTAAAGGTCTCTTTATTAATTTTAATGAATGGTTATTTATATTTATTTATTTTATAAATATAATTTAACCAAACTTAACCTACGCTGGCTAACCTTGACAGGTTAACCTTAATTAGCAGGAGTGTTTTGATTATTTAAATAATAAATAATTACAATAATTACTGAATTTATTAAATAAATACTCAAAAAATTACAGTGTTTTTTCCACTGAAATCCGATTGACTACTTTGTTTTTAAATAAAGCTGTAGCTGTGGTGGCGTTAATACGTATACCTAGTTATCAAATACCAAATTTCATCAAAATCAAAAATTGTGATGCAATAAAATTTCTGAAAATTTGTTGAATTAAAATGGAATAACCCTTTTGAATTTTAACAACTACATTAAAGAAGCTGCAAAATTATCTCCTAAATGTCCACTGGAATAACAATTATCAAGTAAATTGAAAGCGAGTCTATTGGAATCAGTATTTTGTACAAATTAATTATTAAATTAACAAAGTTTTTCTAATCTTTTAATGAAGATGAATCATATCGGGCATTTAGCACATAATAAATATAACCTATAACAAACAATGTAGAAAATATTTACAGCTAGATTTCCTTGAAGAGATAGAATGCCTAGCTAATTCTCGTGTCATCTTCCATGATATCTCACAGTCCTCCTCTTTTTTAGGAATTAACTTGTCGAGTTCTTCAGACGTATCACAAGCACCGATATCTGAAAATCAGATTTCATTAGTAAATTGACATTAATACAGTAACTAAAAAAATAGTATTTTAATTTTGAAAAATAAATAACATTGTGATTAACCCTTCAAAATAAAACCCTTAAAAAGGATTAGTTATGGTTTTTACAGTTAAAAAATTTATTATATTATTATTACAACATAATCTAATATAATCTCAAAGGTATCAATGTAGTAAAACATTTATCTCATTATATTACAATTTAAAGTTATTAAATTTATAAGAATCTATTGATTAAAGGCTTCTGAATCAAATAGTAAAATACATTCTTACAAACTAACAGTTGAACAACAGTAACATCTCAGGATCTCAGTAACTTCTCAGGATCTAAAATCTTGGAAAATAGAAGGATGTGAAGTAAAAATTCAAGCCAACAGCTAATATCACATTAAATAAATTAGTTCACACTAATTACTCAAATCGATCAAGACTAGACACGTCAGTACTTTGATGACTAAAAGATTAAGCCACTACTAACTCAATAAATATTGTTATTTGGTTTTGTGTGATTCTTGTTAGTTCTGTTTTCATTATTCAACTGTATTTTACGGGATTAATTTATTTACTAGTTAATTTTGTGTTTTGAACACACTGGCAGCCTAGGCTATCTAGGTTACCCATTCAGTAGGTTGTTTATTTAAATTGCCTCTGAGGGTTTGGGTTGTGACTTATTTAAGATGAATAACTATTTAACTGGTTATTCATCTTATAATTTATAGTTATTTAATTCAATTTATTTTGATTTTGTAAACAAGTTGTTTATTTAAACCAGCTGTTGTTAACAACCATCTTATTGTTACGTGGCTTGCCACTGGTTGGTCAGTTTGTTTATGTTGACTGCTATTGGTCGGTCACTTGGTTTACATTACCTGTTATTGGATGGTATGTATTTCAAAGTTATTTAAATTGTATTTATTTTTGTTTTATGATAAGCATCACTTTTGCACCCAATTCAGATAATGTCTGAAACAAGGGATAAGGGGGAAAAAGGAGGTGTAAGCGGGTGAAACCTGGGGAAGTTCTGGCTGGGGTAAGGCTTGATGGCTCCTCTTCCTCTTCTGGGAAGGACGAATCACGGGCTGGCCCTTCGGCTTGAACTTGTAAACAGCATTTAATTAGCAGTTGAGAGTCAAGCAGATTGTTTCTGTACCTGTTCCTGTCCCATAGCGGTGTAAGCGTTACACAGAAATATTCAGGAGGCTAGTTTGTCCTGAAAGCAGTCGGAGATTTTTTTTCGTAAATCTTAAGGAAGGAGTAACAGAGAAAACAGGCAAAGAAATCAAGAATGAATTCCAGGTCGTCTTACATCAGAAGAGGTTGGACCTGAAAATTCATAATATAAGGGAGACCAAAAAGGGATTAGTTTTCATCACTGGTGACAGGCAGTGAAAGATATCTCTGACTTCCTTGAGGTCGGTAAATCAGACATCAGAATTGCCCCTAAGAAGAGGCGTCCCAAGGTCGTAGTTTATGACACTGATCGACATTTGTTAGAGGAGTTAATGACTCTCATTAGAGAGCAAAATGCTCAAATGACAGAAGCATCCTTTAAGGCTGAATGTTTGTCATTTAAAACAGGTAGGTGCGAGGCAAAGTGCTACCACAGTGTATTAGAGGTGAGTCCTGAACTCTCAAAATGCTTTATTGCTGAGGGCAGGTTATTTATTAATTTTTCTTCTTGTAAGAAGTATTTAGATGTTCAGCGATGCTTCAAATGTTGCCAGTATGGACACAGAGCTAAGTCCTATAAACATCCGTTGGCAGTGGGCACTCATTGTGGGGATAAGGGGCATAAACAGTGTCCTAAGAAGTCAGAGGGTCCGACTTCTGCAAATTATAGATGTCTTCGAAAGGATCATGAGCACTCTGTGAATAGTAAAAGATTGTGGCTGTTATTTGAGAGCTGTTAGGATGTATTACAGTTCATTATTGTTAGGTAGTTAAAATTGGGCAATTAAATGCACAGGGTGCTTATATTGTTCAGACTGGGTTTGGTGAGATTGCTTTACATAAAGGGTTGGATGTTGTTTTGTTGCAGCATCCTATGTTGTGTCCGGCGAATTGCCAACTTTTTCTTGTTGGAAGATATTCTGTTGTGGCTATGACAGTATGTCCGCTGCTGTGTGCAGAGAGAACTTGAGTGTTCTTCATTCAGCAGCTCTCAGATAATAATTTTGTTGCTGTCTGTTTGGATGTTCAGAACTAGCATCTATGTTGCTTCATATTTTCAGTACAGAGATCCTGCTGATCGTCATCTTGAGGTCTGGGATCTATGATTCTCTAGCACTAGTCCAATCCTTATTGGTGAAGATGTGAACACTAAGTCACTTTTGTGGCATAGGGGTTTCACCGATGATGACGGTGAATTAACAGAGGGCTTTTAAGCTCAATATAGTCTACAGGTATATAATGTACCTGGCGAGATGCCCACCTACTAGGTAAAGCAGATGGACATTGGCTGTTTCATGGAACAAACATCGACATAAGCCAGGCTTCAGGTTTTGAATCGGAGTCTGGATGTCTTGGATTTGAAGGTACTGGCAGCGAATTTGTTGGCGGCTTTCATCGACACCACCAAGCGTCCAATTCCCTGTAGTTCCAGTCAAGAGAGGCTCGCACCATAGTGGAATAGAGAATTGTCAGCCTTAAAGAGTGCTGTCTATCATTTACAGAAAGCATCTCAGCGTGAGGATGAACCGGAATGGCAGCAGTTCTTGTTGTTGAATATAGAGATTGGAGATCTCAATATTTCCACAACGTCTGGACTGCAAAGATGGATTCCTGGCATTCCTTTGTGCATAGATCCCTGGAGAGTAGTATATAGGATCATGGGATAGCTTTGGTGTAATTTCAGACATATCTGAAATTTTACACAGATTACTTGACGATTTACTGTCGGTCTCCAGATTAGTGAAGCTGGAAAGACTACATACAATCTGCAGGTGCAGCATGATGTCACTCAGTTTTGCAGGGGTGCAGTGTCCTTGGAGATTACTGAGGCCGAGGTGTGTCAAGCTATCTGTAGTTTAGGTAGGGAAGGCCCAAAGCTTTGATGGAATAATAGCAGAGATTATTGTTGGGTTTCAGTTGGGTTGAGTGTGGTCACACAAGTTTTCAATAAATTGATGTTTGGAAGATATACTTCCCTGTACGTTAGAAGAGGGGGATTGTAAAATTGTTGTTTAAAGGTGGCGGACAAGGATCCCTCTGTTAGTTCATTATATAGGCCATTGACATTACTGCCGGTTATTGGTAAGGTCTTTGAAAAGGTTCTGTACCTGCGTATAAACAAGATGCTGACCTCGCAAGGCTTACTGATGGGGAATCAGTACACGTTTGATCCAATCTGGTATGTGTCCACAATGCGAACAGTTGGACAATGTCTATCATGTTCTTTAAGAATACCCTTAGTACAAGTTAATGAACACAGAGACTGTTTGTCGGCTCAATATTATTGGGTAGGCATTAGATCTCCATGTAAATTGAAGGGACTGGATCAAGTGGGCTATCATTGAGAATTTCTTCATTTACTTGGCAAAGGAAAGGATTGCTGAAAGAATTAAGGATCTGCTTGGATTTGCCTTATCCTTATATGTTTTGTTGCTGTTTTTTGTCTTGTCTAATGGTTTATGTTTTTGGTTTAATGTTTTTATGTTTAGTGATTGTTTTTTTGTTTTCGTGTTGTGTTTTTACTAAAGTTGAAAGTTGAACTCAACGTTTTCCTACTTTGGATAGGTAGTTGTGGTTTCAGTTCCTTCTAGTTGTCTATTAAGTCTTGATAAAGACAGACTTGTGGTGTTTTGTTTGTTTGTTTAAAGAGTTATCTAGTACGTAGTAGTATACCAATGAGAATGTCGCATTCACATCAATGGCATCCTGACTGAGGCAAGAACAAGGCTGAGATGCCTTTTGCCAAGATTTTGAAGATGACCTCCAGTAAAGACCATCAGAGCTAGATACAGAGGGGGTGGCATGGCGACTGAAACTGTTACATGGAGGATGTCTTCCCTTATGGAGTCGGGATGTGCAATTAAGTTTATGGATCAATAACTCCAAAATGGATTGTCATATTTTTATGTTTGATATATCAGTATTTAGTGCATTCAATTTTAATTTAGAGGTTACCATCCAAAATTTTGCTGTTTTCAAAGGTGAATTCAAAAAAGAACCCAGTTTTTAAGTGAAAATTTAGAAGACTTAATTTGACCGATTATAACTGGCAAATCTTGCATCAGAATTTTTTCAAATTAAACTTTTTTTTTCATTCCTTTAAAACTGTCTTATATGTCAAACTTAACTTTTAAAATAGATCTGCCAAATTTCAAATATCTAACTTTTATAATTTTACATTTTTATGAACTTCTACTAACTCCACAAAATTCACCAAATTAAATATTAAGATAAACTTAGTAACAAATGAACCATTTTGCACCTATTTTTTTCTTTTAATAATTTTTTTTTATCATATAGGGATTACAGTAAGCAAACACTCCAGGGAATTCAATGTTGCCATTTATTACAAGGTAAGTGGAGAGTTTGTTTACTGCAGGAGGTATCTATAACCCGAAACCTACAACTATTATTATAAACCGATCATTCCAAAATTAAGATAAAAGAATCCTTTCCTTTGGTTTTTGTTTTGTAAATACTATTTCATGTGTTTTTAACTTGTAATGAATTTTTTACTATTAAAAAAACCATTACAAATTAGAGAATAGCGATAAAAATGAAATAAAATGCAAAACTAAAACTACAAAATCAAATTGCTTTAATTAATGTTAACAAAAAATAATTAGTGACAATATTTAAACAATGTATTAATTATATACAATACACATTTAAAATAAATATTTTGAAGTTTTTTAAGTATCTTTTTTTATGAATCAGAATTTTATCATTCAAAATTATGCAATGGATTTTAAATCCTTAATCCTTAATTCATTATTTATATAATCTTAACTTATATCAATAGATCAAGAAATGTGATAGCTGTTTTTGTCAATTTAACAACTGTGATTCAATTGAACAATTGTGAATTTTTGATAGTGTTGAAATTTATTATATTATTTGAACAAAAAAGGAAACGTGTAGAAATAAGCATCACTTGCTTTCAGAATGCATGTATCAGTGTTTTGGCATTAGCCTAAAATCTACATGAAAGGTTAAGTAAATAAAATGAAAAAAAAACTGATAGAAAATTCCAATACAGCTACTTTTTCCAGATAAAGAAAGCAACTAAGTTCCAATTGACCAAGGATTTAATGGTTGGAGCGGCCCACCAGAAAATTCATGAATTTTACAAAAGAAAATTGTCCCCAACTAATAAAAAAGGAGAAGCTTTGAGAGACTATGGAAGAGCTTTCCAATATTTCCCAGGGCACTCAATCGGTCAAATGTATTTGGTTTATTACTTAAATTCTTTGTTTACCTACTTTGCAGTGTTTTTTTACCTCAATCATTTTATTTTTTTAATAACACCTATGTAATTTTCTCCATGAGCTGTAATTTATTACTTCTAATTTCTAAGTTTTATTCAGTGGCAGAAAACAGGACGACATAATTAGTTAAAAAATGACACCATATTTTACTATAATTCCGGGTCAGACAGGTTTTTAAAATAAGGTAAAAGGAACAAATGCCAGTCAAGGGTCACATTACCCATAATGGGTTAGTTCACATCTACTTTTAGTCTTTGCTAGAAATAGAATTTAAAAAAAATGTTTAACTGCTGGTTTTTATCCTTAATGTAGTAAATGGCTACCAGTATTTTTTTTAATTATATTTCTAACAATATCAAACATTTCATAGACTCCACCAAGACTTCTACTTTGACCATGCATTTTGAATAAAAATTGCTTAAATCAGTGACTGAGTTGTTAAAAATACACCTCCAGTTTTAATATTTCACATTACCTTTTAAATAAATTATACAAATAACATCCTAATGAAAGTTGAGATTTTTGCAAAAAATATTAAGTAAAAAAAAAAACCAAAAATGAAAAAATTAATTTTAATAATTATAGTCTGCTAAGATGCAATTACATAAATATTTATTAAATTAAGCTGTTAAGTGATAAGTGTCACAGAATACTTCCAATATCTTCATTTTCTTGTGTAACAGTCACTAAATAATAAAATTCCAATAAAGCTTTTTACCTCTTAAAAATATCACCAATCAGTTTTTTAAAATAAACAGAATATAAAATACTATAATTTACAAACAAGATACATTATTATTTGATTTTTATCTTCTGATGTCGGCCAATAAGAAAATTAATTACTAAAATTGACCAGATTCAAACTTGACTTTTTTTTTTACACATGTGGAACTTAACAAGCATCACCAATGCTTGAAATTAATTAATCGAGTACCAAATGATAAATGTCAATCGGGTAAATTAGTAAGGGTTCACAATATTCTAATTTGTAGACAGACATTAAGTAGTATTTCAAATACATTGTTTCACAGATAGAGGTGCACTAACACACTCAATTTGGATTAAAATTTAACAAAATATATGAGGAAATAAATGAAAAATTTTTTTGATAAGATCTACAGGTTGGTTCTTTAACAGCATGTGAATTTTTCCCTGTTACAGCTGTGCTTCCTGAACCATGGTATATATTTTTAAAAAAAGGCGATTCCTTTGTCCAAATGATTCATATAGCTTTTCTTACATTCAAAATCTGTTATAGACCTTTACATCATGTCAATCTTTATATGTAAGAACATTCTTTACGGTTAGACAATCTGTCATAATGCAAATATTTGTTTTTTAATAACAGTGATAATCTGAAATATAATTTTTGATTTTTTTGATGAAAGTTAGTTTCTTTTCGTAATTTGTGTTAATCTAATTTAAAAACATTTTAAAAAGGACCAACTGTGATGTTCAAAGATCCAGAATATTGTCCCAAATTAAACAAAGAAAGTTCTAATTTTATTATTTCTAATAAACTTTATTTCAAAAGTATTTTTCTAATATTACTATTAAAATAAAATCTGTAAAAATTTGAATAAATACCCAAAATTTGTGAATAAAGAGTAATTTCAAGGATACCCAATAATTTGTGAAAAACATTATTGGTCATGAAACATGGCTTGGTGTTGGGTTTTTGGTAAAACATGCTTCTTATTACTATTTCAATAGGCCTAATTAAAATGTTAGAGTTCTCAAAAACTGCAATTAAAACTTGTAGTATCTGCACATAGCTAATTTTTATTTATCGATATTTAACGACTAAATAAATGTTGAAAATTTTTCAGAGCAAAACTATTTAACTAAGATGTGATATTTCACACGATCACCAAACAATATGGTGATAATTTTTTTAATTCTTTATTTTGTTCATAAGAGTATATAGAAAAAAATCGTTAAATTGTTATCAGTATTAATAAATATTAGAACAGAAACAAATTTTAATGATTTTTTTTTTTATTCCAGACATCCAGAGAAGATTCCTGTCAATTAGAAAATGCATCCACGTAGCTCCTAATCTTAAATTTTCTGATCCTTCTTTTAAAAATTTGTTTTATAAAATTAATCATTCGATCGTGCAGTATATTTTCATAACACCATGGAAAGTTAGCATAATCCATCCAAAAATATGCCTATTGATGAGTCCTCAGCTCATCAATACATATGCCATGCAACTATGGTGATATCACATCGATTTTCATCAGTACATACGGGTTAAAATATATAAATACAGTACCAAATTTTATACACTGGTAAAGTCTGATAAACTTATTTGCCACTTCTTTCATTAATGCTGAGATCAGATCAAGGATATACATAAAGTGGTCCTTATTAATTAGTTATTACTAATTAGAACTTAGAAGAGTTCATCATTAACACCTAAAAATAATTATAGTGTGAAGAGAAAAAACAACCCACATCAAACATGAATTAAAATGCAGTAAAAGCATTCAATGTTAACAAGGGACATAAAGGGATAAAGGGAATGTGATAAGCGTTTCCTCCAAATCTTCAGAGAAAATGGTTAACTCAATTGATCAACACAGAATGCAATTCAAAATCCAGAAGTGTTGTGATTTATAACAAAAATATGGAAGGTATAATCATGTTACTGCTATGTATCTCAAAACTATCAAGAATTGAATAATGTATAAGAATTTAAACTTCCATATAATGGAGCTAATGCTGCAAAATACAGAAATTAAGTCAATATTTTGCTGACATTCTAACCCCAAATCTACATATAAATTGTATAAAATTGTATGTAATTCTATAACTCCACTTGGACATTACTGTATCGTTCACCCAAGAATATGGGGCAACTGAAGCCTTTAAGAGTTCTCCATAAAAATAAAAATGAAACTCGCTTTCCTACACTGGCCACTGCCAAATCACAAGAACAGAAAATGCAGAAAAAATAGATAATGTACTCAGAAAACAAAAAAAATTAAATATGTTACAACATACTACCAGGGAGGATGTGAAGATGGTCTAGGTTTATGTTTAGAAAACAGTTTCAGTTTCATACAGTATCATAAAGACAAAGGATTTGGAACAGCTACTCTTATATTTTACTTTAGTAAAGGTTTATGTCTTAATCATTGCGCCCAATTCGCAACTGTTTTTTTACTTTTTTTTTATTTAATACTGATAAATTGTTTCTATTTTTACATAATTATTTCTTATTTTATATTTCTAGATTTTCTCTACATCGATAGAAGTATATTTTCGTATAGTAAAGTGTATTTAGTAATGTTTTACTAAATTTAAAATTTTTATCAATTTGTTAATGTATTAAAAACAGTAGACTTGTATTAATTAGATCAAACAAAACAGATTTTTTTCTATATTATTCTAATCAATGTTTGATCTATTTTGAATAATTTTTACTTATATTGTTTTTTTCCTTTCTCTGTGAATAATGATGTTTACTTTACAGCCAGTCCCTGTTAGAAAAGAGTGAAAGTGTTTTAAGAATCAATAATACTGCATTTCAATGACCTTTGTGTGTTGAAACATACTTTATATGGCAGCTCAATACGGCACTTAAAGAAGACTGGAAACCGCTTCATTTTTCACTCTCCTTAGCAAATCTTACTTGGGAAGATTGTTTATCTTGAGAATGGCCTTGTCACAAAAGCCCGATACAATCATTATGATAGAGCACTTTACAAACCTACAGGAATGTCTTTTTCATTGGCTGGGAATGTCTGCTTTGTTAAATTGCAATAAACAAAAAAAAAATTTATAGCAAAATTTATAGAGAATTTCAATTCAAAGAAAATTGATGTAAATAAAAAAAAACAAGTTTCTAAACTCAACTTTAATTCAAAACAAAACAGGCCAGATTTGGCAAAAAGACATTACAATTTTAAACATAACTAAATATTCCAAATCATCTCCTGAAGTACTGCCACGTAATTTTTTAATCATATATATATATATATATATAAAATAATATTTTGAAAATTCAAATAATTCATAAACATATTGACCACTGTGCTAATAAAATTAAAAAAAAAAAATAAAACAAACTTAACCACCAAAACACAGTAACAGAAAAACCTAAATACTAATATATATATAATTTCTGTTTTATAGAAATGACAGTTAAATTTATAAAAGATATTTTAATTAAGGTAATTTTTTGTGTGACAGAATAGTGTATAGTAACACTGCTAGATCACGTCTCCGGCCAACAGTGGTGGCGAATGAAACACTTTGTTCTCCAATAGAGTTTCTCGAACATCTGTTTGAGACAAGGTTTTTTTCACTGATAAAGCTTGGTTTCATCTTGGTGAATATGTAAACAGTCAAAATTACAGAATATGGTCTTCACAGTACCCACATGTGTTCCATGAACAGCTAATACATTTGTAAAAAATTGGAGTGTGATGTGTATCTCATCAGATGTTGGGCCTTTGGAATCCATCTTCCATCTTCGTTCTTTCCTTCGGAAACCATCACAGCTGTACGATCAAGAAATATTCATGCAGTTTCTAGCTTTGCTACATGCTGATGAACTATTGTTAGCTATAACAAGACTGAGCAACTGCACACACCACAAACAGTAGAGTACGCAATTTCTTCACGATTTCTCAAATAACTGGATAATTTCTTGTGGTCTATGACCTCATCGTTCAACGGACCTGAGCCTTCCAGATTTTTATTTGTGGGACTTTTTGCAAGACAATATATACTCAAACAACCAGCATACACTTGATGAACTTAAACAAAATATTGTGGATTGTATATCAAATATCACTGCTGTTACACTGAAAAAGGTCGCATAAAATGTAAGAAAATGCACTGATGCCTGCATTGAAAATCATAGTGGACATTTCCAGCACTTATTATAAACTTATAATACTTTTGTAAATGTTAATATTATTTTGTAAATTAATAAAAAGGCTTTCTAAAAAACAATTGTTGTCATTTGGATTGCGCAACTTCATGATCACCCATTATTATTAGATGTAGATTTTCTACATACTGATCTTTCAATTTAATTGTCTTTGTTTGTTTCGATACTGACATCTAAATAATTTAACATTATATTATTATCTATTTCATATATGAATTTAAAATTTTCATTATAAGAATTTAATTTATTTAACACTATTAGATGTTCAATGTTTATTACAGAGTTTATATATAAACAATGAAAATCTATTAAAATTTTATGAGTACGAGTAATACCATGCACAAATTTACTCTGAAGAAACTATAAATATATTTCTGACATAAATGCTCAAAGTGAAAATCCCATGTGCAAGGTATTTTTTTGTGAATAATATTTGTTATTAAATTCAAAATAATTTGTTTGATATATTTCTTAGTTTTTTTAATGTGGACACTATGTTGATGATATTCTCATTATACATAAGCTGGGTAAATTTGATGGTTTCATGTGGTTTATAACCTGAAAAACAGAATAAAACAGGTCCCAGAACTGTAGCTCTAGTAATTTTTAAGAAAATTACATAATATATTAACATGAAATGATTAAGTGAATAGCATCTCATGATCTTTTAAAAAGGCAACCGGCTAATAACCATTCCAACAACTCTGTGCTACCTTGCTCGTCCAGGATACAATAAAAACAATAGAAATTGTTGTTTCCAGTGGTTTATGTTAATTAACGGTTAACATACATAGAACAAGTTGCTCTTTTGCACTTTATCCCAGACAGGTTATTTTTATTTTAATTTGTTTTATAAGCAGTAACTTATTTCTTAATTTTGCACCTTAAAAAGAGTGGCTTGCATTTTAAGTCATACAATACATTGATTTAGAATAATGATTCAAATTAAATACCTTCCATATCATCCAACTTTAATATACCGAGCGATGAAGAAGAGACATCACTTCTTGTAGCACAACTTTCTCTATGTATATTGGCTATCACTTGGTCCAGTTGTTTTTTAAGAGATCCAACTAGATTTCTTTCATTCACTAAAAATTTATCATTATTATCATCTACTATTTTAGCATCATCATCGCCTGATAAACTGGTATCTCTGTTGCTAATTAATGAACAACTGAAACATAAAACAAAAACATTTTTAAAAACTAGTCGAGCACATCATGAAGTTTAAAATTAGTCTGAATATAACTTATTTACTATATTTCTCATGCTATTATCACTGTAGCCCTCTATACATTTCCCAGCTTGGTCACTACAACAAAGTGATCATTGAATCTGAAAAGATTAGAGGTGAGTCTACAACACTTCCTGCAGACCAATCATTCAGTCCAGCCAACTCATAGAACGTGACAGATTAGACACTATCTACCAATCACAATACTACACACCAGAAGGTGTTTACAGGTAGTATACACATCACAATACTTTTTTCATTTGGAAATTTCTTGTTTATATATTTATAAAAAATCCCAAAGAGCCTGTGGGCCAAGCTGAAGTTTTTTGTCATAAAAATTAAAAATAATAAAATTAAATAATTCATTAAATTGAATTTAAAACTAAACTCTTCCTTTGTAAAATTATATTTATTTTAATTCAATAAACTAATTTTCAATGAAGTATAAAAAGTATCACATTAAAGGTCTAAATATTCCAAGTTTCCTATTTCAATTATTTCTTACGAAAACTTTTGCTATTAGCTACACTTCATTCAAAACCCTACGGCGACATCAACAAAGAAAACCTTTTCTATACAAAGTTTTCTTCTCTTTTACATTATGATCAAAACATTCAGAAATCTATTTAGTTTCAGATATTTTTAAAAAAGGCAAACGTGCAACTTTGACCCATTTTTTTTTTAACATACAACTGGAATTTATGTAAACCTATATTTATTTTCATCTACAGATGTACACTGCTATATTAAATTGGAACAGAATATTGAATTCATCTTTTAAGCCAATTAATTAAATGAAGTTGATCATTTAATAATGTTACATGTATGTAAAATTTAAATTAGTGGAATTTCTGTAATTGGTAAAAATTTTCACTTGGGGACTAAAATACCTAAGTATTAAGCTGTTTTATACAAATATTGTTTATTTTGATTCACACGTATATATAGCTAACCATATGAAGTCAAGAGTAAAATAAAAACGTATGAAAAATTGTAAATCGATACGGTAAAATAAAATACATGTTTTTTTTTATTTAAGGCTTACTGTTCATCTAACAATGAAGTTATATCTATAAGTTATTATAATTAATCTACGATTATTATATAAAGTTATTATCTATAAGTTAGTCTACGTTATTAATATCTGAATTAATTCATACAAAAAACCTTTCTTAACACTTTGCGGGCGGGCTTAATATTCCAGTCAATATCTATGCAGCCGCACTGAAGCATACTTTTTTTTGCAGTAGGGGCAAAAATTTTGTTTTTATAATATTTTCTTGCTTAATAGTAAATAAGAAATAAGACATTTTGAAGTCTGTGATAATTTTTTTGTTAAGTTTGTAGCATAAAACAATGTAGGCGGATATGTATTCACATTAAGCTTTTACAAGCCTAGATGAGACCACAGCATTGAGGATATATCCACAATTAGCCCTTGAAATAAAAACGAGATCTTAATGCTATAATTTATTTTGGTTAATATGAACAATAATTATATATCCCGTTCCTGCTTTCCAGTAAAATGAGGTTTTCCATCCAGTCATTGCTCCACAGGGTCTTGTAATGGTCTTCCAGATTTTCTTTTTTCTAAAATTTTCTGTGAAATATGTTGAATTCTCTCTTTAACCAGATCTCTGATTAAATTGTATTTGAACTGCTTGTATGACATTGGTTTATTGTCATTTTGTAGCTGTACGTGTTTTTAGAGTATATATGAATTAATTGTAGCAACTTCTAGTAGTGAACAGAAGAACATTTTACACTACAATTTCTTTGTGCAACTCAAAAATTGGTTAAGTCGAAATATGGTCACTGCAGTCACTTCCCATATGCTTCATGTAATCCACCATTGCAGTGGGTTTTTTAGTGGATGGTTTATTTGGATATTTGCTGGGAACATCTACCACGTGAAGCCTACTAACTTCATGTTTTGTAATTAAAACCGTTACAGGTGTTTTGTCTTTCCAACAAACAACTGCAATGCCTTTTTTATTCCTGTGTGTGTACAAGTCGCTGCACTTCATTTTTTTATGCTTATTTTAGGCATGTTCTTTCTACATAGCATGACAGTCCCTGTGATGAACATTTGTTTTTGTAGCAGCTCTTCAACAAGTTCAGAGCTATTGTAATAACGATCAACATATACATGATGGCCAGATTGAGAATTAGCCTGATCTTTAATTAAAGACTGAACTAATGCTGACAAAATCAAGAGTTGTTTTTAACAATTCAGAACCAGGAATTATTTCTTTTCTAAAATATGGAATAAAGTTGTAAATGTAACCCATTACAACTACCCGAAATAACAAAAACTTTAAGACCAAACTTTGTAGGTTTATTTGGATTATATTCACGAAAGGAAATTTTTCCTTTGAAAAAAATCATACTTTCATCAACTGATAAGTGAGAACTAGGATTATAGGATAACCGACGTTTATTCTGATTTTATTTGTAATTGATTGTATTTTTATACCTCGATCAGTGATCTCATCAGTGCTGAAATGTAGGTTCCAAAATAGCAACAGAAAATGATCTCTGGTAAAGAAATTGCATTTGGTTGACCCACTTCCCTGAAAAATAATCTTTCAGCTCTGATAATGGATGCAGACCCATATTGAGTATTACTCCCGGTACAGCTTTCAAATGAGAAACTGTTGTGACTTTCCACTTTTTCATTCTACTTTTTAAGTTTTGTCAAGGCAAGTTTTTCATTTGTTAGCAAAATTATTTGTCTGAGTATATCACTGTAAGTAAATTGTCATAAAAAAACAAACAAGAATAGGTAACACCATATGGACATTCTGATTTATATAATAAAGACCACAGTTAATTAGATAATTTGTTCACTGTGAGGTCAAACTATTAAATAATAAACTAAAAAATGTACATTATAAATTCACTTTTTAAGTTTATATGTGCATTTCTCTTATTAATTTATTATTATTTTAACTTTACCTTTTAAAATATTTAATTTTTTACTCACGTCTACTTTTAATGACATTATGAACTACATGAAATTATAGTTGTCAACATGAGTTGTTAAAAAAATACAAAAGCTGATAACTTTTGTTAAGTTACAAAAATGGATACAGAACCGAGCTACTTTTGATTAACAGATCAAAGTAGCCTGGAAGACTACGTTGATCTGTTTGTCAGTAACTATTGATTGATTATTATTAAATCTATAGTTATCTTTAGCACTTCAAGTAAATAAAAGGAAGCAAGTTACAAAGTAATCAACATGTTACACAACATATTAAAGATTTGGCAATGTCAATCCTCATGACATAATGATAGCACATCAGCCTTTCATTCAGAAGATCCCAGGTTTGAATCCTGGTCAGGCATGGCATTTTTCATACACTATGAAATTTTCATTCCACATTCCTACCCACAAGCTTTAAAGCTTATATGATGAATTAATAGTTTACAAAAAAGCCAAAAGTTATTTCATGAACAGTCAAAATTAGGGACTATCTCAATCTATCTTATCAATTTACAATATGGCACGTCCTATAGTAAACAAGCATCATATGAATAAATCTTATTAGTAAAACATTATCAGAATAAATTACTTTAAATACAGCAAAATCATTAGTATAATCTTACTCATCTCTTTTATGATGGTCCACAGTAGAAGTCGCTTGAGGTTTTGGTGTAGAGATTAAAGTATCATCCACAAATTTATTTGCCAAATGTGGAGTATAATCTGCCATTTTAATGGTACTGTTAATCCACACAATTCCTGAGAAACAAAAAAAATAAATAAAAAACTACAAAACAAAGTAAACTTTGTAATAGGAAGATCTTGGCCTATAAGCTACGAATTGTAGCTAATAAGCCAAAAGTGGAAACAGATTATTCCACTTAAATTTATAATAGATGTAAACTAAAATTCTAGTTGATTATTGATAACCTCTTTCCTGAACTCAATGAAAATTCTTCAAATTACATGTACTTCCATTTCAAAAAAAAAAAATAATTCATTCCTTTTTTATTTTCAGACATGTCTAAAAGATTGTTTTAATGGTAATATTACCCAACAATCTTTTTTTTAAAATTACAAACATATCTCTTATCACTTTTCTGCTACAATTTTTATGAATTTCCTTGCCTGTGTATTAAGTGCATTCTGTCCTTTAATTATTAATCCCACCTATTTACTTCAATAATATTAAAAATGCACACACTAACTATGAAGACATAAGCGTTCAATGTGAAAAATTGCAGTCTACTGCTTCACAAAACTATTTTTGGCAAATGAATCAAGTAAATAAAACAGAGCAATGTAATTCAAACTGCATAATTAACTGACTGAATAAGACAGAGAAATTGGCAAATGCAAGCACACTAAGTAAAATTGTCATATTTTTTGTGCTACAAATTTAAATTTAGTGATTACTTAAATGTTATTTATTAACTGAAACTGAAATTACATTCTTTATATGTTTATTCTGCTTATAATTGCTGTGCCTGGTAGTACCAGAAGATTGATAATAAACAGTAGACAGAAGCCATGATTTGTAGATCACAGTAAGCATGGTTTTCTAATCAAACTTATACTAAAATAGTTTGAGTTTGTTTACATTTGTTCCAAACTTAAGTGAAATTAATTAATTTTCTACTTTGTTATAGTCATTAGATATAAATCAACATATTGATAGCAGGATTTAAAAGTTTTTGTACTCCCACATTGCATTTATCTACTCACTTGATTAATATATAGATATTTAATTATTTAGGTTAAACTTTTTACAGTTTTTTTCCTCTGCACATAAATATCTATATATACAATATAATATTCTTCCAAGCTCCGCAAAGCACAGAATTAGAGAAACACTCTTACCTTTAATTTTTACTTCATCAAAATGCTTTGGGCCTAAGCCCCTCCTCAGTGAGATCTTTTATAAATTCTTAAACTGTTTACAATTTACACAATAACTCTCTTAGCTTTTTACATTTTGAAAAAATTTGTTTAAACTAAAATAAATTTAATAAATTTTAAAAATCTTTAAAAACATTTTAAATAAATTTAGAACCAATATGTGTTCAGTCGAAAAAGAAAAATTATTACAATAACTATTAATTTATCACATCTTTGTATACAAACTTAAATAATTTTAAAAAGAATGTCACCATCAAATTCTGTTTACAGATTTATAAGGCTGAATTCAGCCTTATATATATATATAATTTTTCAAAAATTTCAAATTTTTTATTACTATTTTCTTCTTCAATATTTACTTTTTTTACTGTTTCCAAATTATCTTCTAAACTAGTTATATTATGATTATTATTTATCAAATGGTCAGCAACATTTGAGAAACCAATCTTTCTATTTTTAAATGAACTAAAATGTTCATTAAATCTATCTTTAAATGATCTACGAGGGTAAGTCAATTAAATTATTATCCACAATTTAGTTGTATATTTGTTTATGTTGATGGTACTGTCGTGTTGTGTAGATGACGCATGCGTGGTTTAATTGTTATGTATGTGCAGGTTTGATGCTGCTAGGTTAGTTCCATTATCGCTGCCCTGCCGTTAACCATGGCTGCTTTGCTTTCTGTTTGCACCAAAGAAGAGCAACATTCAGTGATCCGTTTTTTGTGGTCGGAAGGTGTATCAGGGGCCGAAATTCATCGAAGTCTTTTGGTACAGTATGGGGACAGTGTGTTGCCGCAACGGAGTGTCTACGAACGGATTGAAAAATTCAAAAATGGTCGCATAAGTGTTACACACAACAAAGGAGCCGGACGACCATTTATAGCCACAAATGAGGAAAACATTAAGCGTGCACGTGACATGGTTTTCTTAGACAGATGAGTAACTACTGATGAAGTGGCAACATCATCTGCAAATTAGTCACAGTTCTCCCTACGAAATCATCCACAACAGACTTCGGTTTCATAAAGTCTGTGAAAAACGTTTCATAAAGTCTTCGGTTTCATAAAGATGGGTCCCAAAACAACTCCCACAGTTGCATAAACAAATGCACTTGGACATCTGCCAAAAACATTTGGATCGCAATGGTAACGAACGGAACATCTTCATAGACAGAATCATCAATGGTGATGAAACATGGATTCATCATTACGAGCCAGAGAGTAAACGGCAGAGTATGGAATGGAAATATCCAAATTCACCCTGCAAAAAAAAGTTCAAGACCCAACCATCCGCAGAAAAACTGATAGTTATAGTTTTTTAGGACTCACAAGGCCCAGTACTGGAACATTATGAGGAAAGGGGCACGACAATAAACAGTGTGTGTTACAGTGAGATGCTTACCGCCAAGCTGAGGTCTGCAATTCAAAGCAAACGCTGAGGACTGCTGTTGAAAGGTGTTGTATTGTTGCACGACAATGCTCGTCCACATACTGCATACAGAAACTCAACTTTGAATTACTGGCTCATCCTCCATATAGTATTGATCTTGCCCCTTTTGACTACCAATTGTTTGGGCCATCGATTTACCTCGGACAAAATAGTGAAAGAAGTGGTGCATTCCTTACTCGCAGCTCAACTGAAAACCTTTTATGAGGGCATCAGGAAGCTTGTGCAACAATGGACCAAGGGCGTTGAAATGCAAGGGGACTATGTTGAAAAATGATGTATATGTAAGTTTCCTATTTGTATTGTAATAAAATTTATAATTACATTGCAGATAATAATTGACTTACCCTCATATTTGTTTTACCAATATATATATATATATATATATATATCATTTCGCAACTGTTGCATTTAATTTTATAAATACCGGAAGAATCATACATATTTTTAACTTTTTCATTAGAATAAAATTTTAAAAATGTTTTATTGTATGATTATCAGGTTTATATTAAGTTTTTTTTAATTTTATTTGTATAAGAGTAGTTTATGTAAATATTTTCACTACTTTTATTGTCATTTATGGGTAATAATGTATTATTGAAAAATTCTCAATTATATTTTTTACATTTATTTTCAATCAATGACATATATCAATTTTTATAGCTATATTCTTTATACAATTCCAGTTTATAGTTTATGTATTTTATCGCTCTGTTTATCATATTCTTAAAAATATTAATGTTTTGGGACCAAGGATGATCAGAATTCCTATTTATAATAATTTCATTTGAGGTAGGTATTTTATATATTCCAGTTAATATTTGAATGTTTTTCTTTATTTTAATATTTACATCAAAATTTATTTTTCTGTTATGTTCCATTTCATATGTAAATTTTAAAGTTTTATGGTACAAATTTAATTTACTTAAAATTACTTCATGCTCATTACTTATAACTGGTTCATATATAACTAAAATATCACCCACGTATCTGACACACAATAAAATTTTATACATCAAAATTTTATTGTGGGTACGGTTAATTAATGGGTACTGGTTAATGAAACGAGATTTGTAAGCAAAGTGAATGTTAAGTTATGTTATATTGTACATAGTTCAGTACAAGGGATAATTAGTTACCAAAACTTAGCTTACACATCAGTAATAAAACATGACAAGGGCATACTGTTGATAACAAACAGTGATTCGTTATTAGATGACTAATACAATCTAGTGGAGACTTACAAATCTTAGATATGTTTGTGGCATATAACAAAGTTTAACTTAAATGTCTTTTTGGGGAATATCATCCAGCAAAACTAAAGAATGTAAAGCAAAATAAATGTCACTGAGCAAAAGCATTTAATGGGTAGCAGATTAGTACACATCATCCTTACACTGTTGGCGAGCATTAATGACTAATGATCAATATAGCCAATGACATTTAAAACATAAATAATAAAAGTTCTAGGTAAAGTTTCAATGATTCTAGAAGATACTTACTACCCACTTTCTCAACTTAAAAATGTCAAATTCATCCCGTTAACCTGTTGAGCATAGAAAAAAAAAATACAGATTGATTATAAGTGGTATTTCTTCAGCATTTATAATTTAATTTGGAATTGATACTGTTAAGTGTAACCCAGTACTTAACAAAGATGATTTCCACCCGAATAAATATTAAAATAGGACATTGAGCACATAATAAATAGCAGCAAGAACAAATTAATCTACATAAAAATAAAAATTTTCAAATAAACAGAATCCGTTACAATAATCTGACTTTAACAAACAGGTAATTTAATCAAATAAAGACAGCAATTCATTCCTGATAACCGCATAACAAATTACACTCTCATGAAAACTAATAGCAATTATGAAAAAACGAAATCTGTCAAAACACTGGTTAAACCGATGAATATGTAGAATTATGCAGGAAATGGTGATGGCAAAATTTTTTTAAAAACTTGACTAAAATTTTTAAGTCAGTCGATTATTTAGTTTATGATGAAATACTTCACGTGAAGACAAATTACGACTGGATAATGCAAATAAATCCATACATCATTATTTAGTATGAATTAATACGAAATAAATCACAAGAATTAAATACTTACGGACAGCAATACACAAATTACGTATAAAAATTTATTATCAATGATAATATTTAAATTTTCAAACATCGAAAAAGTATTGCATAAAATTATTTTAACAAAAAAGACTGGTATTGTATGTTGTTTTACCTGCATAAATTATATTTTTGAGTTAAAATGCTAACAATTAAATTAAATGTTAACAAAAAATGCTAAAATACAGCAATACACAAGAGAACATCTAACGGTTACAAACAAACCAAACAGGCGTTGAAATCCTGTTTTGTCACTTTAAAACGATGTAGTTGGGATTATTATATGTAGCCAGTAAAAAACCACTTCTTTACTCAAATCAGAAATAACAACAAAAAAAACTACTTTAAACAGCGGTATTTATCCAAAAATCTAATTAATAATAATTTTTATCAGAAATACCGCTTATTTGACATTTTTTAGTAAAAGTAAAATCTTTATATTATTCTTTATTGATTTTGAAATCAGCGACCTGCTATAAACATCTATCATGATACAACAATTTATAATTTTGTATTAAACTGTGGCTTAAAAGTGTTTGCAATGATAAAAATATCTAAACTAGCCGGTCCGTCTAGCCAGAACCTGGACTCTCGGGGCTCAGGACAGCCCAGGCGAACCCGCGAACCAACTCAAAGGCTCCTCAGGGCCTCCCGGGGTCAAGGGGTTACACCATGGCCGTAGAGCTCGCTGAGATCGTCATTCCCAATTTTCCAGGGGAACCGGCGACCTGGACATCCACAGAGCTTGGAAAAAGGATTAATCTATTTTTTCCTTAATGAATAATTCACAACAACTTCAGCCTCCTTGGGGGTGAAGATATAATGAATATTATTAATATATTTGTTCCTAGAGAACTAGGTTCTCGATTGATGTTAAAAAATCCTTCTCTGGGATAACACAAATGTATCCTGTAAATTTGAAAATAATCGGTAGGTTGGTTCTCGCGTGGTGCAATAACAAACAAGCGTTCCGAATAACCATAATCTGTTACATCGAGAGTGTACCTGACACTCAAAAGTTAGTTCAACCTACTAACAAATATCTCATTAGAATTTTGAGAATTGTATTACGTTTTTGCAGAGATAGTATGAGAGCACCCCATTGCGCCTCTCAAAACACCGTCTCAGGACATCCTGTTTGCTACCAGTTAATGGTAACAAACCGATCGGTCTAGCCTCCCACAAGGTGCTCTCATACCTCAACACTCTAGTCCAACATGCAGTCCTAACGGGAAGCCCATTATTGTTAAACAGAATTTTTTTAAATCTATTTAGTATTGCTTTATTTAAAATAAATTTAATTCTATTATTTTTGTAATATTATTCATTCAATTGATTCAAATTATGAAGTTTAATAAAAATATTTAGTTGTTGGCTGTTGTAAATTTGAGTCTACAAGTACAATCCTTAAGAAGTTATTTAATATTTATTTTCTGCAAAGTTTTACAACTGCATTTTCTTTCTTAACAAACCCTATAAAAACTAACAAATACAAAAAAATTCATACAAAGAAAAATAAATTTACTGCCTTGTAACCCACTGGGTTGTTCTAATGGTGACCCATCATCGCAAATCAGCTGATTTTGAAGTTGAGAGTTCTAAAGTTTAAATCCTAGTAAAGGGAGTTATTTTATACAGATTTGAATGCTAGATCATAGATACCAGAGTTCTTTGGTGCTTGGGTTTCAATTAACCACACATCTCAGGAATGGTCGATCTGAGACTGTACAAGACTACACTTCATTTACATTCATGCATATCATCCTCATTCAACCTCTGAAGTAATACATTACAGTTGTTCCACAGGCTAAACAGAAAAAAGAAAGAAAGGATACTGGTATACCTTGGTGTTTGGGGTTTAATTAACCATAAATTTCAGGAATTTTGGCCGAGTTTATGCAAAACTGTAATTTATTTACATGTTACACATCTTCATTTCATTGGACCATGGGGTTGCTTTACTATTCACAAGTTGAACAGATTGCAATTTACACATTATTAATAGAAATTTAAAAAAATATGGGGTAATATATTTAAATCATAACAGAAATAAATGAATGAGATGAATAAAAGATAAGTGAAATAAGTACAAAAATAGAAACAGTAGAAGTAATGTAATAAATAAATGTGAGTAGTATGCCATACATACATTACATTATGTAATGTATAAAGCTCAGAAAGATGCTGAGAGTATCAGGGATACTTTCAAAAACTGCATCAATAATAAAGGCTCCATTCCATGCAATACATTACATAAAGTATGGTAATTAATTGAGTTAGGAAATTAATTTTTGAGATGAATTATTTATTTCTATGATGTGTGTGTGCATTTTAAACCACTGGGTTAGATTGCTATCCAAATATAAATTGTGTCTCATACACATTACAGTAATAATTAATGTTTGCCAATTTTTTATGTATTATATTCTGTTAGTTTTAAGGTTACTAATAAACTACAACATTGATGTAATCATTGAATGAATTACAACTATAATTTACCTATTTTCCTAAACATTGTCTACGTTGCTGATTTACTCCTGAAGTTTCTTGGTCATACATAAAAGCAAGTGTATTGAAATACCAAAGAAAAAACTTTTATATGTCCTCTCCATTGACACAAGAATGAATAAACTTCATTTAAAGATTTTTTTCTAAGCTATGTTTTCATTTAACATTGGCTTTTGTGGCATTGGGATCTACATCTTGATAATGCTTAATGAAAACTATGTAGGCTTCATATTTTTTTCTTGATTTCTGTATTCTTCTGAATTTATTTAATATAAACGGATAACTGAGATGCAAGTCAATGAATTAATATGACCACTATTTTAAACCAAACATCTTGGAGAAAAAAATAATATGTGGAATATTTGAGGGCAAGGTTTTTGGTAAAAAACCTAGAGCTAGACTAAGAGCAACCATAATGTTAAAAAATAGATGGGCCTTGGTTCATATAATGGCTTAAAGAGAGATGTGGAAATGAGAGTGACTTATATTTTACAATAAACTGTAATTCAACTGATAAATTTTCTGGGCAGATGGATGTCTTTATTCAGCTGTTTTGCTATCTATAGGTAACATTTTGCTTGATTTATCTGGTTAGACAAAACTCAGGTAAAACATTATGTACATCTGGACATTAAAACTTTATTTGTCTCATCTACCTCATTAAAATATATGCATAAGCATATCTGAGTTTGTAATAAAAAATATATATGTATAATACAAATTAGCATAGTGAGCAATCTCATTTTGACATTATCAGAATATTTTATTTAATTACCTACTAAAGGAATTTCCAATTCTTTTTAAAGCAAATGATATTTTCAATAATACTTTCAGACAATACATTGAGAAAGGAGTCAATAATTAGTTTCGAATATCTTTGAAAAGAAAAAGTTTCATTATTTTGAAAAAGAGTTAATTTAAAATAATGTTTGCAACCCACATGTGTCTGTTTAGAGGCATTTTTCATTTAGCTGGATATTTTTGAAAAGTTTCATTCTTATAAATAGGATCTAGTCAGATTGACAGACAAATTTTACAAGTAATAATAATAATAATACACCTTACATAACTTCTAATGTGGCTGAAGCTATCAAAAGTCTTAGATCATAAATGGCAGATCATAATCCTTAATTTTCAAAGTAGTCGAGAATCTAAGACTGAAGGCAGTAGTTATAAATTTATTTGACTTAAAAGAATTAAAAGAACAAATTATTGTTTTGACGATTAATCCTCAGCTCATCACACATAACATTAAATGAAGAAATACAGAATTACACAGGTCAACCTTTAATTACTCTCAATGATATTGTCCATTTTGAACACAGCACTGATCTTAAATGTCTTTTAAACATCAGGAAATGTTCCTTGGTACCAACATTCATTTAATAGAGTTCAGTATTGTAGATGAAAAAAAATATATAAACTTCTTTCTTTTTTTATATATTGTGGTACTATTAATCACATAGAGAAATTTTGTTTTACTGATAATTCTACCTACAAACAGAACAAAGAACTAAGACAGACAAATGGAATGGAATGCAAGAATATCAGAGGGTGCAATACCCTCCTACCTAATGCAGTATGCAGACTTAACATCCTTTGTTGCTCGTCTTTCTAATGAACTGACGAGTAATAAATAGAACACTGACTGGTATTTGTGGTTTATGTGAATTTTGGGACTGCGTTCTGATCCAAAAGAGTTTTCAGTGACACGATCCCGACAGAATGATTTGTTTATAAGCTTATCTTCCATGACATTCTCCCTTTTGTCCAGAGTGGGCAGAAAGCCTTGTAGTTAGGGAATACCTTCCCATATGGGATGGGTGCCAGAGGCAATTTTAGGGCCACGTTCTATGTGGCATTCTATTGCAAGTAGTTTACAGTCAAGTGTGGGTTGGTTGGCTGGTCTAGGATGATACATGCTAGTCTTAGTCCAGTCAGTGATATTGGGTAAGGAAGGGGATAGGGATAATGGAAGTGATTTTCTGGAGTGATCTTATAGTATCTGTCTTTCTTCTCTTCTTTTTAACCTTTCAAAATACACTAGTTCTGAAAAGAACTAAGTGGGTGAGAGAACAGGCTTTTACATTCTTCTTCTTTTTCTTTCTTTTTTAGGAGGAAAAGAATGGATTATGGAAAGTTATGATACAAGTGGTTTTTGGTGCAGGTGGTAATACGTGGCCTAATGCTGATATGTTAATAATTAATATGATATATGTTAATTTATTAATAATTCAAATATATAAGCGTGACACATCTCACTAACAACCTTGCTTAAGAGCCTGTGTTTATGTGTTTATTATACAGAATGTTATGGGATGTCTGTGTAATAGGTAAATGACAATTTTGAAAAAAAATGTTCCAGCATTTAAAAGTGTTTGTGGTCCGAATGAATAGCGGCCTTCAAAAGAGGAGCTGCAGATTGGGTAAAAGTTTGGGTTGGAATGATTGTAACCTGTTGTGGTATCTGAAACAGAAACACAACAGGTAGAATAATACAGAGGAAGATAGAGGATTCTGCTTCCTTCTTCCTCCATGGTCTGCTTAATGAAACTTCTCTGGTTGATTTTTTGACCTCTGGAACAAAACTAAAGTAAAAAATAAAATAAGTATTTCATAATTATTTTAGTTTTGTGTTGTAATATATTATACTATATTACCTCAAGGAGGTTCATCCAGGATTGCATGTGAACATTTCTTGACATCATGGGGCTATGGATTTTTCCAACAGAGATCTCATGTGTGTTGAAACTACAAAGCAACCACTATCTCAAAGAATTTCATTGTTTGCTCAATGTGCAGACTTTGCAGAATGTCTTTATCCTGGCATCACTGCGAAATGCAGTGTTCCTGATGAACCATAGGGCTTTGAAGATTGTCTGCAGGGCAATATTGTGGATCGCTTCCATCTTCTTTTGGAGTGCTGCACTCGCTAGTTCACCCCAGGTGAAGGACGTAGACCAGGATGGACAGAATGTATTACCTGAAAAGAAAAATTTTAATATAATTTAGCATGAGACTACATTAATTCAGTAGAGGAAAGAAGGTAGCCCAAGCACTTCTAGCCCTACTCCTAACAAGGAGTCTTACTCTTTAAGACTTGGGGGTTGGTGGTCCCATGGCTCTAGCCTTGGCAGTTTTTCTTTCCACTACACACCAAGCTGCTGAAACTTTTAAACCATACACATACACTACACCAGGAACACTATGCAATTTACAACATATGCCCTGACACTGCAACACAATATCTTATACTTACACTCAGTGGTGTTGCAACATCTTATGAAATGCAACCATAACCCAAGGTGGAAACTATCGTGCTGATGGGTGAATGACTCTACACAGTGAATCTCAAACATAATCCTCTCTGGACCAGGGTGAACCCAGTTGTATAAAACTTTAGCTCCAGTACGTGCATGCTCTGCTGAAGTAGTTCGTTATATTGCCGGTACTCGTGGGAACCTATATTCCTTCAGTGGTTATTGGTCCACTTGAAAAAACCAACAAACCCAGAAGTTATAAGAGACTTTGACCAACTTTGTCAATCGAAGATTTAACTAGTGGTGAGGAAACAAGAAACATTATAGAGGGGGTGAAGTTTTCCTTGCAAGGTTTCTTGTGGTGGGTTGTAGTGAGGAAGGTAAATCATTTGGTAAAATTTCTCCCTTCCTGATAAATGAGTGTATCGTAACAGTATGTGGTTCTCCAAAATCTGTTAAAAAACTGAAGTGGTGGTCTGCCATTTCTTAGCTGTTTTTCAGTGTTCATTGCTTCATTGTCCACTTCAATAAGTGAACAATGAAGAACAGTGTCAGAAACTGAGAACAAACTCTTCTCATTGACCTTGATCCACCAATTCTCCAGCCTGTCCAGCTATCCCTGCAGAATCCTGCCCGTGAAATTGGCACCAGACAATGTATAGAAGAAACGCAGTATCATCAATATAAAGGCTGGCTTTCACCCTATCTAATGCAGGTATGTACTGAAAGCAAGTGAGATAGAACTGCTCTGTAGTACCCCAGTGGTGGTAGGTCAGTCTGAAGATACTGAATCCCTCACTGCCACATGGAATTTTCTTCCCATCAGGTACTCACAGTAGCAGCTTTACCAGCCCAGCTAGCAGGGGGAGCGTACGAGTTTGTGTATCAAGCTCTCATGCCACATTCAGAAAGATGGCCACAGTGACCCTCCTTCGGTTGAAGCCAGTGGCTACACTGTCCATGATATGTACCAGCTAGTGTGTAGTCGAGTGGTCTAGCCAAAGATCAAACTGTTGATTCCTGGCTCCAGATATCGCGTCAGACGTTGCAACAGAATTTTCTCGAATATCTTCTACAATACCAAAAGCAGGTAGATCGGCCTTTAGTTTTGAGGAAAAGTGGGTTTTCTGACTTCAGAAAACACATGACTCTCACCAGTCTTCCAGCTGGATAGAAGTCTTCCAGTTAATAGAAGTAAAGATGACTGCTAGTCCTTTAATCACATACCATGGGATGTTTGCAGGACTCTGGCCTTAATGCCATCCTGCTCGGTAGCTTTGTCTGAGTGTGTGACCCTAATGGACGAGTGACCTCATCCTCACACAACGATTAACCTAATGTATAGATAGAATAGAACCCGTAGGCTAGGAGTCTGTCTGGGTTCTTACTTCACCAAGATAAGTGTTTAAAAATCGAGTCCTGGTTAGATGAGATGTTCGCTGTTTGGATGGAGTGGATATGTGGAGTACTCTGTGATGGAGCTGTTGTGTGGGAGGGTGTAGGCATTGACCTCACTCAAGAAACAGACAAGAGCAGAGAGAGATAGAGTATGTTTTCATTAGAGGCTTATTAAATTTGTGAATCTGTTTCTTGATTTTTAAGTAAATCAAGAGGACTTTGAGTAAATTGAATTGTAGGACAAAATTGTGTTGTTGCGATCAACACTTGTTTTATTGGTATGAGAATAGTGTTTTGGTGTTTAAATATTCAATCAAGTAATGATCTAAGTGCAAAATTTAATTGAAGTTAGATATAGGAAGAGTTTTTGTGTGAAACCTTTGATGCTAGGGATGGATTTACGCTTTCACGAATAGGTTAATTTGATAGTTAAGGGTTGTAAGCTATGGTAGGTGGTCTTGGTTGGAAGAAGCCATACAAAAGTGATATTAAGTTGTGTAAATACACTGATGGAATGTCTGCCGAGGCATTTGCATCGGTGGCATCCTGACAGAGGCCAAATTGATGACTGTGATGTGTTTTCAGGTTTAGAGGGTCTAAAAGACGACCTCCGGGAAAGCCCGTAAGACTTTTGTGGTGAGTGGGATCGTCTCAAGGTCGTATCTTCCCCTACGGAGGTCAGGATGAGGGGCTATCGCTCTAGCAATTTGACGTCTTTCGCCAAGAAGTCTTTGATCCCCTCTACACAGGCGTCATCGTAAAACCATGGTTCGGGGTAAACTGTCATCCAGAATATCCGCGAAGGTTTCAATCTTGTCATAGTCCATGTTGACTAACCCTCTTTGCAGAGGGTATTTCGAGATCTTGGGTTCTTTCAGCTTCTCGCTGAGGCGTAGATTGACCCCATGTCCTCTGAGGCAGATTCAAACAAATCCTGACATGCTTCCTCATTGTGAATCTCAAACATTCGTTTCTGATACCTGGTAGTCTGCGCGTTAAGCTAGCGTTTAACGGCAGGATCCAGGGTGATACGATATCTTGTTGGTAGCCTTCTCATCTTGGCTATTGCCTCAAATATACGCGGAGGAAACTTGTCCCTACGGTGGCCTAGCGGGCTTTTCGGGTATTAGTACTCAGATATCAGTCGCCCTGATATCCGTAATGACTGCATCAGTCTCGGTGTCAATCTCAGCCTAGCTTAGCGGATCTAGGTGTGCCCGGAGTAGGTCCGCTGGACCTGCTTTCGAAAATTTCTTTCAGTTGACCACCTCCAGGGGTGGCTGGGAATTTCCCCTGATCTGGTCAGATGTTTCATGCTGCCCAGCACATTTCATGCACTCAAACGCTTACGATCAATAATCGCTTTACTGCTCAAAACTCTGGCAGAGGTGACATTGAGGCGGTCCTCCTCGTGTCACATATTCTGACATCTTTACTTTGCAGCAAAACAAGGTATCAATATCATGGACTTGTACATTCGGGATCCGCTTTAGTGCTATTAGGTGTTTGGCGTTCCCTTTCCGTTCCTAGTCGTTGGCTTTCTGACGTAGGAGATCTCCAGCCCCAACTCAGTAAAAGCGTTTAATAGGGTTCATAGAAAGCGTTTAAAATGGACATATATATATATATTGAACAAATCAGCCTTCGTATCTACAGCAAATTTACATTTTGCATACTTATAAATATTCTTAAAACGTATCCTTAGTGTACAATAGCAGTTTTATTGACAGGAAATTCATGTACAGAATGATTCATAGAAACTGTCATTTTAATCTGGGACGGCACGACTGTGTTCTATCAGCACAAGCAATTAAAACATGGATATCTAATTTTGAGGAAACTGGTTCGGCAATGAAAAAGAAACCTCCAGGCCGTGAGCGAACCGTCCGTACACCACAGAATGTTCAAGCTTTACAAGATGTCACACGAAGTCCACATCGGTCAATCCGTCGTCTCTCAGCATCTTTACAATTGCATAGTTCAAGTGTTCGAAGAATGTTAGTGAAGGACTTGGCAATACCATCCATACAAGTTGCAGATCGTCCAGGAACTGAAATCGAACGATGCAGTTGTGCGAGCACAATTCTGTAATGTAATGCTTCAGAAGATAAATGATAACGAAGAGTTTGTTCACGAACTATGGATGTCAGACGAAGCGCATTTCCACCTCAGTGGATTTGTTAACAAGCAAAATTTCAGATACTGGGCACAAGAAAATCCTACGCAGCTACACCAGCGTCCGTTGCACAGCCAGAAAGTGACCGTGTGGTGTGCTATGTCATCTTACGGTGTTATAGGCCCTTATTTTTTTGAGGATGACAACGGTCTTGCGATTACAGTGACGTCGGCTCGTTACGTAGCCGTGCTTGAAACCTTTGTTGTGGAACAACAAAAGAGATTTCCACCGATTCTTAACACAGCCTGGTTTCAACAAGACGGAGCAACTTCACATACCGCACGAATATCGATGGCAGCTGTACGCCGATTGTTTGGACAACGTGTCATTTCATGAAATGGTGACATGCGATGGCCTCCCAGATCGCCTGATCTCTCAGCTTGCGATTACTTTTTGTGGGGTCACCTTAAAAGCAAAGTGTTCCACAGTAGACCTGCTACAACGGAAGAACTGAAGGCAAAGATCCGAGAAGCAATTGCAGAAATTCCAGTTGAGATGTTACGTCAAACCATGACAAATTTAACGAAGAGACTTCGTGAGTGTTTACGTAGAAGAGGAGGTCACCTGGAAGACGTCATCTTTAAAAAAATAAACTAAAATGTATGTGTCATAAAATGGCAACATTTGTACAATTACATGAAATAAAATTCATTTTCTAAAAAAAAATTTCATTAACGTTATTTAATTTTTTTTAAATTTCCCGTTTCTTTGAATCATTCTGTACATCAGTTTATTAAATAATGTTAGAATAATACACAGCAACGTTAAAATAGTAGAGGCAGTACAGGAAGTTTTCTTGCATTATAATTTCCGGTACTAAAGTAACGAGTTGCGCTAAACAGTCTTGTTGTTATAGTTTGTGTTTACTGTAGGTTATATTTTCCTTGTTTATTAATTCTCGAATAGTACATCCTTGCAGTTAGTTTATAAAGCGACATTTCTGTAGTTTATTTTTGTTAAAGTGCCTTTTTCAAAGATGATTCTTGTCTGCGTTATGTGGATTTTTTATTTGTAGTTAGTATACGACTGTTTATTTACTTTTGTGTTAGGTCAGTGCTTTTTGGTATTCCATTTTAAATTATTTCATATTTTTAATATCTTTATTTGTCTTGGTCTTGATATTTGACTAAGTTGTTATTTGAAAATGAGGCTTAACGTGGAATTTTTTGATTTTTTTTCTTCAGTAATAAATCTAGGTGAATAATGTTAGATCGTAACTAAGTTGATAGTTCTGTAACATCGTCATTGTAGACTTATAATGGAAAACTTAATTTCATTAACATTTATACAAACAATTTGTGTAAAAATAAACAAGCATAGATAAAAATAACAATTTACTTGGTAGAGATGTTATAAACTTTGTTATAATAATGCCAATTAGGGCCTCCAATTAATTTATCAACATAAATAATGTATGTTTTTTAACTAAAACTTTTTAGTTACAGCATTTTCAATTTTTATGAATTGTAGTTTTCTTTTTTCATTTGTTTGTTTCTTTGCTAATAAATTACTTTCTTTTGTAAAAAGGTAAAATAATCTCTATACTTGCAATTTTAAAGCTTGGTTGGCGAAACGAAAACTTATTTTGAAAGCAGCATTAATAAAAAAAGCTATTCATTAATAAAAACCACTTTGTTGCTAATTTTTTAAAGTTAAAAAGATTTGAAAATTTTACCACAGTATTGTAAAAATAGTGTAGTTTATTGGCCATGGATAACCTGGGCATTCATATTTAAGTTAATGTAACAATTACTGATCTGTATTAAAGCTGGTCTTTTGGAATTCAACGATCAGTCTTTTCTTTAGCTTTTCTTGCTGACTTATGGAACAAGGAAAATTTCTGTTTATTTACTGTTATTTATTTTTGAACACTAGTGATGTTCAGGGTAGGTTTTAAAATATTCTGTGAACAATTACTAAAAACTGACTGAAAACTAATAATTTATAAAATTGGAATATTTATATTTTTCAAGAAATGAAGTTAGGTTTCATACACATGTTACATATATTACGGGGAAAAATGATAATAACATTTATGATCAATTAAACTTCAACCATCCTACAGCCCTATTAAGCATAGCAGTCGAAAATAGTAAGAGGTAAAATATATTAATTAATTTTTTATTACAAATTGTATGCCTTAACATTAGTGTTCATTTTGCACGGGTTTACATTTTTTTTTGTTCTTGTGGTTCATGAATAAATTGCAATTAAAATTATAATTTTCAATGAACTTTATGAAATAAATAATTACATTTTAATTATTAATTTATGAGTCCTAAGGCCTGTCCCCTTAGACGCACATCTTTTCAATTTTCTTTTATTTTCACATAAATTTTGAGTTCCTGAAAGCATCTGCTTTCATGTAGTACATCTATAATTTTTTTTCTTTTCTGCCTTGCCCTCAACTGATGCAGAATTATTAACATTTTTCCTTTTACTGATCCCTGTCCTGCTGGTTAGCTCATATTTTGAATTGTTATACCTAAGGTTTTATTTTCATTTATTCTTTCAGGTTACAGACTCATTTTTAACCCTGTTTGTTTAATTTCACCATCGCTTTCCTTTTTATGTGTTTTTTGTAGTAACTTGGCTAATTTGATGTTATTGTATTTTCTCTTCCTTTCTTTCGTGTGCTGATATTTTAACTTCAATATATTATTTACAATATTTTGTATTGTTGATTACCTTTTTGCATTCCAACCTTTCTTTTCCTATACGGTTTTGCATTCTTAGTGTATCTGTATTTCCAAATTAATTAAACTTGGATGTCTTAAAAACATACGGCCAACCGACCTAGTTGCCTTTTTCTTCTTTTCCACTTTCTTTCTTTTTCATCTGAAAATCTTTTCATTTATCATTTTATTAGTCCATCTAATTTTAGGGGTAAAGCTCTTCCAACTACCATCTGTGCGTACAGATGATAGTGCCAGGCTCTCACCAGCTAAAACCCTTTTCCTTTAGAACAGCATTCCCTGATACCCAACTTTTGGCATTACTCAGGGGCATGCTGCATTCACCATGAGATTTCAGACTAGCTCAGGGAATCCTAGACTCCTACACACCTTAACAATAGCTGACTACTCCTGAGGGTACCGGTTTTTTTTCTAATGACTCAAAGAAATACCCTTTACATACCCCTTGCAAGCGGGGGAATGTTGAATTTGCACAGGATCGGCTAGGTGTTGTTAAGTGCCTATGTGAGCCCACACCCTACCAACTAAAACCTAAAACTCCTATCTCACCGACCCTCCCCACTCACGAAGAGCATTATGTCTGGTAAAGGGGTAGACGTCAAGACACCAAAATGCGGAGTTCCCACTGCCTCATTGTGCAGATGTGACCCCCATGTGGTCAGGGGTCCCCCAAGCGCTCAGCTGCTGGTCTACCTGGCCCGGCACCCTTCGACATCTCATTTCCTGGCAGGACTCTTCATAAATGTGTAGCTTATTCATTACTTTCTTGACAAACTTCTCAACTGCTTTCCATTCTTTAACTCCTTTTAGCATTACACTTTGTGTGTCCTCTGGATGGAACATGTCTTCCAAGCCTAACATATTTAACATCTCCCTGCATTCTTCATCAAAGCGCAGGCAAGAGAAATGCACATGGGTAGGAGTCTCTTCCTCAGCGTAGTCAGGGCAGTGATCCGTGTGGTTCAGGCTGTATTAAACAGATATGTCCTGAAATCGCCATGACCCGCCAGGAACTGTGTTAAGCTGTATCTCGGCGAGCCATGAGTCCTATACAAACTCCCGATGTTGCTTATAAGGCGATGGGTCCACTGACCTTTAGTGGCTTGATCCCACCATTTCTGCCAAATAACCATTAATTCTTTTGTTATCTGGGATGTTATACCCTTTTTGTCTCTTAATAGCAGGGGCCTCTACTCCCAGAGCCTCTTCTGCAAAATAACCAAATCTATTGACATTGCATCTGCCAGGACTTTAGCTGCCTTCTTAGAGACTGTTCTACATCCTCCTATGATTCACAGACAACATTTTGTTTAAACATTAAGTTTATGAACTGACTCTAGTCTTCCATGATATTTTGCAAATCTCATTACATCAACCCAAAGCTGCATCCCATACAGCATTGTAGTATATGTCACTCTCGCCAATAATCTCCTCCAATGTATAGTTGGTTCACCAGTATTAAGTAGGTGGGCAGCTATAAATTTTGCAGTCCTCTTGGCTTTATTAGCTGCCTCTACTGCATCTGTCCTAAATCTTAACCTGGTATCTATTCATATGTCGAGATGCTTTATTGCTGGCCTTGATACTATTCTCCTACCTTCTAATGTTACTTTGAGGATTGGTCTCTTTTTAGCCGCAGAGATCGCTACCACCTCTTATCTGGAGCTAGTATAAGTCGTCCCACCCTTGCCATCCAATCTTTTATTATCGTATGTGCTTCTCCTATTTTGTCGATGACTACTCTCTTTGTATTTGCCTTGACGACCAAGGCAAGGTTGTTGGCATAACCAAACATAGTTATGTACTGCAGAATAGCAACTTGAAAAACACCATCGTAACTCAGGTTCCAAAGAGTCAGTCCATGCACTGACTCCTATGAAGGCACTCTATGAAGGTTCTGCAGAATTGTTTCTCCTGATACCCAACATTCAAGCCTGCGCCCCAATAAGTAGGAACGAACCATTCCTCACAATTGCAAAGGCACTTCATGTTCCCCTAAGGCCTGCATTATTATGATGACATGAGAAATGCATTTCTCACGTCTAGAGTGACAAGGGCAGAAATTTCTCGCCATTCCCCTCTTGCAGCTGTACCAGCCACCCCGCACACTGCCGCCACAGCATCAAGAGCAGACCTTCCCTTGCGAAAGCCATACTGACTAGCAGAGAGTTCACCTCCCTCCTCAACTGCCTGAAGTATTCTGTTCTGGAGCATACGTTCTTGTATCTTGCCCAGCACAAATACCATTGCCAGCGGCCAGTAAGAAGAAGGGAGTGCTGGATCTCTCCCTGGTTTTGCAACAAACACCAGCCGCTGATACTTCCATATCTCAGGGAATATGTTTTCTGAGGGTAATACTGTCTGAGGTGGTAACACCCCCTGAGGATATCTGGCCTCCTATTGTCTAGGCTATCCCTTCATACTTCTACTCAATAGCGGTTACTTTTCCACCCTTAGACCTTAGACCCTTGTACTTCTTACATCTTTACTTGTGGGACTGCTCTGAGCTGATTAGCCCAAAACCTCTATCTTATCTCGCTGTGTAACATAAATCTAAACACTGCCTCAAGGCTAGCTTATTCCTTGCCATTTGGTCTATCTGCTAGCAATCTCAGACATTATGTCTTGACTTTGTCTTTATCTCCACAGTACTTACAATCAGCCAAGAGCTTCCTTTTCCTATCAAACAGGTAACTATTGAATGCCCCATGCCCTGTAAGCCACTGGGTAAAAAGCCCACCTTTCTGCGACTTCATCCTACCCACCACCTAATGTCTGGAATGAGCGAGTACATCGATTGCCATGAATAGCTCACCGCTTCCTAAGCAAGATCTCCCTTGCCTCACTCCTCCCTTCACTCTTTTCTGAGCTTTTCATGAAAAAGTCAGAAAATTTATCGCCGGATACCTGCTGACCAACACAGCTTCTAAAGAGACCTTGCAGTATGCCCTGACCACCCGAAGTGTTACCCTTCTCTGTATGCTATCTAATTTCTGCCTACAAAACTATTACATTTCCATTTCCCACTTTTAGACTGGTGCAGCACACATCATAACTGAAGAAACAACAGATGCAATTAACTTCCTCTTTGAAGTTCTAGGACCAACCACATCAAGCTTTTATGTCTAAAGCCGTTCTTTCTGTTTTCTTAACGGTTTTGTCCACATGCGTTATGAGTTTCCTGTTCCTATCTGGTCATACTCCAAGGTATGTCCCTTTACAGGATGGCTGGATCTCCAGGTTTGCAACCTTAATACTGAACCGCGGTATCCTACCTGTCATCTGGTTTACTACTGTTTTTCCACAGCCAACTGCCTCTGGGGAGTTGGCCTCTTAGGGAGATGCACTCCCTAACAATCTCAACAGATGCATTCTCCTTTGACACTACCTTCTTCGTACTTCTTGCTGTCTCAACCAGGGCTAAGTTATCTGCAAAAGCAATAGGCTGTACTTCCTCCAACCAATTGAGAATCAGCACTCTGACATATTTAGTTTGTCTGGCATTTCTCTCCCCACCACCACACCATTTGGTTGCCTTAAGCATAAGACCGAATGTCTGTACCGCAAATTGCTACTGTGCCTCAAAACAGTTTAGGGACCAATATCCTAATTAGCTCCTAGAGTTAACCTAACTGCGTGAGTGGAATAAGCATGGTGCCCTTCACCATTCGCTTGCGTGTCCCACCGCTCACTTGTCATATATTAATAAAATGGATAGGCGCACCCCATTTACATACTAAAATAAAAGACTTGTCAATAAAATAAAATTTATTTTGTCAAGGACAGCAATCGCTGCCATGTCTAGGTCGCTGAATGCCAACAAATTCCTGTGCACCATATAATAGTGCTTGAAGCTATATTTGACCAATGGCCAGCCATTTCTTGAAGGTAGCTTCCTACAGCAAGTGGTAGGAGTCATATCCCTTACTGAAGCTGGTTGAGCAAAGCTATGGTATGAAGGAACTCCCACTTGGTTCAACAATGCGGCTCATGCCACATTGACTCGCCGCTTTTCCCCATAACCTTTAAGTTTCAGGGTGGCTTGAGTTCTGCCCCCCCCCGCCAAAGAGCTGGCCAGTTGAACATCATGTCTTTATTTGACTGGACCTCCCTGCAGATGCACAAATCATCAACTGCCAGGCGGAACCAAAACAAATATTGGTTCAGATTTAGAACTGGTGCATTGTGATCACTGTTCTGCTCCAGTACATGCCCAGCTTAAAACCGCATCCCAAATACCTTGACCTCCCTACCTCTTCGCAATTTCCACATGGCCGCCCGAACTTTTACCACTAAATCGATTGGGAGAATCTTTCCCAATATGGTGGTAACCTTGTAGAAGGTGTTTTAAACACACCAGTGCATATGATTAAGGCTCTGTGCTAGGCACTCTTAAATTTTGAATAAGTGCTCCATTTCTTTCCAACCTATGCACCCAAACGGACACAGCATAAGAGGTCATACTTTCGAATACACCTTGGTACACCATGTACAAATGACGGCTTGACAGGCAGTAATCCTTTCGAGCAGTCCTCCTAAGCTTGTGCATCACAGAGACGGCATCCTCTCCTACGTGCCTAATGTGGTTACTAAACAGCAACTTCTCATCAAATAAAACACCTAGGTACTTATGAACTCTAACTTGGCTGATTACACAGCCTTAATATGGGTTGTATACTGTGAGATAATTTATCTTCACCATTGAGTTGCATATTAATATGCAACTATTTCTAGTTGGCCATAGAAATCTTTAAATTTTGCATGTTCATCCACCCCTCTGTGGCTGACAAAGCCGCCTGTGGTCATGAATTAATAGGACACAGTCATCGGCGAAAGCCTGGGCCGTGTCCCCTTCTGGGAATGTCAATCCCAGAAATCCATCAAATACCAGGTTCTACAGCAAGGGATCAAGAATGGAACCCTGCAGACTTCCTCTGGTGACAGATTTTGTCACAACTAGGTGTGGATCTGTAAGCAGAGCCATATGGGTAGAAAAATAGTCATGTACCATGTCCTGCAGGGTTACAGATACATTGCAGGTTTCCAACTCGTAGAGGACAGAACTCCAACACAAGAAAGGAAATGCTGCCTCTATTTCAATAGAAATTGCCAAAACATATTTACTGTCGACACTTTCCCCCACCTCGGCAAGAGCATTTAATATGCAATTCTCAGAACCAACCTCTTTCATGAAGCCATATTGGCCTTGATTTAGAAAGCTGTTTGTATCGATGTTTTCCCAGAGCCGTTCCACAACCAGCCTTTCAAGCAACTTGATGATTACCAGCCAGAGTCTGATAGGTCAATAACTGCTAACCTCACTTGTATCCTTTGGTGATTTTAAGAGCACCTTCACCAAAGCCACCTTTCAACCAGTTGGAAAGCAACTCCAGCTAAGGCACTTCGAGAACAGCCTGCCAAGTGGCTTTCTTATGACTGGCAGTAGATGATAAAATACATCCAGGTCAAGTCGGTCATCCCTGGTGCCTTTCTCAATGCCATTTAAGAAACCATTCAGTCTATTTATGGGTTCCCTAGCCTGTATGCCAGGGAATGGTGTCTCAACAACCTGACGCTGACTTCTGCTTCACCCTCTGGAGCATCTGGAAGCAGAGTATCCAGGAACACCTGGTATGTCGCCACAGATGTTAACGTGTGGTCCCAACCAACAAACCCGCATCGAACACTGGACAGCATGTGCAATGGCTTTGGCTGGTAACATGACTTAGCAAGCTGCCAGGAGTTGCATTGCAACTCACACATAGAGTCTTGCCAAAATTTGAGTTTGGCAGCACTTCGGCATATGCCACAAATTCCAAAGTATGGGTCCCAAAACTGAATCTTTGTGAAACAACATGGTCTATCGCAGCAACAGCCACCTCCTCACTGTCTGCAGTTGCAAAATGTTGCCTCTCTTCAAAATATTACTGCTGCAATCTTATCAAGTAAGGACTAACTCTCTTCTCCCTAAATCCAAACTGCCGATCTGAGAGTCCACCATTATACTTGATTTCCCATTTCAATCTTCTTGGTAGCATTATCTCTAGTACTTTCCCAAGAGTCCAAGAGTATTAATAAAGTAAATCGGCCTCTAACCTGAGGGATCATTCTCCCATCTTCCTGCTGTTTTTGCTAATACTAACCAAGCACACTTCCGTTATTCTGGAATCCATCCCTTTAACAAAACACTGTTCATTATATCCACTACCATCACAAGCATAGCTTCAACGACCGCCCTGACCACCTTCACTGGTATGCTCTGAGCTCTTATCTGGCCTCAACCTTACTGTTGTGTATAGCAGCTCCTCTATTGTAAATGGAGGTGTATTGTCTGCAACTATTTCTCCAGGTAACATTATTATACGGAAAGAGAACCTCAATCATGTCAGTCAATTGTCTCTGTGTAAGTACAGGTAATGATCTTCCAAATCTTCCCATCACTGTCTTGTACCCAGTCCCCCACAGATTCATTTTAGCAGTTCACAAACCTCTCTCCACTTCCCATTTTTCAAGTTAAGGATTGCCGCCTTTAACAATTTGTCCACAACTGAGAGTGCTCTTCCATCGAGAAACTACTTCTTGGTCATTGACATCTTTGAAGAGCTTTTCTTGCCCTCTTACAGCCACTTCTGAGATCATAAATCTCTCTTGACTACCAGTGTACCAGCCTCTTTCTTCCATTGCCGTCGTTCCAATCCAGCATTTCCTCACATATTTTGTATCACCTGTGAAAGAATATCACGTCCTACTTCCCTGTTTATTTTCATTGTTTTTCTGAAAGCGTCTTTAAATTCCCTAAGACAGCTTCTTTGAAACTCTAGGTGTTGAGAACCACCTACTGCCTGACTTGCATATCAGCAACCACAACCTAAATGAATCTTTTGTCACTAAGCATCTCTTTATCCATTATATTCTAACTAGAAATTCTCTTGACCATATCTTCTGTGATGAAGGTAAGAGCCACTACTGAACCGTTCTGTCTGCTCTCAAACGTTACAGCATCCCCACTAAGCAGATTAACTACATACAGATGCCGCTGCCTGTGCCAAGGTTAGTCCCTTCCTCTCGTGTCAGTAATCTGGCCTCCCTACTCTGAGCATTTTGCATTAAAATCCCCTGCAATCAAAACATTTCTTCTTTTCTTTCTAACTGCATCACCTAATCCGTTATATAAATGAATTCCTCCAAGGGAGTATCGAGTGAGATGTAAGAACACTGTTTTAGCCTCTACCTCCACCCAAACGTATCCAATGCCATCTCGAAAATTATTTATGGCAAAGTGGTTAGAGTACCTTCACCAAAGCCACTTTCCAACAAGTCGGAAAGCAACTCCAGCTAAGGCACCTTGAGAACAGCCTGCCAAGCGGCTTTCTTATGACAGGCAACAGATGATAAAATATCATCTATCCATGTTAAAATATCCAGGTCAAGTTGGTTATCCCCGGTGCCTTTCTCAGTGCCATTCAAGAAACCAGCCATCACAGTTCCTATAGCCAATCCCAGTTACTATCAGTTGTCCATCCTATCTACCAGCTTACGGTTTGGTTAGCTCACCATTAGGTAAAGTCTCCTCCGATTTACTGAATCTGTATTTGTCAGAATCTTTCATTCTTGTTAAGTTCATTAAATAATTAAGCGATCAAATTACATTTCCAACCATAAGAAAAAAGAAATAATACCTTTGGCATTAAAAGTATCAGAATTAAAATTATTGTAGATAAAGACATGTACCTCCTTTTGGTTTACCATTTTAAATTTTCAACTTTGTGGTGCTCTAACAAAGATTAATGTGCTACTGAAAACAAAGTGAGATGCATTGCTCGAGCGATGCATCAAACTTGAAAGACAGTTTGCATTATTTGTTTGAATTAATAGAAAGAGATAAAAGAATATAGTTTGTATATGCAGTAAATACTATAACAATGACTGTAGGGCCACTACAAGAGTCGCAGTTAATCTTTAACATATGGCTTAGAAATCAATTTTGATATCTGCTGTTTGTGCCAGGTACTTTACATGGATCACAGCTATAAGACAGAACAGGAGAGAGAGATTGTAAAGCAACAGTTTAATGAATTGTATCCTTTCTGTGGTAATAATTCTTACAATATTCTTGTTAAAATTTAAGACAAAAATACAAGTTGTTTTGTGTTGCAGTGAAATTTTGAAAATTAATGCAAAATTAACCACAGCAGTTTAGTTGATCAATTGAAGACCATAAACAGATGTATGAAAACTGCTATAGCTATCCTCTAGTCTTAGCTTGAGAAATAATACAGGAAAATAGATATTGAATTAGGAAAATAATTTTGGAATCTGTGATTTTATTGAGTATCATAATGATTCACCTGTTAATATTTTTTTAGAAATATAAAGAACCATCTCTCTCTCTCTCTCTATATATATATATATATATATGTAGTTATATATTTTACTGTATTTTTTGCAGTTTTAAAAGGTAATCGGTAAACTTCCTTGTTGTTAGGTTATGTAAGCTTTATTACTTATTAGACATTTTTTGATTTGTATGTAACAAGATAAATGTAGAGTCATTGATGTTTACTATATACTTTAGGTCAATTTATTCATTAAAGTCATCATTTGACAAGGATTAATTTTGAAAATTTTTGAAAGTTTTGTAATTTATGTTCGATTAACTATATTTTGGGTAATATGTCAGTTGTAGTGGATTTTTTTTATGTCTTAAAAATATGTTGTCCATTTTGTTTACTGAATAGCAAGGTCTATGAAATCGAATGGTTTGTTGTGTTAATAAAGTTGATTTTTATGTAGGAATATAATGCCTTTAACTTAGTGATATTAGTAAACGATTGATCAGAACCCAAAATACGTTATATAGTTAACATCAGTATAAGATAAATTATAAATATAAAAACAAATTGTAAGATAAAAAATAAATATTTTTAAAGTCTGTATTAACTATTCAAATACAAACATGTAAAATAATGTATCTTATCAAAGATAATGTTAAAAGGGCAGAAATGCCTAATTTTAAGAATTGAAAAATAAAATAAAAGCTGAACAAGCATACTCCCGAGTAAGTAGCATTGCCAGTTATTTTATACATTATACTTATCTCTATCAAATTGTCCCTTTATCTTTCACTTTTTAAAATCTCTAAATACTTTTTTCCTCTAATGTATGTATTTTATTTTTGTAGGTCGGGGTCGGTTGAAGTTTATTATTCCTCCAAAAACTGAATTGCTGGTAATCCTGAAAAAATGACATTGAAGGATTTGCAAGATGCTATTAGTAAGAATGAAATTGAGGTTGCTGCAAAGTTGATGAGATCTGCTGACACATTAATTACCGATTATTCAAAACTAATAAGTACATTATCTTTTGTTAAATCAAAGGAAATGATGGCTGAACTGTTACAATATATTCCTACTAGTATGATAAATTATTATTGTCCTGGTGAAATTTCAATACTGAATAGCACTATAGCATATTGTATGGATTTAGTGAAGCAGTTTATATTGAAAGGTGCAGATATAAATTTTCTAGATGGGATAGGTAACACGCCATTGTCTTTAGCCGTTGGCACCGGTAAAGATGTCAAATTTATCGAGGAGCTTATTAAGTTAGGTGCAGATGTTAATAAAACAATACGTGATCGATTAACACCTTTACATTGTGCATCTCAGGATAAAGATGTTGTCGCATTGTTGATTAAGCATGGTGCCGATATAAATGCTAAAGATGTTCACGGTCGGACAATTTTGTTATCGGCATTACAATTTAAAAGAAAGGACGAATTTATTTTGGAACTTATTAACTTAGGTGCCGATATTAAAGTTGTAGATATAGATGGAAATACAGTTGTTCATTATGTTCAAAGCGCCAACCTAATTCATAAATTTGTTTCTATGGGAATTCCTATTAATGTAAAAAATAATAAGGGCCAAACACCATTGATGACGGCAGTAAGATTTGGCGATCCTGAATTAGTCAAAGTATTGTTACGGTTTGGTGTTGATATAGATTGTTTCGATTTACAACTAAATTCCCCGTTTCATTTTTTAAAATTAAAACATGAAAATATTACTCAGATAGTTGATTTATTAATCTTTAGTGGTTGTAAAGTGTATACAAAAAATGTAGATGATGAAACACCCTTGTCGCTTATGTTAAGTAGACAAGAATTGCATGGTGAAACGATCGATCCGTTTAAACTAATAAAATATACTCTATTAGCTAATGAGTCTGCTGCTTTTAATATAGCAGTTGATTCATATTTGGGTGACTGCGATGTAAAGCGGTATAAACAGGAATTAAGTGAAATGAAATTATTAAATATTAACAATAATAATGAAACTTTTTATAGTTTTTGTCTTGAAAAAAAAAAATTTAATAAATATTTCAATGAAACAAGGTGTTTATACATACACGATGAAGGTCAAGTAAGAAATCTATTTCCAAAACTTTCTGCTGAAATTATCATGAAAATGAAAACTGAGAAAATAAGAAATGATTTACTCCAATTCGTTGACGAATTAATCATTCAGAGTAAACTTTTTGATGAAGAAGCAGATATTTCACCGCATTCTGATGGTAATAACAAAATTACTGATGTTATTGATAATTCAATAAACCAAACAGAAGAGAATAGAGCAGATAGCAGTTTTTCATCGGTTTCTAATCCGTTTCAGTCAATTGTCGTTGAACTTAATATCGATATCCTGTATCATGTTATCAGTTACTTAAATAACATACAGATTATGAATTTGTATAGTGCTACTTTGTAAGTTTAACATGTTAATTAGATCTCTGCTAGGGTGCTAATAGTGACAAAAGTATAAAAATTTACTCATGAATAAGCCTTAAAGAATTCATATTTTCCTGGCTACACTGAAATGAGAAAATATATTTGCAAGTCAGGCCTATAATTTCTTAAAGTGATTTTTAATGTCTTCTTTCTGCAAAATTTAAAATTATTTTTTTTTTATTCTTCCTCAGACTAAATTGCATGAGGAAAAATTAATAGAATCATATTTATCTGACAAAAATGGGATTTAATATGTAAACATAACAATTTTTATTCTATTATTTTTTCTTCTGTTTGATTTTCATTTTATCTCTTGTTAAGAATTAAAATATTTCAATTTCTAGGGCTTTATAAATGTTGAGTGAAAATCATGGTTCTTAAGTGTTAATGATGGGTCACTTGTTTTTTTACTTAAAAGTATATTGTATGATCGCTTCAAAGTAAGTTATAAGTATATTTAAATTGGGTTTTGGGTGATTGATGGGAGCCTTAAAGGTTACTGTGTCATGCTTCCATCAATAAACTACTAACTTTGAAAAATGCTGCCCCATGGAACTGAGGAAATGTAACTTTATAAAAATTAGGATATTGAAATGTGTAGCGAGAGAAAGGTAGAAGTACACTGACCAATTTAATAGTATCCTAATGAGAGAAAAGATGTATGTATATATATATATTATTTATTTTTTCTATATTTTTTTTTATACATTTATATATATATATATATATATATTTATACATTTTTTTTGTAAATTTTATACAAGTGTGTTTCACTTATACATATACAATGGGGTAAGCATGTTTTATACTTTTCTGTTATCTTAGTATGATTGTAGTACTATTATTCATTTATTAACTTGCTTTAGTTATTTCTACAGTTGTAAATAATAATTGGCTAATTTTTGTTGCTGTATTTCCTTAAGCTCTGATTACCTATCATATTGTTTTCAGAAGATAAGAATTCATGTAAATGAAATTTTAAAAAAAAAGCTTTATTGATGGTAGGTGAAAATGTATTTATAAGGATTGATTATTATTATTTTTTTAATGAACATACATTCCTCTTTATTCATCTTTAATAAAGTGCTTTGTCAATTTTATTTTATTAAGTTTTTATAAAGTGTAATTAGAATAATTGCAACGAGAGCTTATACAGTTTAAGAAAGATTAAATAAATAAATTGTGATCAAAATAATGTGCATAAAGTAACCTGAAGATTCTTGTTGGAAAATATTTTTTTTTGTATCATGTTAGAATTAAACTCACTTAACCCTTCGCCAGTGACTTGAACTTTTGTGTCAACATTAGTTGGTCTCACAGACTGATTATATTAGGGAAACATTTTTTAAGCTAATAATAAAATATTACATACACAATTTATTTATTTAACTTTATTTTCAAAAGGTAAATTAAGAAATGAAAAAATAAACATAAAAACAACAGGAAAGATGCAATTTTAAATATAGCAAAAATAAAAATAACAAAAACTAAGTGAACAAAAGTTTGTAAAAAAATTTCCATTACAAAACAAAAGATTTTGTAATTTACTAAATAAAATAATTTTAAAATTATTAAAAAACAAATTAAAAAATTAACACTGGACAATACATTAATGTGTTCAAGGCACAAATATGTATGACATTGTTTACAAAACTATTGTGTTTTTCGATTTCGCTTTGAAGTGCATTCTTGACACGTCTAATCCTTGAGGCGGTTCTTGTCGTTGTTGATGGGGAGTCTTCAATTTTATAAATACGTTTAATTTGTTCTTTTGTCAGTCTTGGAATTTGGGTATCTGTAGTGTGGTGGACAGCATGTCTCTTCATTATTGTTTTCGACAGGGCACTCAGAAAAGTTTGACGGATAATAGACTGCTCTGGATTGTTTTGACAGAAAATAATTTGAGTATTGATGCCAGCTATATTTATCAAACCATAAAAAATTACCACTGGCCACTGTGATATGTTTGTAGTACAACTGTAATTTGTACAAAGTTAGTCCACCATGTCAAAACTGATTTTAGTTTTATTATATGTTATTATCACCTCAGGTTTATCTGTAATATCATCCATGCTGTTATCATTTATGAAACTTACCAATAATACATTTTTTTTTTTTTTCGGTATGTACGAAAGTAATGTAGTCTTGTGTGAAACCATATATAGTAGATGATATGGGTCTATCCTGTTTTTACAGGAACTCTGGAGGAATTTCATTCTTTCTCAAAGTCCCCAATAAGGAAGGTTAACTTATGTTTTTAACAGCAGATCACATAATGGGACACTTGCGAAACAATTATCAGTTGTCAACATTTCTACGAGAACCATAAATTGATTTGCACATTTGCTTGACAACAGACACTGTACTTAGTATTGCTTGTTTTGTACGGCCCTTCCAGTTGTTTGCCTACGTAAACCTCTAAGTTTGACATACAAAACATTTTGGTGTCACACAAAGCAAAAACCTTTAATCCATACTTTTTTGGTTTAGCTATTATATATTGCTGAAAACAACAATGGCCTCTAAATCCTAGAAGCATTTCATCGATTGTAGCGTATTGTGAAATATTATAGTTTTCCTTACAGTTCTTCACAAAGTTATCAAATAAATCTGTAATGGGAGCTAGTTTTTCTTGCATTTCGAGTATTCCTGTCATTGAATCCACAATGCTGAATCAAAAGTCAGGATCACTGTAGAGACATAACTAGATGAAAAATTTGTGTTTCTATTTGTGTTGAATTACCATCAGTGCAGAATAATTTATCTACATTGAACCAATTACATTTTTTAACTCTGCATTAGGATTAAAATGTCAATTAGTGCTTCTATTTTTTCCACAACAGTAGGTCTTTTATAAGTTTCACACTGAAACTTCCCTTCGGTTGTTGTTTTAATATGCTCATTAGTATATATTACAATCATTTGTAACATGGAGACATGAAAAAACATTTTCCAGATGTCCAAGGATCCATTAATTCTCAGACTTGGTTGTCTTGGACCTGGTAGCTGGGTAAGTATATTTTTTGATCTTGTCCTAACATTTTTTGGAGAGCAGTGTCTCCTCCATTTTGTTTTTTATCTTTACCAAAATAAAAAATAGAGTTATCATCTGAATAAAATTGTCTTACTGTTGACAAATGGTTATTGTCTTCGGGAATTAATTCCTGTTCACTCTTTTAATCTCCTTCACGTTCTTCAACAGCATCTATTCATCACCTACATCGCTGTCGTCAGCCAGCAGCATCATCAATATTATCATCATCTGAATCAGGTTTTTCAAGTAATGATCAGATACAGGATTTTTCCCTCTCATAATCCATGTTTCTGAAAAGAAAGAAAAATATAAATCGTATTTTCACTGATATATTAAAAAAAAATTAAATAAAAGAAAAGAAATCAATTTTTTTGTAAAAAAACAGTTTAAAAATGATAAAAAAAAATATTTACCTTTAATCTTTTAGTAGTTTTGTTTTCAAAATACGACTTCAGTGATGTCGGTCCTACACTTCGTATACAAAATTAATGAACTTTGTCTCGCACACCAAAATGTCTACGATAGCAGAAATCATAAGGACTAATGCGTTTGGGAGGGGAAAGAAGACAGGATAGGAAGGTGCTGCTTGTTTTCTGTTTAGCATCTGGAACCACTGTAAGGTTTTACTTCAGCGGCTGAATGAGGGTAATATGTTTGAATGTAAATGAAGTGTAGTCTTCTACAGTCTCAGATTGACCATTCCTGAGATGTCTGGTCAATTGAAACCCAACCACCAAAGAACACCTGGGAGAACAAGAACAAAAAGGTACCTGGGAGAATAGAGCTAGCATAATAGTGAAAAAAATAAAAATTTTGATTGCTCTCTGTTTGACACTGTAGAACACTAGTGGAGTGTTAAAATTACTGGTGAATGCTTTACGTTTCAGCAGATTCATTCCTTCTGATGTATCATGTCAATATAATTAACATAATGTTTTCATTCAACAGACTGTCATTCTAAGTCTTCAGAAGTTCCACATTATTCAATGTGTAAGGTTACATCTCTGTCATTGTCTCTACCTACAGTAGTTCATTCTTATCTCAGACTTTGTTAAACCAAATAGGCCCTGAGTAAAAGAGAGACATATACTCTTTGGTTGTGCAACACCTTGAATGCCTTGGGCATTCTGGTAATTTAATTTTAAGTGAAATAAAATGTCAATGACCACAAAGCCATTTTAAATAAAAATAACATTTTATTGAACACCTTAGTCGAGCGATGGCTGTAATCTCACTGTGTGTAGGTTTTTACTGTTTAAAATTTATTTAAAAAAAATAACATACATTAAATCACAGTCGGTTATTATTTTACAATATTTTTTTTATTATTTTATTAAATGGTATCATTTAAAATTATTTTTAAGAAATTAAAAAAAAAGCTTATTTTTTGATTAATTTATTTATGAAATTATTTAACCTCCGGTTATTAAGAAAACCTTTGTGTGACATCACATCCTGATTAAAATAGCAGTAATATAATTTTTGGTTAATATAAAAATTTGCATTCATAACATGATGTTTGTTTGATTAGATGTTAAAAATAAAGAGATTATTTAGTGCACTTTTGTCAGTTTGAAGTAGCAATTATTAAATTTTATTTATATATAAAACACTGTATTTAATTGCTAAATATTGGTTTGCTTGGCATTTCTTCTGCCACCACAACATTTGGTTGCCCTAAAGCATAAGACTGAATGTCTGTGCCACAAACTGCTACTGAGCCATGAAACAGTTTAGCGACCAGTGTCCTAAATAGATCCTAGAGCTTACCTAACAGCATGAGTGGACTAAATGCGGTGCCATACACCACTGGTGTATGTGTCCCAACCGCTCACTTATATATTTACTAAAATGGGTAGGCGCATCCTGTCTACTACTAAAAATATATGACATCCATAAATTAAAGTTTACTTTGTCTAGATAGCAATTCGCTGCCACGCCTAGGTTGCTGAATGCCAGCAAGTACCTGTACCATATTAAAGTGCTTGGAGCCTTAATTGGCTGGTGGTCAGCCATAAATCTGTAGGTTAGTTTCTAACAGCAGTGCGTTAGGAGTCTTTCCCTTAAGTAAACTACTGATGTCGGTTGAACATAGCAACCGCATCAAGGAACTCCCAACCAGTCTGACAATATGGCTGTCACCACATTGACTCTCCGCTTGTGAGTGACTAATTTTCCCCTTGATCTGTAAGTTCCAGGTTAGCCCAGTATCTGCCCCCCAAGAGCAGGGTAGTTGAACATCAGGCATTCATTTGACTAGACCTCCCGCAAACGCACAGCTCATTAGCTGCCAGGCGGAACTGAATCAGATATTGGTTCAAATTAATATGGTTGGTGAGCACCCGTTGCCATTAAAAACGAATTCAAGGCATACCATCCTCCCCATAAATTCTTTCTGATGTATCATATCAATATAATAACCCCCAGATCCCGTATAAACTTGTACAGGGATCTTTCCTTAGTCGTGATGTCCCATTCCAGCTTCCATCGCGAGGCTCTGCAGCCTCTTCCGCAGGCGGGAGGTGGCAAATGAACGAAATTTATAGATTGGTGCATTGTAATCACCGTTCTGTTCCTTTACTGTCCGGCCTGAAACGGCTTCCCGGCCTCCACGGGCTGCCCGAACTTTCACCACTAAATCGATTGGGAGAGCCTTTCCCAATACGGTGGTGACCGCGTAGGATGTTGATGTAAAAATACCAGTGCGTAAAATTAAGGCTGTGCGCTGAGCACTCCTTCAGTTTTGAAAAGGTGCTCTATTCAAATCCAACCTATGCGCCCAGTTGTGCTTTCGAAGACGCCTCGGTACACCATGCACATTTGACGGCCAGACAACCCATAAACCTTCCAAGCAATCCTAAGTTTTTGCATCACTGAGACGGCGTCCGCCGTTATTGCCTAATGTGGTTGATAAACAGCAACGTTTCATCAAACAAAACACCTAGATACTTGTGAACTCTCACTCGGCTGATTAGACAGCCTTTGTATTTAATGTGGGTAATGATAACTTTTTTGCACCCTTAAGGCATAAACTTCGTCTTGGGCACAAAAATCTTTAAATTTGGAATGTCCTTCCAGCCCTCCGCGATCGTGAATTACCACAAACTAAAAGTAGAGTCATCGGCGAAAGCCTGAGCCGTGACCCCTTCTGGGAATTTCAATCGCAGAAACCCGTCAAATACCAGGTTCCACAACAGGGGACCGAGAACAGAACCCTGCGGGCTTCCCCTGATGACAGATTTTTCCACAGCTAGGTGCGCATCTTTAAACAGGATCGTACGATTAGACAAATAGTCACGGCCTGCGGTGTTACAACTCATAGAGGACAGAACTCCAACACAAGGAAGGAAATGCAGCCTCTGTCTATAAAAATTGTCAAAACGTATTTACAGTTGGCGCTTTCCACCTCTGCAAGAGCATTTAAGATGCAATCCTCAGTGCCAACCCTTTTCGTGAAGCCATACTGGCCTCGATTTAGAAAACAGTTCACCTCTATGCTTTCCCAGAGCCGTTCCGCAACTTTTCGATTACCGACGTCCATTCTTCGCATGTCGGCCCCTAGTTTAAACTTGCGACACAATGCCGCATAACAGATAGATCCCACAAGGATGTGATGCACAGTTAGTTGGCAGTCGCATCGAGCACAGACGGGTGCATCTGATTGTGTCATCAGATATCCATGAGTGAGCCTAGTGTGCCCTATTCGCAAATGACCTCTCGACGGATATTTCTGCATGAGGAGCTCCACGGTAACACAGTGTTCTAAACTGGTTGAAGTTTGTTGTAGATGGTAGCATTCCATTCACCTTGGCACTCTTCATAATCGCTTTGTCTCGTTCGAGATAACGCGATTAGTGAAAGGAGGCTGGAAACAAGCCGCGCTCATTGCCTGAGATCTTAATATGGCTGGCGATCCAGCAGAATCTCACAGTTGTATTACATTGAGATATTTGATAAATAACACTGAATCTCCTATACAGTAGGGTGTCTGGAGTACATGTAGCTAGACCCACCGGGTTGGTCTAGTGGTGAACGCGTCTTCCCAAATCGGCTGATTTGGAAGTCGAGAGTTCCAGCGTTCAAGTCCTAGTAAAGCCAGTTATTTTTACACAGATTTGAATACTAGATCTTGGATACCGGTGTTCTTTGGTGGTTGGGTTTCAATTAACCACACATCTCAGGAATGGTCGAACTGAGACTGTACAAGACTACACTCATACATATCATCCTGTGAAGAATTATCTAAACGGAAGTTACCGGAGGCTAAACAGGAAAAAGAAAGTACATGTCGCTAATCGCCTGCAAGCCACTCGTGGAATTTGACTAGATAAGTACGTGTAGAATTTTTGGGGTGATTATATTTAAGGCTTTATTAGCACAGCTCCACAACGAAAATACTGACGATTCTGGGAAGACAAAATATTTATGTTCTATTGCCAAACAACGTTTTTAGAGCCGTCTGTGTAAACTATAGCATCAGGATTCACGCTATTTTTAATATAAAATTCTTTTCGTAACATAATCGGATTTGTGGTATGATAATGACAAAGACCAAAGCAGTATTTAAATAGAAGCCCGACAATGGAGGGGGGGGGGGGTAGTAACAGTAAAAACTGAGATAATTGTATACGAGAGTTATTTTTTTTCAAGGTCCGATCGGTCACGAAATTAAAACCACAGTGAAAATTTAAAAAAAAATTATTTGTAACAAGTAGTTACATAGTTACGCTATTTCTTTACGTAGTCGCCACTCCGATTTAGACGTTTGTCGTAGCGTGGTACCAACTTTCCAATACACTCGTCATAGAACGGAGCCGCCTGTGGTTTCAGCCATGTTTCTACGCTGGTCTGCAGCTCGATGTCTGTCCCAAAATGCTGTCCTCCTAGCCAGCGTTTCATGTTAGCAAAGAGGTAAAAATCGGAAGGAGGCAAGTCCGGGCTGTATGGTGGGTGATAAAACACTTCCCAACGAAAACGCTGCAGGAGCATCTTTGTTACAGCTGCAGTGTGTGACTGAGCATTGTCATGGAGAAGACAATGCCTGATGACAACATTCCTCTCCGCTTATTCTGAATTGCCCTTCGTAGACGTTGAAGAGTCACGCAGTATGAGGCTGCAGTGATGGTCGTGCCACGTTCCATGAATTCCACCAAGAGAATTCCATTCCGGTCCCAGAACACAGTAGCCATACACTTTCTGTTGCAGAAGGTTCGCTTGAATTTCTTTGGTTTACTGAGAGAATGAGAATGCATCCACTGTTTGGATTGTTCTTTTGTTTCTTCAGTTTCGAAATGGACCCATGTCTCGTCCCCTGTGACAATTTTGTTCAAAAAATCTTCATTGTGGTAGCGCTGGAGAAACGTTAGGAAGGCGTCTATTCTCATTGTTTTGTGATGGTCGGACAGCATCTTCGGAACCCTTCTCGCACACAGTTTGCGGTACTGAAGTTTCTCACTCACAATGGTGTAGAGAGCTGACCTTGAAATTTCAGGAAACCAATCACTCAGTACAGAAATTGTGAACCGATGATTTTCTCGAATTGCCTCATCCACTCACTCAACGAGATCATCGGTTGACACTCGCTTCCTTCCCTGACCGCCTGCATCATGAACATCTGTACGTCCTGCTTTAAAGTTCCTGCACCATTGTCGCACTTTGCTGTCACTAGCTGAAGTTTCACCGTATACATTACTTATTCGTCGATGAATTTCAGCTACCTTACATCCCTCAGCCTGAAGGACACGCACTTCCCACTTGGCGGGAGATGCTATTGTTGTAGACATGTTTACATGCTAGCTGAGTGTTCAGAACAAAATGAAGTGACGCGGCGTGATTGAGGGCCATACTAGAGACGCTGCGCAATACATATGCGCAAAGGTTCATCCGATTTTTGCGCGGTTTTTTATTTTGCGACCGATTGGACCTTGAAAAAAATAACCCTCGTATTTAAAGCTAAGAGAAGGCGCTGAGCTCTGATGCCTAGGGAAGCAGTAGGTCTCGATTGTTCCTGGTCTGGTTTGTCGTTACCAGGAACAACCGATGTGGATTAGAGAACACCGTATTAAAAGTTACATGATTTCGTTGGGCTTTAATACGAGCTACGTAAATGCAGATCATTTGATTTTGACTATTCCAAAGGGATGACTCACCAGTTGACTTACCACAGGGCTTGAACGAAATGCACCTGTAGCAAAATGGATGAATGAATAATGGACTGCATCTAGCATTCTAAGAGCGGAGGAATAAGCCACGCAGCCGTAGTCCAAGCGGGAGCGAACTAAAGCTCGATAGAAGCGCAACATGCATACTCGATCAGCTCCTTAACGAGTATTAGATAAAGTTATCAGTGTTTACGCCGTTTGCGTAAAGTCGGTTTATTCAAATGAATTCAAGGTTATGGTCGAGTCTTGTAGTTTACAGGCTTGGTAATTTTATTTTGCATTTTTGTAAGGCTTATCTACGTGTATTTTTAAAATAGGTTGTTTGGGTTTGTTTTCGATATCATTTCTCTCAGTTTCCAGTTTGACTTACTGATTGCATCATCATATTGGTGTCAACGTATTTCATATCTCGCATTATTTATTGCCGTTTAGTCTTAATATATATATATTCTTAAGTATTTTTGTTCTCACCAATTTCAATATTGTCAGTTCCTAGAAGTCTATTTCTCTTTGTCTGCCCTGATGTCATTTCTTCAACTTGGGTATTCAGAAATTTATTTTATCAGCCTTACGTAATTCTTTAGTGGTCTGCTTGCTTGTAAATTATTTTTGTTTTGTCTTCGTTCCCGAATTCCACACGTTCTCTCTAATCGTTCTCATACTAACACTTAGACACTACTCTTGTTGTCAACACACACACACACTCTCTCTTCTGTCCATTGCTTTGTTCGCTTCCCCTACTCTCACCACGTCAGCTTTGGTTTATTCTAGTCCTGACTTTCACGTCGTGAGGATCCTGGTCCTCCAGCTGGAGGACCAGGCTTCGATGTTCTCTCTCTCTCTCGTATAATGTTAATACTTTCGTCGTCTTCATACTGTTATAAACGTTGTAGTATTTCTCTGTCGAAATATTTTCTAGTTCTACTCGTCAGTGTTGCGTGATTTCACCGATATCTATGTTTTGTTTTGCCTCGTCTCTTTGTTAAGTTTATCTTCCAATTCAGTATATTACGTCCGCGTGAAATGTGTGCCAATCACTACAAACTGCCATTTCTATCGACGCCGAATCTTCTCCAGCTGCTTACTACAATTTTCATCGATGCAGAATCTCTCCAAACTCGTTGCTACATTTTGAGACGCCACGTCCTGCTCAACCTCTAAACCACGTCTCACCCCTGCATTCCTGATACACTACTGCAGACTACGCCCAGGATTACTGTATGTATTCATTTACCTTCATTCACGAGTTCGTCTCTTGCTAATATTTGTGTGCTACAGGCAAGTTCAATTTTCAGTTAAACAGTTATTTTATCATTAAAATTTGTGGAACATTCAGTTCATCGTACCTTATGCATTTTCAATTTCAAGTTTAGTTTAAAAACCATTTACTCACTTAAGTACAGTCACGACAGGTGACTTATATAAGGTTGTGTCATTGTTCAGCTGCAACCTATTTTAACGTGCTTAATTAATTTCAATTTGTTGTTATTGTAATTAACTCTATAATTTAATCTTGTAACTTGTTAATCGCCGAGATTAATCCTTTTCTACTCATGAACTGCATTCATAATACTTCTCGTAAATTAACCTAAAGCAAATTACTCCTGATGTGCAGTTATGTCCTAGGACTTTGTAATTTTATATTTTCAAGAATGCTTATTTACCAAAATGAATTCTATTTATATATTATTTACTTATTACAATTTGATTATTGTAATTAACTATTTTTGTACTAGAATATTATTGTGGCCTTTTTTCCACATTAAACTAGAATTACATGTTTGAATTATTTAATGCTAAGTTTGTTGTTCATAAATCAGGAAAGACCAGTGCCAATAATAAGAATTGTTGTAATTTATTTTTCTAAGTTAATGACATTTGTTCATTGCTAATTTTTCAATATTACAGCATATGTCAGTAATGCAATAGTTTTCCAGTCATACTATGTTCATTGATGCTATATTTTTCTAAGTATATAATGGTAAATAAGGTTTTTTATGTTCTCTTGTTTTCAGGCTTTGTTAAATTGTAGATTTGAAAAATGTATATTCATGTATTTTCTCATTTAATATCATTATTCATATGTTAATTCAGCTGATATTTATTAAGTATCATTAAGTTTTGTTACTTTCATAATTTATTTTTATTTTTTAAGGTTATGATTTAACTTAAGTTCATTTGTTTTCTTTTCAATTAAAGTCCAATTTCTTTTGGCAAATACGAGCTGTGTGTTTTTTGTTAACTTTACCCAACAATCAGCATGTGTAACATTTTACCTTTAGCTTCTTTAAATGTGTTACTCACATTAGTCGTTTGTCAAACCACATTCCTAAAAAATCTAATCCATGTGCGTGGTTCACCATGTAAAAACAGTTGAGGGTCAACATCTTAGTTTTCTCCAGAGAAAACGTAAATCCAGTAATTTTACACCAACATTCTAAACGGGTGATTGTATTTTGGAGCAGCCTCTCACAAGTAGTAGCTAAAGTTTTAGATGCTGCATAAATTAAAAAAATCAACAAATGAAGAACACCACGGTTTTTGCACGCATTTTGTTATACTATTTAAGGCTACGGCAAATAAAGTAACACTTAGGACACCACCAGTTTATATGAACGTATTTCATAATTTTAATGATAGGACGCCTATGAAGTTTAGCAGAATCCTCCCGGACACCTGTATATAAATACACACATCCACGTGTCCCACCAAGAAAGTTTCAGGACATATTCTACTTGTGAAAATAATGAAAAAGTTCATATAAACAGAGGTCTGGAAACGCTTTGTTTTTGAGTTACGGCTAGCGAAAGATTTCAACTTTTCTAATAAAAAGAAGCCTTATTGTAACTTTTGCGACCCACATTAAGTAGTAGTAGATGGTTTCTTATGTATTTTGAGCTGAGAAATAAGATAAAACAGGTCCTAGAACTGTAACTCCAGTAGTTTTTAAGATATTCGACGTAAAACAAAATTCGGTATCGAAAAACAATTTTTTTTTTTTAGTAAACAATGTGTAGTTGTAAAGGAAAGGTTTACTTCTTTATTACCTTTAATGGGGTTTGGCGGGTAGCTGGTATATACTTGCAACATCACGAGCACTGGGTAATTATCCTTTAAAAGATAAAAAATTAGTTAAGGCTGATCCTGATATTAGGTTTGTAGTACAATAGCTTAGTTAAATAACTAATAAATGAAGATTTAGTATAAAAAATTGAAGATAATTTAAGTCTGAGAAAATTAATGTAAATACAGCCGACAAAATGTAAATAAAAACTTTAAAAAATCGGGGTTTTATCGAAGCAAAGTAGACAGAAAAATCGTATTAATCTGTTGCCTACTAACGTTAATAAAATTCGGTCCCTGACCGGAGGTCTCTGGTTCGAATCTAGATTAAGCGTGGCATTTTTCATACGCAACAAAATTTCCATTTCATATTCCTACGCACAAGCTTCGAAGCTAATATGGTGAAGCAATAATAAAAAAAATTATCCCGATTGAGGTCGTGTCGAGTTATTTAATTTTATTGGGGAAGAAATAAAAACTAGTTTTTTTTTCGGTGTTGTTTTCTTTGTCATAAAACTTAACATTTTTGTAACAACATATTTAAATAAACCAGCGGTTGCAAAGATATTAATAATTAAAACGTTTACATTTTGAAAGGATTGAGACATCGGGTTTATTATTTTTCCACAAACAAATCTCTTGGTGTCCTAGCAGTATACGAAATTTCAGCTCGATACGATGAACCATCCTGGGATATAAATTCTTACCCACCGGTCTAGTGGTGGGTAGTTTGTAGTGGTGAATGCGTCTTCCGAAATCAGCTGATTTGGAAGTCGAGAATTCCAGCGTTAAAGTCCTAGTAAAGGCAGTTGCTTTTATACGATCTGAATACTAGGTCGTGGGTACTGGTGTTCTTTGGTTGTTGGGTTTCAATTAACCACACATCTCAGGAACGGTCGAACTGAGAATTACAAGACTACACTTAACTGCACTTTTGTACTGAACCGATGATTTTCTCGAATTGCCTCATCCACTCGCTCAACGAGATCATCGGTTGACACTCGCTTCCTTCCCTGACCGCCTGTATTATGAACATGTTTTTGCAGTAGAAAGACGCTTGCATCTGGAAAATGGCGGAGAAGAAACCTCATATACGGCTGTAATATATTGGAATCGATTATAGAGAAAAACAGAGTCGGTTTTTGGAATGCTTTTTGTGGTAGAAATTCGCTTGCGTGGTGAGAATTTAACTGAAAAGTGGCAGTCGACTCGTGAAAAGAGACCTTGGTGGACTCTTTAATGTGTCTGAATAACCTGTTTACATTCAAGATCAGTGACCTTGGCTCAGGATTGGTCGGCCTGTCTTGAATGTAAACAAAACATACTACTATGGTGTTTTGCTTTGTGCACATGCACACATAGGAAGCTGCAAGGGAGAGAGAGCACTATCATTCCTGCAGTACTGGTGTATGGTAGTTTTTTCTTTACTCTGCTTGTGTATGGAATGTTCCTTGTTCGTTCCCTTTTCTAGTTTAGTCGATGGAAAGAATATGAAAGTGGTTGTTTTTTCAGTAGTGATCAGATGATGGGAAGCAAGGGCTCTTTGATTGCCAAATCTGCCCAAAAACATGCTGGAAGGACGAAAGAGAAGATAATTAGTAAAAACTAAGTATGTGCTTGTTTCTGTGTATATAAAAATTTAAATTATGCACCATTGGACTGTTGTAGTGTTTTTAAGTGAGCATTTTATTAAGTTATTATCTGTATTGACATTTTATTATTTATTCGGTTAAACTGAATACAGTTTTAAAGCACAATATGATTAAAAACTGTGCATCGTATTCTTGAATGAGATAAAGTGTAGAATTAGATTATTATCTTGCTTCCAGTTATTCTATTTGATTAATTTTTTTTTCGGTTCTTTTATTTTACAGAAAACATTAACCATGGCCTTGTAAGCCCAGAAAAATTTTTTCTGGAGCAGCACTAATTTTAGCTACAAGCCACCATTGTTGGTAAGGTAAGTTTAACTAAGCCAAGTACTGTGTTTTGGTTGTTTTTATTTTTTATATTATATGCAGAGTATCACGAAGCTCTCCTGAAAATTTCATAACCTACTTGTTTTAATGTATGAAATTCATATAAACATATGTCCTAAAATGCTGCGTATTACGGCTAGTGAAAGATTTCAGTTACCCCATTTACATGAGGTCGCACTTAAATTTTTTGGACATTAATTAAGGGACAGAATTAGCAATTTCTTATAGTCATCTACCTGAAAAATCAAATAAAATAGGTCCCAGAACCGTATGTAGTTTTTGAGAAATCTGGGGTGAAAACTAAAAAGACAAAATAAAACCCTTATTTTTTGCTTGATGTACAATAACAACATGGGTAATAAAACTTGTGTAACGCAAGTTGAATAAAAGGAAAAAGTTAATTAGAAAAATCCTAATTTTATTTAGAAACTGTACTCTAGACCTTCAGCTGCAGATCAGATCAATCATCTTTTCTCAAAATATTGAATACCAGTTAAGTATTAAAAAATCACCAATTGTTTGCCATCTAGATTGATAATCTTGTGATATTTCTAAAAAAAAAGCAGTACATTGACTATTCTTCTGAAGAAATTAAAGAATTATTATTTTGCAAAGATTTAGATTACCACAAAAAAGTTCCAAAATTTTTGTTTCATTGAATTCGTGTATACTGGAAAAATTGTATCGGTGTGTGTACATGTGTATCAACAGAGCAGCAAATATAACTCGGAAACATTTTGAGATATTTGTGGTAGAAAGACAGTCTCTGTTATCAAAATGTGTATTGGATTGCGAAACTGGCATATAAGTGACATATTTAAGTTTGCAGGGAAGTATGACAATTACATTTAACAAAATGGATCATTTAAAAAAAAAATTAAGAAAATAATTCTGATTTCTTATTACGATTTTATTACTACACATTTACAGTCATTATATTATGGATTTGAAAAAAAATTCCTTACAAATAAGAATAGTTTATCAATAAATTCTCTATTTGATTAGGTTTAAGTAATTTACAACCCGGCATTGAAACAATTATGTAAAAGAGCAACAACAAATTTCTCACCAATTTTCATTATTTATAATTAATATGATTTGTTTGTAGTTCCTACATTTATTTTCTGATTTTCATTTATATACGGTTTTGTTGTTTATAGATATAAGTGATACATGTATATGTAAATTTAATTACTAATAAAATAAATATCTTAAGTTTTTTTTTTTTGCTCGTGTAAATATCTAAGCTGAGTGTCTGCTGATCCTTGTATATTTTTCTATAATTTTACTGGTCCACCACGAAAAAGGTTGAAACACTACTCTAGACCAAAGTTATACAAACCAGTTTAATAATAAATGTTCAAAAATAAGCTTGCCACAATAGAGACAATTTAATACATTAAGAGTTAAAGTTTGGTTTGATTTGGTTCGGATCTGTTCTCTCAATTGTGCGCTCAGAGAACAGGTGTCTAGTGCAAATTTGGGAGAGGAGGAACACACTGCTTTCCTTGGTAGGTGTATGATTTGGCAAGTTTGAAGGGAGTTTCATATGGATCCTTAATGTGTAAAGTTTAAGGATCTAGTTATCTAGTTTTCAATTTATTGATAATTACACATTAACTTTTATTCTTTTGAGGACAGATCTGCCCAATGACTTGCCATAAATTGATGACTATTACTTATATGAGGGGGTCATGCCATAATAGTTTACAACAGAATATTTATGTTTGCATTAATTCAAGGAGCTTCAAAAAAATGTAATTAACAGAATTAAAGAAAAAAATTGATTAAAAACTTTTATTATTCAATTTCATTATTTTTCAGTCCTTATTGTATAATATATACACACTATATATCATTTGTTACAATTATTATGTACACAATAATAATAGAAAAATGTAATGATAAATAAAAACAAAGCTAATTTATAAAAATGTATTCATAAGATTAAACAATTTAATTAAAGCAAAGCTATTATCTTTAAATTGGTATAAAAATTAAAAATAAAATTACAGAAAATAAAACAAAATTACTAACTACTTCAGTCTATAATAATTAAAAATACAAAAAAACTCATTTAAAGTAAAGATCAACACATTAAAAAAAATGTTTATATCCTGTAATACACTATTATATATATATATACACAAGTTTTAACAAAATTTTACTAACATACAACAAATAAAATAAATGCATATAAAGTCTAAATTAAAAACTACATTAAAAGAATAATACTAATAAAATGGTTATCTATATTTACAATTTTTATTAACCCTAAATTAAATACCTATCATTCAATAAAACAAATAATGATTAATAATACATTTTATATAATCAAAAATTATCGTAACAAAAATTACTAATACTAAAATTGTAGGTACTCAAAAACAATTATCTGTTAAAAAAGTTTTTGATTCACAAAATGCTGGTGTGAAACATACGCTACTCTTTCTGCTGAATAGAGACTGTTTGTTTATATGCCAGTATATCACAGTTTACCCTGATTATACTTCAGGTGAATATTTCCTTCCTCTTGTTTTTCCAAAAGACAAAACAGATGTAGATAATAATGAACCAGTACATCAATTAATAAATTCTGCTGAATAGAGACTGTTTGTTTATATGCCAGTATATCACAGTTTACCCTGATTATACTTCAGGTGAATATTTCCTTCCTCTTTTTTTTCCAAAAGACAAAACAGATGTAGATAATAATGAACCAGTACATCAATTAATAATGACAGAAACAAAATGAGCATAACGACGCTGAAAAGTGACAACCTATCTACACTAGAGTATTACCAGATAACTGTTGCTTATTGCAAAACATTTTCCAGTATTTATATAAAGTTTCTTGTATTTAGTAGATGTAATATTTTATCTATTTTATTTGTTACAATAAGCAAAAAATAAGCATTTACTTTTACTATAAAATGCACAGTTAATAAATGTAGGTATGACAATTGCTGTTCATTACTGAACCATAACCCATTACGCACATTTAACAGAGTAATAGCTAATTAAAGTCTCTTAGGGATGGTATAACTGGTAAATAGTACGTGCTATTGTTTATAAATTAATCTTTTAAATAAAAAGAACCTACATACATGTTGTCACACTGCAATGAAGATTAAACTGAACAGCACAAATATTTCTAATATTTCTATAGATTCATATAAATGCAGATTCATATTATTAATATTGAAGGGAGTTCTATAAATAACTTAAAAGAATTAATCATTTTTTTATTAAATGCATTATATTTGCAATGTTACACTAAATATATACCATGGGGTATATATATTGGTTTAACTTAATGGTTTCAGAACAATCTATACTTATACTTGGTTATACACATTTAATTTTACTATCCATGGTCAGAAAATATCATACACATAACAGCATTATCACTATCATCATTGGCTCTTCTGCCTGGAGGCAGGTCCCTTATGACACAGTCTTTATTCGTTTCTACTCTCCTCACCTATCTACTTATAATGATGTCAAGATTCCACTTCCTTTAACCACACATCCTAACCAGTATCTTTTACATTAATCCTGTATCGTCCAGTACTCCTGTCTCTCATACTGGGCAGTAAAATGAATTCTTATTCTTTAACTATATAATTTTAAAATTTCTGCTTGTCACAGGTCATAATGATATGAAGAAATTATATAAGACTTTCATTGTGGTTGCAGGTCAACAAAATAAAATTGAGGACATTTTAACAAACAGATTCGATACATCATCTAAGTTAATAGACTCACTGCACGCTGTTTGGCATTAAAAAATTTTTTACGGCTAGCTAGAGCAATTATACCGGTTAAAATGTAAAAAAATTACATGCATCTCAATATTTAATTTAACATTTTTAAAGTTTCATCATATATTGCCTTTAACTTCACTGCATTGTCTATAATTTCCAACATGGAACCTTCTGATTCACTTGGAATGTTTTGGATGTTTCTATGTCATCACTACTCCTCACTATATCACCAGGGTAAATTACACAACTTTATTTTAATAAATGATCCAGGGAGTACCAGTAAACTTAGGGATCACATTTCATCTGTGCAAATTTGATAGAATATATATATATATATATATATTCTATAGCTAAAAATAGGAAAAAAGTTCATATACACATAGGCCCAAATCATTCGTGAATTACAGCTAGCAAAAGATTTCAGCTGGATTTCAGTTACCACAAATGAATGAAGACTAATTTAGTTGTTTCTTGTTCTATAACCTCAAGGTTATCATATTAGTGCAGTGCTGTATTTAGTGGCTGGCTACGAACATGTACATATATGTACATATGTCATGCATGGAATAATATGTTAAAAATGTTTTTAATGTGTAATAAAATTTCAATTTTAATCAACTGAAGATGAGGAAATTCCTCGAAAGCGCTTGAACTAGCTAGGAAGATACTGAATTAAAAAAAAACAATTTTTCTGGAACATTGTTTTTTTTTTTCATTCAGCATCACAAGGAATTCACTTTTAAGATTATGTGAATCCAGGATTGACAACCTTGGTGGAGATGTTCTTTGAAATGGTTTCAAAAATAACATAACATGATGCCATTTAATTCTGGTGATATGAAGAAGATTCTGTAACAATGAGTGCCCACACCCTGCAGCTCAAACTATTCAGAAGATTTGCCAATTACTATGTGAATTAGCCAAACTTTTGTAAGATATGGATTACAGGTAAAATTTGCAAATACCATTCAGTGTACAATTCAGTAATATTTCTGGATCATACAAGTTTTTTGTTTCCTGCAATTAATACTTAACACTTAATTATGACACATATTTTTTTTTAACATCTAACTGTCTGAAGACAGTTTAAGGTGAATTACAGCAGTATTTTTCTATATCACTGCATTGTAATTTAGTCATTTCAAGTTTTATATTAAAAATACATTCCAGAATAATTTAACTAGAAAATGATCTAATGTAGACTTGTAGAAAATAAGTTTTGTTTTGAAACTACACAAAATTGTGAATATTATAAAAAAAACAGATGTATGATACCAGTAAGAAGATGGTTAGGCACCACTGACTAATTTTTTGTTGAATGAAGATAAAAAATGTACCATGGTTATAAAGTATTAATCTTTCAAAATATAATTCATGACTGGCATCCTTAATAAATTAGAAAATTAAACAAACTGATGACATTTAAGTTAATTATTTATAAATTTTAATGCTGAACTTTCCTGGATTTATGCAAAATTTAAACTTTTCAGTGAAGAATAATTAATTCCCCAGAATAGAAATTGATAAAAATTTATTATTCAAAAATTTTAAGTTGAGATTAATCCTCCAATCTTATAAAGTTTGAAAACGCGTTCGGTGCGGTAACACCTTGTTCACAGAAAAAAAATTTCAAGTGAACATATCAAAACGGTAAAGGTTAGAGAACCTTACACGACTTCTGTTTTAAGGTCAGTAATCCACAACCATCTGATGCATCTGATTGTTGTCACCCTGAAAATGCCTCCTTTAAACAAAAATTAAATTTCTTGGGGTTTTTTGATTTTTTATATTTAGTCACATTTTTAATCATATATAATAAACATTAAAATTTACTGAATTTATATAACTATCAAAAAAGTATCAGCCAGTTTTATTACAATATATATTAAATATTTCAAAATTTAATTAAAACTTCGAGTAAAAAACAGACCATGTCACAACTACACATTTCTGTGCTTCCGAACAGACTCTTGTTACCCAAATTGATGACAAATTTTCTATATTCTGCATAAGTAAAAGTAAGATGTTTAACAATAAACCTGCTTCTCAGTTGCTTAATTGTAAGGATAGTTAAATAACCAACAAGCAACTGAGAAGCGGGTTTATTGTTAAACATCTTACTTTTACTTATGCAGAATACAGAAAATTTGTAATCATTTTGGATATGTAAAGAGTATGTAAATATTTATATTTACATATTTAAGTGTATAAAAATAAACAGCAGAGAATATAACATTAAAACTTTACATATGTAAACAAATTATTCTAAATTTTTATCTTACATAACTCCACATTAACAAACCTGTTAAGAGAAAAATGAAATTGAACAAAAACATTAAATCGATTTAGGAAGACACTGTCTGCTTAATTCTTCAATTCTCTATAATCTACATAGCAACTACCACTTCAGATTCATTTACCAAGCTGACTACACAAATATACTTGGACATACAGATTACAAATAAACATTGATCACTCACATGCGAGTGATTAGTTCCATTCAATTGTGACTCTACCACCTAGAATGAATATATAAAATTTAAGGATTCTCTAACCTTAAAATTATTAAATGAACTGTTTCTGCATTGGTTGTTGTTTCAAGTTACAATATTTTTTAGTGAAAACAGCCTTCCTTCTGTATCGAGTGTAAAAACCTACCTTAGGATTACAGTGACTTGATTTTTTATAAATTCAGAAGTTTTAAATAATATACATACTAATTTAATAAAATTATTAAATTCAAGTATTACAAGTCAATTCTCTTCTTTTGGAAGGAAAAATGATTTAGAAGTAAACTATTTTACATGATTAATATAAGAGGATGTACTTGTGTATCCTGTGTGCACGTGGTGCTAATTTTTAAGGGATGGGGGTTGTTCTTGTGTTGTGGCAGGATGGTGTGCTTCTGTTCTGTTGCTCTATGAATGTAATCCGGTGTGGATATCTCATATTTACTTCAGTTTTGTATAACTTAACGGACGTTTTACAAATATCATGTTTTTTAAATAGGAATAAATTAACAATTATTCTTAAAGTTCAACTTTTATTACCATTTAATACATACAGTTCGCTAAAATCCATAACAAACTTTAGTCCTCTGGTTAGATGAAATTGAAAGGTATATTTTATGTGTGCAGTTAAAATAAAACAATCTAAATTTAATTATGGAACAAAATAATTAACATTGAGTTACTTTTTTTGTTTTGGAAGAAAGTAAAAATTCTTGTGTTTGTTTTACAACGTACGAACTGAAATTAAGAACAAAAAAAAACTGACTTTATTGTGTATGAACTTCATATACACTATATGAATTGGAGAAAGATGGTTCATCATAATTTCCAATATATTATGTTACTACTCCTCAATATCTTAGCTCAGTGGTTAAGTCTTTCATTCAAAAGATTTGATTTTGAATTCCTGTTTGGGCTTATTATTTTTTTTACTTGCTACAAAATACATCTTTATCATTAAAAAAAAGAAGGGAAGATAAATGTTGATAAACGGATGATTATTAATAATTTTCTTCATTACCTCACACAACAATTTAAAAGTGTTATGTGTTAGGTCACCTAGATATTCGTCAAGAAAACACACACATTTATACAACTACATACTTTTGAAGTTTGTGAAAAAGTTTGACACATTTTTCAATACTTTTGAAGTAGTTTATTGTTTATTGCACTGTTTTTATTAATGGTTTACTTCTTGTTACTGCATGCCATCCATAAATTAAAATTGAAACTTTTTTTTTATGCAAAATTTTTCTATAACAACCTTCTTTTGTATTTTTAATTTCTGTAAATTAAATTTTATATGTATTTTTAGATGGTTTTAAAGATATTTTCTTCTGAAAAATAAAAATAGTACCCTTTAAGCTTTCATTCGTAGCGTAATATATAATGCCATACATGCAGAATAAAAAATTTTGTTTCATAGCAATTTATTAATAAATACTGTACTATCTAGAGTAGGCCTATTATTATTGTATTCTATTTTGCACACGTGTGCACACACACACATACGTATACTTTATCACTCGTCTGATAGAATATTTCCTTCAGGCTGTGCTGGTATCCAAACATATAATGTATTGCCATCACGTTCTAAAGCAGTCCTAGAATATGTCAAACCATCATTGGAATCACCCTGTCTAATGTTAAGATTCAAAGGTGTTGACATCGCATTGTCAGGCAATATAGTTTCAGTGCCACCAGAATTGTCATCTTGATCCGATGTAATCACTGGAGCTGAAGAAGCTGTTGTGTTATTTGTTCTACTCGATGGACGTTCTCTGCTATGGGTCTGACGATGCCGTTTCATATCAGAACGAACTCTGAACGGTTTACCGCATATATCACATGCATGCGGCTTCTCTCCTGAAACAAAAATCAAGAAATATTGTAAAACATTACATATTCCAAAATAAATCAAATTTTATAGGAAGACTGAAATTAAATCTATTACGGTTATTAAACAAGATTATATTATATCACTAAGTCATATAATGATCATTCATAAAGTGGACATACAATTAAAAATAAATCCTTTTATTGATTACAATGTAGAAATATCTGTAATGAACAGTAATACCACTGTAGTGAAGAACTTTCATCTGAAATTTTCTAAGTTTGAACGATGTTAAGGCTTGGCTTTTAAATTTCAGCAAAATAGTTGTAATTGCAGTACACCCTTTAAATTACACCATATAATATATAAGGCTAAATTATTGTTTACTAATTACATATAACTAACTACATAGACTTTTTATAGTTAACCATTAAGATTAGGTTAAGTAATTTAATGGGTTTATTAATCAACATTTTTATACTATGTTTTGAAGTCAATAAAACCTGATTGTATTCAGCCTTAGTAATAATGATTACCACTTTTTTGTTAACTTCTGTAGCAGTATTTATGGACAACTATTCTAGTAAATTAGATGTAAATTGACTTTCTCAAATTAATGGAATCATTCTTCAAAGTGTAGGTCATGAAGGTTTGCAGTAACAATCCAAGATGTCTGTGGAGGTGCATTATCATTAAAGAGTATTTTCTTTTTGCCCAGATTTGGATATTTAGCCCAAATAGCACACCCTTCATCCAGGAGGCATACAGTTGCCACAAGAATATCAGAAACTGTTGCAGTTATTTTTCCTGCAGATAGAACAATTTTCACTTCCTTCAGCACACTTTCAACCTGCTCTAACTTAGCCTGTTTGTTTCTAGCATGTAATAGTGAATCCATGTTTTATCTGTTACAATAATCAAAGACACTAACCACAATTCTATTTAAATACGTCTAAAACCACCCTCAAAAAAGTTCAATTAAATGTGTTTTCGATTGACTTAATAAACCCAGCACCCATACAACAGAAAGGTTTTTCAAACCAAAAACCTATAAAATATAGCAGACATGGTCTATCAAGATGTTTGTGAAGTCAGCAAGCTTGCATAATTTCAGTCTGGCATCATTTAACACTCACTGTGAATTTTGAAACTATATCAAAACCATTATGTTTTTGAACATCTCAAACATCTTGAATGGATATTCAACAAATGTACATGTTTAAATTCAGCAGCCTACTTACTTTTTTACAATCATCAAAAATGAAGGAGAAGAATAATTTAAGATAATTAATTCTAATTCCTTTTCAACTTCTGTTATGATGGTTTGAACTTAATTTTATCTATTTTTTTCAAAAAATGTTAAAATTTGTTTTATTTACTTGACTAAAGGATCATACTTCACAAATATCATAGTTACTTAAGTCATATTTGCACCACCTCTGTGTTAGGTAAAGACCTTTCAGATCACTCCCCATTTACCGGAAATGAAAATAGAAAAAAATTATATGTACAAATTTAAAAGAAATTCAAACTATACACAAATAGATGAAAACTTTAAGATAGTAGAGAGATTATTTTAATTATGTGTTCCAGTGATTTAAAATCTATTCAGTTAAATATCAGCCTTATTATTTATTATCGCTACATTTTAAAAATATAATTGACCCAGTGAATATGGATAGTTTTATTTAAATGCCCTAGATTTATTTTAATAACAAAATTAAATAAAGATGAAAAGAGATTGAAGACGAAGTTGCCTAAGAAAACAGGTTTTTTTTTCTTAGTACACTATAAGGAATTATCCTTTTCTGCCTTGAAGGATTTTCAATAAGTAGTTATACATAAAAAAACTTTGAAACAAAAAATGTTTTTCTTAACAACACTTGGGGTAACACTGTACATTGCATTTCCTTACATCTTTATTTTATTTCTAGTAGAATATCAATAGCCTAAATAAGCAATGTTTAACATATTGATTTCCACTGACTAAAAATATACAGTGCTCTTTAAAGATATACTTCATCAGTAACCGCATGTGAAGTATTCTACTGAAGTACTACTGAAGCATTCAGCAGTAACTTAAAATTAATATTAAAAACAAAATATGATTACAAGTAAGTTATATAATTGATGAATTAATATAGCTATACTATAGAAAACTGAGAAACATGCATATTAGTAGTTTGTTCTATACTAGAAATTAAGATTTTTAAGTAACACAAACAAACCAAACCTGTATGAATTCTACGATGATTCTGTAAATATGATGATGCACGAAATGTTTTTGAACAATATTCACACCTATAATTCTTCTCGCCAGTGTGTATCCTGCGATGTACAATTAATGAATATTTACGTGCAAAATCTTTGCCGCAATATTCACATTGGAATTGCTTCTGTGCAGAATGTAATGACGTAACGTGATACTTTAAATCTCCCCACTGACGAAAATTTCTTCCACAAAACTCACACTTATAAGGCTTATCACCTGAATGCAGTCTCATATGAACCTAAACAAAATTTATTTAGATAAACTTATACTGTCTTTCAAATGATGGTAATTCAACAGCATAGTCGTCTTAAGGTGACTGATATACATTATATTACTGCCATGAGAACAGGCTGAAAATGAATTATCATGTATATTAAATGTAAAAGAAATAATTGTAATAAAAAAAAAGTATAATATTATTTACTATTAAAAGTCTAAATCAAAAATTTTATTATTAGATGTATCATTGTTTAAATATAAATTTTCCTGAAGTATGGTGAGTTTTTGTGAGCCATCAATGAAAATCTAAAATAACCTGTTTCTGAAGTGAGATTGTATTACTCATTTCACTTCATAATTTACTAATCTCCTTAATGTCACTTTTAGGAAAAGGAAATAACAAGAAATTATTAACATCACATCACAACTTAATGTAAAATGAGATCAAATTTTGTTGTTTCAACATTAGTGTTGTATGCCAGGATGTGGTCTGATTTAGTGTTACAATAATACTGGTGCCGATTGTTTGCAAAGTTGCCAGCACTTTTCATAGTCACTTCAAGGCCTGAATTTAATGAGCAAACTTTACAGCATACTCTGCCTCCAGAAATACTTTAAATTACAAATAAGCCAAAAGATAATATAATGCAGCCATGCTGCATTATAATTTTTTTTTTATGAGAAAATGAATAACAGTGATATTTCCTCCGGTTCACATTAGTGCATCACCTAACACAATACTGAACAAGAATTCATTCCATCTTTCATCAATATCAAGAAAAAATTATTACACAACTTTCCAAATAATAGATTTGTTTTCCTCTGACAATGTTCATGATTCCTATCAACTAAATTTTTTGGTACTTTATCTAAATGTATTTTTCAGTGATGTAATCATATTATTTGATTCACTTGAACACATTTTTTTGAATCAGTCACAGAAACTGGTCTCCAAGTGGGCTCATCTGATACCTTCACTTAAACGGGTTCACATCAGCAATTCATTATGCTTCAGTCAATTTCTTTGCTGTAAAAAAATGTATGGGATGGATACTGAATTCAATAGGAGTAATGTTTTCAGGAATAAAAATCTGATTGTTGCATATTTGTGCAATATTTGAATATTTCAAAGCATATCGACCAAGAAGTCAAATCCCAGTCAGGCTTGATGTTTTTCTTATCACAAAATTTCCATTTTATACTTCTACACACAAGCCTTCACTTATGCAAGATCAGTACTTAGTTTCACCTGCAACATCAGTACTCAGAGTAATTTGACTTAAAACCTGTAGCACGCAATAATACAGATGGCTTATAATTATTTGACAGGCATGTTAAGCACCAATCACAGAATGTGAACATTCAGAACGGCTAAGTAGTTAATCTATAATTAATGGATGAACCTTTTTTAATTTTTGTTTGAAGATCAAGATAAAAGTTACCATTATAACCTGTTATAAAACTGACCAGTTGAGATGCGACATCGCTTATATTTCATTTTAACAGAAATAATTCTGTTACTTTACTTTTTGGAAGACGAAAAATGCTTCCGCGTTATCGCTGAGATCAAACTAAAACTAGATTAAAATTAATCTATAAAAGAAAAACTAAAACTGAAAACTAATATCATTAAAAACTTGCGACTAATATCACATACAACAGAAAAAAATAAAATAAAGAGCTAAAAACTAAAACTAGATTAAAAATAAAATAAAGAACTAAAAACAAGAAAGAATAAGTACAAAAATTAAAAAAAAAGAAAGAAAAAATCCATAGGTGTAAAGGGCCTCTTCACAGATAACGAAGTTTATAATTAAAATAAAATTACAATAAAAACACGTTACAATAAAACACGTTACAATTAAAACACGTTACAATAAAAACACGTTAGTTACAATAGCAACACGTTAGATTATGTACCAGGTGATGATGAATGTGTGTGACCCATCATTCAGTAGACAAAGGTTCAAGTCTTTCACTGTTATCATATTTCCTTGAGAGGAGCAGAAAGATGAGCCCCGGGAAATATGGAGAGCATTGAAGCCTCCTACTATTAATGATGGCGATGGTATTTGCGTTAAGAGATTTGAGTTCGGTGAAGGATACAAATTGCAGACATGCAATTTGAAGAGGATAGAGAGCTTTACTGCAACAGCAGGAATAAAGGTGGCTAGTGGGAATCTTGTAGGCGACACCTCATTCTTCATGAAAATAGCAATTCATGAGTGTTATTAGGATCTTGTAGAAGATGTGTTTCTTGGAAGCACATGAATAGTGGATCATGTGCACACGCCAATACTCTAATATCTTCAATGTAGGGCCGAAGACCTCTAACGTTCCACTGAATAATGCCCATGAGTAAAGGTTGATATAGGTACACAACTGTAGGCAAATATGAAAAAAGTTAGTTCTAGGTGAACATCAGAATTATTTTAAATAATTTTGATGTTCTGGGGTCAGGCGGTTCCTCAACCATATCCTCCATTAAATGAAGTGATGGAGGAAGAGATTTTGAAGGATGGGATGTCATCCCAGAAGGGGCGATTGTGAGGGCTTCCTTAACAGGGAGCTTATTAAATGGCTTATTGTCAACTGTGTTTACTCCTGCCTGTAAAGGTAAAGCTTTAGGGACTGAAAGTTTCAAAGGGATCTCACTGTGGGTTTCACTTACTGCAGCTAACAACTTTCTGTTCACTTTAGTCAGCTCAGAAATAGTGGCTGCATGTGAAGCAACTTGGTTAGATAACATCTGAACAAGTGTTTTCAGCTCATTGCAGGATCTCCACTGCTGATTACCTACATTTTTAGGAGCTTGATCTGTTATCAAGCAAGATGTTGTAGTGTGATCATATCCTTGGCATCTGAAACATCGCCGTGGGTTGGATATGAATGGTTGTACCTGAACCAACAAGCAACCCACTTTAATCTTCTCTGGTGGAATAAGGAGATTGAATATCAGTATAAGAAACTGTCAGTTGTTCCATTCCATTCTGCAGTTTTCATTATACGCTTAACTTCTAGATCTTGAGGATGAAGCTCAGCAACTATTTCAGCGATGTCCATATCTAAAAGGTCTTGGCAAAAAATTACTCCCCGGCTCATATTTAGAGTTTTCTGGCATTTTGCACTGATACTTATACCACTCATATTATGGAGATGTAAGGTAGATCGACTCTGTTTCTCATTAATTGTTTCAATCAGAATTAATCAGTCTTGCAATTTACTAATATTTTTCTGGAAACCACTTGAATTTGTTATAACTTTATCAAGAAAGGCAAGTTCTTTTGGAGGGAGCCATCTTCCTGATTATTGCGGAGAACAACAAATCTGATATTTTTATAATTACCAGTTTCTTTTACTGGCTATTATCCTGGTCAAACAAGGCTGAATGGAGTCTCTTCACAGAACTAAAATTGGTGGTTTTGTCAGATGGACCACCAATCGTCATAAGATTTTTTTGTGGCCTTGAAATTTTGGTGTTACAAGTACCGGCGCTATAACAGACCACTCCAGCAGAGCTCACGTGTACTGGAGCTGAGCTAAATACAACTGGGTTTGCCCCGGTGCCCAGAGGACATTGTTCCAAGACTCACTTTGTAGAGCCATTCAACCAAGAGCATGATAGTTTCCACCTTGAGTTGCAGTTGCGTTTCGTCAGATGTCACAACACCAAATGTAATTTTAAGAAGAAACAGTGTAGGATGTTGTTGTGTAATTGTGTAAGGGTATATGTTGTAATTTGTGTATGTTATAAAGTGTTCTGCAGCTCTGGATGTAGTGGGAAGAAAAGCTGCAGAGGCTAGGGCCGTGGGTATGCCAACCCCTGAAGTCTTAAAGAATGAGACTCCCGTCGGGATACTTAATTTTTTGTCAACTAAGTGAAACAAGAAAGATTTAAAGTATTCAGAAGTATTTAATGTTGAGTATTAGGTAAGGTCTAAACATTTGAAATGAGAAGCGTAAGTTTTAAAAAATAAATGAAGATTCTGCATGTAGAAATCACAGGAGATAGAAGCAGTTGCAAAACAAAGATTCCAAAAATAATAGAAAAGGCAAACTGAAGGCTGAGAACTGACATTAAAACAAATAAAATTATTGAATGAGATCTAGAAAAAATTATTGAAAAATTTATAATAGAGGAAAGTTAACTAAAGCCAATTTAGAAAGAAACAATGTGAATAAATTTTTAAAGAATATGAAAGGTGCTAAGATGCTAAAAAAGTAGTAGTTGAACAAACAACTAATTCGATTCATTAACAGCAATTATTAAAAAAAATCCTTACAGAAGGCTGCAAGGTAGATTTCACCAGTGCTAAGTAGAAGATAAAAAAAAGATTTCCACCTTAAAGTTTAGAAACACTTCAAATTTATTTAATATGACAATGGTTGCATGTGAAAAAAGTTTCACATGTTTAGCATATGACATGCCCCATCTTCTTACAATTCCAGCTACATTTTGAACACCCCTAGCCATAAGGGTTGGTCATATCAAAAATTGTTTCAGGCAAAAGTTTTAGGTAATGTTTAGAGGTACTTTAAACAGATTTAATACTGTCCCTATTAAGGGAGGTATTATTTTTTGTCTTCAAAATCCTATTTTTTCCACCCCCTGGGTCAATGGTTGGTGATATTAAAAAACTTTACTTAGATACCCTTATCCAAAGTTTTAGGCTCTTATCTAAAGAATAGTAGGAACTTTAATCGAATTCAATATTTTACTTAAAGTTATAGCAATATTTTTTTTTTTGTTGATTAAACCCCTATTTCCACCCCTACGGTCAGATTTTGCCCATTAAACGACATTTTGTATAAATTTGAAATTGATCGGTGCAAAATTACAGCAGTTATTTCCACAAGTAAGTGAAAAAAGAAAGTTATACAAGAAAAAAAATGATATGAATAGATGATAAGAGAGACTTCAAGAGAATTCAACAGGTAGATGGTACCTACAATAGTGAATGTGGTCAGATTTTCTTAAAACAAGCTTGATCTGATCCTCTAAAATTAAAGTAGAGTAACATATCGTGGCAAGAGTGCAATTAATTTAATTCTCCATTATGCAAAAATTGTTTTGTAAATTCTGAACAGACGTTAAAATTGAATCTAACTTACCTGAGGAAGATGGATTCACTAAAGGAAGAAGCACAAAGGATATGATCAAGTTAATAAAGAACTATTGGTGGAAGGTAAAGAAAAAAGAATTTTATTACTTCAGTTGAGAAAACAAATAGAAATAAGTACAAAGAAAATAAGTATAAAAATACACAGTGGTCTGATTATGGTGATGGTGCTGCCTATCCCTAAACATTTAACATTGTTTAATCAAAAGATAAAAAAAATTGGGGAAAGAGATCAGCATTAAGAGGAAGGAAAATAAATTTGATAACTTCATAATTAATATTTTTAGGAGACTGAATAGAATATTCAAACATGTGATTTCAAAACAGAAGAAATTATGATAAAATATGATTATAAAAAATGACAATTTAGGAGTGGAATCCATAGTGCAGTATGATTGGGGAAAGCCAAGAAGTGATAGCAAGGATGAGTGGATGAAGTGATAGAGGAAACAATTATTGGCTTGTCTTCATGATGTTAATAAAATATTGAAAAACACCTCAAGACATGAAGGATTATTATTATTAATTTGTTTTTAATTATAAATAAGTTAAATTATATTTAAACAATTTTTCTATTAAACTTTTTATTATTTTCTGCAATTAATTTAAAAAAAATAAATTATCTAAATCAGTATATATTGGGGGGTTTAAAATTCTTTTATTTTAAATAAAGTACGATATCAGAAAAAGTTTCTAGTTTCAATTACATCAGTTGACAAAATATTCATGTAAAACCAAATCCCAATTTCTGTGGTAAAGTGGTAGTGTATTATCCTTTCACCTGAAAGGTTCCTGGTTTGAATCACTGACATTTACATGAATTTACACGTTACAATTTACATACTATAAAAATCCATTTTATGTTCTTACCTTTACCCACTACGATCATGCAAAACAACTATACACCACTTCATCCACACTACTTTCCAGACTTTATCCCAGCAGACATTTTCTTTTTTTTCATAACTTTTAAAGGAAATTTCTTTTAAGTCATAAATGAAATTGACAAAAATACATTACCAACAGTGACAAAAGCCTACCTAAGTTGTAAATACATTAATAGTTTTTATCACAGAAGTCTGGTCTTTTTTTGAACACATCTTGTACAAATAACTTTTAGAATTCACAGCTTCATCATTAGTTACAAAATCATGTAATGCATTACAATCACTATTACAAGTAAAAACTAGTGTTACAATCAACATTTTCAGCATTTAACGATTAATGTATTAACTGATGAAGTATTTTACACCTGATAATGAATCAGTGGATTCAAAAAGCTTTTTATATAAATTTATTATTTAAATTAAGCTAAACAAAACAAACTTTGTTAATAATGGATTTGATCTGAAATATGAGGAGTGTAAATCTTGATAATAAAAAAACAAAAAAAAGATTTCAAACTGGATCTACAACAGGTAGACTTTGCACAGTTCTTGAAAAAGTAAAATTTTATCTTTAATTATTTTATACCAATGAATAATCCATTAATGATAAATACCTTTAATGCACTGGCAGAGAAGAAACTTTTACCACAGACTTCACACTGGTGAGGTCGTTGACCAGAATGTGATCTGATGTGATATAGCAATGAATTGCGGTGATTAAAGGTCCTCTCGCACTGTGTACAATTCAACTGTTTTTTTTTAGCGCTTTCTGTACTGACAATTCCATTACTACCACCAGATCTGATTTTATTTGAATTATCGTCTTCTACCAAATCATCATCATCTAAGTTATTAGTGTCATTGTTAGCGGCAGTCGTATTTGCAATCGTTCCAGAATGCTGATTATGGTGATCATGATGGTTGTTAAGCGTCGCTGTGGCCGGCAACGGTAAACACATATCTTGCAGATCTTCCATACCGATATCATGCACCTCCTGATACCGCCATCTGACAACTTTGTCGTCCACTACATTACCACCGCAGTGTTCTTCATCGCCACTGTCCACGTTAGTAATGTTGACCACATGTCTGATACCTTCCATCATATCTTCTGGCTCACTGAATTCTTCGATCTCTTCTTGCCTCGGATGTACGGTAGCAATATGAGTTTCCAATGTTTTGGCTTTTCTGAAAGTTTCATCACACTGACTGCAAGCCAATCCAGATGATATAACAATTTCTTCTTTCACCACATCCTGAAAATTACAGTATTGATTACGATAAATTTACATAAAATGTCCAAAGATGTATTTCATGTTCATTTTATAAATATAATCTTTTATAGTATTAATAAATACTTTATCACAATAAAAATTATTTACATGTGCATAAGCTATACAGAAATATTAAGACTAATTAGGGATCTAATTAAACTAATAGGGATCTAATTAAGTAAGATTAAATAATTCAAATAACAATTTTTAAAGAACACATGCTAAAACTGTTATTGAATAACTGGAAAGTACTTAAAACAGTTAAAAAATGCTTTTTTCCTAAAAATAGTTAATTTCAGTTGCTGAACAATCATGAATAGTAACAATAATTAAATTAAATAAAAATTAAAAGAGATAAGAAATAATAAAATATTTACTGAAACATTATTCACAAGTTTTTTAACAATGTTTTTAGAATAAAAGTGAAAAATACATTTGTTGACAATTTAGGTAATATCAATTGAAAGCCTAAGTTTAGTTTAAAAGCATTTACACAACTGAAAAGAATTGATGATTCAATCTATTATTATAAAATAGAGAAGTATATAATATGTTTTTGGCATTTATATATGAAACAAACAATTTAATGATTTCTAGCATCCTTGGATTTGTAGTAATCTTTTCACAAGGAACCTAGAAATAAAAGCTAAAAGAGAATTTCAATATCTCTCATGTTCTTATCTCACTGAGATAAGTGGATGATATTTTTGAACATCTCATCATACTGAAAATTTTGAAATTAAGCTGAATCGACAAAAACAAAAATTTACCAGACTGAACATGCACGTTACAATTTTTTGACATAATATAAAATTGTAAAGAGGAAAGGTTTGCAAACCACATCAACGATTCAAAATATGATGGTTGCATAATTTCCTTAAGTTCGAAGTATATATTGCTTAACAACAGGTCAACTTTCTTCAAAGCCGGAGACCACACTGATTTTAAAAAATCAGTGTCGGCTAAATAGATAAGATAGTGTAGTGAATAGTATAGGATAATCTATCTATACTATTATATAAAGAGGAAGAGGGTTTTTTGTTCAGGATAAACAAAATCTACTGCTATTAAATTTTTACCCATGTTTCTTGGGATAACTGCGAAGATTTTGGATAAATTTCATCTTGAAAAAAAAAAACTACATATATAATGTAGTAGTGGAAATATTTGCAGGTTGAAGCAAAAACTTTCATGAATTGTGAACTGTGAGTGTCTGTGTGAGCTGGGTTTGAACTGATTCATTATTAACAAATAAAAATCAATTTCTAGATTTTTTGAGTTTCATTCAGAGTTACAAGGTTTAAAATTGATTACTGAATTTTTTCCAAAACCCTGTTATCTTTTTTTAATTTCTCTGTAACAAATGACGAAATCAATTTTATTTTTTTGTTTGTGTAATCTTCATATCAATATACCAAATTTGTAGATTTTTGAAATTCAACTTTGAAAAGAAAAGGATGAAGGGTAAAAAAATTTTTCAACAATGATTGTAAATTTTCCTAATTCCTACTATGGTAAATGAGATATTCAGTCGATTTGGGCTTGCAAATATTAACGACTTTTCACTATCAATTATATAAATTATTTTTCCTACTGATCCATTAGAAAGTCCTTTTATTGACTTTTTTAAATATATCTAATTTATTTTAATATAACTTTCCTCATGTATATCACAAAACAGACTGCTATTTCATCAAATCTAATTTGGAAATATTACAAAAGTTTATTTACTATTACAAAAGAATTATAAATAAGAGTCAGGAAGGCATAAAGAGCTTTATCCTCATTTCTATTAAACAATAAGATATGTATTGATGAAATAAACAGAACTGCTGAAAAAAGCTGTTTCAACTATAATAAAATAAATGAGACACTGTATTTGGCCCACTGGTGAGTGAATTTCTGTCTTCAAATGCACCCCATTTTCAGAAGTTCATCTCTTTGTTAATAACACTGATAAATCATTCTGTTAATGTTTCTTAACATGGGACCATTGTGTATAGATCCCTTAGACTTAAATACAAGAAAGATGTCCTCCTGTAAGCTTTATCAACCTGCAAGGATGAGGTAATTAATATGGACTGTGTCTTTAATATCTGCTGAATGATTTGCTCCCGGATGACAATATGGTGGGTGAGATTACATACCATCAGTGTCAGGTGGAACCTGACACACACTGGTGGTATGTTAACCCACCGGGTTGGTAGTGGTGAACGCGTCTTCACAAATCAGCTGATTTGGAGTCGAGAGTTACAGCGTTCAAGTACTAGTAAAGCCAGCTATTTTTACACGGACTTGAATACTAGATCGTGGATACCGGTGTTCTTTGGTGGTTGGGTTTCAATTAACCACACATCTCAGGTATGGTTGAACTGAGAATGTACAAGACTGCACTTCATTCACACTCATACATATCATCCTCTGAAGTATTATCTAAACGGTAGTTACCAGAGGCTAAACAGGAAAAAGAAAAAAAGTGTCAGGTGGAAAGTCACGATTTTGAAGACCAACTTACAATCTTCTGGGATCACTGAGGAGGAGGTGCACCAGGTGTTCTGTAGTATGGCACGGCACAAGACCCCCGAATATGACTATCACAGTGGAGCTCCTCATCTGAGTGCTTTCAGTAGTCCTTGGTCCTCTTAACTAGAATATATAATAGGTTACCTCTTCGCTGGCCACTTTCCGGTGTGTTGGAAGTGTGGAGACTTGGTGTTGTTGTTCAAAGGTAGCGGACAAAGATCCTACTGTGGTTCTTCTTACCATCCACTAACGCTCTTGCCCGTGATTGGCAAGCTTTTTGAGCAAGTCCTATATTTGCATATTAATGTTAGATTGGCCACTGATCATTTGCTAATGGACAACCAGTATGGTTTCTGACCAGCTAAGAGCACTGAGGATGCCATACTAAAGATGATAGATATAGCTTCTTCTAGTCCATGTAAATATGTATTTGGGATTTTTCTGAACACATCCGGAGCATTTAACAACTTATGGTGGCCCTCTGCCCTGTTTCAGATGCAGAAGCATAAGTGTACATGACATAAATTAGAAGTGCTCTCAAGTAATTTCAGCCATCGGACGGACTGTTTCCTTGCGTGATGGTGGCTCATAGGTTCATAAGACCTTAACTAAAGGATGTCCTCAGAGCAGTGTTCAGACTCCCCTTCTTTAGATCATAGAATTCAATTCGATGTTGAGGTTGCCAAAGAGTTCCAAACTGTTCATGCTTGTGAGACATTCCGACTGTGAAGTCTCCAACATAAGATGATCTTCAGTCCAGAAAAAAACACAATGATGTTTAAGAGTAAACTGGCTAATTCCCAACGAATCCAGGTTCGGATGGCTAGTCTCCCCATTCGGTATGTTACACCTCAAAAATACCTGGGTGTTATCCTTGATGAGAATTTTCAGTTCAAGGAACATCTATAGTATGTAGCAAAAAAGGCTGCTGATGATTTTTATGGATGATGTTTAAATCGTACCATTTTTATTTTTAGCGTACCATGCGTATCCTTTACAAAGGTGTCAGCAAAGCTATTATGCTGTATGCTGTGTCTGTCTGGGCTCACCGCATTGCTTTTAGGTACTGCGTGGACAATTTGCTGTGGGTCCAAAAGTACCACTGCTGTTATAAAAAGGTCCACTGCTGTTATAGGCAGTTATAAAACAGTCTCACAAGAGACAGTCTGCGTTATAGCTGGAGTCAAACCAACAGATATCTTGGCTAATGAGTGTAAGGAATGTTACATTTCCAAGGTAAATAACTTATTGACGTCAGAACAAAAGCAGGAGATTGAAGACCAGGACCTTGCATGTTAGCAGGTCAGATGAACGAATCCCCCAAAGGTCGCTACTACACGCATGGTATATTTCCTATAGTGAATGATTAGGTGTGACTGGATGGGTCTCCCCCAATCTGTATATTACACATTTTCTCTCTGGGCATGGTGCCTTTTGGGAAAGTTTGGCTAGATTTTGTTTGGTGGATTTGAATCAATGCCCGGATTGTGGGACTGATGATACAGTGGACCATATCCTCTACATCTGTCCCCGATGCAACGTTCACAAGCTGTTAGGGAACTTGAGAGAATACATTCCTTTCTGGATCTCCATATTAACTGGATGATCTGTGAGGAATGGTCTATAGTGGTTGGTTTTCTTCGTGCCCTTGTGGTGTGTAGGTCTGCAGAGGGAGTTTAATCGAGGCACTCTATCATGGTAGGATCCCGGGTGGCTAGGGTTGCAGCTTAGGCATTGGATTGGTTGGAGGTAGGCGCACTGGCATCATGCCATGGTTATATTGGTATTGTTTGTGAATCGCTTCGGGGATCCCACTAGTGGGGGTGGCCACGCCACCGGGGTGTAGTAATCTGTGCAACTGGGGGCGTGGCTTTCTTTTGCCAGTGTTGGTCCTGATCGTGACTTGGTAATGCCACGTGAGACACCATGATGGGACCGGGTGGGGGTGCAGGGTTTGTCCCCAGCTCCTGCACAGACCGGAATGAGGTTACATACCCCTTGTTAGGTGACCTAATCTGGTCGACTTATTTGGGTGTAGGTCTGAATTTCTATGTTGCGCAAGACAATTTTGATTGGTATGAGTTTAACACTGATTTAACAAACTCATTTATTTTTTGAGGCATTCACAGTCACGAACAGTGCTGTCAAATCTGGACTAGGCGTAGAGTTTAGTCAGTTAGTTTGAGGGAATCATGTTAGGTTGGATGTGAAGATGTCCGTTTGAGGCTTACGTGAAGGCGAAGTTTGATTTATATTTTATTGATGCAAATGTCTGCCGAGGCATTTACATCAGTGGTATCCTGACCGAGGCCTGGCTTATGACCTCTGGTAAAGCTCCTCACGGTTTGGAACGGAGGGGGTTGTGTGACGACCAGTAACGTCACAAAGTGGGTGTCTTTCCCCTATGGGGTTGGGATGTTTCTTAATATGTCATTGGATGAAACCAACCTGTTTTTTAATGATGAAAATGAATCTGAGAATTTTTCCATCATCCTATGTTTTTAAAAAATTTCCAGAATTTAAATTTTGAAAAGTGTTATATAATGTGTGATTATACATGTATGTTCTTTATTTTATATGATTATATTTATATGTGGGCTCTATTAATCAGTTGCTTACTGTGAAGCAAATTAAACTGAAACAAAAATATCACATATCATGACCTATCATTCTATTGAAGCGTGCATGAACAAGATTCATCATGACTGTACAATTCAAAACCATAAGGTTTGTTTGTTTTTGTTAGTATAATGCATCTTCAGTCTGTCTGATAGCTATATTAGGTAAATGAACAGTGAAATCTCATAATGCCTTGTAAGGGTGTGAATGTGTAAATGATTCAGAAAGCTTCTGTTACTTGTGGTGAGTTCATTAGAAAAAAATCACGTATTAAAAACATTACATCTTTAATTATAAACTTATATAATGTATATTATCTGTAAGATCAGTGATCAGGATAAGACTTTGATTCCTCTCATATAATACGTAATAATCTTGCTATCAACTTAAACGGATGACTAAAAAGCATATAAAAGGTCTCGCCATTCAGTGTCTCTATGTTTTGGTCTGAACCATAGGATCATTTAACAAATTGTTATCTCTGTTTAACTGTCTGGAATTCCTAAGAAGTCTAAATACATTAACTATCCTTCACTGACATCTGTACTCAGACTTTTATCTTTCAGTGAATACATTCCAGTTCTTGAGGTTCCTAAAAACTTGTTTCATGGGTAGAGCATTGAAGAAGTGGTCATTATGGAAAAAGATAATCATAATTCAGACTTTGGATGGCGAGCTAAGAGACTAGATAAGAGATTTAAACTTATCAAAAATTCAAACTGAAATTTTAGACTCAGGATTGCAAAGTTGGAATTTACTTCAAAAAGATACAAAAATCTCAGGCTATCAAATCCAACAGAAAGATTTTTCTCTCTACTTTGCAAAAGAAAATTACTTAGTTTACTGTACAAATACTGATAAGCTTACAAGTAGGAAGAGAGTTCATGATGAACCTGAGGAGTGGCACCTTTTCACTGAATTCTCCAAGTAAAGTTTAAAAGCATTTCTGCTTCACAATAGTAATAATTATCCTTCCTTACCAATCTTTTGTGCAATTAATATAACAAATATATGACATTATGAAAACTCTTATTGAGAAAGTACATTATATTATAAAAAGCATAGTTGGAATCTGTATGGAGATTTAAAAATAATAGCTCTTGTTAGGATATACGATTACCGTTTGTTAATGGGACAGCCAAGCTAGGGATCAGCATTATTGTAGTAAAACAGTGAAAGAAATGTGAGAACCTAACTCCTGGTGAAAAAAAAACTTATTCATGAGCCTGCAGTTAAACCAGAAATATATTTTTTGCACACCTTCACAAATTGAGATTAATAAAATTTTTTATAAAGAAAAACAGTCAAGGATTCTTTACATAAGGCAGAAATTCCAGATTTAAGTGAAGCAAAAATTAAAGAAGGGATTTTTATTGGCCTACAAATAAGGAAAATGGTCACAGATGAAATGTTTAACTCAGTGTTGACCAACGTAGAAGTCACTGTTTGGACAGTGTTTAAAGACACTTAGGATATTATAGATAAACTGATATATTCACAAGGCTATGGGATGTAATATGCCACTAAAAGCCAATTTCCTGCATTCACATTTGGTTATCTACCTCCCAAACCTGGTGGCAGTAAGTGATGAACACTGCGAATGTTTCCATCGAAATATCTGTGTTAGAAAACCACTGCAAATGCAGAATTGAGTAATATGCTAACTAATTACGGTTTGACTTTTGAGATATATCTGAGACTACATACAATAGATTAGCATCTTCTAAGTTTTAATGTAAGTATCTCATAAACAATAGTTATATTAACTATTATAGATCTTAATTGTACCATTTCTACTAAATTGAGGGTGATAAAAAGATTCTATTTACATATCTGTAATCTAAACAGAAAAAAGCATTGTAGAGAAAGGTAATAAACTTAATTAAAAAAATTTATTTTGTGTAGCAGGGTAATTTATCTAGTGTCACTTATTATTTTGTTTCATTTAAACTTAATTGTTATTTAAGTTTTAACAATGTTTTAAATAAACATTGTTTAAATAAACTTAATTGTTATTTATTTCATGTAGTGTTTTTACTTTTTACAAAATGTTCAGTGTTACCATCTTCAGACATAATTTTACGCCCACTAAATCAAATGCGTTAGGTCTTTCACATTCTACCACACCCATAACATTTTATTATTTAAATACAATCTTGGTTGCTTATTGTGTACACATTTAAATTGTTGTTTGCATATTTAAAGATAGGATTTTTGGGTTTGCATGATAAGTCATATTTTTATTAAAATTTGTTTATCATTTATTTTTTTTGAAATAACCTCTTGCGCTATGGTCATTAGCCATTAATAAATTCCAGTAACATTCAGCAATTGCAGCCATCATTTCTTTGATGATCTATGAAAACCAGTTCATTGAATGCAGCTTTGAACAATCTACTACCAAAACATTTCTACATAAACCACAACCACAGTTGGGAAGAACAGCTTAGAAAATTACAAACTGCTATGATTCAGACCGAGAAATTCTTTATTATGGTGTCATCTACACATTATTTTAGTTAACACAACAGTTAATTTTAAATTATCTTTACCTTCAACTATATAACACCAAGGTTGTACAAATAGAGGTGGGTTATCTCATTAACAGATAAGAAAATGATTTATAAATGCTCAGCTGTTGTAATGAATTTTCATTTGATAGGCTTAGTAAATAGTTTACCAATCATTGAATCTTCAAGAATATGAACACAACTGTGTAGAATAAGGAGACTCGTCTATGGTCTAGTACCATTTAAAATGATGGCAATGATTAACCAATTATTTTCTGGAAATTGTCAGGCAATGGCCAATTTTGTAAATAGAGAAAGATTTGACATCCCTGGAGATTTCTTTCCCCAGGACTACTTTAAAGTGAGTTGCTTTCAACTAGTGAGAATTGAACTTAAGGTAAGAATTGTGAAAATTACTTTCTAGATCATTCCGAAGGTTCATGAGAGCCTCTAAGACAGTTAAATCCAAAAACGAAAAGAATATTTTTAAATTGAGAAAGGATTTTATTGTGTATGTGTTCTTATAAAATCTTAAAAATTAGCAGCTGAAAATGTTTCTCCGGAATATAATTGTGGAGAACTGGGAAATATTATAATTGAGCTATTGTTCTCCTGTCTTGCAAAGGTTAAATTTTTTACAAGAGATTTAAAAATTAATTATCATTAATTATTTATTATTAGTTACTCTACCAACCTGGTCAATAAAAATTCAAAATATGTTTTTACATGCATAAAAACATGTTGCAATACAGAATCATGATAAAAATGTAACTTCACAGTAAAAATTGTAAGGGATTATATACAAATTTAAAATAATAAACCATCACATAGTTTATTGTCTGGATAATTTAAACTGCGCTTATGCAAGCATACCTCTTTTTTTTAATTTACACTAAATATTATTAATTCTTCATAATTACAATACATAAAAATTAAGATAATTTTCTTTTCTTCTTAAAGACTAAAGTGAATTTGACAAGCTGTTGCTCATTCAGCAAGTCCTTTTTTTATTACTCATGCCCATTATTATTAATATATATACGGGTTTGAATTTTTTTAAAGATCTGAATTAAAATGTAATAAACTGTTGCTCCTTTTTTTATGAATAACAGTGAAACATCAGTAAGTCACAACATCCTTGGTGAGAACGAAACTGAAGAGCTAAAAAGTGGCAGCTAATCTAAAACTTAACTATCAAAATGAACGATTCCATTTTTGCACTGTTTAGGGATGACTACACATTATACGACACCTGGCAACACAAGATAGTTAAACTGTACTGAATAAAACTCAACACATATGATCAATGCTGAGCAATTTTATTCATAAAAATTTAACTTTACGTACGTACTTAAAAATAAGAAATCATTGTAGAAAATATTCAGGAGAACCAATTTTAGAAAATCATTAAAAATATTTTTTTTTTAACTTATTAAATTTACTACACAATTTATCTGATTAATGATAACATAAATTAAACAATTTTTACTTGCCTGACCCAATTCGGTTTTTATTGAAAAAGTACTAGCTATAGTAGGTTGTGACTGTGCAGTTTCGTTATGAGGTGATGTCGAAGGTTGGACTTGACCGGTTGATTTTACAGAGCTGATGGACTGTTGCGTTAACGATTGTTGTTGCTGATGAACAGTAACAGGAGGTATACAAGTAGCGACGATCGGTGCAGGGGTTAACTCAGGCAAACTATTACTAGCGTTATTATTACTACTGTTATTACCATTGTTTACAATATTTACACCATTAACATTTATGTTACTGTTACTTAAACCGATATTATTGGCAGAACTCGGTTCATAATGGTGTTTTAGGTGCTCAAAGAATTTTAGTTGACTAACAAACTGTTTATTACACAGTTCACAAGAAAATGCGGTTGACAAATTATTAGCAGAAGGTCGTTGTTTAGTTGGTGCTGTATGAACAATCTTGTGCGATGAAAACGCTGCTTGCGTATTAAAACTTTCACCGCACTTATTACACTTATAACATTTAGTATGTATACTGCGTGCCGGGGGTGCTTTTAATTTACGTGGAATTCTTTTTTTATGCGGTAAACTACGTCTTGATGGTCTTGTATCACTTTCGGCATCATAATCGGAGTCCAGGTCATCTGGTGTCATACCGCCTTGACCTTGAATGTGACACTGAGCTTGCGCAGATGTGGAAAGCGGTAACTGTGGAGGAGGTTGCGGAGTTGTAGTAGCCTGTACATTTGTCGTTGGTCCAACATTTTGATTAGCTTTATCAATACCTTCCACTTTCATATCATTCACACTTCTGGTATTCTAAAAAAAAAAGAAAAGACGTAACAAAAATATAAAAGAAAACCAATACAATGAAAATTATTAACGATTTATAATAAAATGTCTGGCGTTTTTTTAGATCTTGGCTGAAATATAACATATCCCTTCCTATGATAAAATAATCATAATTTAACAACTTTTTACATCAAAAAAATTAAAATTATCTTTATTAGTCACTATACTTAGTATAGTTAAGCTTTATTACTAGTATAATATAATGTGTTGGGTAGTAGGCTGTTAGAAATATGTTACAAAAGGAAATGGAATTGAAAAATTGCCTGAATGAGAATTATATTTTGCAATTTACAGCTAATTAGCCACATATAAATAAAAATGTCTGCAATAAAAGACAACAATAGAATGAGCAGACCAAGTTCACATATGCTAGAAAGCACAACACTAACAATTGCAGACTACAGTTGTAAAGATATACGTCAAGCACATATAGGAAAAAACATGAAGGAAATCTTTTATTATCTTTACTATAGTGGCTGAAGACAAGACGCTTCTTCAGGCTTGCATCAACTTTGCTCAGGGTAAAATTACACGACTGGATACACAATACCTCTAGCACTTTGGTTTTTCATTCTCTCGAACTTAATTGGTTTTACCAAACGGTAATATTTTACAAACATTTTCTATGCTGAGAATAAACAAATGAACCCGTTTAAAAATATTGACATCAAAAAGGACATGAGGAGAATGAACCATAAAAGAATAAAATAAAAAAATGGAAATAAATGACCTTTTACAATTTATATTTGTAAATTGTATAAATTATTTACAAGTTATTGATCTTCTGTTTATAACAAGAGATCTATTTAGAAACATTTGTAGTCATGAGATCTTTAAGAATTAAAGCAGGCTGATGTTCAAAAAGAAAACACACTACCTATCTTTTAAGAATAATGATTAGGATTCCATATTTTAGTTTACAGGAATGTGTTTTACAAGAAATAATAGGGACTATCATTTTCTGTAACTCAATCTCAGCTTAAAGAGAACAACAGATTACGCAGAAAAATTAAAATGAAAGAGAAAGGAAGAGAGTATGAACAAAGAATCTGTGAATTTAAACAATTATTTATCTTTATGTATTAATTCACAGGGAGCAAGCTAAAATAATATGTCATGTATATTTGTCATACAGATTCCTGATAGCAATATTTTTTTAATCTTTTTGTGTATTTTTAAGTTTCGTCCTAAACTTAGGAATAAAACATGATTAAAATTTACAATGAATAAGTTTTTTAAACAAGATAAAAAAAAAATTTGACAGTTTAAACTGTTCAGGCTCCATCTAAATATAACAATTTTATTGGTCTTGCTGATAATTTCTTTTAATTTCAGTTATTTTATTTTCTACATTACTATATATTTTTTTTTTCAACAAATTATTTTTATTTACTGATACAATGAAACTTTCTAGGTCAGCATCCGAATAATCTATGAATTTGACTAAATACCGTAACAAAACATACCTATGGTAATGAATTTTCAGCATAAAAAGCAGTAAATTTTAGTAATTATCTTCCATATTAGAGTTATCAGGAATGTTGTCATTAACAGACTATTTCTATGATGTCACAATCTATTACTACTCGAACTATATAATTATATTCTAGTCAATATACAAACTGACAATATAAACATGTCTGTTAATACAAAGTGACGTGTGACAAAATGCAGCATAAGCACAACTTCAATGTCATTTTCATCAGTTTATTTTTTTAGGCTTGAAAAAATCAACAAAGTAATTTTCAAATATAATAAATAATCATGAGACTCCACACTGTAACGAGTTATTGGCATCCAGAACATTAATGATACATCCTTTTTTGTCTAAAAGTGACCAATTCTATCCAATTATAATTCATAGGAAGTGATAATAGGTGATAAATAGGTAAAAAGGAGAATACCCAAAAATAGCTAGAATTTAGAAGGCTGGCCACAAAAAGTGTGACTTCCACAATCAAAGATTATGACAGTTCACGCTGCAGAAAATTTAAACATAAAACATAAAAAAATGCCGCAAAATTTAATTTACCTTTTCACATTGCACAAAAGATTAAAAAAAACCTGTCACATTAATGTGCGTCGTGATTTAAAGGATCGGCTCAGAAAGACCCACAGTTTCTTTCCAAAGTTGTCACACAGGACTGTTGGTGCTATAATGACAATGGAACCTGGTGGCAATAATAAAATTTGCCAAGAACAAAATTTTATTTATTTATTTTTTTTTGCTGTGAAAGGGATTATTAGAGTTTTCAATATTCATAAAAAACTTATTCCTCCTGAACAAGATAGTGAATCAGCCATTCCAGCTAGAAAAACAAGATGGATGTGTGTTGTCCTTCACCCTCTCTGACCATTTGTGCAACTTTTCCTTTTTTTGTTTCCACATATGAAAAAAATCTCAAAGAGAAGTGTTTTTGTAATATGAAGTGAAAGAAAATTTGTAGCACACTTACATTAATCTTGAAAAATTCCAATAATGTCTCTAGCAGTGGGAAAACATCAGCTTAGACTAAATTTTCAGCAAGTAAAACCTAAAGCATTTGCAGATGCAATACCATAAACATACACAAATTAAATATAAGAAACTATACCTAAATTAGTGTTATCTGCCTTTAAGAGACTGGTGGTCTGTGTACCTATGACACAAACACAATCTTCTAATAGAAACAGTAAAGAACATTTCTTAAAACTATTATATTAAAATTAGAATTCTGAATTAATTTTACTATCCACAAAAGGGATCTCTCCATAACAATTGAAACAATAAACCTACCCTTATAAGATGCTAGGATATTTCCCAAAGTCTTTTTACTCAAAAATTAAAAATTCATTTAAACAAGAAAAAAAAAAAAAAATATATATATATATATATATATAAAAACTGAATTTGGATGACTTAAATTTTAATATGCAAAAAAGTCATATCCCTCATGTTTATTATATTTTGCTCATCTGTGTTGACTGAAGAAAACAATTCTTGTTTTTTTGGTTTTTAGGTAAAAGTTATATTTAAAAAAAAAAAGGTTTTTTCTCCTTCCTACAATTTTTACTTTTTAATTTCTTAAATTCATTTAAACAAGGAAAAATAATATATATATACAATTTTTCCTTGTTTAAATGAATTTTAAATTTTCATTCTAAATTTTTCAGTCGAACGACTTTAGGAAATGTATTTGTTAAGTCATCCAAATTTCATTAAATAATGAGTACGCTGTTGGCCCTAATAACACCCATACTGGTTCAATACCATAACTATACTTTTTTTCACATCCCTGAGAAAGAAATATACAACCTGTTTAATCTCTTTAATATAAAACAGCATTTAATCTCTTTTTTTAACAGAAAAAGTCTTCTATAAAGAGAGGCCTACAGTACCTGGACAAAGAGGGTCTCAAATCGAATATTAGGCTTTTTTATTGATTTCTCAAAGCCGTAAACATTTTGGAAAATCAACAGTTTAAATAAACAATATTTCACTTTTTATAAGCTGATAAGTAGCTTACAATCCAGACGTGTTATCATAATTAATAAATCAATTTTTGACTGGTTCCTGAAAGAAACATTTCTGAGAATATTTAACATTTTTGGCTTGAATATCTTAAATTTTGTAATTTGAAAAACAGTAGGGAGGACCTTACTCGCATTGATACTAGTGAGGTTTTTTCTTACAAATCCTTGAAAGCAAAATCAGTTTTGAAAAATAATAATAGATCAAATATCATAGCATTTTAAGTTTTGTCTGGGGACTATGGGACAAATAGTGCTCGACAACTAAGGAAGGCTAAATATTTAAAAAAATAAAAATTCCACTCAAAGAATAATAAAAAATATATTAGTTGGTGTTTTTTCATAATTTTAAACTAAGTAATGATATTATTCAGATAAGAATTTACCGTTACAAAAGCAAATTAATTGGCTTTTCCAGCAGCAGCTGTTACCAGAAGTAACAGTAAAAGATTGCAGTTAGTTTGTTATTACCACAAGTCATAAAGTACTTCTTCCCTGTTTGTATTTTCTGCTGGCTGTTAATACTTACTCGTATGTTCCTTGCTTTCAAACTTTTGATTTAATCCTCTGAGACTAAGATTTTTATCATGTTAAGATTTTAATGATTGTATAACAATCATTTAATTAAATCGCTTAATCAGATAAAATAAAATTTTAACAAGAAACCAAAATATTTTAAAATTACCATTATCTGAGTATTCGGTAATTCGACCATTACTGTCGGAGTAGATGAAAATTTATTACGTAAGACCATTGATTGACTCGAAAGAACTTTTTTTAAAGGAGGTAACGGTTGTGAGTGCTGTCTATTTAAAACCTGTAAAAACAAAGTATAAATAAATATAAATTCATGCAAAAGAAAAAATGTACTCTGAATCGAGAAAATTTTCAGATACGCTTCATAATTACCAATAAAGGCATACTTGCATATATAGATAACACTAAAATATAATTATAAATTAATAAATTTTACAATTTTATTCTTTTCAGAAAACTACATGGACTATAACACATTTTCTATAGTTTTTCCTAACAGTCAAAAAATATTTAATAGATATTTCCATTTTGCATCCTTTAAAATGAAAAGGAAAAATAAATTTTGTTAAGTGAACTCTGCTGTTTTATCATTTTATTATCATTAAATACATTCTGATTCTCCTCTGTAATGTTAAATGTTTTTGATAATACTCTCTGTATTAATAGTTTGCTTTTGATAAATGTTAAGTTATCTGAAATATCGTTTAAAGACAAATAAAATTATGCTTTTTGTTATACAAAAAGCTTAATTTCATTTCAACTATAGCAAAATCAGGTCAGCACGGTAATTCTATTTCAAGAGATTATATTAGTTGTGAATGTTGTTTGAGCAAAGAAATTTATTAAAGGGGTTATTTAAACGTCATTTAGAAATCATCCGATTTCACTTATCATTATTTCATGTACATTTATTATCCTGATTTCCTTTTTCTATATGAACTCATCAATATAGTTAGTTTTTGACCGCTTTAAAAGTATTTTGAGATGTCGAGTTCATCTTTAAAGCGATCTTCAGTTATAAAGTTTGTAATAACATGATGTACAGCAAGAAACTAAAGAAAGTGAGTTTGCATTTTATACGGTAGCAGAAAGAAATTGAAAAATTTTATAAGTAAAATCGGAAAAAGATATTCTGAATGCCAAAACTGGTCGGAACATATATTTATAATTTACTAAAGGTGGAATCTTGTGGAGAATATCTCAATAAAAATAAAATTCAGACTTTTCTATCATTGCTTAAAAAAAATATATGTTACATTTAATCACAAGATGTATATATGGCTATTATACAAAAAAAAACCTCATTTGATAGATAGAAACCCAAAGGTTAGCGATTTATGATCAAAAGTAATATAAACAATTGCTTAAGATTTATCTCCTGGATTCCCAAAAAAAGCTTAATATTCAAATTATGCAGAAAACAAAATTAGATAAAAACCTAATAAAAAACATTAAATAAATTTTTACATTCCATTTAATAAATAATCTTAATCAATCACCCTTCTTATCCTCAATCTCTGGAGGTATTAAAAATAGGCAGACAAGTACAAACATCTGCAAATTTTTACATTTTTTTGGGTTAACCGGCTAAGGGGATCTTCTTGCAATGTTGACATTTTCCAAAAATTCCCGATATCTAAAGCAGCCAAGTAGTATCCATTTATAGACATGCAGCAGCAGCAACAGAGCTATAACCAGGAAAGTAACAAATAAATACCAAAAGAAAATTATATTGGCCACTAAATGTTATTCATAGGAACCATGATTTAATCAGGTGCATAAATATGAGCACAAAAATAAGAATGACATGGCCTTGATTTAATCACAATCAGATTCTGTAGTTATCTTAAAAAAAATTAAATCTAAATCCTTTCCCTTTCTCTTTCTCAAAGTTAAAAATGCAATGGTAAAAGAAACATTCGAACTGAAACAGTGGTTTTTAAGATCGTGGGCAAACATCAGTATTAATACACCTACAGATGACCATTCTGTATTGCATAAATAGACATTATGCTGGAGGATGTGATTCAAGGATTTATTTCTGATCAAAAGATATACTTTAACAAACAGACGATTTAAAAATAATACAACATAAAAAAATAGACTGATTATGATGAAACAATGTAAGTGCACCAGAGTTAAAAGTTCAAAAGATATTTAATATTTTATAATCCATAATATACAGATGATTCAGAAAGAAAGAGAAATAATTTGGAAACAGATTCCAAACCTAGAAATAAGTCAATAATTTATATTGACTTATTTGGAATTTTTGGACATGTATTTACATGTCCTAAAATGTATTAAGTTATAGCTAGCAAAAAATTTCACTTGAATTTCAGTTCCCCTGGTGAAATTAGGTCATACTGAAATTTAAGACTTTATATGGTAAACTTGATGGTTTCTTACATTTTTCGACCTGAAAAATCAAATACAACAGATCCCAGAACTGTGTCTATAGTTTTCATGATATCAAATGTAAAACACAGAATCAAAATGACAAAACTTTTTTTATTTTTGAAGTACAATAATTTTGTTAAATGACCCAATAAATGCATAAATCTAATTATTAAACCCTGTAGAGAAATTAATTCTGAGAAAAATTAAGCAATAAACAAAAAAAAAATCACATTGCTGATGTGATTTTTGTGTATAGCTTTTGAAATGGAAGTGCTCCAGCTGCAGTGAAAGAATACTGATGTAGGTATCATAGATGAGTAGTTCTGAACCATAAAGTATTTAGTTGAATTTTTAATAATCTTTATGAAATGGTACACTTCCCAGATCATGTTTAAAAAGTTCAACACCTCCAGCTTGATGACCATGCCAGATGACTGCAATTTTGTCAATGGGTTTACAGTAATTACCACTTAATTCTGTTCATACTATTTTCGGATGAAGCAACTTTTTTTTTACCCATAATACCATAAACAACACACTGAATTCATATCAGTGGTCTGAAGAAAACCCACATTCTGTTGTTGAATCAAATTTCCAGCAATGATTTTCAGTGAAGTGTCGTAGCATCATCAACAACCAATTAATAGGCTCTTTCATAATAAAACTATGTGTCACAGGAAGAAGCTATCTGAAATTTTTAAACAATGAATTTCTAACAGCACTTGAAATTTTTTCACTGCCAATACAAATTGAAATGTACATTCAATTTGATAATTCTTAGATGACAGAAATACTGGTAAATGGATTGGACATCGATAACAGTAAATTGGCCACCTAGAACACTGGGCCATACTTTCTTAGGTTAATTTTTATAGAGATGGATGAAATGTGAGGTATACAAGCAAAAAGTAATCACATGTGATGAACTCTCTGAAATGTGATTGCTCGGCGTTCTCAATATGTTTGTGTGAGCTTTTCTCCTTATTTGAAGCTCTAGAATCAGTTTCAAAATGATATCCCTTTCTTGTTTTATGTACACACAAACACACACACGAACAAAAATTTATAACATTCTATTAAAATAAATTATTTTGAGTTTAGATTCCTTAAACGGAGCAAAAGCTCATTAATTGGTTTAAGCATATATTGATAAATGGTTACTGAGCAATCCAATAACACATAACAATAACAAACATAAAAGTTTGTGTAGGCATTCGAATTCAGAAAACTCAATAGAACTTGGGCCAAATATATATATATATATATATATATATATATATATATATATGTTATATAACGTGCGCATGCGCACATACACACACACACACAATGACATAATACAGTTAGTTAATAAAATGTACTTGCCTGTATATCATGAGTCGTTGGCTGCTGATAGATCTTCATTATACACCTGTCATTATTCTCTTGTTGTTCTAATAACTGCTGATGAACCTCTTCTTCAACAGCCTGAATATAACTAGTAACTATTGCTGCCGATATAGTTGGTTTATCCATATTAACAGTTTGTACTGTACCTAAAGGTGTGATCGATGTTGGTAATATTTGATTTTGTTGTTGATGCTGTTGCTGATGTTTAAATTGTACAGCAACCAATTCAGCAGCCAGTCTTCTATCATCTTCAGTTAAATCATGAGTCAATAAATCGTCAGTATCATAATACTGCGTAGTTACACCATGTTGTGTAAAATCTGCAGCTGTTGTTAAATCTACATGATGAGTCAGTAAATCGCTCGATAATGTGTCAGGCACGAGCACTTTATTCAACTGTTCAGCAGGTACTCTATGAATATTTATATACTGTGCCGACATAAGATCTTGCTGGACACTATTACTAGATACAGCGACGGGTGTCATTTTGGAAACTACTTCGACACGTGCTTCAGTAACCATCTGTACCGGTACAGATGTGATTAAGCTCGCTCCATCACTATTACGATCTGTAACGACTGTTTCTTCCATCATTTTTAATTTTTTAAAAATTTTTATACTTCTTTTGGACTTAAGATCATTACCCAAGGAATACAGAAAAATAACAAAAATTCTAATTCCTTATGAGTAGTTTTTTATAATTTTAAAATAATATGGCACAAAAAATTTACTTTTAAAAAATATCCTTTGAAAATAAATTAAAAAATAAACTTAAAACATCACGAGTTAACTAAAAAAATAAAATAAAACAAAACTAATGTGTTGATAACCATAAAATTAAGAAAATACATTCACTGTTGCAATACTAATTAAGTATTCATTATTAAAAGAAATTAAGTACTTTTTCATAAATTCTTTAATTATCATGTTTCATTAATTAAATCAAATAGCATCATTTTCAGACAATTTTTTTAAATCATACGATCAAGATCAGTTCTTTCAAGATTTCTGAAAAAAAAATGAAAAAATAGTTAATAAATTTTAAAAAAATTCTCAAAAAACTTTTGTAATATAACCTCATTTTGGCAGACCAAAATATATAAGCTTATATGTCTGATCATCTGACTGCTAGTTTTGCATGTCATCAACATTATGCATTGCAAAGGTTATACAATTTGTATTCCTCAGAAGCCAGCAATTTAAGTACCAAAAAAAAGTATTACAAAAAAACTTCACTCTTAATTTCAGTTAAATTTTTAGTTATATTCTTAGAGAAATTTAACCTTGACAAAGTCTGTTGATTATAAAGATTAGCAATTTAAAAAAAAAATCCATGTATTTCTTTTCCTTTCTTAGATGCCATGAAACTTTAACGAGCTATTGAGTATTGAACAGAACACTAAATACTAAAATAAGAGCAAGTCAGTAGCCGTGAATTTTTTTTGTACAGATATGATATTGCAATGAGCTTGGTAGCTTTGCTTGGTAGTATACTTATGAATGAAAATGACTGAAAAGCAGTATCGATTTTATGCTGAGCCACAAAACTAAGTGTTCTAACACAAATTAAATGTTCTCTAGTCTGTACTACAAACACTGCAGGACACCTTGCTGAAAAAAAAATTGAATTTATTTTTGTAGAATAAGAATTTATTTTACAAAATTGATTAATACCAATGTGATAAACATACTACCCTTGGATAGCATTCTGCAAACATAAGATGAAGTAACGACAGCACCTGATACGTGACAGGTATTTATTTGTTAGGAGTCAATGAAGTGTGCTGTGCTTATAGTATCCATTGCTACTTAAAACAAAGAATATTGTACTGGAGCACAAGTTGATTGTATGACTCACTACTTCACATTTCATGTTTGTAAGTTGTCACAGAGAATTTATAAAATTGTAGTATTCACGCGTAACAGAGTAGTATAGTAGAAACATACTGTTCTAATTCACACCTCTTTTGTCAGAGCAGTAACAAAATAGCATCACTGTTCTTTTTGTGCAATCACTTGCATGGTACCATTTAAAGGATGCATCCACAGAGTTATGTAATATATATATACATATCTATATCATACAAATATATATACATATATATATATATATATCAGTTGTTCAGTGTTTTTTTTTTAAGCAAAAGATGTTTTCAGGTATTAAGTACAACTTGATTCTATGCAGATGTCACTTTTTAAACATGAGCAACAGTGTAGTTAACGATAAATGTAACAAAGTGTCTTGCCAGTAGGTTCTGAATTGTTCTCATAAATATGTACCAGAAGAATTGTATTTATTATTTGAGACATTAATATATATTTATTTTCTTGAAATGATCATACACTTTTGTTAATGTAGCTTTTAGTGATTTTGTTTTTTAGCTCTCTCAGATCTGCTTTGAGATACCTTCGTTATGTGTAAATTCTTTTTATATTGTGATAATATGCAATTCATTATGTTTCAAGATTATGTTAAAAGTTGCAACAAAATGTGGTACATTATTTTTTTCTTAAGGAAATAGCTACAGATACATAGTATATTAACTATAGTTACAATGAGAAACCCTATGTGGGCAGGAAGTCTCTTTACACTAATAAATCCACCTTAATTGGGTTCTATTGCACCAATTCTCACTGCTGCTGGGAATGGTGAGGGGATAAATCATGGTGGGGATCATCTGGTGTGTTGATTCGTGGTGGGATGAACCTTAGTCTTATTAGAGTGTGGAACGATAGTGTATACGAGTGTGTTCACTGTCTAAGAGGGTTTGTTAGCTTGTGTGTGGGTGCATGATTGTCCACATACTGGTAAAACATTGGCTAACATTATGACTGGCTTCTTTGTGCATTTTGGGAAATTGTCACCATCATGGCAAACATTACTGACGTGGAACAAGAACGCTTTTTCCAAGCTTGACAATGTAGAAGAACTTGAAAGTTACATTTTCATCCAACCACAGTTAATGAGTTGAGTGACAGTGACCCTGATCAACATGTTCATGCATGACTGTTATTACTCACACACTTTCCGAGAGAAAATGATAAAAAGAACATCTTTTCAGACAAATGTGCTAATTAACAAATGTCTCATAACCAGAATATTTTCTTCTGGGTGAAAGACAATCCTCACTTTTTTGAAATCGAACACCATCCACCTCATGTTAAGATTTGGGCTGGGATGACAGCTGAACATCTTGGTGGAGTTAATCGTCAGTTATCTGATAATTATAAATGAGCGGTTACTTCCAGAATTAATGACAAAAGATATCATTGACATTATGTTTCAGCAAGACAGTGCTCCAGTGCATTTTGCTTTTAATATCTGAAGATGGCAAAATGAAATTTTTTTGAATCATTGGATCAGATGTGGGTCAAAGAGTTACTGGCTCCATCACCTTGGCCAGCAAGAAGCCCTGACCTCAGTGCACTGAAAATGCACTCTTGGGCTTTGTGAAAGTAGAAATCAAAAAATGCAGATTCTGTTTGGTCAGCATTAGAAGTGATCACCCTTGATATGCTGGTGTGAATGAACAATCAGATGGAGTGCTTTAAACAAAGTTGAACCCACACAGATGTTTCAGATCCATGGAAAGTAAACTGAACCTATCCAACTAATTTCATAACTAATGTAAAGGCCCTTGCCACTTGCTCTATTATTTAATGTAGATGATTTTATTTTTTAGCCTCATTTTTAGTCTACCACTGTCTAACTATTTTACTGCATTATGATTTTGAGCATAGCGACAAAAAATATCAAACAGTGCTATATAAAGTTATGCTAAAGTGAAATCTATACGAAACATTTAGCACATACCCTGTGCCACTTTACTACAGAGAGGGAAGGATTATAAAAATGAAAACAACAAGGTATAACTATTTCAATTATAGCAAAACTTAGTTCAAAAAGTGTGATGCATTTTATGGTAAACCATTAACAAATCATGTCAGTGACACTGAAGAAGGTTTGAAATTGTAAGATGAGCAACAGCCCCAAGATATCATGAAGTTAAGTCAATAATTGTTAATGAAAATAAAATATAAAATGAGTAAGATCAAAATACAAATCAAGCTCTCAAGTTAAAAATTTAAGACAGGTAAAGAGGCAAAAATTGAAACTGCTCACCTAAAAGCCAATCATCTGAAAACTTACGTCAAAATTTAAATAAAGTTTTTACATTTTTTTTTTTAATAGAAAAAGAAATGGATACAAAAACACATTTAAGAAATTCCAAATAGCTGTACGATTGTAAATATTTATCTTTCATAAAAATAAACAAAGATATATTAACATAACTAAAATAAAATATTTTGTTTTAATAAATCTCAAATCTCACTTAAATATGTCATCAACTTGCAATAAAATGTATGAAACATGCTTTAAATATAACATCATATACTCAAATTGTCAATCTTGAATAATTTTAATAACTTACTTACCTAATGGTGTAATTATTTAAATATTCCAACGTAGTGGAATCTTTTATTGTCAGGAATACAACTGGTCGTATGAACAACAATACGTAACATTTTAATACATGCCATTTTTAATATTAAAACAGTTTATACAGCCTAAAAATCAACACATTTAAAATAAATATAGATCATTAATCAATACAGAAATAAATTTATAAATGCAATAAAAACTAAAAATTATATACTGCCATCTAACAACTGTTTAGACTTACAAAAATCTAAAGCAAGTACAGTTTAGTTTTACCATGCAATGTATTTAAAGGCAAATTACATGTACCAGATTGCAATATTATTTCACAAGAAACAAAGATTAACAGTAAAACATTACCAACTGTAAACTGTACTATATACTTGGACAGCAGCCTCAGTTACGATCCTACCAATAATAAAGATTAAATTTTGTGAGTAGCAGGAAAATGTAAGAATAGACTAATTTTTTTGAGAAACAAATTGAACTGTATTTTTAGGATGGTTCTACATCCTCAATAAGATTCATAACCATCTATCAGATCAGAACCTATACCAGGAAAGGAAAAGGATAACCTAAATATTATATTTATTTGATTCTGGAGCGGCTTACATTCTAAAAGTAAATGGCAGCTAGTTCCATCATACTTCATAATCTACAAAATCGGTTTCAGGAACAAAATCCCAGCATTTTCAAACATATTCATGAAAAATACACAGTTCAAACACTTTGCCTGTGTAATATAAAAATTACATCTAGTTAATATTTAATGGATATTTCATTGAGAAATTTAACATTTTCTTCAAGGCTGGCCGAGTCCACTGTTTAATAACTTCTAAAAGAACCAGTGGACAGACAGTATTAGCTAGCATCTGCTATCTTAAGTATACAAGTTTTAATCCAATTAAGAACTACTCTTATTACCCTTAATAATCAGAAGGATGTTTGAATGTCCTTGCAATCATCTCTGTTCTATTCATTGAGGGATATTAATCCTTCTACTTGCTCTTTGCTTAAACTAGTTGAGTATTCTAAATGGCGCCTAGTCTAAAAATATAATGACAAATTTCATCTCTAGATAAAAATATAAGCGCAAAAATTTAACCATGACTAGACATTCTGCTGTGCTACTTAACACTAAGGTTTAATCTTAAGAGACTGACAGAATTATCAACAGTATCATTGCATAAAGATGAAAATTTGGAAAAATTGTTTTAAAAAATTAAAATCAAAATGGGTTTATATAAAACTTGAAATATAGTTTACTTTTGTATCACAGCATTCCTTATAAATGGTGAATTTTCAACACAACAGTGAAATGTTCCATGCATTTTTTTAAACATACATACATACATACATTTCATTGAAATTAGTAGCAGCTTTTAAATCCTTAGACCTTATTGAATTTAATATTCTTAAAGAGAAAAAAGTTCTGAAAACATGTTATGCAGTTAAGAAGAAAATAATGAGTACAATAAAAAATAAATTACTCCATTACCAATGAGTAGTGTGCACTAAATCATTTCATTTATGCAGTAGCAAAAATTATAAGAATTTTGTGGTTTTAACATGAATTAATAATACAACTATAATTGTTATTTTTTAAATTATTCTAACATACTGAAAACATTTACAAGTCAATTATATCATATAAAAAGAAATCCCAGCCCTCTATATATATTTATTATTTCAATAAATAACTACTTTTTGAAATTCTTGGAATAACATAAGTTAGTTTGTTCACTTATCTTTACTACAGATTGAATGAAAGTTATTTTTATTAAGAGTAATTGCTTGTAAAAAGCCACAACCAGATTATCGACACTAAACATGAAACATTACCAATTTGTCCAAAAAATCAATTATCTTCCAAATTAAATTAATTGAACTGTTTTTCTAAATGCCTATTAAAGCTAATTAATAAGCTTTATCAGTGCTGTTCCTAACAGCATTGATGTTAATTTAAAAAGGTTAGGAATTCACAAACGTATTGAATAATATCAACTATATATGCCATTTGTTCATTTAACAATCTGTTTTTGTAAATTAAGTTGTTTTTATAGTTCATATTTTTCAAGTGTATTGAGATTTTTGAGAGCTATACAAAAAGTGTGTATTTTAATAATCTTTGAATGCATCTGGTATCTCTGAGCTGATTTCCAAAAGTTGATTCTACTGTGTTAAATGTCTGTGTTCTGTTGCATATCTGTAGATGAATGTTTATCCAATCTATTTCACATAATTAATTACTACAAGCAGCATAGTTTTAGTAACATTAATAAAAAAAATAAACCTGTGAAAGTATCAAATTAGATTGCAGTGATATACTGCTTAACACATCATACTTAATTCACATTCATCCACAAAAACAAAGAACACATCATTCAGAGCCATAATGGAATCAACTAAAATTAATGGAACGACTACATACAGTTCAAGAAAATAAAAATCTCAAAACACTTGGAACAATATGAAATTTACAAACACAATTTAGAATGCCAACCGACCTCCTTGCCACTGGGGTAAAGTTTTAGTCTTTTATCCAGAAGTTTCTGGGTTAAAAAATTAGACCCACAGTCTGTAGAATGAATCATTCCCAAAAAAAGTTTTTAATTATCTCTGAAACACCTGTTTCCCAACAGGTGTTTCAGAGATAATTACATTTCCATTAATCTGAAAGTGAGTTTTTAATTATTTCATTTTGTGACAACAGTGATTTGTTTCCTTACTCCCTTAAGGAATATACCGTTATTTATAGACAGGCCAAGTCACAATAATTAGGGAGAATATTCAGTCTTATAAGTAAAATCATACTTTAGTTCAATGCAAGGATTGACAACATAATTATTCTCAAAGAAAGTAGGTGACAAATGAATATTATTTGTGTCTTAGGTGAAGATATTACATGGTGTCACAGGCATATGAAAGAGTGGGAAAATTGTGTCAACAAATTAATGTATCTCTTTTTGTGGAAACCGCTGCATAATACAGATTGCCTCCTCTCACCCATTCAGTAAAGGAAATATAGTAGATATATAAATATTGGCATTAAAGTTTAATTATCGTAAGATTAGCAATTATTAAAATCTTTTTGAAAACACTTTTTAATGTAATTTGAGTATATTACATAATGGTTACAAAAATGTCTTAGAATAGCAGTGTAATGGGGCCTCTCCTGTGGCAAACATTGCATTTTTATATAATAATAAATTTTACAAAACACTACTCACTCTTACATGAAAGTTTTTTTAATCAAAATATTTAAGGTTTTCTAGAATATTTATGGATGATCCAATGGTAGAATAAAAATCTCTAAGTTTATTTTAACTTGAAATTCAAGTTCCATATGATTGAAAAGTGCCGCATGCTTGAAAAATATTATTTCAACACAACTTTAATTAAACTGTAGAAAACATGAATTATATAAAATTAATTTTTTAATTTTTCTTCACATATTTTTAATTTTACAAAAATCTATAAACATACTTACTCATTGAATACAAATTAAATACATTTGGAGAACAAAAAGAAAGAGAACTTGCTTTTTAACCAGAATAGTGCAGAAAACAGGAGCATAATAAAAACACAGTAAATGTTAACAGCATTAGAATATACTATAGCTATGTTAAAGAAACCGTATACACATATCAAAGAAACCGTATACAGTGTCAATTCAAATGGTTGTGGATTTGAATATGGAACTAATATCTTGATAAAGTACCATGATTTTTATGTAATGAGGCACCTGTAAAATTCTGCCGCCCAGTTACTTATGTGCTATCATTAAAAAAAGATTTTAATTGCTGCAACTTTGGGAGAATAAATATATTTTTTAAGGAACAACTGAGATTGTTGTTCTGGAGATCTAACTTTTGCATATTTCTGCAAACTTTAAAATAAGAAGAAAAATAAACAAATAATATAATGCTTAACACTTCTGATTCAATAACTGGCAATTGATTAATTAAATTAAACGCACTTTTACATACTGGTAAACAATTTAAATTTACAATTTTCATTTTTTTCAAATGCTTAATAATGTATTACTATTTTCATAAACAAAAGTACTGCAGTCATAACTGTTGAACTGTCTAATAATACTATCGCTATGAAAGAAGATTTAAAAAATTAACTTTTATTATATAAAATTTTATGGAAAAGCATTAACGCAAAATGTTGGCATTAATACAAAATTTGTTAGGACATCTTTACTATTATACCTTAAGAATAATAGGAAAATGCCCTGATAACCTAAAACATAAAAAAGTATTTAGCCTCAAACTTATGTTGACAAACTGAGTAAAATAAAAATAACAGATGCACTAAGGTTGGTAATTGGAAGCAACTCTTTAATAAAAATAAAAACATGACTGTAGCATCAAAAAAGTATCAAACACAAATATTTTGTAAGAATAATCTACCTGACAGCTATCCAATCAGAATTAGATAGTAACTATTAAAAATAAAATATGGAACATAATTTCTGAAACTTAAAGCATCTCTGGCACTTTCCAGGCAATCATAACTATAAATATTTAAACAAATACTATAATACCATAGGAACTAAAAATAACCTAAGGAATGACATTAAAAACTGAAAAATTTAAGCTAATAATTTCTGTAGAATACATTACACATTGGATAAAACTAATAATTCGCTTTAAAATAAAGACCTAGAAAAAAATCTAATTTAAACAAAGGATAATTAAAGGAGGCAAAAAAATAATTCTACAGAACTGGAGTACAAAGAAAATTATACTATAAGGTACCAGGACTCTATGTTCAGGTTATGTGTAATTAAATGAAATTATTTTCTTATATGGTGAGTCGGCATTCTTCGATTGCATAATAAAAGTAAATTTTGTTGTTTTTCTTCTGCTAATATGACTGTTTTTCAATTACCTACAATCTTTGCTTATTACTAAAGTGAATTTTGTCACATAAATGTAAACAATAAATTCGTTTTAAGAAAATATGAATTACGCATTCATAACTCAAAAACAATTCGAAAGATATTGTATTAACACAAAATAGGTTAATAAAATAACAATTTTATTACAAAGAATTGAAACGTGCAATCCTTTAAATTTCGCGGTACAGCACAAATGTCCTTTAAATTAACACGATCAGGCATGGAAGCCACTTCTCCATAGCCTACAAAGCTATACTCACAAGGTCACATTTAAAACTCTTCTGCCGTAAAATCTACACTCATTAAACGCTTTTAAACAACATGATCCAAAGGTTAGGTGATTGTAGGATGATTACTAACATATTTTTCACCGGACAATCATTATTTTACAGATAAACTATTCACAAACATAAAACACTAAACGCTAACAACGAAAATATGACAACAATGCTTGTGTACGAAGGAACCGGATATATTAAGAACTTGATGGTGGATTATCAGCTGTTGTGATCGTATTTAGTCAGCTGTGCTGCCTATGATTAATTCTTCACTGACTCGAATCATTTTTTCCTGTGATGTTACATCATGTTATATGAGAATAATTGCTATAATCAGTGAAATATCGGAGTACTTAAGGTCATATTTAACAAAATAATTAGGCATCATATCAGCGCCTTACTCGATCACTCTTCTTTTACTCTACATTGTCCTTCGTAACCATTAGTTCCGTCTTACGTTTTATTATGGAATGTATTCAGTTTTATAGAACAACTTTTTTCCTCTGATAAATTTGTTATGGTTTCATTCATACTGTCAGTAATTTTTTTTCTTTTATAGATGAAATATTAGCATATCATAGAGAATATGACAGGTCCTTTCTATCGACAGGATTTCTGTCGATTTATTGGTGGGCCTCTTAACAAACAACAGCTCTTATTGTATTTCGCTAATATTTTTCCTTAGGAACGGTAATTTTATCAAAAGTAAGTTATACTCTTTTAGCAGTCATTATTTTGTTCTGCGTTTATAACAACTTAATTCTCAATTATTACGTTAGTATCTTCAGTTAAATGTTTATTGTTATGCCGGACTTACTACCAAAAGCTAAATATTTTAACTCGATTGAATTCGAAACTTTTGTTTTCATAGAACACATCAAATGTTGCATGGTAAGTTAAATATGTTTACATCCACATTAGTAAAAAATAATTCTAATCTTTTGTTTTGTTTTTTAGAGTAGCACAAGTTTTTGTAGTGCGGTGTTTGTAAATCAAAAATAATAAATCCCATCCATTTTCTAAAGTATTTGCGTTTAAATAAATTTTTTTACTGAAATTTTCTTTTAACGAATATTTAGAATTTTAGTTTTTATCATTGGTACGTGGTAGCCAATTTCAACGTCTGAACTTAAAACTAGATTAATGACTCTTGAAAAAATGAAGATTCTTGTGAAATTTAAATTAATTTTTTTTATTCTTGAGCTCGGTATATCTACTTCTTGAGCTCGTAAAAACTTTTCTTAAATTCATAAATAAACAAATTTGCGCCTGGTGTTATGTCTTAGGTACCTTCTTAGTTCATTTGGCACAAATTAATATTTTTTTATTGTTTCTTTGTGGCGAAGAATAATTTATAATTGTATTACTAACATTTGTTTTCAATAAAAGCGTTGTAGCTGGATACAAACAAGCAAATCAATTTTCTAATTACCGTGAGTGATGTCTTCATTCAATTGATGGAACGTTTGTAACGTAATGAATCATTATGTTCAATTCAGTTAAAATTCACTTGAAGATTGTGTAACCGTGTATCTTCGGGGGTTATCTAGTGATAAATTTAAATGATTCAAATGCTATTATTTTGCCATGTATTCTGTTAGGTGCTTCTTTTAGTTTTGTTGCAATGATATGTATCTTTAAAGTTACACACTGTTTCATTTGTATGAATTTTTTAAGTCATTTATGTTGCGGTAAATTGTTAACGTAATCTGGTTTTTACATAACACTTTCCATAACGATATGGTATTTATATTATCATACGTACTGCGAAAGTGGAGAATATGGTTACGGCCGGTCGTAATGCTTTGTTATTTAATTTTTGTAATCGTCTACGTTGTGCCGTTTATAAAAAAGTCATTGAAAGATGGTTTTAAAAAAAAAGACCCGACGCCGTTAATAGGTGGTACATTTGTTGTACTTGCTATTCCGATATCGATATGGGAAATTATGCAACATATGATACATCATTCGCGGCCGTATCTACAAAAACATATTATAAGGTAACATTATAGATTTTATACAGTAAAAATATAGATTTATGTAGGTTTTATAGTAGTTGTACTGTATTTGCATATTTCATAAAATAAACATTTCCTAAGTTTAAGATTGTCAGTGCTGAGTTATAGTCATTTTCATTATTATTATTATAGTTATTTACATTTATTATTAGTATTGATTATTTTTATTTTGTTATTTTGAGTTTATGAGGCCGTTTTAAACAATATCTGTAGGGAATTGTACTCCTTGTTTGGTTAAACAATTATTTAATCTAGGATGTGTTAACTCTACCGATCATGTTTTGTTATTTAGAACCAAAGATCATATATTTCCATTGAAGTAGAAATTTTACTGTGGCTAGGAATCTTAGGTATTGTTCAAAGGCATTAATTGAGTTCAATTAGAGGACCAAAGTCAACCTTGAGTGTATGTACAGTTGCTAAAATTATTCACTCCTTGAACAATCTAAACGTAGCAGCATCACTGTAGTTGAAATGTTTTTAGATTTGTTTTTTACTGCCTAAATTATACCATCGATAAAATTGTGCTAAATTATACTGAGAAGAGAAATCATAAAGCAAAAACAGTTTCAAAACTATAATTTAAATAAAAGTTGTATTAAAAAAAGGAAGGTAGTTTTTTTCAAATAAAAAGTAAGTTAAATTATTATTTATAGTCGGCAATTCATTCTGTACTTCATAGATCATGTTGTTTTTGTTTTTAAAAGCTGTATTTTGGAATGTCCAACTATTAGGAAGAGGTGGTCGAACAATGGTAAAGGTATAAAGCGCATTAGTACTCTTTTATAAAATTAATTTACTTTTAACATATATATTTTTAAATTTCCTACTTGGATATTTATTTTACTTATCTGCATAAATATTCTTTTACAATTCACATCTTGAAAATAGTTTTACTATGTAATAGTTTTATTTATTTGTTATTTTTTTTAAGTGGCTTCAACTGTTATCATTAGTTAATAAATAAATGCCAAACACCATGCTGTGAAGCTGTACTTGTCAGTGTTTAATTAATACTGTTGGCATATGCAGATGTTGTCAAAGATAGCAGTCCTTCTGTTGATGAGAATTTTAACTTTACTCAGAAAGTAGGGAGCATCACCAAATACCCTGTGAAAAAACACATACACTGCTCTGCCATAAATATGTTTAATAAATTTAAATGTTCTATTGTTTTGACCTGTTCAAGTTCAAAGTAAGAAAGAAATTCAAGATAATGGTGGACAGGGATGAGTAGAAAAACATTATTTGAAAGTACAAAAAATTGATTTTGACTGGATTGATTATTTCTTTACTGTGTGCTGTTTAGGTGATCATATAATACTGTATTTCTTAAAGTAAGGGGTATCTTGATGTCCCCTTACACCATTCCTGCTACCTTCTTTTTTATGATTGTAAGCTGACATAAAATACATGAAGTATGTGAGTGAACTGTTAGAAATTTATTCTGAAAAAAATATTGTTAGTTTGCTATGTTATTAGTCACTGTAGTAAACAGGGTGAAAATGTTGCTTGTAGGGCTGATGTCATATGTGTATTCAGGTGACTGTCCTGACGTACAATTTATTCACTTCAGTCAAGAAGGCGATAAAAAATATCTTTAGTCTTCAGTTATTTCCCCTCCCCCATCCACCCTCAGTATACCTGGTGCAGGATACTTGTTCTTGAGGATGGTTACCTTACTGTATTTAATTTTTATCTAATATGAACTCGTCTTTCATTACAAATAATATAATTATCATGATCTATCGTATTCGTTCTTTAAATTAAATTATTCTTTAATTGAAACAACATAGAATTTGTGTATAACAAGAAAAATAAAAAGTTCTTCTTTTTCTCTTCTCCCTGTTCCCAGGCATCGGGTTATCAGATTAATTTTTATACCTATTCCATTCCTTTAATGGCACTCTAAGATCCTGATCTCCCTCTTCTCTTTCCTTACTCGCTTAACTGCATGTTGTTCTTGTTGTGACCTCGGTGTTCATTGTCTCCGTTCACTCTTAAGTCTCGTTTCAACACCTGATTTAGCATTCTGCTGTCTTCCATTACGATAGTATATAACCATTAATTAAGACGTTTAACTTGATTTCCTTTTCTTTGGTTTTTATGATGAATAAAAGGTCCTGAATTGTTCCATGTCATTTACAATTTCAGTTCCTTTCCTAATTAAGAAAAGAACAAAAAGAAATATAAATTAAATATTAAATAATTCTTATATGAAAAGAATCCACAATTTCTATACCTTTGGCAATTTTGTTCAGTTATATATACAGGGATGAGATACTACTTATCACTGTATGGCCAGACTTTGTAGTCACTCTGTATATATTGTACAGAGTGGCCACAAAGTCCCTTTTATGATATAATTTACAGATTTTCTGAAAAACGTCGGTTAGAACCATATTTTTGGGAAGAAAGCGTGGACAGTACTTCATGGCTTAACGTGCTTGTAAATTACTTTATTCCTCAGCTTTGATCGATTAACTGCCATTTTATAGCAAGATGAAACTCCTCCTGCTCATTATGTTCAGTCAGTAGAAGATTTCTGAATTAACATTTTAAAGGTCTGTAGGTCAATCAGGGCTCTGAAATTCAGTGGCTGCCTACAAACTGTGACGACTCCTTTTTGGTCATAGTCAAAGAAACATCTATTATTTGCTGCTCAGGAATGTTGGAGTTGAAATTGTTGTAAAAGACTGTCTTTGATTGTGATCCTTCAACATGGAAGCGATTTTCCAAATGTAACTGATAAAACTGTGTGCTTACAATGGAGAGAGTGCAGGCAAATGTAATTTAAAGTCATATGTTCATGTTTCTTTGTTTAGAAAGGGACTTTGTGGCCACTCTGTAAATATGAATGACATGCGTTATTGCTACATATAATTTGTCACACGAAACAGTGAGTAAACCAAAGCATAAAGTATGATGAGTCTAATTTAGTTTAATTTAGCGTAAATCCATTCGAGAAAAAACCCCTCTCTTTACTTTCAGAATTGAAATAAATATTCAAAATTGTAATAAAATGGTATATTTACCTTAAAAATAAAAAATTTAAGTATGTTAACGCTATATTATAATTTCTCAAGTAAACCTGGAAACATATTTGTTACCTCGATGTATTTCTTCAATACCTGATCTACTGTCCGTTGAACTTTTGACATGTTTCCCATATTTATTACAATATTTTCAATAATATCTTCAAACAAACTGTCCGCTCGCTTCCCGTGATTTTTTTCTTTAATTAAATGTTGAATGCAATTTTTCCAAGCATTTGCATCTTCTCTAACACCTGTCAATACATTTTTTATTTCGTTTAACTTAAATGTGTTATTACTCCCGATGTAGCCTTTGACTTGTACTCATATCAATATTGTGGGGTTAAAATTGCAATGGTGTACTGGTGTGGAGGAAGACGTGACACGACACAATTTTTTAATTTTGCTATGTCATCCTCTTTATAAATGAATATACTTCTGTTTAATTGATTTTCCTAATCATATAAGTTCTACTTTTAACATATGCGTGTGGTTTAGGCGATTTTAACCGTTTGGCATTTTCCAATTTTCGGGTCGAAGCGTTTGCAATTTTTTCGTTTTTCAGGCAATGGTACGGCTCATTATACGTTATTATGACGGATCCTTCAGCAACTATTTCGACAATTGTTTTTAAAGCGTTGCATAAAATTATCAACATTCATTTCCTCGTGCGCTGGTCCAAAACAGATAGGAACGCTAATCACAAATCCGTCCATAAATATAATAAAACTTAAAACTTATAACAGACACTAAAAATAAACCCTTGAAACATGCACGATTATAGGAATCATACAGCAGCAAGGGACATTGTCCAGGCTCTGCGATTCGAAGGGAGAATTGTGATACTCCCGCCACTTTTGCGTTCCGTACCGTTCCATTTCCTCGTGATACTCTTGGAAAAATCTGGAATATTTAAACCGCCGTTCAAAAACCCATTTTCACTTCGTACTTGCATTATATTAATCGTTTCTTTTTTCCAGCCGGGGTTTACACACTGGTAGACAAACCTTTCATAAAAGCGCCGTTTGTGCTCATTAATTCGTTATCCACCCGTACCGTTTCCCGTACATCTCCTGTATTAACCCGAGTTTCATCTAGATAATAAATTGTCTTACCCTCTTTACGAAATCGTTTTATTTCTCTTAAATATTCCCTACCCCATTAAATAATATATTCGTGTTCAGTCGGTAAAAAATTGTTTTTTTCTGGACACGAAACGAAAATTTAGTGATCTTAAACAGGATGTTATGCACTTCAAGGAAAATTTGGCCGTTCATAATCGGTATTCACAACATTTAATATTTCTTTAACTTAGGAAGCCCGTTATTGAAATAAAAGGAATGAATTTTTTTCTGATGGCGTTGTAGTAAAATCGTCCGGAACTTTTCAATCGTTTTCGCACGCTTTTAAGTCGTTTTAGGGCTGACATATTCACATCAATTTGGTGTTTCTTTATTATATTAAAAATTGTTCTTTCGCTTAGGCTATTCCCCTGCTTGTCTTCCGACAAGCGATAACATTTAGTTTCAGGTTATCTTGTTTTAAGATTATATATACGTTGGTGATTATTTTTTTCGGAGCTGCTTTCTCGACATGAGAAGGTTTATGTTTAACGACAGAATCGATCGTTAAAATTCGATCGGCACAAAAACACAAAGTTAAATTGAAATTAATGAAAATAACACCGAATAAAACCGTTGTTAAAATGGAAGTATAAAACTGTATCGCACCGTGCAGAATAGCACGATAACGTAGACTCAGTACTTTCTTTCACCGAATCGAATAATTTTACAGATGATGATTTTATCGTTATTAAACGTCAATAACTAAGACTCGATAGAATTTTTAGTCGCTTATCATCGGCATGCCATGGCGCCAGACAAGTTATAGCGTACAGTACGTTTATTAACCTTATAAAGCAATAATAGCACTTACATGGTTTGCTCGGCATTTCTCCCGCCATTACCCCATTCTGTCGCCCTAAAGCATAAGACCGAATGTCTGTGCCACAAACGACTACTGATCCTCGAACAGTTTAACCACCAGTATCCTAAATTGCTCCTAGAGCTTACCTAACAGCGTGAGCGGACTAAGCGCGGTGCCATACACCACCGGCTTACGTGTCCCAACCGCTCACTTGTCATATATAACATATAAAATGGGTAGGCGCACCCCATCAACTACTAAAAATATATATGACTTCAATAAATAAATTTATATCATTTAGACAGCAATTTCCTGTCACGCCTACGTCGCTGAATGCTAGCAAGTACCTGTCCACCGTTTTATAGCGCTTGGAGCCATGATAGTTGGCCGGTTGTCAGCCATACTCAGGGTTAGCTTCCCAGGCAATGCGGTAAGAGTCTTTCCCGTAAGCAAACTACGGATGTCTGTTGAACAAAGCAACCGCATCTAGAAACTCTCACACGGTCCGACAATGCGGCTCTCGCCACAGAGACTACGTACTCGGCGGTTAGTACATCATTTAAAGGTGAACATACCTTCTATTTTTCCAACCTATCACTGTTCATATCCTCAGTGGAGAATCAACCGTATAAATTTTATTTTCGATCTTACCACATACAACAAACAAGCAACACCACCTATCGTTTTTCAGCAAAGTTTTCAACATATTCTCTCAAAAATAAACCCAGACGCAATAGTATACACAGACGGCTCAAAACAGAATGATACTGTTGGAAGCGCATTTATTCTTAATAGCAGAATCTACATGTTTGGTCTGCCTAATATTACAGGTATATTTACTGCTGAATTCATATAGCTTGTTAATAGTGTACAATTGTACGCTATTAATAAGGCATTGAATATAGTTAACCCAAAATACCGTCATATCCTTGTGAGTTGAAGCATCGGAACACGGAAGTGACTTTCTGTTGTATTCCTAGCCACGTGGGAATTCCAGGTTACGAAAGTGCGGATTCCGCTGCTAAAGAGTCTTGTAATCAACCTCCCTTCACCATTCGTGTTGCTGCTTTTGACTTTATTAATTACGTAAAACAGTCTCTTCGAGCAAAGTGGCAAGGTGATTGGACGGCCACCGTTGATAACAAACTCCGGCACATTAAAGATTCTGTGTTGCCATGGGACTCCTCATGCAGAAAAATTCGTCGTGAGGAAGTGATCCTCTGTCGATTGCGATTAGGACATACGAGTACCTGATGTCAGCAGGTCACACACCACTAAACGCACGATGCAATTGCCGCATGACCGTGCACCACATTCTTGTGGATTGCATTCGTTATGCGGCTTTGCGTAGTAAATTTAAATTGTCCAGAAATATCCGTCAATTTTTGGGCAATGACAACGAAGTTTTAGATCGGTTGTTTCTGTTTTTGCATCGTGCTGGTCTTATATCTAAAATTTGATTTTGTGGTGTGCAGTTTTGATTTTGTAAAGTTTAGTGTCTGTTTTATTTTTTATTTTTGTTTTTTTTTATTCTCTTATCCGAGATGGGCCCTTTACACTCCTTTCGGATATTGTGAAATTCTATATTTATATTAATTTTATATTGTGGTTTTGTTTTTATTTTAAAATTTTGACTGTGATATTTGTTATAAGTCCTTTGTGATATTAGTTAAGTGTTTAGTGGTATTAGTTTTAAGTTTTATTTCATATTTAATACTTTAGTTTTACATTAGATATATTTTTTTTGTTAGTTATAGGTTTTTAAATTAGTTATAGTTCTTAGTCATTTTGGTATCCGAGAAAGGAACCCCCTCTCCACCCTCTCGGAGTTTGTTAAGTTTTATTTTTAGTTGAATTTTATTTGATTATATTACGCTTATTGGAATTCTTTATGAAATCTTTTATTCCGGGCGATGATAACATTAAAGCGTTTTTTGCCCCCCCCCCCCCAAAAGCAGGTAAAATGCGTGGATTCCTGCGCATTCACGCATTCGCTAAACGCTCGTTTGTTAATACTCTGTTTACGGTATTAACAAACTTAACGCCTCGCCCGGTTAACCTTTAACTATTAAATCGGTCGATCGTTAGACCGTCGTTTACATTTCGGACCTGTAGTATCTTAGTCCTGTTAACATAAATGTTAACGTGAAAAGTATCGCAGTCGAGTCCATAGTCGTATGCAGTTACCGATCGTTCTTTTACAAAAAAAAATTAATTTTAATCGTTTAGGACGTCCGGTAAGAATTTTAATTTTGATTCCGATAAATTCGCTATCGATACTGTTTAGTTTTTCTTACGACGGCGACCGTTCGTTTCAGTAAATTAAAAATTTATCGAATTTCATTTTTTCCAAATAAATAGGAGTACGGTCCGCGGGATGATAATATTGACGGGTACGAATTACGAAACGACAATATAATGAGATACTAGAACGTGGATCAAAAAATATTAGGACGATAAAGAATAAAATGCCAACCGGTTCTGTTTATTTATTTCAGATAACCTTGTGAACTCTATACGTATAATTAATTTATTCTTTTAATGATGCATGTTATCGCTTATCATTTGTTTTTTAAATAATTTTTTTTTTTTTATTTTGATGCGGTGTATTTTAACTATAAAGTTTACGTACCGGTAACGCTCTTGAAAAATCGACGGTATTCGTAACGTTAATTTAGTAATTTCCACCCTATAATTAAATTAATTTTTACTTCCATCGAAACGATCCCTTTTCATTGTTTTGTATTTATTTTTTTATTTTTCTACGTGCAAATAATTCACACGCTACAGTGCTAATGACGAACTTATTTCGCGATCGCGGATGAACAGTCTTTTATTCGTCGATTTCGACGCGTTCTTAAATCTCTTACACTTATACGTCGTTTTAATTTCCTATTAATATTTTAAAAAGCGACAGTCGCATACGATCGGCATATTTTTTTCCGTTCGGTCTATTTCGGGTTTGCGGATCGATTCGTTTTGATATCAGTAGTGAAAATTTGTTATATGAGTATATGTTTTTTTAATTCGAATCTTTTTTTTTTCACAAATCTGTTATTTCTACATTATTGCGTTGTTTCTACAGGTCACGGTTCCACCGAACGAGTTTTTTTTTATAATTTCGGCGCGTTATTTTCTTTATTCGTCGGTTATAATTTTAGTCGTGTAAATTCCACACGATTCGGTTTTTATTAGGTTACGGTTCTTAGAAACCGTAGACATCTCGATTTCAAAATCGGCTGATTTACAACGACGAATTTACTGCTACCGAGTCGGTGTTTAAATATTTTGATTTTGATTTTGAGATTTTTATCGATCTGCTACCGTGAATTTGAGTTATTATAAAAATGATAATAAATTTGAAGAATATTTGGTGTTATTTTACTGGATAGCAGATAAGCGTAATTATCGGTTCAATTATACCGACATCGTTATTGAACTCGAAGACATAGGGTGCTACTGATAACCCAGTAGACCTTTTATTTACATCGATTCCAAACTTATGTAGAATGGTCCTTAATTAAAGATTTTTTTTTTCAGAATTCTATGGATGGTACCCATTTATGCGGTCAATGCTGTAAGTACATTCTGTTAATAGTATGTGTTGAATTTTAGTATTTTTTCATTCATAGCCGCGTTTTGTTTGTGAGCAGCAAACAAATTCAACGTGATTCAAAACATTTACGATTTTTGTTTATCGCTTTACCGTTTACTTAGATCGCTCTTAATTTTGATAGCGTATTAGAGTATTTGATGTTTACATAGTTCAACGTTAAAAGAAAAACCTACCAAATCCATCCAAAGAAAAACCCAACCAAATCTATACCTGTCATTAAAAAACATAATTGCCATTTTATTGGAAGGACTTACAAATGTCCAGGCTTTGCTACGCGTAGCAGGATAAACCTCTGACATGCTTGCATTCTGTTCCATAAATCAGTATTTTGATTTTTAAAAATCTATACTACCCAGTATCCATATGGATACTACATATGGGTAATAGATACTACACAGTATCCATTATATTGGCAACTAATGTGTGTCTATGGGGAGGTCCAGTCGAATATATATGAGTATATATGATGTTTGACTGCCCTCCCCCCTCATGGGTGGCAGGAACAAGGGCCATCATGGAACTTAGAGGTCAAGGGGAAAATTGGCCACTCACAAGCAGTGAGTCATTGTGGCATGAGCTTCATTGTTGTACCGTGTGGTAGTTCCTTGATGCAGTTGCAATTTCAGCTGGCATCAGTAGTTTATTTAAGGGAAGATTCTTACTGTGTTGTTGGGACCGACCATTAGCTCCAAATGGCGGCTATAAATGGTTTACAGGTACTTGCTGGCAATCAGTGACCTATATGTGTCAGTGAATTGGTATCTTACTTAATTAAATTATTGACAAAATAAATTTTTATTTATGATTATCATATATTTTAGTATAAGATAGGGTGCCCCTTACCCATTGAGAAAATCTATGACATCTGAATGGCTGGACACACAGCAACTGATTGTATAGACTGTGCTTATAGAGTTCATGCGATTAGGTTAGCTGTAGGAGCTATTTAGGATCCTGGTTGCATAAACTGTTATGAGGCACAGTAGCTCTTTGTGGCACGGACATTTGGTCTTGTGCTTTAGGGCAACTGAATTGGGTGGTGGCGGTAGAAATGCCAGTAAACCAAATGTTTTTATATTTGTGAACATGCAATCGTTGTTAAAAAGAATAGCCATTTATAAAAAAAAAAAAAAGAAGCAAAATCACTTCCATCAAATCGAACAAAAGAACTGTTTCATATAAATACAGTAAGTCAAATTTCTGGAAAGGGCATTATGATTTAGTTACCGTTTTTAATAAATTAATGTACCATTTAAAGAATCTTATTTAAAATGCAATTCAAAATTTTCCCTTAAAAAACAGTATTACTTTGTAGATGAATTTTTAAATAATATTAATTTAAAAAAAAAAAATTAATTATTTCCATCTCTGTTTAATGTTTATATTTGTGCTCAAATAATTTTCATTAATGTCTTCTGGATTGTGAATTATTTTGCAGTGTCTTCATGCATTTACCTTACTGTTGATTCATGTGTTTATATTTTAAATAATTAATATAGCTGTTGATCGCATTGAGTTTTTTATTTTAAAATTGTCTATGTTGTGATGACATTTCGATCAAGGTTTTAACAAGGTTTCCTTTGATCTATCCAGGAAAATGCTGAAGCAGTTGCTTTTTTTATCTGTGGAGTAAGGTACCTACCAATTTCTGACATGATCTATGTAATAGATGATTATTTACCGATCGTAATAAAGTTATACAAAGTTTGTGAGTGGAATATTTTTTTTTTTAAATCATGGTGAAACGTAATAATAGTTTAAAATTATTAAATATTTAATAATCTGATAACAGATTTTTTTTTCTAAATGAGCATCTCATTTAGTCTGAAAACTGTTTTATATTTTTAATTAAGCAACGTCAGAACAAAATATAATGACGAATTTAGAGTTAAAATTCCTTAGAATCTTATTATTATATAAAAATTATTTTTCTTTATACATCTGCTGCTTATACTTTATTTAAGTATTTTTATATAGTTTATTAAAATATTTATTGTTTACTTCAGAAATGTCATCCGTGTATGGGAATTTATGTTTTATTGCGTAAAATTATTGGTAGTTAAAAAAATTGAAATGTTACATGTATTTGCATATGGGTGCACAGGACATGTTTTAAAATGGTAATCAAAACTCATTAGAAGTGTGAATTTTCTGTTATGCTAGAATCTGTTTATTTGTTATACATTTTCAGTTTGCATGATCTTAAAAAGTAAGTTAGTTATTACATTTTAAAATTGGATTAATGAGCTTAAATTATCTTAATACTAAATTTAATACACTTTAATACTATTAAACACATTATTTAGAAACACTTAACCGGATTAAATGAATAGACTGAATAAAACTGTTAGCTATGAAGTTACAGACTTTCTAATCATTTGGGACCTCCACACTAATAGTTCAAAAAAGGGTTATTATTGACAAATTAACAACACTGGAGATAAAATATGTATCATGTTCCGGCCTGTGACCTGTGTGGTATGCATGAACTCTAAATTCGAGAATACCCTGAATCCAGACGGTCTCCATGTAGATTGGGTATTTATCATCTTGAATACACTGGCTGCTTTGCTGGTTGTATTCAGACTGTAAGAAAGTTGGGTACTTACATATTAACGCCATCACAGCTACAGCTTTATTTAAAAACAAATAGTCAATCGGATTTCGGTAGAAAATGGGCCGATATAGAGTTTAACATAGATTTAAAACAGTCTCTTTATTAATTTTAATAAATGGTTATTTATATTTATTTATTTTATAAATATAATTTAACCAAACTTAACCTATGCTTGCTTTGCTCGTTAACCTTGACTAATTAACAGGAGTGTTTTGATTATTTAAATAATAAATAATTGCAATAATTACTGAATTTATTAAATAAATACTCAAAAAATTACGGTGTTAATTAGTCAAGGTTAGCGAGCGTAGGTTAAGTTTGGTTAAATTGTATTTATAAAATAAATAAATTAAATAACCATTTATTAAAATTAATAAAGAGAATGTTCATTTTCCACCAAAATCCGATTGACTACTTTGTTTTTAAATAAAGCTGTAGCTGCAGTGGCGTTAATATGTAAGTACCAAAAATTGCATAAAGCTGCATTGTGCTCTTGTTTTGGTCCAAATTTACAGACGGCAGAGAGATCTTCTTCACTTACATTACCCCTTAATTTATTTCACTTAACGTTCTTTATACTGCATGTAATTTGTATCCATTTTATGTACACCTTGCTAAATTGAAATGAATATATGAATTTTCAAAAAAATGAGTAAATAAAATAAAACTGTATTATATGTTATTGAACTTTAACACAACTCAGATAAGATATTCAAAATAAAAGATGATATGGTAATAATAATTTTGAATGTACGAATAAATCTGTTTTGTGACTAATTTATATTTATTTTTCAAGTAGAGTTTTATTTCTCTGGTGTCAAATGTGTTCAGTAACTTTAGTTACATTTTTTACAAGCTTGACACTATCAGAACATAGTGTTTGAAAGAAGTGTTAAAATTATGACTATAAATTTTTCACCTTTCTCCTTTGCAAGGGACTACGCAATTTTTGTTTATGTTCTCCTTGATCCCTGTTCTCCGTAAATTTGAAGTAGGGGTTCTTTTGTCATCTTAAAAGGGATTAAGTAAATGTCATTAGTAATTTTTTTGTCAGTACCTTTTTGTGTGTTCATTTTTGTATACAGTTAGTTCTTTAATAAAATTTATTTCTCTATAATAAGGTTTCAGTCCATAAGTGGCATCCCGTTTGTTGTGAAAATTGTTGCATAATTAGAACATAATATATATTTTAGTGGATTGATTTTTATAGTGGTGAGGTCATTTTCCTGACCACACCATTAGATTACCATATTTGTATTAAACTGTAAAATTTAATTTATAGTGTATTTTGTTTATTTATATCAGTAGATGTTCAGATTGTCTGGTGTTATCTCAGTACATTAAGATATCATTAGTGTATCTGTGCCAGTAATTTATTTTGTGAGCATGTTTGTTGTCAGTGTTATGTCTGTTCTGTGTGTTGTACAAAGATTTCAGCCGGAATTACACCACAGCACAGCTATTAGATTGTGTAAATATTTGTTTTTTAATCATAAACATAATGTAAATAATTATAATTGAAAACTTGTTTATGGAATGAAATTTATGGATCCATTATCAATTTCAGATATAGAAGTTTAAAACATCAAATTACTAAGCTTAAACTTACCAGTTTTTATTTATAAAAAGCGAACTAAAAAGCTTCTTACATAAATCGGTGAATTTACATAATGCAGTATGTTCATAGGTGATTTTATTAGTAATTTATTGGTAGTAACACATTAGACATGTTTAATATATTATAAATAATATATGTTTTGATTTTATGCCCTTTTTTTTATAAATTTGACTTTTTCAGAATTTATATTAATTACAGTTTAAAAAAAATGTATTTATGTAATTTATGCATTATAATACTTTTTTCTCCTGATTTCTATTTTATTTCATTTCAGTGGCTAGGTCTGACAGATCCATCTGTCGGTATATATGTGGATTGTGCCAGAGAGTGCTATGAAGCTTATGTGATTTACAATTTCATGATATACTTATTAAACTTCCTTAATTATGAGAAAGTCGGTGGACATGAAAGAAGTAGTAGCATTAAGAGCAAAGAACATCAGTAAGTTATTAATTGTTCTCATTATTATTAATACATGATAACTTAAAATTTATTAAAAATGAAAATTCACCTTACCAGCAAATTAAGTGTGACTCGCGAGATCTTTTGGTTTATTTCAAAACCATCATTAGGAATAAAATAGTATAATTAAGTTAAAAAATTAAAATAATGTCAAAGGTGTTTGACATTATTTTACATAATTTGATGTTTTTTTTGGATTAATTATTACTGTCAGTGTTTGTTTTGATGTCATTCATCTTTATAGTAGAGCTGTTTTTTGCCTAAATATAATATTTTTAAATGTGGTGAATTAATCATAAAATATATATATCTCAATGAAGTAGGATTTTATTCAAATCTTTTCTTTCCATATTATCTTTGCTATTAACTTTTTAATTTTTCTGTTTGCTGTTTTTATTTTACATCATTGAGATAGATAGGTAGATAGATATTTGCTGTCTTGATTGTTGAAATAAAATAAAATAAATTATAATCTATCAATTGATTTTTTAATCTAGCAGCAAAATAATTAATTTTATTTCAATCGCTGTGGTAGCAAACATCATTATCTACAATTTTAATTAATAAAAATTATCCATTCTGAGGAAACGGAGATCTCTATGAAAGTAGTGAATATAAAAAGAAAAGTTGAAAATTTATTTTTGAAAAACAATTATTTGTTACTTCTACTAGATTGTAATTTGTAAACTATCTTCATGATGTAAACAAAATCATGCAAATTCATTTATTTGTACAGTAACAACAGGCTTACTGCCACTTACAGTTATTGATGTATGATAAAAAGTTTTGTGGTATGTGAAAGATGTATGATAAAAACTTTTGTGGTATGTGAAAGATGTCTTACCTGACTGGGGATTCGAATCTGGGACTTCTGGAGGAAAGGCCAAGATGCTACTACTCTGCTAAGAGATCTGCGGAGATTAGCTGATTATCTCAACTTTCTATTGATGATGAAATGATGACAAAATCAATTTTATCTGAAGTTATTGGATTAATTTATTATCTTTATTGAAATCTTGTCTGTCTCCAAATTTAAGATATTAATAGAGAATAATTTGTTTTTGGTTCTCTATTGGGAAAAAAAATTAGACATTTACTTGCTCGGAGATGGATTTTATGAAAAAAAAAATCTACAAGGCTACAATAAAAATCTACTAAGTCTGCAATAACTCTTGTCGGAGGCGGTTGTTTAATTGTGGGTTCAGCTGCATTTGAAAAAAGACTGTAGTGTGATTTTCAAATTGAATGTGTAATCTGAAGTACTATATACTTAAGTACAAAGAAGGAACTGTGTATACTACACAAATAAAACATTGCATTTTAAAGAAATGCTTTTTAAGTCAAAAATTTATAATGAATTATAAATTGATAATAAAATTTAAAACTGATATGAAATTTATAATGAATTAACCAAAGGGTCACGACCTAAAAAAATTATCTTCAAAATGAATAAATCATTCCATCTTTAATAAATTCATTCATAGTTGTAAAATTTTATTTAAAGAAAAAAAGTATTATAAAGGAGCATGATTACAATATTAATGTATTTTCATTATATGTTATTTTTATATTTTGTCTGCTATGAGTAACTTTGATTTTTTTTTCAGAGAGTTGGTTCTTGAATGCAAACATGGTATATTACAGTATACGGTTGTACGACCAATAACAACAGGAATCGCATTGTGAGTTTGTTCTTTTAATTTTATTAGCGGTCTGAATTTTTGGTGTCATGTTTTTTTATTTTGAAATTTTGATTTTCATTAACATACCATAGATGTTCTTTATTTAAAAAAATCATCTTGTAGCATCATATTGCAATATATAAAATTGATGAATATACTTCTTGAAATTCTTTTGGTGGGTTTAACCAATCTAAGAGCAAGTTTTTTTATAAATATGTTAGGTAGTCATTTAGGATGCTGAATACAAGTGGGAGAATATAATGATAAAAAAAAAATAATAAAAGAAAATTTTTAATGTTTTTAGTGTAAAAATGCTGATTAAACTGATGTGTAAAACCACAATGAAACATTCTGTGAACCAACCATATCTGCATTGTCATTTTGTGTTTGTTTCTTCTTTATTTTACAATAGATGATGTTTCGTCTTATTTCTTCTATATTAACTTCTACTCAGAGTGTGCAGTGAGTAGCATCTCTGTAAATATGTTTGTTATACCAGTAGAAATTCAATAATTAAAATATGGTGAGCTTTTGAAATTAGTTGGTTGAGACTGGTTTCCTTCAGTGTGTGTTTATATGTAGAGGAGTTTGTTCATTTCTTTTTGTAATTTAACATCTTTTTTATTTCATTTTAGTACATATTTATAATTACTGCAAGTTTAGCTTTAGTGTGATTTTTATATATTTGTTCGATTTACTTATAAAGCAACAGCAGAAAAATTAAAACTGCTTGCTTTCCATATTATTTTTTTATATATTGGTAAATTAATTTTTTTTATAGATTTTCTCAGAATATACACAATTATTATTAAAAAAATTAAAATTACAAAACCATTTTAAATTAAAAAATTTTTTTAAACTTTTTCTAAAACATTAAGTATATACGAGGGTTATTTTTTTTTTCAAGGTCCAATCGGTCATGAAATTAAAACTACAGTGAAAATAAAAAAATTTTTATTTGTAACAAGTACTTACATAGTTATGTTATTTCTCAACATAGTAGTCGCCACTCTGATTTAGACATTTGTCGTAGTGTGGTACCAACTTTCCAATACCCTCGTCATAGAACAGAGCCGCCTGTGTTTTCAGCCATGTTTCTACATGGCTGCATGGCCTGCAGCTCGATGTCTGTGCCAAAATGTTGTCCTCCTAGCCAGCGTTTCATGTGAGCCAAGAGGTGAAAATCAGATGAAACGAAGTCCGGGCTGTATGGTAGGTGATCAAACACTTCCCAACGAAAATGCTGCAGGAGCTTCTTTGTTACAGGTTGACACTCGGTTCCTTCCCTGACCGCCTGCATCATGAACATCTGTACGTCCTGCTTTAAAGTTCCTGCACCACTGTTGCACTTTGCTGTCACTCATTGAAGTTTCACCGTACACATTACTTATTCGTCGATGAATTTCAGCTGCATTACATCCCTCAGCCTGAAGAAATTGAATTACTGCACGCACTTCACACTTGGCGGGAGATGCTATTGTTGTAGACATGTTTACATGCTATCTGCGTGTTCAGAACTAAACAAAGTGACAAAGTGGCATGATTGAAGGCCATGCTAGAGATGCTGCACAACACATATGCGCAAAGGTTTATCTGATTTTTGCACGGGTTTTTATTTCGCGACTGATCGGACTTTGAAAAAAAATAAACCTTGTATTAAAACTAAAAATTAAAATTTTTAGAAATTATCACTTTACCGTAATCACCAAAATCAAGCACATACTCAAAATTTTGTTTAAATTAAAAAAATATATATATATATATATATTTACTACAAAACAGAAATTTATCCATGATATTTGTAAAGCATAGTTGTAATAAGTGACTAACACTAGAAGGATTTAAACAATCAAACCTGAGTTCTAAGCTGGTTGTTAATCTGTACTTTTTTGTGTGAAATTAGGATCAACCATATGGTGTTGCTTTGGTTATCAAAATTTGTTTAATGATAAGAGTTTCATGGAATAACTGAAATATAAGACATTTGTACTACTATATAAGTACTTTATTAATAATTTTTATCTTCAAGGATTAGGACCCATACATGTCTGGCCATCTCATCATCAGCCTTTTAACTCTACTTTTTTTTTTAGAGTTAAACTCTAATCACCACTTAAATAAATAACATATTTCACCATGCTTAGCGCATTGACTATGGTATTTTTTTTAATGCATGTAATTTTCATGCATTACAAGTCCCATTGTTCAGTATTCATGTTTCCACTGGGGTGTTACAGATCACCGTATATTGTAAGCTTTCACCTCTTCTAATAGACTCATCAATAGAACTATTGGCATTGTTATGAGCTGTGCAAATATATATATCTTGTTTACACTCTAACCGTACCAGAGCTATATATTTGGTATCATACCACAGTTATAGTAAATTTTACCTTCTTAAAGTACAGTAGGACCTGTACTGCACAGAAGGGAAGTCAAGGGGAGAATAGGACACCTCACTGTAAATGCTCGTACAGAACATATGTAACTGATGCTGCAGCTGATGTGTTAAGTTACTGATTTATTTCTTTTAATAATTTGTTTTTTATATAATTTATGGAATTAACATTCATTTCCTTTCTAATAACTTCATTCTTTAAGCATTTTATAATTTCTTCCCAAACTTACTGTAATATGTTCACTTTATTATCAAAACATTTATTGTTACTGTATGAATGTTGCCTAGAAGGTGAATTCAGCTACATGCTCTTTTCAAATTCTGAAATGCTATCATTTTTGTTAGGTATAGCGCTTACTGTGGGTAGCGCTATGTATTTCATGGGGAAGATTCTAAAATCCAATTCAAGATCAGGTGTGGTATTTTTTCAAATGCTACAAAATACATTTCTTATTAAAAAAAATAATAAATAAAATAAGCAGGAACATAACTGTAATCAGATGTGGCCTGTAGTTGGTTGACAAAAAATAAATAAATAAAATGCTATCTTTATGGTCATCAGAGTAAATAATTTAGCGGTAAACAATGGAATTTTGATGAAACGGTTATCATTTTATTTGCAAACCTAAGCATGTATTTATCATTAACTATCTGGTTCATTAATCTAGAAAAATCTAATAAAATCAACAAGCTTATTCCATTCCTTCCATTATAGCTTATCTTCATAGGCTATTAGAGAAAGGTTCTTGTAATTGCTTTTTCTTTGTAACATTTCATAACTTAGTTCCGAATCTACAAATGGAAATAAATGCTAAACACTGGTTCCATCAAGGATGGGGAAATTGGGAGAAAGAGTTAACAATTTCAGTTTTGAGTTTGTGTGGCTCCTGATGAAAATGCTTATGTGTATCAGACCCTTGCTTAGAGTTATAGATGAAAACCTGTAACAGGTGAAGAACCTAGGAAAGAAAAATCCTGAATAAAATATTCTGTGCTTGAATTTAACTATGTAAGTTAACAGTCTTACTAGTAAGCACTCCTACATGTACTCATAATGAGATCAGTAGGAAATAAAGATTTCCAATACACCTTAAGACAAATCAAGATCTCCGATCCCCAAAGAGTAAAAATAAATTTTAAAAATCTTTATTTAACTTTAATAAATTCTAAAACTAAATTTTTCTTTCCTCAGTGGATTAGTGTACACATTCAGGAGTTTTGATAGATTATTGATAAATAATCCGAAATAAAAATAAGGCTTTGCTTTCCTAGTATTGTAGATCAGAAAGGTAAATTTTAGGCATAGTTGAAATTGTTATTTCATCGGTTTGTAAATTCATAAATATTTGCCCGAGTTCAGTTACTTTTGTCATCCCAAATTCAGTTCCTTATGTAGTATTAATATTCTTTTAATTTTATTTAGTTCATGTTTATTAGATCTATATAAAATACTTCTCTTAATAGATTATCGCTTCCAGGTTTTCTCGTCTCCCCTGTGATGAACAGATTAGTATACCGAAGAATTCAGGACAGTGGTTAAAAACCCTGAAATGATATTGAATTTAGAATTAAATAGAAGATATATTTTTAAAATTACTATGTAAACTGAAAAATGTAATTTTTAGATGAAATTTTATTTATTGTAAATCATTGTCATCAATAATGATTTTTTACGAGAGATGGCTGAAACGTAATGCCCACTGTAACTTAACAGTAGTGCTGTCACTTTGTAGTTTTATTCCTACTACTAACATTCCAATATTCGTTGACCCACACCCTCTCATTTTCTGTGTTGCCATTGTTATGGAGTTGAGGATGCCTGCTATGTCAACACATGTAAAACAACATATGGTGATTGAATTTTTAACAGTGAAAAAAGTGAACACTAGTGAAATTCTTCATCATCTAAAAACTATTTATGGTTATGAATCTGTTGGTCAAAGTACTGTGTGTAGGTGGCTGATAAAATTTTATGGGTGACAGAAGCTTGTAAAACGAATATTGAGGATAAACTTCACAATGGCCGACTGGTTTATGTGAATGATGAGAAGCATCAAAAGGAGGTGAATGAATCGATTCAAAATGATTTATAGAAACGTTAAAACACCTTAGGAGATGTGTGTCATAATCAACCATCCATGCAGACAATCATTCTGCAACATTATAATGCTTGATTACATGTCATGTACGACAGGTTCTTATGAAGTTGTGATTTCAACTTATTCCATACCCTTCATACTCACCAGGTTTGGCGCGCTGAAGTTAAAGAGGGATGTTGAAGGTATTCATTTCACCATGGGTGATGAACTACTTTGTGAAAAAACAAATGTAAATTTATGTAGCAAATAAAATGTATTTTTATGCTCATTTGATTATCTCTTTTCATTTGCAAGTTATAAGCCGATATGCATTCCACCCCTCATATTAAAGAAATAATCTGTATATAATATTATTTATTGCTATTAGTATTAATCTTTTTGTATTATTTTCCAGTATTTGTCATATAAAAGGTGTATATGGTGATGGACAGTTCAAAAGAGATGTAGCTTATCCGTATATAATATTAGTAAATAATATATCACAGTTTGTTGCCATGTTTTATCTAGCAAGATTCTACACGGCTAATAAAGTTGAATTGGCACCCATGCATCCTATCGGAAAATTTTTCTGTATTAAAGCTGTTATATTTTTCTCATTTCTGTAAGTTATTAATATATTATATGTGTGTTTGCTTACAAATAAATGTATTGAAAGTAAGTGTATGAATGAATTGTGTGACTGTTTGCATATGAATGCTACATATTAGTATTATTTGTTTGTTTTTCTATGTACAGAGTTTTCTTATGATTAATTATAATTTTAACCATATATAGTGGTATTTATCGCTGAAAAAATTAGTGAAGATATAAAAAAAATATTGATAATAAAAACCTGTTTAATAAAACATATTAACCATCTCAGACATCTCAATAAACCATTTCAATTATATTTTACATGATGTTTTGGGAAGGAAAAAGGTTTTCATTAGGTGAGTGCTACAGTTAACATTCGACCAAATGTGCATTCACTGAACACTTTTCTATAGTTAGACTTACTTAAACACGATTCCACAAAGTTTCTTTGATGTTTTATAATAGCACATGAAACATGGATTCACCATTACATGCCAGAGACCAAACAGTGGGTGGGAGCAGGTGAAAGTGTGCCAAAGAAAGTGAAATCCACGTGTGTGAAGAAATCCATCTACAAGATGAACTTTTATTTATTGTTATTAATAATTAGGTCATTATTTTCTAGATTTATTATTAATAGTGTTATAAGCATATATATGTACTATTTTTGGAGCGGAGGATTTAGCAAAAAAAAAGAAGAAATTAGGTGAGTAAAAACATAAACTTATAACAGTTACTGGTACGCTTTCATTTCTATTCCATCAAAAAGTTGCAAAAGTTTGCAAGTTTTTAACCTGGAAATAACTCAAAATAGCAGGAAATATTGATATTAACAATAACCAGGTTGAAGAAATAACCCAATATAACCATTTATATTACCATTTTTTTAACCATTTATATTCATTTATTTTATAAATATAATCTAACCTAATCTACGTTCACTTTGCTTGCTAACCTTGACTAATTAACAGTAATGTTTTGAGTATTGAAATAATAAATTCAGTAATTATTGCAATTATTTATTATTTAAATAATGAAAACATTACTGTTAATTAGTCGAGGTTAGCAAGCATAGGTTAAGTTTGATTATTAGATTATTTTTATAATTTATATCTGTAATTATAAGTGATAATGATTATATTTTTAATATGTAAAATATGCTAATATGGAGAATTTTTAAAGTGACCGATATAAAACAGCATGTTAGAGTGGTTATTGGGTTATTTCTCCAAACTGGTTATTGTTGATATTAGTATTTCGTGCTATTTTAAGTTATTTCCAGATGGAAAACTTCTAAACTTTGGGGAGATAAACAAAAATGTACCCATTTATTTATCGAATAAAAATATTTATTTAATTAAGATTTATAAAGTATTTATATTAAGTAATAAAAATTATAATTTCAAAATTATCATTATAAAGTAGATATTGTTATTACAAAAGCATGAACAAAATCAATATTTTATGTATTGTTTGGAAACAGGAAACTCAATTATTATCGTGAGTTTTAGCAAAATATTCCGCAAATTTATCCCTGGTTTTTAGTTTATTGAATTAGCTCAGTGAATTACGTCTGTTGACTCACTTTTCAAACCATGTTTTTGTATATTGTTATCATCATCAAATCTAGTTTCATCTCTAACCCACACAGAATTATGTAAAACGCGTATGGCTTTAATAAGGGATGAAACCAAATCTTGATCAGTTTCGATTGGTTGGTGAAATATGCGCCATTTATTAGCTAAGATGCCCACAAAGATTACTGTATCTTCGTGTTAAAGTTACTCTTTTATTGAAATTTTCTTAAATGTCAGAGGAATTCTTTCCTCCAAAACACCTAAGCAAGTTTTCTGACAAATGGAACGCATCATCGCCAACTATAATGTAAGGGTACTTTTCAGCTGAATTTTCTTGGCTCTGGAATTCCTAGAGAACCATTCTTAAAAATTCCTGAATCGCTTGATTTTCCATATGATCCAACCTCTATATAAGTGAAACAGTATTTGTACTGCACATTGCAAATAGTATGGTTAAAAAGTAGCTTTTGTAATTGTAGTACATTGAACCACTTTTGGAGAGCTGCTTAGTTCTTATGTGCTTTCCTTCTATCGTGTCAATACAATGTGGAAATTTTGCATATGTTTCAAATCCTTTAGCAGTTTCAAACCATCTGTCTGTGTAAAATCAAAGGAAAGCAGATTCACCAAGACAGCAGTATTGCACTGCACACATCTTTTACAATAACAGCAGCCATAGATCTACCGATGTAAAAATTATGCAATTCAGTAAAAGAACATCCACTGGGTGGGTGGGTCTTGCAGCCTGCCTGTTTGAGTGAACATACAGAAATGATCCGAACCAGAGGAGGGGAGTTCCCCCATTAGAGTGGGCACCTTAATATAAAGAGTTAGATAAAAGTCCAGTACCAATAGACTGACCTGTCATGCTGGACTTACAGGCAGTAGGCAGGGAGGCCTGTTTCAGTCAGACGGACACCTCCCTGGGGCGAGTATTTTTGCTTGGATGCAGATCTGCTCCAGGGAGGCATAGAGAAAAAAACTTCCAGTAGACAGGTATCTTAAAAAAAAGAGAATAATGTTTCAATTTTCAGAAAACTTAAAGGTATATGTAGTTATATTTATTTATTTATTTTTAACGATGCGTCTGCATCATTCAGTGATTCCAAAAAATGCAAGAATTCAAAAACTTGTCTACCTTGATTACAGTATTGTACTGAATTTTTGCATAATTGTTACAATACCATGTAGTGTTAACATTACCATTTGATATTTGTTTTTTATTCAAATTTAGTGTGTTTTCAAAAAAAAAACTAATTCAAATTTTTTTTTATTTTCAATTTTTCTGCAGAAAAAGTAGAAAAATATTAGATACTTACTCGAGGGACATTCAATGTAGAAAAATAAAAACCGGTTTCGGAGCCTCTACAAAAGCGCCCTACATGTACTCTTGATAGTTACACTCTCTTATAGATTTAATAGAATCAAAACAACAAATTCTCTTAAAATAATGATTGTAGTGCAAATAAACGAAGCCAGATCTCACACTGCCACTGGGTCTTCCGATGCTAGCATACTGAAGTAGCAGTTATTGGCAAAAAAGTCTGCATCCTGTTGAGCAAAAACTTATATCTTCCTTAGGTAAGATTCTAAAAAGAGCAAATACTCAAATATAACAGATGACATCAATTGATATTTTCTTTTGTCGTTACTGCCATCTTTACCAAAAATGGTGAATTCACAATGCAGACTCAAGATAATGCAAATTGTTAACAAATATGAAAACTACATTTTCCAGCAACAACACATCTCAACATCATTAGCAGCTCAAACTGGACGTTAAAACATACAACAGCAAACCCAGTACACAATAAATCAACATTATGTCTCAAACCAACAAGAAAAGACAACACTATATCTGGTCAATACCCAGAAAGAACGCTTCAGTGACCTTCAAACCCAAGCCAAACATAAGCACAACAGTTTGCACTTCCTGCTCCAGAACATCAGTGTAGCTAAACAGGTGAACGGGGTGAACTCTTTTTCTGGTTTGCTGCATTACTGCAATATCTGCATACCATATGGTTTATTCTGCAGCAGATACAGTTCAGTGATTTGTGTGAAGTTTTATGTTTGAAGATTCAGAATGAATTCTAATAAATGATAAAAGAAGAAAGTGACCAAAAATTCTGTTAGAAAATCTTTTTTTAATGTTTTACTATTGTAATAAAATTTACTGATATCATAAAATTTGTATTGCTACTTTTAACAATAAATTTTTAAAACATGAAAAAATTAAATTATTTATTTATAGTCTACTTACCTAAGCATTATGATAAGCTTTTCTTCTGGTGATATGCATGTTCTCATATGGATGCTCTTTTTAGCTATTTACCCTTTTATTGCATTGAGCAAATCATCAAATGAAGACTTTGACATCTGTAGTTAATTAAACAATTTTTCTTCATCTTTTATTTCATTGAATAAAGTGAAAAAATGACCGCTCTCTGGTCTACTACTTGTATACACTGATCTAATCTCTGATCTACTTCTTAAATATAATTGGGTGTATCCACTTAACGTTGTTGCATCCATTGCCTTCTCCATTGATAGTATATTAAGAATAACAAAAGTATCTCTTCAGTATCTTTGCTCACATTTTTCACCTACTGTATTATTTGCATTGAATTAAATAAATCTTTTTACTGGTTTAATTTTTTACTAATAAACGTTTTTATCTATAGACTGTGGTAGAATGTTTCACATCTGGTGGTACAGAAGTATCAACAGACTCGTTAAAAATTTTCATTAAGTACATCAATTACACTTTTATCGATATTATTTAGGCTTTTAATGGAATGTGGCCATCAGCAATAGTGTATCTTGTTGACAGTTATTAAATATTAATAATAATGCCTCTTACTATTTACATATGGTTTACTGATATTCCTACTGGAAATGTCAATGTTAATGAGCCCATGCAACATTGGCTTATATAACATTGCATTTTTTACTTTTTTCTTCTTGCCTTCAAGGAAGCAATATTTGAAATGTTACGTAATGCTAAATAAGAGCTTTAATTCAATAACAAACAGTTTTGCTGTTGTAATTCTAAAGGAACCGATGACCTCCTTTGCACAGCTTCAGTCTTTAAATCGATAAGATACTTATTAGAGTCCAAAATTATACAGCAGTACTCCAAAATACTGATCTAACAAATGTTTGGTAGTTACTAAGTATTTCTAACTCATTGAATGTGTCCACTTACCCATAAAATCAACCCAAAATTCCTTTGTGTATTGGATATATAACATCAATGTAAACAAAAAGCGTAAAATGAAAGTAAATGCAGATCATTTCTACACAAAGTATTTCTCAAGTATCTGTCTATGTACTAGTATTTAATTAGTCTGTGTTTTCCTGGTATAGGTCATAATAACAGTTTTGTCAATATTTAGAAGCATTTTGTTATTAATTGCTTGTTCATGAATTCTATTAATATCCTGCTGAAAAGGTCAAAAAGTGTGTGTGTTTAATTTTTCACATTTTTTGACATAATCAGCAAATTTAATGACATTAGATGTAATATTATTTCTGCTATCATTTATAAAAATTGTAAATAAAAGTGAATACAATTGATCTCTGTTGCATGCCAAATGTTGCAACATGTACGGTAGAGATTTCATCTTATATCTTTCCAACTTATGCCACACTATATCATTGTATAAAAGCCTTCATAAAATCAAAGTAGGATGTACTAACATGTTTTCTCTTATCAGCCTTTGGTGCAGCAAATGTTCAGTTAGATATGTCAATGAATAGTTGCAGTAATATATCACTATATTTGGTACAGTATTTAGCAATGATTAGGTGCGGACAAATCAATTAGATTTGTAGCTGTAGATCTTTTGACCCTGAAATCATTCTGCTCTTGATCAGTGTTTTTTAACAAATAATGATGGTTAATGACTCAAAAATTTTAACCATCACACTTAACAAAGAAGCCGGTCAATAATTGGAGTAATTATACGATCTCCTAACTTAGAGATAGTTGAAATCATTGTCTTCCAGTAATCAAGAAAAATATGTTTCCATATTAATTTCTGCAATGTAAAATGATTTATTCCTACTCGGAAAAATTACTACTATTTTGTAATTTGATGTAGACTACATCAACTTTTTGCAAACCGTACATATTACTGTCCCCATTGTTTAAAAGCGTAGTATTTTTTCTAGATTTATAATGTCAAACGTATTATTTAGCCCAAGCAAAATTAAAAAAAGAAACTATGCATATTAAATTTTATGGTTGTTATGTAAAATGTGCTTTGCAAAGTTGATTGATTAGTATTATTATATTTTAATGGCATGTTTCTTTAAACTCTACACTTAAATGAAACATTAGTCATACCTGTATAAAATGTATAACTGTCACAATAAAGACAGATAAATATAAAAGAATTTATATTTCATTGATATTATAGAAAAATATAGATATTTAAAAAATAAACTAACAAAAATATATCAAATAGATTTAAATCATAGTTGACTACTTCAAAAAGTGCTATGTTCTGATTAGCATATTTATTACTTCAAAGTTGGTAGCATTGTGTATTTTTTTAATTTTATTTTTATTTCAACACTTGGGGAAAAAAGACTAAATGATTGGTCAGTCAAAACAAAAAATGTAATGTTAAGTTTCTTTTGCTTATCTTCTGATGAGTTAAAAAGGTGTAAATTCTTAAATTATACTTTAGATTTTTTTTGTAGGTTAAAAATGGATTTTTATTATTAATAAAATATCCAGAACGGGGTTTTATGATTTAAACATTTTTTTTTTTAATTGGAAATTATTCCCACCGACTATTCATTGTTTTGTTTGTTATCACAGTAACTGGCAGTTTACCTTAAATCAGGGGAAGTACAAATTGTTCCTGATGAATTACTTGCTATAATGCTTAGAACTTCTGTGTACTTAATTGTGACAGATGGTATTATATTGTTTAATGACAACAGATGACCATTATTTTCACTTCACAGAAGTCTTGAAAAATTAATTTTTCCTCTTAGAACCTACATTCAGGACAGAGCGACTTTACACTTTTAAATTCAAACTTTTATATCATAAAAATATGTTATAGAATTCTTTGAATGACAGCAACATATGGCAAATGTGGAAGAAGCCTGAAGAAACTGATGCCAGAGTCCTGTGAATAGAAAATGAAAATACTATTCTGGCCTGAGATAGAAATGGCACAAATAACCCCGATGCCTATGATATTTGTCAAATATGATCCTTCAGATATGGCATGCTGAAAAGTTTCAGATGAAAGCGTTTAGTTCCTTATTTGTAATAACTGAGTAAAGCAACAAGCTTTAACATTTTCTGAAAAATGGGTAAAAATTGAGGTTTGAGTTATAAAATATTTTCTTTTAAAATGTTTAACAACGTTTTTGATAGTAAAAAAAAAATTAGTCTGCTAAATTTGTTTGTGGCCGTATATCAAGATGATGAATACTCAAGACGCCCAAAAAACTGCTACAACCGACAAAATTGTCACAAAAATTCATAATGCCATATTAAATGATCACTGAGTGAGGGTATGCGAGGTTGCTAACATCATAGACATTTTGATGAACCATTTTAGTTATATTTTAAATGATGTTTTGGGTATGAAAAAGCTTTCCTCTTGGTGGGTGCCACATTTGTTAACAGTAGAATAAATACGCATTCACTGAACACTTCTCTATGTTATTAGGCTTATTTAAACTTGATTCCATAGAGTTTCAATGTTTTATAACAGTAGATGAAACACAGATTCACCATTACATGCTGGAGACCAAACAGTGGATGAGAGCAGGTGAAAGTGTGCCAAAGAAAGTAAAAATTGTTCCATCTGCAGGAAAAGTCACAGCTACAATTTTTTGGAATTTTCGTGATGTGCTTTACAGACCACAAGAGTAGTCTACCAAGACCGGGTAGAAGTGCAAGTAATAATTGCATTTTTGGTTCATACAGATATGTTATCGTGTGTATTTGATGCAGATAATGATGTCGCTATAAAAAGTTTATATTATAACCAGGATAATATGCTTCACTTTGGGATCGATTGAAGTGTGGTATTCAGACTACCCTGTCCACATCTGGCCGTAAATAAACTGCTTTTTCACCACAATAATGAAACTGCATACATGTCTCAGGTTGCTGCATAACTCCATTGTTCTAAGCTTTGTAATGCTTCCACACGCACCATATTTGGCTCCCAGTGATTACTTCCTCTTCCAAAGCAGAATAAATAGTTTGCTGGAGATAAACCTTCATTTGAAATGATGAGGTTAAAACTGAGACAGCCACTTATTTTATTGAATTATTATTATAAATTATTGTATTAAAATAATTGGAAGGAAATTACTGAATTAAAGTATGTTATTGGGAAAATTTTTCCAATACAAATATATTTAAAAATGCATTAAAAAAAGAAAAATAATTTCACTTCCACATTAAATCAAAAATAAATATTATAATAAACTTTGATTAAACTCAGCATTTTAATATTGATACTGATGATCAATAAGTCTGTTTTCTATTCATGGTAATGAATATACGTTTACGTGAACATTTATTTATTAAATCTCTCAGCTACATTTAATTATAATAATAAGTATTAAATGAAATTTTTAACAAGATTCCTTTACATTTTGTATCGTGAATAAAAAGCAGGGAGTTGCCCTTCATTGAAGTACACTATATTTTATAATCATTTCATTAATAATTTGTTATGTGATTATGTAACTCTACATAATTATAAACAATAGTAGATAGATTTCTTCTGAAATACATACATATGGTATAGCACCTTGAATAACCTAATCAAACACATTTCTGCTTAAATCGTAAAAGCAGTGATACACTGACACTAATTATAGCTGTCCATGTGCAACCCATCTTCACATTATAGGCTATCCATTTTCTTGTGTAGTAGAAAGCACAGCTGACTGACACTGCGTCGAAATCTTGTATGCATGCACAGTTATTTGAATTTCCATTATTTATAAACAAATTTTCTATGAATATAGATTTTTTTATATAACTTTTTGTTATCAGAATGCACTGTCATCGACAGCAAGCATGTGTACAAAATTTTAGCCTTCTATCTCATCTGGAAGTAGTTAAATATTGCTGACAAAATTCTGACCATCCTGTCATGTGACACAGTGCACAGAGCAAGTTTAATAAAAGCATATAATAATAATTTATGTGACTTTCATCGCCAACCATCATAAATTTCAAAATATTGTAATATTTTTTTTTTCTCAATGTTTAGCTGCTCTCACAGTAATTATATCTTTTCAGTAATTTATAAATTGAAAAAATTATAACATGTCCCCATTTGAGTCTCATCATGTACAAATTATATATTTGCCAGTACAAGTGCCAGCGGCACAATTTATAGAATTCACTTCCCAGTGCAACAGGTTAAATGTAGATTACGTAGGCACTGATTTTCTCATTTCCTATACGCAAATAAAATGAATAAACATATATGCTATCTGTTGGTGAATTTTAATTTGAGCTTTATGCATAAGAACCTTTTTACAGTTAATGATCAAAATCCTTACTAAAAATGATGTATTACTGTTAAAATTAGTTTTTTATTGTCTATTATTTTTTTTTTTTAGGCAGCAAGTAATAATTGCATTTTTGGTTCACACAAATTTGTTATCATCTGTATTTGATGCAGATAATGATGATGCTATACAAAATATATCTTATAAATTACAGGTAAAATTAGTATTATTATTAAAGTTAACAAATTATTAACCTAATTTGTGCATGAATTATCAGCAGTTGATTGCCTTTTATTATTGGCATATTTTTAATTTTGTCAATCACTTACTTATTTTGCATTATTTATCAATTTAATTTTATTATTATGCTTATTATCATCATCAGTCATCAATCATTATTCCTGTATAAAATATGCACACTAGTGTTTCTTTTAGATTATCATTATGTTGATCTCCATGGCAAAGTGTAGCATCTATGCCTTTCAACAGGAGGTTCCAGATTTGAGTCTGGGTCAGGAAAAGTACTTGTCATATGTTACAAAAATTCATTATAAATCTTACTACATTTTAAAATTATGAAAATAAATTTATTAAATAATTTAGAAAAGAACAAAAACAGAATTTACCCAGCAAAGGCGAGAAGAACATGTACATAAATGAAAAATACTAGGAATAAAATAAAACAGATGCATAGTAAAACTATTTACTATGATCCTACAAAGACTGTTAATTTAAAAAAAAAATTATTAAATGCTTAATTTGTGCTTGACTTATTAACAGTTGATTGCTTTTTATTATTCCTGTATTCTTAATTTTTGCAATCACTTATTTTGTGTTTATCAAATAAATTTTATTGCAAATTTGTATGCAAATGAAAAAACTTTTGCTTACATGATTTGCTATTATCTGCAGATTTGGGAATTCACAGATGGGATTTCCTGGAAAATGTCATGTTATGAAAAGTTAGTAGGCTGCATTAGATAAATTACACAAGGTGAACATAATTTATTCAATGCATTTTAGGGGTTAATAAAAAATGAGCAAAGCAATGTAGCGCATGTTGATTTTTCAAACAATAGTGTAGGCACTTGAATTATTGATGATCTTGAATGAACTTGCTGGTACAATGTAATGACAGGGGATATCGTCAATTGAGCATTGGCTACCATACAAGAGAAAGCAATGTAGTCTATTATGGTCTCTTGAAAGCGGATCTGTTATTACTGATCTTAGACCTTTTCGTTAAGAATATGACCGTGATCCTTCTAATAAAGACTATTAAATGATTGTGTCAGCAGTTTAAGAATACAGGAAGTGTAGTACACAGTAAAGGTGGTGGTGGCAGACTTCACGTCTTCGAGGAAGTTGTGGATCGAGTAAGAGAAACTTTTCAGAGAAGTCCGGGTATATCAATTTGTGCGAGTTTAGAACTGAGAATACCACAGTCAACAATTGTGAAGGTTCTATACAACCACCTAAAATTTCTTACATACAAAATTCAGTCGGTGCATGTAATTGCAGATGACAGTAAACAACATTGTTACAATTTTTCCGTGTACGTTCTCGATAAAGTGAACACAAATAATGTGTCTTATGTAAAAGTAATCTTCTCTGACAAAGCTTCCTGCTGTGTTTACCATCATGTTAACCATCATAATTGTTGGATTTGGGGTAGTGAGAACCCTCATGCCGTTTGAAAAATACAACTTGATAGTCTGAAAATGAACATTTGGTGTGAGTTGACTGCTTATGAAGTGATTGGACTAATCTTCTTCACCGAGCCAACAGTTACTAGCGTTAGTTATGTAGACATGTAAAAGGCATATGCAGTACTACAAATTGAATATCGGGAGTCCAATATTAACATACAACTTCCAACATGTTGGAAGTTAACCTCCACACTGAGGTTTACACACTAGGGACGACTACCTACATGAAAATTTGCTCAACTTTGGATTGGCTGTGATGGACTGATTCCCTGGCCACCTTGATCCCTTGACGTTACACCAAAAAATTTCTTTTTTTGGGGGTTTGTCAAAGACAAGGTTTTTGCAACAAAGGTTGTCAACGTCACTGAACTATAAAGAAGAATCAAAGGTGTAATTAATGGAATAACTCCTGATATTCTTGGTAATGTGTGGTATGAAATCGAATAACATCTAGACATTTTACATGCCACAATACGGGCTCATGTGGAACTTGTTTGAAATTAATAAGTATTGTAAACCAAACTGATTGAAATGCTCTGTTCAACAATAAAACATGCATGTAAGTGTGCTTTGCTTTATTTTTTTATTAACTCCAAAAATGTGCCGAATAATTTATGAACACCTACATATCATTGATAGAATAGAGAATAAGAATCATCCTCAGTCTGAAGTAATTTTTTTTAGAATACAGCTTGTCATTAATATGTTGTTTTTTTGAAGAACCTCAAAGAAAACACAGCTGTGTTGTTTGTATTAAGCACTGGATTTAGGAATGAATTAGTTCAGCCTTATTGCTGTCTTAAGTTTGTTAATAGTGCATTGTCATAATGCCTCGAAATTGTGTAAATGATGTGGTAAAACTAAAGAAAATAAAATCGTCTAATTTTTGGTTATAAAATTATTTTTTTAAATAAATAATAATATTGAAATATTTATTTAAAACTCAAAAGGCAATTCTTATTTTACTCAATATTGCAATATTTTTTCCCCTCTAACCAAATTTTGGGTAATTGATGTGAAGCTCTTTACATTTAAAAATAATTTAATGTTTTAAAAATTTGATAATTTAGGGTATACTACAAAAATATCAAAAAATCAGTTACTCAGACTGATAAAAGAAATCATAATCATAATTAACCATTTAAAACAAAAAAATATTTGAAGGTTGTTACAGCAGCACAAAGAAATAGATTAGAGATAGTTGTTATTAAATAATTTTCTTAAAATTTGCAACAGGTGCCATAAATATTTGATTTGTATTTAACAATGAATATATTAAAATTTGGTCAAAGCAGTAGGAATTCTTTTTTGATTAATTTACTTTTGGTTGTGACTTGATCTTTTTCCTCCCATTACCATTTTTTCCTCCATTTTATACATTGAAACAAAATCAATTATAGTTAACTATTACACAGATAAACATAATTTTTGTTTCCTAACGTGCGATAAATGATTTTAATCTGCTGTTTTTTTTTTATGCTGAAAACGAATATGAATTCAGAATGTTTCTATCGTCCACCATTTTTGAAAAGTTTTTAAATATTAATTTAAGGATTTTTTTCATTTTTCAATGTATAGTTAGCATTTTAAGCACCTGTATTGTATTTTGTTAGCTGATTTTTTGTTGTTTAACTTTTTATTGTTTTATTTTGTGAGCCTTCGTGGACAAGATTAATCATGTCCGTGCAGGTCAAAACATATAGCTGAAAACACAGCTGTCTTGTTTATATTAAGCACTGGATTTAGGAATGAATTAATTTTGTTCAGTCTTATTGCTGTCTTAAGTTTGTTATCAGTGCAGTGTCATCATAATGCCTCAAAATTGTGTAAATGATGTGGATGCCTTTTGTTATGTATGTGGTGAGTTTACTGTAAAATCAAATAGAAAAAACATTATAACTTTAATTAAAAAAGCATATCATTTGTACTTTCCATGTAAAATTGGTGATCAGGATAAGACGTGGGCTCCTCATATATTATGCACTAATTTTTCTTTATATCTAAGAGGATAGCTGAAAGGTACATGGAAGGCTTTGCCATTTCGTGTACTTATGGTTTGGCATGAACCAAAGGATCATGTAACCGATTGTTACTTTTGTTTAACAAGTGTGTATAGAATTTCTAAAAAATTTTAACATTTTGTAATATATCCTTCATTGCAATATGCAATCAGGCCTGTACCTCACAGTGAAATTATTCCAGTTCCTGAGCCACCTGTGAATGTATGTTTTGAAAGCACCAATGAAGAATCAGGCAGTAATGAAGAAGACAACAATGATTTTAATTTTGAATTATCTTCCAATAAGCCACATCCTATATCACAAGGTGAATTAAATGACTTGGTTAGGAATTTAAATTTATCAAAAATCAAGCTGAACTGTTAGGATCAAGACTGCAAGATTGGAATTTACTTTAAAAATATGCAAAAATTTTGGGCTTTCGAAGCTGACAAAAAGAACTTTCTCAGTACTTTATTGATGAAAATAATTTGATGTATCGCATAAATATTGATGAGCTTATGTTGCACTTAGGACAAGTTGATAAACCGGAGGACTGGCACCTTTTCATAGGTTCGTCCAAGTATAGTTTAAAAGTGGTTCAACTACACAACGGTAACAAATATCCTTCCATACCAATCGCTTATGGTATTAATTTGAAAGAGACATATGATATGATAAAAGATATTCATGAAAAAATAAATTATAAAAAACATAACTGGAACAATTATGGTGATTTGAAAGTTATAGCTATTTTGTAAGGCATGCGATTAGGCTATACTAAGTACATGTGCTTTCTTTGTAAATGGGACAGCCAAGCTAGGGATAAAAATTATGTTATCAAAGAGTGGAAGAAACGAGACAACTTAACACCAAATGGGAAAAATATTATTTTTGAGCTCTTAGTTGAACCCCAAAAAAATATTTTTGCCCTCTCTCCATATCAAGCTAGGACTAATGAAAAAATTTGTAAAAGCAATGAAGGATAATCCTGGATTTTTGTACATCAGGAATAAATTTCTGAATGTAAGTGAAGAAAAAATTAAAGAAGGAATATTTGTTGGTCCACAAATAAGAGAGTTGGTCAAAGGTGATGTATTTAGCTCATTGTTAAGTAATATAGAAAGTGTAGCTTGGGCTTCATTTAAATACATTTGCAAACATTTTCTCAGCAAACAAAAATCTGACAATTACCACAGTATTGTTAATCAACTTCGTACTTCATACAGAGGTATGGGATGTAATATGTCTTTGAAAATGCATTTCCTTCACAGACTTCTGGATTTTTTCCTGGACAACCTCGGAGACGTACATGACAATCACGATGAATGTTTCCACCAAGACATTTCGGTGATGGAAAGCCGTTATAAAGGGAAATGGAATACTAACATGTTAGTTGATTACTGTTGGATGTTAATTCAGAATGTACCTGAGGCAATTTATAAAAGAAAAGCATCAGCGAAATCATTGTAACACAGGTATAGCCATGCAAAATTATAAATTTTACAGATTTTAACTATATTTCCCTTAATTTTTTTTTAAGCATAATTTAATTTAAACAAAGGGTGATAGAAAAATTGTATTTACAGATCTGTAATGTATGCATAAAAGCAATTAAAGAAATGTTATCTTACTTAGAGAAAAAAAGTTCTGTTTGCTTATGATTGTTGTCAACACACACTCACACTTGCTTACTCACTCACTCAGATGTCTGGTCTGTGTTGTTGCCACAGTATGGCAGTAGATAGATTATTTATATCTCTGTAGAGATTTGTAGAAAAAGAGTAAAAAGTTGATGAAATCTGCTTATGTATTATAAAAATAATTTTGTGTTTTATTTATATTGTACATTTTTTTTATAGAATTTTCTACTGTGTATCGAAATGTTTTTAGCTGCAATAGCACACCACTATAGCTTTTCACATCGGCCATTTACAACTGATTTGGCTGAAGATAAATCATTATGTGATGCATTTATTGCAATGCTTGATTTTTCTGATATCGGAGCTGATTTAAAAGAACATTTTGGGTTTTACGGTAAGTTTACCTTAAGTTAAGTTCTGATGATTTTTTCAAAACCTCATTCATTATCATGATTCGCCATATTACTTTTTCTCTTTCTTTCAATCACTGTCATATTTTCTTTCTGTGTTTTAGTCTTAGCTCTGACAATTATGTTTTTAAGGGAAGGATTAGTTTATTCTTTTTTATTTAATACTAAAAATGTTTAATTATAACAGGACTCTCTTATGTTACAGCATGATAATACTTTATTTTAATTAATCTAATATTTATTTTATAATTTTTTGAAAGCTAACTGGAATTCTCTAATTCCTGATTAGCTTTCTATCTACAAAAGAATGGCAAATGTTAAATCAAATTATGAAAAAGCAAAGCACAAAAAAAAATTGATTATGCTACTCTGTAATCAACTGTTTATTTTGAACAGTAGTTTAAAATAAACTGAAATTATGAGGATAAGTCAATTATTATCCGCAATTTAGTTATATTTTTGTTTATGTTGGGTAGTACTTTCATGTTGCGTAGGTGACGCATGCGTGGTTTAATTGTTGTTATGCCTGTGCAGGTTTGATGCTGCTAGTTTAGTTCCATTATCGCTCCCCTGCCATTAACCATGGCTGCTCTGCTTTCTGTTTGCACCAAAGAAGAACAACGTTCAGTGGACCGTTTTTTGTGGTCAGAAGGTGTATCGGGCTGAAATTCATCGAAGACTTTCCGTACAGTATGGGAACAGTGTTTTGCCGCAATGGAGTGTCTATGAATGGATTGAAAAATTAAAAAATGGTCGCACAAGTGTTATGCATGGCGAAGGAGCTGGACAAGCAATTACTGCCACAAATGAGGAAAACATTGAGTGTGCACGTGACATGGTTTTCTTAGGCAGATGAGTAACTATTGATGAAGTGGCACATCCTCTGCAAATTAATCACGGTTCTGCCTATGAAATCATCCACAACAGACTTTGGTTTCATAAAGTCTGTGGAAGATGGGTCCCAAAATAATTCACACAGTTGTATAAACAAATGCACTTGGACATTACCAAAAACATTTGGATCTCTATGGTAACAAACGGGATATCTTCTTAGACAGAATCATCACCGGTGACGAAACATGGATCTATCATTACGAGCTGAAGAGTAAACGAGTATGGAATGGAAACATACAAATTTGCTCTGCAAAAAAAAGTTCCAGACCCAACCGTCCACAGGAAAACTGATGCTTATGGTTTTTTGGACTCACAAGGCCCAGTACTGGAACATTATGAGGAAAGGGGCACAACAATAAACAGTGCGCGTTACAGTGAGGTGCTTACTGCCAAGCTGAAGTCTGCAATTCGAAGCAAACAGTGAGGACTGCTGTCGAAAGATATTGTGTTGTTGCATGACAATGCCCATCCACATACTGTTGCCCACACTGCTGAAACGCTCCAGAAACTCAACTTTGAAGTACTGGCTCATCCTCCGTATAGTCCTGATCTTGCCCCTTCTGACTATCATTTGTTTGGACACTCAAAGAGGCATTAAGGGACCATCAATTTACCTTGGAAGAAAGAGTGAAAGAAGCGGTGTATTCCTGGCTCGCAGCTCAACCAAAAACCTTCTTTTATGAGAGCATCAGGAAGCTTGTCCAATGATGGACCAAGTGCACTGAAAAATGATGTACATGTAAGTTTCCTATTTGTATTGCAATACAATTATATACATTGCATTGGGTTATAACTACATTGCAGATAATAATTGACTTACCCTCGTACATTTATGTAAAAAAACCGCACAGGAATTACATGAATAGTCACTAGTACATAAATAACAGAAACAGTCATTCTTTATAATAATAATCACACACAAACAAAAAATACAAATTACTTGGTATTAGATATAGAGCTGTTGGTAAAACAGCATTAAGGAGAAGCATTTATTTTTAAAGCTGTTATGAGATAAATGAAAACAGTCATCCTTGTAAATATTGTTTCAGTTTGATATCCTGTTCAGTGGTGTGTTACCAGCTCTATTTACAAAGAGCAACTTGTTATTAGTATATAGAAGTTAATTCTAAAGAGAAGGTCTAAGAACACACGTTATTAAGTATACAACATAATATTTACAAAGGGAAATCACATTATGCCTAACTTTTATTGCATGCATGTGTATTAAACACTAACCTTAGATTTTTAGATTGAAAATGTTAGGGAAAAAAGACATGATTTTTTTTTTTTAAGTACAAATTGCAAGAATTTATTGGAAATCTCATCAGTTTTAATGTGGTTTTATTAAAGATTTCACACTGGAGATTCCAGAACACTTCTAGAACCTATAAATAGAGCAGTTTGGTTTTATGTTGCTCACCCAGTAGTATTTGAATTACTAGTCTGTCTGGGGGAAAGTATTAGAAGTAAATAATTTTTACACATTCATCATCATTTGGTTATCTGCCCTGATGCAGATGCATCAGGGATCTCTTGCACCATATTCATCTCCATTCTTTATTCTCAGCTAAAATTGTAAGATTATCGTATTTTGCATTTTCTTTTAGATGATTATAATCGTTAATATTTTCTAACTCCTCTTTGCATCTTCTAGAACTGTTTTAATCAAAATCATTTAAGCAAAATCATTGCAGCAAATTTAAGCAACTTTACATATTGCTGTGAAAAATCTTTGAGACTTAGAAACATCCTTGAATTTAAAAACTAATGCAAAACCAAAGAAGGCAGAAGCACATACATGTGAGAACTATATTATTCCATCAATCTAACATATCATGGATTGGAATAATTAGGATAGATCTTTATAGATAGTGAAAGATGTGTCAGATAAAACCAGTTTTGTTTCTTGGAAAAGTATAAATACAAGGGAAGCTATTCCAGCCCTCAAATTAATCTTTATTTGTAAAAAGAATATTGAAAAAGGATTTTCAGTATTCTCTGACTCAAAAAGATGCGAGTCATGAATCTAATTTGTCCCGTTTGTTTTTTAGCCTGTGTAAACAGTAGATCTGAAAGGTTTCCGAACTAAATTTTTGTAGTCAATGCAAGTAGCACCACCATCTCTTGGACAACTGAGGAACTATGTAGTACGATGTCTGATGAGTGTGTGTACAAAATTTCATAATGTTTCGTCACCCCAGTCTTGAGTTATATTCGGCCGCATATGTTGTGTTCATGTGACCTTGTGCTAGCTCGTGACATGGAACAGAGAAGCATAATAAAATTTTGTGTTCAACTTCAAAAATCTTTCGTTGAAACTTATTCTACGATACAACAAGCATTCAGTGATGAAGCCACATCTCGTACTACAACATAGATGCGGTAGAAGTGGTTTAAAGACGGTAGAGAGTCGTTGGATGACAGCAAATGAAGTGGGAGGCCGTCAACAGCTGTTCACAACAAAAACGTTATAAAAGTACACACACTCTTGCTCGTTCAATCTCATCTTACCCTTTGGCCAATAGCAGAAGAGCTAAACTTCAGTAAAGATGTGGTATGTACAATTCTAACATAAAAAATCAACCACTGAAAGGTGTGCTCTCGTTTCGTTCCACACTTCTTGAACGAAGAACAAAAACAGGTCTGTCTTTCTTGTGCTCAAGACTTCATTGAAACTACCAATAGGAACCCAAAGTTTTTGCAAACAATTGTAACGGGATGAAAGCTGGTGCTTCATGTATGATCTGCAGACAAAACATCAATCCGCTGCTTGTTTGAGTCCTGGATTACGAAGACTGGCCAAAGTCATGCAGCAAAAAATCAATAGTGAAAACAATGTTGAACGCATTCTTCAACTCAAAAGGCCTGATTCATCATGAATTTGTCCCAAGTGGTCAAACCGTGAATTCTAAATTCTATTTGGAAGTAATGAAACGCCTGATGCATCGAATCTGACCTGAGTACTGGGATCTGGGCAGTTGGACTCTCATGCACAGCAATGCCCTGGCACTCATGGCAACAGTTTTTACATGTTATTACGCTGCAAATCAAATCACTATCTTATGCCACTCATCCTGTTGAGGACTTGGCTCCAGCAGACTATTTTCTGTTCTCGAGACTCAAGTTGAAGATGAAAAGCTGCTTTTACAACGACATTCCAGCCATTCAAAGGGTTTGCATCAAGCAGTTAAGGCGATCCCACAAAGTGATTTCTCCAGAGTGTTTGATGGGCTCTACCGGCGCTGCAACGAGTGTATAAATACAGAAGGGTTCTATGTAGAGGGCTGATGTGAGTAAATTCGTTTATCTTTAAATCTGTATTTTTATTTAATTTAGTTCAAGAACTTTTCAGACATACTGAATATGAAAAAAAGCAATACAGGAATCAAAGGAAAAATTTGAGAGTAGAAAATTTTCTAGAGAAGAAATAAAGATTTTAGGATTCTCTGACTACATGCTCTTTTGACAGAAACCAAAAATAAGTTAAAAGAATATTAAATAACACGGATGTATTATTTGGGGAAGAGAATTTCATTTTGAAAAAAATGAGGTTGAAACAGTATATTGGAAGTTGCAGAAACTTGTCAAATTTTATAAATATACTGAGGCCAAAATAATAGCATGTAACAAAAAATGGAGTGGAAAATAGTATTAAACTGATTGAGCGCATGACTTGCATTACTACTCAGAATTTAAAAGTAATTGAAATTAAAAATAGACAAACTAAGCAAATTATTCGTTCAATTGAACAATTTCCTCCCACAGAACCATTGATATTATGTTACTATTAACAAAATTATTTGGTTTTTGTAGCCCTACTGTTTTTCTACATATTTTTCTTATGTTATAAAATTAAAAAATTTGATTAATATTTTCACTCATTTCATTTGTTTACTAAAACAGGAAGGTCACTTAGGTTAGGTTACTGGAAGTCAAAAGAGACAACACCATTGTTAAGGCATGCATCTGATAATTCGTTAGCAGATGAATCCGGGTACCAGAGTGTGGCCAATTCACCGAACAGTGATGGTGCAACGCCAGTAGCATGTAAGTTACTGTATAATAAACATGATCATTGAAAAACCATTGTACCTTTTTCTCTTGTCCTCGTGGCCTTAGAATTTTTACTTGTGGATTATATCACTACTTATTGTTTGCTATCTACTTATAATAACTAGTTTTTAATCAGTGGCCATCATTTGTTGTTGTAAACTACCTTTTAATTGTTAACCTGAGTTTTAATTGTGATCAATTCCTGAATGTAAATTAGGATTATAGCATGGTGTAATACCATATAATCTCAAGATAAAAAAATTATAATTACAGTTACGGTAATAAATAAAAGAAACTGCTATAGTCTGATTAATGGTAGAAGATAATCTGATTACTAACAGTTACATTAAATTTACAACTTTGTTTCTGGATTGTACAGTAATCATCATGTTTCCAGTAATAATCTTCTTGAGAAAGTTTTCATTTATTGTGATCATCATGAGTAAATTGTAAATTTATTTATTTATGATAAAACTAATATTAAATTTAATTCCATTTAATAAAGACTGATGAAGTGGCAACTGTAATTTTAAATATAAAAAAAATAATAACCGAGGAGATGTTTATGACTAAAGCCCTTTGATCTTAAAGTACAGTACATATTTTATGTGTAATGATCGAAGATATCAAATTAATCTTGTCATTTATATTTACTAATGGATTCAAATCTAGAAATTTACTTCTTGCTTATAAAAAAATTGGTAACTGTTTGATAGCTACAGTCATATTTTTGTAGTTACTGCGATTTGAAACGTTTTATGAATCTGTCTTTAATAGCCGAGTTGTATCGTATTTTCAACAAAATAATATTTATTCAGTAGCTCTCAGTTCGGTAACATATCGGGATTGGATATTATGAAAACAGTCGGCTTTTATTTGTATGCATTTGCCTTAGTAAGGCAATTGTGGATTCGATTCATGCAAAAACCGTGTCGCTTGTCCAAACCTTCAACACCATCTCACAATCTAATGTCAGATAAGATTCAGTTGTTTGGGTTTGAGGAGGAGGTTATTTCATTCATTAAATTGTATTGTTGCCAAGAAAGTAATACTTGGCGATTCTGATTCCTAGTTTTTATCTGTTGCACATGTCCCAGAATCAGTCCCTCGGTTTAGTTCTTTTTGTTTATTCTAATGAAATCATTAGATTTGTCTTACACTGTTCCTGGTATTTCCATAAAAAAAAAATTCTATTGATATTTTCTGATGCGTTGTGACAGCATCTGTTAAAGATTGGTGCACCTAAGAATCTACTTTGTTATAACATTAATATGATCATTAAGAGAAAATCTGTAATGAGAATCCAGCAAATAAGGTAAATTTTCTTGAATTTTCAATAAATTCTGTTTAGAATTGAAATAAGCATATTCAAAGAGATATATTTATTGCATACGAGCTTGGTTTAAACCAAGCTAAAGGTTGATTTATTTAATCAATGTACCCTTTTTTCACTTTTCAGTGTAATCTCCAGCAATATTAATACACTTTTCCCATCTCTAAATCATTTATGCCTGCTGTAACAAAATCTTTGTCTTGATGTCAGAGCCAATTTACCATTTTCTTTGATAAAATCACCATTAAACCATTTAACATGTAGCGCCTCCTTGAGTGTACCAAAAAAGTGGAAATCCAATGGGACCAAGTCAGGATTGTATATGGGGTGAGGTAGTACTTCCCAATGCAAATTGTTGATGGTTTCTCAAGTTACCTGTGCCATGTGAAGCTGAGCGTTACCATGAAGCAGAATGATGCCATTGTGCTGATATCCATGGTGATTTTTCAATACTGCTACTTCACTTTGTCGATAAGCATATAATAGCAGCAGTGTGCACTCTTTCTTGTTCACTGATCTAGAAAATCGACAAAAACTAGGCTTTTTGCATCCCAAAAGATTGTCATCATGATCTTTCCTGCTGTTGGTCAAGTTTGGATTTTTACTTGACGGGTGAACTCATGTGCTTTCTCTTCTTTTTGCTTCCACTTGATAAATAGTGAACCATACCTCATTATGGGATAAAATACTGTGCAAGAAAGCATCACCTTCCTGCTAATACTTTTGTTTTAGTTCTGTGCACATGCAAAATCTTGACTTATCGCATGTTCTCAATCCACTCGATACGGTTGGATCCGCAGACCACTTGCCTCATAGGAGGCTTTACCCTGGGGACCTCCCACAACGACCCAATCTCCACATCGCCTGATTTTGCTTTCCCTGACTTCATGGGGAGCCGCTCTTCAGCCTTGGCTTTTCCTCCACACCGCACACTCCCATCAATGGTTCCAGTCGCAGCCTTTCCTGTACAGCTCATAGTGGAGGTTTCGGCAGGATTTTTAGTGCAATCTGCCGGCGCACTTGGGTGCAGTACTGCCTTCGTGGAGACCTCCTTATCGGAGGACCATGGTCTCGGCAGAGACCTACTGAGTGACCTTCTCGGCAGGAAGGGATCGCCGCACAACCAGGTGTTTGGCTATGCCAACAAGGTTCTCTAAGCAATCTCCCCTGGATTGCTCCATAGCGTCTGAAAAACAAAAACACAGACTGTACTGCTGTACACTACAGTAAAGTTTGAATGTACCTATCACCTAACACAAAGCAAGGCGAGCATCTGGCAGTGAACTATCACGAGCAAGGCCACTTGTTCTCATGTAGCCTCGTTCGAAACATCAAAAGCTAAAAGCTTCTAGATCAGACAACCGGCGAGGTCCGAGCAAAAATCGCTTCCTGAACCTGCCAGAGGATCAAAAAGATTATTGGCCTCATGAACCTAAGAACGGAAATGCAATGCAACACAAAGGAAACGTCCTTACTTAGCCAATAGTGGCACTCCTGCAACTCACTACGCAGCTGTGTAGCTAAAACTCCACAGCAACGCAGCTTGATTGAAGCCTCTGATTGTTGTCAGCCCTGATGAAGTGAATGTAGGAACGCTGCACTTGTAGAAACAAATCGCTATCGGTAGCAGTAAACACAAGTTATACAGCATAAGGCCACAGGCCGAGAAGCGATGCTACAAGAAGAGACGGACTTATAGGCCATATCTTAAGGCATCCTGGAATAGTCGCTTTAATATTGGAGGGCAGGTAGAAGGGAAAAATTTTGCAGGTAAGCAGGCAGTGTTTTGAATATATAAAATAAATCGTTGGGATATAGAGGATATACCAAACAATGAAACAACTTGCACTAGATACTTTCACTTTTGAATGATTAATTAATTAAATTTATTTGTATTTTTTTTAGTTTGTCCTTTATGTTTTTTTTAATAAGAATAATTAGGAATTATTCTTGTAATGGAGCTGGAATTGGGGATAATTTATTTTTTTTTTTGTAGGTAGACATGGAGTTTTTGTTGGGGACTTTTGAATTATTTACTTTTCGTTGATAATTTGTTGATTTTTATTTTGTGTGAAGAATATAATCTGGCCTCTTAGTTTATTTTATTTTATGTCTTAAATTAACTGGACATTTTGGTAGGAAAATATCAGAAATCTAAGCTCATTCAGTCATTGATTGCCATTTGAATTAATCAACAGAGTTTCACTTTGAAAATTGAAATACATTATTATAGTTCATGATGTTTGAGGTAATAGCCAGTTTTTTGTCATTCTGGAAACAACATTAATATGCTGTTTTCTGGAAGTCTGTATATTTTATTGTACAGTTTTTAAATTATATAAAAATTTTGTGTTTCAAATTCGTTAATGTAAAAAATATAAATATATTTCATTGACTTTAATTGATTTGTTTTGTTTTACAGAGTTATTTGATCGTAACCTTTTAATATTGACTGACTGACAGCTTTATTATTGTGAGTATTAGTATTTAAATTTGTTACTTTTTATGTAATATACTTACACATACACATATATATATTAAAAATTAAACCTATTTTAATAGTAAAACAAAGGTTGTGCAGTGCAACGTATATCATAAAAATTATGTACGAAGCATATTCATAAATTAAGGGCTGTCGGCTTATATTTAAATATTATTGGGTCTGAACACAGTTTCACACATGCAGGACCATCTATTGGCTATTTACTAAGCCATTGCAGTTGTTGTTTCGATTCTGTAGTAGTTTGCCTGCCTATGAATACAGATTGCAATGTTTGTGACAATTGTTTCTCCCGCCAGTTGTGAACTGCGCGCTGTGATTCAATTTTTGTGTACAAAACGATCGTCAGCTGCTGAAATTCATTGGGAGTTGTGCCTAGTATATGGACCTACAGTAATGAGTGAAAGAAAGGTTAGACAATGGTATTGAGACTTTAAAAATGGCCGCACAAATGTGCATAATCAATAACAAAGTGGCAGGCCCAGTATTCAGATCGATGAAATCGTTGAACAAGTGAACCAAAAACTATGATGTGATTGGCGATTGATGATTAGTGTTGTGGCTGATGAATTTCCACATGTTGGACGCATCTCTATCTATACGATTGTCACAAAAAAGCTCAGATATCACAAATAATGTGCAGTGGACGGGCATTTTTAGACCGCTATCGACAAGATGGAGATGATTTGTTTTCCCACATTATTACAGCCGATAAGACATGGATATCCTACATGAACGCAGAAACAAAACAACAGTCAATGCAGTGGTACTAATGCATTGGCGCCACTCAAGTTCCTCAAAACTGAAAAAATTTAAACAATCTGTCTACTTGAGTCAAAAAATGTTGGCTACCATTTTTTGGGATGAAAGGGCATCATTTTTGTAGATTTCATGGAACGTCGATCAACAATTACAGCTGATGTCCTGCAAAACGCTCACAAAACTGAGACATGCGATCCAAAATGGACGACAAGAGAAACTGTCTTCTGGCGTAATCCTCCTTCACAACAACACATGTCCTCTCACCGCTGCCTTAACCAAGAAGAAGATTCAAGATTTTTGTTGGGAACTTTTTGACCAACCTCCATATAGTTCCGACCTTCTAGCTAATGACTACTTTCTCTTCTTGTATTTGAAAATGTGGCTTGGTGGACAATGTTTTGAAAACTACGAGGAACTCAAGACAGCCATTGACAACTGGTTCAATTCTCAGGTGGCGAACTTCTATGCAGAGGGGTTAAAGAAACAGGTACAGCGTTATGAAAAGGCTTAGATCTGAATGGTAATTATGTGGAAAAGTGAAGTAGATATATAGTAAATAGAAACTCTAAGTAAAAACCTTTTCTCAAGAGTTAATTTTTTTGTAATGACCAAACAGCCCTACTTTATGAATATGCCTCATATTAAGTCCTCAATAAACAGAAGGTCCTACCTCCTCACAGGAGAAAGCGGCTCACATACAAAACAATCCTTGGATTATGATACAGGTTGAGTATAGAAAAAAAATTATTGATTGCGTTCTACTTATTTGTTGGTAATGTCAGTAATGAAATGTATTTGCATTTTACATATGTAGTTAAAGCCAGTGGATTTTCTGGATGTTGTTCATTACAACAAAGAAACAGCGTGTTTTTTTTTAAGGACAAAGCTCCTGTTCAATTTGCTTTTTGATTTTGTGTGATTTAATAATAAATTAAATATGTCTAAATGGATTGAATTAGAAGGTCCTACTTAATGATTGCACCCAGTTGGGTCGTTCAATGGTTCAAAGGCTCACTAAACTTTTCACTTTTAGATTATTGCTATTAGGTGATTCACAGTCTGATAGATACTTTTTTAATATATTTAGTTAAAGAAAAAATTATGTAGATGTTTAGAAAGGTGTAGTTTATCCAGAAATTAAAATTCTGCTAAAAGAAAAACTACAAACCTGTCACTTGTCAGGTCATGAACTATGTATGATTGCATTACTGAAATGTGTAACGGATAAGGTTATCTGCTGTAATAGATCAATTGTTCTGCTATTCTGGATTTAGAAATGGCTGTAACAATCTTTTCTTTTTATTTCACTTAGACATTTAACAAATTTATTTCTCTAAATGTTTAATTTTATAAAATTATGTTTTTGAAAAACTTACATAAATTGAGTACTTACATGAAATTTTTTGTTTAATCTGAACTGGAGTTATATAAATTGGATGTATGTTACATATATAGAGTGACACATGAAATATTATTTATGGCAAGTAACAATAAATATTAGATTTTTTTTCCACTTACTGCTTTTGTTTATGTTCTGCATTTAGTATACTTAGATGTTTGCTTCTGTTTCATCAAAGATTGTTTTTATGAGATTTAACTTAAAAGATAACATTTTTAATTATTGGAAATATAGAAAAGAGGTGGTTTGTTTACAATCTCAGCCACCGATATAAAATGAAACATTCTGTTGCTATTATAAGTCATTAGGTAATGAAATTATTGTTCTCGGTACCATAATTTGAATATTTATTGAAAATTTAACCTCTTTTGTGTTATAATCATTGCATGATTCACAGATTTTTAAAGCTTTAGTCTGATCATTACAAACAATAATCATAAAATGAAACTTCTCCGTAGCGTAAAAGCCTTTTCTATTTCTCATATCGAATAATAAGTAGCATCGGTTGTGCTTTTCCTTTTTGTAAAGACAAACCAATTTAAATTCTTTGATATAATAATAATTTTTATATAATTAATAATTAGTCCTGAATCTAATGCCATAAGGAAGACATTAGTTTCAACTCGTTTGTCAGAGCATCAAATAGCATCATCTGACATCACTGAGATCTTTGAATACTGTGTTAGGTATATATCACTGTGACTGTCCCATCAGTGATGTTTTGTAAAGTGCTATAAATAATTACTTGTATTAATTTAACAGAGATTACTGTAATGGATAAGCCAGTTCATATCCTGTCTGTAGCATAATTCTAACATGAGTTGTAAATTTTTACTTTACTTTTTGAATTTTTTTTTTAATACACTAAACATGTTTATTATTAATAGTTTAATTTTTCTCTTTAGGTTAATGTCATTTTATTATTCTATTTTATTGAAACATTTGAATAATTATTATTTCACTATTATTCACACATTAAAATATTCAATAAATGTCTAAAATGCTAACTTGGAAAATAATATTAAAATGGTCAATCATAAATTAAATATCTCAAAATTAAATAGATATTGTAAATGGAAACAATCAGTTGTATGAGTTAAATTTTCTTTTGTCATGCATTATAGAGGTGAAAGGCCTTAAAAATCACGAAATTTTGATTTAGTCAGGGATGATCAGGCAGTTTTGAAAAATCATCATTAAGAAGTAAGGAAATGTATTTAAATCTGAAAAATGTCAGGGAAACGTTGAAAGATTTTATTTGAGCAGAAAAATTACTAAAAGATAACTACTATTTTTCTCACCGAAGAGGCTAATAAAAGATTGAATAGATGAATAAATTTTGTGTTATAATTTATGATGTGCTGTTTTTTATTAGATGTTGATAGGAATTGAAAAGTTTTATTGAGATAAAACGAGTTAATCAATTAAGATTGATATATCAATTCTTGTGTACGTTGATATTCCCATCCAAAAACTCATGCTGTAGTTGGCAATAAAATATTTCATGAAGTTTCAATAAATTCCATAAACATTTGATATTACAGGTGAATATTCTACTTTGGAATAGAAAAGATAGAACTCATCAATATAAAAAAAATATACTATCAATTTAAGAAAAGCAATCAATAATTATATGTATTACCAACTACATGAAAGTAACAAATTAAGAGTTCCAGACCCTGGTTAAAAAAATATATTGAATCCAATCAAATCTTACTAAAATCTCATTGAATTAGACATAGACAGTGTTCTAGCCAAATTCTATTTGGTGATTTTTCAATAACATTTGGCTGGATTCAACAGGTTTCTTCAATGGGCAACCAATTAAATTTAACCAAATCTTATTCAAATTAGTTTATGTTCTATCCAGATTCCATTGAAATGAAAATGATTGGATTGAACGGATTTTTTTTTAAGGAGGGCTGCAAATTTTAGATACTTAACTAACAATTTGCGCAATGAATAAGTAAATATTCATGCTGGTAATATGTACTATATTATGGGTGTGCGAGTTCTCAAAAATTTCAAGCAATTGTTGAGTTGAGTACTTTAGAATCAAGTAGAGAAAAGTATTTAAAAAATTTTATACTGAGAAATGTTTTAAGACTCATGTATTCTCCATCCCCAGTTATTTTTGTAAATAAGATTAAAATATTTCTACTGTGAAATATAATTTCATATTGCATTGAAATTAATTTTGTATTTGTTTTTGAATTTCTGTTTTTATGTTTTTGAATTTCCAAGTTGAAAAACATAATATTACGAGTTATTTTGAACGTTGTTTGGAAAAATATAATTAGACTTCATCTACATTATGGTTATTCTACAGTCAGGAAAAATTCTGAAAATAGTTACTGAAAGTCAAGGAAAATCATTTACAAAATTTTTGGGGAACCCTATTATAAATATTCATTCATTCATTCATTCATAGTGTTCTGCTATTAGGGCAGGTTCTGTCACGGCTACTGCTCTCCACCTTGTACTATCCTTTGTTAACCTCTTTGTTTCCACATATTTTCCCTTTTCCATAATTCCATCCATCATTTGAAATCTCTTCCTTTTGTTCCATTCACTAAGCCTTCTATTGCTTCCATTAATAAACACCTCATACAATGTCCTAGCTGATTCCTTTTCCTATATTTAATCATATTTAGTATTTTCCTGTTGTCTCTGATTCTCCTTAATATTTCTTCATTTGTCATCTGACATTTAGCATTCTGTGCCACACCCTCATCTCAGAAGCCTCAGTTTGTTTCCTGTCTGCCTTTCTCATCGTCCATGTTTCAGCTTCATAGAGCATCACATTCCAGATTACACATTTCATTAATCTCTTCCTTAACGTTAAGTTTAACTTTCCACACAGCAATCTCCCTTCTTATTAAATACCTGATTACTTCTTGATATTCTTATTTTAATTTCTAGTGAATAGGTAGGTTTATTTTCCCCCTGATTCCTTTCAGCTGTATAAACTATGTAATGATATTTTTTTTGTAACTGCTTAACTTCTGTATGTCAGTTCGATAAAACTTACCATATTATGTTTCAACATACGGTTACAGTTGATAAATTGTTAGTAACAATAGTGCCAGCCTATATTTGTTGTTTCTCCCTTATCACTACCCAACTGTGTATTCACATGATTGTTTTAAATAAATTCTGCCAGCCTTTATTGAGAAGAGTATTCTGTTAAAAGAAAATTGATTAAAAGAAATGGATTTAATTTTTAACTGTTACACACAATTTATAAAGATAGTTTTGATGCAGTCTTTTGTGATTAATTCTCTTTCTATCGATAGTGTGTCATCATCATTAAATTAAAAATATATATATAATTATTATTACTAATATGATGAGGGTCATTTGATAACATTGATAAACACAATTTTTTTTCTTATATGTGATACATGAAACTGATATGTTTTTTAATGCTGAAAATTAATCTAAAGTCAGAATTTTTCCATCATGCTGCAATTTTGAAAAAATTGAAAATTGTTATAATCTCATGATGATGCATGATTAAGAACATACGTTTTTTATTTTATATTTATATTTTATTACCTTATATTTATCTGCTCAGTATATATTTTTAACTTTATTAATTGGTTGTTAATCGTGAAACAATAACTTAAGTTGTAACACAAACATCACATATCATGTCAGCATACCACTATTGAAGCGTACATGAACAAGATTCATCATGTCTTTACAAATTAAAACAACATAAAGCTTTGTTTTATTTTGTTAGTATAATCTCTTCAGTGTGTGTGATAGCTGTATTAGGTAAGTGAGCAGTGAAATCTCGAAATGCCTTGTAAATATATAAATGATTCGAACAGTTTTTGTTACTTATGCGGTGAGTTCACTACAAAATCACATAAGGAAAGCATTAAACCTTTAATTAAAAAAAGGTTTAAGTTATAGTTAAACTGTAAAATCAGTGATCAGGATAAGACATGGACATCTCATTTCATATGTTGTAACTGTGTGATCAACTTAAGAAGATGGCTAAAAAGCACTTTAAAGGTCTTTGCGTTCAGCGTCTCCGGTTTGGTGTGAACCAAAAGATCACTTAACCAATTGTTATTTCTGTTAAACTAATGTGTCTGAAATTTCTAAGAAGTCTAAATACACTGCACTCTATCCTTGATTGCTATCTGCACTCAGACCTTTACCTCATACTCAATCCATTCCTGAGGTTTGTGAAAATAGAGATGAAGTGAAAATTATGGAAGAAGACAATCATGATTCAGACTCTGAATTACTGTCTAATGAGCCACATCTTTTATCACAAGGTGAATTAGATGACTCTGTAAGAGAGTTAAACTTATCAAAAAATTAGGCTGAACTTTTAGGCTCAAGATTGCAAAGTTGGGATTTACTTAAAAAAAAAAAAACAAGTCTCAGGCTATTGAAGCTACAAAAAGATTTTTCTCATTAGTTTGCTGAAGAAAATTCTTTAGTTTACTGTACAAATGTTGTTGAGCTTATGCAACTCTTAGGGGATGTTCATGTACCTGAGTAGTGGCTCGTTTTTATTGATTTCTCCAAGTATAGCTTAATAGCATTTCTGCTTCACAATACAAACATCTCTTTGTATCAGTATGTTAAGAAATTTATATTAAAGAAACATATGATGTTATGGAAACTGTTATTGAAAAAAAGTAAACTATAAATCCATAGTTGGTACCTGTGTGAAGATTTAAAAGTAATAACTCTTTTGTTAGGGTATACAAAATACTGTTGCTTTGTTTATGAATGGGACAGTTGAGCTAGGGATCAACGTTATGTAATAAAACAATAGAAGGAATGTGAGAACTTAATTCCTGGTGAAAATCATTACTCATGAACCTGTAGATAAACCAGAAAAATATTTTTATTGCTCCCTCATATAACGGATTAATAAACTTTTTTATAAAAATTATGAAGAACAGTCAAGGATCTTGTACATAAGACAGAAATTCCCAAAAGTAAGTGAAGAGAAAATTAAAGAAGGGATTTTTGTTAGCCCACAAATAAGGAAACTGATTTAATGAAATGTGTAACTATGTGTTGATATAGAACATACTACTTGGATAGTGTTTAAAAATGCTTGCAAAAATTTTCTGTGTCCTTAAATTACAGAATTACCAGAATATTGTAGTTAAACTGGTAAATTTATATAGAAGTTTGGAATCTCACTAACATTTCACTTCCTACATTCACATTTGGATTTCTTCCTGCCAAACTTCGGTGCAGTAAGTGATGAACAGAATGAACATTTTCACCAAAATATTTAAGTGTTAGAAAACCATTACCGAGGCAAATGGAGTATTAATATGCTAGCTGATTAGTGTTGGACTTTAATTTGATATATACCTGAGGCTACCTACAAAAGGAGAGCATCTGCTAACAAGTTTTAATGTAAGTATATGACATCCCATAACATTAATTATATTAACTTTTATAAACCTTTAATGTGCCGTTTCTATTAACATCTTGATTCTCACCCAAAATGTGTCATTATTCTGCACAATAATGCCATCCCTATATAGCACCAAAGATATGGGAAGCTATTCAATAGCCGGGTCAGGAGTCTGCATCTACAGTACAGTATTGATCTTGCACCATCAGATTGTTTTTGTTTTGTCCTCCTAGAGCTTTACATGGCACAGAGTTTGGCAACAGTGAGCAGGTGAAGAATCCAGTACAAGAATGGGACACTGAGGTAAAAGTTCTTCACTACTAGAATAAGAAAGTCACAGGAAAATGAGACAAGTGCCTAATTATATCCAGGGATTACGTTGAAAAGTTAATTTTCAGCTAAATGTAAAAGTAGTGTTAGTATTGTGGCCATTGAATAAATAATCATTTTTCTACAGTCATTTGTCTTTAATTATTGAGTGACCTTCAAAATATTAGTGCTTAACAAGACTTGTTTAATGTTAATAACTTAAGAATTTAGATTATGCTAAATTTTTGAATTACCGTAACTGAAAAAAATAAATACATTTCTTGGTTTTTATTTGTTAATTCAATTTATAGCAATCTGTAATAACAAAGATACAAATAGTATATTCTTTTTCTGGCCTTACTCTTTTTTATGATAAAAAGGTGAATTTTGCATATGTAAAAAGTGGCAATCATAACCAGCTTATCTGAACCTAAAACCTTCCAGATTTTTAATTGCTTAAGTTATGACTCCCCCTCTATGAATCATGAGACCTTGCCAACGGTGAGGGGGCTTGAGCGCTCAGTGATGCACAGTAGCTGGATCAAAGGTGCAACCATATCAGAGAGGTATCTGTTGAGAGCCAGACAAAGGAATGATTCCTGAAAGAGAGCAGCAGCTCTTTCAGAAGTTGTTAAGGACGTAGGTCAAGAGGACTTAAATGGCTATATCAACATCACTCAATCTTCTGAGTACTGCATAGCTGAAAGCAATGGAAAACTACAGCTGCTTTTTTTTTTCAAGAAAATGTAACTCTGCATTTTCATGTAATAAAGACAGAGGCGCCTTCCTTGGTAAAATATTCCGGAGGTAAACTGGTCCCTCGTTTGGATCTCTGGCTGGAGACTAATAAGGAAGGGGTCACCAGAAAATTAGAAAATAACATTCTATGAATCAGAGCGAGGAATGTTAGAAGTCTAAAAAAGTTTGGTAGATTCAAAGTTTAAAGAGGCAAATGGATAGATTAAATGTAGACATAGTAGGAATTAGAGAGGTTTGGTGGGAAGAGAAGAACGACTTTTAGTCAGGTGATTTTAGAATAATTAACACAGCTTCAAATAAAGGGCGGGCAGGAGTAGGTTTTGTAATGAACAAGAAGATAGGAAAGAGAGTAGAGTATTTTAAAATTCATAGCGACAGAATCATTGTGATAAGGTTAAATCAAAACTTAAGCCGACAACTATTGTTAACATCTATATTCCTATAAGTGCCCATGATGATGATTAGGTAGAGTGTATATGAAGAAATTGATGAAGTAATTAAACACATAAAAGGGGATGAAACTTTAATAGTAGTTGGAGATTGTAATGCAAGTATTGCATTAGTATTGCAAGGGAAATATTGTGGGTGAATATGGGCTGGGCAAAAGGAAAGATGGGACCGACTTACAGAGTTTTGTATGAACTATAATTTAGTAATTGCCAACACCAGTTTAAAAATCATAGTAGAACAATATACACATGGAAAAAGCCAGGTGATACTGCAAGGTATCAGATAAATTATATCATGGTTAAGCAAATATTTAGAAATCAACTCGTCGACTGCAAAGCTTACCCTAGAGCAGACATTGATAGCGATTATAATTTGGTGATAATGAAATGTAGATTGGGGTTTGAAAACCTAAAGAAAAGGTCTCAGATTAATCTGTGAAATTTAGAGAAGCTTGAGGAAGAGGAGAACAAAGCTTGAGTACCTGAGAAGAAAAGATTAGAATGTTATGAAATGTAGTGCTATAGGAGAATGTTAAAATCAGTTGAGTGAATAAAGTGACAAATGAAGAGGTGTTGCGGCAAATCAATGAAGAAAGAAGCATTTGGAAAAATATAGTTAAAAGAAGAGACAGACTTATAGGCCACATGTTAAAACATCCTGGAATACTCGCTTTAATATTGGAGCAGGTAGAAGGGAAAAATTGTGCAGGCTGGCAGTGTTTGGAATATGTAAAAAAAATTGTTAGGGGTGTAGGATGTAGGGGGTTTACTGAAATGAAACGACTGGCACTAGATAGGGAATGTTGGAGAGCTGCATCAAACCAGTCAAATGACTGATGACAAAAAAAAGTTGTGACTGATTATTTTCCAGCATCTTTCAGCAATATGAAGAAAAAAATTATTAATTTATGATTTATACAAAATTAGATGTATTTAAATTAAAAAATTTATTTTTTTTTAAATTCACAAATTTTATTTTATTTTTAAAGAAAATTGTTCAGTAAAAATAGTAAAGGAATCATCAATAATTTTACAGTTTGTGAATTAATTTACTTTAATGTGTTAATCGACTGGATGGGCAAAGGGCTGTGTAATATACACCCACAGATATGTACATTAACATTTTTTGTCAACAGTGCACTCAGTCCATGTTCATCCTATACCTAGACATCTTTATAAGTATTCTTCAATAAAAAATTGACTGATGTTTGAAAAGACAGCGATATGGAATTGTCATCTCAGTTGGCTGTCCATGAACCATTATGAAAAATTATTTTGCAATGATTTTAATAAAATCACTATAGGTGTTTCCATTACTAAGGTTCTGTTTTTCTGTCGACTTAAAAAAAAAGGTTTGACAGACATCTGTACACTTTCCTTTATAAGCAGAATTCTGTTTAAGAGAATTTTAACTTTTCAAAAATTAAAAAGCCAATTTTTTCTAATTGTAACTTCTATTTTTTTTCATTTTCAGGTATTCGAGTGCATTTTTTTGAAAGTCTGAAAAAGTAAATAAAAGTTCATTTGTATTAGTTAAGTTGTAAAGTAATAGTAATATTAAATGATAATTAGTAAGAAGTTTAGTCTTCCAGTTTAAATCGACTGTTTAATTTCTGGGCAGTTATTTAGAAGTATTTTCTGCTATTATGAGTTTTATATAAATATAACTTATTCAAAATGTTTTTCATTTTGATTTTTCTTAACATTTTATTAATTATTTTGTATGTGTACTTAATGAATGAAATATTTACTGGCCGTGTGTACAACATTGACATCAAAATTTCCAGACTGAAAACCCTTGAATGAGCTTGTGCCACGCATACTGATATCGTGTCTAAACATCACTATTGGTTTTAGCATTCTTCCCTTTTTCTGTAATACTGTTTCAAAATATATCAAATTTTGTGTTTACTTTTATCCATTTTGAAGACGCAATAACTTATAAATAAATTAAATAATATATTATAACCTTTCTAAAAATGCTCGGTATGTCATCTTTCAAAAGTACATAAGCGTTGCCAGATCTGATTAATATTACCTGAGTTATGCGATCTTAAAACCATCTACTGATAGAATGCAAAGAAATGTTTTCCCTGACTCCATATATCCAGATCATGTTAAAAAATAAATTGTGCAGAGTAATTTATGTGAAACACACTTAATCCAGGGTTACTTGTGAAAAGTAATAAAATCTAAAAATACCTATTTTGAATTTTTAATTAATTTTTTTTTTTAAATTTAAATAATGGTTTATGCTATTACCATGTTAGAAAAAACATAATAATAAAATTACTATAACTACATTAATATTTCACCTGTGTTTGTATATATATATATATATTTGTGTGTGTGTGTATGAGAGGTTATCTCTAAAGTAAAAACTGTTTCATTGTAAAAAGATTTATTCTGAAAACTTTATAAACATTTTTTATTTCTCTTAAAATACATACCTTACACTACTTCTCTACATAATCGCCACATGAATTAAGACATCATAGCGACACACCAACTTCATTATACCCCTGTCATATTCTTCTGCTGCAGTCCATTTAGCCTCTGATTAACAGCCTTTTTAAGTTCATTGTCACCTGCGAATTGCTTACCACTCAAAATTTCTTTCAATTTCCCAAACAAATGGTAATCAGAAGGAGCTAAGTCCGGACTGTATAGTGGGTGATCGTAAATTTCCCATCTAAATATTCTCAGTAAATCACATGTTGAACCTGTAACATGTGAACGTGCATTATCGTACAGCAAGATGACACCATTAGTCAGCCACCCACATTGCTGATTTTGAATGGTGTGCCATAACTTACGTAGAGTTTCACAATAAGCCTCTGCATTTATAGCCATTCCACGTGGCATGAAATCAATAAGCAGTATTCCAAACCGATCCCAAAAGACTGTGGCCATCAGTTTGCATCCAAATGGCTTGACCTTTGTTGGTCTGGTTGGTGAAAGGATGACGCCATTCACTTGACTGCCATTTTCTCTCCAGCATGTAATATGAAATCCATGTTTCTTCACCGGTAACATTTAAATTAAGGAACTCATCACATTTTTCTGTGTAGCGCATCAAAAATTCCAAAGCAGATTCCATCTGAATTTTTTTGTGATGTTCTGTAAAGACATGCGGCATCCAACGTGCACAAACCTTTCTGAAGCCTAAATGGTCATGAACAATATGACTGATTAGCAGCTCTTGAAACATTAGGAAAACAAAGGGCCAGGTTGGAAATCATTGAGCGATGATCTTTTCTGATTTCATCATCAATGAAATCAGAAAACATATGACTTCGGTTTAGAGAACGTATGACTTCACATATTTCACAGTCGGTGGCGTCATCGATTTTCCTATTCACGTAATAACTCACATGCAAACAAAGATACTGACTGTTTTTTTTTAACCTCCAGGACCACTGTTAGGTATTACTTCAGAGGATGAGATGAATGATTTGTAGCGTATGAAAATGCCATGTCTGACCGTATTCAAACCTGGGATCTGCGGATCAAAGATACTACAACGTGACAACTTACAGACAACAATGCAGTGTGTACATTACTAGTGTGGCCATAAACAACACAGATTGGCCAACCTTAAGGAGAGAGATTTCCCAGTGTTCTTTACTTTAGAGATATCCCTCGTGTATATGTTTATAGTAAATATGTTTGTTCACAGTTAATTAAAAGTACTGATTTATATAAAAATGTTACATATAGAAAAAAAATTTGCTATCATATTATCATCTCAGCTCCACATTTTTGTCATGTAAAATATATTGTTTTGCACGAATCTAACAAATAAGTAAAAGAATCCAACAAACTATAATAAAACTTTTTTGATTGAAAACCCTTCCTAGACTTCCAAGAAGTATAGAAAGTCTAAAAAAACTTTAAAATTAGATTTAATAGTTTACAAAATAATTATTATTACTGTATATAATAAAACAATTGTACTTTTAAAGTAGAAAGCAACTCATAAAATGGATTATCAAATAAAAATTTATTTAATGTACAGTTTTGTGACCAAAGTTTGACTAAAAATCTAATATGTAATTTTTAATTGAAGTGGCTGAGAGATTTGAAAGAATGATTTATTGCCAGGATAAAAAATTGAAAAACATGCAAAAAGTAAATGAAATCAGGGGAAATGAACATTGCTTTTGTTTTTTTTTTAATTTTTAAGAATATTTCCCTCTCTTGAATCTGAAGTTATAACTGTATTCTAAATAGGCTAAAAGGTAGGTAATATGAATATTTTTTTTATGTTTTAATTAATAAATCCAACCTGTGCATTTTTTCAGAATGTTTCTAAAGTTGGTTTGAAAAAGGCTGTGTTTTGTTTTTTAAGTTGTTATATGATGATGTTCTGTGATAAAATTTTTCCAGCGATCACTTATTTTTGTATTGTCAAAATTAAACACATTTTACATGCATGTGTTGATTGTGACTCAGTAATTGTTCTCATTGCTTAATGAATCTTACTGCCATTTTACGCTAGCAAATCAGTTTTTATATTTATATTTTACCAGTCTCTCTACTATGATAATAATTGGCAAAAAAAAAAAAAAAAACATCGATGAGCATTTATCCTATTGATTAGGGACCTTTTTTCCTTTCTTTATAAGTATTTGGATGATGATTTTTTTTAAATAAATTATTATTTAATTATTCATTCATACATTAGTAAACAAAAGGCTGATGCCCAATAATAGTTACTTTAATTGATGATAATGAATTCCTTACTGTGTGAAAATATACAATCTGATCAAAACACAAACCCGAATCAAATCAAATTTCATGAAAATTATAGTTAGATTAATTAATTTCTCTGTAAAGCAGCTCATTATTTTATTATTCTTAAGTAATTTAGATGTAACTGCATTTTGGTGCACTGCAGTTAACACAGTTTGTAATTGTTATAAAATACTGTTATTTTATAACAATTACAAATCAAGTATCTAAAGTGAGTGAAGAAATTGTATACTTTTAAATACAGTGAACAATATTTGGGTCTGACCTGAAAATGAATTAAATTCTTTCAAAAACTTTTTTGTTGGCACCATTTTTTTTTTAAGTTTTGAAAAACTTTATAATCATTATTATGCAATTGTAATCATACTTGATCCTCATGTAATCTTTTTACTGGCCTCCAGGTCGCCAGTTGCTTTTCATTTTTTTATCTCTTATTGTTGTTATATCAGCTGAACCTTTTAATTTAAAATATTTTTCAGTACCAAAATTTTGCTGTATATTAGCGTTGAACATAGACTGTATTCTTTAGATTTATAATTTTTTTATATTTTAAACTACTGAACACTTTTTTTGTTAAGTTGAAAGATAACAAATTTTGTAACATTAAAAAAAAATTAACTGAGTTAAATTAGTTGGTACAGTAAAGTTTTGGTAAAATTTTCACTTATAAAAAAGAATATCATAATTGATTAAAAAAATATTGTTATTTTATCTTTATTATCTTCTGATGCAGTTGATCTTTTTTTTTTGTCCAGATTCACAAATATAGTTTACCAGTTATAAGTAATGTAATCTTCATTAGGATTTATAATATCAGTTTTTTAATGTAGTTCTAAACATTATAAGCTTATTCCATAAAACATTGATCAGTTTATTTAATTTACAATTCTATTGATTTATCATAAGAAGACACACTTTAAAAAAATATTCTTAAAAGAAAATAGAGTTATTGCATTATAAATAAAAAGCACAATTTTTATATAAGTGAAATACGTATGATAAGAGATTAATGGAATAAAAAAACAAACTTACTATCAGACTCGACCAACTCCCTGAAATGTAGAGGAAATTTTACTATTTGTATTTAAACTGAAAACCATAAATAAATCCTGTTTTATTGATAATATCTTCTGTTAACTCATTTTGTGTTGAAAGAACTTGTAAGATTAATAACTTTAGCCTGTTTAATGTAGATAATAAATTTGATTCTGCATAAGAGAAGGTTAATTTTATTTTAATTTATAATAAAGTGTAACTTTTTTTTAATGTTTTTAACAATTATTTGTAATTAAAATGAATAAATTTGTAATATGGTCAATATGAAAGTATCAACGAATATAAAAAAAAATAAATTAAAAACATTTGTTTTAGTTACCATTTAATGTGATTTTTTTTTGTAATTTGTAAATGATTATTTCATACATATTTAATATATACATATATCTTTTATAGTAAAAAAGATTTACTTTAGAAGAATAGTAAAAAATGTTTACTAGCTTACATAATTTATAAGCTTGTATAGTTCTGTTAATCGTAAACTAAAAATGTTGATTTTATGGCAGTATGATAACACATATGTGTAATAAAATAATATTGTACCTGTTAAGTATTTTTTTAATTTACATTATTGATTGTAACTTTTTGCAAGTAAAAATTTTTTAAAGGTTATATATTGTTTCTCATTTTTTTAATATTAAATTGTTTCAACTAAATTACCATAGTTTATTTTATGTTAGTATTGTATCTTGTTAATATGAATTCCATTATAAATCTTAATAAAGTATTCAATATATTGATCATCTAATATTATAATGTAGGTATTATATAACAGTTTTTACTATTAAAATTCCAACTGAACCAAAGAGGAAGTTTTTCTCCAAAGAGATAAATGTGAAAATATTAGAGTATTACCCCTTTATTCCCTTTTTTAACCGAGATTGCTGACCCATAAGACAGACAGCAACACGCTGACATCACATTCATGTAGAATATATGCAATGGAAACAGAGAAGGTTTTATCATGTCATGTCATCAACGTTGCACTCTTATATTTTCATTTGATCCCAAAGAATAAATCATTATCTAAACATTGTTGCCTTATTATGTAGTATTAATGAAACCTGCTACTAATTTAGTAAAAAACGCAATCAGAATATACAAGATAACACAGTACAGTACAGAAGACCATTTTAGATATACACACACACAGGAGTTGTTTTTTTTTTCAACCTGCAATCATACATCTAAGTAAACAAGGGATAGGCAGGAACCAGGTCTGCACATCGTGTGATTGCACCACCCCCCACCACAACCTCAGCCATTGCCGGCTCAGCCAAGCTACAGGCAATAGAACATGGCTACTATGATCGATGGTCCTGCCAAGTGTGATAAGTTTTCTACAAGCAGAAGGATGTAGTGCTGCTGAAATCAATCACAAAATGAGTCTAGTATATGGTGTAAACTTTATGAGTGATGAAAGTGTACAGGAATGGTGTAGGAAATTTAAGAAGGACAAATAGATGAAGGATGCAAGTCTGTTGCTACTGTACGCTTGGTTGAGCATGTTGATGATTTTGTCCATGACAAACGGAGGTTTACAATAAATTAACTTTCTGCAGAAATCCCAGAAATTTCAAGGTTTTCTCTGTACAAAATTGTAACTAAAGACCTAGGATACTGGAAATTGTGCACATTGGGTCCTAAAAATGTTGAGTGACTATCACAAAATGCAGCGAATGGCGATAAAAGTTGTACGTGCAAAAAATGAACCTATTTCACACTCACTATATTTTGCGTCCTGTAATAATTTTTATTTCTTTCTGTAGTTAAAAAGGAATATTAAGGGTAGTCGGTTCACCAAGGAGGATGTACTAAGGATGCAGTGAAGTCGTGCATCAAGGAAAGACCACAGCGTTCTTTATTGACAGAAATGAAAACGTTGGCACATTGTTGGGATTAATGTTTAGATATAAATGGTAACTACATTGAAAAAAAAAAGAGTAAATTTTTGTAGAAAATAAATTAATTTTAGGTCGCATTTATTTTATTTGACTGTCTCTCTTTATTTCTGAGAGATTGTTCATTATATTTCAGCCATCCCAAGTAAATAAAATATAAAGCCCTTCCTTTAATATTACCTCAATCAGAGAAGACAGTCTCTTTAAATCCTCAGTTAATTAGTATTTAATCAAATACTTGAAACATTCCTTAACCCCTACTATTGTAATTATCATTCGTGTCCTTGTTATGAAAGTCCTTGTTTCTCCCCTGTATGTACAAAGAGCATGTTCAAAAATAAGAATAGAGGCCTACATGAAGCTTTAGGAACTCATACAAATTAGATGAATAATCTTTTTCCAAGCCTGAAAAACTCTTCGTCCTGCCAAGCTTTCCCATAAAACAATTCCATAAGTTAGAGTTGACTGAATATAGGCATAATGAAAATCAGTGTTTTATCTAATGAGATGCTCTGGGAAATAACAGAAAATGCAAAACATAAGGAATTAATTTGTTTCATAAGGTAATTGATATGCACACCCCAGTTCAATTTTTTGTCAACCCTTACTCCCAGAAAACTATGTGATTCAACCTAAGTAAAACCATATTCACTCAATTTTGGCCCAGCTTCCATCAGTTTAAAATTGATAATCTTGGTCTTGGACTAATTCAGTGAAATCCATTACTAGTAAACCTGACTTTAATCCAGGTCAGGGCACTCCTAAGCAAATCACTCGTCTCCCCCCCCCCCAAACAATACTATTGTAACATCAGCAAAAAATATGAAATTCTCACTGATGATTTGCAGTAGATTGTTTATGTTGATTAAGAAGAGCAGCAGGCCAAAAACAAACTGCGTATCTAATGCACTTCCAGCTGGAGTAATACCTCAAGCCATTTCCAATTACATGTGTCCTCTGTATGTGGTTAGCTAAATAAGAAGCCATCTGATCCGACTCAGCATGTCCCTAGAAAAACCTCATGAGAACAATTTATATAATAAAAGCGAGTGTTCAACACATTCAAAAGATTTTGACAAATCACAGAAAATACCAGCTACCACTACCCTCTGAGAGTCATCTAAAGCAGATCGACAACCCATTCACAAAATCATACAAAGCAAACTTAGTACCATGTTTCTAAAATAATATTGAAAACTACAAAAATAGTTGATTTTTTCCAAACATTTTTCATCTTATGACATACCACTTATTCAAATATGTACTTTGAAAATGCAGGCAATAGGAATGTTGGTCTATAATTGCCCCAATTATATTTAGTTCTATTATCCTCAGTAAACTTCAGCCATAAATTAATTATCCCTGTCAAAACAGGTGCAAACTGATCAACATAAGTTTTAATAATACTAACAGGAATACCATCCCAGAATGACAAAGTTTTATTTTTAAGCAAACTTATAGCCTTGATCACATAGTTATCTGAAATCTTACCAACAGAAAATAACTTCCTATTTTGAGCTTTTATGGTGGTTAGAATATTTAATTTAGAAACAGCATTTATAAAATAAGCATTGAAATGCTGAGCCACAGCTGTGGGGCTTACAATTTTTTTTAACATCTACTCTCCTCAACTCAGGATTATCTGAGTAATCTAAGTTCATTATTACTAACTTTCCATGTTATTTTCAATTTGCTTTCAGCTGACTTAATGGACTTATTCTTTTAGCTGCCCTTACAAGTTTATTGAAAATTTTTTACATAAATCAAAAGTAGGGATCTGCTCTATATGAAGAATCTGTTTAATTTTGGCAGAGACCATTGTACCCAATTACCCAATTTACCTTTTTGGGGTTACCCAATTATTAGTTTTGCCTAACAGAAGTTTATGTGCGGTATACAGAGTTAAAAGTGTTATAAATTTATTTAAATAATCATTAAACATCCCATTCACACAAGGTACATCGAGACATTAAATGATAAAAAAAGATATATTTAAATTATTTTTACCATATATCCATCTTTGTACATCAGTATTGGTTTTTTTTTGCCTTTTTTCAGGTGGAGTTATAAAAAGAGATTTAAAGTCAGAAAAACCTGGATCTATATTGCACACAAATACATCTCCTACCAAAAAAATTTGTCAAAATGTTATCAATACACAATGCACTGTTTCCTGTCATTCTTGTAGGATCCTTAAAATTTACCTTAATACCATAAGTATTAGTTAAATCTATGAACTTAAGTTACATAACTCATTTCTCAGTAAATCATGCTTCTATAATAAAAGTTACTTCTTGCTTTTAAAAATGAAAGAAGTCACCAAAAATCTTAAAAAATCAGAATATGTGTGAAAGCCTAGTGCTCTATAAATGGACATAGTTTATGTGTGTAAAAATCCACTATCTTAAAGCCTTTTAATTTATTTAAAATGAAAATATCTGTTGCGTTAAACCAATGTTCATTAATTGAAATTACACCAATATTTAATGAGACACCGTGAAGGAATAATTTCAGTATCACTCAGCTTGTCAGCTGTACCAAATGAGGTATTCCTGTATGTTGCAATGCCATAACCGGCTTAAAGATTTAGGGTCAAAATTATGCATATTATCAATTCACAAAGTATTACAAGAGAATACAGCTGAAAATGAATCATTGTCATTACTTATTAAATTCTTATCTGAACAATACTGATACTGTTCACATTCACAAACTTTTGAATGATAGTTTGCCTTCACTCCAGTGAAGTGAATTTCATGTCACGTGTGATTAAATCTATATAGCTGATGGAGTTCCAACAGACTCACATTTCTGAACTGAGGAACCAATTTTCTAATTTGATCATTAATCAGAAATTTTTTTATTTATAAAGCTAATCTGAAACATGTCATACCTGTGTGGCATAGTTCCAATAATGTCATTAGCATGTTTCAACCTGGAAAAAAATTTTAATAGAACTATAATACTATTAACTGAGGGTTCCTTATTTGTTATTAAGACCAGTACTGAAAATCAAGACAGTAAAATCCCCCTTAGTCAGCAGATTTAAATCCCAACCCTAAGTATTCTCAACCACTACAGGTGTACAGCTTCACAGTTCCCGTTATTGTAGAGTGGAATAAAGAGTATGATGTAACGCTGTCCACAAGCTACCACTCCTGACCATCAGAAAAAATTTCAATTTTACTATCATTTCTTTTTGGCATACAGCTTTTACTTAAAGGTTTCTCTGTAAATGAACATTCCTCAGCTATCCTGGATAAGCTCATTATTTTGTCCGTTATCATCCCCAATACTTTTACAACTAGTATCTTTACAGCTGTTATTAGGACACCTGAAATATACATCATTAAACTTTTTTAAATAAGATATTTCCAGTGGAGTTTCTAAAACTGTGATAGGAAGTTCTGTTCATGTACCATGACAGATCTTATTTGGTAAACTGATTTCACTACTCAACACAAAATTTGTATCTAACATATTACACAACTACGGATCAAGTTGTGTAAGTCTAATTTGGGTGCTATTTTCAAATATGCTATTGAAATTTTGTTCCACTAAAATGTAAATGTAAAGATTTTATGTAAATCAAAAATTTGTAAACTTTTTTATAAGAGACTCATTTTGATCAAATACTTATTACAATTAAGAATAATAACTATATTTTTACTTTTAAACAATATGCATACATGATTATTAAAGAAAAATAAACATGTCTGCATGATGACATAACACATCTGTTGTTGCCTAAGGACACATCTGTTGTTTGGCTTGAACCTAAGGACCACTTTACAGACTGCTATATTTGTATGACAAATATATTTGGATTTTCTTTAAAAAAATAGAAGCTCATAAAATATGCAGATATGTCCTCAGCTCTAAAGCCTTTACTACATGGAGAGGAGTTACCTGTACCTGTACCATCATCTAATTGATATTGCTAGAAGAACAGTCTGAAAATGAAACAGAGGATGTTGAAGAATTTCTTCCTGTATCTGATGAGAAATCTCCTCATTTAATTTACATGAGCTGAACTTCTGGGATCTAGGCTGCTACAGTGGAATCTTACATGAAGAAACTTATGAAATTATGGTATCAATATTAGAAACAATAATATATAAAGAGCATGTGTGGCAAGTTTGCAGTGATCTGAAATTTGTCTTGTTACTTCTTGGATTACAAGGTGAGTTTATGAAATGTTATTGTTTTGTTTGTTTTTGGGGTAGTTGTAATACAAAAATTCATTACCAGGTAAAGAACTGGCCATTGCGACAGATTTATATGGCCACTGAAAAAAATGTAAAGCATTTACATTTTTTCCACCACTTCACATAAAACCTAGACTCATGAAAAGTTTTATAAAGGCACTAGACAAAGGTGAACCAGGATTAATTCATTTAAAAATAAGTTTTCCTAAATTGAGTGACGTTAAGCTCAAGGAGGGTATATTTATCAGTATGCAAATCAAGACAGCTTAAGAACCCAACTTTTGACGATAAATGTAGCGAATATAAACTAGCTGCATTGGATGTCCCCCTAAGACATTGTTGGTGGTTTTTCACGCAACAGAAAGATGAAAACTATGTTTTTTGGTTAATAATAAGCTGTCAAAAAATTACAATTGTTTAGGATGTCATTAAAAATTCATTTCCTACACTCCCACGTAGACTTTTTTCAACAAACATACACTTTCAAAAATCTTTTCCTGACATTTAAATTCATTTTTGATGTAAACAAATTATATTTCTTACTGAAGACTCGTTTAGCTTGTGCTATTCGGCATTTTATATCGCTCCTGCTTCGTCCATCTTTAGCAATTTTACTTCCCAAATAACAAAATTCTTCTACCTCCATAATCTTTTCTCCTCCTATTTTCACATTCAGTGGTCCATCTTTGTTATTTCTACTACATTTCATTACTTTTGTTTTGTTCTTGTTTATTTTCATGCGATAGTTTTTGCGTAGGACTTCATCTATGCCGTTCATTGTTTCTTCTAAATCCTTTTTACTCTCGGCTAGAATTACTATATCATCAGCAAATCGTAGCATCTTTATCTTTTCACCTTGTACTGTTACTCCGAATCTAAATTGTTCTTTAACATCATTAACTGCTAGTCCATGTAAAGATTAAAAAGTAACGGCGATAGGGAACATCCTTGTCGGACTCCCTTTCTTATTAGGGCTTCTTTCTTATGTTCTTCAATTGTTATTGTTGCTGTTTGGTTCCTGTACATGTTAGCAATTGTTCTTCTATCTCTGTATTTGAACCCTAATTTTTTTTAAATGCTGAACATTTTATTCCAGTCTACGTTATCGAAAGCCTTTTCTAGGTCTATAAACGCCAAGTATGTTGGTTTGTTTTTCTTTAATCTTCCTTCTACTATTAATCTGAGGCCTAAAATTGCTTCCCTTGTCCCTATACTTTTCCTGAAACCAAATTGGTCTTCTCCTAACACTTCTTCCACTCTCCTCTCAATTCTTCTGTATAAAATTCTAGTTAAGATTTTTGATGCATGACTAGTTAAACTAATTGTTCTGTATTCTTCACATTTATCTGCCCCTGCTTTCTTTGGTATCATAACTATAACACTTTTTTTGAAGTCTGATGGAAATTCCCCATTTTCATAAATATTACACACCAGTTTGTATAATCTATCAATCGCTTCCTCACCTGCACTGCGCAGTAATTCTACAGGTATTCCGTCTATTCCAGGAGCCTTTCTGCCATTTAAATCTTTTAATGCTCTCTTAAATTCAGATCTCAGTATTGTTTCTCCCATTTCATCCTCCTCAACTTCCTCTTCTTCCTCTATAACACCATTTTCTAATTCATTTCCTCCGTATAACTCTTCAATATATTCCACCCATCTATCGACTTTACCTTTCGTATTATATATTGGTGTACCATCTTTGTTTAACACATTATTACATTTTAATTTATGTACCCCAAAATTTTCCTTAACTTTCCTGTATGCTCCATCTATTTTACCAATGTTCATTTCTCTTTCCACTTCTGAACACTTTTCTTTAATCCACTCTTCTTTCACCAGTTTGCACTTCCTGTTTATAGCATTTCTTAATTGCCGATAGTTCCTTTTACTTTCTTCATCACTAGCATTCTTATATTTTCTACGTTCATCCATCAGCTGCAATATATCGTCTGAAACCCAAGGTTTTCTACCAGTTCTCTTTATTCAGCCTAAGTTTGCTTCTGCTGATTTAAGAATTTCCTTTTTAACATTCTCCCATTCTTCTTCTACATTTTCTACCTTATCTTTTTTACTCAGACCTCTTGCGATGTCCTCCTCAAAAATCTTCTTTACCTCCTCTTCCTCAAGCTTCTCTAAATTCCACCGATTCATCTGACACCTTTTCTTCAGGTTTTTAAACCCCAATCTACATTTCATTATCACCAAATTATGGTCGCTATCAATGTCTGCTCCAGGGTAAGTTTTGCAGTCAACGAGTTGATTTCTAAATCTTTGCTTAACCATGATATAATCTATCTGATACCTTGCAGTATCGCCTGGCTTTTTCCAAGTGTATATTCTTCTGCTATGATTTTTAAATTGGGTGTTGGCAATTACTAAATTATACTTCGTGCAAAACTCTATAAGTCGGTCCCCTCTTTCATTCCTTTTGCCCAGCCCGTATTCACCCACTATATTTCCTTCCTTGCCTTCTCCAATGCTTGCATTCCAATTTCCAACTATTATTAAATTTTCATCTCCTTTTACGTGTTTAATTGCTTCATCAATCTCTTCGTATACACACTCTACCTCATCATCATCATGGGCGCTTGTAGGCATATAGACGTTAACAATCGTTGTAGGTTTAGGTTTTGATTTTATCCTTATTACAATGATTCTATCGCTATGCGTTTTGAAATACTCCACTCTCCTCCCTATCTTCTTGTTCATCACAAAACCTACTCCTGCCTGCCCATTATTTGACGCTGAGTTAATTACTCTAAAATCACCTGACCAAAAGTCGCCTTCCTCTTCCCACCGAACCTCACTAATTCCTACTATATCCACATTTGTCCTACCCATTTCCCTTTTTAAATTTTCTAGCCTACCAACCTTTTTTAAGCTTCTAACATTCCACGCTCCGACTCGTAGAATGTTATTTTTTAATTTTCTGGTGACCCCTTCCTTAGTAGTCCCCACCCGGAGATCCGAACGGGGGACTATTTTACCTCCGGAATATTTTACCAAGGAAGGCGCCTCCATTATTGCTATGTGAAAATGCAGAGAGCCACATTTTCTTGGAAAAAAAGCAGCTGTAGTTTTCCATTGCTTTCAGCTGCCAGTACTCAGAGGACTGAGTGATGTTGATACGGCCGTTTAAGTCGTCCTGACTCACGCCCCTAACAACTACTGAAAGAGCTGCTGCCCTCTTTCAGGAATCATTCCTTAGTCTGGCTCTCAACAGATACCTCTCTGATATGGTTGCACCTTCGGTCCAGCTACTCTGTATCCCTGAGCACTCAAGCCCCCTCACCAACGGCAAGGTCTCATGATTCATAGAGGAGGCAATACATACCATGTATGTACATACCATTGTTGGAGAAATTGGCTTCATCACACCAGATAATGTTAGACAAAAAATTTGGATAATTTACAACCTGTACTGCAATCCAGCTGCTGAATTCAATCATGCTTTCTTCACCTCCAGGCATAATAGTGTTAAGTACCACAGGTTAACATGTACGGTAACTGTACTTAGACAGCACACTTGTATTGAGCCATAAGATATGGGTAGCAATTGTGCTGCTTCCCTTATGGAACCTATGGGATATATAAAAAATTGGGAATATGTCTCCATATTTTCAGTAACAATTCTATTCGAGCAATATTGTTTTTTTCTGAAATGACTCATTAGTTTTCCAACTAATCTTTCAAATAGTTTACAGTGAGGTGGATGTCTATATGTGTTTCTTACTAATATTGAATTCCTTTAACTTAAAATATAAATTTCCACTTTTTCATTATTATCAAACTGCATTATAAATAAACACTTCAAAGAAAAAACTAACACAAATAGAGTATTAAAAACTAAAGTAGCTATTAATTTCCTGACAATTCAAATAACTAATCAATAAGGATGACATATAAACCATCAATGAGTGTATTGTTAAGTTCAAGAAATGTTTTAATAATGTAAAAAAAACAGCTGATAATTATTTAGTATTAAAATTGTATTTACTGTTCTGTATTTACTAAATGAAGCTCATAGCTGCATTTAGAAAAAAAATATCAATGATTAAAATGTCTTAAAATACTGTTTTCTGCTAATGTAATTAAAACATGATATTTCCATTTGAAATAATTAAGTTGACCGCCATAATGGAAAAAGTAATAAATTTCAAAAATGTTAATATTGTATTTTTAATGTAGGAAAGTCTAGGGGAAGGTTTCCCATTTAAAGTTTTTCTAAGCTCTTGATGGTAGCCATCTTGTGTGGATCTCTTTGATATATATATATATTTATTATTTTTTCAAAATTTGTAGCTTTATTTATATTTTAATGTATTACTAAGAATTTTATCATAATTTAATTATATTAACAGCATTTTTCAGCGCTATTAAAAATATAATATTTAAATTATTTTTTCATTTCATAGATAACATATTGTTTTAATTATTATAATCTGTCAATGGGGGGAAAAAGGTGTAAACGCCCTTTTTTAGCGTGTAAATTCTGTGTCAAGGTAATTAAAATATTTTTGTTTGATTTCATTTTTGTTGGGACTGGTATTTTTCAAAAATATTATTTGGTTACGAGGAAATTAATAAATTTCAAATTTATTTTTTAACAATTATTTATTTTATATTAAAAAAATGTTTTTTTATGAAACTGTCAATATTTGGAGTAGTGTTACAATTTTTTGCTAATTAAAAGATTTTTCATTATAATACTACAATAGAAGAATGAAATTGATACAAAAATGACAAAGTTGAAAATCTAACCATTTAATAATAGGCATGTATAATAACTTAAAGGAAAAATAAAGGGTAAACTTGAATCTTTAATGGCTTTAGGAGTTTTAAGCATTTAAAATTTTTAATAGGAACAAAGGATTAATTGCCATAAGCTCTACTTTTAAAAAATGGACATTTATATTACCATTTTAGTAAAGATTAGCATATCATATTATTAACAAAAAGTAATAAAGAGGGAAGGCCAACCAAAATAGGACACTACAACAAATATTAATTAATGGTAGTTTCTTCTGAAACCTCTTGCCGGTTTGCATGTGCAAAAAGGTCATTTCAGATTATATTTATACTTACATTTTTAAAACTTCAACCATACTAAAAAACATTTAGGTGTCAAGGGATACTAGGCAAGTAACATAACAATTCATGTTGGTTATTTTGACAATACTTCATGCTACTTTGTATTAATTTTTACGTCAACATTAAACCATTGTTAATTACCCTTCAGGCAAATAACAATAATTTTAAATACGTTTCTAATTTTGCAATGTACTGCTCTTAAAATTAGAGCTTATTCACCCACTAACCGTGAAGTAGATTGCCTTATATTAACTTCAATCAGGGACTTTAAAAAACCTATTTTTTTAATATTTTATAAAACAATTAATAAATAATAACACACATATTATTAAGTCAAACACAACATATAATATAAAAAAAGACTGCACCCAAAATTTTTCACAATAGTACACACAAATGACAAAAAAAAGACATAACAAAAAAATTATAAGACGAGACAAAAACAAACAAATCAAAAACTATTTTTCAAGAACAAACGCCTAAATTCTGTGTTTCTTAATAAATTCTTCTTTCTTAGCTGATAATCTTTTTATCGTTGAAGGTAACCCGACTGATGACTTGGACCAAAAGAACTTTGAAATCTATTTTGCACAGGATTACCAGCATTAAAACTTTGGGTGGACATAGGATTCTGTCCAACATTACAGTTAGTTTGCGATTGATTATACATAGGTGTTTGCATCGGATTAAAGGATTGCTGATATTGAAACTGGTTTTGATTAAAATTCATGTTGCTAGCAGGTTGTTCATACATCATGTTACTAGGTTGTTGATACATCATAGATGGGGTCATAGATGAACTGCGTGACCATCCAACATTATTAATATTACTTGAATTCATATTGCCCATGTTATTCATCATGCCATTTATATTCATCATCATCCTACTATCCAATTGAGACTGTGCCATGTAATCCTGTTGTAAATCTCCATAATTATCAGAACAAGGGCAGATTTCATCTGCTTTATTATTTTCATTCATAAATGTCATATATTCATCTTCATCCTCTGCTGTATGTCTGAAATAAAAAACAAATTCATTAATAATAATAGTAATAATAAATACTTTCTAAATTCAAAAAAGAACATAAAATGTATATACTGTTAAATTTTGAATAGCTTTTGAATTTCTTCAACATACACAAATTCATGTAAGTTATTATGGAGGTAATCTTCTTGGTTAAGGCAGCGATGTGAGGATGCACATTGTCGTAAAGGAGGATTACGTCAAATGACAGTGTCCCTTTGTCGTCGATTTTGAATTGCATGTCTCAGTTTGGTGGAGAGTTTCGCAGTAGCCAAAATTTTTTGATGGTGGCCAACATTTTGTGACTCAAGTACAGAGAGATTGCTTAAACTTTTTCAGTTTTGGGGAACTAGAATGGCGCCACTGCACAGACTGTTTCAATTCTGCATTGGTGTAGAATATTCACGTTTCCTATAACAATGTGGAAAATAGATCATCTCCATCTTTTCAATAGCAGTCCAAAAACGCTTGTCCATTGCACATTCTTTGTTCTTTGTGTTGGTCAGTGAGCATTTTTGGTACCCACCTTTCACACAATTTGTGATATCCGAGCTTTTCTGTGACAAATCTTATAGATAGAGGTGCATCCAACATGCGGAAATTCATCAGCCAGTAGCACTAATCATCAATCACCTATCACATTGCAGTTTTCAGTTCACTTGTTCAACGATTTCGTTGGTCTGAATACAGCCTGCCACTTTGCTCTTTGTCACACACATTTTTGTGGCCATTTTTAAAGTCTCAACACCATTGTCTAACCTTTTCTTCACTCATTACTGTAGGTCCTTACACTAGGCACAACTCCTGATGAATTTCAGCAGCTGAAGATCATTTTGCACACAAAAATCGAATCACAACATGCACTTGATTGGAGAAAAGATTGTTGTGGACATTTTGATCTTCATTCACCAGCAGGCAAACAACTACAGAATCAAAACAACTTCAGTGGCTTCGTAACTAGCCAATAGATGGCCCTGTATGTGTGTATCTGTGTTCAGACCAGCTAATATTTAAATATAAGCTGACAACCCTTACTTTATGAATATGCCTCGTGATATTTATGTAATGTATAGCTGTTGTATGGGATTCACACTTTATGTCTTATGCGTAATGGAACTAAAGCTCTTGTAAATAAAATTGCTTATAACCTGCTTATTTTTGAGTCCTATCAACAGTCCCAAAAATGATGTAGCCAACCCCAAAAACAACAAACCCCACATCTTGTTTACTGGGGGAAAGTGAGGAATGAGTGGCTTTTGCTTTCTTTGGTTGAATATTACACCATATGCTTACATATGGTTGAATATTAGACACCAAGCTCATCGCATTAGAAAAGTGATACCTTCACTATATATACCACCATAGCAACTGACTGTATAATGAACATCAATACACTCAGAGAAAGAAACTCTTGTTTCTGTTATAATTCAAATCCTTTTATATCCTTCATATTATACATATTGTAAAAAAAATAAAATAATAAAGCTATGTACAGTAATGTGCAAATTAATTTAAACAGAATAAATACTTTGTTTACTAATGTTGTGGCTAGACTGCTTGACTGCATCCAATCTTAAGTTGTCTTTGTAAAGTGAGGTCATTTTTCACTGGTTACTTAACAGTTTTCATCTTATAGTATTTTGTGAAAGTTTATTTAATTTTTTAGCTTACCAGTATGACAATGACCTTCTAAGTGTGGGGTTGGACTACAGACAGTGTACTATTTTAAAACTAAAGAAACTGGTTTTCCTTTTCACCCCAAAGGAAATTTGGCAGTAAAAGAGAATACTCCAACACAGGATCAGTCATTAGTGAAAAAACTTGATCCAAAATTATCTACTGTGGACTTAAATTGAGAATTAACAGCCAGTGAAACAGATTTACATATGACAACTCTTAGATGCCAACTTCTAGCAGTTGGATGGAAAGTTTGTCAGCCAGCTAAAAAACATTTTTATAAGCAGCAATGTACAAAAAAAAAGTCTTCAGGGGCAAAGTATATGCTAACTGGACAAAAGAAGACTGGAAACATGTTATGTTTTCTAACAAGTCCAATTTTATGTTCAAGAGGTTCCACACATTAGAAAAACATCAGATGAAAATACACCACTGGCTCATATCCAGCAATCAGTTAAACATCCACAGAAAAAAATATTTTGGATTGTTTCACATTTTAAGGTCCTTGTTCATTACTTTCAGTAGGTGGTATGTTGAAAAGTGATCAATATATCATGATTCTGAAGGAAAGAGGTTTGACACAATTTCAAAAAAATTCTCACAAGGCAACAGAATGTTCCAACTAGATTTGGCACCATGCCATACTGTCAAAAAAGTCTAAAAATTTTTCAAAACAAAACACTAAAGTGCTCCCTTGGCAAGACAACTCCCCAGATTTAAACTGAATTGAAAATCTTTGGGAAATAATCAAAACAACTCTCAAAAATGGAATGTACCACAAAAAGTGACCTCCTTAAAGCAATAATATTGGTAGTTTCATGATGAAGAAATCAAAAAATGTGTAGTACACATGTTGAATTGGTGCCAAATCGTGTATATGAAGTGATTAAGAATAGAGGTGGACATATTAATTACTATATATTCGCAAATTGTACAGGTATGATTTTTTCTAAATATAGTTACTTTTTATATATATTGTATACAGTGTACAATGTATATATATAAACATCTGTAGTGGACATGATGTAATCATGATTTATGGTATTGTCATGTATAGCCAGAGAAATGGCTAAAAAACTTTTACCTTAATTTATTTAAAATTTATGGACTCATTGCCTGTAAATGTAAATTGGCCACTAACTATTTCATAATCATGTTCAATGCTAAATTAATTTTTCATATATGAATATGAATAAATTACATAACGAAAGATGGAGTGAACAGGATGGCCAGATTATGTTTCCAATTAGGAAAATTAGACATAATGGAAACATCCTTTGACATTTATATCAAAACCTTGCTGTTGGAACCGGTTCCAACAGCAAGGAGTTCTACAACGAGAAAGTTCTCCAGCATTGAAGCATACCATTCTGCATTGAAGTGTAACTGTCTCTCCACCTTCTTAAAAAAAAATAAGGGCCAATCACCCAAAATGTCACCACCCTGCACCATACTATAACTCATTGTGTATGAAATGGACACTTGTGAAACTGTCTTGCTTTTGTATCGGACTAATACCGTAAGTTCTAATTAACACAACCAAACAGGTGGAAATGGGCTTCAGTCGCTTATAAGGATTTCTGTGTTTTCTGTTATAATTTTCAATACTATTTGCAAAAGCTAGGAGCTGTTCCTGATCAAGAAGAGTCAATTCTTTATCAATCTCCAGTTTGTAGAGGTAAAAATTCATGTCAGATTGCAGTATTCTTCTGACAATTCAGTTGGGAATAAAGCAGAGAAATGTCAACTCACTGAACACCAACAATTAGCTTCAATCTTTTCGATGCACTTTGGTTTATACAGATCTCAACCTTCTCAATGGTTTTATTTCTTAATACTGATGTTATGCTTCTGAAATTCTCCACCTGTAACATGATTGTGTTCTGAGAAGACGTAGGACCATGGCAGTCTTCATTAAAATGTTAACGGAATCTTATCTCATTTCACAACCAAATTGTTTTTGAAAAATATTTCCTCAGCGAAAGCACAGTGTGTAGCATTCTATGTGTCCATATTGACTGTAATGGCAGTTATTGAGGAGTGTAATCCCATTATTCCACTCTCACATGATCCCTGACATGCATGCCATAGCCGATCAAAAATAGTCAGATTTTTCTGCTCAATCTGAATAAATTGGCCAAAACAGATGTATGCTATATCAGTATAAAAGGACATAAAATTAAAATGAGACAATATTCTATAAATTGAATCTGTTCATTGAAAAATATGTAAAACAATATGAAGATAGGCTCAATTTTTTAAAAATATATGAGGACTGTCCAGAAAGTAACTTATGAAATGAAGCGAGATTTCTATAATCTTAATGCGGCAATTTTCATGAATTTTATCGTTGATTTTCATCATCAATTCATCAGTCACAAGGCTAAGATGACCACTGTGTCATCATAACATTGGTGAAGCCATTTTTAAACTGAATGCACCACTGCCTCACTCCGCCTTCACTCATTATTCCATCTCCGTACACCTCACAAAGTTACCGATGAATTTCAATTGGTTTGAGGTTTTTTGCCAGTAAAAACCTCATCACTGAATGCACTTTACAACTTGTGGGATTTTCTATTGAAGCGTACATTTGAATAATTCACAACGAACAAAGTAGAAAAATTACAGTTCACATGCTATGACAGCTTGATGCATATTAAGAATAGAAACATTTTGACGCTAGGATGGCGGCTCTATTCCCACCCATCTCCATGCTAGGCACAAACGTAAGTTACTTTCTGGACCACCCTCGTGTATAATTTTTATAAATAATTAAGAAATTTATAAAGAAAAAAGAAAATATTCTACTAAATGTTTAAAACTTATCTCAATAGACAACTTCTCACAAATGACCTGCTGATTATCTTGTTATAACAATCATTATATTTATTTGTACAAGTGATATCTGAAATCAGGGTTAAAGATGATCTACTACTTAATTACTTATTTTTAATTATAGTGTTTTTTGAAGTGATTTAATCATGTAAAGGATTTCGTTTGTAGAATTAGTATTTTCAGAAAAATAAATTATGAGTTAGAAGAAATTTGTAGTTATTATACAATAATGATAGAAATTATTAATATGATTAGTATAAATTAATTTATGACTTGTGAATAGCAAATAAGATTTTATCAAATAATAAAATAAGATTAACAACTAAATTATATTAATGAAAAACAAACTCACTGTGGGCAAAAATTTTGAGGCGTTTCACCTTCTTCCAATTCAGGAACCTCTAAATAAAGAAAAACTATATAAGTAATTCGTAAAATAAATTTACTATTATAAATAAACAATAAATCTTCTATAGGTTATCAACTAAATACAATTAATTTTAAATTATCATAAATCCACTGGTGTATTTATTATTACAGTTGAACATTGTTTATTCAGAGTTCATTTAAATTAAATACTACATTTGTGTTTTATTTAAAAGAATCTAACATAAATGAGGAATATCATGTTGACATAATAGCAATGAAAGAACTCCAATATGTGATTGGATAATTAATAAATCTTAAGGCAGAGGATAATATAAAGCAGGATAAATATGGGATGGCTTAAAGATGGTAATGTTATGTTATATCTTCATTCTGAATTTTCATTTGTTTATTTGAATAAAAATGTTTTATACACTTTTATGGTCTTGGTTTATAGTTTCATTTAAAAAATGCAGTTATAATCTACACATCTACCTTGGAATAATGCTTTTAAATACGCCATATAGTATTATTGAATATAAAACGTAGGACTGTTTACACTGAACAGATTATTGAACGCTACAGTTTAAAACTCAGTGTTCATAGAATGGATAAACACATTTAATGATGTTTTAAAAACCACTGCTTTAGAACATGATACAAAAAAGGATTGCTTATGTGTGCTTAATAATAGTAAATTTGATCCTTTGATAGATAAGTAATGATCATAGCTGACATTTTACTTTGGCTTTGACAGGAAGAGACTTTGTTTTTGAGCGATGAAGTAGTATATTATACCTCAGCTATGTTTATATTACTTAATCCCGTAAGTTTGGATAGTCATCGTATTGAGGGCAAATGTAAATTTAAAAAATGACTGAATTTATGAATCTCAGAGTGTATAAAGTTTATTTACAGTATAGAAGTGTGAACAAGTGAGACTTTAGATCATAACAGTCTTGCAAACTACGTGTAAATTATGTACAGTGGACAACTTAAATTTTTGGGGCAGAAATTTAGATCATCATTAAACAAAGATATTATTTTTTAAGTATATTGGTGACCTAGTTTTCTAATCGGTGTTGGTTAAACTGGAAAATGTGATCGATTAACATTTTTAAGTAATTTCATGTATACAATTCCTAAATTTTTAGAGAAATCATTCAACAGGATTCAACATAATTTAATAAAATAAAATAGTCAATTTTAAATGTTTTTTTATTTATTGCACACATATTTCAAATATGTAAATCGACATTCTATATAAATGAGTATAAAAAAAGAAAAGGATTTTTCAATATAAATGTATTGGGAAAACGTGGTTCAAATGAAAGGTTCATTTATAACAGTGTATCACAGCCAGGTTCCATTCATGAAGCAAGAATTTAGATTAATTAAAAAATGTGTGTCAATAATCCATAATATGATCGAACTGGTTCTTAAAGATTAAGGGTTCAGAAAATGACTATGGTAAATGAAATGATACATTCAGAAATCTGTATGCAGCAAATGAAATGCCCTATAATAAAATTTACTAAGGAGAGAGAATTAACAATAGCTGAATAAGATTTTGTGCAATTAAAATGGAATTTCCAAGTTACAACTAAAAAAATACAATCATAAGTGTGTGGTGTTATATTCTTCATAATACAACATAATGATAAATAAGTTGAGACTTGATTTCTGATAGTAAATTTTATTTTGTTTGTTTTTTTTTTTGGTATTAATACACTAAAAATAATTTTTTGAGGGAATTCTTGATCAGACAAAACTTAATGCTTTGTATTTTTGGAGTTTGAAGGGAAAGGTTTATTTAGATGTTTAACAGTCAAAAAATGTCCCTTAATTTTATATTACATGTTGATGGCAATAAAATTCAGAAAAATAAAAATATTTCTCATGACAGTTGAAATATTAGGTAAGGCAATTATTCACTACAAGAAGCATGTCCTTAGAAGAGGCTTTTGGCATGAGGATTTCAACATGAACTTACAAAGGAATATAGTTTTAAGGGGAAATGGTCGATTCAATCAAATTTTCTTAAGAAACCAATTACTACATATAATAGACGTTAAATATCTGTAATGCAATATGAAAAGGTTCACGATATAATTTTTCAAAGGTTCGATATAATTTTTAGAGAAAATTTAGAACATGTATGGAACCATATGAAGGACTAGGTAATGTAAAATGTGAACTTTTATAAGATAAGGGATATATCTACTGCTATAATCGTAAATATTACACTACATTTAGGCAATTTTTAAGGAAAATAGCATTTATTTTCCAAAAATCTGACTGGCTGGTCATCAAATGTTCCTAAACTGTTTGTGCCGTGATCTCCATCGCTTAGACATCATTTCAAAAGGCTTAGTACTAAATGTCAATTGCACAGACAAGAAATTTTATTACAAAGCTGACCGAATAAAATAGTAACTACTACAGCCTGAAAAATTATTAATTGAGGTTTTACACTAGATGCAAACAAAAGACTTACAATTTTTATATGGTTATCAGTTTTGAATCAGGTAGTTTGCATATTTTGATTCCTGTTAGCTCCCATTTCCTTTTAGATCATGTATACTTTTTTAATTTTTTTCCAGTCTCTTCTTTATATTTTCTAGCACTTTTTAATAGGTACTAGTGAGTCACTATTTTTATTCTAGATTATCAAGTTTAAATTATTAGATTTCATAATTAGATTATAAAGTTAAGTAACTATTTAAACATTTATGAACTTAAAAGATTAACCATCAACTACTTAACTTTGAACTAAATGTAGGGGAAAACATTGATTTTATAGAATGTTATAAAATAGTTTTGCAGAACATTACCCATACAAAGAAATCCTACGATCAGAAAAAATCCTATACCCTCAGATAAGTTTAAGAAATATTATTACTTAAGTTTAAAGTAATAAATATTAATAAATAAAAATTTGTATCATTGATGACTTTAACAGATATAAAGACTTCTGCAGAATATTATGTTTTGGAATCAGACAATCAGATTGGGTTAGAAATTATTTTCAAATGGAAACCAGCAGCACAATCGTTTGGAAGATATTTTGAACATTAATTTATTTTATAGATTGAACATTTCACAATTCCTTCTTGTGATTATACTAATACTAATATAATAAAAGCATAAAATAAAATCATATATAACAGGCCCGTGTACATCATGAAAATGCTTCAAAAAAAAAAAAAAAAAAGTTATGTTGACATATATAATGTAAACGTTTTATTTGTTAATTATTGTAACTAAATACTACAGCTCTCTCAGATTTGCTCATTAACAATTTTCCCATTTCCAGAGAGCTAAAAGTTGGCTTAGTTCCTTAAGGAATCTAAGCAATATTTCTCCAGTTTATTCTTTTACTTATTGTCAGGAAAAGAAAATTTTATTAGTAGTACGATCCAAACTCAATTCAAAGAATAAATATAAATTTTTTGTTTAACGAAATTATATTTTTACATAAGGGGAAACTAAATCCATATTAGAAGGTGAAGCAAATAATGAACTGAAATGTAAAATTTGTGCTGCCATTCTTTCAATTTTTAACTGATGTCGAATTGATTGTTTTATATTCTATGACTACCTAAATTTTGTTATTTTTTAATTCTTATAATAAATTCTCATTAAATTAATTTTTATTTATACTTTATTATATGAAAACCAAATATTTTCTTAACAGCTTTAATCACACAGATTGATTCACAAAGATTTTTAATTTTTATGAAGAGTTTACATTAACCATACCATCAGTGTAAAAAGTAGATTTTTATAATTTTGCAGTTGACAGTAGAGCTGTGATAAAATCTATCCAAATTAGTCAAATTTATCTGTTATAAATACAGTTTTGGCTGTTAACATCTACCCTTTTTTTTCAAATTCTTTTATTTTTAAAGATACAAGGGTTGCCTGAAAAGTTTTGAGCCTCAACATGAAGATGGCAGTACTCGTCAACAAAAGTTACGGAATGTATTGGTGCATGTGTTGAAAGATTCTTGCTACAATTTCAGCCATTTTGGATGCTCAGTTGTTTGATAAACGTTTGAGTAAGTCATTGTGAATATTTTTGTGAAAATGGAAAAAAAAAATCGTGCCGTGATTAAATACTTGCATTTGAAGAAAGACATTACATCTACACAAAATAAAATCGAGTTGAACGCTGTTTACAGGGACTCTGTCCCATCAATTGCCAATGTGAAAAGATGAGCAGCTGAATTTAAACATGGTTGTACCAGCTTGGTAGAGATGAGTGTTCAGGATGGCCAAAAACTGCAATCACCACCATCATCGAAAAAATTCACCAAATGGTACTGGACAACCGACGAATTAAGGTTAGAGAGATAGCAGAGGCTATGGGCATATTGAAAGAACGTGTTTGTCATATATTAACTGAAGAATTGGATATACATAAGCTATTTGGGTGTTGGGTACCGTGTTTGTCCAATTTGGACTAAAAACGCATTCAAATGAAGATTTTCAAGGCCCACTGGAGCAATTTAAGCAAAACGAGTCTGATTTTTTACGTTGATTCATAATTGTAGAAGAAACGTGGATCCACCTCTACACTCCTGAGATGAAACAACAGTCAAAACAGTGGACTGCAAAGAAGGGTGAACCTGCTCCGAAAAAGGCAAAGACAGCTTCATCGATCAGGAAGGTGATGGCGATTGTTTTTTGGGATAGTAACAGAATTTTGTTTACCAATTATTTTCAATGTAAAATAATAACGAGACAGTATTACACATCATTACTTGACATGCTGAAGGCAGAAATTGCAAAAAAATGACCACATTCAAAGAAGAAAGTGCTTTTCCATGAGGACAATGTGCCTGCTCACACTTTGATGATCGCCATGGCTAAAATTCATGAACTGCAATTTGAATTGGTTGACCACTCACTGTATTCACCAGATCTGGCCCCAAGTGACTTTTTCTTGTTTCCTAACCTTAATGTTTCGTTTGCAGGAAAGAAATTTTCATCAGACAAGGAGGTTATCACATATGTAAATGCCTATTTTGCGGAGAAAGACACCATATACTATTTGGAAAGGTTAAGGAGATTAGAACATTGCTGGAAAAAGTGTATTGAATTGAAAGGAGACTTTGTTGAAAAATAAAACTATATTTGACAGAAAAAATCCGTCTTTCTATGTTAGGCTCAAAATTTTTCTGACAACCCTTGTACACTTTGAATCTGAAATTAATTAGCTATAGAAACTTCCAGTTATAAGCAAAGCCTGGACAAGAGAAAGCTTTCAAGTTTTTAACTTTTCACACATAACCAGACCCTAAAACAAAATCTTCATAAAACAAGAAATGAGTAAAAAAAGAAATTCATGTCACTACACATTCTTAAAAATAAATTTATATAATAATATTTTAATATTACCATCTACAACTCCATGATGTACACGTTCACTAAGATTAGGTGGAAGGCCATCGTAAAACGGTGTCCGTACTACAACACGTTGTCTTCCTGGTAATCTTTCATCCAAGACTGAAAGAGCAGTTTCATCTGTCTCCAGTTGGTGTAAACCTTGGCTTTCTAAATCTTCAGCTCTGAATTTTTATTGAGATACAATTTATATACATTAATGTTGTTATTAGTCTAATTCTATACTAGAGATTAGCTTTAATTATACATTGATTTTCATATAGTATAAAAATTTCCATCTCAGAACTTACAATAAAAGAACTTGAAGAAAAATTCCATTAAATGTATAATTGTGATTCCCTTCACAATTAGCTACACCAGTGATTGGCTTACCAAATTGATTGCACACTTTGGTAATAATTTGATCAAAATTGACTTTATATAAATTTTATTTAATTTAGAATATTTTTTTTGAAAATGTAACATTTCATTTAACTTATCTGTATTTGAACTCTGCTATCGATATAGAGATATGAGTCACGATATGCAGTATATAAAATTAGTTTTTAAAAATGCACATAAGTGAGTATCAACTATACAATTTTTCTGATGTAAAAATTAGACGAGGGAACACATCATCATTTTATCTGAAGCACAGATAATGTCTTCTTTCAGTAATAACCCAAGCTCTTTAAATGTTTAAGCTAATTCCGATTCAAAACTTCCCCTCTGGTTCATTCTTCACTTTTAAGGTAAATTCATATATTTTTGAAGTGTTTCTTAACGGTCTCAAGACTACATCCACTATCTTCTGAGACAAATAAAGATCTGTATTCTTATACTTCAGTTTTCACCTTTCCACGCTTTCGCTTCCATACCCTCGTACAGCATGAAAAATACGGGCCAATAATTCAAATTCTACCTCAATTCTGATTCAATTGCAATCCATCTGGATACAACTCCTGAATATTTAAATTTTGTTACTTGTTCAACAGTAGAATTCCTAACAATGATGTGTTTCATAATATTTATTACTGTCTTTATTATTTAATTTTCATTTTCATTATTATCTTTCACAATTCTTTGAACAGATCCTACTTTCCTATTATGCTTAAAAATTTTCCCTTAAAAGCTACTACCATTAAATTGTCTACAAACATCAACCTTTGATAAATATAAGGGTAGTGTATTGAAATTCCTGAGAGAAACTCATTTCAATCTTAAATTTACATTTATCTCATCTGTGAGACATTAAACACAAGTAAATGTAAATTTAGGTAAATGTAAATTTATTTATAAGTTTTTCTTATTCCTTAAATATATTTCAAAATTTCCTAAATTTTAATTTTGACCCTCATACAATTTTTCATTCTGTGATAAACGATCTGGAAAGTTTTAATCATTTTATTTAATATCTCCTGTCTCTAAAATACCATAATTTTTTTTCCAAACACCCTCAAAAATTTTTCTTACTTAATAGATCCCTCATGTTGTTTATTGTAAATTCAATTACGTTTCTGTATATATTTTCATGAGTATAAAGTTTTGCTGGGTGAACCAAAACGAAACGGAATGTTAGCTACCCCTTTGATATGCCAAATGGATTTCAATATTTAGTTTTTAATCCTTGATGGACTAGCCCCTATAATCCAAAGAAAGAATTTCTGCATCATATCTCACATAATTGTGACATTCTGCAACAGCTTGAATATGCTATTTAATTACATGAACTGTTTGTGAAGTATATATATATATATATATATATATATATATAGAGAGAGAGAGAGAGAGAGAGAGAGAGATGAAGTATAAAGTTTGTGGCTTGAAAATCTCCAAAACTACTGGATCAATTTCATTGAAATTTAGATATGGTGTAGTAGTGTTTCCGAAGTTGTGCATGTGAAAATTTGATGGAGATTAACTGAGGTTTTCTTCAGTTACACTTAATTTAATATCGATAAAATTTGAGTAAGACAAGTTAGAACTGTGGTTTATGATAATGCTGAAATGTTGACATATCCTTAACTGTGGTATCTATTGCTAGCAATATTGTTTGACATATTCAGGTACCTACTTTGAGGGTCATGATGATTGGCTATATGTTTGAGTAGGCCAAAAGGAAAGAAAATACAATAACAAATGTCAATTTTCTTGTACAAAACAGCATAAGAGTTTTTTTGTTGTTGTATATTTGCTTGTCTAAGGCTGAGAAAACAATGATTTAGCCTAATTATATAATAATAAAATTTTGCCTACTTCAAGCTGTACAAATGTCCATCCCTACATTAAATTTTATATTGAAATTAATATTAAATTAATTTCAATATCTAATAATAAATAAAATAAAAGTATCACTTACTGTTTATTTTTTTAAATTCTTCTACACTAGCCCTTTCACGATGTGTACTGTTTCATCAGATTTATTTAATAACTTTTTAAAAGATTTAAAATTTAAAAAAGAAAACGTTACTCCTTACTCAGATTGTTAAAAATATTTAAAAAATAAACATTAAGTGAAATTTTTATTTTATTTATCATTAAGTGAAAATTTTATTTTATTTATTATTGATAATAATTATATACTACTGGGATACTGAACTATAAATTAATAAAATATAGTGCTTACATGCCGACATTAGAGAAATCGTAATTCTGGTAAATAACCAATTTTGAATCTGCTTTCCATTTGAAGGTTGATGATGCAGCACCAACACAAGACACAATTTGTAGCTGCTGTTGTTCTTCTTTCACTTCCGGTTCTTCAAACACAACACCCTGTTCTGCTTGTTTTTGTGCTTCTATTTGTGCATCTATTTCTGCTCTGAAAAGAGATTATTATATAAATAAAAAGCTTTTAAAAAGACAATTTACTTTTAACTAAAATTATAGTTTTATTCTCTTTTGTGATAAACTATAGTAATAAGTACACAGCTTTCATACACACACTGAACAGATTTATAGAGCTGGTACTCTACTGAAAATTGTTAAGAAAAAAACTATAATTATTACTAACAATATACAAAATAAACATAGAAACCAAGGTAAATAAAAAATGAATGGCAGCAGTTAACAGCAAGTTAGAAAAGGTCAACTTTTCACCAGAAACAACATTTAAAAGAATTATACACGTGAACAAAGGATTTATTTGCAAACCGGTTAATGAAAATACAGTATGGGGGTGAGAATCACAGATTGTGCAACAATGTGATACGATGATAATATGAAATCTTATATAAGAGATGAAAAAAAAAACAACAAATGAATGTAAGAAAAAGACACAAATAAAGCAAACTATTTGATCGCATACACAGCTTACTGAATTGTGACATGCTGTATTGACTGTTCAGGTTGATGTACATAGTCGATGAGACAAATCCTTAACATCTGCCTCAAATATATCAGAATCTGAGCTGAAAAACAAAACTGCCAAGTAAAAAACTGTAGCTGCTGACTTTCAATTATTATTATTATTTTTAAATAGCATCAACTACTACATTCATTAGCACTAAATAATGCCACAGCATACAACATACTACAATCAACATCCTTAACTTTCATGATCAATAAAAATATTGAATATGATTTTAGCTATCAGCACTGATATTTCCTTTATTTCATATCCTTCAATTTCCAAGAAGCTATCATTTCAAATGTTATTATTGTTAACTGACTAAGTACATCATAAAAATTTGATTTATAAAAATAAAACTTACTCCATCTCGAGTATATGATCAGTAAGTTTAGACATTGAAAGTTCCCACTGAAGCTGATTGGGTAGTTCACCTTGTCCAGGAAACTCATTATTCTGTGGTTTAGTCCAGAGTTGAATCGGTTCACTTGAAACCGCATAATAACAATGGGCTCCAAATTTTGGTATGTCCTGGAATGAAGCGAACTCCTTTAAATCGTATGATATGTTTGTTCTGACAGGCGGTAAAGGGCAAACACCGAATCCAGGATCACCTTCACCTTTTGTTTCTGTTTTTTTTTTTTCTGTTATTTCAATCAATTCTCTAGTCATTTCCATAAGCTGAAACATTTAAAAAAAATAATTAAAAATTCTGTTAAAAATCAGTTAAACATTTGTAACATTAAATACAAGGTGTGTTCAAAAAGTAATGAGAATTTTGAAATTTTGCAGATTGCATTAGTCTGATTCTCGGATTTTTTCGTTGTTGTATTGGTAAACATGTCTAAAAAGTATCTGTACATTTTTAGCCATATTGGATGTTTAGTCTGTTGTCAGCTGTCAAGATAACAGGAGTATTGGTATGATCGGCGATTTCTTATTTGTATAAATAAATTGATCAGAGAATTTGTATTAAATTTTGTTATAAGAATGGAGTAAAGTGTAGCAATGTTTTTTAAAAATGTTAAATATTGCTTTTGGTGAGTCTGCTAAAAGTAAAGCAAGGGTTTATGAGTGGTATAAGTGTCTCCAAGAAGGTTGTGAAACTGTTGAAGGTGATAAACGCCTTGGATGCTCCAGCACATACACGACTGATGTATACGTGGAAGAAGTGAAATAAATGATTATGAATGATCGCCGAATCATAGAGAAGTCACTGATGATTTTGGGATATCAATTGGCTCATGCCATGAAATTTTTTTGGATGTTTTGGGTATGAAACGTGTGATAGCAAAATTTGTTCCAAAATTGTTGAATTTTGGACAAAAACAGTGGCGAATGGAAGTTGCTCAGGAGTCGCTAAATGAAGTTAACAACAATATGGAACTACTGAAAGGTGTCTTAACAGGTGATGAAATATGGATTTACGGATATGATATCGAAACTAAGGCTCAATTGTCCCAGTGGAGGCATTCTGGATCACCAAGACCAAAAATAGCTTGACAAGTACGGTCAAATATGAAGGTTATGCTCACCATGTTCTTGAGTTCTTGCCACAAGGTCTAATGATCAATAAGGAGTATTACCTATAAGTTCAATACCATTTGCGTGAAGCAATCCGAAAAAAATGCCTGGATTTGTGGGGAAACAATTCATGGCTTTTGCACCACGATAATGCACTGCTCACACTTCATTGCTTGTTTGTCAATTTTTAGCCAAAAACAACACTGCAATGATACCCCAGCCGCCACATTTGCCAGACATGGCCCCGTTTGATTTTTTTCTCTTCCAAAAATAAAAAGAACCTTAGAGGGCCATTGTTTTACAAGCATAGATGAGATTAAAAGTGAATAGCTGAAAGAGCTAAACACTATTCCAAAGATCGAGTTCCAGAAGTGTTTTGGGGATTGGAAAAAAGTACTGGCATAAATGTATAATATCTAATGGGGACTATTTTGAAGGGGATAACATTAATGTAGACGAATAAATAAAATTCTTTCCAAAAAACAGAAATTCTCATTTCACACACCTCATAGATGACCGTACAAATTAATCCAGAAGCGTGAAATGTTATTTTAAAAACAAATGTTTATTTAAAAATGTTTTTAATTAATACATATATAGCGTATAATAATGTATATTGAGTGAGGAATTTTAAATTATGGCTTTGAAATGTAAAAATGAATACAATTATATTTTACCCCTTTTTTCATAACAAAAAGTTAATTTTTTTAACTTCTAAACTCATGAACCAAAGCTTCAATGAAGCAGCAGAAAAATTAATGACTTCTGGGAGACAGAAGGACTAGTTAAGGATTTCTTGAGACAGAAAAGAAATTCAATACCGACTAGCTTCAAAATAATCTTGCTATTTAGACTTGAGAATTATCACCATTCAAATACAAGTCATAATTCTGAATATGATCTTAAAATCATAATTTCCCATACCTGCTGTTTTACATCTTACAGCATCACTCTGATGTCTTGGTAAAACTGTGATGATTTAAGATCTGGTAGATGGGTGGCTAAAGATCGAATGTTTGTGATGTACCTGTAATTACTTTTGATTTCAGGTAAATTTAATGAAATGAATCGGAAACTAACATACCGTGTGAAACAACCAGGGCAAAAAGACATTTTACTTCTGTTAATGAGGTACTCATGAAAAATCAGACATACAAGCAGGTTACCATAATAAAAGTAATAAATACTTGTATTTTTAAATTAGTTATTTAAAGAAAAGTTTAATGTGTAAATAAATAAAGATTGATTCTTGTTATTTTTTTTCTTTACAACAATGATAATTTCACTGCTACATTGACCTCTGACCTCTGCTACATTGCATGTAATTGGTATGGAGTGCTTTAAGATATTAGATGTGAATATCTTAAAATTAGTTTATCCTATTAAAAAAAAAAAAACACTAATAAATCAGAATTTTAAAAATTCCTGATTTAACAATTTACAGGAAACACAATTTTAGAAAAACTCAAAATAGATCTTTTCAACCTATATTTTGTTTTGTGTTAACTAAATGTTTTATTATTTTATTATTATTATTTCTTATTATTATTTAGTTTTATTATTTCTTCTGTAGAACATATCTTTCACTTTAGTAAATTAATACTCAACATTTAATTCTAGGTCTAAACCTAAACCTAATTTTACTAATACAGTGTGGCACAAGGAAATCTTGAAGTAACTCTCCAAAAGTAAAAAAAAATGAATTTACAAGTTTTATTATTTAAAACAAAAAGTACATTACATGCCATTAAGTGTCCCAACTCAAAAAATTTCAATTTCTAAAAATAATATCCATAAGATGATGGCCATTCAACATATGCATTCCTGGAAGCGAATGCTGAGATTTTGCATGGCACTTTGAAACACTTCCATGGGAAATTCAAGGGACCATGCAGTCTGATAGTTTCAGTTCCTGTACAACTTGAATTTTGTAAGGATGAAACTTCAAAAATAACTGTGGAGTATTTGGCAGACGGCTGTTCAGTTTAGGTTTAATGCTGCTGTATGGTTTTATGCTTGCCGATTGTTGTGGGTTTTTCCAATTGAGGCTCGAACTGCTTCAATGTTTTCTGGGGTTCCTTGGCCTCCTAGTGGTTTCTTTTTTAGAGCTGAATCTGTCTCCTTGAAATTATTAACCCATGACTTGATGGCATGGAGAGATTGAATGTAATCATGATGTCCTAAATTGTAATGACGTCGGACCAGTAGGTCGAAGCACAACATGCATTTGCCGCGAAAGCATTTTACCAGAGTAGTGACAGTAAGACTGCTAAATGCCTTCATGGCAAATGCACATGTGCTCTGACCCACTGGTCCATGATTACTAAATGGCAAATAGTTGTGCGCAGAATGATGCCACTCCAACCTTTTTACCAGGTCCTCAGGGCTACCACTACTACTTCCAGAATTTCCCATTTCCCTATGCCACTCTGTATTACACTTTAATTTGTTAAAAAGATAGTTAAAGAGATAGTTCCATAAGTGATATAAATCAAACTATAACAATGAGTTATAATGACAATTAAGAACATTAATGTTCTCAAGAGTAAATAATGACAATAATAAAGGTGAAGATAACAAAATTACAGTAAGCCCATCATGAAATGATTCCAATTCGTCTTTTGGAGGTTTTTTTTCAAATATTCCAACCAAGCTACGACGATGGAGTGCAAACAAGAACAATTTTAAATGTTCATTTCGCAGTTTCAATTGATCTGGATCAGAAATAGACCTAAACTTTTTAAGCCAAAGTGCTGCACGTGTACGATCTAAAAAAAAAATACAATTAAATATTAAAATCACAGAAATATCTAAGAGATAAAATACATTATCTTTAAAAAAGTTACTCCTTTCTTTTTTTCATGCTTAACATTAATTTAAATACTAAATTTAATAAAAAGTAAATCTATTCTTTTAGAAAAGAATTTTTTAGACTGAAGATGGGTAACCTGTCTGCTATTAAAATATTTTTTTTATATTAATAGACTATAAAAATTTTTGAAATTAGTAAAATTCAGTTACAGTGTTAAATTGTTAAAAATGTAGTAATAAACAAAATACAAAAATTTATCCTTGCTCATCACTGATAAATAAAACTTCATCATTATTTACAATAACTGACCTGATTTCAGAACCAGTTTGCTCTAACCTTTGCTGTACTATCTTATTTTACTGTTCTCATAAATAGAAACTATCATAAATATCATTTTTATTTTTATGACATGTATTTTTTTAAATTGTAATTAAAAAATTTTTACAGGCTCTTCAAATAATCATTAATAATTTGGCTCAAACAGATTTTTAAATTTTTTTTGAGAAACTATTCGTATTTTATTCAAATTCCTCTGATGAAATGTAGGATCTGTGAAACATGTACATAAAGAAATAATAAATTTCTTAAAAAATGGAGGATACATTAATTAGAAAGCCGTTTGTTATGACCGATAACTTCAGGGAAATTTTTATCAGGATTCTCTTCCACTAAATTAATTTTAGTATTATTTTATCTCTTCCTCTTTTTTTTTTTTTAATATAACTTGCTGTTTTCTTGCCTAATGTTATTTTTTATTTCACATAATAGTTTTTCATTTTGCAATAATTATTCCAACTTCCAAAATGCATAATTTTTATCTATAACTTAATTCTACTAGCTGAAAGCACTTCATGTGATTCCTTACATTAAAACTTATTAACTGCTTAACCAACATTTAAATGCAAAAAAAAATTTATAAAGCAAATAAAAAAATTATGGCGATAAAAGTTTTTTATCGCCACATAAACAACATTTATTGTAATAAAACTTTCTTAGGTAATACTAACATGATCGCATTATTGAGTGACTTGTAATTTGGGTAATTTACCTTATGTGACACATTTCTAAAATGTTAATATCACTAAATAAAAATATATAATATCAATTTATATTGATAAAAAAATTAGACTTAATTTAAGTAATAATATTAAGAGGTTAACAAAACCTTTTTGTGCAATCATAGTTCTTCCCCTTTATCTTATTTTTATCTGTTTAAACCATATTGTTATTGAATCTCAATAAATCATAAAGATGGCAGAGTATAAATAAAAATTAATAAAAAGATTTCATAATAATTAACGAATACCTGAAATTATCTTGAATCTTCAAAAATAAATTCTAATAATTTTATTAAAAAAATAAAGTAAATCAATAGTTTTCAATTTTTTTATGCAGCAACCCTTTTTAACATTGCATTAACAAATAGGCGGTTCATATTTATATAACAAAGAACATACAAAGTAATTTACACCATTCTACACGCAGATGGTTTCAAAATTATAAGATGCCGAGATATAATATGTACAATAGGAATATTAAGAATACGAATGAGACATTACGAAAATTAAATCAATGAGGACTAATAAGCAATGAATGTCTCTACAAAAAAGGAAGAACCAAATAAGTAAAACTAGAACCAAATACGTAATATCTGGTTATCTGGAAGATTGCAAATAAAAAACAAGAATAGCAACAGATAAGGAAGTATTTAGTAGAGAGAAACAGTTAAGTAGTGGATGAAATTTTAGGGGATGAAGTTATTGTAGGAGTGTACTCATATACTGATGTGAAACGTGAAAGAAAAAAGGTAGCCTGGAGGCATTTGAAACCAAGCATGCAGGAAACTGAAGAAGAATATACAGATAGAATGAAGGATGAAGAAGCAATGAGGAGAGATAATGAGAACAGACACTTAATCAGAACCAAATGGAATATCTAGTAACTGCTGTATGTTGTGAGAAGAGAAGATTGATTAATGTGGTGTTAGAGGAATCAATAGAAAATGCAAAAAAGGGAAGCTGGAAAAGAATAAAAACTATAAATGATTTACAAGGAAAAGCAAGTTATAATGATCAAGAACAACCATAGGAAAACCTTGATTAAATCTGTATTACAAGATGTAAAATTAATAATACAAAAATATAAATAACTAATTAAAGTTTATATTAATTTATCAAATTATATTAATCTGATCAACCCAAGTACAAAATTAATATATACCATTCGCAATAGGGAAAGATTCCCAAAAGGATCGATTATAGAAAAATAATGTAACAAAATATATTAACAGTAAAACAAAAATATGAACACATTAAATAAACATAACTGGTACAAAATAAACAATTTGGAGTACATCAATTAAAATTATTTAAGTATATATTAGTTTGCTATTTAACTGCATTAAATGAAGATGTAAGAAAATAAAAACTTTTTAAATTAGAATTTTTTAAAAACCCAAAATGAAAATGTTAAATACTTGTGATTACAAAGAATGAATGAAAATTCCATATCTTTAAACAAGATTGTTTCATATTGTTAAAAATTGTACAATTAATTTCCAACAAAATTTTTACAGAATTTAAAAAAAATTTATCAGGAGAAAATAGTGTCTGTTTAAAAAAAAAAACAGTGTTGAAAGCATGTTAACATTAATTTTAATTTAATTACTTTAAAAAATGCAAAATAAGTATGAAAATGGCAGGAAAAAATTTCACTGGAAGAGATCCCCCGTCTGTGATATCAAAGAAACATTTAAAGAAAAATTATAAACATTTAAATTTTTACATTACTGTTTTCATAGGAAACAAAATAAGTGATAATACAACAGATAATCATTTTTGACTATATATTCTTTTGGAGACAAAATGTTAATTTAATGTTAATGTCTTTTCCAGAATGTAAAGAGGAGGAAAGAAATTTTATATGTGGTCTTTTTATGAATTCATTTATTTTTTTGTAGATTAGGAAATACTAACGGTATACGATCAACTGAGAGCTTGTGACATTAGGACTCCCAAAGTAATTTTTATATACCTGAAAACAAAATTATTATTTTTTTACTCAACCCACTAAAATCAGACAAAATAAAAGTATATTCAGATCAAATAAATGTATTCGATTAAACAGTAATTTTAAATGAACTAATATAAAATTACAACATGCTAAAAGATAATTTGGTGCATACCATCACAATTTGGCAAATCCAACACTAAACGTTTGACAAATGTCAAATATAGTGTAAATTCAGTATCTAGAGCGATCAATTCCAATTCAGTAGGCATCTTGAATTACTTGAAATTTTTTGATTATAAAAGTATAACATCAAACATAAATTTGTTTTTGATGACTTATTTTTTCAATTATGATATTGCTAAGCAACAGAAATAATCTCATCCACATCTAAAAAAAAGAATAACAACTGCGCAGTAAAAATACTGAATCAATTATATATATTATTTATTTAGCACTTTATAATTAAACTTCACCTAAAATTATTAATACTCTGTAGTTATTCTACAAATTATTACAAAAACTAAATACATTAGTAATATATATGTTATATTTTCACAGAAATATATTTGCTACATTTATTTTTAAAGTGCTTTCATTAGTAAAATACTTTACACGTCTAATTTATGTCAATTTTATAATCACTTGATATTAAAACCAAACAATGAGAAGGGTAATATAAAATTTGAAATTTTTCAAGCACAATATATGGCAGAAACCATGTCACTCACTAAAATGCAGATAATTAATTGACATTGTGCAGGATTATGTATGTGCTTCTGTTTATGAGCCAGTGTTTACAGTATCAAAAACACTCAACAACTACTTCATAAAGTTTACAAAGTTTGGAAGGAAAGCTTGAATCATCTGTGAAGAAATATTTATTTTCATATATCATATTATGCGGGTACATGGTACTAAAATTGAGCCATTTCAGCCCAATTTTTTCTTTGAAAGCAAACCACAGATTTGTTATTATTATTGTCTGAAAAACATAATAATAATAATGATAGAAAGCCACGCCGCTTAAAATTATGAAAATATTTAAAAACCGTTGACTGAAGCTATCTGGGATGTAAATAAAAAAATTTTCAAAATATAGTACACAAAAATAATATAGTCTTCAAATATATTATTTTGAAGACAAAATAACAGATATATTCATGAATCTTCAAACACTGTTAAGTAAGCAACATAAAGAGTTGTAAAGTGATGTAGACATGATAATTTACCTCCCAGAAAAAAAGATAAATTAACTGCAAAGGATATCCGTAAAAAAATACATTGATAAATCATAAGAAATCGTTTTTATAAGACCGTCATCTCCCTCAAATGCTGCCTGATGGTTTATCAAATTAAAATTAAAATTTCAATTGGATCTTATAATTTGGCTTTAAAAACTGTAACAGATAGCAGCACTCATGTAAATTAATATGCAATTTTCATTATTTTAGTATTTTTATTTTTAAATCTTTATTATGTAATAACAGAATTATTTCAATAACTGAGGATGCAGGATTCCACAAAAGTATGTTCTTGAAATTAAGGTAAGATATGTCGTATCTCAATGTTTTGTACTAATGGTTTGTATAATAGAAATTAAATATATATATTGTTACCATATATATGCCTAATTTAATATCAGCAAATGACAACAGAAGAAGCTCAGATGTCAGTGAGCACAGTATACGTAAGCGCTGGTACAAGCGTCACTACCGCCGCGCAGTTCTCCTACCATAATGGCGATGTGGCCCCACCACTCTCAGGCTCCAATAAATGAGCTTGCACGAGAGTGAATTCTTAATTCATTGTCAACCACCACCTGGAGAAGACCAAGAAAAAGACGGTGGAAGAAAACAGAAGTTCCCTCAACATCTCTGCCACAGCAGCAGGCCTGGTCAGCCCGCCAAGGGAGCCGCTGGACATGGACCTTCTTGCTCCAGCTCACTGGGCTTCAATTGCCCTGGCCGGCGGACTCAACAGCAGGAGCCGATCCAATGTGGGATTGCTTGCAGAGAACTGCCTCGGCCACGCTGGTGAAAGACGACCAATGCCAACCTGACACTGCAGGGCTCTCGGGACCACCACTGCTATGCTATAATGGAGACCCAACTGCTGCTGAGGGAAAGCCTGGTCTGATTTCAATGGACAAGTTGCAACTAACTGACTTTGCTGGAGACCAGCTTCTGGACCCAACAGCTTTTCTCAGAGCTAACGCAAAAAACAGCCGTTTTCAGACCTACCACAAGGTTATAGATTATGAGTCGTTGAAGCCATTCGACAACAACATCCTTTCTCAGGGCTACCATATGGTTATAAATTACAATGAGCCATCGAAGCTGATCAATGACAAAAACGGCCCTTTTCAGGGCTACCACAAGGTTATTAATTATGAGCTGTCGAAGCCAATCCAGGACTACAACAGCCCTTCTCAGGACTACTACAAGTGCCACGTACCGTAGAAGCTATATATATACATACAGAGTTTATCACAAAGTTCTCCCAGGACTCTTTCATAACCTATTCTACTCTTGAAAATAATGGAAAAAGGTTATATAAACATATGTTCTAAAATGCTTCACTTGTGAGTTACGGCTAATGAATGATTTTGCTTATATTTCAGCCAACCCAGTGAAATGAGGTCACACTTAAATTTTTAGTTAATAAAAGGGCAGATTTAGTGATTTCTTATAGTTTTTGACCTGAAATATTGAATAAAATAGATCCCAGCTGTAGTAGTTTTTGAAAAATCTTGAGTGAAAACCAATAAATTTGATTAAAAATCCCAGTTTTAAGGTTTGAAATGCAATAACTTTGTTAAACAGGTGTTAAACACATAAAACTTGTAGAGAAATTAATTCTGAATAAAATGGTGTAAGATAAGTTGAATAAAACGAAGAAAAGTTAGAAAAATTTGAGTTTTATTTAAAAACATTGCATTACTACCAAATTCTTTTTTAGTGATGACTAAATTTATAAAAACAAAATTTAGTTTTAAAATTTTTAAATTTAAATTTACTGTTTATATTATAAATACTGTTTAATTTTTTGTAAAATTAAAAAAAAAATAAATATTCAGATAAGTCTTAACTGATTTAAGAAATTTTCAATTTGGCTACGTCACCCAAAACAATGCAAAATCTTAGTTTAAACCTATAATACATTGTTGCATGATGTCATGCACAGTTACAAGGTAGTTATCCAAAGAATATATCAAATTATCTCTGCAGAAACATGAGGTGCCCACACATACAGATGATAAACTATAAACTCTTTAATAACAGTTGTCTCACATTGATGACTTCTCAGGTAATGCACTAGATTTATTAATCAGTCACTTCTTCTTGCCAACCGACTTCATCAAAACATGTATAATCACATGAATAATAGAATTTATTCATGTAAAAGTATTGGAGGTTATAGATATGGAGCCCTGTTCTGAATCAACACTGTATATGAGATGTGACTCACAGAATCATGAAGAACTCACTCGCACAAACACAATGCTTGTTTGTTTATTCTTCACTCTACAAGCTAACTAATGCAGTAAATATTTTGTATTGAAAAGGCACAGCAAACAATTCTTTGACTACACTTACTACGTATGAGTTTATGTACAACTGTCATTAAGGTATAGAAATGATGCTTGGTGTTTTATTTTATTCTAATATCATATTTTCATTAAACATTTTAATTTTTTGTAAGTATAAAATCTTAAGGTATTAGAACACAAAATGTCCATTCGGTAGGATTTTCATATTGATTGAACCATATTCATATCATTGAATATATTACTTATTACAGTATGACTATTAGAAATCGAAAGTGTCAAAGTAAGGTAAAATCCCAATGGACAAAGCCCCATTAATAAATCAGTTATTAAAGGGGGCTTTAATAACTGAAAAGAAAGAAAGCTCTTTAAGTTAAGAAAGCGGAATCCAGTTCACCGTATTGTGTTGTAATTTTTTAATCACTAATAACAATTGATACATAATTTTAAGTATTGAAGGAGAAAAGGGTCCTAACACCATAAACAGTTTTATGTAGTTTTTTTGTAGTATATGAAAAATACCATGCCTGGCTGAGACTCCAGCCTGGGACCTTCAGATAAAAGGCAGAGATACTACCACTCCTCCACAAAAATTGGCTCATTTTGAATCAATTCATCCACTTCCTTTTGGTGCTTTAAATCAGTTGCATAAAACGGTTGACCATTGCAGACTCAATATTTGCTTTAACAGCTTAAATTCCTCAATATTTGCTTTAACAGCTTCTGATGTAGAAAATATTATCACTCACATATTCAAAGTATTTTGATCAAAAGTTTTATCATCTTAATGATTTTTTGACGATGGCTTTTTGAATGACTACTATTCACTTTTTTCGCTGTTAAAAATTTTATCACTCCACGTTTTATAGATGCATTAAGATAGCAATAACACTCAACTCTGTAATAATGATGACTTGACAGAAAATGAGTGGCTGTGGATAAATGAGTTCTGGAATGATAATAGGGTTATGAAACTACATGATGGCAACATCTGCAACTTTATGGGGACATTTTGGTTTCCCATTGTGTTCCAGTGTGCATTAAATTTTAGTCATCCCTCATGTGTAATATGAATTTATATATATATATATATATATATATAAATTTATTATATCTTTATATTGGCGGTGTGGATTTTGGTTATTATTTTATGGTATTGAATATAGTAGTGTTATATAAAGATATGAAATATGTAATATAACATTTAGGTATGTCCGTGAATAATAATAATTTAGTATAAATTATTTCTTCTAATGTAGCGTAAACAATTATTTTACACAATACACATGAGTGGGATTCAATACTGGGCTGAAATAATATATTAGTATGAAAATAATCCGAATGGATATCCCTATAATTGTCTAAATTTAATGTGTTTTCACTAAGGAAATACTTAAATTGTGGGAGACTTAATACTACTGCAAGATATTTTCAATAAAATGAAATTTCTATTTATCTAATGCAATCACTAATGTGTAAAAGTTGTATCCATTTCCAAGATTTACAAAGTAGCTAGTATATAAGTTAACTCATAATTATGATACAAGCAAAAAATCAATTAACATTCATTAACTCAATTCCTTCTTACTCAGTGTTCTATGGAGTTTTTCCAGACACTTGCTCATTAACATGGTTGTGGATCCCTGTTAATTGCAGTGTCCTGTGAGATTTGTTGCGATGGTTCTGCTTAAGGACTTCACAGAATTCTATTTCTTACCAATGACTCTATAAAAAGCAATAACTATATAATAAAAAAAAAATCATCCTGATTATAATTAATACGTAGTTATCTTTTATTGTAGTCAATTTGAACTACTTCATAATTTAGAACAGGTACAACTAAGTTAAAAAATCTACTAATAAATAATAATTTTAAACAATAAAATTAAGTATAAAGTAGAAAAACCCTTATTTATTTTTTGAATTTGAATTTGTTGCTGTAGAGACTGAATTAGCACTATAATATTAAGTACTGAAAAGCGTTAATGAAATATTAAGTAAAAATATATTTCCGCTATCATTTTCATACTTTCTTTATATTATATTATCAGAACAGTAACTGGATGTTTTATATTAAAAATTACAGCCAGCTCTTTGAGTTACATTTAAAATACACTTGCTCATAACAGTGTTGGAATAAGCAAACAAATGTTGCTTAGTGTAAATAAATCATTAAAAAAATATACAACTTATTTTTTATTTTATTTTTAAAAAGCATTATTTCACCCCATCATAAAACATTATCACACAGGTCTGACCTACACATTTAACAGTGTCCCAGGATGTGATAGCCAAATTTAATGGGATTGATTATGATAGGATTACAGCTTTAAATACTTAGGATTACCATTAGATGCTTTGCATGCATTATTATATTATTCATATTTTCACAAAATTACAATTGATTCACTTTTGAATATTAAAATACAATCAAGCTGAAAAAATGTTATAGAATTCAGTACGTATATCAACCAGTATCAAATACATCAATGAATTATACTCGTATATAAATATACATAAATTAATTTATATAAATCATCAACATATAATTGTAGATTGATGTATATCAAATATCAATAAGTATCAGGTACTAATCAATCAAAACTGATATAAATATATATATATATATATATATAAACACGAGGCGCTACCAAAAAGTTCAGGGAATTTTACCATAAAAATAAAATAGCTTACCATAACTTTCTACTGTCTCCTTCAAAGTAATCCCCTTGGGAATTAATGCAATGATCCCAGCGTTTTTCCCATGATTCCATGCATCCCTGGAAGTCTGCAGGTGTAAGTGTTCGAAGCACGTTCTGCGTTTCTTCCTGAATCTCCTCAATTGTGTTAAAACAACGGCCTTTCAATTGAAATTTTATTTTCGGAAAGAGAAAAAAGTTCGTAACACGAAACTTCACTGATGGTGCTGTCAAAAATAATGTGTTGGCTGAACGGAGTTGAAACTCATTCTGAGCATGTGGAAGGGATGAACGAACCGATCTAGCACAGACCGGTACACAGCGTTGCCAGACCGCTCGCAGCTTTTCTCACACACCTCGTATGTGAAAATCATGATGAAAGACCTCCAAGCATGGGAGTAGTCACAAAACAATAGTCGGCATCAGATGGTGCAAGGGCGGACAGGTTCACGAATGAATGACTAGGGGGTCCTCTGTGCATATGGGGGGTTGCCTTGACGTGAAGAGGCTGCAGGCACTTTGTTCCCATATTTGATGGCATCTGCAGGTAGTAAGTATAAGGGGTATGTATGTGTGCCTGTTTAGTTTTTGATCTTAAGTTTTGATTTTAAGTTTGCTGTACGGATATTATGATGTAATGTTTTTGATCTATAATTTTTTTTTACGTATATATTTGAGTACTTTGCTTTTGATGTATATTATGTCTTTATGATGTCTATCTGATCTTGGGCTAATTTCTGGTTTGTAGTATTTCGTATTTACTGCATTCCATGAGGATTAGCTGTTTGGCTGCAGATTTTTACTACTGTCTGATGAATGCATATCATGTACTATTAATGAATGTTCTTGCTATGTTGGTTTTGATGATTTTTTTTTAATGATGTTTATATTGTTGTGAGACTTGTTTTCTTGAGGTTTTCTTAAATGTTGTGTGACATTCTTCTTTGTATGTAGTTTCATAATCTGTTTTATGTATCTTGATGTATCATGTTTGCTGTTGATTTGCTGTGACTGATGTGTTTTTGTTGATATTCCTATTATGATGCATATGATTGTGACGTATGACATATGAGTGTGTGAGTGGGCGTATAACCCCCCTTCCAGAAGGCAAGCTTCGCTAGCAGTTGCAGCAAGGGTGGTAGCCAGGCAGGGGTGGTGGTTTAGTCAGTAGTGCGCAGGTTTACATATGCATAATAATATCTTGCGGTGCCTGTTGGCAAGCTCGCACTACTTAGGCATCCATAATGGGATTTCCCACCTCTTTAACAAAAAAAAAGTACTAATAAAAATTAACATAGATGTTATTTAATAAAAAGTAACTTATTTTAAAAAAATCATACTTGTACAATTTGTAAATATATAAATATATATGTGTGTGTGTGTCTGTGAGAATATGAAGTAACTAATGTTGTCCTCCTTTATTCATAAATCATGTCACATATATGATTTGGCATCGGTTCAACAAGTACACTACACATTTTTTTGACTGTGTTCTTTAAAACCTTTTTCCACTTTTTTGGTTGATTCCTTCAGAACCTTAAAATAATGATGAGCATACCATCTACTGGAAGTAATGAACAAAATCCTTCAAATGTTAAACAATCCCAAAATATTTTTTTCTGGGGATGTTAACTATTAAACTGGTTGTTGGATATGAGCTGGTGATGTATTTTCAAATGATGCTTTTCTAACATACAAAACCCTTTGTCCTGAACATAAAAATATGACATTTGAAAACATTTTCCCGGTCTTCCTTGGCCTACAAGAACCTATTTTGCATATTTCTGGTATTAAAAACTGCTCTTTAGCTGGCAGATAAGCTTTCTGTCCAGCTGCAAGAAAACCGCATTTATGTGGTTTAGTCAAGTGTAAGTGTAAGTGTAAGTTAAGTGTAGGTCAACTGGTTTAGTCACTGGCTGCTAATTCTCGATTTCTCAGTTTAAGTCCACACCAGATAACTGGATCAAGTTTACTTTTTCTCACTAATAATATTTCCAGTGTTGGAGTTAATTTTTTTTTTTACCATATTTGCCTTTCCTTTGAGGTGAAAAGGAATCAGTTCCTTTAAATTGTTTTAAAATAGGATTACTGTCCCTAGTCCAACACCACTTCCATTAACTATTTGTCATTGTGTCATACTGGTATGCTCAGAAAGAGAAACAAATTTCAAATGCTTTTTAGGGGTTATGTCCATTATTATACAGAGTGATTACAAATGAAATATACTCTTTCGATAGTGTATTAAAAATTTATTTTTTAAGAATTGAGATGATTACTTACATGATTATATAGAAGAATTCTTTAAGTTTTATTATAAATGTTCAATATGTGCACTATTTGTAACATGACATACCAACATTGTAGTCGAATTCGTCCCAAACACATGCTGGTCAATGGTAGCAATGGCATTTGTGATCCATTGTTTTAAGTCATTGATATCAACAGGAACGGGTGGTACTTAAAACACCATGTTTTCCTCACTTGCATAGCCAATCCATCATCTGGAAGGGTGTTCATCCAGATAATTTCTGACCTTAAGTGCCAGTAAGGTGGAGCTCCATCTTGTACAAAAATGAAGTTGTCACTATCTTCCTTGAGTTGAGGCAAAAGCCATTCACTTAACATGTTCAGATAAATTACTCGTTACTATTACTTTGTGTAAAAAGAACCCTGTACACCCTTTTACAAGATAGAGCACAAAACATGTTCACTTTAGGAGAATCACATATATTATGTGATTCTGTACCCCATATTTTTACATTATGTTTATTAACTTTTTCATTATTAACAGCTGAAAAGTGGTCTTCATTTTTATTACAAATACTGTACATTAACTAACAAAAAAGAACAAGCTTTAAAATGGGCTACAAGTCAAATTTTTTTATCTTTCACCGAGATGTATGTCTTCAAAAACAGGCTTTAACTTTCATTTTACATACTACAGTTTCCATGATGTATTGACATCATGGGCAATTCATATTAAATACATCAAACAAAAGAAAATACTAAGTTTAAAAAATACTAAACTCAAATCAAATTGTTATAATTTTTTTATTCCTTCTTTTCAGTATAATATGGTTTTCTTAAAAACTAAAATTACTTTATAATAGAATTAAAACATTAGTCATTAAACTAAATTCATTTTTAATAATTTAAATCAATCGTAGTACATTAATAATTATTACTCCGGGCAACCTTCAGTTTGCATTTCTTCTTCCATTTTACTTTTTATATCATTATCTAACAACCCTTTATTTAAAAAATAATTACGATACTCTATCAAAGCGTCTTCAGAAAACTTTTCTGGATTCGCATCCATATAACGGTACACTTTTAAATCTGCTCCAGTAATAACAAAACGATGGCCATAGACATCAATAATGGCACCTATCAACATGCAGAAAAAAATTGATGTAAGAAAAGCATACATATATTTTCAATTCATAATAGTAAATATTGATGATCTATTAAGCTTAAAAATTTATTTGCTAACTCCAATGAAAGTTTTAATGTAAATTTTTATGTCAAGGTTTCTTTCATATCAGAGTACTGCTTGTTCTCATATTAATTTTAACTTAATACTTATACCTTCCTATGCATTTAAAATTTAAATTACACCATTGCTTTTACTGCTGTTAACTGTGTGATAAAAAATTACAATTTATTAAGTAAATAACTCATTAATACTTTACAGGAAAAAAACTTTAATATTTAGAACAGGTAGATGTCAGTTTTCTGTAGTTTTTATTTCTTAGATGGGATCTGTCAAATAAGACAGAATGTAATTGTTTATTGACAATGATCAATATTTTGATCATAGATTCAAATTTTATTGTCTAAATTTTGGTAGTGATCAACAACTTATACTGCTCTTTATTTTATATGTTGACAATTTTCAATGATGCTCATATATCAGGTCAGGGAAAAAGTTTTTTCATAGTTTAATGCAAAAGTAAAACAGCTATTTTATATTTCAAATGAAGTCTATTAAACCAAATATTTACTGTTTTAATTGACTACCTGGGGTAAAATCATAATCCCATCGGAGTAGAACTTGTGTTTTCAGTAAAAAAAACTGTGATAAATGATTTTCATAGGCATCTTTCTTTCAAAGCCAACTTTATACCATTAAGATAGTTCTGTAGAGAACAAAACAAATATTAGTCTTGACAGTGTAAGGTCGGGAAGACAGGTCATCAAAAAGGTATGGAAACTGGTGTTGCTGTGACAGTAGCCAATACTTTTCCTATGATCAATCTCTCTGGTCATTTTATCTCGATCATTTTGTTTTCAGTTTTTGATAATAGAGATTAGAATCAACATTTGACCAGATGGCAGCAGCACATAGTGAACAATTACTAACACAAACGCAGTGTTACTTGTTTTGCCATAAATCCTGGCTTTTCCAAAGTTTGCAGAGCTTCATCTCACTTTGACCATGACCTTTTCCATGTATTATTGTCATATCTGATCCATTTTTCATCACCAATTAAGGCCAGTTTCAAAAACTGTTTGGTTTTAGCAATAATTCGCAGATGGAAATTCAATTATTAAATTTATCTGGACTTATTTGTGGTTGATGTTTTAAACGGTTGTTTGTTATTGATATCATGACCACTTTTCACTAGTCTTGCTCAACTGTTTCCACGTTTTAATTGACTTTTTCAATCAATGATCAACCACAGTGAGGTACAACATTGACAAAAATTTCCAGATAAAACACTTGAACCAGCCTTGTGTCACATTTACTGATATCGCATCATGTCTATAAATAGGATAAAATTTTTTAGTAGCCCGAATCACATTCTTCTTTTTTTTTGTAATAAAATTTTAAAACATCAAATTTCTTGAAAATTTTAATTCATTTTTAAGACACAATATAATGTAAATAAATGTATTAATATGTCATAACCTTTCTCTAAAAATACTGTGATATGTCACCATTCAAATCACATAAGTGTTGCAAGATTTGATTAATATTAACAAAGTTATGTGATCGTAAACCAATCTACCTAGAGAATAGAAAGAAATGTTTTCCTAAATATTTTGCAAGTAGTCATAGTAGCTGGAGATAGCACCTGCTTGAATTCAGACCATAATTTTGTAATTACAAGATAGTTAATCTCTTTACATTTATTTTATTTATACAAAATTATTATTTAGCTATAATTATGAAAAACTAAAGAAATTTGCGTTTGCTAAGCTGTGAGTAGTAAAACAATTATTTTTTAAAAACCATTAACTTTTTACTTCTTTAAAAAAAACACATCATATAAAATGGTATGAAATAAGATCCAACCATTTAAAATTAAATAATCCATACAAAAACAATAAAAAAAAGAGTAAAAACAATAAAAAATTATTGGATTTTAAAGATGAAAGAAAAAAGGCCACATAAAAAATAATTACAAAATCTCAAATTATACCTATAAAAGTGAGGCATGTGAACAGGTAGAAGAACAGCAGAAGAGTGATTAGTTTTTGAGATGACTAGAAGATATAAAAGCAATGCTCCAAGTATTTTATGATGAATATTTAACATGCTATTAGCTAACAAGCTATGTGTTAGCTAGTTATTACATACTTTAATTTTTAAGGTCTCTACAAATTATTAGTTAACCAATTTTCTCATTTCATCAATGGAGAATCCTGGTGACCTTTCCTTGATCCACAACCACATTTCGTACTTCAGTTCATTACCCGAGAAATAAATATTCTTTAATTTTGGAAAGTGAAAATTACAGAGGGCAACAAATTAATTAGTATGAAGGATGTTGAATAGGTTCGAATTTCAACTACACAAGATCCTCTGTAATTCATTACAAGCTTTATCGTGTTGCAGAATTAGGTGATCAACAAACAAAAAATTTGTATTCTTGAAAAAATCATGAATGAGCATGATCAAGTATCATATTCATTCAATGATCAAGATGAAACTTGATCTAAGTTTCATGCTGATGATGAACATGTTCCCAAAAATACTAGCATTTACATATTTTGACTTCAACCTAAACCTCAAAGCAGTAAATGAATCCAGCAAATATTTTCAGTAGAATTTCAGTACTGGGATAATTTAGGATAAGTAGAAGTATTTGGTTTCAGGAAAAGAATAGGGACTAGGGAAGCAATTTTAGCGCTCAGATTAATAGCAGAAGGAAGATTAAAGAAAAACAAACCAACATACTTAGCATTTAAAGACCTAGAAAAGGCATTCAATAACGTAGACTGGAATAAAATGTCAGCATTTTAAAAAAATTAGGGTTAAGTATAGAGATAGAAGAACATTTCTAATATTTACAGGAAACTAATATTTACAGGATTTCTAATATTTACACCAAACTTTAACAGTAACAATAGAAGAGCATAAAAAAGAAGCACTAATAAAAAAGGGAGTCTGACAAGGATGTTCCCTAACCCCGTTACTTTTTAATCTTTACATAGAACTAGCAGTTAATGATGTTAAAGAACAGTTTAGATCTGAAGCAACAGTGTAAATTGAGAAAAAAAAGATGCTATCATTTGCTGATGGTATAGTAATTCTAGCTGAGAGTAAAACAAATATTTATCTCGCAGGGTTCACAAGAACTACCACATGAAAATAAACAAGAACAAAATGAAAGTAGTACAACTAAAGTAGATGGACCACTCAATATAAAAATAAGACGAGAAAAGACTATGAAGCTAGAAACATTTTGTTATTTGGGAAGTAGAATTACTAAAGATAGACGAAGCATGAGCGATATAAAATGCTGAATAGCACAGGTGAAATGAGCTTTGTCAGAAATATAACTTGCTTACATCAGAAATTAATTTAAACATCAGGAAACAGTTTTGAAAGTTTGGACGTTTGAATTTTGAAGTTAAACTTGGACGATCAGAGAACCGGATAAGAAAAGATTAGAAGCTTTTGAAATGCGGTGCTGTAGGAGAATGTTAAAAATCAGATAGGTGGATTAAGTGACAAATGAAGAGCTATTGCAGCAAATCGATGAAGAAAGAAATATTTGGAAAAATCTAGCTAGCTAAAAGAAGACAGGCTTATAGGCCATACCTTACGACATCCTGGCATGGTCGCTTTGATGTAGGAGGGACAGGTAGATGGGAAAAACTGATTAGGCAGGCAACATTTGGAATATGGGAAACAAATTTTTAGAGAAGTAAGATGTAGAGGATATACTGAAATGAAATGACTAGCACTAGACAAGGAAGCTTGGAGAACTACATCAACCAGTCAAATGACTGAAGACAAAACAACAAAAAACAAGATAAGTCAAGTGCTAATATTCAAGCTGATTATAGTTGGGACTTTAATACTATTCGTACCTAAGTTAAAGTCAGCCGGAGTAAAATATTCTGGATTATCTTGGTTTGTTCCTGGTTTGGGCAATAACATCCAACTTAAAAACCTACCACTGATGAAGCCTGAATTAGCAACTGGTAATTCTGTTATACATATTTTCCCATCCGCTAAATTATATTCAATTACAAACTGTCGGCCCTTATCCTCTGGATGAACTGAAACAAGATCTGCTGTGTACCTCAGTTTCTGTAACAAAATCATTAAGTAATTCAGTGAATAAAAATAATTAACTGTAATTAAAATAATAACTTCCTCTATAAAAATGCCTGTAGATAGCCATTTAGTAATTTTTTGTTGCATGTCTTATGATGTTACTGAACGTCATAAGTTGCAACTAATAGAGTATTACAGAAGAGATATAGAGGTTTATTAAAAGCAAGATGGAATATTAAAAATTTTTTTTCAGAAATTTATCAGAGCGTGCAATTTGAATTTAAATCTTACATTAATCTAGATGTGGCCATTGTCATTCTAAAAGAACATCTATCTACAATATGCTGTGTACTTTTTATTTACATATTACACAAGAAAATGAATTAAACTTCTACATGTATTTATGACCAAAAGAAGAGAAATAAACTCTGTATAATCTTTAACAATGAACATTATAAGAAACACTGATCTAAACAGTAACTATAGAGCTAATGAGTTCAACCAAATTACATGCTTTAAATTTATTTACTGGGTGAGCCACTTCAAACTGAATTGCTATAAAATAAATTCAATTGTAGCAGATTTGATACACTTTATGAATGAAATGAAAATGTAAATCAAATTAAATTCTATATTTACATTAGAAAAAAGTTTACATAATTAACATATTTAAAAAAAGATTGTTTATTTTCATGTGGTGGTTCTTGTGTAGGACTTAATCCATGCCATTCATTGTTTCTTCAAAATCTTTTTTACTCTCAGCTAGAATCAGCAAATCGTAGCATCTTTATTTTTTCACCTTGTACTGTTACTACAGATCAAATTGTTCTTTAACATCTTAACTGTTAGTTTTATGTCAAGATTAAAAAGTAATGGGATAGGGAACATCTTGTCCGACTCCCTTTTTTATTACTGCTTCTTCTCATTCTCTTCGATTATTACTGTTGCAGTTTGGTTCCTATAAATGTTAGAAACTGTTCTTCTATCTCTATACTTAAACCCTGATTTTTTTCAAATGCTGAACATTTTATTCCAGTTTACATTACTGAATGCCTTTTCTAGGTCTTTAAATGCTAAGTATGTTGGATTGTTTTTCTTTAATTTTCCTTTTACTATTAATCTGAGCGCTAAAATTGCTTCCCTTGTCCTTATACTTTTCCTAAAACTAAATTAGTCTTCTCCTAACACTTCTTCCACTCTCCTCTCAATTCTTCTGTACAGAATTCTAGTTAAGATTTTTGATGCATGACTAGTTAAGCTAATTGTTCTGTAATCTTCACATATATCTGCTCCTGCTTTCTTTGGTATCATGACTATAACACTCTTTTAGAAGTCTGACGAACTTCCCCTTCTTCGTAAATATTACACACCAGTTTGTATAATCTATCTATTGCTTCCTCATCTGCACTGCAAAGTAAGTCTGCAGGTATTCCTTCTATTCCAGGAACCTTTCTGCCATTCAAATTTTTTATTGCTCTCTTAAATTCAGATCTCAGTATTGTATCTCCCTTTTCATCCTCTTCAACTTCCTCTTCTTCCTTTATAACACCATTTTCTAATTCATTTCCTCTGTATAACTCTTTAATATATTCCACCCACCTGTCGATCTTTCCTTTCGTATTATAAATCTGTGTACCATCTTTGTTTAACACATTATTTGATTTTAATTTACGTTCCACAAATTTTTTCTTAACTTTCTTGTATGCTCCGTCTGTTTTACCAATGATCATTCTCTTTTCACTTCTGAACACTTTTCTTTAATCCACTCTTCTTTCGCTAGTTTGCAATTCCTGTTTAAAGTATTTTTCTTAAATGTTGATAGTTCCTTTTACCTTCATCACTAGTATTCTGATATTTTCTATGTTCATCCATCAGCTGCAATATATCTTCTGATATCCATGGTTTTCTACAAGTTCTTTGGTCCACCTAAGTTAACTTCTGCTGATTTAAAAATTTCCTTTTTAACATTCTCCCTTTCTTATTCTATATTTTCTACCTTATTGTTTTTACTCAGACCTCTTGCAATGTCCTCCTCAATATTCTTCTTTACCTCCTCTTCCTCAAGCTTCTATAAATTCCACAGATTTGTATGACACCATTTTTAGTTTTACACTAATCTACATTTCAGTATCACTAAACTATGGCTACTATAATGTCTGCTCCAGGATATGCTTTGCAGTTGACGAGTTGATTTCTAAATTTTTGTTTAATCGTGATATAATCTATCTGATACCTTACAGTATAAACTGGCTTTTTCCATGTGTATATTGTCTATTATGATTTTTAAATTGGGTGTTGGCAATTACTAAATTATACTTTGTGCAAAACTCTATAAGTCAGTCCCCTCTTTCATTCCTTTTGCCCAGTTCATACTCGCCCACAATATTTCTTTTCCTGCCTTTTCCAAAGTTTGCAATCTCCAACTATTATTAAATTTTCATCCCCTTTTATGTGTTTAATTGCTTCATCGATTTCTTCATATACACACTCTACCTCCTCATCATCATCATCATGGGCACTTATAGGCATATATGACCACCATAAGACAAAAGAAACACGACCCCCATATTAATGTATCATTTTATAGTGAAGCAATGCACTATATACATAGATTCAATTCAGCAGTTAGAGTAAACATTACATATAGATATTTACTTTAATTACATGTAATATTAACTGCTTACGTTTATTGACAATTCTGAAAAAAGTTTTGGTGTAATTTTATCGATAATACTATTTTTCATACCGAATAAGAATACAACTTAACAACCAAACACAGTAACACCTAAAACCTAAAAAAACTTATACCAATAGTCAACTTACACAGGATTCTGCAGTATTTTATAATTACATCAATAAATAACAAAAACCAAAAGGAAATAAAAACTTAAAAATTTAGAGTACTGGTGATATGGGATTTTGTGAAAGCTGAATATTGGTATTATTTTTTTGTTACTGTGTTTGGTGGTTAAGTTGTGTTTTTTTTTTTAATTGACACAGTGGTCTGTATGATGAATTATTTGAATTTTCAGGAAGAATATTTACCTATATAATATTATCACTGATAATGGAATAATATTTACCTTTCCAGAGTTAATTATATATTTTACGACATCCTGTTTTGGTGGCTTTGGTATTACAGAAAAGCAAGATTGTAAAGTATCCTCAGGTGATCCTATACCAATATGAGGTGGTGGAGGCTAAAAAAAAAACAAAAGATATAACATGTTAATTTAATTTTTTATTTCAGTAGATTTATTTTCAATGTAAGGGTAACAAACAATTTTTTGCGTACACAATAACTGAATATAATAATTAAATAAGACATACTTGTAATAGTAAAGAGTTTGATTAATAAGCCAAGATATGTTTGAACAATACATTAAAGACCTGATAAATAAAAAAGCAAAAATATAAAATGAATTCCTACAAATGAAAAACCTTTTTATCATCCATACCTATCAAAAATTAGATTATTTGGAATTCTTGCTGAGATTTTCATTGTTATTGAAATCAAAAACACAGCTAATCAATGAAAAAAAAAATTTATTATACTAAAGACTAAATACTAAATTAAAGGCTAAATTATATACTGCCGTTGTTAAAAAAGTTTACTTTTTTCACTCTAACTTTCCAAACACTATAAAAAATTTGGAAAAAATAGGAACAAAAAGTCAAATCAGATTTATTATTTATGAAGTGTGTTCAAAAAAAAAAAATCTGACTTAAGGTGTTTTTTCTGTAGAAAAATAGCATATTAAGTTAAATTAAGTTCACATATTTGCAATGTATAAGTATTTTATAGTAAAAGAAGATATATTAAAAGTAATAGTTTTGGAACATATATAATTAAATCCAAGCTATAATTATCTATAACTGAAAATACATACTGGTTTCAGAATCGGTTTCTTTTTTTCAAATGAGATTTCAGTAGCAGGAGGTTGTTCTATATTTAAACAATGTTTATAATAATTCCTGGTAAATATGTCGCAATCATATATTAAAAACCTATAACAAAGAGAGCATAAATTAAAATCACTACTCTTATCTTATCAAAACATGTAACAAAAATTTGCTTAGAAATACTTTCCTTAATAAAAATAAATCATTAAAAAATTTAATTAATAAAAAAATTTACAACTTCTGAAAATACAAACGATAAAACCATATATGTAAACATACAAACTGCCATAAAAATTGGTGACAACTGCATTAAAAGTAACTGAATCCTGCAAAATTTCCAAAAAATTCCATAAAATAACAAATTTCTTAAAACTAAATTTATTAGGGTGTTGATAAATTATAATTTTCAACAAATACAAGTACTATTTATAAATTAATATCCAGTCAAACAAAATGAAAAAAATTTACTTTTTTACAAAAGTTACATACATACTTATATTACTTGTTAACAGAGTCCCTACCCAAACTCAAGAAGTTATCAAGACACCAGGTTGTCAGCACCCTCTTCAAAGAATGGCACTATTAAAGTTCTCATCCTTTTGTTGACTCCATTTTTAAGTTCATCATTGCTTTTGAAGTGTCGAGTAGCCAGCCGATTCTTCTATTTTGTGAAGAAATGAAAATCAGACAGCGCCGAATCAGAGCTATAAGGAGATAGTAAAAAATCTGCCACTTAAATTTTAGTATACCTTACTGCCAGCAGCACATGAGACCCGATTGTTATAAAAAACGTTTATCCCCTTCATTAGTATCCTTCGCCATTTATTTTGTATTTCTCTCCTAAACTTTGTCAACGTTCACAATAAATGTTTGTGGTTATTGTTACACCCGGCTTCATAAATTTTGAAATTTTGCCAAAAAAAAATAATTTATGTTTCCAGAACACAGTAGCAATCATTTTTTTGTTCATATTGGTTTGCTTCAATTTTTCAGGCAGTACTGCTCATGTGCTATGAAAACCGGTTTATTTTTAAACCCTGACAGAGTTTATAAAGTAGCCTATATATAAATAAAAGCAGACATTTTAACTACATAAGCAGCGGTTGCTTATTTTACTTTATTCTATTATTACACACAGATTTGTAATATGTAACAATATTGTAATCATATTTCAATGATTGTTACAATAAATCATGTATATGTGTGTGTGTGTGTGTGTATATATATAATTTAATTAGTTTAAAAGTATTTTTAACATAAAATTATAATTGAATGCACAGTATTACAAGTTTTTGATGGATATATAATACAATGTACGCAGCTGATGATGCAAATCAAATTCATGAAAGTGCTTCTGTTATGTAATGAAATAAGGTAAGTCGTCCTATTTCAACTGTTCTGTACTTACAGCTGATTTATTATAAATTAAAATATATATATATATGCACTAATTTATTTACACATTAATATATAAATAGGTTTTGACATCTATCTAATATGCTGTTATTTCTTCTTCACTAATATGTAATTAAATTTTATTTTAGGAGTGACAACTAAAATGTTTACTTTTACCCCAAAAAATAAAAGTAACAGAAAATATCATAAATTAATTAAAATATTTGCAGTAGAACTTTTTTAAGACGGAAACCACAGAAAAAGAAATGTGTTTTTGATGGATTTGGGATAATTTTTGATGAGAAAGGGATATTTTAAATAAGTGGGACATCATAAAGAATAAAAACAATAAATTAACTCAATTTTATCAGTCTGTAAACTAGTTCAAAATTTATGTAAAATATTTATAAGAATATGCACATAGTTAAATAGCAGACTATTAAATTATCATATAAATTTATCACATCATCATTCTACAGATTTTGATTGTAATAATCTGCAACCCGGCCAAATAAGACATTATCAAGAAAAATGTGATGAACTGTTTTACATCAGTATTTATTTCTTTTTATTATTATTATTGATTTTTTCTTAGGCAAAAAATTTTTCCAATAAAAAAACAAAAAGAATTAAAGTGAACCATCCTGACACATCCTATTTAAGTACTGCAAATGGATTCACCCGACAAAGAAAGCAATTGAAAGATCAGATGGTCAGCAATCATTTTTTAGAAAAAACCAAATCCAGAAAAACAACAGAAAAAAAATTGACTGACATCGATAAGATGGTAACTTTACATTATTAGCAATATTATCACTCTAAATTGAGGAAATAGAAGATAATTTAAAAAACTTTTTTCACTAACAATCATATGGAAGAAATGTATTCAATATACAATATCCAGTATACAACTTGCTTTTAAGTATTCCAGTTAACATGTTCAATTGTTTATTATTACTTCAATATTTATTCATAATAGCAAATATCCATAATACAAACCTTCTAGCCATTAAAAAAACAGTGTTACCAACTATAAGATCTTTAGGTTGGTAATACTCGATCACTTCATGCTCAGATTTCTCAAGATAAGCAGCAGGGTAATTTGCTGTAAACAAATACAGTATTCATTATTGGTATCGGAAATAATTTATTTTCAAAAGTTTATTTTTTAAAGAAAAACTAAAATATATATATATATATATATATATATATATACTTGCATCCCTGTCATGGCTTCACCTGCACTATATGGTTACTTGCATTTCCTGTTGCAGTCAGTGTGGGGGGGTTTGGAAAAAATTTTGCTCCTACTCAATTTATACCTAAAATATTGATCAAAATTATTTCACATGAGCCATAACAGATTCCATCTCTTCTCTAATAGTGATTTGATGATTATTGATCACATGACTTAATTTTGTCAATATTTTCATCATTAAGTAAGGATGTCAAGTCCTTTTGCAGTCTTTATAGGGTTCTTAAAACAGTCTGTGTCGCTCATAATGCTTGGTGTCAACATAACACCCTCGCCAAAAGCCTTCTCGAATACTTTACCACTTTACTGCACTTTTATTCCATTTTTAATCCAAATTTTTGTTATTAATATAAATTACATTATATACATTGCTGTCATTGCAGTAATATATATAATGAATGAACTCATTTGAAAAAACATAGTGAGCAGTATTAACAGTTCTTGGTTTTATTTATCACACCTCATATTAGAATACATTATTCGTATATGTTTATGTTAAAAATTAAATTGTAGGGATTACAAAAAATTATTAAAATTCAATTCTTTGTGAAATTATCAACTATTATTTAAAAACAATAGGAAAAAATCATATGAAAAGCTAACTTGAAAGAATTAAAAAAACCTTCTCCTACAAGTTAGCTAAAATGACCTTCCTCACTAGGTAGGAAAAATATTTACGAGTGACTGCTTGCAGCAACCTACGTCCAAACCAGCTGACTCTCAATAAAACCTGTTCAACTAAGTTAAGAGAACTGATGCTGTTTGGTGTCCACAGTCATCCAGGAAAATTCAAAAGAATGCTGATCGGTGGCCACAGCAGTTAATGTGTTAATACAGGATGGGAACAGAAATTAAATTAGATTATTTTTTAGTTAATTTCATTTTAGCATTCTGTTAACCCTAGACTAAAATAATTCCGGATAAGAATTATTTTTTATCATAATTAACAGTACAATCATTGAAGAAGTTCTTTGACAAACAAATTAGATTTAAATATATAATTTACCAATTAAAATTACCTGGAACATCCTTCCAGTTTTTAGGTAACTTCATTTTAGATAACAATAATGGATAAGGATCTCTTCCACTATTCTCCTGCCTCACTTCACTAATATCGATGCAATCATCTGATAAATAGTAGTGCAATTTATAAGGTCGCATCTCACCATACTCACTATCACGATCATCCCATACAATATAAAACCTAAAATAAAAATAAAAAAATCTGAAACATTGTTAGAATAAAAAGTCTATTTTTGTGTGTGTGTTTGTGTGTGCATATACAATGCACATGAATAGGGGATACGCCTTTGATTTAGTATCACTCCCCATCCCCCCACTGATGGGTGGATGGGGAGTGATACCAAGTATGATTGGGTGTTCAATCTTTCTATCACCCACCATTTTTGAAAAAGTTTTAAATTTTAATTAAAGGATTTTTTTCATTTTTCAACGTATAGTTAGCTCATCTTTTATTGTTTAACTTTGTTAACATAATTTGAAAGCTAGAAATAAGCAATACTAATCACATCATAGTCACATATTATGACATCATATCTAATACTGAAGAGTGAGCATTCATAGACAAGATTAATCATGTCTGTGCAGGTCAAAACATGTAGCTGAAAACACAGCTGTCTTGTTTGTATTAAGCACTGGATTTAAGAATGAATTAATTTTGTTCAGTCTTATTGCTGTCTTAAGTTTGTTAAGAGTGCAGTATCATAATGCCTCGAAATTGTGTAAATGAGGTGGGTGCCTTTTGTTATTATGTGGTGAGTTTACCGTAAAATCAAACAGAAAAAACATTATACCTTTAATTAAAAATGCATATCATTTGTAATTTCAGTGAAAAATTGGCGATCAGGATAAGATGTAGGCTCCTCATATAGTATGCACTAATTGTTCTGTATATTTAAGAAGATGGCAAAGGTACATGGAAGGATTTACCATTTGGTGTATCTATGGTTTGGTGTGAACCAAAGGATCATGTAACTGATGGTTACTTTTGTTTAAAAAGTGTGTCTGGAATTTCTAAAAAATCTAAACATACTGTAAAATATCCTTCATTGCAATCTGCAATCAGGCCTGTACCTCACAGTGAAATTATTCCAGTTCCTGAGCCACCTGTGAATGTATGTTTCAAAAGCAGCGAATCAGGCACTACTGAAGAAGACAACAATGATTTTGATTTTGAATTATCTTCCAATAAGCCACATCTTATATCACGAGGTGAATTAAATGACTTGGTTAGGGATTTAAATTCATCAAAAAATCAAGCTGAACTGTTAGGATCAAGACTGCAGCAAGGTTGGAATTTACATTAAAAAAAAAAATATAAAAATTTCAGGCTTTTGAAACAGACAAAGAACTTTCTCAGTACTTTATTGATGAAAATAATTTCGTTTATTGTACACATATTGATGAGCTTATGTTGCACTTAGGACAAGTTCATAAACCTGAGGGCTGGCTATTATTTTTTATCTTCTATCATACAGTACAGTTTTTTTCTATTCCTATCATACAGTTGTTTTTTATGTAACTTCTCTCTATCATACTACTTACATAACATTACAAATCTTACCTTAATACTTTACCATCGTACTCCAGGTATCTTCGTAACTTCTCATCAGCTAATGATGGAGTTTTCTTAAACTTAGGTAGTTCAGCTAACTGACGATTCCTAATATACGGATCAAATGGTAGCTCCTCTTGATCATTAAGTTCAACCCCTTGGCTCCAAAGATACTCCTATTGAAAAAAGTTAGAAAGGTGACATTTATCCAAAACATATATGAAAAGAAGTTTAAATAATCGATGGGTGAAGCCTTTAATTAGTGAAAATAACAAAAAGAAAATGAAAACAAATGTTTAAATATGTTTTTTGATTTTCAAAAAATAATAAAATAAGATTTTTAAAAAAATAAATCTTGTGAAAATCAAATAAACATATTTTATATTAATTTTCTTTTTGTTAATAAATTTAAACTTGCATAACATAAATATAATTAATCAATTTATTAAAATGAAAATTGATCACAGACATACTACCTTGCGCTAGTATCCTAGAATGCTAGAAATGATTAACAAATAAGAATCTAGAAGAAAAATGTATAATGGTGTTTCAATGATTAATGATTTGAAATAAGATTATTTAAACTGAAGAGATATTTGGAAAAATACAGTGGATTATAAAAATTAATATTTTAAAGAGAAAATATTTCCATAACATAATCACTAATATAGTAATTTTATTAGTGAAAAAATGATTTGGGAATTTATTAATTTTTTTATAGAGGAATTGACTTCTGCGTACTGTCTAATCTACAAGAGAAAAACCAGCATGACTGCAAAACATACATAATATATTTTTAGATTTTTTATATATAATTGCCTAATAGTCAAAACGCTGAATTATCCAAAAGTCTATTAATCAAGCAACATCTTGGCATGCCGAATGCAGCGTTTAATATGTATAATATTTTCAAATTATATTTATTTTGTTTAAGCGAGTGTCTTAATACTCCACCCTATGCTTTGGTTCCATATTGGAATTGGATGTAGGCTGAAGCATCATTTTGACAAAATTTTGATTTTGAATTTGTTTGTTCTGTAACATTAATGAATAATGTAATTTAACTTATGATTCATTAATATGAGTGTTCCAATAAGTGTGGATTCATTTAAGAACAGTTAAAACATTTTCCTTTATTAGCTCTTTCTAGTAAGTGATATGTGAAGTCCCAACTCTGATTAATTTACTGTCCTGATCAGAGATATACACTTCGGTGAGTGTATTTTAATACATTACAATGGGGTTAGCTGTAGTGAATGGTTGTCTAATATTTTCTGGAGAAAAGTTATACATACACATTTTTTATTTTTTAGCATGAGAACGTGCCAGTCAAACCATTATTTGACAACTTTAAATACTAATTCAGCAAAATGTGTTAACATTTTCTCAGGAAGAGCCAGTTAATATTAGTGTGGTGTCATCGGCAAAAGGAAATATAACTACAACCTACCTAGTTGTAATAAACCATTTATATGGATTAAGAATAGGATCGGAGAGAGAACTGTATCCTGAGGTAGGCCAAATTCAGTTTTTTTCTGATTATGGTAGGGATTTGGATTATTTTTTAAAAAATATAACAACTATCAAAAAGTTTCAATGTTAAGCCAAAAAAGCGCATATTCTCTAACTTTTTATACATTTTACATGGGAAAAATGTTAGCCATAATACCAGAAAGAGGTGATCCCATAGATTTTTTCCTGGTTGATTATTAAATTTAAAATAATTATATTTAATACATAATTTTAATAAATGTATTATTTCAAATATTATACTATTATATATATTTAATTCTATATATATTATATATTTTTAATTTGGTCAAAGTACTATTAATTATTTATAGTTTTATTAGTGTCAATATTTGTATACATATATTTTATGTCAAGTGTTATACATCATTACAAATGAATTAGAATACACTATTCTATCAGACATAATTAACAAACATCAAATTATATTATACAAAAGACAATTAAATATTTATAATCAGCAAGTTAACAGGATACAATAATTAAACAGGATACAACAATTAAAGAAAACAGTGAACAGGATACAATAATTAAAGAAATGAACTATGGCAATATTAAATTTACTTTAAACTGGGAAAAATAACAATAGTATTATAAATTTGGATATAAAAATTAATAAAAATTTTGACGTAGACATAGACAGAAAATCAACTAAATAATATACTATAATACACTTAATTCTTTTCATCCTTGGAATAAAAAAATAGCAACTTTTAATTCTTTAATTTATAGAGCAATAAAATATTTAAAACATATTATAAAACTAAATGAATTAAATAACATTAAATATACTGTTGTAACAAATGGATATAAAGCAAATTTAGTAAACAAATTATACAACAAACTAAAAAATAAAATATATATAAAAGATAAAATAAAACTAACAAATAATATTACTGAATAGAATATGTTAAAATTGAATGTAATATTAATTACAGAAAATTTAATAAACTATTTAAATCATGCGAATTAAAAACAGCATTGTAACTAATAAGAAAATAATAAATAATAAAGATCCTTCTAAATCAATAAAACATAAATATAATTTAGACAATCAATATAGCTTAAAATGTGAAAACTGTGATTTAAAATATACTGATATGACTGATCGATCATTTTTCACTTAGAATCAAAAAGCATATTAACTTTATAAATAAAGAAAATAAAGACCATTCTAATTTTGCCAAACATATTTTGGAATGCAAACATAATTATAATCCAAATAATTTTATTGATGTATTAGAATATACTAATGATTTTTATAAAATCAATATTTTAGAGAAATTTTACATTTATTAAAACAATAACAATCTGATCTGATGAATGAGCAAACTAAATTCGAAAACAACATTCTATTTAAACCAAATTATAAACAATAATTAATGATCATAAATTAGGTTGAAAACAAACTGTTTTCATTTAAAATTACCATAACAACTGAGATTTTTTTACTGACAGGACAGTGGTTTTACTTTATCCTACAACTTACTATACTTTTAATACAATGATAATCAATCGTCAAGTAAAAATAAAATTTTGGTTTATTTTATTTCATTTATTCTGTTTTACACTATTTTAAGTGAATAGTTGTAAAATTTTTATGCTTAATTATATGAATATTCCTGAGGATGGATGAAGGTCTGAAAATTCTAAGACTGACAAGAAAGCAGGAATTGCTATTTAAAAAAATAAGAAGGCTGACATTTTGAAAAGAATGGAAATGAATTAAAATACCCAATACCATACTTTTAATATTTTGGGAAAAATAACTTTAAAAATAAACTTTAAAGTTTTTTATACCTCTTACAGTTTCAGAGATCACAACTGAGATGAAAAGTGTGTTTAGGGGGAAGAGTAAGATAAAAATTTATCTCTAAAAAGACAAAAATAACAGACCATTTGTTGTTATGATTGACTTCCAAAAACATGTTAATGAAAAGCCAATTATTTCTTCATCAGGCGAGATGTTCCTTAAATGGTTTGGTGGATATGACAGCAAGACCACATTTACTATACTCAGATTTAAAATAATTATTAAAATAAAATAAAAATTTATTAATTTAAGTGTGGTTTGTAATTCACAGCTTCAATGGAGTATTATGGGTTTCCACAACCCTGGAAACACTTACAGAAACGTAATATATCCCCATAAATAAAAGATATAAAAGACCAAATTGACTATAACTTTAATTTTTAATTACTTTTTTAAGCACAATGACCTAATAAAATTAGTTATGTACGTTATGGGAAAATATTTTATGAAGTCGAAACAGTCATCTACGAGGGTTATTTTTTTTTCAAGGTCCGATCGGTCACAAAATTAAAACCACAGTGAAAATAAAAAATATTTTATTTGTAACAAGTATTGACATAGTTATGCTACATAGTATTTCTCTACATAGTCGCCACTCCGATTTAGACATTTGTCGTAGCGTGGTACCAACTTTCCAATACCCTAGTCATAGAACGGAGCTGTCTGTGTTTTCAGCCATGTTTCTATGCTGGTCTGCAGCTCAATATCTGTGCCAAAATGTTGTCCTCCTAGCCAGCGTTTCATGTGAGCTAAGAGGTGAAAATTGGATGGAGCCAAATCAGGGCTGTATGGTGGGTGATCAAACACTTCCCAACGAAAACGCTGCAGGAGCTTCTTTGTTACAGCTGCAGTGTGCGGCCGAGCATTGTCATGGAGAAAGACAATGACTGATGACAACATTCCTCCCCACTTATTCTGAATTGCCCTTTGTAGACGCTGAAGAGTCACGCAGTATGAGGCTGCAGTGATAGTCGTGCTACGTTCCATGAATTCCACAAAGAGAACTTCATTCCGGTCCCAGATCATAGTAGCCTTACACTTTCTGTTAGAGAAGGTTCGCTTGAACTTCTTTGGTTTACTGGGAGAATGAGAATGCATCCACTGTTATGATTGTTCATTTGTTTTTTCAGTTTCGAAATGGATCCATGTCTCATCCCCTGTGACAATTTTGTTCAAAAATCTTCTCCTTTAGCGCTGGAGAAACATTAGGGAGGCGTCCATTCTCATTGTTTTGTGATGGTCGGACAGCATCTTGGGAACCCATCTCACACACAGTTTGCAGTACTGAAGTACTGCAAACTCAGCCTGAAGAAATCGAATTACCACACGCATTTCATACTTGGTGGGAGATGCTATTGTTGTAGACATGTTTACGTGCTAGCTGCGTGTTCAGAACTAAACGAAGTGACACGGCGTGATTGAAGACCACACTAGAGACACTACGCAACACATATGCAGCACAAAGGTTCATCCGATTTTTGCACGGGTTTTTATTTTGCAACCGATCGGACCTTGAAAAAAAAACCCTCGTATATTGGAAATGTTCTAGACAAAACTTGGAACAAAATGTTGGGCTTAATTTCTAAGTAACAAAATGTCAATAAACTTTAGTGATAAATTTAATTTACGATAATACACCAAGAGCTCCGCTGAACAATCTGTAATCTTTGATATTCAATACGTTTATTGCTTACACCACATCTGGCAAAAAACCACGTGGCTTTCTTATTGTCATGCACAGTATAAGTACATCTATTGTACAAGTGGCACTAGTCAAAATTGCTTTTGCCAATAGTAATTGCTCTTAAGGAGAAAGAACTTATTAAACAACAATCCCTGAGGGAAACAGAAACAAAATAGTCATTTTTCTATAATACTTTAAAAATGTACAAAATAAGGTTCAATTTCAATGATTTAAGAATGTAATATTTATTACTTTTGTAGGACATCAAAAAATTTCTAGAGTGATCATTAAGTTTTCACTTGTTATGGTTAAAGGACAACCACTCCTATGTAAATAGATGACACTACTAATGATCTCAGATCCTTTAAATTATAGTTACCTTGTCTGGTAGGCATTTCAGCATTAGTAATTTCAACTGGAATGACTTATTCACTATTTTTATTTAATCTCTACTGATTTTTATTTAATTACTGATTTATCAGTAATAATTTTTCCTTATATTTAAATTAAATATAAGGTGCTTTATAACAACCTTATAATAGTGAGCACTACAAATATAAAGAAACAAATTACAAAATTACTTTTTAAGAAATGGCTGTACAAAAAAGATACTATTTTTGCAAAGTTAAAATACTGTATACATTTAAACCTGTTTAAAAAATTAAATACTTTAAAACTTCTATTTTAAAGTAATTTTCAAAACTTTTATATGCTATGTATTTAATCACTACTTACTCATTTACATTTGTTTTCTATATTTCTAGTTTAGTTAACAGATAAGTTTTTCAAAACCAAAATTCAGTTAAATAAAGTAATGAGATAACTGCACCTTATACAAACCTTAGTATAATCATCACAGGAGCAGATATGTAATACATTTCCAAACATAGCAACATCTATACCGACATTAAAATCTTTCCAGTGCCAAAAATCTCCGGTATCAGATTTTGGGATTCTAGACCTACGAATAAGACGTCCTTGTGGAAAACCCGCATTCTGAAAATGAAATATCACAATAAAATGGGATATATATTATAAACAATTAAAGACTAAAACAACAAGCATTAAAAAACACACACACACACAAATATATATATATATATATATATATATATATATATATATATACTCAGAGTGAGTCAAAAGTATAGAAACCTCTCAACAAATTTAAAACCATTCTAGGCAGAATACTGTAACTTTCAAGATAAGGCATCAATCAACTACTTTACCTTTATAATAATTTTATCAAACATGGCAAAGTTGTTGGTAAGTGGTTTTTATAAATTATTATTTCTTTACCTTTTCACAAGAAATAGAATTTCAACCCCTTCTTGGAGGGGTGACCCAGGGATTATAATTCAAATATTCTAAATGGTAACACTCTTTATGACAAAAAAATTGTATAAATAAAGTCTATCCAAAATGATGGCAGGATAAAGTTTAAATTTTGAAAATTACTAAATTTGGTAAGTTCGAATAATAAAATTAAATAAAATGAGATTAAACTGAATTAAATTAAAACTAATCTAATTTAATTAAAATTTATTTTAAAAGTAAAATTCAAATTTTAAAAAATTTTAAGTTTTTATTTTTTAACAAAAAATTGTTTTTATTCCAATCTAATGAGTAAATAAATAAAAATATTGTCACCAAATCATGTTGATCTGTTGTTCAGCTGATCATTGATGGGTGTCATTATTATTGCAAAAATGGAGCTTACTTCATTGTTGTGCAATATTCCATTTAGAGAGTTTCATTACTATACGGTTATTTTCTTATGAGAATTTATTTATGATTTGTTGGCTAATTGATTTTGTCTACCTTAACTACATTTGTAAGCTATTTTCATTATTTACATTGTTTTTATCTTTTCTGTAATTATTTTTTACCGAATTAATTTTTTCTATATTACCTGCTAACATTACTATTAACATACATGTCACTTAGTGAACAGAAGAGGGTCACACTTTTAATGATAAGGGGATTTAATGACAAGAATTGGGTCGTATATTGAAGTTTGTGAATTGTTCACTGTAACATTTAATAATCGTAACCCTACTTCAAAAGATACAGTGTCAAAAACCATCAAACAATTTGAAAAAACAGGGAACGTTAATAATAGGGAAAAAGCAGGAGGCCTAAATCTGCAACAAATAATAATTCGTTAGAGATTATGCAACAATTTATTGAGCCTAATTCTAGAATCAAACAGGGGCATGAGAACATAAAATTAGTCAAAGTTCAGCGATTCGAACATTAAAGAGTGAAAATTTCAAACCCTTCAAAATTTGTCTAGTGCAACAACTTAATGAAAATGACTACAAACAAAGACTTGAGTTCTGTAAAATTATGAAGAACAATATTTGTGCAGATCCTAATTTATTAAACAAGAGAATTTATAGCAATGAGGCTCCATTTTTTTTAAATGGCAATGTAAATTAATATAATTGTCAATATCAGACTGATATTAATTCACAATGATATTATGAGGCGTATACACAGTATCGACCCAGAATAAATGTAATCGTGGACGATTGATAGGGCCTATATTTATTGAGGGAAATTTAAACGCAGTGAAATATGAGGCTTTGCTTCTCAATCACATCATTCAAAACATTGTTAGCTCCAACTTACAAAATATTTGGTTTCAACAAAATGGTGCCCCCACCTTATTTCAGTTACTCAGGTATGTGAAATTTTTTTATTTCTCTTTCTTGGAAGAAAGATTGCCTGAAGGGATCAAATAGAATGGCCAGCGAGATCAACAGACTTGTCACCATATGGGGCCACTAAAAAAGTACTGTTTATCATAATAACCCCCAAGATATAGATGATAGAATTCAAGAATCAATACAAAATATCACTAAGGAATCTATGAATAATCCAGTATCATCCTTTTATTACTGACTGGCACACTGTCAGACAATAGAAGGTGGACATTTCGAACATTTATTACAATGAAATGTAAGTAAATTTCAACCTCTTCTTAGTGGGTGAAAAAAATTATAAGCACAGCATTGCTTTTTTTAAATAAATTTATTAAATAATATCCATTTAATAAAATTTTTATAAATGTATTTATTTGCGATAACAAATCCTTAAATTATCAATGTAATTTTTCAAAAATCCAAAATTTATCCTGCTGCCATTTTAGTTACAGAAATTGTACTTTTTATTTATAACATTTTTCTTGTCTTAAAGAAACCTTTAAAACATCCTCACAAAAAGGATGTTACCATTTAAAATATCTGAATTACAACCCCTGGGCCACCCACTAAGAAGAGGTTGAAATTGTATTTGTCATTAAAAGGAAAAGAAGTTGTCCGATACCCTGCCCTGAAAGTTACAGCATTCTATCTAGAATAGTTTTAAAGTTGAGGAGTTTCCATGCTTTTGACTCTATATGTTTTATAGGCCAGCCCACAGGTGTTTGCTGGTTAGAATTCAAGTTAAATAAATAATTTATAAGTTTTTCATACATTTGTTCTTTTCTTTTGTAAAAAAATAAATGATTTTACTTAATGTTATCATTATATAAAAATTATATCATTTAGTAGGTTCATTTTATTGTTACATTATTTATTACAACTGTGTATATCCTCTGAATTAATAAATAAATTGTTTGCAAATCAGGTAGATCACATTTATTAATTGTGTACACAACAAAATCCACCTTCACAGATAATTAATAAGAACAAAGCTAAAAAAAGGAGTAAAAAAAAATTCAACATGAAGTTAATAAACACATATAAATCAGATTCCAGAAATTATAAATGTATCTTTGTAGATTTACATACACTATAACAATAAATTTTTATTTTTAATTACTGTGAAAAAACATGTTAAATGATTAATATATCAAAAGTCACATGGTGAAACCCAATTTGATATCAGTTAACTAGTTTTTCAAGGAAAATGTAGGATAGCATAAAACTTTAGCAATTCTGAATGGGAAAAAGAATTATATTTTTCCAGTAATTGTTGCCTGCATTGAAATTCTTCCCTAAGTTGTAACACTTTATATAAACTTTAATATAAAAAATATAAACTTACCATGAATTTCATCCATAATTGTTATCACATAAAATTTGATCAAACAGATTGATATCAGGAGAAAGAGCATGGCACCATAGAAATTCACATAAAATATTAAATACGGTATTTGCTGTGCCACTGTTACATTTGTATTCAGATCTGGCAGACCTACACAACTAGCTTTAAAATATCAGTTATGATTACATGTACAACTAACTATATGCACTCCACTAATTGTAGTGTTGCCTAGGAATTGTAGTACAGCCTCGGGCCATATAATTTTAATGAATTATTTTACAAATAATTGACCATGGCTATGATTTGGAACTGCAAATACAAGGCACTTTCTTGTAGACCTGCTTATTTATATTAACACCTGTTGCTGAACCAGAAACTTTACTTTATATTTTCTTTTTGAAATGCGACTTCACCTTCATATGAGAGAGGTTCAATAATTAAAGAGAAAAATTAATGTAGAGAAATTTTTTTTAAATTTATTAAATGATAATCAGACTTACACTACTTTTCAACACAGTCTCCAGCAACATTTAGAAACTTGTCTCACGGTTCTGTGAGTTTTCCGATTCCCACAGCAAAAAAGTCTTTGCCTTGCTTTACCATTCGTGTACCGCCTTTTTGACCGCTTCGTTGTCATTGAACTTCTTGCCGCGTAAAAAGTCTGAGCGGACCGAACAAATGAAACTAGGACGGGGCGAGGTCTGGGCTGTAAGGGGGATGTGGCAACTCCCGCGTGAGTTTTTAATTATTTTTTGGAAGGCGAATCGGGACGTTTCCACTTAAGACTTTGCCGTTTGGATTTGGGGTCGAAATGGTGTATCCACGTTTCATCACAGGTTATACGATCTAGAAAGTCCTTCCGCTTCAAAGTTCTTTGAAAGTTCCGCTTCCGTTCTTTAAGTTCAGAACAAATGCGAATCCAGGTGTTAATAGGTTTGACTCGACTGTCTTGAAATCCATCTCGAACACATTTTGCGATAATTCAGCACGTCATGAATGATTGAATGCATGGTTGCAACACTAATATTATACAAATTAGCAATTTTGGTAATTTTGACTCGCCTGTCTTGGCAAATAATATCATTTATGAGATTTTGCAGCGCGGTAATAGAAACTTCAATTGGTCTTCCAGAGCGAAGGAGATCAGTCACACTCGTTCTGCCCGAATTAAACTGTTTCACCCACTTATATACGTTAATGCTGTTAAAACAGTTTTCTCTATACTGCCTCAACATTATTGAGTAAATTTCCGCCGCGGTTTCTTCTGATAGCAAATATCACTGAATGTTCTTCGGCGTATACGTTTCTAGCGGAACTGACATTCTGTAATCAACAAAAGAGGTTAGGTACTGATTAAATGTGTTCCCAAGGTTGCCAATTTGATCCTCAAAATGTTTTACTATCATTTGCATGAGCCTTTTTTTCTCTACATCAATTTGTCTCGTTAATTATTGAACGTCCCTTGTATTTTTCCATCAGTATAAATGAAATAAACTAAACTTTTACTGAAACTAATATTTTTAAGATTCATATTATTCTTCTGTACTGGTAGAATTATATTTTTTTGAACTGTATTAACATAAACAACTTGGTACAGAATATTGAGAAAAGACTTCCATGAAATTATTTTCACAGGATCCCGCATCCTTAGTCATTATCTCCTTCAGTTACCTTCATTATCTTCTGATAGTTCATCAAATTGAAATTTTGTTTATATGTAATATTTTTCTATACATATTTAATTTTATGTCACTTTTATTAATTAATAAAAACTTTTTAAAAATTTAAAAACTGATAATTACCTCTACCACTGGTTCCATAACAGTAATAGTATCGTCTTCTAGGAAGTAAATAATATTAACTAGCCTAATGCGAAAACTCTCATCAGGGGATTCATTTACAGACTGACGAAAAAATGCAAAAAATGTTAAACATTTTTTATCATAAACCAAAAAATGTGGTTTGAATAATGAAACTGTAGATTGTTTTGTACGGCCGTATGTAAGAGAAGGATCATACCTGTAAACAAAAATTGTAATAATTATTAAATAATATTACTATTACAAATTTTAAATTCAAGTTATATGAAAATTAGACCTCACTTTGATAAAAAAGAAAGAAAGTGAAATGTTAAAAATTAAAAAAAATTACATATTACAATTTAATGATTCTGCACATTAGTGAAATGGACTATATGTAACCTTTATTTCTGAAATATTCCTTTTTTCAGTTTATACAGAGTGGGGCAAAATCCTGATAATTTACAAGTTATTGCGAGCATCATGAGAATTGTGGGAGGGTGGGAACCCACTCTTCAGTAGCTACTACTTCAGTCACCATTGAGCCGCTGTAGAAATATTTTTCAATAACAATTTAGAGAAGTGTATCAACATTTATACACTGGCCTCCACAGTCCCGTGCCTTCTTGTAATATAATCTTGTTGTGGACATAGAATTTCAGGGGGACAGCATCAGTATAAAAAAAATTATCAGGAAAATCGTTATCTGAACTAACACAAGAGAACATTGAACAGATAAGGCAGCCAATTGAAGACATCCCTCACCATTTGGTGATTGATATTCCTAGACTCTGAGTGTTTCTGATCAAACTGTTAAAATACTGCATTATGACTTGAATTTCCACCCCTACAAAATTATGGTTGTTCATGAACTGACCCTTCATATTTGGGAATAATGTTAGGTTTTTGCAGATGATGATGGAAATGATGTGAGAAAACACAATAATCCTAAAGAGTAACAAAGCCTATTTCAACCTGTCAGGTTCCATTAGTAAAGAGAATGATCAGTACTGGTCTGACACAAATAAGACAGCTTCATGAACATCCGTTTTATACACAATTGGTCACTGTGTTTGGGGCAATTAGGCCCCAAACTTTACCATACCAATAAATTATGGTGTATAGTGAATGGTTCTATTTGATGCTCTTGATCCAGAAACTGAAATAAGGCTCAAAAAACAGAGCTGAACTGTGGTTTTAACAGGATGAGGCAACCGCCCACACACTTGAGGTTGGAGGAATGTTTCATTTCTTATGTGGAGACATCACCTGACCATCCAATTCTCCCGATCTTTTGGCATGTGACTTCTTCCTTTGGGATTTTTTAAAATCCAAAGGATTCTAGAAAACCACAGTCACTATCTGACCTTAAGACATGATTCAATAGGAGATAGCTGCCGTACCAGGATGCATGCTGTGAAATGTAATTAGAAGTTTTGAAAAAATACTTCAGTAGTGTGTGGATCAAAACAACAACATGTCTAAGATATTATTTTCTGCACTTAATGTTAATGTAAATCAAAAAGTTGGTTTATCAAAAATAATGGCATGCATGTTGGCTTTATTCTAGCAAATGAATAAAAATGAGCTCTCTATAATTACTGTACAATATTATTCTAAAATCATCACATTTTCTGCCCCACCTGTATAAGGGCACCAGTATTAAATAATGACTGCATTTTGCATACAGAATGTAATATAAATTGTTCCCAAATGTTTTTTTAGTTAAAAATATAAGATCTGAAATCACAAAAGTTATTCTATAACAGATTTTTGGATTTAGAATCGCTACAATAAAATGAATTATTCATGGCCTTTTTTTTTTAATTTTGCATAAATTTTTTATTATGAAAACTAGTTTTTATTTTTTTACATTAAAAAATAGAATCAAAATAGACAAATCAACAAAAAGTTTTGAAACAAATATAAAGAATGAAAGCAAGCCTATACACTAAACAGTTATTGGAATAAATTAAAATGTATAAAAATGCTCAGCAATTGTTTAAAAATATTTACTAATATCTAAACCAGATTGCTAATAAATTAATCATCTCCATTAGTAGACAGTGGGAAAATTACATACATTAGAAATGAAAAAAAAATGTAGAAATAATAACAGTAAAAATAGATTATATTAATTGCCTATTTAACAGTAATCATTATATACTATAAAATTACTACTTTTAACATGTTTTTCGGGGGGGCTATTGTTTTAGGCAGTCTCAGATGAAATGGGAATAACAGTTCCTATTTTCACTTTAATGTGAAACTAATTTTTATTTTTTATTTTGATGAAATAATAATAACAATAACACATCTATAATTACCTTACAGTATCTGATTTTTTGCAGTACTTTATTGAGCTAGTAGTCAATGGTGTTTTACCGATTCCAAACTCAGGTTGACGTGATATAGCATAACCATTTCTATACTCCAATGTATGAGGAATATTAAAAGAGGATTGCTGAAACCATGAAAAAAAATCAGACATAAAAAGTACCTTACTGAAGTAGACAATTTTAATCATTTACACTAAGTATGTTAAGCCTTTTTTTTTCTTGAGTCATTATTCACTCGGCTGATCTTCAGTCGATACTATTTTCAATTCTTTTCTGGTCTGTAATATCTTTTAACCTGAATATATTTACTACATCCTCAATTATCTGTTTTACGTATGTCAATTTTTGTCTTCCTTCACACTTTTTCCTACCACATTACCACTTCATTGCTAATATTAATTAAACACAGATGACTTAATACATGGCTCATACAAAACTAGTTTAGTCTCTTTACAAGGTTCTATCACAAATTTCTTTCTTCTCTCATTGATTATAAAACTTCTCATTTTGAATTTTAATGACCCGTCTTATTTTCAACACCTTCTAGTAACATCATATTTCTAAGGCTATAATTTTTTGATTTGTCCACGTATCATAACAGTAAAGCACTATTCTTTGTACAAATAATATTTTCTTTCAGAATGAAATTCTCTTCAACAAATAGATCTCTACTGTTCAGTACTTCTTAACTGTCTTTGGTTTCAACCAAAACGATGATACCAGCAAATCTTAACATTTTTATTTTTTACCAGTTTATTTATATTTTACAGATTGCAATAGAACCACTAAAGAATTTTTTCAAAAAAATTATCAATTAAGAAGTACAGAATCCCAACAATATTTAATACAGTAAAGCAATATCTAATAAATATTTTTTGAAATATTTGTAAATTTGTTTCCCAATATTTCTGAAACTATTATGCAGGCCTTTTGTCAAATGTTTTCTGATAGTAATATATACTTCATCTAGAAATTTAGAATAGTGGATTATCAGGATATCCAGCGATCAACTGGTTCAAAGCACAGAAAATGTTAATCTCTTTATAATTATTAAAACCTAATTCAATAAATCAAATTTTATAAATGATAAGTAAACTCTCGAAATAACAAACTTTTCAAAATGATTGTGCTTTACCTAGTTTTACTGGAGATAAGAACTAAAACCCTACAATAAAATACAGAAAATCATTTAGGTGTAAATTTAAATTATTATGTTTTTAATTTTTTCTTCTTTTAATATAATCTAAAAATCAACACAGCATAATTCAAAATTTTTGTTATGAATGAGAAAACAAAACATTAACCATTCTCTACACATCTTACAAATATATAGACAAGAAATATTATTACCCATAATGTCAGCAGAAAGTGCACAGACTAGTAATAAATATAATAATTAATAATTTCATGTAAAATTGAACTCCATAGCAACTAAAACCTGTGTAAATGTAATAGGATCAATAAAGCTATTAACTATTACACCCCACTATAACCATTATTACAGTAAAGATGTGCAAAATAGCCACCTATACATGTGTTATAGTTGTAGGTGTTAAGTTCTGCTATAGTTAAGTCAAATTCTTCTGTAGATAAATTCTTCAAATTTTACCAGTTAAAAAAACGAATTATTTGGTTTTTGTTTCATTATTTTTGTACAGGTTATTTAAATAACTGTGATAAAAATCTTTTTATACACAGGTGGCATTTGAGTATTAAAATTAAGATGAAAATGACAGTTTCAATAAATAAATCCTATTATGCCCGGAACATAAAAATACACTTCATTATACAGGCCTAAAATAAAATTAATTTTAAGATAAAAAACTGATGTGTTCAAAGTCCATATAGTTAAAATGTTTACAATTATTCTTATTTTCCTCAGTATTGTTATAATTGATTCGAGTGTTATTTAGGATTGTCAGTCTAACAATTGAAGTCGACGCGTTTCGAGTTCCTACGTTCTCAAAACTACTTTAGCACAGAGTCTTCCTGATTTGGCATCGACGGATGTTAAGCTCCTCCCACTCCCCATCCCTACTGACATGGCCTCTTCTGCTTTGGCCCTCAAAGGGAGGTAAAAGCAAGGATTACTAAATTCAGGAAGAGTCTGTGTTAAAAATAGTTTTGAGAACAGAGGTACTCCGAAACGCATCGACTACAAATATTAGAGCGATGATGCTAGGAAAGGCAGAAAATAACACTCAAATCGATACGAATAATAATTATAATGTTAAGGTAAATTAATCTAAATAAATGAAGATATTATATATGAAAAATAATTAACTCAAAAGGGAGTTTTTTGACATAGCCTAAACTTACGCACATTAACGAAATGCAGAAAAAACAGGACTTCTTGAAAAAAATTATTGACAGTACCATTGTTTCTGAAAAAGGAAAATCATTATATTTTAAATAAACTGATGGAAAGATGTTTGAAATAGTTTGGTAATTTATTAGAAGAAACTTGGAAGCAAACTTGTGAGCCAAAATATTATGTCGAGTATATAAAAATAGTTGTCCGGTTCGGTAGAGGTGATATTTATAAGAATAAGTGAGTATTCTTTTTAGCCAATAGCCGATTTAATTAATCTGAATGTATCATATTCAACAAATTCAAACGGCTGCAAAATAATTAAGTTACTGATGCAAAAACAGTTATTGATTAACATCGAAGTACAAAACAATAAACCTTCGAAAAATAATTAAAACACAGTTCATAAACTAAGCTCCAGTATCGGGGTTTTTTATAAAAAATTTTGTTTTTGTACTTTAAACAATAAAATGAATACGATATCGTATACTTACAGTCGGATCACGAAAGTAATAACCAGGTAACAACGGCATACCTTCCATTATTTATTACAAATAAATTACCTAAAACAAGAAATTTATTATAACCGAGAAAGGTGTTATACAGTTCTAAAAATCAATTACCGTAACGCGGTCACTAAGACTGTGAAATAAAATAACCCTGCCGATTAAAATAGTAAAGTAACATTATTATAACGTCGAACCAGCGACTTAGTTGCTCGGCAACAAAGCATAACAAACCCAAACTTCTTCTATCTAACCTCTCTTTTTCCTGTTTAGCCTCCGGTAACTACCGTTTAGATAATTCTTCAGAGGATGAATGAGGATGATATGTATGAGTGTAAATGAAGTGTAGTCTTGTACATTCTCTTCTATCTAACCTACTACACTTGAATATAACTTCAAAGATTTTGTTGTTCATTACGTGTAAAAATTTAAACGTAATATTGTTCATTTTAAGTTAGTTTAAAGTTACTGGTATTGATTGAAAGTGATGTAACGTTTTTACTTCAAAAAAATTTAATCGACTACCCCCGTGTGCCTTCAATCGGTTACAGATTTAAAACCGCTGCTCCTAACTTCATGCTTTTTCTATTACACACTGTAGGATATTAAAATCTGGGTGTTTTAGAGTTAGGTATGGTGTACTATATTCGGTAGTTTCTGTCCAGGTAGAGTGTAGTTTTACAACCCACCGGGTTCGTGTAGTGGTGAACTCGTTATCGCAAATCAGTTGATTTCGAAGTCGAGAGTTCTAAGGTTCAAATCCTAGTAAAGGGAGTTACTTATGGATTTGAATACTAGATCGTGGATACCGGTGTTCTTTGATTGTTGGGATTCAGTTAACCACACATCTCAGGTATAATAGTCGACCTGCGATTGTACATGACTACATTTCATTTACATTTATACATATCAATCTCTTAAATAATACCTTAAGGTGGTTCCGGGGGTTAAACAGAAAGAGAGACCGTAGTTTTATACGTTAAAAATACTATAAAAGAAAAGCTGTATACAGCCGATCCGATAATCTTCCTCGATCTTATGCCGCTGCTGTAGGGCATAAAAATTATATCGGTTCCAAAATTGATAAAAGAATTAAACTCGCAGGTATTGAATCTCTTTTTCGACAAATCACAATCTCATAGGTCTACTAACCAAAGTAATTACAGAGTTCTGTGATAAACTTTCTGCGAACTGAAACTGAATAACATGGAGTGTCCTGTTGTTAAAAACAATGATAATCTGTAAACTGAATCTGCAAAATTATGAGTCGTGATAGTGAAGTGTAGTCCAAGGATGATAATAATATTCGTTAATGATTTATTTAATGATGCAAATTAACATGGTTTTATAAATCGGTGACAAGAAATGCAAACTATAATCATTTCTAACTTAATATATGTAATTTTAATTTTAGAAACCCGCTTTACAGACTGCAATTATTTCGGTCTTCTTGGTTATTCCGTGTACACCACTTATGAGAGAGTAGAGCATATATGGTGCTACTGCAGTTCTTGTCAAAAGTACAATAAAACATCATCGGTTACCATCACTCAACACCGACCACATACAAGCTACTTGTTGAAATTTTAGATCAGCACACGGGTCTCTCAGGTTATCTTCAATTTACTGTCCTCGTCACACCATCTCAGATGATCTATTTTCTCAATTTTTCAAAACCCTAGGTTCCGTTTTATTGCAGGAAGTGAGTGGAACGCTAAGCACTTGCATCGGGGTTCTCGACTGATAACTCGAGGGATGGCCTTAAAGGACTGTGTCAACAAAATGCATCTAAACGCCATTTCCACAATGCAACCGATATATTGAACAACAGATCTAACAAATGTTGTATTTTTGAACTTGTACTTTTTATCACTTCAGGAGTTTCTTCTTTTCAACACTGTTAAAAACTACTACGTTTCTACTTCTGATCGTTCATCTGGCTTACTATTAGTACGATGGTTACAAAAAAACGAAAATCCCCACTCCTTTTTAATAGAACTGATTGAGAATCACATCAAAGCTGGATAGAAAATGAATTAAATTTACATGTTTGTCTTAAATGCCTTGATGATATTGATAGTGCAAACCACTGTTTTACAAATATAGTAGCATGGGTTCAACATCCCCGCAAAAATATAAGAAATAGGAAGGACCAGACACCCAAAAGTAGTTATGGTCTAGTAATTGCTAAAAGACTACTTCGGAGGATATGATAGTGCTATAGAAATCCTGCAGATAAAACGGCTTTAAACAGAACTGCTCGTTGGTTGAAGAAACTATCACAAACAAACAAAAATGAAACATTTAAAAATATCTTGAAAATCTTTCTCTTTCAAGAAAAGACGATTATTCACTGTGGAAAGCCGCAAAAAGATTTAAGCGGCCATTATAATCATTTTCACCTTTAAAGTCTTCAACCTGGGTGGCCTAGCTCTGGACATCTGGGCAAACCCCGTTGTATTTAGCTCTAACCTCTACACAAGTGAGCTCTGCAGAAGTGGTCTTGTATTTCCCCGGTACTCGTGAGACCAGAATTACTAATCCTTAAAAAAATCTATGATGGTTGGTGGTCTATCTGAAAAAAAAACCACTTGTAAAAAGACCTCACTCACCTTTATCTGACAAGGATCCCCGAAGAAAATAATTCAAATAATGACCAAGTCCCGCATACAATATGGAAACATTAGATTTGTTAGTTCTACGGAATAATCAGGAAGGTGGCTCCATTCACAAGGTCTCGCCTTTCCTGATAAATAAGGTAGTAACTTGTTCAAGTGGTTCCCCCAACAACATAAGAAAATTGAAAATCGGATCAATACTGATAGACTTTATTGATGAGCAGAGTCAATCGCACTTAATCTAATCTATATTAGTGAAGTTGCCAATAACTTCGTTCCCAAGGTGTTATAGAGATGAAGTGAGTAATGAAACGTCAGAGCGGGATGGAGGAGCCTATTCCTTCCCTTACTTTAACGTTCGACCTTTCTTTATAAGTAGAGAAAATTGGAGGAAGGTACCTATCTGAGTACGACCATTCATCCCCAACCTACAGTGACGTTTCCAGTGTCAAAGGTATGGCGACACTACAATTTCTTGCTCGAACACTGTTATATGTACGGGGAAGAAGGTCACAACGAAACTGCCTGCCAGGAGGGGAAAAAATGTGTAACTGTGGGGGACACATTTAGCTCGCTCACAAGATTGCCCAACTTTTAAAGAAGAGAAGGCAATTTTTGAAAAATTGTACCGAGCAGAAGCTATCTTATCCGATCGCACGAAGAGAATATAATAAGACACTGAACTCACGGAATCTGGTTAAAACAAACGTCTCTTTTGCAGCCGCTACATCAAGGCAAGTCCCTGCAAATGCGGGTAATCAACAGTGTGGATCCTGCAGTGAAGTAAAACAGCTTGTTCAGATATTATCTGACCAGGTTTAAATCTTCACACAGAGTTTTATACAGAGTGATTCAAAGAAACGGGAAATTAAAAAAATTAAATAACGTTAATGAAAAATTTTTTTTAGAAAATGAATTTTATTTCATGTAATTGTACAAATGTTGCCATTTTAGGATACATACATTTTAGTTTATTTTTTTAAAGATGACATCTTCCAGATGACCTCCTCTTCTACGTAAACACTCACAAAGTCTCTTCGTTAAATTGTTCATGGTTTGGCGTAACATCTCAACTGGAATTTCCGCAATTGCTTCTCGGATCTTTGCCTTCAGTTCTTCCGTTGTAGCAGGTCTACTGCGGAACACATTGCGTTTAAGGTGACCCCACAAAACGTAATCGCAAGCTGAGAGATCAGTCGATCTGGGAGGCCATCTAATGTCACCATTTCGTGAAATGACACGTCCAAACAATCGATGTACAGCTGCCATTGATATTCATTCAGTATGTGACGTTGCTCCGTCTTGTTGAAACCAGGGTGTGTTAAGAATCTGTGGAAATCTCTTTTGTTGTTCCACAACAGAGGTTTCAAGCACGGCTACGTAATGAGCCGACGTCATTGTAATCGCAAGACCGTTGTCATCCTCAAAAAAATAAGGGCTTATAACACCGTAAGATGACATAGCACACCACACGGTCACTTTCTAGCTGTGCAACGGAGCTGGTGTAGCTGCGTAGGATTTTATTGTGCCCAGTATCTGAAATTTTGCTTGTTAACAAATCCGCTGAGGTGGAAATGTGCTCCGTCTGACATCCACAGTTCGTGAACAAACTCTTCGTTATCAATTATCTTCTGAAGCATTACATTACACAATTGTGCTCGCACAACTGCATCGTTCTGTTTCAGTTCCTGGACGATCTGCAACTTGTACGGATGGAATTGCAAGTCCTTCACTAACATTCTTCGAACACTTGAACTCTGCAATTGTAAAGATGCTGCGAGACGACGGATTGACCGATGTGGACTTCGTGTGACAGCATCTTGTAAAGCTTGAACATTCTGCGGTGTATGGACGGTTCGCTCATGGCCTGGAGGTTTCTTTTTCATTGCCGAACCAGTTTCCTCAAAATTAGATATCCGTGTTTTAATTGCATGTGGTGATGGAACACGGTCTTGCCATCCCAGATTAAAATGACAGCGAAATTCTCTACGCGCTCCCTCCACACTGTCATTGTTTTTGTAAAACGCTTTGATAGCAAATGCACGTTGCGCACCACTCCAAGGATCCATGACAACTAAATGGCAGGTTAGGTTAGAGAGGCTGGCGCCACTTATCAAGTGGTACCAATCGCCCACGGCTACCAACACAACTTTCAAAATTTCCTGTTTCTTTGAATCACTCTGTATTTAAAAAAAAAAATAATTTTTACGGGTACAAATATTATTCAGAGGAAAATTTGCGATCTCCGTTCGCGCTGTGGGGATTTGGTTTGCTTGGCATTTCTACCGCCACCACTCCATTCGGTCAACCTAAAAAGCATAAGACTAAATGTCCGTGCCACAAACGGCTACTGAGCCTCGAACAGTTTAACCACCAGTATCCTAAATTGCTCCTAGCACTTACCTAACAGCGTGAGCGGACTAAGCGCGGTACCATACACCACCGGCTTACGTGTCCCAACCGCTCACTTGTCATATATTTGCCAAAACGGGTAGGGGCACCCCGTCAACTATTAAAATATATATGACATCCATAAATTAAAATTTATTTCGTCTAGACTACAATTCGCTGCCACGCCTAGGTCACTGAATGCCAGCAAGTATCTATCCACAAAATTATAGCGTTTGATACCTTAATTGGCTGATGGTCGGCCATATATATATCTAGGTTAGCTTCCCACAATAGTGCGGTAAGTCTTTTTCCTTAGGTAAACTACTGATGTCGGTTGAATAAAGTAACCTAATCAAGGAACTTCCACACGGTCCAACAATGCGTCTCTCACTGCTTGTGAGCGGCCAATTTTCCCCTTGACCTCTAAGTTCCAGAATGGCCTGAATGATATTTTTGTTATCTGAATTTTTAAATTTGATGTTATTTGGCTAAATTGCTTACTGCAGTAATTTTATGTCTCGGCGCTGATAATGACACTTAATGTGCACAAAAAATGCACGAAATCAACAACCTAAAAACTACCAGGTTTTGATGTAGTTATTCTTAAAATGTTAATTATGTTACCATTTAAGACAGTTTTGTTCATAACGTATCTGTTTAATGGCATCCTTCACACAACTTATTTTCCATCTGCGTGAAAGGTAGTACAGATAATAATGATTCTTAAACCAGGTAGTCATTGCACAAAGTGACTTCAAACAGAACTATAAACCTGTCTTTATAAAGATTTTATCTGTTCTTTATAAAGATTTTCAGAAACTCTTTCGTCAAAGGTTGAAGCTTATTTTGATGTTAAATGTTATTCCTGACCATCAGTTTAGCTTCTGAAGTGGTCATTCAACTATGGAATAACCTCACAGAATTGTTAATTTCATTACCAGGTATTTAGAAGGAAGTGTTTTTGGAAGCCCAGCAAGCCTTCAACAAGGTCTAATACCCTGCTTTACTTTCTAAACTGAAACTGAGATTGCCTCAACCCTTTTACCTAATTTTGGTTAACTGCCTATTTTATAACTAGTAGTTTTTCCAGATTAAATATAATCAAGAATTATCTCAATTTTTTGACATGCTAGTGTTCCTCAAGGTTCTGTTCTAGGATTGATTCTATATTCAATCTTCACGGAAAAACTTCCATCTTTCGATGATGTTACTAATTTTTACCAAAAATTGTTGGTAAGTGAAAATTTTATTTTATTCAAAATATATTAATACCAATACTTAGAAAATTAGATGTCACTGTTGCCTTGTTTGCTGATGAAATGGCAGTCTTAGCAGATGATGATGATCCAACATTAGCTTCAAATAAACTAGTCTCTCTCTTTTTCTGTTTAGCCTCTACCTCTGTAAGTATTACTTCAGAGGATTAGTGAGGTTGGTATGAGGGTGTATGTGTGTAAATTACAGTCTGATTTGAATCAAATCAATGAATGGTTAATTAAATGCAAAATGAAAATTAATCAGCAAAGTCTAGTCATCTAACATTTAAAATGAGGAAAGGAAACTGCCCACCAGTCCACCTGGATAATATTTTTATTCCTCTTACAGATTACATAAAATATCTAGATTTATAGCTTAATTGTCATTTGACATGAAAATACCATATGTAGGGTTAGGTCCCAAGTGTTAAATTGAATTAGCACAATGAAATTAAAAAAAGGCTGATTTTATTTTTATAAAACCACACGAATGAGCTGATTACAAACACTACTGAATATAGACTGCCCTCTAACTGAATAAATGTGTAAACAAATTCATATTACTATTACTGCTACTGTTAGTATAGACAATTACAATTATTAAATAAATTTAACCAGCTGACTCAAGTAGTACACTTTTCTCACTGCAAAGCAAAGCAAACACATGTATGTAGCCGGGAAATACAAAATGTGTTATGAACACAACACCGTATAAAAAAAAAAATGGGACCAGGTGAACGTTAAGTTGAAACAAATGCAATGTTTATCAGAAAAAAGACCTCAGTTCATAATTGAACAAGCTGTCATTGTACAAAGTAATTCTGAAACTGTTATGGACCAATTGTATCCAGCTCTTGGGATCAAAGTAACATAAAATCAAGTAAAAGCAACATTGGAATTATGCAGCGATGCTTGAAATATCTCCACATCTTGGATCTAGGGGATAATTTGTGATACCTAATCTAATAATTTCTTCTGACAAATATTCTCTCATCGCTATGTTTTCAAATTTATTGATTGTGTCTTACTACATTCTTTTCATTATTTTTTTTTTTTACTGTACAATATACTTTTCACTCATATAACATATCTTTTCATACGTAGATTTATTTTTGAGAAGTTTCATAGGAAACTATAACTATCTCAATTAAAGCCATATTATTGTCATCTGATTTACTTATGATTTTTCTCTACTGTAGAAAAATTGATTATAAATAAAATTTTACACAAACAAAAAAAAAAGCTATTATTTATAATAGCTATCATTTACAATATGCTGCCATTCAGCGGATTTTACATGATGCGGTCTCATGTGTTTTTATTATGATTCTATTCTTAGGCAGATGCCCAACTAACTGCCTTCTGCTTATGATAACTTGTTTACCAATTAACTTCAGCTAAAAATTGCATAAAAGAAATATAAAATTTAGATAAAAAGGGTGATGTTCCTTAATCACAAAATCGCTGTCACTTTATATGATAAAAAATACACAAGTAGATTAGAATAATTGTTATGATAATAATAGTGACACAGTGATAAGAAATGGTAATAAATGTTACATTTTGTTCCATATATAATTAGTGGTGAACGTGTCTTCCCAAATCAGCTGATTTCAAAGTCGAGAGTTCCAGCGTTCAAGTTCTATTAAAGTCAGTTATTTATACACAAATTTGAATACTAGATCATGGATACCAGGTGTTCTTTGGGGGTTGCATTTCAATTAACCACACATCTCAGTAATGGTCGAACTGAGATTGTACATGACTACACTTCATTTACACTCATACATTTCATCCTCATTCATTCCCTGAAGTATTATCTGAAAGGTAATTAACGAAGGCTAAACAGTAAAAGAAAAAAGTTTCATATATAATATAAATGCATCAGTCATGGGTAAATGAGCTACTCCTTGAATATAAGTTAGAAAAGAATTGTGTTAGTATCATATAAAAGCCAAGAGAATTGTTTAAATTCAGTAAAAATACAAATAAAAAAGAAATCAATAGAAAATAAAATAAAAAATACTTGGAAGATGTTAGTAAAATGACATTTTAACACATTAAACAAGTATGCATAAAACTAAATATTTTTAAATTAATATTTAAAATACTTTTCACACAGTAATTTAATTGTCTTTAATAAATCGGTGGGACCTTTCGAATAATTTATATGTACCGCTCAAGAAATTGCATTCATTTTTGTTAACGTATAATTTTGTACGCAACATTACAATCAGGTGTTTATGTCGGTATAGCATTGGTTGTCTGGCCATTGTAATAAAGCTACTTGGTAAATGTGCTTCTGCTTTTGTAAAATTAGAAATGACTCCTTAGATATGATAAATGTACACTTTAAGAAAAGATTTTTAATTACTTTAATCAGTTATTTAAGTAATTTTTTTTTTTTGTTTAAAGTAATCTTTCAAATTTTTGCTTTTATTTCAGTAATAAATAATTTAATACATTTTGTTACAAATTTTGATTATTTTAATAAAATACATATAATATGCGAAAATTTGTATTGCTTGCTTTCTTATAGGGATTATTATTTTTATTGTTAGATTTAAGAAAGTATTTTTATTTATTCGTCACAAGTAAATAAAAAAAAACTTATTTCGTCAGATGGTGACAATGAGCCAAGAATAAGAAGAGGTGCAGTTGTATTCTCAGACTTAACCTATGTTTGCACTCGTGGTTAGTGAAGTTAACGTTGATTATGTCATTAAGTTTGTGTAATGTTCTGTTTCTTGTTTGTGATGTTAGAATTAGAGTTGTGACTGTAATTTTGTTAGTTGCAGAGTAAAAGATCTGGGTAAAGTGCTTAAAAGACGTATATAATGAATTTCATATCGTGTGCCAAGTGGATTAAAAAAGGGGTAGCAAAAAGTAACCCAGAAAAAGTTCAGTTGACACCAGAAGAATTACAAAGAATTATTAATACAACTAGAGATGATATTAAAGATTTAGAAGGTGGTGAGACGGAAGATGAACCTATGGAAGAAGTTGCTTCTTCTTCAACAGGTGATGGGTATAAATTTGATGAATACGATAAAGAAGATGAAGTTGCCGATTCTCTTTTTGGAATCGGTAATTTAGTGGCCGATGTTGATGATGATTATAAAATACGTGATGAAGACTATGACAGTGAAGAGGAAGATGATAAAATAAAGCCCACAGATAATCTTATTGCTGTCGGACATGTTGAAGGTGATGCGAGTGTACTAGAAATTTTTCTTTATAATGAACAAGATGGTGATTTGTATGTGCATCATGATATTTTACTTCCTACAGTACCTCTGTGTTTAGAATGGTTGAGTTATGAACCGACTGATCCAAAACCTGGTAATTTAATTGCTGTCGGAGGCATGTCGGCTGTTATCGGTGTATGGGATTTGGATGTAATAGATTGTCTAGAACCGGCTTATCAGTTAGGAAAATTCTCTGTGAAGAGAAAACGTAATAAAAGTCACGGTCATAAAGATGCCGTGTTGGATATTTCTTGGAATAAAAATTATAAACATATATTAGCCAGCGGTTCTGTAGATAAAACTGTTATTTTGTGGGATTTAGATGTCGGCAGAGCAGGCACAACATTTACTGAATTTGATGAAAAGATTCAGAGTTTAAAATGGCATCCTGTCGATTATCATTTTTTACTTGTTGGCTCTGCCGATAAGACAGTAAAATTATTTGATTGTCGTTTAACTGAAATATCCAGTAAGTGGGAATTCAATGAAGAGATTGAAAAGGTTGCTTGGTGTCCATGGGATAATAATAAAGTATATTTTGGAACAAACAGTGGTAATGTTTTAAGTTATGATATTAGACAGCCTAAAAAACAATTATGGGAAGTTCAAGCGCATCTCAAAGAGATTACTGGGTTAGAACTTGATGACAATTGTCCTGAGATGTTAGTTACCAGTTCTATGGATGAAATGGTTAAAGTGTGGGATATTCAGGAAGACTCTCCAAAACTTAAATGCTGTAAATCCTTTGGGGTCGGTGAAATTCAGTGTGTAGATTTAAATCCAGATTGTCCGTATGTTGCTTGTATTGGTGGTACAAAAAAGAAGAAAAACTTTAAAGTTGTTAATTTACAGCATGAAATGTTACAAAATACATCAGATGATATTGTGAATCAAGAACCAGTGATTTTTAATGAAGGAAGTAGTAGTAGTAGTAAGTCGACAAACAACCTTCAGTTAACAGAAAATGCTTTTAAGTCATTGACACTTAAAAACAAACCTTTTAAAAGTAAAAAGAAATTTGGACATAAACACAAGCAAACATAACATATTGGATTACAAGATTTACATGTAATGAAATACATCTAACCAAAAAATATTGTTACAATAGCTTGATTTTTATTCATAATAAAAATTATTCTTATGTTCATGACTTATTATTTTTTAAACTAAAACAAATTCTCATTTTTTCAGTTTTCTGTTAACCATGTAATGTTTATGATTTTTTCCTTTTCTTTGTGTTTGTATATAATTTTGATAAATTAATATTTTTCCAAAATCCAATGACTAAATTATCGGAACTATATTCAGTCTCGTCTCAGTGAAATAGTAGATAGTTTTCATCATGAATATTTAATTAATTTTAAGCTTCCAATTCTTATATATTTTTTTTGAAATTAAGTGTGTTCCCTTAAGTGGTTTAATGAAATATTTTATGTACAGTTTTCTTATGATAAGTTGTAAACATCTTACTGACAAGACGTTTTATGACATTCAACTATTATGAACATAAAAATTAATTTTTTTTTTTTCATTTTGATTCCCATTTATAAAAATTTATATGTACAATTATAAAATTCATAATTACTCTAATCCCTGATTGAGGAATAATTCAAAAGTGCTTGGATAGTCTCTATTCGCAGTTGTGGTAAGCGGATATTTTTTTTTTTAAAGAAATATTTTGTACCAATTACATTGTTTAATAAATAGTCCTTATAAATTTTAAGAATACACAAAAGATAAATCATAATAAACATGTGAAATGATGGCATTTCAAAGTGTGATTTCATTATTGTAAACTGAGTTAGCAGTATTGTTATTAATGGTGCACATCTTTAAAAAGTTAAGAAATTTCTTTATTTTGAAATTATTTTCTGGTTGTTCATTTTATATTATTTTGTAAATTTCATATCACTCAATTCCAAGGTATTGGTTATTTACATGCTATATGTAATTCTGTGTTGTTTCTAATGTCTTTTGTTTAAGTGTTGTTCTATTTCTATGCAGTTAATTCTGTTGGGTTAGTACATGTTTGTATTTCATCTACCTGTGGGTGAATGTATGTCCAGTCCATCTAATGTAGTATTTATTGTGATCACTGCAGTTTAATTTATGTACTTGGTTGCTGTGCTTGTTAGCATGTATGTTGTGTCCTGAAATCATAGTGATAACCTTTCTAAAAATGTTAATATTTTCACACTTGAGTTACACATTTTATTATGTTGAGTTCTTCAACATACTTTTATAATGTATAAGAAAGCTGGATATATTTTTTTTAATGTCATTAAAGGAAACACAATGTAAAGAAATGTATAGAATTTTGAAAAAGTATTTCAAGGTTAAACAATCTATCTTTAGATATGCATGTAGTAATTTTGGTCAGCGCAATGTTTACATAAGAAAGATGATAACAAATAATGTAGTTTGTAAAGCAGCTCGAACCAATCAGAAAATGTTTGCAAGCTAAACATATTTTAGTTGTGCTAAGTGTGTTATGCCAGTAAGTTATGTTGAAATTTAAATGTATCTCGGTGTAAACTTTAAAACAGTTTGGTTAAAATCTATTTAGGATTTAAACTAGTCTTTAAATGATTAATTTTACTTATACATATAGATCAGTCAAAAAAACTTTTAAGAACAGTAAAAAGCTTTTTTTCCAAAAAAATAATTGATTCAAATAAATTGTAAATAAGCAAAGAAAATGGATTTCAATGCTTCCAAGTCAAAAAAATATTTTTGTCAGATGTACATTAGTGTGTATGTGTATGTTGGCTGTATTTAGTCTTATAACTATGAAGCCCATAGATCGATTTTCTTCAAATTTTTGCAGATAGGTATTACTTTCAAGGGGGCGGGGGAAGAATGTATTAAAGTTTGGCAAAAATTTGAAAAAGGGGGTGGGGGTATTTTGGCCAAAATAAAATTTCAAATTTTTACTGGTCCACTTTAACAAAAAACTTTTCTTACAAAAGCAGAATTATTTTTTTATCAAAATCACAAATAACAAAGTTTTTATTTAATATTCACCCCTCCCAAAAAATGATTGTATATTTTTCTCATTTTAGCTATATCTTGCTGCAGAAAAGGAGTAATGGAAGTTTTTTAGATCTATATTTTCTACAGCAATACACATTCAAACCAGTATAAAATATTTTTACCATCGCACTCCAATGGTGTGTGGTAACAAAAAATATTTGTTTAATTTTCAAAAATTAAATCCATCTCAAGTTACACATTGCAGTTAAAATGTAAAAATTTTAATTTTTTGATAGCTCATACCCTGCATTTCTTAAAGAAAAATTACCCAAAAAGTTTTACTCCGTCAAAGAAAATTACAAAGTTTATTTAAAATTATGAATGTATCTTTATTTTTTAATAGAAATTAAAAATGTATTATCACTTAGGGATTATTTTCTTAAAAATTAATATTTCCCAAATGCTTACTCTTGAGTTTGGGATCCTCCAAAATGAAAAACGTTTTTCATGATTACAGATGCATTCCATTTTCATTAAACCCTCCACGAGTATAGAAATAATTAGTTTTTGTATTTATTTATTTACCTATGCATTATAAAATTAGAAATGAATATTTTTTTTATGTGAAAAAATTCATAATTTTGTTATTGTTTTTCAATAAATACTAATTTTCTTGAAATTTTCACATGAAAATATTATGAATATCAAAAAGAAACCAAGGAGTACATCAGTAGTCTACAAGAATCCAATAATAAGCATAGATAATGGCAAAAGCAATGAAATTTATGTTTTTGTAAACAGTATATGAAATATTGTTTATTTAGACTAATTAATTTTTTGTTTAAAAAATCCTTTTAAGTTATCATAAAGAACTTCAGACAGATCACCAAAGGAACATCCTTACAAAATTAAAATAAAGTCATTGTCAATTTAGTGATTAGTGCAACTTCAGTATAAAAAAAAAAATTAATAAAGAGCAGAAAATATTATTAAAAGAATATTTATTCTTTGCCAAGAATATCACTTTAAATGATAAAAATAAAGACTATTTAAATAATACTTCTAATAAATTTTGTAGGTGGCATCAGTTATTACATTATGGTCAATAACCAACAGCATGCAGTTGGGTGCAACCTACATCCCATTTTAACTTCAGTGACCAATGGAAACTGCGGTTGGTTGAGATTTGACTTTTAGTATTTTATACACATAATTCAATTTACTGGATGCTTCTATTGAGATGTTCCAAGTGCTATGCTGACAATATCAGATTGTAAGAGGTGCGATTAAAGTTTTATATATGATGTATAAATAGTACAAATGCAATAACAAAATAATTTTTTTTTACTTTTATTAACTGTAGGGAATTAAAGTCATTAGAGGTGAATAAGGTGTCTGGAATTGCTAGCAAATGTCGTTCTTATGAAAATGATCAACCTGTAAAATTCTAACAAGTTAAAATTATCCAAACAAATGGAAATCCAAACTTAGCATTATTTTTAATGCTACCTGAAATATAGTATCTTGTCTATCTCTGATAGACATGATATACTGTTTTTGGTACTAAGTAACTATTTTTATAGTTTTTATGCACTTTTATAAAGTAGATGTTTGCAAATATTTGTCCTTGAATCTTATATAGGTTACAGTTTCTTATAACAAATAATGATACCTCAACTTCAATCCATAAGTTGTGGTAGTGACAGAATAAGATGTAGTTTTGTTACCTGTTTGCATTCCCGGTCGCCAGTCAAACTGTGTACAATCAGCATTTTTACCCAAAAGATGTTAAATCAAACCTTCCTGTTTAAGTGAAGCTTGGGCCTCAATGTCAAGCTTCACTGGATTTTTGTTAGGGTTGGATTCCGTTCAGCAATAACCAAAGATTTTGGGACAAGCAAAACTTATTGTAGGAACCTCCCCTCCATGGCTGAAACTAATTTACAATGCAAGACAGAACACCTTTTTTATTTATTAAGACAGATAACTTTTTTATTTATTAAGGTAGAATGAAAAACTTGGTCTCATCTTAAAGCTTGTTTGATGCTCTTTCATTATGATATACAAGCCTATGTGTTTACATAAATTTTGATTTCAAGGTCACCATCTTTGAATTTCAGAGAAAACAGATTTTCAACCTTTTATTAAAAAGTATACGTTATTTGTCATTATACTATGAAATTGAGAAAATTTTAAACTGGGACTGCTTTGGGATCAGGTGATAAAAAATATAATGTGTATCAATATTTTGGCAAAATTTATTTTTTTTTAATTTCTAATTAGTTAAAAGTTTTTAAGATAATACTTATTAACATTTCTACTAGTTTATATGTTTAGTATCCTTTCTTTATATAGAGCGTTCAGACCCTTCCCTGTATTTGCCCTGCTTTATCTGGTCTTCTTGTTTATTTGTTATTAATGGTTATACTTACGTTTTAATTTTCTTCATCTACTTCTATACACTTATAACCTATGAAATCACTTACAGTGGTGGTCCAAGAGCTCCAGATTCAGGTCACTATAACCTAAGGGGCCTGGATTGACAGGTTGCGGCACGATTGTGCGGCTGCTTACAGGGGTTGGAATGGTGCATGGAGCACAAGGAGGGGGTGGAATTGATGATTGAACAATTTGGCCGAGCATCAAGACTGACTGCGATATGGGTCCTACAGCGGCCTCGACCAATGGACGGACCCTTAGGTAGTGGCGAGTATGCCGATTGGAGAGTGCCCTGAGCAGTCATAACCACTGCTTTCGGGGAGCCATCTGTTACACAGGCGAAAACCTGGGAAAAAGTGGTCTTCTGACCTTAGTGTGGTGCTTGCAAGAGTTAAGTCCATTAGGAGAAGATACCAGCATCGCCCCCTAATGGGGATTATCAATAAGTGCATGCTGAGGGTCGGCAGATCTACCGGCGTGCCCATAATGAGTACAAACTCAAGTTCTGGCAAGACTCCATGCGCGAGTTGCAGCGTAACCCCTGGCAGCTCGTGAAATCATGTTACCAGCCAAAGCCATTGCATGTACTGTACAGTGTTCAATGCGGGTTTAGTGGTCATGACCACACTTTTAACATCTGTGGTGACTTGCATAGCATTCCCGGCTACTCTGTTTCCAGATGCTCTGAAGGGTGAAGCAGATGTTAGGGTGGATGAAACATTCCCTGGAGTATGGGCTGTGGAACCTGTAGCTATAGACTGAGTAGTTTCTCGAATGGCTCTGAGAAAGCACCAGGGATTGACCAACTTGACTCGGATATTTTCTATAATTTGCTGCCTCTCATAAGAGAGCTGCTTGGCAGGCTGTTCTTAGGGTGCCTAAGCCAGGGTTGCTTTCCGACTTGTTGGAAGGTGGCTTTGGTGAGGGTACTCTTAGAATCACGAAAGGATCCGAGTGAGGTCAGCAGTTATTTACCCATCAGCCTCTTGTTAGTAATCGGCAAGTTGTTTGAAAGGCTGGTGGTGCAACGGCTCTGGGAAAACATCGATGTGAACTCATTTCTAAATCGGGGCCAGTATAGCTTTATGAAAGGGGTTGGTACTGAGGATTGCATTTTAAATGCTGAATGAATATTTCATAATATAAATATTTAAATAATATATGAATATTTCTGTCACTTAATTAACTAAGAATTATAATAAAATCATTATTACTAAAATCAATGTAAGTTTTATACAGTTAAATTAAGTTAATAATTCACTATCATTTTAGTTCTTTTATGACACTGAATTTAAATTTATATAAATATTACAAATAAAACCACTGAAAAATGTTAAAATTATATTTTTAAAGTTTATGATTTTTATGCAATTCTTCAAAACACTTATCGGCACATAATGGTATAAAACAAATCTTACATCTATATCGAGTCTGTTTTTTCATTTTCTTTTGAGCGCATTTCTGACACTTAAGATAGTAAGCCGTTTTACAGTTCCAACCTTCAGGGATTGGAATATCCTCTTGAAAATATATTTCATCACCTTCAACAGAAAGTAATGTTGTTAAATTATCTTTCTTAGGTCTTGGTTTAAGTTGGCTTAATAACTGTTTACCATTAGTTACACATTCTGGTAGATGTATTCATTTTAAAATAATCATGTCTTGGAAGTCGATAAAAGGCAGTTTTGAATTCATTTTTTTCCTTAAATAAGAGGTATGCATTATATACTGTAACATCAAGCAAATAAAACATAACTTTTTTATACCAGCTACTGGTTTTTCTTGGATACGAATAATATAATGTCATTTGATCACATCAATCAATCCCAGACATGTTTTGATTATAAGAAACTATTTCTGCTTGTTGAAGTTGTTTTTTGCCTTAACGATTTTCTGCTTCAGTCATCTTCGGATGGTGTCCAGTTGCAATACATTATTGCATTTAGAGATGTAAATATTGGCTTTCCTCAGCCATATATGATCATTTTTTTTTATATTATGTCTTATCACTACTGGTGGATTTCCCTTTCTTTTCGTAATGTTCCTGTTAAATGTGTTTTTTCCCGTAATAATTTTTCAGAGAGGCCAGTGCTGTTGTAATAATTACCAGCATAAACATGGTGACCCTTTCCTAAATATGGTTCCATCAGCCTTAAAACAATATCGTCAACTTTTCCCCTTTCTTGGTTATTATTAGATTTGCCTTTACATATTTCTAAATTCAAAACAAAACCATTTGGTGTGCAGAGCTCATAAAACTTAATTCCATACCTTACCTATGAAATATTGATGCATTACAAGTCAGCCTTGAAAAAGCAGCAAACTTTCATCCAAAGATAAGGATTAGCCGTAATAATATACTTCTTGGAACTTTTTAATACGCTTTTCTACTAATATATTCACTTTGCAACATCTGCAACTTGAATCAAAATCAGGAAAACGAAATCAACTGCACTTAGCCATCTGAGAAATAAATTAGTTTATTCACAATATTACACTTGTCTTTTAAAAACTGAATTAGTTTTTTCTGAAAAATATGGAAGTGATATTTTGTCATGCTTAATATAATCACACAAAACAATTAAATTATCATTTGAAGTGTCTGCAAATTCTTGACTTTTAAAATAAATAGTGAAAGGAGGAATTTATCCTGTTGGTTGTTCATCTTGTAGCACAAATGAATAATTTTCAGTAAAGTCATGTAATGTGAAAATGATTCTATCTATAAATGATAAAATGATTCTTAGGTTCAATTACAGTTTTTACATTTTTTTAAGAAGTTTGACGGCTGAGAAGTAATGAATGATGAACGAGAATTGATAATTTTTCAATAAACGTTCTGTTATACTCTACTGATTCTAAGCTTAAACATTCAGTTGATATCCACTGATTAAAAGCTGTTTTGTCCACAGAATTTTTAACAAATATGGAATCTAAAATGTTTTTTAAATTGTCAGAATCTGGACTACTCTTACTCTCAACAAGATTTCCACAAATTTCTTGAGGTGGATAACAAATAATTTGTGCCATACAGTGTTTATAAGAAGTTAAATGATTGCTGCACTCTTCTGTTAAAGAATTTAATTTACATCCTTCAAACATTAATTTCACGTTCTGATGGATAACAGATACATACACTATGAGTTCTGCTGCCACCTACTAAAACATAATTTTTAGGATGTAAAGCAGCAAAGGTAGAAAACCCAATTTTAATACCTGTATGAGTTTCTTTAAACTGCTGATGTATCTCTCAGATTAGCCAGTACTAGTCTTTTTTGAACTTTAATGTTTCACTTAAACTTGAAGGTGGTTTCACTTAAATCAGATGATGTAAGTTTAAGTTGTGTAATGCTAAGCAAAAAATACTGTATCAGAATCAAGTCACCTGTCATATCATGTAATCGGTAGTTCCTGAGAATTCATTTTGCACTTTTTTAATGTTGCAACTTCTAGAAGAGTAAAAATTGTTATTTTAAGACTTTATTTTTATTTGTTGTACAATTAAATTTTTCTTTCAACTGTACTGTAAATTTTTCTTTCATTAAATTTATCAGGTTCAACTTGAGATGACGCCTCAGAGTTTTTAATAGCCAGCTAGATTAAATATTTTTTCCCTGATTGACAACTTCATTTTTGCAATCTTTTTTGACAGAATATGTTTTCTCTTGCAATCCTTTAGTTTTTACAGGCGATTTCTGTACTCACTAGACCCTTGTTGAGCCTGTCTAATCCATAATTCATTTCATCATAAAGGGCTTCTTCATCATCAACAGCTTCTTCTTCTGAAGCTTTATTACTAACCGAGGCAAAATCTTGAAACAGATTACAACATTTATTATTGTAAAAAGTTGCCATACTTCAAAAGATACCTAACCTTAAAAAAATCTGTAACTAACCACAACAACACTTAGCAATCAATAAACAAACATTGAATATTTTGACTTCAGGGCAGGCATATTTATATAATGTTCATGCTTTCTTACATCATGTTATTTCACAAATAAATTATTTAAATAAATAAAATATTTTAGGTCATATTTAATATTGTTTACAGTAAAACAATGTCTGCGTCCATGACAATGACTAAACTGATTGTATAGTAAGCTTCAATACAATTTGTCTTTCAATTTGTATTAATTACACTGAGTCATTGCATTACATCATCATTGGTCATTTAACTGAGTTGAAATATACATTTCTTATTACTAGACAAAAAAAATGAGCAACATATTTTTGCAAGACATTTTATTTGATTTTGCAAGTTCAGCTAACAAAAATTTAAGTATTTACTACCTCAAAACCCCACCAAAAGATTTTTTGTTAAAACATTGACACACATTTTATTTGTTTTCTCTTGGTTCCAATTCAGTCCCAGTTTCAAATTTGCATAGCTATTTTACAATATAATGAATAAAATATATTTTTCAAAAAAAAAATGAAGACTTTTCATAATAAAATTGAAATAAAGATTTATGTAAATATTGACTTGTAGTATATCAAATGAAAAAGCATCAAATAAGCTTTAAAAAAGTCAAACTTTATCATTCTACCTTGATAAATAACAAAGTTGTGTCAACCTAACACTATTGCTGCAAGTAAAAATTTGCTATTTTCCAGCAAATTTGAAGGGCTCTACAAACAAAATGGTTAATGATAGAGATCTGAAATTCAGTATTTCCTCATAACTCTATCAAAATTTAATTCATATCAAATTTCATGAAAATCCCAGTCGGTTGGGTTGTGAATGGCTATCCACCTTGTTGATTTGACATGGAATGACCCATTACCTACATAAGCACCTACAAGTTTTTAATCTGTAAGAAAACTGGAAATTTTTTCGCTGAAGAAAAGTTTTTTAAGTTCATTTAAGAATTGAATAGTTTACTATGAAGGAAATGACTGGTTTGTGTTGTGAATAATTATATATAAAAAATATGGATATTTTATGGGAAATAAGGTGAAGATAAAAAAATTATAACATTTATTTACTTAAAAATACTAGTTATTCATTATGTTTGGTTTACATTGCTGTTTTTAATTAAATCACATAAATAATTCTGTTTAGCTTTTGGTTCAGTCATATACATAGAATTCCATACAGTCTTACCGATCATTATAACTCTATATCCTAATATTTCTAAATGTCTTTTTTTCATCTGTAATGGTCCTTTAAGCCTTCTAACTCCCATAGTGAAATCAGCTTCAGTGGTAAGAATTATTGCCAACCTTTGATTACAAATAAAACAAAAAATGGTAAATTAATTTTTAATAAATAATATAATTAAAGTACTTTGTTACCTATCAGGCAGAATCAAATATAAGCATAACTCACATAAGTTTTAAGATATGTGTTTTTTACATTAATTGGCCTGTTAGTAATCAACAGCACATTTGATCACTACTTTGCAAAGAGAAGTCAGAGGAAAGAATACATTATATTATATTATGCTAATAATATATTATAATATACTTTAAAAAACTATACTCTTCTGATGAGCATTATGCACATCGTTGTCTATAAAATTTTATTGTTTATTCTTAATTAATTCTAATGCAGAGTATTTTTCAATGGTATGAAATTGTCATTAATTTCAAATTTTGCTAATATTGTCATATATTTTCCCGATCCTACTATTTGCTCGACTCTCAGAATCTTAATAATTGAGCAAAACTAGACCCTCGAGTATTTTTTTGTTACATCCTCTTTTCGGTTTATTTTTATTATACATCTATAGTACATTATGGATATTGTAGGTACATTTTTATCAATAATTTACTTTATAAAAATAGATTTAAAAATAATATTATAAGTAATTTCTACAAATTATATAATTTTTAATTATTAAAACTATACTACCACTTTTCAAAGATCTTTCATCGATCTTTGAAAAGAATTCCATAATCCTATGGAACGAACATAGTTTGAAAGCAACATTCTCTTTCATAATTGAAATGAGAAACTATTAATTCCTCTTGCTTACGCGGTACAATCAAGGTGAATCAGTATGAAAAATATTTTTGAAAGATAAATGGTATTTTATTATTTTATTAGGAATCAGTAAGGCAAAAATCAAAGAAGGAATATTTTTCGCACAACAGATATATAAGCTAATGAAGGATCAAGAGTTTGAATGAATATGAGAAAGCAGCATGGGTGTGTATCAAAATATTGTATCATTCCTGGGCAAAAAGAAGGCTGAGAACTTTGTAGAATCGGTGAGTGAACTTTTTGACAACTATAAAAAAACTGGAAAAAATATGTCTAAAAATATATATTTGCATTAATATATGGATATTTTCTCTAACCTTGGCAAAGTGTGTGATGGGCACAGAGAATGCTTTTAACAAGACATATCAATGATGGAAACACACACTACCAAGGAAAATGGAGCTGGAAATATATGCTTGTCGATTATTGCTCATATAGGAGAAAACTAAAATTAAAAAGAAAATCCAGGTTTTCTTTAAAACTGAGTTAAAAAAACCCTGATGATCATTCAATTCTGATTTGAAAATTTGAAATTAGTGCAAAAATATACTATAAGACATATCTTACTGATTTTTTTTGTAGACCAGTGTCTACAAGAGAGGTTGGAATGGAATATGCCCCAAGCAGCAGATAAATGATACCCCAAGCAGTATACTAACACAAACAAATAAAAATAAAAGTTTTTATATAATAATAACACTTACTTTGAATACTCATCGATTTCTCTTTTATGTGGCACTAAATTATAATTATTATCGAAACACAACTGAAAATCTGTGAACAAATTTAAAAAAAATTAAACATTTTAAATTTATACAAGCACAATTTCACGCTGCATGTAAATTTTCATTAAATTAAAAGCAAACCAGTAATTTGTTTGGGTGATCAATACCCAATACCCCGTTGCCTCTTATACAATAGAATTTTATGGTTCCAAATTTCAGTGGAAGGAGATAAGATTCAAATAATTCCACACCAGTGATATTAACAATGTAAAAAATCAAATATCTAGAATATTTTAGAATTTGTTTGTATCAAATTAATGTGTTTAATTTTTTCTATTCATTTAATTTTTTTTAAAACAGTTGCTTGCAAGTAATTAATTATTTCTGTAGAAGCTTAAGTAAGTAATTTATTTAATATTTCTTCCTGAAACATTCTGCAAACTTTTTCTTATCAAATATTAGTTCATTCTATGAGAACAACTGGTTACAAGACAAAGATGTCTAAATTATGATAAATAATTTACATTTATACACATGTGCAAATGTTTAAATAAATCTGTCAAAACTGAATCAATGACAGCGTCACTGTTTTCATTTAATATTATCACTGCTAAATAATAATACAAAACAATGTCTGAAACTTTCTTTTACATAATCTTAAAAACTCTATATTTGCCAACATTCTGATATCTTTTCAAAAACAAACTGTTAAATTTATTTTTTAGAGTAAGTGTGGAATCTATCAATTTAATTATTTATTTGGTTCACATGATCAGAATCTCTATTTTGGCTTTGTATGTTTTTGCGATCAGTTTTTTAAAATAGCTTTTCATTCAAGATGATCCTAGTTTTCTCAATTTGATTTTTATAAGAAACCTTAAACATAGCTTGACTCAAGAAAAAGTCTCCAGGACATCTGTATCTGGATTGTTCTATAGGCTAAATTAAAGTCAATTTATAGAACAGAAAAAAATAACAATGATGTCAGAGGGCAGTTACAGACTGCTGATAGTACTTATTTTTGTGCGTCTATGCAATCACAGACTCCTGGAAAGAAAATTATAATAATGGCAGTTTATGACAAATGATAGTGAAAATATTAAAATCTGCATGTACTTAGCAGTAAATCTATAATGTCTGTCACTTTACTTATTGAATAACTTTTATACTTTTGCTTATTTAAATATTTTTCTTTAATGACAACTAAGAGTGATTAGCATTTCTACGTTTAAAAATGTAATAAATAAAATCTTATCACTTAAGCAGGGATTTAATTTTAGGCTCTGTGGAAATATCAGGAACATTAGACAGCACAGCTGTTAGCTTTATTAGAAGGTATCTGGTTTTAATGTGCTTAAAACTAACAGAATAGATAAGTAATATAATTTAATTTAAAAAGAAAATTAAACCTGCACTAGTTTTAAAATATTACTGATACAGATCTTCTAACCAGTATATGCCTAAAAAAATCTCACTGACCAAACACTATACCAGAGTTGTTTAGAACACTTTCAGCCTGATACAGCAAGGGCACAAATATGATCAAATGACTATAATATTTGTCAAGTATGATCCTTTAGATGATGCACTGCAAAGTTTCAGGTGCGTACGTTTAGTTGCTTGGTGGCAATCAAGTAAAGCAAACTAGTTTTAACATTTTTTGAAAAATAGTTAAATTTGAAATTCGAGCTGTTCCAAACTATGTTGTTTTAAAAGGTTTTACCTTGAGACATACAAAAAGAGGTAGTTTCCACTTTAAATGATTTTTCCTCTTCGTTTTTAATGGAAAAAAAATTGGGTTGCTAAATGAATGTATTGGGTCATACATTCATTCAAGATAATGAATTTTCTGAATGCCAAAAAATCACTACACCGGACAAAATTGTTACAAAAATCCATAATGCCATATTAAATGGTTGCTGACTTAAAATACTTGAGCTTGCTGACATTGAAATATTTTAATAGGTGTCACGTTCATTAACAGCTGACTGAAAACACATTTGATTGGATACTTCTAGAAGACTTATTAAAAACACTTACTTATTTAAAAGCAATTCTGCTGAGTTTCTTTGGTGTTTTATAACAGTAGACAAAACATGGGTTCTTCACCATTACATGCCAGAGACCAAACAGTGGGTGTAAGCAGGTGAAAGGGCACTGTAGAAAGTGAAAATGGTTCTATCTGCAGGGAAAGTAATGACTAGTTTTTAGATTACCGGTGCAGCACTTAAAGACTAAGTGCCTGAGACTATAGCAAGTGGTATGATGCCTGCAAAAAGGCATCACCATCAATGGGGAATATTTCAATTTACTACTACTAGATCGAATAAAGTTGCTGTTCACCCTACATGTCTACAATTGGACAAAAAGAAAGTATTCTTTCATTTTGATAATGAGCCTGCACACACACACACACACACACACACACGACTTTGATTGATGTTACAAAACTCCATGACCTATGTACGCTTTGAAGTGGTTTTACATGCACCATATTTGCCTGATTCAGTCCCAGTGATTATTTCCTCTTTGAAAGCTGGAAGAAATCGTTGCTGGATGAAAATTTACTTAAAATGACGAGGTCAAAGCTGAGACAACCATTAATTTTGCTTCTGTAGTTACTTTTCTAAGTTAGTACTTTTAATACAATTCATTATACTGAATTGTATTATACTGAAGGTATTAAAAGGTTGGAAAGTCAGTCTAAATTTATTGAAAGCAAAATGACTTATGTTAAAAAATAAAAAACATTCTGAGAAATCTTGTTTGTTTTTATCAGGCTGAGAACTTTCCAAACTAATTTAATAATTTAGGAAAAACTTTATCTAATAGTACACTAGCTGCTTAGCTTAAACTTGAATTTGTTTCCTGAAAATTTTATAATTTAATGTTGAATTTAATACTACATGTTCACAGCTTTGTCCTTATTTTGAAGTTTAATTAATATAATAGTACTACTATTAATTTTATGAAGTGTAATAAAAATGTTTCAAAGTACTGATCATTTATAACTGAAAAATTGATATATTATACTACATATAGAATTCAGGTAGAGAATTCTTTTATTAAAATTTTGAGCGATACTGACTGTTACAGTTTTCAACCAATAATAAATAACAAAAGTAACTAGAGTAGTGAACCTACTAACAAGTAGTATGTTCTCGTATATTTATAGGAACTGGATTTTTAAACAAACATTTATCCTTGCTTCAGATTCTTCAATTTTCTTCAGGATGCTATTTATAACAACACATAAAAATATATACATTTTTTAAATGAATAATTTCCCATAAAATCTCAAAGCTTATAAATGGGAATACAGAAAGGAAATTTTTTAGTGTATAAAAACATTATGCCTGACTGCAATTTTAAACTGGGGCCTTCTGGATGAAAGGTAATATAATGAAAGTAAGGTTTAATAAATAACTGATTGAATTTTATTGCAGTACTTTATTATTGTACTATTTTTTTTTTTTTTTTTTAATGTAATCTGCATTAAAAACATGTTCACAGTTTTATGTTAATGATGATTTTATTAGTTATTAGTTTAATGAAAAAATTACATTACTCCTGGATGGAAAAGAGTAAAACAATTGCTCAGAAAACAAAACTGTGTCTGTTGCTTTCAGCCAAACAGTGCTAAAACAAGACGTAGTAAAACTAAGCATGTTTTTGTTTTATGCAAACAAATTAAGGATCTGGCCCTCTTAACAACAGAAACAGCTACTGTTTCTTTAAAAAAAATAACTCCTTTATAAGCAGTCATCCACAAATGACAAATTATCTGATTTGTAGGTAAATGAGGTACGCATCATCTGTAAATGAGGTACACTGATCTTTTCCAGTCAGTTTATATGAATTAATTCAGGAAAAAATCAGTGAATTGGGTTGCTACAAAGATTGGATTCAATGAAGCGATTCAATTACCTATGCCTTGTTAAAAGAAACCCATGCCATTAAGAAAGATTAATTTTTTGAAAACAACACCCTCTGATTCTTTCACAGAATCTGAACAAGTAAATTGGTCGTGCCATGATCACATTTGAAAATTCTAAACAATTAGAGCTGCAGTTCCCATCAGTTTCTTAATTTAAATAATTTCTGTGAAGTCATTACTCTTATTACAAAGTACTTGTCACATAACTCATTTAAAAGTAACTTATCTTTTCTGTTTCTTATCTGTTTCCTTCATCCACTAATAATATGTAATAAAGATGGCACACAAAGCCAAAGAAAGACTGGTAAAATTTGTGTGGATTAGACCTAGATTATGTTTATGTGAAATCATAACACAGGGGCCATAATGATTTGTGGCCCTTGTGTTCGCTTATCTATATGTGATTTTTATCTCTGGGAGATATTTAATAGGAAAAATGTACAACACAAACTCCATTCTACATACAATCAAAAAAAATTACAACAGCTACATAGACTTCATACCAAAGAACAAAGATGCATAGATGTACACAGAGCTCACTTCAAACATACATAATAAAAAGTAGAGGTAATTATACTTATATTTCTGTAGATTAAAAAATTAATGGAAACATCAAGATTTCAACATATTCCATTCACAGTAACATATTTGCTCTAGCAAAGCCTATGAAATTAATCAGGGAGCAAGTCATTTTTAAATGAATTGCCTGTATTTGTGTGGAACTTACATTTGTGACATATTTTATACAGTTTATTTTGATTTACAATAATTTAATTTACTTTAATTTATTTTATAAATCTCAGAGGATCTATAAAGTTAGATGCAGAAAAATAATTGCATTACTTTTTGCATGAATTGACAAGCATCTACTTTCAGTTTTTTTCTTTAACTTTAAGAAAAATAATCTATTCAGTTAAATGTTGTTACATAAATAAAAAAGAGAATGTACTTGTAAAAATTAATTACAATTACCTATGTTATGCCCGTACGATGACTGGACATTCCGTTGAATTAATTTATGGTCCTTTAATAAAGCAACTAATGTTTCATAAATATCATGATGAAACTGTGTTCTTACTTTTGGATCTGTAAAAAATTAAAAAAAAACATTAAAAAGTAAAATCTGATACGAACAACTTTAAAACAAAAATTTATCCATACATACATTGTATATGTTTATATACGTAAACCTTATAATTTGAAAGGACTTTTGATTATAGGGTAAGATAATCTTACTTCAATTTATATATTTAGTAGAAATTTTATCAGTTCAATTTTAGCAACACATAAGGTAATACATTTAAAAAGATACATCTTAAACGGTCTTTCCCTTGATCCACCCAAGCAAATCCTGGGGTAGTCCTTTTTTTTATAAAAAGTATATCTACCCATTCCTTTGTGATTAATAATGTATTATTAGATAATGATCACAGTAAAATATTTGCTTATTTATATATTTTTTCTGCAGTAACTGATAATTGTTTAGCGACTGAATTACCAACTAAGTTTAGATTTTAAATAATATTTTTGTATATGGTTTTTGAGCATTTTCTTGTTATCCAATTAATATCAATAAGTATTTAACATGACTTTTATTCATACAAAACTGATAAATAGATATACATACACATAACTGTACAAATACAAAAAAAAAATCCTTGTAAATTAAATAGCTAAATCACAAGTAATCTCTAATCTCATACCAAATAATTTTTATTTTTCTCACTATTTCAGAAATGATACTAATTTTAATATTGCTATCTACAAAAAACCCATGGTTTAATGCTGTGACTTTAAATAAATTGTACAATAATAATGAAAGGATCTTCTAATAAAATGATATAGAGATTAATTGTAAATATTTTATTTCTTTTTAAGTAAAATATATATATATATATATATATATATATATATATATGTGTAAATATTAATCATAAAAAACGCACAGTACATTTACAAATACTGTTCATTAAAAATATTTATAACACATTTCCTTCAAGATAAATTCATTTTGCAAGTTTAAATAAAGCTTTAGAAGCATTCCTGGAACCCATTCTTAGAAACATTCATAAAAAATTGTCATCTTTCTATCACTTTTCTTTTGGATATGATTTCAAGCAAGGAAACTAGTAAAAAATCAGCTTGTGTGATGTCAGGAAAGTATAATGAATCCTCTGGAAATATAACCTTGTATTGTACCAAATTACTTGGTACAACAAAAGTACAAAGTAACTACTGTAACGTATTTGTAACAAAAGTACCAAGCACTAATCTGTGCAATCAATTTGCTGCGCTGTTGGTGCAGTCATACATAAAAATCCAAATGCTTGTTTTTCACTTTTCAGAATGTTTCCTTCTGAATTCATTTGTTATATAACTAAAGATATGTAAGCATTTTCTTCTTTCATGCTTTGGTTTCTGAAATGGATTGTTGTGAATTTTTTTAGAGGATTAATAGAAAATATGGGTTCTGGTCATTAACCTAGGTTGAGCGTTGGCTTTGGTCAAAGGCCAGTAAAAGGCTTTGGTGAGGGAACAGATGCCAAATAGGTTAACTTTGTTAAGAAATACTTCAGTTAATGCCTATTGTTGTTTCTAAATGAAACAGAACCTTTTATTAAAATATTTCATCAGCTTTGCCCACAAATTCTATTTCCATGAGTCCACGACTTAACCCTCTCCTGGGCAATGCACGGGATAGGCATTACAGATTAAGTAACCGAAATGAACAAAGAAATAATCAAAAAGAAAAGAACTGGCAATATTGATGGGATAGTGCTGGTACTGAAGAGGGGGCTTGGAGGATGATTGTTGAGGAGGCCAAAGCCCACAGACAGCTATAGTACAAACAAAATTAAATATAATTTTTGTGTATATATAAAACCCTTTGCAGAGCAATTTCATTTCATATACTAACTAAATCAGCACTGTTGCAATTCACTAAATTACACAGTGTAGTTAAGTTAAGCAACTTAACACACTATAAAAAATTATGATAATTTTAAAATCATTAAAAATAATTTTTTCTTATAATAAAATTTTTTTCTTATAATTAAAATTTCTTTAATAAAATTTAATTTTTTTATAATAAAATTTAAAAAGGGCAGTGGATTTTTAAATCCACTGTCCTTAAGAAAAAAATTTCATAGATTTTTTTTACCAGACCAGTAATTAAATTATCCGTAAATGAATAACCCAAATATGTATATTATGTAAATAGTAACCCAAATGTAAAGTATTTTTACAAAATGATTTTTTGTAAAAATTGATTGAGTATAAATTTTGTCTACAACTTGTAAAATTTTCGAGTAACAGTAAAAAAAATAAAAATAAAAATGTATGAAATTAATTTCTTTAAAACTTTTCTTCTCAGATCCTTAATTACAAGGTTTATTGAAAATTTTCACATTAAGAAACTCTCTTTAACCGGTGGTTAGGAGAGGGTTAGAAATATAAAATCTAAAAACATCATAATTGTTACTATTTATTACATACTATTAAACAAACTCAAAAATAATTAATTTTGTAAGCTGCAAAGAAATACTGGAATATTTTCACTTAAAATCAAAAGTTTTGAGATATTTGCTGCATTTTACACAGATCTCCTTCCTCTCAACTCTATTCAACTGAGCTCACCAAAATCTCAGTAAGTGCATAGAACTAAAAATGAACAACAAAATATCAATGGCTCTTATTATTTTGTAATTCACTCTCTATTCTTGCTGCCATAACTACAGAATTTTATTTCTTGTTTTAGTTCCAGTACTCTGAAATTTTTATAATTCTCTTTAATTTTTCAATATAAGTAACAATATTTTTCTTCTGCTTCTAGTAATGTACATTCCTTAGCCTTAATATTTTATTCATTACATTCCTTTACACCACTATAAATTACTTTTGTTTCATTCTAATTATTTTGAAACTGAATTTCTCTTTAGCTAAACCATACATAACAATGAACATTCAATTCTTTTAAGTTTCTTAAATAAAACAACCTTTTTAAAACTTTAATTTTTGGTTTCAGTTTCAGTTATAAAGAGCACAGATTTTATTTTTTTTTAACCAGAATACAATCAGTGATTCTTAAAACTTTATTTTCTTCCCTCGCATAGTCACTTTACTCTAAAAGTTTTCTTTTAATTTATTTTCGGTTTTTTCAATATTCCAGTTAAACAAAAGTGGTGATCGAGTACATTTATCTCACCCATTTTATAATTTCAAGTAGCCTTTCTTTGTCTTCTGTTATCATAGCTACCTGCACCTTGTATAGACTAAAAAAGTTCTAATTCATTATATCTTAACCTGATAAAAAGTATAATACTTTATTTTATTCCATATTATGAAAAACTTTCTCAAAATTTAGAAATGTCATCATCTATGCAATTTTTTTTCTAGACCTGTCTTAATACTGTAACTTAATAAAAAAAAACCCACTACTTAATGTATTACATTATTGCTGCTAAGCACCAAATAATTAAATAAACATAAAAAAAACAAATAATTTCTTCCTACTTAATAAGAAACTAAAATGGCTCATTAAAAACGCATATTAGGATGAAACAAAGAAGAATTTGTTATAAAAATAACTAAAAAACACAAATTAACATGAAGGGTTACTCAAAAAAGCAAAAACCACAAAATACAAATGAGTTCTTCATTGGAATTTTTGACACAGAAGGTGATGAATTTGTCAATTTTATACTCACAGACATGAAACATGGAAATGTTATACAGCCATAAAAGACAAAATTGTAATTGCCTGAATAGTAAATCTAACAATGAAGAAACCACAAAAGCGTGCAAAAATTAAAAGCCATGAACATATGGCAAAGATCTGATGTCTCATTGACTGATTCCAAGCTACAAACAACAATTACTGAATAAGTCTGTAGTGAAACACTGTAAAAGTATCAACATCAAAAGCAATAGGAAAAAAGAATGTTTGTTGTGGTGCACAATAATCCAAGGGTTATTTTTTTTCAAGGTCCGATCAGTCACGAAATTAAAACGACAGTGAAAATAAAAAATTTTTTATTTTTAAACAAGTATTTACATAGTTACCCTATTTCTCTACAGAGTCGCCACTCCGATTCAGACAATTGTCTTAGCGTGGTACCAACTTTCCAATACCCTCAACACAGAACGGAGCCGCCTGTGTTTTCAGCCATGTTTCTATGCTGATCTGCCACTTTATATCTGTGCCAAAATGTTATCCTCCTAGCCAGCGTTTCATGTGAGCAAAGGGGTAAAAATCAGATGGAGCCAAGTCCAGGCTGTATGATGGGTGAATAAGAATAAGCAGAGAGGAATGTTGTCATGAGGCATTGTCTTTCTCCATGACAATGCTCCACCACACACTGCAGCTGTAACAAAGAAGCTCCTGCTGCGTTTTTGTTGGAAAGAAAAAAATAATCGTTGGAAAATAATAACCCTCGTACTCTCACATTATAATTGGTTAAAAAACAAATAATACGATTAGTTGGAAGTTTGTGCCTGATAATGGTAAGAATTACTCTCACCTTATGATTGGTTAAAAAACAATGAATAAGATTGGTTAGAATTTCGTTCATGATGATGATAAGAATTACTCTCACCTTATGATTGGTTCAAATACAATGAATAAGACTGGTTAGAATTTGGTTCATGTTGATGATCAGAATTACTCTCGCCTTATGATTGGGTATAAAACAAAGAATACGATTGGTTAGAATTTTGTGCCCTATAATGATAAGAAGTACTCTCACCGTATGATTGGGTAAAAAACGAAGAATACAATTGGTTGGAATTTTGTGCCCGATAATGATAAGAATTACTCTTACCTTATGATTGGGTATAAAACAAAGAATACGATTGGTAGGAATTTTGTGCCCGATAATGATAAGAATTACAAGGGTTATTTTTTTTCAAGGGATGATTGGTCACGAAATTAAAACCAGTGAAAATAAAAAAATTTTTATTTGTAACAAGTACTTACATAGTTACGCTATTTCTCTACATAGTCACCACTACGATTCAGACATTTGTTGTAACGTGGTACCAACATTCCAATACCCTCTGCATAGAACTGTGTTTTCAGCCATGTTTCTATGCCGGTCTGCCGCTTTATGTCTGTGCCAAAATGTTATCCTCCAAGCCAGCGTTTCATGTGAGCGAAGAGGTTTAAATTGGATGGAGCCAAGTCCGGGCTGTATGATGAGTGAATCAGAATTAGCGGAGAGGAATGATGTCATCAGGCTTTGTCTTTTTCCATGACAATGCTCCGCCCCACACTGCAGCTGTAACAAAGAAGCCCCTGCTGCATTTTCGTTGGGAAGCATTTGATCACCCACCATACAGCCCGGACTTGGCTCCATCCGATTTTTACCTCTTTGCTCACATGAAACGCTGGCTAGGAGGACAACATTTTGGCACAGACATCGAGTTGCAGACCAGCGTAAAAACATGGCTGAAAACACAGGCGGCTGTGTTCTATGTTGAGGGTATTGGAAAGTTGGTACCACGCTACGACATATGTCTGAATCAGAGTGGCGACTATGTAGAGAAATAGCGTAACTATGTAAGCACTTGTTTCAAATAGAAAATTTTTTATTTTCACTGTGGTTTTAATTTTGTGACCAATCGGATCTTGAAAACAAAATAACCCTCATACATCTCCATTCGAAATTTCAATATGTTATTTGCAGAGGAAATTCAGATGGAAATTTACAATCAACAATTATAGAATCTAGATTTATCTCTGTGCAACATTCATGTGTACAAAAAGTTGAACGAATGTTTGAAAGTCAAGAGGTTTGTGAGTGATGAGTAATTGGAAGAAGCTGCCAGGTAGTGCTTGAATTGATTATCAGCAAGGATATTTTGAAGATGTTTTGTTGTGATAAAAAACTCAATGTCGGTGTCACTTAAATTGAGAAATAGATTAAGTTATATAGTTTTAATAAAAAAAGAAAATCTTTTAGTTGCAATATTTTCAGAATATTTTTTTTCTAAAATCAAATAGTCTTTGTTTTCAAGGTACTGAGCGACAAAATAAATAAATTATAATTAATTAAGTTCATAATACATACAAACGGTAGCTTCTTGTTGACAATATTTTGCATGAAACCACGGAACATCTGCTTCAGGGTAATCTAAACAAACTGATCTGTTCAGTTCCATTAAAGTTTGTTTAATACGAGCCGGATATGCTTTCTAAAAAAAAAAAAATTAAATAAAAAAAATTTTTATAAATGTAATTATTCAGAACAGTGATTCTTAATCAAATTAACACCTTTTAATAGTTCTTTTTTAATTCTAAACTTACATCAGTGAAGTTTACCATCATATGTAGTAATATCAGTAGAAAAGCTCCATCATCTTCATAAAAAAAATATAAATAAATAATGTTTGTATTTTATAAATAATAAAAATAGAATTCTTTACTAAGAAGACTAAGGAAAGGGTACTGCCTATCACCAACCTTGTTTATATTTATGTTAGAGATATGATTAAAAAAACTTTAGAAGATGAAGGAATCAATGCAAGAGGAAGGAAATAAACTGTATAAGGTATACAGATGAAGATGATATGGTACTTTTAGAACATGAGAAGCGAAGGACATTCAACTGATTTCAAGATTAAAAGACATTGTCAGAATATGAAATGAAAATGAATGTTAGGAAAACTAAAGTAATGAGGGTAGAAGATGATAAGCCAATGAATATATCCATACAAAAGGAAGAAAGACTTGAACAAGCAAAACAATACAGGTACTATGTTTACAGAAGACTGTAAAAGTGAATATGAAATATAAACAAGATCTGCAGTAGGTAAGGAAGAAACTAATAGAAAGAAATAGTTACTATTCAGTAATATGCAGTTAGACTTGAAGAAGTGTTACATCTGGTGTGTACTAATGTAGTGGATGTGAAACATGATCATTAACAGAAAAGAAAGATTTAGAAGATTAAACGGGCAGGGAAAGTGAAAAATGAAAAGGCAGTAAGGAGAGTTAATACCAATAGAAGCTTAATCAGAACGATTCAGAATAGGAAAACTAATCGACCAGGGCATGTCATCAGAGAAGGATTTATTAAGTGCTAGAAGATCAAAAGGGGGGAGACAGTAAAGAACAAAAATTAGAGGAAATTAATGGAAATGGCAGCTATTAGGATCTTAAAAGTTTAGCTGGGAATAGAGGAAAAAGTAATGGATATGGTGCACAGGACCAGGCTAGATGATAATGGAATTAAATTATGATGAACTGATTTCTATTATAATAATTTATTTATTATTAGAGGAGAAGACTCAACATAGTTAAATTCTTTTCTGGTATTAAAGTTACAATCCTTTCCTGAAACAACCACACAATAATAACAAATAAAAAAATTTGATAATTTAATTTATAGCAAAGAAAACATAGTGTGACCGTTCTCTATGAGTTGTATTTGTAATGATACCAAATTGCCATAAAGAGCAAAATAAAGTATAAAACTACAAAACTGATAATTTGAAATTCAGTAGACTTATTTAGAAGATATATGAATAATACTTAAAAATCTGAATCGATTGAGCTATGAATTTTATATGTTAAAAAAGCCAAATCAAGGATTTCAAAATCAGAGCTTTAAAAATGAGGCTCTATTTTACATCTAGAAAACTTATGAAGCAGACTGAACCATTTTAAGTCGATCAATAAATGTATAATTGACCAAGTAAGATCTGTGTGACTGCTTTATGAAAATCCAACAGTTCATCTCTGAGATATCTACTGTAAACTCACGGCTGTATAACATTTAATTACAGAGTAGTCAACAGAGATTAAAGATTTTAATTTTTTTTTAAGGTAATAACTAAATTTATAAAATAAATCCTACATAAATGCGAAATAAACAATACAGGCTATATTTTATCGTATTTAATAGTATTTATTTTTAAAAAAAAACATGAGAAATTTATAATAAATAAATAAAATACAGCTTTACAGAACAAAAGAAAAAACAAAGTAAAAAAAGGCCATATATATATATATATGACCTTTTTTTACTTCTGTGTGTTTATATATATGAGAGGTTATCTCTGAAGTAGAGACTGTTTCATTGCAAAAAAAATTTATTCTGAAAACTTTAATAATTTTTATTTCTCTTAAAATACATACCTTATACTACTTCTCTATATAACTGCCACATAAATTAAGAATTTATCGTAGTGATACACCAGCTTCAATACACCCTCATTGTATTCTTCTGTTGCCAATCCATTTAGCCACTGATTAACAGCATTTTAAGTTCATTGTCACTCGCGGATTGCTTACCACTCAAAAATTCTTTCAATTTCCGAAACAAATGGTAATGAGAAGGAGCTAAGTACGGACTATATGGTGAGTGATCAAAAATTTCCTGTCCGAATTTTCTCAGTAAATCACGTGACGGACCTGCAACATGTGGACGTGCATTATCGTGCAGCAGGACGACGCCATTGGTTAGCCGCCTACATCACCAATTTTGAATGATGTGCTGTAACTTGCGTGGATTTTTGCAGTAGGCTTCTTCATTTTAGTTGTTCCATGCAGCACGAAATCAATCAGCAACATGCCAAACCGATCCCAAAAGACAGTGGCTATCAGTTTGCATCCAACTGGCTATGGATTCATCTTTGTTAGTCTGGTTGGTGATTGAAGATGATGCCATTCACTTGACTGCTGTTTCTCTCTGGGATGTAATACGAAATCCATGTTTCATTGCTGGTAACAATTGAATTAAGAGACTCATCGCCTTTTTTGTGTAGCACATAAAAAATTCCAAAGCAGATTCCATTCTGATTTTTTTGTGACATTTCGTTAAGACGTGCGGCACCCAACATGCACAAACCTTTCTGAAGCCTAAATGGTCGTGAACAATGTGACCCATAACAGCTCTTGAAACATCAGGAAAAAGAAGGGCCAGGTTGGAAATCACTGAGCAATGATCTTTTCTGATTTCATCATCAATATTTTTCAACAGGTAATCTTTTCTGATTTCATCATCAATATTTTTCAACAGGTCCTCAGTGATTATTGAGGACCTACCCAAACATTCTTCATCGTGCACATTAATTCTGTTATTTCTAAACCTTTCACACTGTTTTCAGATGTTTCTTTCATTCATTACATTATTGCCGTCCGCAGCAACCAATTGCCAATGAATTTCAGCCAGCTTAACATTTTGATCGTTTAAAAAACGTATGACTCCACGTATTTCACAGTCGGTGGTAACATCGATTTTCCTATTCATTTTATAACATAATAACTCGCATGTAATCAAAGATACTAAGATACTACAACGTGACAACTTACAGACAACAATGCAGTGTGTACATTATTAGCGTGGCCATGAATGACACAGGTTCACCAACTTTAAGTAGAGAAATTTCCCAGTGATCTTTACTTTAGAGATATCCCTTGAATATAGTCTAAATCTAAGCCAAATTTATTGTCTGAATATTTACTTTTTACTCACATTGGGCTTTATTTTTCCTTATTTAATGTTATTTAGATCATTTAATGAACTGTTAAGGATTTTAAGGAATAACATGATTCTTTTTTTAAGTTTGTACTTCTACATTTAAACAATCACTGTTTTTACTCCAAAAGCATCTACAGAAGAGTTACGACAAACTGAAAGATTATTATTTTTTCATAATAATATGTTTGTAATCATTTAAGAGACCATTTTCTAAAATCTGCTGAAATTTTTTTCCTTTCCACACCAATTAAAAATAAAGTTAAAACATTAATAAATTTACACATCATTTCTCACTCATTAGGGAATACTTAACACTCATACAACATACATAAAAAAAAATTATTTTTTGTCATTTAAGTAAAATATATGGTATAGTTCTGCAGTTCCTCACTGATGAGGAAAATTAGCTATGATATCAGAGAAATTACTATTAACTAACCAGTTTTTTACAAAGATGAAAATGTGCAGTGAAAATTTTATTTTTCAATACAAATATTCAAATAAAATGTATTCTCCTAGAACACAGGGTCCACAAAAAAAAATTTCAGTTCATATAAATGATCTTATTCAAAATTTGACACCACTTATTACTCTCTTCACAAATATACCACAGAATTTATGATAATTACTTATTAGGATAATTAGGTAATTTTTTAGCTCAAAAAAACATTCACTGGATCATAACATTTGACTATCTAACTTTAAATGCAATTCAAGACACAGCCATGGACTTCTCAGGTCGACATGAATTATTAACTGCAAGAATAACATTTTAACTAGCAATAATATTAGTGTTTTGCAAATTGTGAAATTTTTGAATCTTTTAATTAATTTTTGATATTAGTTAAATCTACAAGTTGTACTGAATTGTTTCATTTTGAAGAATTTTATAATAAACTAATCATTATTATTAAATATTTATTCCTTCTACATGTGCTAAAATCTTCAAATCTAGAATAAAATATTTTACTTAAGGATTTTCTTCAGGAAGTTTCAGAATATAAACAAGGAATGCCAGATCACCAAATCATATTTTTTTTTTATGATGTTTCACGTGTTGTCAGGCAGTTCCTTAGATCTATTTATTATAAATAATTATTTATGTACTTCATTATATTAATTACAAAAAAAAAATTAATTCCACCCATTATAGATGCAATTGTGTGTATTTTCAGATCCCTAATAGAATTGCCTGAGCCATTTTCTCACCATTCTATGATTTATAGTATTTTGACAGTAAATTTCACACACTACAAAATTCATCTCTTACAAGCAAATGTAGTCAGGTATCAGCTTACAATTGCGAAGAAGAAATAAATAAGAAATCAGATAGTAATGAATTTATCATTAAAAATAAAAATAAAAAAACAACTGTTATTTAAAAAATGACAGACTCCCTAAACATTATCATCAACGTTTTACACATACAGTAGGCAATATAAACATGATTAGTCTTCTCAAAACAGAAATGCTGGTTTGCTGAAACATGAGATAAATTGGTGAATACACGTGAAATTATGATAACAGCACAGTGCAGAGACATTTACAAATAATACTTAATTAATACACCTTACATTTTTTCCACACCAGTTTTAAATTCTAATACAAGAAGGTTTTCCTCTTCCTATAGTAAATTTTTGTTTATGTCAGTTACTTTTTCAAATAATTTTCTTCAGCGCATTCGAAAAGTATTTAAACACCTATATAAACACAACTATATGTTGGGGGATTGTATTTTGAGTGCTTTGAGTAATGTTTTTTGTAAAGGTTGGTAATCCTGTACAGTTTACTTCCACATGCCAGACAGACTGATGACCTTGAGGGAAGATGTCTGGTTTTTTGTTGTTCATTGTGCGTTCATTACCTTTTAACGATTGAGAACAGTTCTTGTGTGAGCTCAGTATGGTTCTAACTTTAGAGCAGCAAATATTTCTTGTTAGTTATGCTTTCCATGAGCATGGTGATTACATAACAGTGAAAGACCAGCTTTCAGTTAGATTTTTAGGTACACTGGCTCCTAATCTACAAAGTGTTAGAACACTAATTGACAAATTTAGAAAGAAGAGGATCAGTAAAGGACTATGAGCAAAGGGTATACCATCAGTACAAGGTGAAGAAAAACTGACATATAGGCTGCTGTGCAACTAGTACCAAAAACTCCATGCAAAAGTCGCTCCAACAGAAAAATATTGGTGTTGCAACCGCACACAAGGCAGTTGTTTGTAAGAATCTCAGTCTCATCCCATATAAAGAAAAAATGTTTCTAAAGTAATTAGTCACAGACTGTGGCAAATGAATTCAATACTACGAATAGTTTATAGTGGACATTCTGGCAATATTTTTGACTATGTTTTCTATACTGATGAGATGATTTCATTTATATGCACAAGCATAACTCATGCTTATGGTCTGCCGATAACCCACATGCAGTACATGAAATTTCTCTACATAATTAGAAGATTGGAATCAGATTGTACTATCCAGGAGAAGAATAGTCAGCCCAATATTCTTCACAGAAACAATAAATTGAGCTCATTATTGTGAAATTATTCACCAGTTCACGGGAAAGCTAACGAGGTCAAAATTAATAACATTTGCATTCAACAACATGGCATGGCTGAGCACACAGCCAGGCAGTTTATGAAATTACTGCAAAATGTTTTTGGAAAATGAATAAATTCTACGGGCTTATGGCCACCTCATTCTCTGGATTTAAACTCACTGGATTTTTACTTCTGGGTTACATAATAAATAATGTTTATCGAGGAAACCCCCACATCCTCCAGGAACTTCAAATTGCTAGTTGTTTTCACAAAGAACATTTCACAACAACTTGTGAGTAATTTGAGAACAAGAAGAAACATATACAGATGTGTCTGGATGTTCACGACAACTGTTTCCAACAACTGTGTAAGGTACGAGGGTTGTCTGAAAAGTTTAGAGCCTTAACATGAAGATGGTAGCACTTGTCAACGAAAGTTAGGAAATGTATTTGCACAAGCGTTGATAGGTATTCACTAAAACTTAAGCAATTTGGACGCTCAGTTGTTGTTTGATAATTGTTTGAGTAAGTCATTGTGAGTGTTTTTGTGAAATGAAAAAATGGAATATTGTACCATGATTAAATATTTGCATTTGAAAACCAATATGCCTATGCAAATTAAAACTGAATTGAACACTGTTTAAGGAGACTCTGTCCCATTATTTGCCACCGTGAAAAGATGGGCAACTGAATTTAAACATGGTCGTAACAGCTTGGTTGATGATGAGTGTTCGTGACGGCCAAAAACTGCAACCACCATCAATATCATCAAACAAGTTCACCAAATGCTACTGGACAACTGACGAATTACAGTTAGAGAGATAGCGAAGGCTATGGGCATAATGAAAGAATGTGTTTGTCATATATTAACTGAAGAATTGGATATGCGTAAGTTATCCCCACATTGGGTGCTGTGTTAGCTCACTTTGGACCAAAAATGCATTTGAATGAACACTTCCAAGGCCCTGCTGGAGCAGTTTAAGTAAAATGTCAGATTTTCTGCATCAATCTATAACTGTAGATGAGACATGGATCCACCACTACGCTTCTGAGATGAAACAACAATCAAAACACTGGACTGCAAAGGGTGAACCTGTTCCAAAAAAGGCAAAGATGGTTTCACTCATCGGGAAGGTGATGGCGACTTTTTTTTGGGATAGTAACGGAATTTTGTTTATCAATTATCTTCAAAAAGGTAAAACAATAACGATACAGTATTCCGCATCATTACTTGACAAGCTGAAGGCAGAAATTGCAAAAAAATGACCACATCTGAAGAAGAAGAAAGTGCTTTTCCATTAGGACAATGCACCTACTCACACTTCGACAGTCGCTATGGCTAAAATTCACAAACTGCACTTTGAATTGGTTGACCAATCACCATATTCACCAGATCTGGCCCCAAGCAACTTTTTCTTGTTTCCTAACCTTAAAGTTTCGCTTGGAGGAAAGAGATTTTCATCAGATGAGGAGGTTATCGCATACATAAATGCCTATTTTGAAGAGAAAGATGCCAGCTACTATTTGGAAGGGTTAAAGAGGTTACAGCATCGCTAGAAAAAGTGTATCGACTTGAATGCAGACTTTGTTGAAAATAAAACTTTATTTGACATAACAAATACGTCTTTCTATGTTAGGCTCAAAACTTTTCAAACAATCCTCGTAAGTTAATAAAAAGTACTGTTGTACTAGCGTGTGAAATGTGTACAGTTACTATTTAAATACACTACTGCATATAATATGGTCTAAATGACATCGAATAGTACAAGGGTGGGTGCACACCTCTAACACTATTATCAGTAATATTAATAACACAATAACATAAATAATAAAAAGTATTACCTTTAAATATCCATGTCTAATTTCATAATCCAGCTGATCTAAAAATTCAATAGTAAATATATATTTAATGATATCATTACTAAGACTGTTATATGAACTTAGAGATAAAGCCGCTTGCAATAATACCAATCCTGATAAATAATCAGCATCCCTGTAAAACATAAAAATTAATAATTCCTACTACAGCAGAAGGAGAAAAGAATACTTTCTTTATTTTTTGTTCAGTTTTTGAAAATAAATTTCTGCAACAAATTGAAATCTATAGGATAAGAACAAGAAGAAATTGGAGTACATGTTATAACCAAAATCAATATTTTATTGCTACTATAAAGCAAGTTATTAAACTTTTAAATTCATCAGGAAAGATATAACACGACTATTGGTAATTTATTTGAAATATCTCAACTTATAAGCGTATTAATAGTTGTTTAAAAAATAAAAAAGTAAACGTTTCACCTCTAACTTTTTACTTTCCTTATTCTTTACAAATAACTTTTTGAAAACATAATATCATAATAAATAAAACCACAGCAGTTTATAGTAATAACTCATAACAGCACACATATAGTTAGAAAACACTGCTTATGTAAAAACAATTTGACTGCCACACTGATCTTTCAAGTCCTTTTTAACTGGCCATGAGGTTCCAATTGGGATTTCACATAATATTAAAACCATAATATTGTTATCTCACATATAGTTAATTTGAAGGAAATAGAGACTAAATATATGGTAATCTCATTTTGCATGTTCTTCTATATACATGTGTTTGCCGCATTCTAAGTTAGAAATTGTCATGCAAAAGGGACTCCTCAAAATTAAATTTTTTCTGTGTTGGAATCTCAATCGCAGGTATACAGATCATTCTTTTACAAGAAAGTGAGCATAGGAGAGTTGCTTATTTGGATATGCTGTGTACATGGGTCTTTCCTATGGTGGGCCTCCTCAATGACATAATTCTGTACGGGATAAGTTGAATGATGTTTTCCCTGATGAATGATATTTCACTAATGGGCAGAGTGTGCCCCAAAAGGTACACAATGTCATTTAAAAAAGAACTTGTGTACTCATACGAGCGCATGGCGTCACGAATGTGTTAAACAGAAGAAGAAGAAGAAAAATAATAAAGAAACAGCTGGAGTAGATGAATTTCCCATTGAACTTTATAAATGCTTAAAGGAGGAAGAAATGGAAGAAATAGTTGAACTGTGCAGTAGGATAAACATTACGGGAGAATGAACTGAAGACCTTGTGAAAATGATAATGATACTGATTCCAAAGAAAATTAGTACCAGAGAATGTACAAAACACAGAACAATAATACCTATACAGGAGATTAGGGATAATGGAAAATAATGCAGGGAATGAATAGTTTGGTTTCAGGAAAGGGAAAGGAATCAGGGATGCCAGTGGGCCGCTAAGGATGGTCGAGGAGAGATATTTACAGAGAAGAGGAATGAGTCACTGTTTCACTGATTTAGAGAAGGCATTTGATGTATAATATGGGAGAAAATAATGGAGATTCTAAAGGAGAAAAAAGAAGAGTCGAAAGACAGAAGGTTAATTATAGAATTTTACATGAAACAGACAACAGAAATGAAAGTATATAAGAATATAACTGACTGTGTACGTCTTGAGATGTGAGGCGAGGATGCTGCCTCTCACTGACACTGTTCAGCATTAACAATGAAGTATAAGGAATATATTAGAAGAAAAAGGAAGAAGTAGGCTATTTTGAGATAAACAGATATAGACTAAATAGATATTATAGACTATTTATAAGCATAGGAGGATGAAAAGTAAGACAATGGTCTGCTGATGATATATAATAATTCTAACTGATGGCATACGTACACTTTAAAAATTGTTAACAGCTCCAGAAGAAGAATGAAAATAAATGTAGGAAAAACTAAAGTAATGGAAGTAAACAACAAAGAAGATTTAACGGTAAGGAAGAGTGAGGGAAGGTAGAAAAAGTAAAAAGATACAGATATTTGGATACTGTGGTGACAAAATGGAAGAATGCAATAGAAATAAAAGGACAGATAGTGATGGTAAAAGAAGCCTTCAATAGGAAGAGAAAATACTATCAAGTAAAAGTCTGGACTCAGAATTAAATAAGAGGTTAGCCAAATGCTATAAATAGAGTGTCTTATATGGAAGTGAAGAATGGACGATGAGGAAGAGGAACTGAATTGAGGCTTTTGAGATGTAGGTAAGGAAAAAGATTGAGAAAGTAAAATGGATGGATAAAGTGAGGAATGAAGATTAATAAGATTAATAAAGATTAAATAAGAAAGAGAGAAAACTTATGCGGGAAGTATACAAAAGAAAAGGAAAAACTGGTTAGGATGTGTGTGATTAGAGGAAGTGGAATCTTAACAACTAAATGTTTAGGGTCAGTAGAAGGAGAAAGGAATTAAGGAAGACGGATGAAGTTAACAGATTAGGTGAAGACTGGAAACTACAAGGGGATGAAGGAGAAGGCTTGAGACAGAAATGGATGAAGTCAGTGGAGGCGTAAGAAACCTGCTGCCAAACAGAACACCAGATGATGATGATAATGAAAGTTTATGATATTTTTTATGAGAGTAATTTATTTATTTATAAAAACTGAGCAGTTACATATTTCATACTTAGCAAGAATTGGAGCAAACATAAATAAAAATTAATCCTAAATCAAGTGACTACAAGAATCTCACAACAACTGGTAAATTATAATCAATTTTAAGAACAAACCATGATTAAGGTTAATTAACCAAAAATATACTAATGTTTGAAATTTATATCCAATTTTAGGTGATATATTTCTGTAGCATGGAATTAATACAATAAGAAAAGGTACTAGGAGACCATGAGATTCCATTTGGGATCTTACATCAATTTAAAATCATAAATTGATTTTTTCATAAAAATCAATTATATTACCAACTCAATCAATATGTATTAGCAATTTTTTTTTTTTAAGAGTAAAGACAATTATGTAAAATACAGTTACTATTTTCTGGCCAGTTGGTAATAGATTTTTCATGTTAACTGTTACTAACATTAGGTGAATTCTATAAGAGCTCACTTGCCAAGAATCTCAGTACCATGAGATCCATGGCAGTCAAGTTGTTAAAAATATTATTTGTATAAATGTATAATCTTATTAAATATATTATCCAATGTGTTATAATTAACAATTATCAAAAAAACCAACCAAATTAATAGCAAGGTCAATATAGACTTACTGGTTTACAAAACAAACCCATCTATACTTCTACAGTTAATTAAATACTACATTGGGTAATGCATTACCTTTGTCGTAAATTAAAACTTATAATCATTATGATCAAGTGAATTAAAATGAAAGGCATGCCAGTTTAACAACCCAGTTTTCCTGTGGTACCAGTTAAGTATGTTTTCTATATGAGCATCGATGGTTAGGCGTCCTATACTCCCCTCAATTTTCCTTCTGTGCAATACAGATCCTAGGTAGTTTGTAAAAAAAGGTAAAATTTACAGTCAGTTGGTGTGATACCAGACGTATAGGATTGGTATTACTGAAGCCTAACAAGAGAGACATTTGTACAACTCATAACATTGCTAAGTAACAAAAATAGTTCTTCTATCAATGACTGAAAAGATAGTGTTAGAAGAGGGGAAAACTTACAAGAAACAGCTATCCTGTAATGCAGCAGTGGAAATGTGAAAACTGGACAATAGGAACTTGTAATGACAAAAATTAAATGCAGTAAAAAAAATACCACAGCCAACATGTTATACAATTCATCATGTCAAGATCATTTACTTGTCCATTTATAAGTAGAACAAATTTAAAATTGCGAATATAACATCTCTCTAAATATTATTATTTTCTATATTTTTTATTGTATGCTAATAATATATATATAGTACGTACAGTTAATTAACTTTACGTACAATTACCACATATAAGCCTAATTTAATGTCGGCGGGCGATAACGATAGCACTGATGCGAGCGAGGTGCACAGTATACGGACGTGCTGATACAAGCATCACTCTCACCATAGCGATGCTGCAGCCCCACCACTCTCAGGCTCCAATAAAAGAGCATGCACGAGAGTTAATTTCCATTTCATCGTTGACCACCTCCTGGAGAAGACCAACAAGAAGAAGAAGATGGAAGAAAACAGAAGAAGTGGCCGGCTCAAAGTGGGACCTCCCAGCGAATGCCAGCATACCCGCCGGAGCAGCAGGCCTGGCTGACTCGCTGAGGAAGTCGCTGGATGCAGACACTACCTACCTGCTCCAGCTCCAGCTCGCCGGGCTTTAATCGCCCTGGCCAGTGGACTTGGCAGCAGTAGCTGGCCCAGCATGGGATCACTTGGAGAGAACTGCCTCGGCCGCACTGGCAAAGGACGACTGACACCGACCCGACACAGAGCAGGGCTCTGGGGGCCACCACTAACACGCTGCAGTAGCAACCCAACTGCCACTGAGGGAAAGTCCAGTCAGACTTCAATGGATGAGCCACAACTCCCCGACTTCACCGGAGACCAGCTTCTGGACCCAAGAGCTCTTCTCAGAGCTAATGCAAAAAACGGCCCTTTTCAGGGCCACCACAAAGTTATGGATTATAAACCGTCGAAGCCATTTGATGACAACCTTCTCTAAGGTTAGCAATTACAACAAGCTGTCAAAGTCAATCGACAACAAAGAAAGCTCTTTTCATAACGTTATTAAGTGCCATGTGCCATCGAAGCCATTTGGCGACAGTACAATACATTTTTTACAATCAATCAATTTATTGTAATTAATTTTTACATTTAATTTTATATACATCAACTTAATTAAATTTATCTCATGATATAATTTTAATGCTTTTAAAATATTTTGCTGAACTATATATTTACCAGTCTAAAATGTAAGTAAAATTGACTGACCTTGCTATTAATTTTATGTGTTTATGGTGATTATATACAGGGTGATTCAAAGAAACGGGAAATTTTGAAAGTTGTGTTGGTAGCCGTGGGCGATTGGTACCACTTGATAAGTGGCGCCAGCCTCTCTAACCTAACCTGCCATTTAGTTGTCATGGATCCTTGGAGTGGTGCGCAACGTGCATTTGCTATCAAAGCGTTTTACAAAAACAATGACAGTGTGGAGGGAGCACGTAGAGAATTTCGCTGTCATTTTAATCTGGGATGGCAAGACCGTGTTCCATCACCACATGCAATTAAAACACGGATATCTAATTTTGAGGAAACTGGTTCGGCAATGAAAAAGAAACCTCCAGGCCGTGAGCGTACGGTCCGTACAACACAGAATGTTCAAGCTTTATTACAAGATGCTGTCACACGAAGTCCACATCGGTAAATCCGTCGTCTCTCAACATCTTTACAATTACATAGTTCAAGTGTTTGAAGAATGTTAGTGAAGGACTAATTCCATCCATACAAGTTGCAGATCGTCCAGGAACTGAAACCAAACGATGCAGTTGTGCGAGCACAATTCTGTAATGTAATGCTTCAGAAGATAAATGATAACGAAGAAATTGTTCACGAACTGTGGATGTCAGACGAAGCGCATTTCCACTTCAGTGGATTTGTTAACAAGCAAAATTTCAGATACTGGGCACAAGAAAATCCTACGCAGCTACACCAGCGTCCGTTGCACAGCCCGAAAGTGACCATGTGGTGTGCTATGTCATCTTACGGTGTTATAGGCGCTATTTTTTTGAGGATGACAATGGTCTTGCAATTACAGTGACATCAGCTCGTTACGTAGCCATGCTTGAAACCATTGTTGTGGAACAACAAAAGAGATTTCCACAGATTCTTAACACAGCCTGGTTTCAACAAGACGGAGCAACATCACATACTGCACGAATATCGATGGCAGCTGTACGCTGATTGTTTGGACAACGTGTCATTTCACGAAATGGTGACATTAGATGACCTCCCAGATCGCCTGACCTCCCAGCTTGCGATTACTTTTTGTGGGGTCACCTTAAAAGCAAAGTTCTGTTCCACAGTAGACCTGCTACAACGGAAGAACTGAAGGCAAAGATCCGAGAAGCAATTGCGGAAATTCAAGTTGAGATGTTATGTCAAACCATGAAGAATTTAACGAAGAGACTTCGTGAATGTTTACGTAGAAAAGGAGGTCACCTGCAAGATGTCATCTAATAAAAAATAAACTAAAATGTATGTATCCTAAAATTGCAACATTTGTACAATTACATGAAATAAAATTAATTTTCTAAAAAAAATTTTTCATTAATGTTATTTAATTTTTTAAATTTCCCATTTCTTTGAATCACTCTGTGTATATATATAAAACAAACATTTTTTACATCATCGCTTGATGACACAGTTCTGGTGACACTTAAATCTAATTCTAAACCTAAAACTACCTGACCAAATTATTACAGTAAAGGCAAAAGAATCCTTGTAGAGTGAAACATTTTTCGATTAAAAATATTCTGACAATAATTCTGTACTGTTTCATAATAAATATTCATGGACTTAAGCCCTAAATAAACCGACCGATATTCAAACAATGACGCTACTCTATGGACTTCCCATAAACCTATTTGCTATACATAAACATCATAGACTCCAGGGCACAATGCTCAGACTATTCGACTACTCTGAAGAAAAAGCTGTGTAATAATTACCTCTGTATAGCCTTCCAGAAGAAAATATTTGTATATAATTTGAAAAAGGAACATTTATAACTTTTAATAATTCTAATGTTCATCACAGTTTGTTAGCTGCTCATGAAACAAAATTTGTTTAAAGCTCTGTAAATTTACATCAAAAAGATTAACAGTTCTTATAAATCGTTCTTTGATAAGGAGAGCACTTCCCCTTGAAAAATTAAAAAAAAAAAAAATCACAATTCAAAAGTGTTAAGGAAAATGCTTAGAAATTTTGGCTAGAAAATATGTAACAGAAAATGAAGAATTATCAAATTCATGTCTGTTAGCACAAATCAAAATTTTAATCAATTAAAAATTCCATTCAGAGAAAGATTTAATACAAATCTGCATACAGTAGGTGGATGTCAACAATAACTAACCGATATGTCAAATGATTGTCAAAGAAATATGAGGATGCAATCCAAAATAGACTAAAACATCAGCAATGATTGAGAATGAAGAAAGCAATGAAGCAACTGATGAACACTCAGTCCAAGAACTTAATGCAATAGAAACAGTGACAAATGGTTTTATCCATAGAAAACACCACTTTAATGGAAGATTACAACACAGTTCAATTACAAAAACAGAAAACAGACTAAAAAAAATTATCAAACATTTGTAGGAGAGTATTAAAACTATGGCAAAAAATTTCTTTTTTTAAAAATTTATAATGATATCTTAGGTTACAAGATTTATACATTTCTTTTTTTAAGTTTGTCGAATAGTAATTTTTCCCTCTCAGCAAACCATTTTGGGTAGTGGTCCACATTCACCGGTCTTCAGATGTGGTCAAATCTTAGGTTCAATTTTGGTCGCAGGTTTGGCATTATTTTGTTTCATCTGCATGAAAGAATACAAGCATGATAAATCACTCAGCCACAAGGGTTTTACTTATTATTCTATTTATCTAATAGTCATATAAAATAAATTCACTTTTAAATGAATAACAGAGTTAAAAAGATTAACACAGAAAAAAGACTTGCCAACTGCTAACATTCATTCATAAAACAGCGGGGAGATATTAATTCTGCAATGAACTTTTTTATTCAACCAGTCTATCAATCATTATTCAGTGGTGCAAATTTCTAAAGAAAAAAAAGGCTGCTGCCATCTTAAAACTCATGGTCTATATTGCGGTATGTTGATTTTGCATAACACCTATGAGTGAGAATTTTTTATCATTGAAATTACAATCTCCCTTTAGGGAATTAATGAAGTATTAATTTAAGGGGGTTTTACCATGTCAGATCAAAAAATGATTTATTTTCTACCGTTTCTGAAAGCACATACATTTTAAAATATCTGTAAATTTTCAAGTTAAAATTCAAAATATTTATGATGTTATAACAAGTTAAAGTAGTACGAACACAAGTAGAATTTCACAGCGCGGTGAGTGACCTGGCATCTCAAGTCTCTGCCCACTATTTAGGTTACAGCTGTCCTTACTTTCCCAAAATCCTTTTCTATTGTGAACAAAATATATTCATGAATGTAGTAGGGATATTACAATGGTTTGAGATGTATGATTCAAACAATTTTATTTTAGTTAGTAGCAAAGAAAACTAAAGGTTTTGTTTATTTTAAAGGTTATAGAGCACTTTTAATAATGTTTGTTAATCAGGTTTGTGCAAAAGAACAAAAAGGAAATAATTCACATCCAGGACATAAAATAAAAGACAGTTTTATGAAAGCAGTTTTATAAAAAAAGCAGTCATCAAAAAAAAAAAAATAATATTGACATGTATGTATGGGCATTGGATTGATCATACACTTCATGTTTGTTTTTAAACAGACATGAAGTGTCTAACCGTCCCAAAAATTTTTTAAGTGTAAGAAATGTGAAAGTGAGGTGAATTTTTTACAAAAACAAAACAAAGCTTTGGATTCAAGATCAATACTACTTGTGATTCTGATACTTAAGAAATTCACATGCGATTTACTTGAAACCAGTCTTATCTGAATCAGTGGAGGTCCTACACACCTATAAAATTATCCATTTGGCATGGTTCTGGGCTTAAAATGTCCAAATGTAATCCATATATTATAGACTAGAATAATAATAATAAAACCATTTTTTATATAATAAAAAAGACAAAAACTTTGAGAAAAAAAGCAAATATTTTAATTTTATAACTGCAACTCAGCCAAAATTAATTTTATGATATCATTCTAATCTACTTTGTGCTGATATTTACTAATTATTAAACAGCTTGATTTTTTAATTTCAGGTGTCCTTCAATATTTGCGATTTCCTCAATCAACCATCACATTTAGTGTTACACGTCTTTGGCCAGCTCCCCTTATTTTTAAACTGATTAAAAAACTCAATTTTATTTATTATTACTTAATAAATATAAACAAAACCTCATTTATCAATCTGAAAGTTGCTTGTTTTTTAGGCTTACAAAATAGAAACCTCTCTTTTAATAGTAAAAAAAAAAATTACTAACATGTAAACTAAATAAAAATAAATCTACTGATTATTGTTTAATAAGAATAATTTACCTTAAAACAATAGAAGCAGCAAATTTGCAAAATGACTCATTTTTTGGAACATGGCCCAGTATATACAGAGAATTTAGTAACTTACTGACTGTAGAACCTACTACAATATCTTTGTGAGATATCACGTAATCACAAAACTTGTCCAACAAATCCGGAATCAACAAATTCAATAAATTCATATTATAAATAGTGTTTCTTAAAGATTTTGATGATATCTCGTCTTCTTTAATAAATTTAAACCTGTATCAGATTGAGATAGGAAGAGCATAATAAATTAGATGTAATAGAAAATAAAACAATTATTACACATTACTAAATAGTTTAAAAAATTTTATCCAAGCAGCAGAATAAATTAATTTATTAAAGATTTACTTAAAAAATTGCATAGCTTACACTTTTTCTTTTCACACTTTTGCAACAAAAAAGAAAATCTAGTAACTTATCCCTAATGAATTACACCTAATTCGTTAACTAATTACCATTAGTACTCTACAATTTCAACTGCTAAAATTTCATAATTCACATGAAAGTTAATAATATAAAATTAAAATTTGTAGAAATAAAGTTCTCACAACAAAGTAGTGTAAAATAACACATCTTGCTGTAAGATTCTTTATGATTTGAACTTGAAACCATATTGTGCAACAACCTAAGATAACAAACAAATGAAAAATGTTGAAATTAATCATCTGATATTGTACGAGCAACTCATGTTAAGTTATGTTATACCAGGTAAGCAACTTAAAACTGATCTGAGCCAGTTAGAATAGCAATTATTTGAGTGTCACCTTTAAAAGAGCTACTAGCAATAAGTAGTGCAATTATTGGCTATGTATGTTACTACTCTCATCTATTGTTGCCAGTTTAAACTGTTCATGCTCCAGTGCCATATAGTTTTGTTCTTTGCAGTTGTGTTTTTTCTAAAATGCCTTGATTGATTCTCTGCATCTTTTCAAGAAACACATCATCAGAAAAGTTCCCAAATGCCAGTATGTCAATAATGAGTAGCATATACAGTTCAGTTAGAAAATGACATACAAAAGGGTAGGTTTCAAACAAAAAACCGAATAGGAATCCAGAGATCACAACCGTTATTCAAAGAACAATCTCTGCAAATCCAAAAAAATCTATATGGAAGTTTTCACAATAAGGTGTTGATAACTGCTTGTAGGATTTTTCCATAAGATTCTTATTAATTTAAATTTGAAACCATATTATGTAACAACTGTGCAACAACATAAAAGAACAGATAAACCCGATGTTACATTTCATATCAGATGAGACACAGTTTCATTTAAATGGATATGTTAATTTATGCAACATTGGGTACCAGATGACTTTCTTTTTCTTTTTCTGTTTAGCCTCCAGAACCATCGTAAGGTATTACTTCAGAGGATGATATGTATGAATGTAAATGAAGTGTAGTTTTGTACAGTCTCAGGTCGACCATTCCTAAGATGTGTGGTTAATTAAAACAACCAAAGAACACTGGTACCCATGATCTAGTATTCAAATCTGTAATGAGTTCATTACTAGACCAACCTGATAGGTAATTGATATCTGGAAAGGCAACAAAAATATTTCAGGTTTTCAAGAAAAAATTAGATAAAAATGAAAAATATTTGTATTAGGATGGAGTAGTTTGACGAGACAGGTTACTCTACATTAAGGTACCAGATAAAACCTGATAAAGTGTGGATATTTCCATCCTTGCAATGCTTGTCTTATTATGTTAACTAAAGTAATAGAGGATTCAATTCATCTGATAATAAATTTTGATGAAACGCTTGCTGTAATGGAAACATTAGCTATAATAAATCTTTTATTCTGATTCGTTCAAAATAATACAATATACAGATCATTTCAGGAATAGGTTGATATACTACTCCGTGGATAAAAAAAAAACTGCCTCAGTATTTGCCTGGATGGATCAAGGGAAACACAGTAAAGCCTTGATAAAAACAGCATCATTCAACATGTTAAACGGGGTACATAAAATTCACGTTTTTTAATATTTTTATTAATGTTATTTAAAACTTCATCAATTAACTGAATCAGTGTTACTGTTTATATAAAAGAAAATCTTTTAACTATATCGGAAATATCTTTAAAGAGTTCAGTAATTTATTAAAAATGGCAACAGGAGCATAATAAGGCTCTTTCCCAAAAGATGAAGTATTATGTTGAGTTACACCAAAACAGTTTGACAGTTTTGATAGGGATGAACATCATTATTTTTTAAGTATAAGTGATTATCGAATTTAGAAAGGATTGTACATTGACTACTGGAGTGATTAAACTTAAATACACATGTACTACAAAATATTGTTTTTGCTTTTTTAACCCTTGTGGTATAGAAAACAGTAGCACATTCCTAGTACCTCTGCAACTGATGTAAGAATACTGCAATATATTCGCACAACATTATTTTTAAATTTACCATATTATTAACATATTTTGTAATTATTGCCAACCTCTGTAGCAGAGTGGTAGCATCTGTGACTTTCATCCAAAGGTTCTGGGTGAGTCCAATAAGGCATAGCAATTTTCACGTAATACAAAATTCATCATCATCCACCACAGTAATGTAATTGGGCTTCAGTTTGTTGTTGCTGAATAAATAAATAAAAATTTTTAATCATTTTATTCTTAAAAAAGAAGGAAAAAAAGGTTTTGAATGTGTAATCTAACGCTAGTAATACGGTAAAATTTAATAGTGTATCAAAATATTTACTGATAAAATTCCTCAGATATGATCAAATTAGAATACAATCATGAGTAAATTTTTTATCTGTCAAATAAGTAGTAAAACGTGATATCTGAGTCTGTAACAATATTAAATCTAAATCAATGAAAAGATTATCAGCCTGCTATTTTTATTATATAAAATGTTAACACTGACAAGACAATTATATTATATAAAAACCAAAATTTTAAAATAAAATTATATTTAAAAAAAGAAACTAGTTTACATACTTGATGCACAAAATCCTGACTCTTTTTATATGATCTATGATTACAGTAAGAGACCTTGTTTTACCTGATAATCAACTAAGTCCTAGATTGAGTATTTTGTGTGGCAGCTAGATAGGAAATATAAGTTCCCGGATAAGTCCATAGATAAAGCCATCCTTACTGAACCAAACTGATGGCAATAACAATAGCGTTTTCTAAAAGGTCTTTGCATTCGTGTAACTTATATAATGAGAGTTTAGGCACTTTAATGTGAGTTTAGGCACTGAGAAAAAGAGTGGCTAGTTGGCTAGTTAGAAAGGGACAATTACCCACAAACACCAAAGATCAAAGGAAACTAATGCAAATGGATGCTTTAAGATATCCTCCAGCAGATATTTAGGTAAAATAATAAATAAACAGATGTAAGTAAAACAATATACACAACTTGATATACCTATCTTGAAGTTTTTGAAAAACAACAGAATCACAAGCTCCTTTACGATTGATATGTGAGCGTAACAACATATTTAATTCATTAAGTGACAGGCCTGATGGATTATCATCCAATAACTGCAAAGTTCTAGTTATCAATGCCATATCCAGTTTTACCTGAAACAATAATTTGTTTTCTTAGAAAAAAGCATATAATTTTATTAAGTAATTATGAAAAAAATAATGTGAGAAATATTTCTGACTCATCCTCTAATTAAAATCCAGAATGTTTTTTCATCCTGTTTTTCGAATATTAACAAGTCCATGCAATCCTCAATGTCACCTACTACTAACGGGTAAGGCAGAAACAGTGACCCATTTTAAACATGAAGAATTAGAATTAATATTATTATTACTGTACACGTTTTACAGAACACTTCATACCATTCTTACACATATCCCTTTTTGTAAATTATGTCTTCAGGTAAACATCATTGTTGGCAATGCAATCTTCGATACAAGCACATACAATCATCATAACCTTACGCAGACTATTTCTTGTTATGACCTTATTTCAGAGTGAATGTTATTTTTTAATTCCTGAATACTTGCTGATCTGTTAACATACACTTTAGATTTCAGAATCCCTATAAAAAAAAAAAAAAATACACCTATAAATTGGGTGAACAGGGTGGCTGGTAGACATGACCAAACCAGGAAGAAAGGTGCTCTGGAAATATTCTATGTAAGGCTGTCAAAAACAATCTTGCTATGAGAGTGGTTGCACCATCCTATTAGAACCATAACAGAATATTGATATTCATATGGTGATTTTTAGTGTTATGAACTGTGGCAAAATAACATCATAACAATCTTCTGCTATGACCAGTGTCGCCTGCGTCATTCTTAAAAAATTGCGACCAATAGTACTCTCTCTCTTTTTCTGTTTAGCGTCCAAAACCACCGTAAGGTATTACTTTAGAGGATGAATGAGGATATGTATGAATGTAAATGAAGTGTAGTCTTGTACAGTCTCAGGTCAACCGTTCCTGAAATGTGTAGTTAATTGAAATCTAACCACCAAAGAACACCAGTACCTGTGATCTAGTATTCAAATCCATATAAAAGTAACTGCCTTTAGTAGGGTTTGAACCTTAGAACTCTCAATTTCAAAATCAGCTGATTTGTGATGACAAGTTCACCACTAGACCACCCGGTGAGTTGGTCTACATACCCTGAGAAGATATTCCACACCACACAGTAACTTTTCTGCTATGAAGTGGTCTTTCATGAAGCTGATAAGGATTGTGAGGTGCCCAATACCTAAAGCTTTGTTTACTTACATTGCCAGATAAATGAAAATGGACCTCATCAGACATTATCAAACTGTTGAGAAAACCTCAGAAGTTGTGTACAGAATTTTTGACATGCCTCCAGATCTTTGGGCAATACTTCTTGCACCACTAGCATTTAGTATCGATGGAACTTAATATCTAGATGCAACATCTGTAGCACACCTCTGTCTGATATGTTACGGGTTTGCCAATGCTGATGAACCGATCACATTGGGCTTTGCTTTAAAGAGGCTCTCTCTTACTGTTGCAATGCTGTCTGGGATGTAAACTGTATGTGGCCTATCGGGTGGCATCTTGTTTGAAACAGATGCTATTGTTCTTAACTGCCTGAACCAATTTGTAATCAATTGTCTTCCACAATGGAACATGTTAATTCCAGCCGATTTTGAAATGCTGCTAAAACAAACACTGTAATCTTACAACACTATCAGAACACACTTGAAAAAATTTTCAATTGCTAATGCGTAAAGTTCATTCGACCAGCAATCCATACTGGTTGCCAAGGTCATGTAATATGGCAGACAGAAAATGTTTTGAACTGCATTATGCAAGAGCATAAATATCATATCTCTAGAAAGCCAAGACCAACAACAGTGTACAATTAAAATGGATCATTGTTTCTTCTGCACCTTATATTTCTGCAAGCACTATCTTTCCAGATATATCAGTTTCAATAAAAATAACAAAAAACTAATAAATTGACATTAGTTTTTAAGTTACTTTCAATTTAAACAATTCTCTTAAAATTGTTCTTAAAACAGTTTTAAACAATTTTCTTTAGATAAAACAATCAATATCATTTAAGAAAAAATGTAAAAAACCACAAACCAGTTTCATTACTTAAGTGTTTGCTGTTTATCTAGGTCTGAAGTATTTAAACTATCATGTCTAAAGTATCAATCCCTCAAATATATGTGATAATCTCTTATCATATGCTTTGAGGTTACAGTTTATTGTCTTTATTCTCTTTTCGTTTTCTCAAACTAATTTTTGATTTCTCTTTGAAAAATCACTGGATACTAGAGTTTTTTTCTGAATAACATCTAAGATGTTTAGCTTAAAATAAGCTTTAGTTTCTATTTAGCTCATTACTCACCTCATCTGTTAATCGTTTTCTGTTATGTCTCACCAGTTCTAGTGAAAAATGTGTTCTCAAGCTAAAACACATTTTTAATACCTTTTTTGTGCCCCTCTTGCTAATTTAGCAAGAGGAACACTAAAAAAATAACTGGTAAAAATATGATCCTCTCCGAGGGAATAATATAATAGAATTTTATATCTTATCCTTAAATTCACAGGAGATTTATTTCTTTCACAAGTTTAAGGTTCACTTATACCTAACTTGATTTTTACTTTACCCAACCATATGTCCGGGGGGGGGGTTCTGCATTACATCATGATGACCAGTCTGGGTCAAATGTTTCAGTGTTTAAAATATTTCTAAGCTAAGTTTACATTTTTGACTGAGATTGCCTAAAACAATAAAACTTACATTTCTTTCATTAACAATTTGTTTTTATTTTTATTCTGTTAATACTGGTATTGTTTATTTGTCAATTAATTATCTCTTCATTAATTTACCTTTTATATACTTATAATGATCATTTAACAATCAAATAGTTTAGATTTTAAGTAATTTTTTTTTTGTAAACTGTGTTTGAACACTTTTTTGTTTTAAAATTTATTTCAATATCCAATTAACATATGTCTTTCTTTATAATGAACACAGTTACAATAAATTATTAGTTGATCGAATTGAGAATTTTTTTTTATGAAGTCAATCAAAAAATTATAATCTTGCATTTGTATTTTACAAATACATTTCAAGAAGAAAAGAGAATATGAAAAGTGCATGCATAGAATATTGTATTAGTTTGATATTTTTTTAAGAATAAGTTTTAGAAACATATGAATATTAATAATAGTTAATTTTCACATTGAATTTCAGCATATCATGTATTAATATATGAAGACTGATTTTCACATTGTTCAATCAAAGTTGAACCCTTTCTGAACCTAGGAATACGCCAGCTGTGTCTGGATATTTGAATGTTTGTAGTCTATTACATTTATATTGAATTACTAGATGAAGTAACGTTCTCAATGCAGCAAGTACTGAATTTTTATGTTCCTCTTATGTACATATTTTTGAACTAAGAAAATCTGCTTAACTGTAAATCAATATGAAATTTTTAGAGTGAAGACTACTTGAAAATTAATCTGTGAATGAAGTTGATTGTTTACAGAATGAACGAGTGTAGATGCCTAATTAACACTTGTTTACCTGTCAGCTATTACTTTCCTATGCGGCTCTTTTGTAATACATGTCTGTTAATGGTTGTTCAGTTCAGGACCACTTCAAAATAACTTTACATAACTTACCTGTTAATTTTATACACAATGGCTTTTTTTTATTGTGCATCTAGCATAACACTGTTTTGATAATTCCTACACACAAGCACAAATACACTTTACATGTTTACAAATTTTTAACATCTTTAAGCTAGTGTGTTTTAAAATTATAATGAAGAATTCACATCTTCATTACCTAAAATTTATTGATTTTCATATACATCATAAATACATTTCAAGTCATCAATATGAATTTTACCTTCTCTTCAGTACATAAGAGATCCTGAATATCACTAAGGTCTGAAAGCAAACTTATAAACTTGTCATCTTTTACCTCAATCTAGAATCTAATGTAACAGCATTTGTTGTTTTCACAGTCTCAATACTTAAAAATCTGGATAGTCTTCCTATATTAAAATTAACTTAATAATTATTATAATAAGCAACTGGAATTCCGCATGAGTTGACAAATAACCAAAGTTCATTATGTTTTCAGCCATTAGTGCACTAATTGTCACACCTAAATTCTAGTTTTTATTACTACTGAATCACATAATAGTCAAAAACTATAAAGTACACTCTTAATATAGCTTTACTAATTTAAGCGTGCTTAAATGAGAAGTCCAAAATATGCATTAAATAATGCTACCGTTATCAGGATCAAATTACAAAATCTTCTATCATAATAGCTGCAAAGACATATAATTAAGAAATACAATTTTAATCCCATTTAACTCTTTAGTGATAATATTAAGGGAAATTCCTAAACTCAGAATTAGAGGGTCATCTAAATAAATAAAAAAGCTGCATGAACTGAGGAAGAGCAGTGAATCTGGTGGGTTGCTGCAGATAGTTAATCGAATACGTGTAGAGGGGAGCAACTGGCCAGCCACGCCCATACATTACGTTCCCACGTCAGTAAGCTATCTGAGCAGGAGGTATCACTGTTCACTGCACAATGAATTATAATCAAATTTTTCACCAAAAAAGATGTCAAATCCTCTGAAATTTTGACTTGACTTCAGGCACAGTTTGGAGATGCTACCCTGTTAAAAACTCAAGTGTTTGATAGGGCCAAAAAATTTCAAAGTGGCCATGATGAGTGGAGAACGAAAAGTCACAAACATTGTCCACAGACTGATGTCGACGATAACAATATTCGGGCCATTTATAATGTATTTTTGGAACATATAGTAACCTGCAATGAAATGTGAGTCCACCAGTACCAACCTGGAAAGCAAGAGAACAAATATGGAGTGGTAGAAAAAGGGAAAGGGGCACTGATCAAGGCCAAGAAACACTCGTTGGCTGCAAAAATTCAAGTAACTGTGTTTTGGTACTCAAAAGGTGTGCTGCTGATTGATTTACTGCATGAACAAAGGATGGTAAATGTAACCTACTACTGCCAGTTATTGGATGATGACAAGGCTGCTTATCACAACAAATACACTCTTAACTGATTTACAATGTCCTCCTTTTCCATGACAACGCACAGCCACATACACAGTTCAGACTTGCAATAAACTCACTAAAATCTATTGGACACCTCTTGAACACCCACCATACAGTGCAGACTTCTCACAGAGTGATTTCCACATGTTTGGTTTGCTGAAAGAAGCTTTAGGAGGGGAAAGATTCGTAATCCCTCAGATGAGCATTATGAACACAACTGGCTGTTGGGACAGCCACCTTGTTTTTATGATGAAGGGATCAGGAAGCTACCTATCCAGTGGAGAATGTTTCTGTTGAAGGAAACTATGTACAAAAATAAGGTAATTTATTTTTAATTTCATCTAATATCAATAAAGCTATGTAAACAAATTCTAGTTTGAATTACCCTCGTAATATTATAGAAAATATGCCTTATAAATTTTAGCATTTCATTTTGGTTTAGGTATCTTTGAAATATATCAACTTTTAAATAGAAAAATAATGTTCTAAATAATTTTCCTAGATACACCCTCAAGAAATACTACAATATATTTTACCTGGGAAGTGGAAGGATAAATGATAAGTGTATCAATTTAGAACTTTCTTAGATCATTCTCTTAGGATGAGTGAAAAAAATTTCCTCATAATGGTAGCTTACTCCTTAAGTTGAAGGTACCTGCCGTGTCTTGACTTCCTTCTTCCAGTCTTGACTTTCCTTTTCAATACTTAGTTAATTTGACATGTTAATGGTTGTTCATTATAATAATCTTCGTAGATATCTCCTTTGAAACTACTACAGTACGTTCAGAAAGTTGCTATGCAGTATGCTTTAGAATTATGTGGTACATTCTGTTCTTTCAATGCTGGGTTGGTTGCCCTGCGGGTTCATTGGGCGCTGCTCAGTAATAAACCAAGATGTCAGTTGTTGAGTTGTGATTGAACGTGCTTCGTTTCATTTATCAGAATCAATAGATGCAAGAAACATAATGGTTCTTCTCAGTAGTGGAATGTATTTTTCTCGTTGAACATGTTTTTCATGAAAGTCACAAGTATCCTGATTTAGTGAAGCACAAGTTTTCTGAAAAGTTTCCAAATGCTCCTGTTCCTCACCGCAATGCAGTCTGAACTCTTATCGGAAAATTTCAGGCAACAGACTCTATTGAAGACACTGATCAAAGTGGAAGACCAACTAAACTAAATGAACAGAAGCTGCTTGATTTTTCAGATGCTACTGCCAAAGTCCATCAAAGTCAACACATAAGTTAGCACAGCAGCAAGATATCAAATTTATTACCACATATAAAGTTATAAGAAAAGAACTGAAACTTTTCCCCAATAAAATAATGTATGTTCAAGAACTGAAACCTACAGATCATGCCAAAAGACTAAATTATTGTCAACAGTTTAAACGTTTTATTGGCCAAAATTCTGTAGGTATCCTCAATATTATGTTTTTTATGGATAAAGCATGGTTTAATCTGGGAGGGGGCATATTAATTCAAAAAATAATGACTGCGGTCAATAACTAACCCCTATGAATTACACGAACAATCTTTACACAAAATGAAAATTGGAGTCTGGGTCGGTGAGTAGAATGTGCATTGTGGGTCCAATCTTTTTAAAAATACAATTAATTGTGATCGTTATCATGTTGTTTTAATACACTTCATTAGTCGGTTAACGAAATAGGCATCAATCAAAGTCAGGTCCAACAAGATGGCGCAACAGTGCACATAGCTAACAGGTCAATGACTTATTTATGAAATGTCTTTGGTAAATGAATCATTTTGAGGGGTTTGTGACCTGCACGATTGCCCAAAATGAAGCCCCCAGATTACTTTCTATGGGGGGGCAGCGAAAAAACAGTGTAACGCAACAGATTACGTATGACTGACAAAGTAAGACGAACTGCAATAACAGCATGTTCAAGACATTTCAGTAGATGAGCCAGTTTAAGTGTTTGAAAACAAATTGAAATGTGTACAGTGTTGTACTGATATTGGAGGAGGTCATTTTCAACATATTTTATAAACTATTTGTTATTGTAACATCTGTTACTATAAAATAATGAAATAAAATTATAAAGTAATGATAAGAAAATTTCATAATTGCACTTCCATAATTCCAATATACAGCAACTTTCCAAATGCACTGTATGTAAGATTTAAGCTGTCTAACCAACATCTTTAAATGGATCTAATTCAATTCTAACTGGTTCATCCCAGTACTTTTAAAATACTTTTTTGTGAACTGGTTTTAGGTTAACAATTTGTCATCTATTCTCCTTAAGAAAGAGAATAGATGATAACTGAGTTTTGCGTACTCATATATATATATATAAAATTCACAAATGAAAAATGAAACAAATATAGCATAAAAAAGTACATTTTATTTGCTTCTTTATTTTACCAAGTAGACCATCTTATTTCACTAGTGAAGCTGTTACGCTTTCCATAATCCAGACCTCACTGCATCCTTCAGTTCATCATCTGTGGTTAAATAAATATCCTTAATATCCCTCTTTACTTTTGAAAATAAGTGAAAATAGAAGGGCACCAAATCTGGTGAGTGTGGAGGGAGTAGAGTAGGTCAAATTTCAACTTCACAAGTCTCGGAGGTTGCACTCAATGTCTCAATGTATGTGCAACAAATGTATCTGAACATTATTAGCTCTGTGCCTTGTGAAACAAGATACACACATCTCCCAAGGTGTTTTAATGTCTCAGTAAATTGAATAGAATTTACATCCATACGTTTTATCATTAAACATGACATAATTGAATCAATTCATCGACCTCCTTTAAGTGCTTCTCATGAGTCACAGAAACCGGGTCAACAACTACAAGGTTAATTCCCAATATTCACTTTATTGGTTTCTGATGAACAAAATTTTACCTCCCATTTACACACAGCACATCGATCAACAGTTTCATCACCAAAACAGCTTTTAGATAACAATGAATGTCACTAGCTTTCACTTTTTCTGCTGTGAAAAATTCAATTACTGCATATTGTTTTAGACAAGTTGACCGAGTATGTGTACTCGACTCCATAACAACAGCAACCGATAGAAAATGAGAAGGCGTGGGTCAACGAGTATTGGAATGTTAGCAGTATGGAAATGAAACTACAAGATGGCAGCACCTTTGCTTTGGGTAATATTTTGTTCTTACATTACATTCCAGTGTGAATTACATTTCAACTACCCTTCATATAAATACATATAGATATTGTCTATTATAAAAATTAAGCCTATCTATCCGTTTCTCAAGGAACTATTTCTTAATGGCTTCAGCTTACCCGCTTTATGAAATTTCCAAGTTGATTTGGTCAGCTCTTACTTAAACTTTGTCAATATAACACTATAAAATTATCACAAGTTTCTAGTCAGAATTTTTTTTTCCTTTTGAATATTAATTTAAAAAGAATGCTTAATAACCATACTTCAGTTTTAAAAATGTTCTTCAAATTCCCTCTACAACATCTTTAAATAAATCAAATTCAATTCTAACTGGTTCATCCTGAACTGGTTAAAATACTTTTTATAAGGCGGTTCTAAGTTAACAATTATACTTCCTATTCCTAAAGGAGCTATCTTCCTTCTTTAAGTTTACATTTTACAGTTTAAAATTATTTTTATTGCTTATTAAATTTTCTAACTTAACATAAAAAATCACCTACAAAATAATGTAATAAATGTGATGATGCGCTAGAATTCATTAACACAATTCTAAATGCACGAGACATAGTAAGACAATCAAAACAAGAAAACTGATCACTGTTACTGATAACATGGTGAAACAACGATTCCATTATTGCTTTATCATCCTTAATATGCTCACAAAATGAAAGTATAAATGCCGCTATCTGTGATAATTTTTGAGGTTCAAACAAAGCTGAAGTATTATATAACTCTGCGATTAACCATTCCACAAATTTTTCTTCTAATCTCTTATCTCTGTAAATTACACTGAGATCCATATACCTGAAAAAAAATGTTAAACAAAATTAAAAAATGTTATTATTCTTAGCCATATATAAATATTAATAGATTATTAATACTTATTATGTAAATAAATATGGTGAAATATGGCTTTCCAAATAAAACCTTGAGATAAATGGAAAAAAAATACTTGTAACAGTGACTTTTATTTAACACCATTCTTACTGTACATAACCAAGATACTATATTATATCTACGTATGCCTATATTTTAAAACCAAGAGAAATCTTGGAAATACATAAAACAGAAAAAAGAATCATCAACATCAAAATACCTCTTTTATATGTAAAAATAAATACTCTAATATTTCTTATTATACTTTGTCCATGATGGTCGGCAATCAAAATTATTTAAAACTATAATTTAACAACAAACTGAACCAGACTTTAACTGAACTAGATTTTAACAAATACATTGCTTTCATGACCATCATTTGCATATTCTGCAGAAGAATTCTGTGTTCCTGGTTAGTAGATGGCAAATCCAATTTTTCATTACGTAGAATAGACATACAGTATCAAAAAACAGATGCTTCATTAAATTTATTTAAAGAAGTAATAACTTTAGAATGTAATCCAATTTAATAGATTAAAAATAATATAATACATTTAGTATTATAATGTTAAGTATAAGTAATGAAGAGACTAATTATTTTTTTAATCTTAATTTAAGTGCCATATTTTGTTAAGGCAAAGTAGACTATTGCAGTCTACTTTGCCTTAATTTGTTGCAGTCGTTTTGCCTAGTAGCAGTCTACTGTTGCAAAGTAGACTGTTGCAGTCAACTTTGCCTGGACAACAGCTGTTGCAGCTGTTATCCAGCGACCATATTGTGTGTTAGTATTACAGACGTTGACATATTTTTATTTTGGGCGTAAATGAACATATTGAACATTAAAGCATCTAGCTCTAACAAAATCTTAATGATATCCATAACAAAATAAATGACTCATAAAATTAAGCAGGCTTTTGGAAATGAAGCTATGCAGGTTACACATATTAAAATTATGGAACAATTTTAAAAATAGCTGAATTCCATTGAGGATGACTGCTATAACAGTAGCCATCAACAATCCAAAATTGAAGAATGTGTGCAGTTTGGTAATAGAAATCATCCACCAACCGTTCAAGAAATTGCAAATGACAATAGGATCACTGATGGATCTGGAAACTGACAATTTGGGCATGCGCATAGTAGCCACAAAATTTATTACAAAATGTTCACGCTTATGCTTAAACTGAGATTCGTTTTAGCATTGCACAGGACATGTTCAAGCATACAAACAGTGATCCTAAATTCCTTAAGATCATGTATCTGGTGAGACAACTTGGGTGTAGGATTTGGCTCCACCGGTGTACGTGTCCCAACTGCTTACTTGTCATATATTTGCTAAAATGGGTAGGCACACCCCGTCAACTACTAAAAATATAAATGACACCTATAAATTAAAATTCATTTATAGGTTGGAAAGATATCGAGCACTTATTCAAAATTTAAGGAGTGCCCAGCGCAGATCCTTAATTGTATGCACTGGTGTTTTTAAAACAACCTCCTACGAGGCTACCGCTGTATTGGGAAAGATTCTCCCAATCGATTTAGTGGTGAGAGTTCAGGTGACCATGTGGAAAATTGCAAAGAAGCAGGGAGGCCAAGGTATTTGGGATATGGTTTCGAACCGGACCTGTACTGGAGCAGAACGGTGATCTCAATGCACCGGTTCTAAATTTTTAACAGTTGCCCATCTCCCACCTGTGGAGGCTTTACAGCCTCGCAATGGAAGCATGGTAGCAAGAATGGCACGCCACAACTAAGGGAAGATCCTTGTATAAGTTTATATAGGATTTAGGGGGATGGAATGCCTCTCCTTCGTTTTTAAGGACAATGGGTGTCTGAGTGCTCTACAACCATGTTGTAAATTTAAACCAATATTGGTTTCAGTTCCACCTGGCAGCTGATGAGCTGTTTGTCTGTGGGGAGGTCCAGTCAAATGAACACATGATGTTCGACTGTCCAGCTCTTGGGTGTCGGCCAGAACTCAGGCCACCCTGAAACTTAAAGGTCAAGGGGAAAATTGGCCACTCACAAGCGGCAAGTCAATGTGGCGAGAGCCGTGTTGTCGTACCGTGTGGGAGTTCCTTGATGCGGTTGCTTTGTTCAACTGACATCAGTAGTTTGCCTAAGGGAATAGACTCCTACCACGCTACTGTAAGAACCTAACCAAGAGATATGGCTGGCTACCAGCCAGATTAAGGCTCCAAGTGCTTTAATGGTGAACAGGTACTTACTTGCTGGCATTCAGCAGCCTAGGCATGACAGCGAATTGCTGTCTCATGAAATAAATTTAATTATTGATAGTCATATATGTTTTAGTAATTGATGGGGTGCCCCTACCCATTTTAGTGATATATGACAAGTGGGCAGTGGGACATGCAAGCGAGTGGTATATGATACCACACTTATTCTGCTCACGCTTTTAGGTTAGCTCTAGGAGCTAGTTAGGACACTGGTCGCTAAACTGTTTCGAGGGTCAGTAGCCATTGGGGCACAGACATTCGGTCTTATGCTTTTGGGCATCTGAATGGGGTGGTGGCGGGTGAAATGCCAAGGAAACCGATTGGATACAAAGGATACTGTAACAAAGGATATTACATAATCTCTAAAACCGAAGAAGGCAAGACATGTAAGAAAGAAAGGGGAAGGTGTTAGGTTGGCTTGGCATTTCTCCTGCCACCACCCCATTCAGTCGCTCTAAAGCATACGACCAAATGTCTGTGCCACAAATGGCTACTGAGCCTTGAACAGTTTATAAATATCCTAAATAGCTACTAGAGCTTACCTAACAGCGTGAGTGGACTAAGCACAGTGCCATACACCACCGCCTTACGTGTCCCCAAGTGCTCACTTGTCATATATTTGCTAAAGTGGGTAGGCCCACCCTGTCAACTATAAAAAATATATGACTTCCATAAATTAAAAGTCATTTCATCAAGACAGCAATTCGCTGCCATTCTCCCAAATCCTGTATAAATTTATACAAGGATCTTCCCTTAGTCGTGGTGTGCCATGTATCCATTGTGAGGCTCCGCAGTCTCTTCCACAGGCAGGGAAGGTGATGTTTACAGTTTTTCTTTTGGAGATGTGCAACATGAATACGCACCAGAAGGTTAAATTATCAACAAAGAGTACCACCTAGAGGTTTGCATCATCTTAATGATGTGGTTTAGCATAAGAGATCAGACCTATGGAAATCATGCAAGCTGCAATAACAAACTTGCCCATTCATCATATGTAACCTAGGATTCTTGGTCAATCACAATTCCTTGGATTTACCAAACTCTTTATTCACCAGGCATGGCTTCTTTAATTTCTGGGTGAGCTGAAGATGCTGCTGAAAGAATCCTGATTTTACAGTAGGAAGGACATAATGACAAATGTGATGACACAGCTAATAGCAATTTAAAAAAAGGACTATGAAACACGTTTCCGGCACAAATGTCTATCTCAAAGCACAGTATTTCTATTAAAAGCTACGTAAGATTTATTTCTGAAGCTTTACAGTAAAATACTTTATAAACAAGTAGCCTTATATGATTCAAAGATACAAAATCTGACTTACAAACAATAGAATTGTAATTCTATTTTAACATATGATGTGCACAAAATTACTGACCTTGCTGATAAAAATAGCAATGTACTAAGACTTCTTAAATGAGGTGAATCAATAAGCTTATGTAATATTTTTGGCCAAATGTGCTTATACATATTTATTAATGGCATCAACTGAGTAGTCGATAATATATATAATTCGTGTAACTTATCAGTCTTGTTAATTAATTGAATCACAGTTTCAGAATATCGATGTTGTTTATAAGGTGATGTATTCATAATAAGGCAAAATAACAACTCAGGATTTATGTCTGATAACTCTTTTTCTGATAATTCGGAAGTTTCAACCCAACGACTACAACAATCTTTCAATTCATCAGCAAGTGAAGCTGGTTCCATCAAATAGAGAAAAGCCTACAAAATTAAAAAATTACATAAATGACATTTTAACAAAAATCAACAAAGAAACTAATCAAGTAGAAAAACATTTTGAGTATTTACAGAGGGTAATATATTTTTTTGTGAAAACTGTGAATGAGTAATCTCTACAGTACAGAATAATGTAAACAATTAAATAATGTTTACACTTGAAATACAGACAAAATAAACAAGTTAATTATTTTATTTCATGTTTTAATCTTCTGAGATTATTTACATTAATATACAATATTTTTCCAGCCTCCACACAGTACAGAATTAGATAACACACTTACCTTTACTTTTTCATGTTTAATATGTTTTCGGGCCTAAGCCCATCATCAGTGATGGTTTTTTTTAATAATTCTTATTTTTTAAATTTACACATTAAATTATTTTACTTTTATTTTGTAAAAATTGTTTATTGACAAAAAAAATTTTAAAACATTTTAAAAAAATTTTAAAACATTTTAAAAAAATGTTAAATTCAGAACAAATATTTGTTTAGTCAAGAGAATGATAAAGTATTACACTAACTACCATAATAGTTAATTATAATAACAGATATAGGTACTTACGTATTAACACCACCGCAGCTACAACTTTATTTAAAAACAAAGTAGTCAATCGGATTTTGGTGAAAAATGGGCCGATATAGAGTTTAACATAGATTCAAAACAGTCTCTTTATTAATTTTAATAAATGGTTATTTTTAACCAAACTTAACCTACGCTTGTTCTCTCGCTAACCTTGACTAATTAACACCGTAATTTGAGTATTTATTTAATAAATTCAGTAATTATTGCAATTATTTATTATTTAAATAACAAAAAATTACGGTGTTAATTAGTCAAGGTTAGCGAGCGAAGCGAGTGTAGGTTAAGTTTGGTTAAATTATATTTATAAAATAAATAAATATAAATAACCATTTCTTAAAATTAATAAGGAGACTCAATAAAATAAATACTCAATTTTAAATAAAGCTGTAGCTGCAGTGGCGTTAATACATAAGTACCCAGATATGTTATTATAATTAACCATATCAAACCATCAACACATGATATCATTTAAAACTCTATTTTCCCTAGGCCAAAAGAATTATTTAGTTCGGTTTACTGCTCAATGTTTTCATAAGTACACCTGTCTTGTACCGGCCTAGCTTTTGTATATTTTAAAAATAATTTATATTACATTATTCAAATTTAGTTTTAAAAATTATTAATAAACATTTTTATTAGAGACAAATAATATTGCATAAATTTTATAAGACTGAATCATCTTACCTTTTGTAGTCGAAAAAGCTGGTTTAGATGTGAAATTTTATTGACATTACCGGAAATTAGCTTCATTAATTTCACACAGGTATAATTTAAATTTTTAACATCCAAAACAGAAAGTGTATAATAATAACTAAATAATGATATCGCTTTAACTAATGTTGAAACATCATCAACTTTTTTTAATTGATTCAATTCAATAAAATGATTTGTAACATTATGATATTTTTCAAAAACTGGTAATGTCATGACCGAATTCAATGAATCAACACATATGGTGAGCAAACTATAATTATCAATAGCAGTACAACTATCTGTAACATAAAAATAAATTCTGCAATTAGAAAAAAAATAAATGTCTGTAACTCATTCATTTTAATATTTACTATTTATAATAGCAGTGGAACATATACCAATTTTTTTTTAATATTTTGAACATCGACCAACTCTTGAATATTCAAAACCCAAATCATTATTTTCAACTATCAATTTAAAATTGTAATTTATAATAAGCTTTAAAATGTATACATATATTTTCATAAAAAAGGTTAGATTCTTATAGAAACAAGCTTATTTCTAGAATTCTACCAATTTAACAATTCTTGTGCGGTTCAAAACCTTTTTTCAATAAATTTTTAGAAAACTATTTAGTCATTTTTCTCAGAAACTTGTCAGGAAAACTAAAAAAACTCATTCAATTTCTTAATCATTTAAGATATCAAATTGGTTCCATCTTTAATATATTCCCTGACCCAAAAATTCTAGATTTCTAGTATCAAAATGTAAAATTTGTCAAATTTAATTAGAGGCTTTATTAAAAAGTGCATCAAATCAATTATGTCCAAAGCTTTCCTGTTTCCTACTTACATAATTGGCCTTTCTAAATTACGCACCTATTCCTTTCCCATCAAATCCCAACATTTCATTTCCATTTAAGACAGTGTTAACTCAGAAGTAAATTTATAGTCATCAGTTTGTTTATTTCAGCTTCAGAAATATTACTTTCACTAGAGAAATAACATAAGTAATCAGTTCTTTTCAGAATTTTATTTTTTCTTTACCACATTATCTTCTATATATTTCTTTTCATAAGAAATTAAAAATTATAACCTTAATTTTTTTAATTGAGGTTTTTTCAAATTGCTGAGTACGAGTTTTGAAAATGGAATAAATCCGAAATGTGTTAATATGTGATTTAATTATGACAAGGCTAAGGAAACGTAAATAATTGTACTCAATATAAATATTATGATGATCTTAGTAGAAAAAAAATATATATATTTATCTATTTTTTTGAATATATATATATATATATATATATTATATAAATTAAATAGATTATAGGTAATTTTTTTGCAATTTTATATATATATATATATATTAATAATTTTTTTCAGAACTTTATTTATATTTTAACTGTTTTCTTTTACATAAACTTTAATTTAAAAGAAACACATATAATACCTTAATTGAGCTTGGAACTCTTTTTCTTTAACCACAGTTTGTCCATAAACAATTTTATGTTTCTTTGTTATTATAAAAGTTCAAATTCTCCATGGACCAGAGTACGACAAATTACTTGCCGATTGAGGCAAAATTTTTACAAAAAATATTCTGTTTTTTTTTTTTACAAAACAAGCTGTTAAACAATTGATTTGCAATGACAAGTTAGTCACTAGGCCAGTCTGGTGGACTGTATAAATGATAATAAATAGTCATTTAAATTTAAGTAAGAATATATTTGTTATTTTATCAATAATGAATAAATTTTTGGAGCTTGGGAGCAAAACCTATACTTTACCACTGAATGTATATTCAATGAATATTCCTCCATACCATTATATAATGGTATTCCAAACCGTTGGATGAATATTCACAGCACTGAACGTATATATTCAAATTTTATACACTAGAATTATATTTAGGGTGATGAAAACTTTTTAGTCATTAAGGTATTTGAGTATTTGTGGTCACAAATACCCCCATAATTTATATCCAAATTTTAACTATAATTTGTAAACCTAATTTAAGTAAAACTTTGTACTTCAGCGCTCACTGTTTTTATTTCCTAATGCTTAAAATATAGTCAATCAAAACAGCAAGAGTTTGATATTCATTATGTAAAATGCAAGTTCTTAAATTTGGGAATAGGCAATGATGGAACGGTAGGTTAGGAATACACATAATTCTACATGTACTAGTAACAATAATTTCAAGCAGGCCGTGAGCACACATTAGTACTTTGACATTTTTTTTTTTACAAGACAAATTTATATCCCAAACATCCAGCAAAGTGCTAATTGTAAGAATTACTAGGAGAGACCAGAGTAAATAAAAACAATATTAAATATTCATGTATCCCCTTCAGTAAATTTCTAAGCATAGTGATCCAATGAATTTCAAGCTGAACATGATATCTACGTGAATATTTCAAATTGTTATGTTATTTTAACTTTTTTAAACCATAAACATTAAATATTACTAAAACTTGGTTTCAAATTACATGTAAATTATTATTCCAGACCATTCTGGAATTTTACTTCTCTAATGGCGTTACGATCTGCATTGTTATTAGTAGTCTCTGTCTACTACAGATAACCTTCAACAAAAATTAAAAAGGTGTACTAAGTTCCAACTACATTAATTTAGAAATACTGAAACAGTTTCTTAAAATGAAACTGTGGAGTGTAGCACTGAATTGGAATGGAAGTTGGACTGCTAGAACTCCACAGAAAAAGAATTCAGAAGTGTTCAAGATGCGGTGTAGGCAAATGTTAAATCAATACTGGAAAGGTATTCAAATGAAGAATGAGAATAGAACCCTCTGGAAAACTAGAAAAAAATAAATAAAACAGACATTAATTGGACCTACACAGAGTCAAGAGTGTGTCCTGAAAGACAATTATTGACGGATGATCAAAGAGAAAAACCACAGTAGAGGAAGGGATAGGCTAAAGTACATAGGGCAGATCATGCTATGAAAAAATAAAGTGAACACCTCAAGAGAGAAGGTTCTGGAAACTCATTACAAACCAATCTGCAGACTGATAACAGCAGAGAGAAAACGGTTAGGAAACACCCTTTAGAATATAGTTAAATAATACATAAAACTGTTTCATGTTACGTTAGTTCATTTAAAAAGTTATTTATATAAAATTTAGTACATTTTTAAATCTTACACTGCAATAACAGAGTTGAGATGTACTATAATATAAGTTTTTATGTACTATAAGCAAAATTTGCACGTTACAGCTAAAATCTTTCTTTACATCCTGTTCCTATAAGTAAAATTCTTGACTTTCAAAAATCATTTCTGTACTTAATTGTTAATTAACAATAAACAATATTTATGACACTTAATAATATTAAGTGTCTTTAATAAATTTTTGATTTGTTCTATATTTTAGTTCAATTATGAAATTCAGATCATGAAAAAGATGACATATTTTGATTTCTAACCATTCTTTTTCAAAACTTTATTATTCTTTTTTGTGCAAGTAAACAAATCTATTGTGTAGATTGATCTTCCTAGAGACCCCCACAAAATCATCCTTAAGTTATACAAATTTTATGAGGCTCACAAATCAGCATAAAGTAAATGACTGATAAAAAACCATAAATGAAATTAAACCTTAGAGGACACATTCCCTTCTAGTGTTAAAAAATAGCCGATGCAAATAACTCTATTAGTGCCTTATTTGTGGAATTTCAAATGCTTAATTTTTTCTTTATTTCATAACAGTAGTACAAGTTAAGTAGAAGTTAATCATGAACTGATGAAAATGTATACTTAACAAAAATAACCCATCAGAGAGCACTCTCCATCTAACAAGTTTCAAATGAACCGTCCTATGCATAATTAGCAATAAAGAATTATATTTTGCATTCATTTGATATATAAGTTTTTTGTGAATAATATTTATTGCTTCTAAGAGATGATAGTATTGACTGCCACAGAGTGAAATAAGTTTACCTATTAGTACAATATTTTTTTTTTTTTTTAACTGTAAATTATCATTAAAAATGTTATTATTATCATTAAAAATGTTATCTCCATGTATTTTAGAACGTACATACATTAGCATTGTATAACTGTATGTTTTCATTAAGATATATATGCACTTATCATTGTATAATTGTATTTTTTAGATTGTTGTAAAAATATTTCACCCAGATACTAAAAACAAAGGAATCCATAAATAGATCTATTCTTAAATGTGGTATTTATGTGACTATATGAAGTAATTTTTTTTTGCAATGTTTTCTGTTAAAATTACACATTCTGTTTTTTTTTTGTTTGCTGATTGTTTCTTGTACTAGATGTTAAGCAAATAGACTTGCATTGAGAGATCCAGTTATGTGAGATTTGTGTATGCTTAAACATCATATGCTGTTTGATATCAATATGTGTAAGTTATTTTCAAGTGTTAAGTATAACCTTAGGGTTCTGTACAAACACCTAACATGTAGTTTGTGACATGAAAAATGCATAATGTTTATAAGGATTTTGATTAGTGCTTTTAAAGTAGTTAAAGAAGTTGTATTTATTTATACTTTAATTATGTTTTATTTTGTTTTTAAGAAGAGCTGAAGAAATAACTTGTTTTAAAAAAGCTCTGGTGGAATAATTTCCACGTAATATGAAAGTAAATCATTAAAATTTTTAATATTTAAAAAATTTGTTATCATGTTCTGTTATAATGATCAATGAATCTAAGAAACATATTCAGGGTACCATTTAGTATACAACCCTTGAAATTTAACATTTTCAAATGTTTTGAGATCTCATAATGTTTATTTAGTTTCGGACTGTACAGTCCACTGATTTACATTTTATTATAAAACAAATTCAGTTATAAGACAGTAAATTCATCACCTAGAAAAAAGCTTTATTTCTAAAGTGATCATCTAATTTTTTTTTTTAATTTTCTTTTGTTAGTGATAATAAATGTAACATTACAAATCTAATTTCTTACCCTCGTAAAAAAAAAAGATTAATTCATTCCAATATTCGCACTATTCAAAATACCCTTCATTTTTTGAGCTATAACCTAACTTGTATAAATAAAATTTGTATAGTACAGTAAACACAATTTTAAATTAGCACTGAAATGATTCTTTGCAACTTACCTAACCAGAACTCAAGATGAGGTAAAACTTTAGATAATGCAAGCTTATTTCTCAGTTCTAGATTGTACTTGGGTCCACTGCCTAATAAAACTGAATACCTAGATAGAGCAGTGAGAGGAAATTCACCTGGCTTCGTTCTTTCAATTAAACTATCAATTCTAAAAATTAAGTTTTTAATAACATTATTACTTTGTTCTAAACCCAGTCTAGTTAAATATAAAGTACAGCATGCTAAACCATCAGGTGACATTTCATTATGATGTTTATTGACTAAATCTACTAAACGTAGGAATGTGTTATGGTTTATGAGTTGATCAATATACGATATAAGAAGGTCACTTTTTGGTGAATATACTTCACCGAACCTATCATATTTACGACACAGTTTTTGTAAATCCCATAATACAACAATTGCCTGACAGCACCATTCTGAAGTAAACATATCGGCATACTCCTCCAAAATTTCAAATACTTGTTGCACAGTAGTGCTTTCTTTTAATTTAACTATAACCGGATCATCTGACTCCGGATATAAAAAATTTCTCAATTTTGCAGACGTTAGTTTCTCTTCTAACTCATCAACATTTAAAAAATCGTCTTCATCTACGGAACTAAAATTACGATTAAGTTTTTCTTTTAACAACAAAGTACTATTTGAAGGTTGTACATGAGTTAGTGCATTTCTTTTAAGTAACACAGTCGAGGTACAGACTAAATACTTTTTCTCAAACAGCCGTAGTTTACTGTAATCTGAAACATTAACAGAACAATATATTCGAAAACAAGCAACAACTCTTTGTAAGTGTGAATGTTTGTTTAAAACCTTGTTAAAAAACTTGAATATCATAATTTGAATACTGTCATAAAATAATATTATATTAAGGCTGGACACAAATCTCCAATTATCAGATTCTAACGGCACAGATGAAAATTTACGTGTTCCATACTTTACAATATCGGTGCTTATGGATTAAATTAAATCGGTGCTTCGTTAGGTTATGTTAAATTAAAATAAACTTCTAGAAAAAATTTACTAAAAAATTAACTCCACTTTCGTCTGCACTTTAAATCATATTATAAAAGAAAAACAATATTAAATATCAATACCGGTACATTATTATTAAACTTTACTAAACCTTTTAGGAACTATAACCTACAATTGAGCACGAACGCAAACATCGACTAAGCCATCGAACATACTTATCGCGTACTAGATAAATAATGAATATTTTGCTTTGCTCGGTTCATCATATATATATATATACACGATACCATACAGATTGCATTAGGGGTATTTATATTTATGTGCAATATAATATATGATAATTGCTAAATAGAAATTTAATTTTAGTGTCTTGATTAATAGTTCATTATTCAGAGGATCCCCGTTCGCGAAGGCTTGAAGAATTAATTATTCCTACTCTTTCACCATTAACTAACGTTTATGAAAAATTAAAAATCAGAACTTGTGTACAAGTTTCAGTTAGCTATAAAGCCCGACATACCGAAACGTTTAGGGCAAGTACTCCAACAGTTCTGTAATAATTAATTATTTAAAATTTAAAATATATTTATCCGTTGAAGGCTGTTTATTCATTATTACTTTAAAATGATGGGGATTCATCCTTATAAAAATACAATTTTTATATTTATAAGAAAATACTTAATATTAAATATTAATAAAATAATGTAAATTTATTTTAAATTCATTATTGAAATGTTAAGACCCTGATGAGCAATTAATAAATATTTAATGTACTTTAGTACTTGAAATCTTGAGTAAATCCTTCCCGGGCACACAATGAATGAAAGTATCTGATTATTAGTTTTAATAACACCAACGACTGGTCGCAGATTTAGTCCCATAAGACTTGTATTTTGCGTTTACACACATACATTTAAGAAATAACTAAAAAGTAAAAGTAGAATTTACACTGAATTTAACAAATTTCAAGCTTCATTTAAAGACATAATAAACAATTAAATTATATTACAGATACGTTTTGTTTATTAGGTATAATGTGTTCCATCGGGAGGGGATTTGTAGCAGTGATTTTGACGGAGGTTGCTGTTTTCATCGTATACATATCCTCTAACTGTGGAATGGAAAGATACAAGGACATACTCCATGATTTGGAGGAACAGATAAGGAGGGTAGGAAAACCAGTCATTATGACTGGTGACCAAAATGCGGAAAGCCTGGAGCTCGGAGGACAAAGATCCACGGTAGGGGAAATGAACTGGCGGAAATGTTGTCGTCAGTTGAAATGACGGTAGTCAACGCCCCGGGAATAGCTACATACGTAGGACGGGGGCATGAATCAGTTCTGGATGTTACAGCGATCTCGGATGAACTCGTTCGACTGGCGGACGAGTGGAGAGTGCTGCCAGATGAATTTGTAAGTGACCACCAGGCGATTGAGTTCAATGTAATGACGAGGAGGCGAAACCAAAGGGCACATCCCATCCGATAAAGAGGGGAAACCTTCGAACACTAAACTGTAAAAGGTGCCGGATCCAACGGCAAAAATATTAAGTGCTGTGTGATCCTGGAGCCAGAGACGCTGATGGCGGCCTTAGAAGAACAGTGTCGATTGAAGTCAAGATCGAGTAGAACAGCGAGATACTGGTGGATGACTAGAATAGCAGAAATGAAAAGAAACGCAGTGGCAAAGAGGCGACAGCTACAAAGTTATATATATATATATATATATGTTACATATTTCGACAGATCTGCTCCCGAATTTTGTTTCAAATTAAACACTAGAAGTCCTAACTGAGTAATTAGTTCATCCATTGTCCCCACAACGGATTCCTTCTCTTCCGATGACATCTGCCTGCACCTCTTTTTGCCTTTAGCATACTCTTTCTTCACCTTTGAGAGTGCCGTAGGTCTCAAACTACCAGGTTCTACTGAATCCGCCAGCGGAAGTGATTTTCTTCTTTCCATTGTTGAACCAAACGTCTAATCAAAAAAATAATGCCCGGACCGTCTTCAACACCAAATTCCGCTTAACTGGAATACCCACTCGCCAAAATCATGGGATTTTTTTGGCGGTTTTGGTGGTCAAGAGGTCCCAAAAATGTATCCACCCAAATCCGGGGTCGTATTTGGGAGGTCAGAGGGTCAGAAAGAACTCAGGACGCGAAGATCCCAGGGGGTTTTGAGTTAGAATTTATGGGAAGGGTGCTAGGATGGAAAAAAGGAATCCCATTATAAACTGCCTCAACACTTAGAATTATTTTCTCACCTTATATCAAAAATAAGTTGAAATTCTTCTAAGTGGTTGTTTATTACTGTCTTCTTGCTATAAATCGCAGAGTAACAGGTTAATCAATGGTGAACCTTATTGCTAATAGCAATAAGGTCGATCCACAAAAAACTCGAATAAAAAGTTAGTCCCTTATCCAAAATCATCAGAACTTCACAAACACATCCATTAAAAATTAACCGAAACTTTTCAAACGGCCAAATCAACAAAAACCCAGAAAAAACCAACCAAAAAAGCAAAAAACCACGGAGCGTTCGACAATACGTCTTCACGACTCAATGTCTCTTACCCAACATATTACCTTGGTATTACCCTTCCGTATTCTTAATCTTACACTGTGTTTACATTTACAGGGTTCATTCATTTTTTTTAAATCACCCACTTCTGAGATCGTTAACATTTTCTCACCCGTCTTGGAAATTCTTATGTCACTCAAAGAAGCTTGAATTTCTTCATAACGTCCACAATATATGCCGCTTTCAACGGGTTCAACTTTTCAGCTGTAGTTTAGATGTTAACATGCGACTCTAAATTTCAGTTTTTATTCAAACGTTTTCGTGCATATTGTTATCGTTTTGCGACAGAATACTAACAGATTCTCTACCGGTTTGAATCTTATAAACGCATTAATTAAAACTAGAGGTATGATTCCGATCGAATCACCAAAAAAGCGACATTAGATGATCTGCCTGAAAATTTGTCACGCTTTGTGTTTCGTGTTTTAAAAACATATAATGAATAATTTAGACGATGACACGAAACAATCAAGCCGCCTACATTGTACCGTACTTTGTTAATAATATATTTAATCTCAGTTCATAACGAAGTTTGTTTACACTATAAACTAAGTCGATTAGTTTACCCGTTAATTACATTAATTAACGGGATAATCTCATCGACTGTCATTAGTATTAATTATTATTAGAGTTAATTATAAATTTAAAGCGTTGTCCACCTTTATTTCTCAGATATTAAAGCGTACAAGACCCTTACATCAATTTATCTTATATTTTACATGAATCTGTATTATCTGTTAGAATCGGCATTGTTTTACGTAAAAATCTATTAGGAGATTATCTGTTCTACTTATTTCACCTGAAATTTTACTAATCTTGCGCACCAGAATCTTCTATAAACAAGGTTTTGATTTATAGATTACTAGCAGACCCGGCAATGCTTCGCTATTTCTATATATATATATATATAGAGAGAGAGAGAGAGAGAGAGAGAGAGTTTAAATGAACACAATTGAAAATTTGATAAAAAAATTAAAAAACTGAACCTCACAAATTTTACCTTTCACTTATTCTCCTTCCCCTTTTCCCTTTTCAACTTCTTCCTTTTACCCTTCTCCTTCGACCCTCACCCAGTTTCCTTTTTACCCTTTCCAGTTTTCCATTTTCCCCTTTTTCCGATTTGCCCGCGCATAAATCGGTCCATTAGTTTTTTGGTCTTTAGTGGACACACATACGAACATGCCATATATATATATATAGAATAAAAAAGTATGTTTGTATATTTGTTTGTTTGTTTCGTAAATATCTCGACACCGGCCCCACCTAGCGGGTATAGTTTTTGCAAAAATATTTCTTTTCACGTAACTAATATTCATATTCTGAATATGAACCAAATCGGTCCATAAATATAATCTTTCTAAATATCTCAACCCCAGCGCCATCTAGCGGGTTCATTTTTGCAGAGATAATTCTTTCCATATAAGTAACATGTATTCTGATTATGAGGCAAATCGGACCGTAAATACAATTTTTCGAAATATCTCGAGGCCAGCGCCACCTAGCGGGTCCAAACTAATTCAGAAACCTTCCCTGGCATGCGTTCAACCATTCCCCAAAGTTTCATCGCTATCGGATAAACGGTTTAGGAAGGCATAAGAAACATACAGGCAGACAAACATTCATTTTTATATACATAGATTAAAAACACAAGCGTTACACGACTATTACAACATTTTATATAAAGTACAGAAAAAAATTATTATTCCGACTAATAAGAAATTATTGCAACAGCTAATACTCTTTTTAACGAACTTAATATTCTGTTTTAGCATCAGAATACTTAATAAACTACAATTATCGACGGTTATTTATAATTAACATCTTAATATTCTCCTACTCTTACTGAAAACATGTAAACTAAAAGTTAAAAAATGTAATATATATTCTCAAATTATATCAAGGAACATTAACTCTACGCAATGAGTATATTTAACAATTAACCGAAACTTTCCAAATGTCCAAATCAACAAAAACCCACAAAAAACCAACCAAAAAAGCAAAAAACCACGGATAATATCCATCGATTTTTAATATTTCATACATCCATTGTGGCGTAACAATAGGTACACAGTATTAATTTCAAAACTTATGTTTCAACTTACTTTAAATCTACAATTCTCTAAAAAAGAAAGATGGACAGACGACAGACTTACAATAATTCAACAGTTAATTAATGAGATACTATTTAAATTTCCAAACATTCTTGCAACAATGGCGTAGATCCTTCAAACCCCTTTCAAATATTCTTTTATTTCATCGACGTTCTTTTTTTCAGATATTTCTCTTTAAACTCTGCTGATGCATTTACCGCATCAGCAGTAACTGTATTTAGTTAGAAAACATATAATGTCTTACTCTTCCTTCGTGTTATACAGCGAGTAGATTTTTGAGCTATAAAATTTATTCGTATTTAAATACGTCAATTTAGATCTTGCATTAAAACAATATTTCATCGACATTAAGTTTTGATTACTAAAAATATAATCTTTACATTCGTCTTATTTCGAGTACAAGAGACCAACGCTGACTACCGGTTAACTTCAATCTATAATTTTTGTTTTATTATTGTATTTTCACCGATCGCAATTAACCTAGATCCACTTTCATAATTATAGTTACAAGATTTTCGTAACGTCTCTCTACTGTTAATAAATTGATTTTTTTTTCTTTTATGAGATTTTTTAATAACTATGAACTCTTTTAATATAGTTAAGTTACAGATTAAAGTACGTACGAGTTCTTTTTCATGTCGTAAACTATAATAGGGAGTATTCCTGTAAAAGCTGAAAACGTTTGTTTAAAAAACATGTAGATTTTTCCTAAGAAAGATTTGACAGCTTATTTTTGCATTCCTTAAACCTTACTCTGACTTTTTCAAGTCGACCCTATATACGATATATTTTAGGCAGGACGTAAATATATAATACATATGTATTTGACGATCGTGCCAAACTCGACACGCTTCAAGGACTAACGACACGGTTTGTTTTTTTTGTTAATGAAATCGATTTGATCATTCCATTGAAATTTATCACAAAAGATTTTAATTTCGGGAAAAAGGTAATTTTACATTACAGTTTACTGTACCATTAATTTTGGGTTAAATTTATGTGTTGTCGTGTAAAATACGAGATAAATTGTTGTCGTTTGCTTTAATGCATAATGGATTTCAGAGAAATAAAAGCGGAAAAAGAATTATATTTATAAATCAGTGTACGAACACTTAATGTTAATGACAGGTAATTGGGAATTTACACTAATTATTGTTGTAACCGTTCATTTAGCGATTATTTCTCTGCGTTATTTTAGAAATCTAAATACAGAAGTCATGACCTGAATTTTCCCTAGCACACACATCACAAAAACCTCATAATATAGGCTACTTTTTGTACGCGATCGTAATAAGAGCATAAATAAATACAATTTTACTTTACAAAGATTTTTTGGTAAATTATTTTTGAGCGATGATCTCTTTCAAATATTTAAATTGCTAGATGAAGCCTGTAACCAATTTTCATTGAAAGGAATCGATTACGTATAGCATTCGTAACCGTCTTGAACGGGTTTTCTTTTCTTCAGCGTTTACTTTATATAAAGTTTAGAACATCTAAGTCATTTTGTTTAATTAAGATCATTAGATTATTTGCGTTATGTCCGATGAGCCTATATACCTTCACCTCAGCCCTTTTTGAGAATCAGTGATGATAGAACTTCGGGCACATGACCCTAGAGTGAAAGAGGGAATACTTTGCCTTAAAGGCTATGGCAACGAAGACGCCTTCCTGGTGTTGACACCCGGCGACTATGTATAGAGCGCTCAAAAAATATTTTCGGGAAAGTGCGTTATATTTAAAGAAAATAATTTCACGTAACAAACTATAACGTATCAACCGTATAAATAAATGTTTTTTCCATTAAAATAATCCACAATATGAACTCACCGGCTAGGTTTCATTGACCTTTGCAAGGCCGAATCCGAATAAATGGAAAATTAAAAAAAGAAAAAAATTGAAATTAAAATTAGAAAATTTTTTTAAGCAAAAATTAAAGATTTAGGCCGATTTCACACATTCCATACTCACGAGATTCGGCGCCCTGCGATTTTCACTTTTTTCCGCTATTAAGACTGATAAGGGTATTCCTTTTACCGCTGATGATGAACTGAAAGGCGCAAAGAGGTCGTAATTCAAGGGAAGATCGTAGGTCGGATTGAAAAAAACCGGTTCATCGTCGGGGAAAATGTGTAGCTGTAAAATTGACTTCGTTGAAAAATAAATGTAAGTTTACGTAGCAAATAAAGTGTACTTTTGTTCGGTATTTCACTTTCTTTGTCATTCCATCTCTTTATTTGCGAGCTACGAGTGACTGTGAATCACATTTTAGGCACCCTTCGTAGTATCGAGCTCGTTGAGAAAACATTCTTAACACGCACGATGCTATTTAATATTTCATTGCAACACGCTCTTTTATTTTGTTGAAAGTTATTTCGATACGTGAATTAATAAAAGACATCGAACTTCTAATGTTATCAAAAATTAATTGTCTGTCCCGATTCATAGAAATTATAACAAAACTTATATTTCAAGAACGCACATATTATTTTAATGATCTCACTTCATGTGCCTTACCGTTCACTCCCTTACATTCTATAACTTACAACTACAGTACAGATAAAACCGAAACAAGAGATAAATATTAAAAACTAAAAAACACGACAGCCAAAAAAAACATTGCTCTCTAATATAACATACTAATACTAGTACAGAATAATTAATTAAAAGAGCGTGCGGTAAAAATGTTGTATATAGTATAATTTTTTTCCTATTTTTTTTTTTTTTTTTAATGTATTTAAACATATATATATATATATATATATATATATATACGTATTTATATAGCCTTTGACACTCCCGGTAACGTAAGGATTCCAACGCGAGGTCATACATCTTAATCGGTTCAGCTATTGGGCTGCTACAGTGGAACATACATGCATACATCCTAAATATAATACACTCCTTTTTGGGAGTCGTGTGGAAGACAACTTCACACGTATGACATGAGGTTTCCGAATCGTTCAGAATGAAGCATTGAGATGCGAATTATTCAAAAAAGAATCATTCATCTGAAAGATTTTTTATAATTTTTTAAAAATTTATTTAAACATACATATATAGCCTATGACTCTCCCGATAACGAAAGGATTCCAATGCAGCGTCATACATCTAAATCGGTTCAGCCGTTGAGTTGCTACGGTGGAACATATCGTAATGCATACATACATCCCAAATAGATACTCCTTTTTTAGCCGTCGTGTAAAAAAGCGGCTGTCAGTTTAGTAGCAAATAAAGACAACTGTTTGCACTCCCTCCCAACCTACCGAAAATACAGATTCCGTTTGCGGTTTAAATAACTACCGCTAGATTGCAGCACATAGTATGACATTATTTATATCCCTTCTCAACTAACATTTTGAGAATAGCAAATTCTGAATTATTTTCTTTCCTACCTTTAGAAAATTTTTACTCTATTTGCTTTTCACCCTCTTATATATTAAATACGTTAGACAAAATGTACCGAAAAATATATAATATATTTATAGCAGTAATCATATATATATATTATATATATATATAATTGTTCAGAAATATTTTTATTCAGGTGCAAAAAGGATAGAAATAAAAATAAAAAGCAAAAATCACTTAAAAATCTTTTTTTTTCGATCTAAAAATTTTTAAATAAAAATTAGTCACTCTAGCGATACTGAAAGACGAAGAATTTTAAACGGCGAAAAATTGTGGAATTAATGAATATTTCAGAGAGTATACCGAAATTAAAAGGGTAAATGTCTAAGTAGAATAAGTGCAAGCGTAAAGAAGTAGAAAAATTTTGATAATCCAACGGAAATCGACCTTAGATGAGAGGGAATTTTTTAAAGTAAACATTTTTGTCTATTAATTTTTGCAATCTTTTTTGTTTACTGATCTTTTTGAACCTTGAAGTTAAGAAATTTAAATAAAGAAAAGAAATATGGCATTTTACTATTATTTACATTTTATTCGCTTGAATACACCGAATAAATGTAACCGTGCCGAAACTAGTTTATAGAAGAAAAAATCACACTCTGTATACACGAGCTCTGATCCTCCGAATCTCTGCAAACGAAACAAATATTGTACTCTCAAAACAAATGTTGTAGACTCCAGTTTGTTTCGGAGTACGATGTCGCGGTACTCTTTATTTACAATCGAATCTATGTTGATTTTCCGGAGTAAACAGATCTAGCTCTGTAACATCTCAAATATATTCTTACGTCGAAAATAATCAGAGCGCCAAATATTTTACGACGCATAAACATTCTTAGTATTTATTATTATTATTAAGTCGAGAACTTCCCAATGGAAGATGTTAAGCATTCATGACTCATATTTCTTTCGCTTGGCATTCTTCTTTTCCCTCCAAAATTCTTTCATTCTTTCGGAAAAGGCTTTCTTCCGTTCTTCAGACCATTTTGGACGATGTTGTTTAAGCTTCGGCACTTCTGGTTTAACTTCCCATTTATCTATTTTATTTCTGTATGTGTATCTGTCTGTGATCCCCTCCAGCGTAATTCCGGCGTGTTCTAAATCTTTTCGCGTTTCTGCGAGCCAGGGGATTGCAACTTTTAACGATGTTAAGTACGCGATTATTCTTTTGGTCAGTCGGTTTTCCGGCAGCCTGCAAAGGTATCCGAAGAATTTCATTCGTCTTTTCCTTATATCAGTTTCGATATTAGAGTATGTTTCAACAATTTCGTTCGGTTGTAATCTGTATCCTTCTTGAGTTTGTCTCGGTCCCAATATTTTCCTTATAATCTTCCTTTCCTGTTTCATTATTTCTTTTATTTTGGTTTTCCTATTTAAGGTCAATGTTTCACTGGCATATAATGCTGTGAGTTTAATAGCCGTGTTGTAAAGCCGGATTTTAGTTTGGTGCGAGAGGGATTTCTTGCTGTAGAGATTCTGCACTAAACCTAGAGCTTTCCTGACCTTCTGCAGACGGTCCAATTGTCTTGGTTTCTCAGAGCTGTTCGGCGTAATAAATTCTCCAAGGTACTTAAAGTGAGGGGCTTTATTTATTACTCAATATTTTGTGTTTAAATTTGGTATTTCTATTCTGGAGCAGATGAACACTGTTTTTTCAAACGAAATTTTTTAGTCCCACTTTTTCTGCACATTCCTTGAGTGTTTCTATTTGTTTTATCGAAGTCCGTTCCTCTTCTGCAAGGATTGCCAAATCGTCTGCAAATGGCAGGTAAGAGATACTTAAATTTAATTTCCCGAATCCCAATGAAATCGGTTTCCAGTAATTTTGTTGTTTGAGTGTATCTTCCAGTATTTATATTCATTAATTTAACTTTTATTTAGATTTTCAGTGAAAAGGGTAGTAGAAGCTGCAGTTAGAATTTCATTCCATACGGATGAGCCATTACTAGAATATCCTAAATTAGATGTAAACTTGTTTGAATCTGATTATTCATTTGCGATTTAGCTATTTAACAACGCTACGGGTACTAGAAGATATTGTTAAAATTTCAGCTCGATCGGTCGGAACCGTTTCTGAAATATCGCTGTGATATACATATCCAAAATTACAATTTTTTAAAAAAAATCAGCGGGAAAATATTAATCATAGGAAGCGCGGGTTGAGATTAATAAAAATTTTTTTAGAAAAAATTGTTCTAAATCGTACACTGTTTTTAGATAAAATGGAAGACAAAAACAAAAAAATCATTTTAAAGGAACCCCGGCTCTGAATTGAAACATCTTACAATTGTAAGCTTTGACTGTTGTTTTTACTCCTCGGTTTTTCTTTTTTTAAAGTAGAGAGTATTCTGGGACGTATTCACCGAACTTCAGCAACTGATTCAGAACATCAAGATGAGCAAAAACGTTCATATCAACATAAGTCCTATTTTTCTTAGTTTTCCTTCTGGACACCATTTTGTTGTTTTCAACAACAAAAAAATTATTTTTCAGGAACGGGTAAACCTACTTTAATTAAATTTGTCAAATCTAAGACTAGTATCTTATTCTACAAAATAAAATATTTTGAAAACGTGATCTTCAAAATTTTCAAAATGGCGGCCGTCTTAAGTTTTTAATGTTCAATATCTTTGTAATTATTTGTTTGATCAAATTTTTACTTATTACAAAATTTTTAAAGCGTTTTATTTTGAACAAAATGATACCTTATTTGTAAAGGTCCGTTGTCAAACAATCGAGTTATAGCAGACAATTAACCCGGTAGTCCATTTGCGCAACGCAATGCAAGGTGATATTTTTTATTAATTTACTATTATTATTAATATTTTTTATTACATTTAGTGGAGGAAATAAAAACAGGTAAAATATTATCAGATTTCTGAAGCTTCAGTTCCTGAAATTCGGCGATTACGTCCCGGAATATTCCGTATGGAGTACGTATTCTGTACTTATACAGAATGATTTACCACGCACGTTACGTAGATACTTTGACAGCTCATTCTGCATGTAGAAATAAAGAAAAAAGTGCATATCAACAAACCTCTGGAAACAATTTGTTAACGAATTACAGCTGGCGAAAATGTTTCTGCAGATTCCATCTACTCCAGTGAAATCAAGACATACAGAAATTCTTGGGACGTAAAATGTAGGCTAATTTGACGGTTTCATATGAAATTCAATCTGAAAAATTGAAAAAAATGAGTCCGAGAACTGTAACGTCTGTAGTTTTTTTTAGAAAACGACGAAAAATGCAAAAAACGAGAGTCGAAAAACGCACATTTTTACAGTTGAATTGTAATATTTTTGTTAAATTGGCAACAAATAAACTCACCGGTTTGGTCTAGTGGTGAACGCGTCTTCCCAAATCAGCTGATTCGGAAATCGAGAGTTCCAGCGTTCAAGTCCTAGTAAAGCCAGTTATTTTTACACGGATTTGAATACTAGATCGTGGATGCCGGTGTTCTTTGGTAGTAGTTGGGTTCCAATTACCCACACATCTCAGGAACGGTCGAACTGAGAATCTACAAGACTACACTTCATTTACAATCATACATATCAACCTCTGAAGTATTATCTGAACGGTAATTACCGGAGGCTAAACAGGAAAAAGAAAAAAAATTGCCAACAAACAGATAAAACTCTTTAATAAAATAGTAGGAAATTTAATTCCAAACAGAATAGTTATTTTAAAGTAAACAGAAAACGAATAACAGTTAAATAAAATGGTTAATTAAAAAGTCAATTTAACTTTAACTGTTAAATGGACTTTTTTCTCCTGGAAATTATTTTTAACGTAAAAAATTAATTAAATTTACAATAAATCTTCGAAAATGTTTCCATTTACTTCAATGCACTTTGCTGCACGTTTGTGGATCGCTCGTGTTGCTGTTTTTAGTTCATCGGGGTTGTTCTTTAACAACGCAAAAGCATCAGTAATACGAGCAAGCAACTCCTCTCGGTATTTACTTTCAACTTTAAACATTACACTTCATCCGATCCTGTACACAAAAATCTATCGATATAAGATCTATCGATATCACGAGCAGAAGGGTTCACTTCTGCCCGTGTGTTTGTTTCTAGCGTTGTTGCTTATCCTATCACGAGTGAACTATGACTCATAGATAAATAAAATGTACTTGAAGGCTATCGACGAGTATTTAACCGATTGCTGAAATCCAAGCGAAGGGCAAGGTCTCCTGCGCGTAGATGTACTTTTTGTTTATGACAGGATAAAGGTAAACTTTACTTTGTGAAATTCTCAACCGGTTAGAAAGATGCCTTGTTCTGACACCAGAACTACGCTGAACGGCAACGATAATAATTTCTTCGACATTAACGTCTTGCCGGAGAGAACAGTCTTAAGGGATACGATTACTGCTAGAAAGAGATCCTGTTTCCCTTAACATACAAAATACCGCATTCATAGTTGTTGGATTTGGAATCCTGCGATTAGGATAACGTTGTCGATATTCTTCAACAGCGGCCGTACCGCTGCTTTCACACACCGTAAATTAAACATCATATCGTCATATTCTTCATTCAAAAATAAGTACGGCATTATTACTTCAATAACCGACCGGATTCAAAACGGTTATGCAGTACAGTTGTCTACTTGTAATAACAGGAAAATTGTATTAATGAACTGACTACTGTAAGCTTATAAAAAAACACATTTACAATTCAAAAGAACGATTATTGTTGGAAAGCTGTTAATGTATTACCTACGATCGTTGATTCGGTGCTACTCCGTACGAAATAATTCATTTTGAAACTTCTTTTATTAATTTTGAATACCAGAAATTTCGCTTTTTATCATTTTTCCCCAGTTTTGAAAATATAAATGGGTTATCGATAAAAATCATTTTTCAGTTAAAGCTTTGTATTGCTCTAAATAAAATTCCATTTTATTTAATTGTTATTTTCTTTCTATTTACTTTCTTTATACTATTCTGTTTAGAATTAAATTTCCTACTAGTTTTATCTGCTTGTTAGCAATTTAACAAAGATATTACAAGTCAATCGTAAAAAAGTACGTTTGTTAACTCACGTTTTTTGGTTTTTTCGACAGTTTTCTAAAAACAAATTGCAGAAGTTACAGTTCTCGGACTCAATTTTTCAGTTTTGAATTACATATGAAACCGTCAAATTAGCCTACATTTTACGTCCCAAGAATTTCTGTATAGCTTCATTTCATTGGAGCAGATGAAATCTGGGAGAACGTTTTCGCCACCCGTAACTCGTTAATGAAGCGTTTCCGGACGTACGTTGATTGTACTGTTACCTTTATTTTTACATTTAGAATGAGTTGCCAAAGTATCATGACGTGGTAAATCATTTTGTGTATACGGATTTTATTTTAAAAACCCCAGGGGATTTTCTCGTAAACTGTGCACAATACAAAAAAAATGGCAAACAAAAGTAATTCAGATTACCCACCGGGTTGGTCTAGTGGTGAACGCGTCTTCCCAAATCAGCTGATTTGGAAGTCGAGAGTTCCAGCGCTCAAGTCCCAGTAAAGCCACCACGGACTTGAATACTAGATCGTGGATACCGGTGTTCTTTGGTGGTTGGGTTTCAATTAACCACACATCTCAGGAATGGTCGAACTGAGAATGTACAAGACTACACTTCTTCATTTACACTCATACATATCATCCTCTGAAGTATTATCTAAACGGTAGTTACCGGAGACTAAACAGGAAAAAGAAAGATTGGATGAGAACACCTCGTGATGACCTTGAACTTGTCCTTGGCCTTTTGAAAAAGGTAACACTATTTTTTTCAAAATACGTATTTTTGACCCCACCATGGAAAACAGAAAAAATTTTACACAGTAATATATAGTCATACATATGACCATGGAACGTTATTGAAGTTAATACGGCTAATCATGAGTGATAGAGTTATAAGAGTTACACGTTTTTGAAGGTACAATACTCCTGCAATATTTATATTCCAGGCCATTTATTTCGCAAACTATGAGAAAGAGCATAAAAATTACTTTACAGAGGTTATGTGGATAAGAGGGATATATCCGACGGTGACCTTGACCATCATCTTCTGGGTCCATTTGGAGGTCCTCCCAGGGTCATTGAGGTTTTTCAAATGGAATTACCTTTTTCGATAGCATCGATGGATAAAGCGAAAAATGTCGTGTCGACATACTTGAATTTAGTCAATTATTATTATTTTTTCCAGCTTCTTGAAGTTCACGGTTTTGGAGTTAATCGCATACGGTATCCGATTAACGCAATTTGCTGACTGAAGACAGTACCGGGTATCAACCCTCTTATCACAACATAGAAACCGATGGCTGTAAATATCTGCGAAAAGAATTCAGCACCCGTATAACATTATCTCTGATGATTAGCCGTATTACCTTCAAAGAAGTTCCAAGGTCATATATGTGACCAATATTCCAATGTAAAAGTTTCTTCTCTTTTCATTGGTGGGATCAAAAATAGGTGTCATTCATTTGAGAAAAAATCTTGTTAACCTTGAAATAAGATCAAGGTCATTCATGAGGTTTCCCCCCTTCAGTATGAGTAATTTTTGTTTAGGTCAGTTTTTGTATTGTTTATTTATTGGGGTGTGTGTAGTTTACGAGAAAATCGTCTGTGGCGATTAAAATGAAACGCTCTGATATATATATATATATATATATATATATATATATATATATACAGGATCATTCACGGGAACCGGATGTTTTTAAAATAATCATAAAAAATTGAATATTTACTTTAAAAAAGTTTTATTGGTAGTGAAACACTTGTTAAATCAAAGCATTTGTTACTTACTCATGAACGAAAAATTATGTCCGGCAAGTGATGTCCATTTTGGGCAATACATTGTTGTAGCCTTTCACGGTAACTGGCCTCAATTCTTTGCAGCATGTCTACATCAATCTGGGTGACGTGGTGACGAATTGCGATCTTTAGGTCCTCCAATGTACGCGGTTTATTGCCGTACACACGCGATTTCAGAAACCCCCACAGAAAAAAATCACAACTACTCAAGTCGGGGGACCGAGGGAGCCAAGGAATGTCGCCGAATCTGGAAACGATCCGTCCCGGAAACAAGTTACGGAGAACAGCCATCGTTGGCCTCGCTGTATGCGCTGTAGGTCCATCCTGCTGGAATAACACATTTTGAAAATCGATTCTCCGGTTTCGTAACTCAGGGATGAAAAACGTATTCGACATCGCAATGTAACGATCAGCTGTTACAGTTACGGCAGCGACATTTTCTTCAAAAAAAATATGGTCCAATAACACCGACCTTTCCTATTGCACACCAGACAGTCAGTCACCTTTGGGCTATGAAGTGGTCTCTCGTGAAGCTGATGTGGGTTTCTTTCTGCCCAATACCGGCAATTCTTTTTGTTGACGAAGCCATTCGGATGAAAATGGGCTTCGTCACTCATTAACAAATTTTCATTTTCTTCAAAAACGGTAAGCATTTGTCGACAAAATTGTAATCGCTCCGTGAAATCTTGCTCGTTTAACTGCTGCACGACGGCTATCTTGTAAGGATGGAAATGCAGGTCTGTATGCAGAATTCGTCTTACCGTACTTGTGCTCATTTGAAGCGCTGCTGAATGCCTCTGAATAGAGCGGCGTGGGCTTCTGACAATGGCTTCCCTTACTCGTTAGATGTTCTCCGGAGTGCTAGCAGTTCGTCGGGGACCCGGTGGTTTTTTCTTCAATATTGAACCGCTTGTTCGAAGGTTGTTTACCCATCGCAATATTGTGTTACGAGAAGGGACACTTGCATTACGATGGATATTACAATGAGGGCGGAAATCTCGCTGAACAGCAGTTACGGATTCGTCATTTCGCACGAAACTGTCATACGCGTACAGGCGTTGATCTAACGTCCACGGCTCCATCTCAACGACTAAAATGTAAATGCTATGAACAAAGGAAACGTCAGACACCAGCCACGTGCCCCTCCCACCACGAACGCCCGAGTACAACTCACTTCAAAAACATCCGGTTCCCGTGAATGACTCTGTATATATATCGTTATTTCTTTTCGTGTCCAAACTTATCAAAACTTAGAATTTTTGTTTAAATAGCATCATTAACCGATAGGTAATGTTTTAAATATAAATGAAAAAAAAATTAAAAATAACAGAAATCACAACTACGTTAAGGATCAACGGAAAATATTTATAATTTTTTTTTTATCATTGTGCAATTCCGTGGCTGAATAGGTAGCGTCTCAATATTTCGTGAAAGGTCTCGGGTTCGAATCTCGGTCAGGCACGGCATCTTTTCTTACGCTACCGATTTCCAGCGGGTAATGAGCATAGCTGTTGATGTCCGCTCTTTCATAAAAGATAATCCAAATTTAACGTCGAATTTAATTAACGTCGAATAATCCAGTCGTTAAAATATTTTAATTAGACTTTAAATACAATATAAAAAATTAAAGCTAGTATAAGAAAATTTTGTTAGTGAATCTTTAATAATAATAATAATAATAACCAACAAAATTTCGTCGAATGGAATTTAATTCACTTTTTATTTTTTTAAATATCTATCGCATTTTCTGTAACAGGGCGTGGTAAGACGGTATGTCGTTTCTGATCGGTCAGTCAATCAAGATACACCCGTTGGAAGTCGAATTACATCATAGTGTGTTTTACAGAAGGAATTGTTTTCCTCGTTGGGATTCCCCGTTTAAACTTTAAATGCCATTGTTAATAATCTCTTTCTGTATTTGTATATGAATAAATTTTAAGTAATTTATTCATTCGAATAATATTTTATATTCTCGGCTTCGTCTCATATTTCGCTAACTTGTGCAATAACTAACATTAAGGTTTTTTTTTTAATTACATAATAAAATTTTCTAATAATAGTCAGAAATTAATAAATAAACAAAAAAACAAGTAACGCGTTTCTCGGCTTCAAACCGCATCATTAAGTTATAATAATAATAATAAATAATCGGTTTATGCCTTTCAGGATCGTTTTATAATTTTAAATGTTATTTAAACAAATTTAGAGCAGATAAAGCAACTTGTCCTGACAGAATGACTGACTGATTCATCAACGCCAAACAAAAATTACTGAAGATAAATTGATGAAAATTTGTATACACGTTCTCTTACGGTGTAAGTGCACACTAAGAAATACGTTTTTGAAATTCCGTGTTTAAAGGGTTAAAATGGAGTAACATTGAAATTTACTATTTTTTTTTTCTTAATTTCTCGGTAACAAATGAAGATATCGATTATATTTGTTTGGTGTATGTAATTTTCATGTAAATATTCAGAAACCAATTTCTAGATTTTTGAAATTCCAAGTATAAAGTATTAAAATTTATTTTGATTTTTTTTTTAAACCCGGCTATTTTTAAACATTTTTCGGTTAAAGATGATGATTTTTGGTTTTTAGATATTTTCATGTTTTAAAAAACCTATGTTCTAAAAAACAAACTAGAAAATGGGTTTTACATATTTACATGAAAATTACTCATAACCAATTTCTAGATTTTCAAAATTCGACATTGAAAGGGGTGAAGTAAGGTAAAAAAATTTGAACAATGGTTATAAATTTTCCCCATTTCCGACTATACTAAACGAGAAACTCACTAGATTGGTGCTTACAAATACTCTTCAGATAAATATCTAAAAATCATTTTCTAATTTTTTTTTAATTTCGATTTTTAAGGGGTGTTCTAATTTTTTTTAAGGAGTCACCACAGCTAATGTTACTGTATGTGCGACTCGACTGGCTGCAACTGCCTCCGGTTACTTAAAATAAAATAAAATAGTTTAAATAAAATAAAAGTAATTAAACTTTTTTTTTTTTAATGAGAAAAGAAGTACGGCCACTTCCTAGTGCTGTTTGTCGAGTAAGACTCAGTACCAGGCAAAATACATTTTTACCCGCACATCATACGGATAACCAGTTATAAGTAATATTTTTAAGATGGAGGCCGTCTGTTATGAAACCCACATTCTTCGATCAGTCAAAATTTCGGGTCCTGTACTGACCAAACTATTGCTGTGAAGAAATTACATTACACTGATATTGATTTTATAAATTGAAGAGGCTTTAATTTTTATTATCATTATTATTCTCACAAGAATGAGTTTAATGAACACAACGGGGTCCAAGGGGCAGAGCCTTCCGGCTAGACCGAGCCATTACTCCTCACCGCGATGGGAAATGGAAATAACCACATAGCGCGGGCAAAACCGCGACGGGATCCTAGTATATATATATATATATATACACACACACAAAACGACGTAGCCAGACAGACGACGATGAAGAACTCTCAGCTCTTAACCAGAAAGCACGCTGCAACACGCGGGTCAGAAGAATTCTATCGAATTTTGAACTTTCATCCGTATAAATGATGTAGGTGTGCGAGACAAATAAAATCGGGTGACATTTTTTGCAAATTTTATGAATTTGTTTATCGATGAAACGGTCCTGTTGAGTAACGAAATGTGTATAAATTTTTCGTGTGCAGCGAACAAACAAAATATTCTGTTACCGGGTCCGACACATACGTCCTCTTCACAGTCCACGAGCGACCGTCCGGTGCGTTCGTAGGCCCTTATTTCTTCGAAGAGGACGAGGGACAATAGTTTCTGATCGGTACACGACGAGTTACAAGATTTCCTTGCTCCTGAATCGCTTCGTTTTGGGATCTACTTCAATGCAGTGCGATCCCGGCAGCAACAGCCTACACTTTCAAAGCGTCCACGGCGGCGCTTCAAGAGCTGTTTTAAGGTCACCTGATTTTCAAAATGGGAGATGTCGGCACGTTCTCCAGACCTATCGGTATGGGAATATTTTCTCTGGGGGTTTCTAAAATCTAGAGTGTTCTTAGGGAAACCTAATAGCAATAACCGATTCAAAGCCTCCGCACAAGAAGAGATCAGAGCGATCCAAAATGACACGGTACAAGCAACGATGCGAAATCTACGAGACAGACTACAACAGAGTATAGAAAACGGCAGAGGACATTTGTCTGATTTAAAAAATGAAGTTACGCCGATAACCGTCTTTCATTTGCTATACTTACATATTAAAACACGCTTATGTAAACTACATGTATTTTTTATTTAATTTTTAAAATCGTCAGGTTCCCGTGATTCACTCTGTAGTATTTATATACAAATTCAGAAGTCCGGAAGTTTTTCAGTAAAGCAGAATTACAATAGTTGTACAGGCATCAACGGTCTCGGACCCGATGCCTTTGCGTTATGCAAACTCTACTATCAAAGGTCGTAAAAGAAATTCATAATAATTATTAAATTCCTTTTTACTGTACCGTTTCGATGTAAATAAAAATTATAATTTTAAAGATTTTTATGAAGAGGTAGAGTGCGCCTCAGAGGAATGAAATTTAACGTAAACAAACTGAGTTCTTGAAAAACAAAGTTCTTGAAAAAACAAGACCACGGTGCTAGCATGATGTTATCGACTGCCTTTCCATTTGAGTTCAGTGTTACGTCCGATAAACAAATAATGATAATAATTGGTCAGATAAATATGCAAAAATAAATATAGTAAATAAATGCATTATGAACTTTTTTCGATAATAAATAAATAACAATAACGTCAAATTTAAACAAGACAAAGGGAAAACATCCGTCTATTTAAAATGAAATGCACATAAAGAAGAAACTGTTTCATCCAACATTAAACCGATGACCCTCAATTCCCTAAAAAAGCGCAGGATTTTTTTTCTTTTGCTGTAGCCAACTACGAACCGCATATAAGATCCCTCATTCCACCGTTTTCTCTGCATTTGTTACATACTTTTTTCTTTTTCCTGTTTAGCCTCCGGTAACTACCGTTTAGATAATTCTTCAGAGGATGAATGAGGATGATATGTGTGAGTGTAAATGAAGTGTAGTCTTGTACATTCTCAGTTCGACCATTCCTGAGATGTGTGGTTAATTGAAACCCAACCACCAAAGAATACCGGTATCCACGATCTAGTATTCAAATCCGTGTAAAAATAACTGGCTTTACTAGGACTTGAACGCTGTAACTCTCGACTAAAAAATCAGTTGATCTGGGAAGACGAGTTAACCACTAGACCAACCCGATGGGTTATTCGTTACATATAACATTCGTTACATGGGTAATTCTCGCTATTTCACAATGTTCTTTCGGTTATTTATCTTTCTTTCAATTTTCCGTAATTCACAAAAACAAAAACCTTTTTAATTAATCTTATTAATTCAAAAAATGTGTCCCTGAGATATAGTTTTATTACGTTCTAAAATAATTTCCTGTTTTTTTGTAAATTTTACCGTTAGATTTTAGTAATCGAATCCCATCGTTGATTTTTGGGCCTAGGAATTTTCTTAGAATCTTTCATAATATTTCGGATTTACGATACAGCTAAAAGCATTCAGATACTACAAACTTTTCGATCTTATCATAGAGTTATAACGCCCTTTTTTTTGTTAGCTAATAACAATTTTTTTTTGTAAATAGTTATATTATCTTGTAAGCTTTTTCAACTTTATCGGTCCGAATTCGATTAGCTTTTTTGTCTTTACCGGTTCGGTTGAATAATTTCTCCCAAATATGTAAAACTGTTTACTTTTATCAATTTTTCCGCATTTTGTATCGGAAAACTTCGGTGAATCTTTTTTGTTAGAGAGTAATCCAGTCGTTTCAAATGTAATCCTGTTTGCTCGAATTTTATTTTAAAATATCGATTTGAATGTTGGCTTCTTTTTCGTTGTTCGCTAAAACTTAAAAAATTTAATAAAAATTATTTTAATGGTACCTATAATACAGAATATATCAAAAAGAACGACTCGATTTCAAACCGATATATTTCATAATAAAATTACACGACAAACTAGGTACTATTCAAAGATTTTAAAAATGTCACTTATCAACATATAAATGTTCTTTACGCCTTCCATAAACGATAGGTAAATTCTTCCGCAACGCGTTACAGACAGTCTTCTGTTTCATAAGTTACCGCAGCTGTGATCTTGATTTTCAGCCGATCTAAATCGGTAGATAACCGTTTGTTTAACATATCCCGACAAATAAATTTTCTCAAGGTATAACGTCTAGGGATCTCAGGAGCCAAGAGTGTAGCGCCAAGTAGTAGGCTGAAGTGTAGGTTTCCGTACTTGCTATCGAGCGTCGCGGAGATGTTTCACTTAGAAACCGACCAAATCAGTTGTACCGATGCGGCAGGGCTCTGTCTCTATGAAAAATGAATTCTTCAGAATCTTCATTTAGTTGTGTAAAAATTCAGTCCTGCAGCATCTCGAAATAAGATTGGCCTATAATTGTGTTTCCATAAAAAAAGAAAGGGCCATTAATTTTTGTAAACGAAACCGCACAATAAGAATTACATGCGGTGAATTTCGCTCCTGCTGTACAATCTCGTGGTCTTCTTATGAGATCATCATGACGTGAAACTTTATCGCTTTAATGAAATATCGCTTCACGATTAAAGATTAACCGCGATAAGAATCTATCGTGTTCCATATTGACTAAGAGCATATCACAAAAAAAGTTTACGTTGTTTTGTCACTTACACTAAGAGCTTATAGCTGTTGTAACGGTACGACCTAAAACGCAAGCGCCGTCTTAACGTGCACCAAACAGTGGTATGACAGATCGCAATTTCTCGACTAGCGCGACGAATGGACTTGTTTCGGGTTTCCTTAAAAAGTCTCTTTAATTCGTTTCACATTTTCCTCTGACGCGCCCTGGATTCTTCCCGATAAGTTAAACACCCGCTTCTTGAAATCGTTTATACCGGCGAAGAATGTTTTTAACCGACGGTGTATCGATCCAGAAACCCATTATTACGGACTCTAAATTGTGGAACACAAAACGCCATCCATCGCAGAGACGCCATATTTTTTACGACTGAGGTTACGACTAGTGCTGAAATCTGGCGGCCGGAATTTGAAATCCTAGGATACGGAATTTCAAACGGAACAAATTTCATTCACTGACCCTGAGTGGTCGCACAGATGTACGGTTTTAAAACAAAGTCACTGGTTTTAATATACTCTGTAATTTTTAATTTTATAATTTTGTATCGCTCCTGTCGCACGGTAGTACGAATATTAATAAAATAATAATTACCTCGACCGAAAAATAACCACAACATTTATTTTTTATTAATAAATGATTTTTATTATCAGATCGAACTCATTTAATTCATAAATTAAATTCCCTCATTCGCAGACAAGCGCGTGCGCACAAACGCCCGCACTTGTTAATAACTGAATTCAGATAAAAAACCAGAAATTATTTTCTAGCCTTCCTTACAACAACCGTTAACTCATGACGATTCTTATCGTTCAGGTAACTTACCGCATCACGCAAACCGTTTCCGTCTGTCTTATTTCTTTTCAGATAAGACAAATAAGTAAAAAAGTGTTCTAAATTTCCAATCGGTTAAAGATTAGATAACGAACACTTCCTCTCTGTACGAGTAATTATTCGACTCTAACGGCCTTCTAAAGATGTATTTACAAATGTTCTGACATGTTTTTCAAAGTTATAAGATCGATCCCCGAGAATCAGGGTTAACCGCGCAAATAAAGCGCGTTTAATTCAGCGCGCCCAATTCTTTAAGACCGTACACGTCTCAGTTTCTCACTAATTTTTGTCGTTATTAAGTTTAATCCATCCGTTCTACCTTCCCCGTCAGATAATAGATAATTATATTTTTGGGAAAAAAATGAACACCGTACATATAAGGAATTCATTTTTAAATCCGTTGTTTCCCGTTAGTACTTTTTCCTCCGACTGTTTTTTTAACGCTGGTTTTCTTACTGTTTATGTTCCGATCATAATTAAGGATTATTTTGACTCCTCCCTTCAACATATAAATTTTTTGTCTAATGAAGTCCTCGGTCCGGGTAATTTTAATTGTCTTGATGCGTGTCGGCCATCAGGAAATTTACGCTCAAATATAAATCGTTGTGGGAAAATGACTTTCCCTTCATTTATTTAGCTGCCCTTTATTTAACTACGCGACTGCAGCAGCAAAACAGAGATATAGCCGGGAAAGTTAAAATTGTTTTCGCGAACCGGGTAATATTTTTTATATTTATTTGTCGGTAAAAAGATCAGAAGGTGGCCCTTTTCTGAAATTTAGAGCCTAGACGTTGACCGCTTTTGCAACTCTTTTTGTAAATTTCAAAAACATTCAAAACGAGTCATTTAATTTTACAAAGTTATTATTTATTTTTACGGATAAAGAAGTTTATTTTTAATAAAATTATTATTCGTAGATAACATAAAACATAAATTTCTAATCCCGCTTAATAAATTAGGAATTTCTTAAACGATGACCGGGAAATGCGATAAACTTTAATCAGTAATAATAAAAATGCATGAAATTTATTAAATGAAATGATAAAATCTCTTTTTTTATAATTTTACTTACTTTTTTCAGGATTCATTTACAAAAAAAAAAGAAAAGAAAATGGAGTACATGTTTATTCACTGTATATAATAAAAGCTCATCAGACCATATCCAGAAATAGGATCACTTGATCAGAACTCAGTAAACGATGGGCCAAACAGTTTGGAAATCGGCCGAATTTGAATCTCACTCACGATTTTAATTTTAATCGACCGTTATCGAAACAAAACAACCTTTTACCGCTTTTTACAGCTAATTAATTATAAAATTATATAAAATACTTAATTTTTTTTAAATTAAGTATTTAGTGACCGCGACACTACCAGGTCTCAAAATAATTCGCCCCGTCCACAGTTCCATCAAAGAAAACCGTCTGACCTTCGCTCGTTAAGTGTTTAAAATAAATTTTATTCGTTAAGTGTTAATACTTCTATTTTCATTCGAAATTTATTAAAAGGAGAAAAAAACGAAAGAAGCGAAGTGAAGTGATTTTATAAAGATTTTTTTCACGAACGTAGATAAGAATACCCGGTTATTACTTTGTTGTTCATATCAATCGTCTGATATAAACGGAAGTAAAACAACACCGCCGATGATATTTAGCGGTCTCTATTCATTTCCGTTGTTTTCTATTTTTATTAGTAAACTTATCCGGTGGTATATTATTTACTAAGATGTTGATAAAATAATATATTTATTTAGAAATTACACGGTAAGGCCGATGAAACCGATCGTGAACAAAAGCCACACTAGGAGTAAAACGAATAAACCCACCGGGTTGGTCTAGTGGTGAACGCGTCTTCCCAAATCAGCTGATTTGGAAGTCGAGAGTTCCAGCGTTGACCTGAGACTGTACAAGACAAGACTACACTTCATTTACACTCATAATATTATTATCATCCTCATTCATCCTCTGAAGAATTATCTAAACGGTAGTTACCGGAGGCTAAACAGGAAAAAGAAAGAAAGGAGTAAAACGAATAAATATCAGTCGTTACGTAAAGGTTTTTACTGTTTTTTTTTTAAATGAATACTGTTTGTTCGGTAAAAGTGATTATTTTGCATTTAAATGAATACAGTATTTCATTAAAATAATCGGATACGGTGTTACAATAATTATGTATAGTTACGGGTGTTTAGATTTAATTTTTTTTATCGGTAATTACTTAATGTAGCCGGTAAAATCATTTCACGCGATTAAGTTTTCTTACCGGTAAAAATTAAATAAAATTATCTGTTAAATTTTCAGTAAAATACAATAAATCGACTTAAAATTGTAAAGAGCGTTTTTACGCGCTTCGAAGGTAGTGAAATCGTCTTTTATATCGACGGTCGCGGCGGAGAAATAAAAAGGTCATCGAACAGATAACGACTGTTGAAAAACTGGACGAATAGATTAACAGGTCGACACGCGTGAGAAAAAAAGGATCTTTTAATTCAAGTGTCAAGAAATTATCTTTTTTTCAGAAATTATTTGATCGTACGGTCTTAAACTAACGTGCCCATAAAAAAACAAAAGAAATGAAAAACCACCTTTACTTGTCTTTCGGAGACCGATAAGCGGTAATATTTCAGGATTTGTTGCAAAAAATCGCGACCTTTGTAGCGCTGGAGCCGCGTAAACTCGACGAGATACGACTCAAGCGATCGGATCGACTGCGACCCGGTGCCGTAGTCGATTTTATTCCGTTGTTTGGCCGACCTCCACGAACTTTCTATCGTTTGAGTGTGCGGTACTGTTTGCGGGTCGACGAAATTTTCCGAGCGATCGACCGTTCGGTGTTCATAATCATCCGGTAGGTTTCGAACATTTGATTCCTGATATCAAGAAGTGGATCAACAGGAAACACGGTGAGGTAGATTTTAGGAATACCCTGTTTTTAACCGGACATGGGTCGTACAATTCCTACCGGACGAAAATTAGATTTGATAGCGATGCATGTCAATATTGTGGAACTATAGACACGCCCGCGCATGTGATATTTCGCTGCATCCGATGGGAGGAAGAGAGACGGCTCCGCTGCAATATCACTGAGCCACTAGACGAGGGGTGCACTGTGGGGCCTATGCACCTCTCAGAGTCCGGTTGGAATGCTGTAACCAAGATATTACAACATTCTAAAAGTGAAGATGACTGAAGAAGACCGGCATGGACGTGTCCCTGGGATACGTCCATGCCGGAGGGAGGTGGACAGCTCGGCAGCTGAGGCTTGGGGGTCCTACAGGATCACCTCTGTAAGAAGCTCTCGCGACTTCACTGAACTCGGGCAGAAAACAAAAGACAACCACAATGTGGATGAGTGTGTAAGACTGTACCGGTGTGCAAGTGTGAGTAGAGCAAGTAAGGTTCGACTCTTACTGAACGTTATTCTTTGGGAAAACAGGCTTTTAAGCCTGTAATAAGCTGCGTGAGGCTTTGGACTGCTTACGAACTGCCTCTGTAATGGAAAATGGGCTCTTCAAGTCTAGCTGTTAAGGCATCTACGCTCTTTAGTCTTGTGTTGCGTCTGGGTAGTGGGTCGCTTGGTCGCCGAAGTTTGGGATCATTGTGGTTTTCCTTCTGTGCGACTTGGCTTCCCTTTTTCTGACGTCTGGTGACGCAGCGGAACGGCATGTTCCGAGTGATGCCGAAAGGTATCGGGCACGTCGCTGACAGGAGGGATTTTTAGTCGATCCTGGCTTGATCGACCCAAGTCCATTTGGCTGGAACCCGACATAACCATATACGGGCGCGTTTTGGAATCTGCGAACAGATTTTTGGCCTCCTCCAACGTAAACCCCCACGCAAAAAAAAATTTCTAACACCACGGTACGCGCGCCACTCGTCTGAAATAATTATCGGCCCTGGCCAAATATAATTCGCTATAAATGAATTTTATTAGCGAATAAAATTCAAGTTTTAGTAAAAAATTTGGAAATCGTCGTGAACATCGAAACGATAATATTAAATCGTATATCTAATCTTTAATAGAAAAAATATAAAAAAGATGAAATAATTTCTGTATAAGGTGGAAAAGAGCCAAATATATAACCGAAAAAAAAATCAAAATTTTCAGCAAAAAGTTGTTGGATCTCGGTCGATCCCCTTGACCAAATCACATTTTTATCATCAAAATAATTATACTACGGAGTAAAAATAAAAATAAAAAAAACTTGAAAGGCTTAAACGATTTAGAGTTTAAAAAAATTAATTTATTCATATTTTGAACCGGCGAAAATTTAAAAAAATAAAAATAGTAGTTTTGAAGAATTTTGCGAACGCGTGTTTAGATTATTCGAACGAAAAGGTTTCCCGAAAAACGAACGAGAACTGCAAAATCCGTTGAACATATCTATACCGTATTTCGCATAACAGAGTATCCTACTCTGATAGATTTTTCAACTTGTTGATCGTAAGTCAGGATTTTACATAATTTATTTGTCGATCGTAAGTAAGGTATAATCATAGAGCTTAAAAATAAGAACAGTTAATCGTGGAAAGCGCTTGAACAAATTGTTAAGAAGGGAAATACATATGATGTACTACACTGTTATAAAGAAATGAAGATTAAAAATATAATATTAATAGGTTTATATTTAGACATAAAAGGTAAACGTAGTGAAAGCGATTTGAAGCAGATACTATTGCTGTTTAGTATTATTTGTGTACGCTTAGTAAACATTATTAGTTTATACGTAGGCATAACTATAAAAAGAATATATAACAAGATTGTTTAACATAATGGTTTCCAATGTAGGCAAATGAAAAAGGTTTCTGAAAGTTTTTTCACTCGGTTTTTTTAAAATTATTTTCAAAAATAGTTGTTTTAATAGCCAGTACGGTATTTTTTTATTATGATAGCGTACGTTTACTCTTACCCATTTTTAGGCTACCGACTACTTTTTCATAAATCCTAATGCAACTTTAGTTTTAAACGTTAAGCGTTTAAAAAACGATAGATTAACGATTTATAACGGAATGTTAAACTCTTTTTTTAAATATCGATTAACGATTTTCTAACGGTAGATTAAATTTATATTTTTGTATGCATTCGATTACATTTAATTTGTATTTGATTTATAATTGAGCCCTGTTATTTTTATTGTTATTTTTATTTTTGTTGTTTGTTATTGTTAGACTATAATAATAAATAAATAAATGTGTGTGTTTTTTTAATGATATATTGCAAATTTGTTTAATATTTGTGAGTTATTTTCCTTGACCTTTGCGTTAGTTTATCTTTTGCTTTTAACTGAATAAAGGTTTATTTAGGATGCAATCATTTTCTTATAATTTTCCTCCGTCTTTATCTGTATTTCGATTATAATTAAATTTTTACGCAAATATAATTACATCCGGTTCTGGTATTGCATCGCATAAAAAAAATTAAACAAAGAAATACTACTTTACGTTTTACATACTTTGGATTAGTTTTTATCTTGAATTCCTTTCCGCTTCGGTATGAACTTCTTTGCCGGGTTTGAAAAAGAGAAATTTGAACAACGCTGTATTTTAATTACGGTAGAGAATAGAATACGAGTAAATTGTCGAACAAAATCGTCGCATTGTGCTTCTTCGGTAAACGTAACGTTGTTAACCTCGTACATAGAATTGTAATTAATGATAACGGTATAGTCCATAAAATGAAATTTCTGTACATTTTATTAGACGACCGGTTCTCTTAGGATAAAGAAATCGATTTCGTTTGCGACAAAATCTAACCGTACTGTTGTTCAATGAAGCGCCTTAATAATAATACGCTAACCTTATTATCATTCTTATGCTAATGCGCATTCCTGTCTGAATTACAGCGTGTTCAGAAGATCACTGTGCAGTATGCTTTAGAATTTTGCGGTGCATTCTGTACTTTCGACGTTAGGTCGGTTGCCGTATGAGTTCATCGGGCGTTGCTCAGTAACAAATTAAGACGTCAGTTGTTGAGTTGTGATTCAACGCGCTTCGATTTGGTTTCGGGTTATTTTGTGTATCGGAATCAGTAGTTGCGAGAACGTAACGGTTCTATCGGTAGAGGAACGCAATTTTCTCGTCGAATACGTCTTTCGTGAAGTTGACAAGTATACTGATTTAGTGAAGAACAAGTTTTCTGATAAGTTATTCTTATCTCGACATTAGGTTTTTTCACAGATGAAGCGTGGTTTTATCCGGGAGGATTAATTCACAAAAAAAACACGACTGCGGTCGATAAATAACCCCCGTGAATTACACGAATAATATTTACACCAAGCGAAAATTGGAGTCTGGTCGGTGTGAATAGAACGTGCATTGTGGGTCCAATATTTTTTTTTGAAAATACAGTTAATAGTGATCGTTATTGTGCTATTTTAACAAATGTCATTAGTCGGTTAACAGAAGTGGAAATCAATCACGGTCGGTTCCAATAAGATGGCGCTACAATGCACACAGCTAATAAGTCGATGACGTTTTTACCCAAACGTCTTTGGTGAATGAAATTTCGAGGGGTTTGTGGCCTGCATAATCTCCCGACATCACTTCTCCCAGATTACTTTGTACGGAGAGCAGCGAAACAACAGTGTATCGCAACAGACCACGCGCGATTGGCCAACTAAGGGTCTGTGCACATGAAAGCGCTTGATCGCGCGTTTTGCTGACGCGCGATTATGAAGCACTAGTGAACAAATAGCAGCGAACACATGCCGATCGCGCGCGTTTACACGACGACGCGTCCAACGCGCTTCTCGAGTTTCCATTTCGATTGTAGCGCGCCTCGAGTCACTAGTTTTTAATAAAACCGGACACATCGTTCAGTAGAGTACGCGTTGTCAACAATACGGTCGTGGAATTTGACAATTTTGACAGCGTGATGTTCTTCGAAGAAGTAGAAACTTAAGCGACGAGCTATAGGGGATACGGAGCGTTCCGATTACAAGAATAGAGTTATAAGAAGATCAGCTCGGGAAGAATCGGTTCAAATATTTTTTTGAAGGATTGTTCAGTAGAACAGAAGAAAATCTTCTGTAAGTTTCATTTATTGAAAATAGTATATTATTAAATAAGGAGGAAGTAGACGATCAACTTGTGAATACCTGGGCCGAGCACAAGCGCTCCAAACGACAAAAAAATTCAAGCTAAACCCAGCAGACAAGCGCTTTTCTAACATTTTAACCAAAAGTATTTCGCTAAGGGAACAAAGAGAAACTGAGAAAAATAACGACCAGAACAAATAGTTTTGTTTATTTTTGTATAAAGAATTAAAAAAGTTGCTAATCAAGATAGAATACGAACAAAATTTCATTCGAACAAGACGACTCATACGTATGAAGCACCAGGGAGTATGCTACAACAACAATAACTAAAACTACCGACATTTGTTCAGCGACCAATCTGGGCGATACGGCCGAGCAAACGCAGCAGCTTATTCGTCCTAAATCCCTCAGCTCTATGTAAAGTGTACAACCGGCCCCTTCCCCGGTGGATGACTGTTTACTTGTCAAAAGACCTCTAACATCGACGTGAAGAAACTGACTGGAGAACGAGGAGGACAGCCCTCTGTGAATTCGCCGTTCGTTTGTGCCTGCATATATGGGCGGCAACGATGAAGCACGGGAACTCCCAAATCCCTGAACTTAAAGGCACCTCTCTGTGTAGTGCTTGACTGTGGGTGAGGCCCCGGGAGTGGAGGAACGGTGAGAAAGGAAATTTAGTCGATAGGGTGTGGGCACATATAGGCCTTTAGTTATATTTAGTCGAACCCGTGCGAGTCTGACACTCCACCATTTGTGGGGGGTGCGGGGGTGCGTAAATGGTATTTCTCCGACTCATGAGAGAAAAAAACCTGTTAAATGATATAAATGTAAATAAATGAACAATTAATATTAGCCATCTTACCGGCACGTTAATACGTTCTCTAAATCTTTCGGCCTACTTAGAAGCCATCATCAGGAGTTAAAATTAATGGATTCATTTTAATGTTAAACGACAATATGTTTGCACATGAGTATAACCGGGACAGTCATGACTTTTTTAAATTTTAACTATGATTTTTAAACTTTAACTTTAATGTTTTAATTTTAAAACTCCTGATGATGGCTTCCAAGTAGGCCGAAAGATCTAGAGAACGTATTAACGTGCTGGTAAGGTGGATTATATTAATTGTTAATTTATTTATTTAACATATCAGCGGTACCGTGTTTGAGAAATTAATAAATAAACTTACCTCGATGCGATCACGAATTCTATCCTCACAAAGTTTGCACATGATGTTATACCGTTCTTAATTATTTTTAATAACTCGTCAAAGGATTCGATAGATATTCAATAGTAGTTAAAAAACTCTGGCCCGTATTTTCTCAAATTTGGAAATGGTGTTACAAAGGAACGGTTAGTTAACCTATCGCGTAAAATTGGATGCACCGATACGTCTTTGTCTGGCCTTTGAAACGACGATATAAAATTCAAATGCAGGTCACCTCTTCAACTTCCACAGCTAGACTAGAGTGTACAGTACGACCTATGTCGAGCGCAACGCCATATGTGTACGCTCTTCTTTCTCTAACGCGCGCTTAAACGCACGATCAAGCGCTCTCGTGTGTACATGCTCTTACACTATTTTAAAGCTTCCTTCTTCCCGAATGTCATACCCCCTCAAACTCTTATATACGCCTTTTATTTATCTTACTGCGGCACCCCTCGTGATAATAATAATAAAGTAAAATACAAATAAACAATATATTTTGAAAGAGAAAGTTTATTACGAGTCCAAAGACCTTAAAATCTGATTATACGACACTAAAACGTGCCGGCACCGGAATTAAAAATACATTGAACTTCTCTAACAGCTCGCCTAGCCCCGTCATTTACTTATTCGAAAACCTGAAAACCTGTTTCATGAGTTATTCTTCAAAAGAAAAAATCCAGATGCAAACGTGTCCAACATTAGATTTTGTAATATTTATATCGGGGATTATTTTTTTTGAGTAAAAAATAGGTAGTAATTTTTTTACGATTGTTGTGAGTTTCAGTGTCTGTGTTCTTAAAAAATTATGTAAATCGAAAATATTATTATATATAAGCTAGAATATTACAAAAATGGCCGCTTAAGAAGCTTAATAGCTTGGGGTTTGGTGAGGAGAGGAAGGCTCAAATTTTTTATATCAACCGGTTTTTTCTTTAAACTGATACTTTTCAAAAGAAGGGGTTCGATTATAAAAGGAAACTTTTAATGTCGGATTATTTTAATTTTTACTTCCTCGTACGAAGTAAAGGAAGTATTGTAATCGCGAAAAATTTCGGTTTTCATATTTCAACGGAAATAATCCATTTTCACCATCCCTAAATCCATTTTGACTAGTTTCGGCGTGACGTACATACGTATGTATCTTGCTTAACTCAAAATCGATTAGCCGTAGGATGTTGAAATGTTGGATTTAGGACTGTTGTAACATCTGGTTGTGCACCTTTTGATTGCAATCGACTCGACGAAAAGTGTCCAAAAAAGCCCAAAATCAAAATCATTGCCCAAAATCATTTGGATTTTGGACTTTTTCTCAATTGCAGTAATAAGCCCTCATTGAGAGCTTTTCATCGATATATCATAAGCGATACTTATTTTCATTGGTTCCAGAATTCCAGAGTAGCCAAATAAAACTTTAGTTAATGAAATATTTGGATCTTATAAGGGGAAGGCACATCGGTTCGAATCCGACTTCATTTCCTTTTTTTAACTTTTTTTTTTGATTTAAATATATTGATTTATTAATAATTATTAACCTCTGATTGAAAAAAAAATACGGAAAAGAAACAGAAGTTATCAGTGAAATAAACCTTTATGTAATTTTCATTTTAATTCAAAAATTTGTCTCGCTTTCGAATTACATAAATTTAAATGAAGTGCAGCAAAAAATGTATGCAATTTAATAGGCGTACAAGGAAGTCATATGGTTTCCACATCACATTTTTTTATATTAATAAATCACAGACGGTTACAAAAGTTTAAAAACATTTACCTATTCAGCATTTAGCATCTGATTTCAAAGCTCAGCGGATATATTAAATACAATTATTGTATTGTCAAAATTCGTTATTTTATTTATAATTCAATTTGTTATTATTCTTATAACCGTAAACGGGTGCCGGAGGGGGTAAAATTATGATTGAAAATATAAAGACATTTATTTGATAATTTTTTATAACTGACGTGATGGGGAACTTTCTCCGGAAAAGCAATTGAACATTCATTCAAATAAAATCTTGTGTTTATATAGCAGTATAGATTTATTTATGTTATCACAGTAAAGATAGATGCTTATACTTTAATATATACAAAGGTTGATAACATAGTTGTCAGCCATTAACAGCTGTTTAGCCGTCACGCGGCTAAAGCCGCGCTCCGGGAAAATACAACCGTATTTTGTTTCTGATGCACGGCTTACAACGCATACATACGTAACTTAATTTAGAATATTTATCATTTTATTTAAACATACAGTTTTTTCATTTAATTCAATGATTCTAACTATACGCGCGCGTATGCCGTATTTAATTCGCGCGAGTGTGGCAGCACTAGCCACGATCGGCACTAACTAAACTGATGTAATTTCACAACTTCATAGAACAAATTTCCCTTATTTGGTCAGTCAACTGGTGTAGCTGCAAGGCTTAATACACCAAGGATCGAGTTCAAGTCCGGCCAGACTGAGTTACTTTTTTACACTTTAAATATTATTAATTTATTTAATTCTACCGCTCATCTGTGATATCCCAACATAGCAGACGACTACAACAGCATTTTTTGTAGTGGGGGGATTTTCCAAAAACTTTTTTGTGCAAATATTGTTATTTTTTAAACGTCAACAAATGTGCGAAAGAAAAATATGATATCAGTTAGGGGAAATCTCGTGATACTGAAGGTGACCTTGCTCTACAGCCTCACCCCCTTCATCTTTTAAGTTGAAAATTTAATGGCTTCAGTGCCCCATATATAGAAGTAATCTGATCAATTTTGGTCAAAATCGGTCCGGTAATTCCGGGGATATAAGGTGATTTAGAGGCCGACAGCGAACACACATACAGCCGGAGAATTTCCATCCGGTTTTTTGGATTCCTTACGAATCAAAACGTAAAGATCGATGAAAACCACATACGCCAAAATCAGACTGAATACAATACTTTCCCTTCTAGAACTATAGCTCTGCTCTAGACGGGAAGTAACATATATTATTATTATTATTATTATTATTATTACTATTATGCTTTTACGGCCAACATGGGACCACTTAAGTCAATTTTAGTTAGATCTTTTCTGAGAAAACGTGTTATTTTACTCTTCCGAGCTGCCCAGTATTTCTTCATCCGTTCAGATCTTGCTTTCTTTTCTTCATCCGTAAACACCCTCTTTGTTGTATTTTGCCGTATGTCTGTCTTTTATTTAAATCTAATGTTTTTACGGAACTGGAAAAAATACAAATTTTTCAGTTTTATTCTGTAGGTCAGTCAGGGAAATTCCCAATTCTTTCATATCTTCTCTAATTTCTTTGATCGGATGGATCAAAGAACTTACTACTTCTAGTTTTTGGAACCAGAGCTTTTCAATGATATTTCTTGACAGTCTTGTTTCCAGTGTCCTTATGAGATGACCAAAGAAAGAGATTCTTTTTTTTCGCATAGTATCAGTAACAGGCTCTATTTCTCGATACACCACCTAATTTGGCACAATCCACCATCGGCCTTCTTTTTTGTGTTTTTTTATTGATACACGTTCTGACAATTTTCCTCTCTATTTTCAGAGTTTTATCAATTCGGTTTTACTGAGTGATTTTGAAAAGGGTCTCGCTTCCGTAGGTGACTTCTGGCTGAACTACAGTTTTATAATTTTAAGTTTTGTTTTAGTCGAAAGGTATTTTTTGTTATATGTTGACAGAGTTAATTTCTGGGATATAATCATTTTATTTGTACTGTTTTGCCATGTCACTTTTTCATTTAAATTATAAGTTATTATTTCCCCTAGATATTTAAATTGTTTTACTATCTTAATTTTCTGATTGTTTACCGTAATGTGCTCTATTACCAGAGGATCTATGGCCATTAGTTCAGTTTTTTCGAAAGAGATATGAAGCCCTATCTTTTGTGCTAGGTTTTGAAGGCTCATGATTTGTGTTTTGGCTTCTTGAATATTATTTGCTAAAATAGCGAGGTCATCTGAAAATCCCAGGCAATTTAGTGTAATGGAGTTTTTCTTAGTAACATATATATATATATATATATATATATATATATATATATATATATACAAAGTACAAAGCTGAAGTTACTATATATATAGTAACTTCAGCTTTGTTTTATGTAGCTTTTGCATTAGGAAATTGCATATGCCAAAAAATAGAGAACAAAACCGAGCTTTATGAATTTACATCTTGTGACCTGTAATTTAATAGAAATCGGTCTATCTGATCTGAAGATATCGAACGAAATTACAACTAACTATAAAAAAATAAAAATAATTAATTAGCCTTATTATCCTCCAACCCTCGATTAAATTGCTCGAAATATAAAACTTAGACAAGAATACGACCGAAAGAGTCCAGAAACGACAAAAAAAGAATTTAAAAAAGGGAGTTAAAGAGAGGGGTATAAGATCAAACACCCAGAAAAAAGTATATCGGTTACCCTAATTTTAAGGGGCATTTTCTAAATTTAAAAAAAAAAATATTTTTTTTCTTTGAGTAAAGTTTTGAGGTACAAAACCAGTTATGTCCACTGATTGTGATAGCATGACATGTACAAATCATAGTACCAAATTTTATCCGAATCGGTTCATAGATCTGGAGATATTAAGTAATAAAAAAACGAAGCAAATTCATACTAAAAAGTAAAAAAAGTAGTTCTGTTTTCAAGAAAATTATTTTTAAAACAAATTTTATAGTTATGCACGACTAAGAAGAAAAGCATAGAGCGTTCTAATTAGTCATGATCTTACTTTAAGTCGTTGTATATAAGAGCGCACCTTACGTTTTTCTTTTTAATCACGCATAAATGGAAAATTTGTTTTAAAAGTTTCTTGGTAACAAAACTATCTTTTTGTTTTTAGAACGATTTTTTTTTTTCTTGAAGAAAAGTATACTTAATTTTTTTTCTACTTTTTAGACATAATTAATGATAAATACACACACACCCACACACTCCCATAAATATATATTTTTTATATTAAGTTAACTGACAAGTAAGTTTTTAGTTGTTTTTTAAATATTTTATTTACAGTCGCGTCAACAATTAAAGTAATTAACCACTTATCAGTGTAATGTAACTATACCGGTAAATAAGTAGACTTGAACAAACTCAGGTCAACCGTTTTTGAGACTTGTTAATTGAAACCCGACCGCCAAAGAACACCGGTATCCACGATCTAGTATTCAAATCCGTATAAAACCGATTGACCACCTTTATTAGGATTTGAACCTGAGATCTCTCAACTACGAAATCGGCTGATTTACGAACACGAGTTTATCAAACCGACCGACCCGGCGGGTCAGTTGTTTTAATTTTTTAGGAAAGATAAAAATATTTTTATTAATTTTCATTCTATATTATAAATTACAGAATTAATTTCGATTATAATAAACGATACCGGTTATTTATAACTAAATCAGATGATTAGCGTACATGAATTTACATTAGTTATAAAACCCGCTTTAACAGCCACTTGATCTTTTCATACTGATCGACAGTGAAAATCAACTGGATCGATAGCTACATCTTATCGATTCAGCTCCCTTCCTAAGATATACTTTATACATACCTTTCTTTTTCCTGTTTAGCCTTCGGTAACTACCGTTTTAGATAATACTTTATACATACCTGGTGATATTTAAGTGTGGAAACAGTTTTATACTACTTATCTGAGAGGTATTTGGAGGCAGAAAGAAATGAGGTTCTACATAGTTGAAAAAAAAATCTTCATTATGGTGGTTTTTAATTTTTGTCCGCCGTATTGAATCAAACTTAATTTTTTTTAAATAGGAAAGTGGGGACGTATGATAAATGACCTAGAAAAGGCTTTTGATAACGTAGACTGGAATAAAATGTTCAGCATTTTAAAAAAATTAGGGTTCAAATACAGAGATAGAAGAACAATTGCTAACATGTACAGGAACCAAACAGCAACAATAACAATTGAAGAACATAAGAAAGAAGCCCTAATAAGAAAGGGAGTCCGACAAGGATGTTCCCTATCTCCGTTACTTTTTAATCTTTACATGGAACTAGCAGTTAATGATATTAAAGAACAATTTAGATTCGGAGTAACAGTACAAGGTGAAAAGATAAAGATGCTACGATTTGCTGATGATATAGTAATTCTAGCCGAGAGTAAAAAGGATTTAGAAGAAACAATGAACGGCATAGATGTAGTCCTACGCAAGAACTATCGCATGAAAATAAACAAGAACAAAACAAAAGTAATGAAATGTAGTAGAAATAACAAAGATGGACCGCTGAATGTGAAAATAGGAGGAGAAAAGATTATGGAGGTAGAAGAATTTTGTTATTTGGGAAGTAAAATTACTAAAGATGGACGAAGCAGGAGCGATATAAAATGCCGAATAGCACAAGCTAAACGAGCCTTCAGTAAGAAATATAATTTGTTTACATCAAAAATGAATTTAAATGTCAGGAAAAGATTTTTGAAAGTGTATGTTTGGAGTGTCGCTTTATATGGAAGTGAAACTTGGACAATCGGAGTATCTGAGAAGAAAAGATTAGAAGCTTTTGAAATGTGGTGCTATAGGAGAATGTTAAAAATCAGATGGGTGGATAAAGTGACAAATGAAGAGGTATTGCGGCAAATAGATGAAGAAAGAAGCATTTGGAAAAATATAGTTAAAAGAAGAGACAGACTTATAGGCCACATACTAAGGCATCCTGGAATAGTCGCTTTAATATTGGATGGACAGGTAGAAGGGAAAAATTGTGTTGGCAGGCCACGTTTGGAGTATGTAAAACAAATTGTTGGGGATGTAGGATGTAGAGGGTATACTGAAATGAAACGACTAGCACTAGATAGGGAATCTTGGAGAGCTGCATCAAACCAGTCAAATGACTGAAGACAAAAAAAAAAAAGATAAATGATTTTGATTTAAAATTTTACAAGTAAAACAACGGTGAAATCCGTTTTTTGTTAACGCCTTCGTTATCAAGTTACAAGCATTCTAAGTTGCAACGACGGAAAAATCATGTTAACAATAAAACGTGGGAAAACGCGCTGTACGAACAATCTTATAGTATTTTACATTCATAATTCGTACAATAACGAACTTTGACAGTGTTGTAATAATGATAATAATAAACAATAACTAATAATAATTAATAACACAACAAGTAAAACGGCTCTATCGATTGACATTATTTTCTAAATAAAAATGAACTTTCCGCGTTAATATCAGCTGATATTTATTACTTGTAAATGAAACAGTTCAGCTGGAAATATTTATTAAAAAAATGTATTACAAATTTATTTGAGTAAATTGGCTGTTTAATAAACAGCCGTAATACAGTTTGTATTAAGTTGAAACAATGAGACTTATTAACACCACATATCATCTTTTTACTTCAACGTAATTGTAATAGTAAAATTTGATAGTGCCAGTAAAAATTAAGTTGTAGGCCTAGCGATTCAAATTATTATTAGGTGAAAATTTTATTATTAGTCTTCTCGTTCATTTATTTAGTTTTATTAAGTCTTCATTTAAGTGAAACCGAAAGAATAACTCTTTTTTCCCCCATCCCACTAGGCCCGGACCCGCCGCGGAATCACACTCGGTCCTAGGGATGCCATTGCCTCTAACCTTCCGGGCGACCTTGCCGGAGCCGGCTATGCAATCCCCGGCATGGGGTACCACCCGGTCAGCCGGGACTAGGTCCTCTCAATCGCCTGCCTCAAATCAGGGATCCCCAAGAGGCCCCCCTAACCGGTTCTCGGTCTTCATTTGCCTGCATCAAATCAGAAGTACCCCAAACAGGGGACCTCCGATCGGGACGCGGTCTTTACGCTTTTCCTTCCTACTCACCTCAGGAGTCCCCGTTCACTCATCGGAAGCGCGACATCTCAGCATCGCACTCCTCATGAACGGGGCTATCCAGCCACAACCTACACTACCCCACTAGGTACCATCCTCTTCCTCTTCAACTTTCTCATCGCCTTCCTTTTCAAAATGTTGCCCACCATCCTACCAATTAGGTTCCAGTTTCTAGGGCTACGCAACATTGTCTCTATTACATTATCCAGTGTTGTGGCACCAACAATAACCAGCACTTCCCTCCTAGCCTCCTCCCATCTAAAACATTTAAACGCCGTGTGTTCAACCGTATCGCATTGTACCTACACTCCGGCGATCTCCTCCTCTTCCTATCGCAGAGGAACTTATTAAAGCAGCCATGGTCAGTCAAGAATTGTGTCAATTCATAGTTGACTTCACCATGTTTCCTGACCACCCATGGCTTAATCTGCGGCATTAGCCTCCTCGTCCAGTTAACCACCTGACTCCTGGACCACCTCAGCTGCCACTTATCCAACATTGGAGGCTAATGTTTCACCTGACTCTTCGGTTGTCCTTCTGCCCTTTCCACCATTTTGTCCGTTACAAGATCCCATGGCGGCATCCCAGTTATCACCAACGCCGCCTCAGTCGAGATTGTACGATACACCCTAACTGCCCCAATAGCCAAGGACCTCTGAAGGCTTAACAATTGGTTCCGGGCCTTCTTTTTCAACGCTCATTTCCATGAAGGAACTGCATACATGACGACGGACCGAGCCATCGATGCCAATAGCCTCCTTTTCGCCAAACTCGGTCCGCCAATCTTGTTCATTAGCCTGCACACCGCAGCCACTGTTCATTTACTTTTCTGTACAGCCTCGACCACATGAGGCTGAAAAGATCTCTTATTATCGAGCCAGGCTTCAAGGTACTTTGCCCTGGCTACCGGTACAATATCTCCACACCTCCTACTACTAAACTTATTGGAGCAAACCGCCTCCTTCCTGCCATAACCACAACTTGAGTCTTCTCTAAGGCCAAATGAAGACCTCTCTCCTCCAACTAGTCATGTAACATCCGCATGGCTTCATTGCCCTTCCTCACCAATTCATCCTCCGTTTTAGTCGATGTAACCAGAGACAAATCATCGGCAAAATCAGTCGGGCACACGCCCTCTGGATAATCCAGGCGGAGCACCCCATCATAGGCTACATTCCACAAGGTTGGCTCCAACACACTGAACCCTGGGGTACTCCGGCCTGCATCTCAATCTGAATCTGGGTCCCCTCAGCACAGCCTACCACCACTCGTCCACTTAAGTAATCTTGATTAAGGCGCCGCAAGTATGGGCTGACCCCTCTTCACTTAAGTTCACTCAAGATCCACCCGAATGGCAGTGAGTTAAACGCATTACTCACGTCTAACAACACCATCCCCGGGATGGACCTGGTTTTCCACGTCCCACACGCAGCTTCATCAGCGATCTTCATGATTCTATTTATCGCCGCTGTAGTTGTATATCCCTTCCTAAATCCAAATTGGTTCGGGTTAAACCCCTCCCCTCGCTCAATCTCTTCTAAAAGCCTCATGACAATCATCCGCTCAGTAACCTTCCCCATACAGCCGAGGAGGCACAGTGGTCTATAACCACTCGGGTCATCCACTTTCCTTCCTGGCTTCTTCAGTAATGCAACTTTTGCAGTCTTCCAATCTCGCGGAAAAACACCATCCAATAAAACGTTATTGAACGCCAACAATACTTGTATCGGGAAATTCGTTGCCGTCACCGCCACAACCTCATCCGGAATATCCTCTTGCTCGTTTTCATTACGGCACAAAACAATTCCTTTTGTGTAAAAAGAGGAATTTCCACAGCCGCAAGTTCCTCTACCTCTTCCTGTTGCCTCCTCGGATAAAATTTCATCAAACACCTCTGCACCATATCACTTGATAGCACCGGCAGCTTCCGTCCAAACTTTCCAGTAACAATGCGAAAGGCATCTCCCCACACATCTTTATCTAACTGATCGCATAGAGCTCTCCGCTTTTCTCTCTTGCTATTCATTATCTCACCTTCATGCCGCCTTCTCATTAACTTAAGGACTCTCTGTGCTTCCTCCATCTCCTCAGCCCTTCCCTTTCGGTTAGCACGTTGCAATCTCCTACGAGCCCGAATCCACTCTAGCCTGGCCACAGCTACCTAGAGAGATCACCAATAGACAATTTTTTTACGGAGCCTCTTCCTCTCCAAAGTGTCCTCGCAGGCCTTCGCCACTACCTCCGTAAGGAACTTCGGCGTAATCTCTTCCATATGTCCGATTCTTTCATTTATAAGGCCTATTACCTCCAGCAGTCCCCGCTCACTTATAGCTCTCCTAGCGGACTTCACCTCACCCAGCGACCACGAGGCACCAACTACAAAATATATCGCATCGTGGTCGCTAAGCGTCTCTTCTTCCTTCAGGACCGACCAACACCTAGCCGTCCTCGCAAGTCCCGGTGAAACAAAGGACACCTTTATAAAGGACACTCCATTTAGCCGGACTAGGGTTGGTAGCTCAACATCATTGAGACAGAGCTGTTGTCCGACATGACATCAGTAATTTTTCGATTCAAAAAATTCTTAAAACAAATAAATTTCGCCTTTATAAACTGCACCTGGTGCAAGAACTTTCGGAAGATGATTTTGGCCGCCGAGATGAGTACTGTGATATTATAATGCAAAAATTAGACGTAGACGCAAATTTTTCTAATTCAATAATATTTACTGATGAAGCGACTTTAATGTTAAATGGCCACGAGAATAAGCTAAACTGTCGATATTTGAGCGATAATAACCCCAGATGGATGTCTAAAGCTCATACACAGCACTCTTAGAAAGTGAAGGTTTGTGCGGGAATCGTCGGTCATTGTATTGTAGGGCTTTTTATTTTAGATGACAATCTTACAAGAGATGCTTACTGCAACTTGCTCTCCGATAGGAGTTTACCAAATATCCGGGAAAATGTCAGATAAGAATTAAATAATAACGTTTCAGCAAGACGGGATACCACCTCATTATAATCTAAGAGCACGGAAAATTTTAAACGAACAATTTTCAAATCGCCGGATAGGTTGTAGAAGAGCCTTAGAATGGCCTGCCTCCTCTGGATTACGTTTTTTGGGGGTACCTGAAACATAATGTTTACAAAACAAAATCTGCAGACACTGACGAATCGAAAAGAAAAGTAATTGACGAATCTCCTCGGGTACCGCCAGACATAACAAGTTATAAATAGATATTACTCTAGGTACTGTCAAGCTGTAGAGGGGAAGAGTTTTGAACATTTATTTTAGAACGGTATGCTTTCAAAATTTATTTCATTAGTAATTTACGAGCGAAAACTTTTATTTAAAATGTAAAATAAAAATTGTAATATGTAAGGTACGTCAATCGATATAGCCGCTTAATTTGTTATTGTATTGTTAATTATTATCAATATTATAGCGCTGTTTAAAGTTCATTATTGTACGCATTATGAATTTAAAATGCAATAAAATTGTTCACGCGGTGCGTTTTACCTCGTTTTTTGTCAACACGATTTTTCCGTCATTCCAACTTCAAATGCTTATAACTTGATAACGAAGAAACTTACAAACAACGGTTTCACGATTTTTTAAATTTATTATTATTTATTTTTTTGTAAAATTTTAAATCGATATCATGTGTCACATAAACCACCTTCCTATTTTAAAAAATTAAGTTTGATTCAATATGGCGGACAAGAATTAATAACCCACCGCAATACAATTTTTTTTCAATTATGTAGAATCCTATTTCTTTGTGCCTCCAAATACCTCTGAGATATGCAGTGTAAAGCTGTTTCCGTACTTTAATATCATATTACCCGGTATATGAAATTAACAATACAATCTTGTATTGTCACCCGATTTAAATCGCTGTGTAAATTCCACCGTTATAAGATGTCAGGAAATGAATTTAATTGTAAGATTTGAGAACACGGTTGAACCATTGGATATTAAAGAAAAGCATATAAAAACAGGTCGACGCACATCTATCTTACTTGAATTTTTTTATGTTTTTGTGGGTTAGATCTGCAAAAATCCTGATTTTTTAAAAATGTTACCCGATTAGCATATTTTTCTTTTATAACTATATGACCGAGAAATTGGAAACGGCGATAACCGGAAAATTGTTCGCTAAAAAATTATCGAACCGAACGAGGAGACTATAAAACCGATCCGTTATTAATTAGACAATTAATACGCAGTATATTTTTAATACGTTTCACTAGGGCACAAAAAAGTTTAAAATATGAAAGGTTTAAATTCATAGAAAAATATATACGGCAACTAGTCATGCGAAATATTTTATAGTTAAAGATTAAAATTTAAAATATAAATCTAGTTTTGCTGTTACTAATTTTTCTCTAAATTTTTCCACTATATTCATTTTTCATTATCGCTTTGTTTGGTACCTTTTTATTTAGATAGAATACTTACATTTTTTTTTTTTTGTTATCGCAGTTGTTTAAAACAAACAATGTTTTGTGTCAGATAAAAACTTTCGAGTGGGCGATTTTTTTCGTTGTTAATACTAGTATGACATTATTATTATTATTTTTTAGTGATTTTATAGCTCGACACATCTATTTTTAATAAAGATTTTTAAAGGCAAAACAAATAAAACAAATTTATACACTAGAAGACTGTATTAAATTTACATTAATTTTTTTTTACTGTAAAATTTTAAATATTGCGTCTCGAATTAAAAATATATAACAATAATAATAACTACTGTGATAAATTTTAATTTATATTTTGCTTTTACAGTTTTTTCAAGTTGTGATTAAATTTATACTTCGTATCGATGCGCGATTGTTTCGTGTCAATAATTTACGGCCGCTTAAATTCAATAGTCATTTTGACACTAACTTTGATGTTTGGTTTACAGTAAATAAATTAATGAACAAGATATTTTTTTCTTTCAGAAGCGAAAGGTCAAGTTCGGTTAAAATATTTAATAGGGGGGAAATTTATTTGATTTTGCTTTATATGTTAACAAATTTAAAAAAAGGAAACCTCCATTCGATCCTGTGTTTCGTATATGACCGTTTGTGTTTGTATAAACTTGTTCGTAAAGCTACAATTTGGAGCTGTTAAAAATCGGATGAATCTTGTCTTTAAACGCTGCAAAAACTAAATCGATATATTTTTTCTCTTTGGAAAGTCACTACCTAATATCGATAATTTCGTCGTGTTAGGTGCGTCCTGAATTCACAGGACTCACGTAACGTTCTATATCACCGTAAACTCCGATTTTGTAAATTATCTTGTTATTACGTTCGATAAAAATACGAATTTTAATGTAACGTTGATACAAGACCCGGTAGGCGCAGGAAACCTTTCGACAATTTTAAAATCCTTAAATTAAATTTACCCGAAGTGCAGCCGAGGACGTTTATCATTCCTGTAGCCGATTCATAATTATTGTACACGGATTCATCGTTCGAGGTAATCGAAATAATCGCGTACGGTACTACAACATTAATGTCAATAAATTAATTGTTGAAAAAAGTTTTAACTAAACCATCTCATTAACCGATCGAATCTTTTTATTCACTATTTCGTGTTAACAATTTAATACGCCATTAAATTTTTGTCAAAAATTAATTATTTGTTTTAAAATAAATAAATAATTTCTATTTTAATTTTCGTCTAATTTTTTAAATTTTTATTTCAATTTTACTCATCCGTAAGTACAGTTTGTGCAAATTAATGTGAAAAATATATTTACATATAAAGAATATACAGTGTTTATTACAGTATTTAATATGTCCTCTTCGCTGTTAAATAACCATTTCAATTCTTTTAGGCATTGAATCGACAATTTAATTTTACATATTTCTTTGATTTCTTGATCGTGAAACTGCACCTTTATCGCAACACAAATCAACTTCCCTTAGCAATCTGCTGCTATCCGTCTTTGAGTCGTACGAATATATTCATCGACCGTTATCACCTTGCATCTTTTCTTAGTAGTTAAATCCATATCGCTACTTTTCTAAATTTATTAACGAAATCACAAGATCACTTACATCAGAAGAAACCAAAATAAAATAGATAGGCGATACACATAACCTCTCAAAACAAACAAGATATTTTCTGGCAGTATTGAAATGGAGGGAAACAGCTGTCTGGAATCAGTGATACAACTTAAATAACTAAAAATTACCTCTTTTCGCATTAATTTGCACAAGAATGTAACTAGAAATTCTGAAAATATTAACATCGGTTTACCTGTTCTAGAAACAGCATTATCCAGAAAGAGTGTCAGTAGACGGCCATTATAACTCTAGATTAATATCCAGGCTTTTTAATTTACGATAGGAATTTTGAAATCATACAAATAAGGTTAACATAAATAACGTATACTAATTGCCATTAATTTAAAAAAAATTATGGCTGCTATTGTGTTATTAAATCGTTTATTACGATGGGTGGCCGAAATGTAACGCACAAACTCTCGTACTCGCAAATGAAACAAATATGGCAAAAAGTACACTTTATTTGTTACAAAAACTTTTATCTACTTTTCCACGTATTTAGTAGACCTGCCTATTAACAGGTATCAAGAAATTGCATATTCTAAATTACGGTCTGTTTTGATTTTAGCATCCTTGTCTCCCTTTCAGATCATCCAACATTCCTAACATCCTTCTTCTACTTCCCCCTCACACCCGAAAACTTTCCTTCGAGTTATTACTTCAATGTCTTAGAATGTGACCTATCCGATTAGTTTTTCTTATTTGCATCGTCTTCATCGTACTCCTACTCTCCTTTACTCCTGATCATTAGTTATTCTTTCTCGCCAGTCGATAGCTACCTATTTTCTATTTTCATTTTGATAAAGAAGTGGTTTTTCATTTTATACATTTTTTTTTTAAATTTCAAAAATGTAATTAATTTTGTTAAATAAAACTATAATTCAAACAAAATTTGACAAAACTACAAATGAACTCTGAAAACCCACTAAAAGCAAAAAAAAAAAAAAAAAACAATTTTCCTTCGTTCGATTTAACTTTTGCTGCTTTTTTAAGTTAGTGCGAAATTAAAAAGCAAATTATCATCTACAAAAACAAATGATGCTCAAAATGAGTAGTTTGGCCTAGGAAAGAGGAATTACAAAATATTACTATCTATCACCGACCTCGTTCAATAAGTTATGTTAAAGATATGATATCATTCAGGAATGATTGCAGCAGGAAGTAGAATAAATTGTATAAGGTTTACAGATAATAAAATATGTGTGTACGTTGCAATCTGTTCAACTAGCAAACAAAAAGCCCAATGATATGAAGATGATACGTATGCGGTGTAGTCTTGTACAAATTTAGACCGACCGCTCCTGAAACGTGGGGTTAATTGAACCCCAACCACCAAAGTATACACCTCTATCCACTGTCGAGTTTTCAAATCCGTATAAAAGCAAAAACCTTTTACTAGGATTTGAACCTCAGAACCTACAACTTCAAAAATCAGCTGTTAAAACAACTGATTTGTGACGAGTTAACCACTAGATCAGCCCGGTGGGAAAAACTGTAATTATATATAAAAATTATAAAAAATAATAGGCTAAAATATTTTTTAATCGATTTAAGGTAATCTCGATTAATATTGAAGTAATGTTAATGATATTTTTGTGTTAAATTTAATTTTGTATATTTCGGAGGGCCATCCCTTTGACTATAAACAAGAATAGTTGCGCTAGCACGGACTTTTTAAACAAATCTTAATCCTTGTATTTGATAATGGAGCAGATTTCAATTTCCTATTTGATACTGATGTATTATTTTTAACTTCATAAAAAAATCAGTCTTTACCGCTTTCTTAAAAAAATAAATGAGCAAATTGAAATATATATATGTGTGTGTGTGTTGTGTGTGTTTTAAAACGTATTTTAAATTATTTATCTTTTTACCGTGAAATGATTTGTTTTCAAGTCATGAAAATTATAACATCGTAAAAATTAGAATTAGCAAAAGAAAGAATAGAACACAATTTCACCACAAAATATTCAAGGACATCCACTTTCACGTGCGTTAATATATTTAAAGAAAAAAAAACGTTTTTTTTCTTCTTACAAGAAAGTTTAGAGAAAATAAACTTTTTTACCCGTCAGGATTTGAATACATCGTGACCATCACTATCCAAAGACACACGGGCACACTAGTCAAACGTTGTTCGTAACGATGTGTATATATTAAACGATATTAATTTGTAGTTTTTATATTTTCTAGTGTCAGGGATTCTCTAATTTTCTATCTTTCTATCAGTGTGACTAGGTTTTTTACGACTATATATCCGTAAAATTTATAATCATATATATATCCTTTATATAAAAGCCTTTTTGACCTGGCTTTATTTGACTTAAATCATCGACACTCCAATAAATAAACTTAATAGTTATTATAATATAAAGTTTTTGTTTTAAAATTAAATAATAAAGCAAACATTTGGATAAAATATAATCAATGAATTTTTTATTTACATAATACAATAACTACGCCAATCGGCCTTCGTTCTGTAATTTAATTTATTTTCAATAATAATCGACAATAAATGTTAACATTTAAAAACGTAATATATTATAAATGATCAGACCAGCGTGTTTTTATCATAAAATTAACGCAATTTTAAAATATTAAGTTTCATTTAATACCAGATAAATTTTTTTTAAATAAAAATAAATCTGTTATATTTTTAATCAAATTGCCTAACAACGTAACTTATAAAAAAACTAAAACTTATTGGAATATTTTTAAACCTATAAGATACACTTCATTCTTTTCAGTAACGTAAAAGGATATCGAAGATTATAATTTACAAGCTAAAGAATATTAAAAAATATTTAAAAACGATCGAACAAGTTGTTTCTTTTATTTTTTATTTTTTTTATTTATTTCATCGTTTTATGTGATCGTAACATTTTTAAAACTTTTGCTACCGATTGTAAATACTACGTTCAAGATACTGGAATCCGTAATATTCATAACGGTACCAATAATTCTGGTTTTCCCGTTAGTATTAAACGTATGTGCACTGGGCTTATCGGGAAAAGTCATTACAGAAAACCTGTAAGAAAATAGTTATCCTGATGGGTTGCGAATCCCTATGGGTGATCAGATAGAACGTAATAATATCCGGACGTGTAAAAATTGGGGAATAATACATATTATGCTGATGTTACCCCTTATTGACCGTCCCGGCATCATTTTGGGTAAGGGCAGAGGTTTTAGTCGATGAGAGCCGGTCACTACCTTATGCTCGGGCGTACGGTGGCTGGTTGAGCTTTCCCCTTCTCCTCCGTTGATGAGGTCAAAATGCGATGAGGTAAAAAAAAATGAAAGATAAACCCTATTTCACCTTCAATTTCACAGAGTAGTATTTTCGATGCCAGTAGTAATAAAAGTTTTGTTTTTCAAAACAAAAGAATAAAGTTATTTCCATGATTAAAGGATTGTTAAAGATGATTGAATTAAAGGAAAAGTACGTACAACTTAGGATTCGATAGTTTAATAACAAAAAAAGAACAGTATGAGTGAAACATCTCTTAAATGAATCCACTTTTAAGTGTAGGGATGTTTTCCCGCATGTAGTGTATGTATTGTAACAAGACCGGTATAACGGAGCTGAGTGAACAGATTTCTGCCAATTAAGGAGAAAGTAGTAGAAAATATAATAATGGACGGAATTCAGAAGAGGTCTAAAAGGAATCCTTTTTCTAAGGCGAACAGGTCCTTGTAATATTTCCCGCTGGTACACCCTCAACAGATTTTGTTCAATAAGAAGAATTTCCAGACCAGGGTAGGGGAATTTATGGAAAAAATTAAGGACTCAGACGACCAATCTCACGCTTCAACTTGGGTTTAGTTCATCAGGTCAAGAAGATAAAAATATAGATACTCCAGAAAGATGAGTTAAAATAGTACTGAAAAAGCGAGTATAAGCGTATGTGTTGTAAGATGACGTTGTCTGTCAACTTGTAATACTAGAGGGTGCTGGGTGTTCGATATGACGTCACGAGCATTCCAGTGTGGTTACTACATGAATACAGGAAGTTGTTCGGTGAGTTACTGATGGACAATTGGTGAAAGAGATAAAGTATTAAACTCATTCAAGAATTGCTAAGGTAGTTTTATTTTTAAAAAGGAAATGCATTTTCAGCGGAAGAACTTTAGACTAATCTTATCTTCGTAGTAATACAATACTAGTTGTTAAAAGTGTAAACATTAGCGGTCATTATGGTGTCTTTTGTCAATTGAACTGAATTCTGGTTTTTATGATTGACTGCCTGAGAATGAATCCTGACGATTACTTTAAATTCTGTTTTGTCAGCAATCACTGTCCTTTACTGTTATTGTTTTATTATTGTCGTGACAGATAAATAAAACTAGATTTCATCGACGTTATTATTTTTATCTCGATTTCAATGAAATTTGGATCGATACTTTTATGGAATCGTTTATATAATAATTCTTTTAATAATTTTTTTTGTTTTCAAAGAAAATGTGTTAACTTACAAACTTAAAATATCGATTAATCTTAAAGCGATATCAATTAATCTTTCCCAGGTATTTTTTTGAAAAATTTATACTCTAGTCGCTATCTTACCTTTTGCACACTTCTTTGTGTGCAAAATTGCACATAAACAGTCTTTCTAAACGAAGAAATAAAATTAATAATCTTCTAAAATACTGAAAAAATTATTTTGTAAATAGAAAAGCTGTCGCTAATGAATATATTCAAAAAGGCACTCCAACAATTTGTACAAAATCTGAATAAGTTTTTATTTCTTGAAAAAAAATAAATTGATTCGTCACTTAAAAACCCAGTCGTAAAGGAAATAAATTACGGGAAACAAATTAAATAATTATTATATATTAATCAACAAATTCCTCATAAAACATGGAAAATTAGACCGAATCGCTCCGATTGTAAACTCTCATATCGCTTGATTAAATGAGATATATGTCCGAATAAAGATATAACTACTGCGATACAAATCTTAATTTTTCAACCGTCTCGTAGAATTACGATCCCAAACGCATTATTGTAAATATGAACTTTAACGATTAACATTCTAGATTTACCTAAAAAAGAAGCCATAACGCAAAACAGCAACACTAGTGCTGCTAATATGTGCGAGTAATTTCACACGAGTAATCAGATATGTTTTAAATTTTTTTAAATGTATTCAGGTAGTTAATTTTTTTTTCTTTCCTAATGTGTACGTCGCAATCCATTCAACCAGTAAACAGTAAGAAAACCCCCGCTCCTCACGGCCTGATGAGATGAGAATGATATTTGTGACATGTAAATAAGGTATAGTCTCAGACAGACTCTGGCCGACCATCGAAGAGACGTATGCTTGAAAATAGATCTTTGTTACATGAAAATGCAGAGCTACATTTTCTTGGAAAAAAATACAGCTGTAGTTTTCCATTGCTTTCAGCTGCGCAGTACTCAAGAAGATTGAGTGATGTTTATATGGCCGTTTAAGTCTTCATGACCTACGCCATTAACACCTACTGAAAGAGCTACTATCATCTTTCAGGAATCATTCCTTAGTCTGACTCTGAACAGATACTACTCCGATATGATTGCACCTTCGGTCCAGCAACTCTGTTTCACTGAGCACTCAAGCCCCCTCATCGTCGGTAAGGTCTCATGATTCATAGAGGGGAAGTTTAAATTTAAATTTTGAATTAAATCCTAAATATAAAGTAGTCGATTTAAAAAAAAATATTCACAACTCCTTATCATCAGTTTGGCCTGAGATTAATATGTTTCGTTTTCATCCTGACCAGAGTCGGAATAGGAAAATTAAGGAGCTCAGTTTAATAACTGAGTAACCTGAAAGTGAAGCGTGGAGACGGTCGGACTGTATATCTGATTAATCATTTTTGGGACTTTGGGATTTTATAATTTTTGGTTTAGTAAACAAACGACCGCAAGGCGAAAAATTAAAACGATATTCAATTTATTTGATCGATACGTACATATATCGACACTGCAGTGTTTCTACTTTCTTTTTCTGTTTAGCCTCCGGAACCGCCGTAAGGTATTACTTCAGAGGATGTAAGAATACAAGTGAAGTGTAATCTTGTACAGTCTCAGGTCGACCGTTCCTGAGATGTGTTGTTAATTGAAAACCGACTCAAAGAACACCGTTATCCACGATTTGGTATTCAAATGCGTATAAAAGTAATTTATACAGGATTTGAACCGTAAAACTCTCGACTTCGAAATCAGCTGATTTGCTACGACGAGTTCACAAAAGGACCAAGCCGGGAGTTAGCAGTGTTTCTACTAACGATACGGGCCGGATCACGACTAGTTTACAAGTAGTAACGAAATGCTGCGAATCATTTCACTCGCGTTTTTTAACGGAAGGTTTTACAAAAGAGGCCGTCTACGTTTAAATAGTGTCGATATTCTTTTACAATTTCAAGCAGATATATCAAATCAAAAATCCTAAACGAGCCCGTAGAACTAAGCATCCTATAACCAGACGTCAAAATGACTTCTTGAAAAACAAAATAAGAAAATATTATGAAACCAGCAGGTACGTAAAACGTTCGACGTTTTTTAATAAAAATGAATTTTAAAGGTACGACTTAAATTTTTTATGTAAAATTGTATTCTTTTAATTTAGTATTAAATAAATACTGAGTTTAAATCAATAATTTTATACTATTACAATATTACTGGCGTTAGTTATTATTTATTTAACTCGGATAAAAAATGCACCGCCGGTCTGTTATAAAATGTTCAAATCTAGGGTGCGGTGCGTCGTTTAATGACTTTTATACAGAGTACTCGATGCCCGATTCAGGGCCGCCGTTTAAGAAATGTCGGCACGGAGACGATTAAATACTCGTAGACAAACGAAGTGAAAAAGGAAGAATTTGAGCAGAGCTGATCAGAATAGAAGCTTAATTAGAATTAAAACATAACCGGTTGGACTCGTATATTGAGAATAGAAGATCGATTAAAGCAGCGCTTAAAGGTCCAAAAAAGAGAGATCTGAAAGAAAAGGAGATCTAATTATCGCGATTTTAAAGTTTAATAAGTTGAATGCTCTGAGAGACATATTTATCTTTCGGGAAACAAATCCAAGACTGATTGTTCAAAAAATATTTTTGGGTCATTTTTGCTGAAGTTTTTTTTTTAATATTTGAATTTATTTTAAAGTAACAATTAATCAGAAATATGTAAAGTATTATTATTGTGTTTTTTGTACTATTTATAACCAAAAAAAGTTGAGAGAAAATTTAACCAAAATACGGTGTAGCACTCAACCTGTTAAATGGAATAATAGAGATGGAAGCGGCGCAAGGAACTCGTATCAGGACAGACAATCTGTACGACGATGAGGATTGACCGCTTACTAAAATTTAATCTGGCATTGTTTTTTCATGTCAACATGTTTTTACAATGCAACAGAACTCGGCAGATTATTAGAAATATATGCAAAAATAAAATAAATAACGATGATATTATTTATTTAAAAATAAATAAATAATAATAATTATCGAAGTTGTTTAAAATGTGTAAATTCATCTATACAGTTATAATACTACTGCAATCTGGTAACACTCATAGATAACTTATCATAAATTTATATTCAGTAATATTTTTTTATTTATTTCACGCTTTTCCTGTTTCACTGCAGTGATAAGATTGCGGTATCGTTCTTTGTGATTCATATATAATTTTATACATTCCATGTTATATAATTATATTTTATTAACGGCATTTAACTATTCGATCGTTAATATATCAACAATAAAATTGAAATGATTTTTAATTCTAAAATAATTTTCGATAACAACCTGTTTTCTTCTTATTCTCATTTATTATTTATATTATATTACAATTTTAACATGCGATTTACTCGCCGGTTATGCGTTTAATTTTCAATATCTACCGGTCGATAATAAAATCGTTCTGATCGAAAATAATTTCAACATTAAATAAATCGAAATTGGATTCAAGCAGGTAACGCTTTTGAAGAGAAATGTATTTCAATGGGGAGAGGAAGTTCAGACGTAAATAAATTAAAAATTTTTGTAAAAAAATGTACTCCTTCGCAGATATTAAAAGTACGGTAACAAATTTTAAAAACTTATTACAAATCAAAAAGAAAATTATTTTGTATTTCATATATTTATTAGGTTTTATCGTGGTTTCTTTAGATCCAGTTTTTTTTCTGGTAGAAGAGAAGCACAGCTACTTACCCGTTCCTGATGCGATCTTTATCGCGTTGTAACGGGTCTCTTCCAATTAAGAAGAAAGAGAGAGAAAATAAAGAAAAAAGGAACAAAAAGGGATACTTTATTTATAATAACGGGTCCGTTTAACAATTTGTTATTTGTAATACAGACAATGGCATCTCCAAAAGCTCTTGTTCGACGGGAAGTGTTACCGGACCGGAAAAAGAACTTACAGAAAAACGTAAAGACGCAGACAATAAAAATTATTACGCTTGAACAATCAAAAGGACGGGTAGGGTACTGATACTGCAGGTTAGGAGATATAAATACTGCCGGGAACCGGCGGAAAAAGCCAGTAGCTTTGCAAGCCGAGTTCGGTTCAGCGTGCGATAAAAGCGATAACAGTAAATGGTTGGTAACAACGAATGAAGAGTACATCACGAGTATTCGATTTTTGGCAGTGATTGAAAACAATAAGCTGTTCGGTGAGTTATTTGTAAATAGGAGTGGAAGTGATAGCATTCTATATTCACATTCTATATCCTACATTTACATATTCATACTTGTAGAGTAGTTATTTTGTAAACAGTAAATTTGGATACTACTTGAAGAAAGTGAATCGTATGAATTTAAAATTTTTGCAATTGTTATCTTATGGTTAATACGATACTGGTTTCTATCAATAATTATAAAGTTTTTAGTGAATCGGACTGTATTTTGGTGTTAATAATTTAATTGTCATTAAATCAACTTTTTTATTATTTGAATTACTATCTTGTATGTTTTATATATTTATACAGTGTTTCATTTTAATCGCCCCGACCGATTTTCTCGTAAACTGCGCACAATACAAAAAAATAACCAAAACAAAAGCTGCTCAGATTGGAGGGGAACACCAGCAAAGAACAATCCAACACCCGCATAACACTATCTCTGATGGTTAGCCTACCTTTCAAAAAATTCCAAGGTCATAAGTGTGACCACATATTTCACTGTAAAATTTTCTACTCTTTTTATCGGTAGGGTCAAAAATAGGTTATTCCATTCGAAAAATTGTTAACCTTTAAATAAGGTCAAGCTCAAGCTCAAATCCAAGATTTCCTCTTTCCGATCTGAGTAACTTTTGTTTAGGTATTTTTTTTGTTGAATTGTGCGCAGTTTAAGAGAAAATCGCCGGGGGCAATTAAAATTAAACACTGCATATATTCATTGTATTATCTTTATCAATAACAAAATTATTACAACAAATACGTAATCAACATTTTATAGACATGACCGAGAACTGGTGATTGTCAGGTTGAGTTCTTATAGGATAATTGCAAAGTAAAAAAGAAGCTAACTCCCACTACTGTTATTAACGACAAGACAAAATAAAATACGAGTAAAACTAACAGAACATAAATTATGAACGATGTAGCTCGATCAAAATTATGAATTTCAGTGCAACGGAACTCAGCAATATACATAAACAATTTTAAAAACAAGCACACAATATACGTACAGTTGGACACTACTCCATCTCCACTGCTTACTATCATTTGCCGATTAACTTTTAAAAATTTCGTCCCTCTGTACTAAATTCTACAACTAAACTGCATCTGTAAGACCGTGGACATATAATAAATACCATTAGTATTCTTCGATCTCCTCCATTAAGTAGATTAATTATCTGTTACGCTAATGACAAGATTTTTCCGTCACGAGACTTTTTTTTTTGTGCACGGCTGGCGCACGCACAACTTAATTAAAAATAGTCAGTGTTACACTAGCGCTCCTTGTGGTGACACGAGGTACTATTGACGCAATATACCCTCTTAGGCGCTAGTTTAGATAATTTTTTGGGGTAAAGGTGCGTTTTTGCAAATATTATTATTTTTTAATAGTTAACAAATGCGCATAAGAAAAATAACCACCTTAAGGCGAAATCTCGAGACACTAAAGGTGACCTTGCTCTACAACTTCACCTCCTTAACCTTTTAAGTTGAAAATTTAATGGCATCAATGCCCCCCCCATGTACAGAAGTAATCTGACCGAGTTTGGCCAAAATCGGCCCAGTAGTTCTGGATATATAAGGTGATTTAGAGTGCGACACCGAACACACACAAGGACATACGAACATTAACATCCGAAAAAATTCCATCCGGTTTTTTTGGGTACCTTAGGTGTCAAAACGTAAAGATCCGGTGAAAATCGCATATGCTTAAATCGGACCGATTACAATATTTATTCTTTTACAGCTATAGCGCTAGACGGGAAAGTAAAAGATCCTTCCTGCTATGCGTGTATGAATATACTAAATAATGCCCTGTCCAACCGCATAATGTTCTTTTAATTTGTACAGATAAAAAGAGTTTTTTAGGTATTATCTTATTCTTGTTTTTTTCGTATAAAAATACATATATAGAAATAATAATTACAGAGGAATTTCTCTCCTTCCAATAACCTTCTTCTTTTTTGTGTTTAACCTATTTTCCATCACAATGATCCACGGTTGATTAGCGCTCCACGAAAATATGTTGTATCTGATTGCCTCCCTTAATAGTCTTATGCTACCCTCTTTTGAAAAAAATTTCAAATTTTTTTTTTTGAAATTAAAAAAATTTCAAATTTCTTTGCAATTTTTGGCAAAAAAATTCTGCCAAAAATTGCAGAATTTTTTTGCGCATTTCTACCGCGTTTTTTATTAGCTAAATTTTTTTTTTTTTTTTTTGCTTTGTGTTTATGAAACGTAGTTTGCTGATTTTAAAAATAATACTTTCAAGCAAATCGGTTGAAAATGAAGCAAAATATGATGTAAAACCCGTGTCATAAATCACAGTTAGTAACATATGTTAGTATAAATGAAAGTAGATTCAGAAAACTGTTACCGGAGGCTAAACAGGAATAAGAAAGATTCAGAAAACTACGTTTTATAAAATCCCCACCACTCAAAAGGCTATTCAGATTGACAAAAAAACCATTTTTACTGTATACTGTTATTCATTATGAATCTATATGTGTTACATGTTTACCGATATCATTTGTCAGAAAAGATATTTATAGACCTCAAGTAAAAGTGACGTATTTATGACCACAAATTCCTTCTTTTTTTGTGTGCCGTATATCATAATTTATTATGTGTTTCAATACATCGATATGTTGCTAGTAAGATAAGCTATTATTGTAAATAATAAATAATTCCGTAATCCTCATAGGAATTATAAACACGAATCACACACACAAGCACATTTCTGAGAGAAAAATTGTCATATTCTTTCTAGTCTAAATAAAACATTTAACATCTTATAATCGTTGTTCAAATTGTCTAATAAAACTGATTCCTTTGTGAATATAAAAAAACAATAAACAACTTAGAACCCATATAAAATAATTTTGTAACAGCGTTTTAAAACTGACGCCGCACATAACCAGTTCCAAGGCTACATGATCTGAAAAGGTTAACCCCCGATTCACCGTAAGGTATTACTTCAGAGGAGAATGAGGATGATATGTATGAATGTAAATGAAGTGTAGCCTTGTTGTAGGGTTTGAGGTTGACCTTCCCTGAGATGTGTGGTTAATTGAAACCCGACCAACAAACAACACCGGTATCCCCGACGACCTACTTTTCAAATCCGTATTAAAGCAACCGCCTTTACTAGGATTCATCCTCTGAAGTAATACCTTACGGTGAATCCGGGGGTTAAACAGTAAAAGAAAGAAAAATTTTAAAAACTAAAAATAAAAATAAAATTTAAAGGAATTAAATATTAAAGAAGAAAGAATTTTTCCCGAAATACTCCCAGAAATAAAATTAATTTCCAGAGTTTTCATGAAAAAAGGGAAGAAAAAGAGAAACAAAGTCAGTTAGAAACAGACCTGTTAGAAAAGGAAACAAAATTGTAAAATTGTTTTTTATCGCGATCGACAAACAGTCCAAACGAAATGAAAAACGTAATTAAAAAATTGAGGTGTTCTACACCACCAAAATTACAAGAAACAAGTTAAAATAAATAATTATTAGTAATAAGAATATAAAAATGATAACAAATTACTAAAAACAGATCATAAAAGATAATTATGATATTGTTAAACACTTAAGGTCAAAGATAAATGACCTCTTTATCGACGAATGTCCAACTTGTGTAAACGAAAAAAGTAGTTAGAACGTTTAATTCTAGTTTATAAACAAATTTATTACCGAGAAATAAAGGTGTTTTCTTAAAAAACTGATTACGTCATTTTGGAATTATCAGTAAATGGAATTTCTTAACATACATTTTTTCCTGTTACATATATACTTTTTCTTTTTACAGTCGTTTGACCGGTTTTTCGCTCGTCTATTCTGAACTAATATTTAAAACTCAATTAAATTTTTTTTATATAGAACTTTTCGATCGATCGCTTTTATATTATATTTTAACTTTTTTTCCACCGCTAAACTGATCTGCCATAACTGTCTTGATCGGTTATGCGGCCGGTGTGAATGACGAATTATCTAGAGAACTTCCAAAGCGAAGGAATTATACCACTAAATATTTATTTAAAAAGAAAAAAAACGTTATAAGTATGTATATATCATTCTGTTACCATATTTTTTATTAGTAACTCATAATCGATCGATACAGTTTAAAATCTAACTGCTGAAATACGTAGACCTACCGTTTAAGCCGCCGGATTTCCTAATTTGTTATTAGGCTTCCACTTGATGACAGAGAGGAGGTCTAAATTTATTACAGGAAATTCCAGACCTCCGATCAACTTATATCAGAAAACTAGATTACAAGTAAAAAAAAGGACTTTCCGATAATAATTTAAGAAGCTATTTTAATCTACGAGGGTTATTGTATTTTCAAGGTCCGATCGGCCACGAAATTAAAACTACAGTGAAAATAAAAAAAATTTTATTTGTAACAAGTACTTACATAGTTATGCTATTTCTCTACATAGTCGCCACTCCGATTTAGCATTTGTCGCAGCGTGGTACCAACTTTCCAATACCCTCGTAATAGAACGGAGCCGCCTGTGTTTTCAACCATGTTTCTCCCCTGGTCTGCAGCTCGATGTCTGTACCAAAATGTTGTCCTCCTAGCCAGCGTTTCATGTGAGCAAAGAGGTAAAAATCGGATGGAGCCAAGTCCGGGCTGTATAGTGAGTGATCAAACACTTCCCAACGAAAACGCTGCAGTGTGCGGCCGAGCATTGTCATGGAGAAAGACAATGCGTGATGACAACATTCCTCTCACTTATTCTGAATTGTCCTTCATAGGCGTAGAAGAGTCACGCAGTATGAGGCTGCAGTGATGTGACGTTCCATGAATTCCACCAAGAGAATTGCATTCCGGTCCCAGAGCACAGTAGCCATACACTTTCTGTTGGAGAAGGTTCGCTTGAACTTCTTTGATTTACTGGGAGAATGAGAATGCAATCACTGTTTGGATTGTTCTTTTGTTTCTTCAGTTTCGAAATGGACCCATGTCTCGTCCCCTGTGACAATTTTGTTCAAAAAATCTTCTTGTCCTTCATTGTGGTAGCGCTGGAGAAACGGACAGCATCTTGGGAACCCATCTCGGACACAGTTTGTGGTACTGAAGTCTCTCACTCACAATGGTGTAGAGAGCTGACCTTGAAATTTCGGGAAACGAATCATTCGATACAAAAATTGTGAACCGACGATTTTCTCGAATTGCCTCATCCACTCGCTCTTCGAGAACATCGGTTGACACTCGCTTCCTTCCCTGACCGCCTGCATCATGAACATCTGTACGTTCTGCTTTAAAGTTCCTGCACCATTGTCGCACTTTGCTGTCACTCATTGAAATTTCACCGTACACATTACTTATTCGTCGATGAACTTCACTGCATTACACCCCTCAACCTGAAGAAATCGAATTACCGCACGCACTTCACACTTGGCGGGAGATGCTATTGTTGTAGACATGTTTACGTGCTAGCTGCGTGTTCAGAACTAAACGAAGGGACGCGGCGTGATTGAAGGCCATACTAAAGACGCTGCGCAACACATATGCACAAAGGTTCATCCTATTTTTGCTCGGTTTTTATTTCGCGACCGATCAGACCTTGAAAAATAATAACCCTCGTATTTCCCTGACCTCGATAAAATAATATCAATTTTTTTATTATTTTTTTCTGTAACGGTAAAAAGAAAATTTCATATCGACCTGTTTACGAAAAAATTAATTAAAAATTTCAATGTTTTTGACGTAATGAAGTTTAGATCGCAAAAGAAACACCCCCTAATTTACAAGGAAATATCACTCACATTTTTTTAATAACGGTTGCCCCAAATGAAACCACCGATTTTGACAAATATTTAACTTAATATATTAAAATATACAGTGTTAAAAAAGGGACACAACCATACAGGAAAATGAGTAAGTTACAATATTTGTTGAAAGCGGCGTCCATTATGCGATTCGCATAATCAAATAAGTTGTTATACGCTCTTAAACACATGATGTTTTTTTTTTTTGGTTTGCTTGGCATTTCTCGACACGAATTGTGTACGGATACAAGTTTAAACGCAACCGCGATGCCGTGTAGGCGTTACCCACGGAGAGACCAGACCGACTAGATAAGTGTCGCGCAGACTTCTTGGAACAATCAGAATATGCAGCTTTGACGTCGATTAACCTTTCTACTGTTAACGCCTTTGCTGCTTCAGCCGTTACTTGTCTCTTGAAAGTTGTCGTACAGCCGCTTGATGGAGAACTTGTTTGGTGCATTCACACGGTATATTTCTATGAAAGCATTCTGGGTCCGGGCATAACTGGCACATATAATGTATCGGGAGGGAATATTTTCTGCTGTATTGTGTAACCAATTTTTCCTCAATTAGAGAAAATTCTTTCATAAGGTTGCGTCACTTACTGAACACTCTGCACTTTACTGCGATGAATTTCTGTTTATAGGATATGTTTAATGCGGTCACAATTCGCCTAAAAGTATACATGACCACGTTTCAATGTATTTGAAAATAGACGCCGAAGCGCCAAAAAGTAATCGCATTTACAAATTCAGTTATGTTGTTATCGGTTCATCCACGGTATGAAAATATTACTCGTAAACAGATCCTTTCGTAACTTCCCGTTAATAAAAATCTGTATGTATAAAATCTGGGGGATCTCGGGGACCGGATGTGCTTTTGCAAAGAGCCTGTCCCCAAAAATTTCACAAAGCAAATATTGTAAAACATTGCCGATGTGTACCGTCGTTTCATCCCGTTGAAAATACGTTCCGGCGATTTGTTCCTTGTTTAGTCGGTCGATGAAAACATAAATGATTTCATAGCGATAAGTTCTGAAAAACTGAACGATTATCTGCTTATGTGAAATATCACACAGACTCGAATTTTTCCTCGTTTAATTCTCGTACTGTTAAGATTATTCACAGATACTCACCTGAATGTTCTGGCTGTTGACACGGCTTGATGAATGAAATCACGTTTACTCGTTAAAAAAAAATGTAATGACCAAAAACAAACAAAAGAGAAACAACAGTTCTTACTGAAAAGTGAAAAATAGTTTTGTTTTCAAGAAAATTACTTTTAAAAAATTTTTTATTTATGCACGACTAAAAGAAAAACGTGAGTTGCGTTCTACTTACAAAGTCGTTTTATATGAGAGCGCATCCCACGTTTTTTTTTTAGTCGTGTATAAACAGAACATTTTTTAAGAGTAATTTTCTTGAAAACAAAACGATTTTTCACTTTTTATCACGAATTTTTCTTTTTTTAAGAAAAGCGTGTTTTTAAAAATCGATTTAAATTTTTTTTAATTTTGTACTCTTTAATCGTAATTAAATTTAACTGTAAGATCAGCATTCAATTCATGACGTCGTTAACACCTACACTCTAAACAGATTTCATAATCCTGTAGCGTCTCTAGTGCCGTATGTTCTAAATAGCGTTGGTGTTGACTTTCCAAGTGAGCTTTGCAGTCTTGAGCTGCCTCTCTTTCAAGACGTTGCGATTCGAGCTGGCGTCCAAGTGGCGATCGAACTTCACGCTGTTCTGGTCTTTAGGTAGGTCTCAACTGCGCTTCGTATCAGTTACGAATATCTAGTCATGCCCGCTCGGCTTCTTTATCATCATTTGCTTTCTTTTCTCGGTATTTTTGACGCGCTTTCTCTTATCGTCCTCTTTTGCCGAGTCGCTGTCTCTTTCTTCATAGTTGTAGAATTTTGTCCTTTCCTTGCCGATGTTCGGTGTCTTTCGACACTTTTTCTTTTAAAATAATTTTTTGAGAAATTATATTATTCCATTTTTTATTTCCTCCACAGAACCGAGTTGTTTGGAATCATATTTAACCAAATTAAATTCTCTTAAGTTATACAATCTCTTCGTAATGTTTGATTTTTTATCGTATAAGTATTTAAACTGATAAGTAGATTATTACTTTTAGTTGTTTTAATTCTCTGGAAAACAGAAAAATGTTTATATTCGGTTTTATTCTACATTATCACATGAAGAATTGATTTCTATATTTATAAACGATATAAGTTATTTATATAACTAAATCAGACGATCGGCGTACATAAATTTACACTAATTATATTAAAATCCGATTTTTTTTTTCTTTTTCTCTTTAGCCTTCGGAACCACCGCAAGGTATTACTTCAGAGGATAGTCACCTAATCTACTCATACTAAATCAACAATCAAAATCAATCGGCCCGATAGCTACATCCTGTCGATTCAGCTCCCTTCCTCAAGATGTTCTCTTTATATTACGTAGGGTGTTTCATTTTAATCGTCCCCGACGATTTTCTCGTAAACTACACACAGCACAAAAAATGACATAAACAAAAGTTACTCAGATCGAAAGAGCACACGTAATGGTGGTGACCTTGGATTTGACTTTGAACTTGACGTCGACCTTATTTCAAAGTTCACACGATTTTTTCAAATGGAATGACCTATTTTTGATCTCTCTAATGAAAAGAGCAGGAAATTCTACGTTGAAATATGCGGTCACATATATAGCCTTAGAACGTTTTTGAAGATCATACGGCTAATCATCAGAGATAGTGTTATACGAGTTACGCGTTTTTGAAGGTCATACAATATTCCTGGGATATTTATATTCTAGGAAATTTATCTCGGAAAATGCGGGAAAGAACTTAAAATGAATTTACAGACGTTATGCCGATAGGAGGGGAATATCCGACAGTGACCTTGACCGTGATATCAATGTGTTCCTTTTGGATGTCGTTCCGAGGTCATTGAGGGTTTTCAAATGGAATTACCTTTTTCGATAGCACCGATGGAAAGAGAGAAAAATTTCGCGTCGACATACTTTAATTTAGTCATGACGTTTTATGATTACGTTTCAGTTTTGACAGCTTCTTGAAGTTCATTGTTTAGAAGTTAATCGCATACGGTATCCGATTAACGCAAAGATTCAAGACAGTACCGGATAGCAATCAAAATAGAAACCGATGGCTGTAAATATCCAACACTATCTCTGATGGTTAACTGTATTATCTTCAAAAAATTCGAAGTTCGTATGTCTATCTTAAAGTAAAGTTCGTAAAGTTCATATTCTAACTTAAAGTTTTTTCTTTTTTCATTGGTGGGGTCAAAAATAGGTCATTCCATTAGAAAAAAATCGTGTTAATCGTGAAATAAGGTAAAAAATGTTATTGGAAAGAGAATTTCTTCCCCTTTTTCATTAGAAAAATCCTAGAACAGCTGCCAATAATCAACACGATTAGAAAAATCAGTATCATTAACAGATTCCCTGAAATTAATTTGTACGAGTGCAGTTTTAATTGTTTAGTCGTTGTTCTGTGCGTACTAATCCTTGAGATTTCCGCTTGCTGCGATAGGAAATCGCATTTTACTGATCGAGACAAAAAATGCTTTCGTTTAGGTAAAAGTTACTCGTTAAATTCAGAATAGTTTACTTTACGTATTATTCGACATCGTAAATGTTAAACTTGTCTGTTCTGCGAATATGTATACTAGTATTTAATATTAATTTTTTTTTATTCATTAATTTTCTTACAGGTTTAATACAGAAATTTAGATTACGTATTATATAACCCACCGGGTTGGTCTAGTGGTGAACGCGTCTTCCCAAATCAGCTGATTTGGAAATCGAGAGTTCCAGCGTTCAAGTCCTAGTAAAGCCAGCTATTTTTACGTATTGAATACTAGATCGTGGATACCGGTGTTCTTTGGTGGTTGGGTTTCAATTAACCACACATCTCAGGAATGGTCTAACTGAGAATGTACAAGACTACAACTTCATTCACACTCATACATATCATCCTCATTCATCCTCTGAAGTATTATCTAAACGGTAGTCAGAGGCTAAACAGGAAAAAAAGAAAAGATTACGTATTATAAAGAAGTATCTACTTTGTACTGAGACCACAAACACACTAAAATTAACGACACAAACAAAAATGTTTCATATCGATGATAAAAATAAAAATGTAATACGCTTTTAAAATAAATTATTTATTTAAATGATAATCCTGCGATTTAATGCCACATAATTATTTATGTAGATAATAATGTTTAATTATGCAATAAAAATTATACAAGTCAATATTAAGCTATTTGCTGACCATGTTATGAGTATCGAGTTAATTATAAACACAGTAATATTATATCGGCTATACTAAGAATTAAAATTTATTAACATGTTATGCAAAATAATTTTTTTTTTTTTTTAATTTTATAGAAAACGTATGACCTTTTGTAATTTTTAAATTAAATATTTTGATTACTAAAATAAATATCAGTCGTTTAATTTGTAGCAAAATATTATTTATTATTATTGTGAAAACTGTTATCGTTAGCGGTATAGATAATCAATCCAACACTAACAGTTTAAAATCTATTACATAATTATAAAAGTAACACAATAAAGGAGTGTTTTACCTTGTTTACTCGTATTACTACCGCGATTTTCCATTTTTGCGACTTTGATTGTTTATAATTAAATAACGAAGACGTTTATCGAGAAACGGTTTTCGTTATCATATTTGTCGTAAAACTTTACAATAAAATCATGTATGAAATGTCCACCTTCCTTTAAAAAAAAAAACACTGATTCGATATGGGAGACAAAAATTTCAAACACACCGTAAAATCGTCATTTTGTAACTATGTAGAACCGCACTTGTTTCTTCCTTCTACTATACCTCGGTTCAGAAATATGACGCCGTTTCCGTACTTTAATCTAACTCGGATGGTAAAAGTATTTCGAAAAGAAACGGAAAATATTTTAGAACATATTCATCGAGTGAAAATAAAGAAAAAATGGTTTACTTTTTTTTTTTGTTGGACAACAAAATCGATTAAAAAATCGTTTCCGGGTTTCGGAAAAGTTTAGCTTTAGAGTTGTAGCTTGGGCAAAATTTCTCCCCGATTGCTGCTCCGAGAATGAAATAAAACGTAACTTTAATTAAGCGGGAAAATTCCACGGTTTTTTGTTTGAAAAACTGAATGAAACAGATCTTAAATTCTACCTTTAATAATATTTTAGAAAATTATTGTAAAATACAGAAAATTTGTTTGAAGTACAAATATCTTACATTTTCAGTGAAAAAATAAAATTTTGTAAAAGAATTTGTACAGAGATTTAATTCTGAAAAAAATGTACAGAGGCCTCTTTCTTTCTTAATGGCGAGCTTGGATGATCAGCCCGCACTGCTATACTATTGTTCTCTGGAACGCTAGCACACAATGATTGTCATCTCTTAGTAGCATGAACATGATACGACTGTTGTTTACAAAGCGATGTTTTTTTGTGTGTTTATAGTATTAAGAAAACGACATAATGTTTCAAATACGAAATAATTATTTTTATTTTGTTTTTCCATGCATATGAAGTTCAGTTGTGCGGTTCTGTCTCTCGGTACGGTTCTTTTGGCGTGTCGTGTATTTTGTTACACAGTCGATTAATGTACGATAATATATTTTGTAAAATGTTTTTATCGTAGTTTCAAACTTTTTAATATAGTTCGTTCACGTGCGAATAATTGTGGCTGAATTTAAGTCTGTTGTGAAAGGTAAAAAAGTTCGAATACAAACGCGCGAAATCGTAAACAATTTGTATGATTTCATGGAGAAAAAAATCTTTAACTGTAGGAAAATTAAAAAATACAAGCAATTTAATCGCTATACAGAAGTATAAAGAGACAACTGCAGCTACCTGTGACGTTTCAAGGAGTCAGGTTCAAAGAGTAAACCCACTGGGTTGGTGTAGTGGTGAACGCGTCTTCCCAAATCAGCTGATTTGGAAGTCGAGAGTTCCAGCGCTGATTTGGAAGTCGAGAGTCCCAGTAAAGCCAGCTATTTTTACACGGACTTGAATACTAGATCGTGGATGCCGGTGTTCTTTGGTTGTTGGGTTTCAATTAACCACACATCTCAGGTATGGTCGAACTGAGAACGTACAAGACTACAAATCATTCACACTCATACATATCATCCTCATTTATCCTCTGAAGTATTATCTAAACGGTAGTTACCGGAGGCTAAACAGGAAAAGAAAGAAAGGTTCAAAGACTAAGAAAAGAAAAAATAGAACTTCTTCGATCGGAGGGGCTAGAATGTTCGTTCATCACCCGGAAAAGAAAAAGAAACGTTCTTAACCGGTTATCGTATTAGATGATTTCGATAAAGGTGCGGTTAGGCGAATTACGAATGAATTCCACGCAAAGATACGGGAGCTGCCAACAGTTAACAAACTCTGTAAAGGATTGAAAATTAAAATTAATTTTAACGGCAATGAAACTAATTTATGAAGAATTTTGAAAGAATTAGATTTTAAGCGGCGCAAAACAGATAACAAAAGGAAAATTTTAGTTGAAAAACTTCATATTAGGCAGAAAAGGATTTATTTCAGTTAATTTAGAAATAAGTCGAATAATTCGTTATATGCTCTTAAACGCATGATGTTTTTTTTTGGTTTGCTTGGTATTTCTCCCGTCACGACTTAATTCGATCGCCCTAAAGCATACAATCAAACGTCTGTGCCACAAACGGCTACTGAGCCTCGGAACAGTTAAGCGACCAGTGTCCTAAATAGCTCCTAGATCTCACCTAACAGCGTGAGCGGACTAAGCGCGGTGCCATACACCACCGGCTTACGTGTCCCAACCGCTCACTTATCATACATTTGCTAAAATGGGTAGGCGCACCCGGTCAACTACTAAAAATATATATGACATCCATAAATTAAAATTCAGTTAGTCAAGACAGCGATTCGCTGCCACGCCTAGGTCCTGAATGCCAGCAAGTACCTGTCCACCATATTAAAGCGCTTGGAGGCTTAATTGGCTGGTGGTTAGCCATATATATCTCTTGGTTAGCTTCCTACAGCAGTGCGGTAGGAGTCTTTTCCCCTTGGGTAAACTACTGATGTCGGTTGAAAAAAGCAACCGCATCAAGGAACTCCCACAATGCGGATCTCGCCACATTGGCTCGTCGCTTGTGAGTGGCCAATTTTCCCCTTGACCTCTAAATTCTAGGGTGGCCCGGTCTCTGACCTCCTCAAGAGCAGGGCCAAACATCAGGTGTTCATTTGACTGGACCTCCCCACAGACGGGCAGCTCATCGTCTGCCAGGCGGAACCGAAACATTCATTTGTTAAAGGTAGAACAATTATTTGGTACGGGATTACTAAGAGCAAGGAACATATTTTTACTTCGGGTACTAATCGTCGCCACTCCAAGCTCGTCGTTACTTGGAGGCGACTGGACCGGACGTGGCAGAAGAAATATTGAACCGAATGTAATCGTGAGTTTAAAAAAAAAATCTGAATCTCTGTTAATGAGGTACGATTTAATTTTTTTGTCTTTTTTTCAACAGTTATCAACAACTAACTGATTTCATGTTTCATCGTCGAAAATAATAATTTTTAATTTCATAACCAATGAAGCTTTTATATCAAGTATGCGACAACGGTTTTTACACTTGAAACTCATCATTTTCCTGGTTGAAAATGAGTTGCATTGTGTGACGTGTATCAAAGGTTTTCAGAAGTCGATGTTCCGCAACGCAATGGAATACGAAACTCGATCGATATATTCCGAGAACTGTATCCGTCAAAAACGCGCCCGAGTACCAAAGGTCATCTATTCTGATAGAGGTAAAATCAAATGATATTTCTGTTCGCACAGCTCTTCAAATTCAAAAAAAAATTAATACAAAGTTTTCACAACAAGCAGAAATCTCAAGTAGTGCTTACAGAGCATTTAAAACTACACAGTTACAAAAAAAAAGCTAGTCCCATCAGTTACACAATACTGATTTTATAAATCCGTAAATATTAGTTTTATTAAATTACGTTGTATTAAATAAAACGTTTATCGTGAATAAAATGACGGGTCATTTGTTAAAATCGGTCGATAAACGCGTGAAACGCGACTGAAATTGTTAGAGTGGATCGGGAAAAACATGTAATTTGGCGTCCTCATCTCTCCCTTTACCGATATGTGTTTTTCTCGTCCGTTCTGAAGATAGAAATTTCTATTGAAAACACAAAAGGATGGACAGAGGGAAAATGAAGCGAGATAGGGCTTTTGTCCGGACGTATTTCTCGGTTTATTTGGGTAACCTGAATCAATCCCTTAAATTTGAAAGGGACACTCCGTATAAACAGCGTCCCGTACACCTCTGAACCCTCTGTCGTTAAACTTAGCCGCAAGCGTTCATTATACTCCTAAATCTTTCATCTTATCTATAATTTTCATTTTATCTATATTTTTCTATAATACCGTAACTCATAAGGCTGTACTATTTACCTCTGCCCCATATTTATTGTCATATAAAGTGCTACGCGATACGTACAAATGTTTACTCATATTTTTTTATCTATTTGTAACTAAATAATATTTGTAAATTTATTTTTTTGCAATAATTTTTATTTTCATGTATTATAGTGCAATTTTGTTTTCCATATGATTGACAACGAATTTAATTTATTTAAAATTTTAATAAATGTGATTATCTACCCACAATATTATCTCCTTTTTTGACATTTGACTTTTTCTTATACATTCCTCCAATGGTTTATTTCATTTAAAATGCGTAAGAGGAATTTAAAAAGAATTTGTTTTTAACTTGATTTCACGTGAACTTTGTTGCATTATAATTTAATTACTTATTGTTTTCAAATAATTTTTTAGGTCAATCGTTATCTTACTAGACCCCAAAATCTGTTTGTTTTCGCATTTAGGTCAACCGTTATCTTCTGAATAGATCCGAAAATTTATTTTTTTTCTTCGTATCACGCAACAACCGACCAACCGATTGCTTTCAGATTTGCAGGATATATTCATATTATCCCAGGAAAGATTTTAAGCCACAGTTCGGGATTCTAGCCCCCCCTGTCAGTTAAAAATATTCATTGAAGAAGAGAAAAAATTAGTAATTAAAAATTAAATTAATTTCTATCACCAGGACGACAGAAATAAAGCGTGAAGTTTTCCTCGTCAAAAATCTGTGTTCTTTAAGTTGGTAGTTACTATTCTTCTGTCTTTTGTAATTTAGTCTCTTTTTCAGGTTACTATAAGGTCTCTTATTTATCAGTATTATTCACACAACCGTGAGGTTGTGGAGCTGGGGAGCAACTCGGGAACAACACACGATATCCACGATGTATTCAAATCCGTATTAAAGCAACCGTCTTTATTAGGCTTCAACCTTTGAAGTAATACCTTATGGTGGTTCCGGAGGCTTAACAGAAAAAGATATGTATATATATATATATATATATATATATATATATATATATATATATATATATATATATATATAAATGTTAAGTTCGTTTGTGTACGGCTTCAAAAACTCAAAATGTTCTGCACTGATTGAGCTCAAATTTTAGCACGATATATAACCCGCATCAAAGATTGTTTTCATCTATTTTTAATAAATCTATCTATCTATTTTTAATTTGTACATTTTTAATTTGGACTTTGTAAACAAAGGAAAACCAATCAGATCAATCCAAGGTGGCCGCTGTCAAACACAACGACCAAATTTCTTTGAATTATATTTAACAGCTAAAACATATGTATTTTATTAAAAAAAAAAACAAAAAAAAACACCAAAACAAATAGAAAAGCCACCAAGAAGGATGACTTACAGTAAATAAATTAAAACACCCAACTTTCTTATAGCCCAGATAGACTATGCAAACAAAAAAAGTCGAAATAACCAAACAGACAGAAAATAATATTTTTTTCGCAGCCCACAAATCTTTATATATAAAAATGTTAAGTTCGTTTGTGTACGGCTTCAAAAACTCAAAATGTTCTGCACTGATTGAGCTCAAATTTTAGCACGATATATAACCCGCATCAAAGATTGTTTTCATCTATTTTTAATAAATCTATCTATCTATTTTTAATTTGTACATTTTTAATTTGGACTTTGTAAACAAAGGAAAACCAATCAGATCAATCCAAGGTGGCCGCTGTCAAACACAACGACCAAATTTCTTTGAATTATATTTAACAGCTAAAACAAATGTATTTTATTAAAAAAAAAAAAACAACAAAAAAACACCAAAACAAATAGAAAAGCCACCAAGAAGGATGACTTACAGTAAATAAATTAAAACACCCAACTTTCTTATAGCCCAGATAGACTATGCAAACAAAAAAAGTCGAAATAACCAAATAGACAGAAAATAATATTTTTTTCGCAGCCCACAAATCTTTATATATAAAAATGTTAAGTTCGTTTGTGTACGCTTCAAAGACTCAAAATATTCTGCACCGATTGAGCTCAAATTTTAGCACGATATATAACCCGCATCAAAGATTGTTTTTATCTATTTTTCGCATCAGTCACATAGCCGCGACCGCGAGAAAACAGTTTTTTAACAGTCAGCTGTGTACCAGTGACCGCACCATCTCCCGGAAGCGAGGGGGACACTCGCCATACTAGCTAACGACAACCGCAGTCACATGTGAAACAATACCTGTTCCCAATTACATTGTTTATTAGCAAAAAAAAAAAAAAAAAAACAAAAAAAACGTATCCACTTGCATCTGATTCAGATTATTATACAATCTGAATTAAATATTCACTTTAATCGAGGTACTTTTGTGTGATCGTGTCGTGATTCAGCTGCGCCTTTCACCAAGCTCTGAATTTATTAGAAAACGACCAACAGTGGGATATATGTATTAATGACGCGTGCAACACTGCACATCCAAACCAAATTCGCGCATTATTCGCAATTATATTGACCGCTTGTTTCCCTTCATCTCCCACAGAGTTATGGGAAAGATATCGATCGCATATGGGTGAGGATAGATATTTTGCATAGAGTACGCCTAGAAAATACCAATATGACCATGGAATTTACAGAAGGCATTTACAACGAAGCATTGATAAATATTGAAGACAAGTGCTTAGCTATTGCAAATAAAGTTCTTAGTCAATTGTGAATGCCAGCACCCACCCGAGCTGCGATTGCTTCATTTGATGTGGATTTACGCCGTGAACAGAGTTACAACATCGGTGATCTTCAGTCATATGTCCAATCAAACACTCCCAAATTAACGCGTGAACAGAAAGGCATTTATGATCGCATAATGCAAATGATAAATGACGGAGTTGGGGGGACCTTCTTCTTGGATGCGCCAGGAGGAACTGGGAAAACATTCCTCATTAGATTGATTCTAGCAACGGTTGATCAAAAAATGACAATTATCCTGTTGCGGAATATTAATCAGACAAAACTCTGCAACGGCACGCGACTTGCAGTTAAGAAATTGATGAATACCGTAGTGGAAGCAACGATTTTAACGGGGCCTTTCAAAGGTGAAGATGTCCTCATTCCTCGAATACCCATAATGCCGACCGATACACCATTTTAATTTAAAAGATTGCAATTCCCAATTCGATTGGCATTTGCAATCACAATCAATAGAGCTCAAGGTCAATCTTTAGAATTGTGTGGTTTAGATTTAGATGCGGATTGCTTCTCACATGGGAACTGTATGTTGCGTGTTCCCGAGTCGGCAAACCAGATAGCCTTTATATCTACGCAGACAGTGGCAAAACAAAAAATATTGTATATTCACAAGTATTGCAAAATTAAACTTCTGTGAAACGTATGCTTTGCTTTGTTTCTCATTTCTCATCCATGCAACCACAATGTGCCACAGCGAAGCGTGGCGGGTAGAGCTAGTATATATATATATATATATATATATATATATATATATATATATATATGCAACCGAGAACAAGTTTTTGTTTTCTTGGTTGTCGCCTCGTTATCAGTTTTGTAACCTTTAGTAATGTAATGATTTTTACTTCCTTGTACGAAGTAAAGATAGTACGTATTTCGTTGGCGAAAAATTTCGGTTTTCATATTAAACGGAAATATACATTTTGACTAGTTTCGGCGAGACGTCTTTACATACGTATGTATGTATGAACGTACGTACGTATGTATTTATCTCGCGTAACTGAAAAACTATTACCCGTAGAATGTTGTAATTCTAGATTTTGTTGTAATATCTAGTTGTGCACCTCCCCTTTTGATTGCAATCGACTGGACTAAAAGTGTCCAAAAAAAGCCCAAATCCAAAAACATTTGAATTTTGGAATTTTTCTTAACTGCAATAATCAGCCCTCATTGAGAGATTTTCAACGATATATCATAAGTGGTACTTATTTTCATCGGCTCCAGAATTATAGCCAAATAAAATTTTAATTAATGAAATATTTGGATCTTATGAGGGGAAGGCATATCGGTTCGAATCAGTTATGCCTTCATCTCCCTTTTATACCTTTTTTTTTTAATTTAAATTACACAAATTGATGTGTATTCTTAGCAGAACGCATTATTACTTGGCACAAACAGAACTACAAAATTTGGGCTCCGTCAGCGATGAGCAAGGAAAGCGTTTCCATCAGGATATTCTGACCGCGGGGCATCGGTACTAAAGAAGACGGGATCCTGGAAAACGGATGATTATTGTCGGTTTTTGTTTAGAGAAACCGATCAAACGTCGTACATGCGAAAACGTTTGTCAAGCATATTTTAAAAATTAAAGGTAAGATGATTTTTAAAAACTGTTATTTTGGAGGTATTTCCAACGATTTATAATTTCAGAAACTCGTACTTAAAATTGCATTAATATAATTTAATTTATCTGCGTCTGAATAAATAAAAATTTAGTCGACTTAAATTGTAAATGAATACTCATAAAATTTTTTTTTTTAAATATTGTGCTCACAGTTTTTTATCGATAAGCATTTATCGGTAAATCGTACGTATGTAAAATATGTGACGTACTACACAAATTCTGATAACAGTTATGAACTGAACATCCCAAAATTAGTTAAAATCACCGCGTACGATCCTACATACACAAAAATTGTTTTTTTTTGTCGGTTAGTGTTATTAAATAAGTATTACGAGGGTTATTTTTTTTCAAGGTCTGATCGGTCGCGAAATAAAAACCGAGCAAAAATAGGATCAACCTTTGCGGATATGTGTTGCGCAGCGTCTATAGTATGGCCTTCAATCACGCCGCGTCCCTTCGTTTAGTTCTGAACACGCAGCTAGCACGTAAAAATGTCTACTACAATAGCATCTCCCGCCAAGTGTGAAGTGCGTGCGGTAGTTCGATTTCTTCAAGTTGAGGGGTGTAATGCAGTGAAATTCATCGACGAATAAGTAATGTGTACGGTGAAACTTCAATGAGTGACAGCAAAGTGCGACAATGGTGCAGGAACTTTAAAGCAGAACGTACAGATGTTCATGATGCAGGCGGTCAGGGAAGGAAGCGAGTGTCAACCGATGATCTCGTTGAGCGATTGGATGAGGCAATTCGAGAAAATCGTCGGTTCACCATTTCTGTATCGAGTGATTCGTTTCCCGAAATTTCAAGGTCAGCTCTCTACACCATTGCGAGTGAGAGACTTCAGTACCGCAAAATGTGTGTGAGATGGGTTCCCAAGATGCTGTCCGACCATCACTAAACAATGAGAATGGACGCCTCCCTAACGTTTCTCCAGCGCTACCACAATGAAGGACAAGAAGATTTTTTGAACAAAATTGTCATAGGGGACGAGACATGGGTCCATTTCGAAACTGAAGAAACAAAAGAACAATCCAAACAGTGGATGCATTCTCATTCTCTCATAAGTATAAGCGAACCTTCTTCTATAGAAAGTGTAAGGCTACTGTGTTCTGGGACCGGAATGGAGTTCTCTTGGAGGAATTCATGGAACGTGGCACGACTATCACTGCAGTCTCATACTGCGTGACTCTTCAACGTCTACGAAAGGCAATTCAGAATAAGCGGAGAGGAATGTTATCATCAGGCATTGTCTTTCTCCATGACAATGCTCGGCCGCACACTGCAGCGTTTTCGTTGGGAAGTGTTTGATCACCCACCAAACAGCCCGGACTTGGCTCCATCCGATTTTCACCTCTTTGCTCACATGAAACGCTGGCTAGGAGGAAAACATTTTTGCATAGACATCGAGCTGCAGACCAGCATAGAAACATGGCTGAAAACACAGGCGGCTCCGTTCTATGACGAGGGTATTGGAAAGTTGGTACTATGCTACGACATATGTCTAAATCGGAGTGGCGACTCTGCAGAGGAATAGCGTAACTATGTAAGTGCTTGTTACAAATAAAAAATTTTTTATTTTCACTGCAGTTTTAATTTCGTAACCTTGAAAAAACAATAACCTTCGTACTTACTATAAATTAAACGATCGATTGCAAATAGTACAGTCAATTTGTATTTTCATTTGAAAATCCTTACCTACGGATTGATTTTTTTCCATATGTTAGGGGTGATGTGGGAAGCTTAACTCCAGATTTTTAACATTTCCTCTCCCATAGATTTTTGAAAAACTCAAAAAAAGCTTTTGAAATGCATTTTTCTCTGAATCTATGCATTTTAGAGAAAAGTTTTTCAAACAAAAAATGTAGAGGACATTCTCCTCTACAATTAATGTTTTTGAACTTATGCCGTATAATTTGAAATTGAAATACTAGGTGGCGCTGAAGTTGTAAAAAACGTGTTTTTTCGGGTTTTTCACCGGAAAAAATTGTTTTTGGTCTGTATTGCATTTGGAAAAGTTGTTAATCTAAAAAAAACAGACAAGTTTTATTTAAAAAATTTTCTTGTACGACTTACTGTTTTAGAGCTGTAGTTTGTAAAAGTGTGAAAATGTTGTGAATTGGGCACGTGTTCGCAACCGGTCTTGTTGTTTACAACTTCAGCGCCACCTATTATTTCAATTTCAAATTATACGGCATAACTTCAAAGTCATTAATTGTAGAGGAGAATGTCCTCTACATCTTTTGTTTGTAAAACGTTTCTCTAAAATGCATAGATTCAGAGAAAAACGCATTTCAAAAACTTTTTGAGTTTTTTAAAAACCTATGGGAGGGGATGTTAAAAATCTGGAGTTATGCTTCCCTCATCAACCCTAACCCATGGACAAAAGATCAATCGGTAGGTAAGGATTTTCAAATACAGCCTATTTTTGATTTTGATCGCAGTTTTTATCGCAGTTTTTTACAGGACATGGTTCCTTCAATAACTACCTGCACAAAATAGGCAAGAGAGAAGAGCCAATTTGCAACTACTGCAACGAGATAGATGATGCTGAGCACACCTTTTTTGAGTGCAATAGGTGGGACACACTTAGACATAGTAAGGCACTCACAGGTATTACTCCAGAGACAACAATAGACTACATGCTAAGAAGCGAGTCAAACTGGAATAATTTTGCTAGTTTTGTTAGACAAGTTGTTCTACAGAAATACTCCGATGAGAGAAGACAAGGTGTTGGCTAGAATAGGACTGGGTGGACAGCCTTGCTGGTGAGGTCCAGCATGCTGCGGTGTGTTGGCACTGATGAGCCACCAAGGACTCCACGGGTAACAGTCAGGCAACAGCACACTGAATACTGAAGGGACCCGGCGCCGGGTCGCGGCGAACTGGGTCTGGCGTGGTGTCCAAAAGGGCAATATTAATAGAGAACTCTCAAAAAGAGCTAACCGGTAGGCCGACCTGCCATGCCGGTATATAGCCGGTAGGTGGGGAGGCCTATTTGAGTTTAAAGACACTCCCCTGGGCGGCGTAATACCAACAAGTCGGTCCGGCCCAGGGGAGCTGAGAGAAAAAAAAAAAAAAAGAAGCCTATTTTGATGACAAATTGCCTGTACCAAAAGTCATTTCAAGGACTTTTTCGATATTTGTTTAATTTCTTAGTATTTTAGAATTTCACGTGTTACTTTGTTTATTATTTATTTATTCGGTTAAAAAAAAGATCTAATTCGGTTAATTAAAAGAACAAGGTTCAAATAGGGTTAAATACAATAAATCACAATATTTGTATGTTGCATTTGATTATTATTTTCTAAATCGTAAATATTTAATTGCGAAAATAAATGACCTCCGTGACCTTTTTTATGTGCACCACATAGACAAGTTGCCGCTGGTATTGGACAGTGATAATCGTTAACCGATCCCACTAACCGTTCTTTTTTTTCATTTGATACGCGACGTTAAAAGTCCCGTACACAGCCTAAGGCAGTTAATCTTCTTCGCATCGTGTTCTGAAGTCGACGTGAAAAATATTCAAACTTCTGAGATTTTTTAAGCAGCTTTCGTTATTATATTGGTATGTTTTTTGTTTTTATTTTATTTAAAAACTTTAACATAACAAGGTATTATATGCGGTTGTAAAAAACAATTACTTACTTTATTCTATATTAACTTGAACACGATACAAATATATATTTACGTATAATACATTCTCATATTGAAATGATTCTTTTATCTTTCTGCACTTATTTTTTCAATAATTAAAGTTTAATTTTTTAAACTCTTCTTCACGTTTGGTCTATATTATTTACATCGATGTTCTCAGAATAAAATTGTCTACAAAAACTTTGTCGCAATAGTTTTTTTTAATTTATTTTTTATTTACTATTTAACGAAATTATTATACGTCAAACCTAAAAATTGTGTTTTGCAAATACAATATTTTTTTGTTTTGCAATAATATCATAAATAAAAAAAACCTTAACTTTTAGTTTTAGAACCTAATTTATTCGATTCCAAAAATCGAGGTCAAAATCGTAAGAAATATAAGTTATCCCTTTAATTTAATCGATTCGAGTGTTATTTTCTACCCTTCCTAGTATTGTCACATTCGTAGTCGACGCGTTTTGGAGTACATCCGTTCTGAAAACTACTTATAGCGCTCTCGACTTTTTGTGCTTGAACTACGAATGTTAGAGTGACAATGCTAGGAAGGGCAGAAAACAACATTGCATCGATTATGTTTATAAATACTGTGAAAAGCTTTAATTAAAAAATTTCAATGCTGTTTCATTTTACCCTCGGAGAAAAAATCGGTTAAAATTTTCACAACTTATAACTCCAAAACGAAGAGTTCACACCGGATCAGTATTTATATGAATGATTATTTTTATTTTCGCTTGTAGAAAGTCTTTTTTTTATCTGAGGTACCAGTAAACAAGTACTCGTATATATATATAAACGATAGAGAAATTAAATTTTGCAAATTTTCCTACCTTAAAACGATATATTTTTCAGTATGAGACCATATTTGCGGTATACTGTTGGCCACTATGAAAAGTATTATTCAATACCCGACATATTTATCAGAATTTTCGTTGTCCCGTGGTTTTCACGTCGACATTTTTGTTTTTAACGATACTGTCCTACCCTTTCCATTTAAAGGTTTTGAGTACCCCCCCCCCCCCGTGTGGGGGCTAACGGTATCGTATCGAAAAAATTGGATCGTTTTAAGACAGGAGAATTTGCTAAATTTTATTTTTTATATTTTAACAATAAACAAGAACAAAACAAAAGTAATGAAATGTAGTAGAAATAACAAAGATGGACCGCTGAATGTGAAAATAGGAGGAGAAAAGATTATGGAGGTAGAAGAATTTTGTTATTTGGGAAGTAAAATTACTAAAGATGGACGAAGCAGGAGCGATGTAAAATGCCGAATAGCACAAGCTAAACGAGCCTTCAGTAAGAAATATAATTTGTTTACATCAAAAATTAATTTAAATGTCAGGAAAAGATTTTTGAAAGTGTATGTTTGGAGTGTCGCTTTATATGGAACTGAAACTTGGACAATCGGAGTATCTGAGAAGAAAAGATTAGAAGCTTTTGAAATGTGGTGCTATAGGAGAATGTTAAAAATCAGATGGGTGGATAAAGTGACAAATGAGGAGGTATTGCGGCAAATAGATGAAGAAAGAAGCATTTGGAAAAATATAGTTAAAACAAGAGACAGACTTATAGGCCACATACTAAGGCATCCTGGAATAGTCGCTTTAATATTGGAAGGACAGGTAGAAGGGAAAAATTGTATAGGCAGGCCACGTTTGGAGTATGTAAAACAAATTGTTGGGGATGTAGGATGTAGAGGGTATACTGAAATGAAACGACTAGCACTAGATAGGGAATCTTGGAGAGCTGCATCAAACCAGTCAAATGACTGAAGACAAAAAAAAAAAAAAAAAATATTTTAACAGTGCACTCATCGTATTAAATCCTTAACATGTATAAAGATAATCGAAATTTTAGCCGAAACACGTACATAAATTTCGTAAAGTCTAGGCTAATATTTTTTTTGGAATCGGTCAGCCGAAATTTTCTTTAACATTATAACTGCGATTTTAATTATTATTGAAAAAAAAACTAAAGGTTTTCTTTTTTTGTCTTATAAATATACAAGTACATTTCGGTAGACGACTCTAGAGCTAAATATAAACATGAACTGGAAACGATTTTTTTTTTTTTGATTACACGTCGAAAGTATTAATTCTGATTTTTACGCTAGAAAAACAATGCGGTATCAATTTTCTTTGAGATTAATTACGGTGAAAAATTATAATGCGTTACATTTCTGTTACTTGACTTGAAAACGATAGGTTATAGAAAATTAAAAAAAGAATTAAAAAATGTTTTAAACGTACTTTACTTCAAAAAAAATTCGACAAAAAGTAAAAACTTTTTTGTCAAGAAAATTACTTTAAAAAAAATGTTCTATTCGTGCACTACTAAAAATAAAAGTGTGGGGCGCTGTCTCATACACGACTTTATAATTAGAACGCTCCCCACAGCGTTTTCGTTTTCGTCGTGCATAAATAAAACATTTTTTTTTTTAAGTAATTTTCTTAAAAATAAACTATTTTTTACTTCTTACTATGAATTGTTTTTTTTGTTTTTTAAAGAAAAGCATGATTTTAACCAAATTTCAGATAAGTTTTGTATAAATATAAAATACAGTACTTTTGTTTTCAAGAAAATTATTTTAAGAAAAAATATTTCTATTTATGCACGAATAAAAGGTAAAACGTGGGCACACTGTAATTATAAAGTGATTGTACATGAGTTCGCGGGGAAGACTTGCCCATTATGTACATTACACACGTATATATCTTATATGTTCATTACACACGTATATATCTTATCTCTTCCACAGAATTGATTGCTTGAAATCATAGTTAAACAAATTAAATTCTCTTAAGCTATAAAATCTCTACGTAAAGTGTTAACTTTATCGCTGTTTTTTTTTTTAATTTTTAATCGTATGAGTATTTTAACTAAGTGGGTCTTTACTTTTTGTCGTTTAATTCTTTACGGAACAGAAACATATTTGTATTCAGTTTTATTCTATACTAAACAGCCCGTCTAACCAGAACCTGAAACCTCGAGCTCAGGTCAGCTCAGGCGAATCCCGGAGCCAACTCAAGAGCTCCTCTGGGCCTCCGGGGCCTACCCCGTGGCCCCTTTCAGTTTCAGAGTTCGCTTCGCTGGCCATTCACAATTTGCCAGGGAGATCGGTGGCCCTGGACACCCACAAAGCTTGCTTCGGTCTCCATTCCCATCAATCCAGAGAGCTCCACCTCCTGGACCCTCACATTGTACGTTCTCCTCACGGTTGTAAGAATAATAATTAATAGTATCTAGGATTTGTGGAAACCTGAAAAAGAAACTAAATTTCTAAAGATAGAATAATAGTAACTACGGTAACTAAAGTGTACACACGTTCAACGGCGAAAAATTCATAACTTTTTTCTTCGCCGTGATGGCAGAAATATAATAACGAAGTAAAGGATTAATCTATTTTTTCCTTATTAAATATCTTTAATTTACGACTTCATCCTCCGTGGGGCGAAGTAAAAATAAATATTTTTAATATATTAACCATCAAGGGAGCTAGGGGCCTCGGCGATGGCTTAAAACCTTCCCTGGCAAAACGAATGTATCCTGCAAAATTGAAAGCAATCGGTCGGTCGGTTCTTGTGTGATACGATAACAAACAAAAAAAAAATATATATATATACTAGCGGACCCGACAGATGTTATCCTGACGTGGCATTGTTCTGTAATAAATACATAACACATAAATTTAAGTAACTTATTTAAGTTAAAATTAGCAGGAATGTGGACGAAATTTCATTAATATAACTATTAATATGACTATTATCAGTTTGTGATTGTTGTATTATTGTAATGGGTTTATTGATTAATTATGTGTAGTATGGTTAATATTTATTTTCACTAAATATTGAGATGTCTGACAAAAACGTCGTAAAATTAATAATTAGTGTAATTAATCAATTTTCATCCACATTACTGCTATCACTTAAGATCATTCTAAAAAAGTACCTCCTACATTTTTTTTTTATTTAATAATTTTGAAGTTTCATCACCATGTGATAGCTTAATTAATCAATTAATAAAAAAATTAAAGCACTGTAAAAAAGCAATGTAGTTAAAATTTTAGTATTTTTTATTATTTTTCTCATTCCTTATTTATTTTCTCAGTCTTTATTTTAACATCTATTTTGTTTTTGATAATTGTAAATTAAAAAGAATTTTAGAAAAATGTTTTATAAAATTAATCAGCTACAAAAATTATAACTTCAATTTTTTAAATACACTTTAAACTATAATTATTATAAGTAATTTATATTTTAATTTTATAAATGTTATAATTTATTTTACAAACTTACATTTTTATTTTCAAAGAGCCGTTCAATTCTTCATAAGTTGCATAGAATCAAATGAGAACTGACAATTTAAATTTTTAGGTTAAGTTGATTGTTATTGAATGCACGTATATACATCATTAAAATTCATGAAAAATCATGAAATACTTCAATACTGCACCTTACAAATTTGCACAATTTATATTTTTTAATTACACTTTTAAACGTTATTTTAAAGACGCAAGTAACTGATATGGGAAAAAGCAACAAAATAAAAAAAATTCCAAATATCAAAAATATACCAAAAATTAAAAAAATTTCTACAACACGATCACAGCGCTACCTACCGGATCCAATTGTGAACCTTAACCAAATCAAGATTAACAACAAATAAATAAATTAATAAAAAAACATTTTCTATCGGATCAAATTCTGAATCTAAACCATTCTCGAATCAACTTAATCACACACAAAATTTCATCAAATCAGTTCAGCCGTTAAGGAGGAGTTCAGTCACATACACACGGACAGAAAAAATACGAGGGCTATTCAGAAAGTAAGAAACGTTTCCACCTGACGCCGCCAGGCGCACGCCAATTGCATATATATTGGTGTGCTCGTGCTCGGCACCTCAGTCAGCGTCCAACCGTGACAACGGGAACATCTCCGCACTGCCCGTTTTTTTTTTTTATATACAAATTTGAAATGTGTGCTGCAATCGAAAATCCCGCCAGTTGTGACGTGCGGTCTGTGATTCAGTTGTTAACAGCTGATTTATGAAATGGAAGGTTCTGAAGTTCAAATCCTAGTAAACGTTAGTTGCTTTTATACAGATTTGAATATTCGACAGTGGATAACGGTGAACTTTGGTGGTTGGGGTTCAATTAACCACGTCTCAGGAATGGTCGGCCTTAGTGTGTCAAGACTACATCTCATTTATACGTGATGCATATACTCTAATCTCACTGCGCCGTGGGGAATGCTTATTGTTCGCTATCAGAACAGATTGCAACGTACACGTTAGGAAAATATATGTATTTTATTTTATTCTAAATAATTCTTTTAAAAATAAACCTGGTTTACTTTTAACGATTAGGTAGTATAAAAAGGGAAACAAAAAATGACATGTCGATCGTCAACTGTTCTTCTACTAGCTGATCTCATTTAAATTATGACATGAAAGCATTCGTTTCATTTTTTTAATAATAATAAAAAAATTAAAAAACTATAATGTATTTATTTATTATTGTACAATTATTTAATTTATTTTCCATCAAAATAGAAATCGAAATATTATTTTTTACTATTTTTAAATAAAAAAAGAATTATTATCATCCAAATTATCAAACAGGTTTTGTTTAAAATATAATTCCTCGCATACAGAAATATAATTTTTCAGCCTTTCATCCGGGGGTTCCTGGGTTCGAATCCCGGTTAGCCATGAAATTTTCCAAACGCTACAAAATTCCATTCCCATACAGATTCGGCTCTCTGGTGAATTAATTCATCATACAAAAATTGAATAATTATTAAAAAAGATTCAAATATCTTGGAAAGTATTTGGTGTTATCCATCTAATCTGTAACATACCATGATATATGTTCCGTTCCACGTCGAGCTGTCCGGTGCTGTGATCTAGTGGGTGCTAGCGCTAACCGGAAAGTGAAGCCCGTACTTAAATTCTACGTCAGAATCCCGCCCAGTGCGGTCGCGTTATTCATTTCGTCCGGGTGGACAATAGTGTTAGATATATTCTTTTTTTATCTTTTTTAAAGGCTTCTTCTAGAATTGTGAATGAATTCGAATCACAGTTACTTAATCTGATTCGTTTTTTAATCTTTCCATAATCGTTTTCTAAACATATAAATCTACAATTCGTAGTGCGTATGTAATAAATGAAGACAATATTGTAACGATATTGTATTTATATTATTAAATATGCTATCGCGCATGCGTAAAAAACTTTAATTAACATTAATAGAGATCAGAGGTCAATCAATGTTGTATCTATTTTTATTAATATCTATCTTTCTTTCTTTCTTTCTTTTTCCTGTTTAGCCTCCGGTAACTACCGTTTTAGATAATACTTCAGAGGATGAATGAGGATGATATGTATGATGAGTGTAAATGAAGTGTAGTCTTGTACATTCTCAGTTCGACCACCCTGAGATGTGTGGTTAATTGAAACCCAACCACCAAAGAACATTAATATCTATCTAAAATTTAGTTTTTATCATTTTTATTGTGATTATTCATTTAATGATACATCACCATATTTTTTGTTTAGAATGAATGATTGATAGCTGCGGGAAATTCCCTGACCTCATCGACAACTACACTGGACACTGAAAACAATACATTAAACAATCATTAACCTGAAAATGATGCTTGCAAAAGACTGTGAGATATGAGAAATTTGCCTGTAAAAAGCTGCATAATACGTAATTTTGTCAAAAGAAAATAAAAAAGTATATTAAAAAGGTCAAATTTGGTGCCAAACCGGTCATCTATTAAAACTACTCGTATTTTAACATTATATTATTATAACTCTGCCGACCTCTGTGGCAGAGCAGTATCATCTCTGTCTTTCATCCAAAACATTCTGGGTTCAAATCCCGATCAGCCTTGGGATTTTCTATACGCTACAAAATCCATTTATCATTAAGTAACTATATTTGAGTGTAAGGCTGTGTTATTTTTCTGGAAATAAATAAACGATTTATTTAAAATCAAAGCTCCCGTCGTTGTATATTTGTTATTCGCTTATATGGTTGCAACTGATTTCGAATCCTAGTAAAGGCAGTTACTTTTATAAGGATTTGAATACTAGATCGTGTATACCGGTGTTCTTTGGTGGATGGAGTTCAATTAACCAATTATCTCAGGAACGATCGAACTGAGACTGGCTACAAGCTACACTTCATTTACACTCATACATATCCTCTGACGTAATATCTTACGGTGCTTCCGGAGGCTAAACGGAAAAAAGTATTCGTAATAATTTATCCGTAAAAATAGATTAACGGTTGTAACAAAATAATACGTTAAACGTATAACTTAAAAATCGGCTGAAAGTTATGTAATTAATTTTCTGCAATAACTCGGTTACTTGTCGGCCGATTTTTAAATAAAATAAGGTATCATTTTCTTTAAAATTAAAGACTTAAAGGTACAGCTAATAAAATTTATTTTGATAAAACTATTACCGACATATGAAAGATGAAAAAATTGATTAGGCCGCCGTTTTGAAATTTGTGTAAGGTTGTTATACCTTAATTTTTCTTATTTATTTCCCACAAAAACACAAATAGAAAGAGACAAACGGAAAATAATAATTTTTTCATTCGATATTTTTTGTTTTTGATACGTTTTTTTTTTTGTCTTCAGTCCTTTGACTGGTTTGATTCAGCTCTCCAAGATTCCCTATCTAGTGCTAGTCGTTTCATTTCAGTATACCCTCTACATCCTACATCCCTAACAATTTGTTTTACATACTCCAAACGTGGCCTGCCTACACAATTTTTCCCTTCTACCTGTCCTTCCAAAATTAAAGCGACTATTCCAGGATGCCTTAGTATGTGGCCTATAAGTCTGTCTCTTCTTTTAACTATATTTTTCCAAATGCTTCTTTCTTCATCTATTTGCCGCAATACCTCCTCATTTGTCACTTCATCCACCCATCTGATTTGTAACATTCTCCTATAGCACCACATTTCAAAAGCTTCTAACCTTTTCTTCTCAGATACTCCGATTGTCCAAGTTTCACTTCCATATAAAGCGACACTCCAAACATACACTTTCAAAAATCTTTTCCTGACATTTAAATTAATTTTTGATGTAAACAACTTATATTTCTTACTGAAGGCTCGTTTAGCTTGTGCTATTCGGCATTTTATATCGCTCCTGCTTCGTCCATCTTTAGTAATTCTACTTCCCAAATAACAAAATTCTTCTACCTCCATAATCTTTTCTTCTCCTATTTTCACATTCAGTGGTCCATCTTTGTTATTTCTACTACATTTCATTACTTTTGTTTTGTTCTTGTTTATTTTCATGCGATAGTTCTTGCGTAGGACTTCATCTATGCCGTTCATTGTTTCTTCTAAATCCTTTTTATTCTCGGCTAGAATTACTATATCATCAGCAAATCGTAGCATCTTTATCTTTTCACCTTGTACTGTTACTCCGAATCTAAATTGTTCTTTAACATCATTAACTGCTAGTTCCATGTAAAGATTAAAAAGTAACGGAGATAGAGAACATCCTTGTCGGACTCCCTTTCTTATTATGGCTTCTTTCTTATGTTCTTCAATTGCTACTGTTGCTGTTTGGTTCCTGTACATGTTAGCAATTGTTCTTCTATCTCTGTATTTGAACCCTAATTTTTTTAAAATGCTGAACATTTTATTCCAGTCTACGTTATCGAATGCCTTTTCTAGGTCTATAAACGCCAAGTATGTTGGTTTGTTTTTGATACGTAGAATCCGAAAAAATGTAGCGTTAATAAAGTACTAGACTTCGACGCGTTTTCGGCTGCCTTCATCCCTTTCGGGATTAATTAATTTAAACCTTTGCTCGTAAAAAACTCCGGAACGAAAACAACCATCCAGCCCAAAATTTCCCTCACAAACTTTCCCTCACGATACAAAATTTCCCTCACGATACAAAATTTCCCGTAAACTTCAACTGTGATTAAATCACACATGCGCTCGCACCGATGCAAACGCAGTGATCCTCCGCTCAGGCGCCGCACCGGTACAGTCCCCTCACCCGCGTCTAAAACACTCCTTCCGACTTCGCAAAAAGGCTTACGAAACTAAAACTGCGAATAATTTTAATAACGAATAACGAGATCCGGTCGATCGAGAGCGTACTTGAAGCGCGCATCGGTTAGCCTTCGATCTTCTAACGCGTTCCCCGTTGGAATAGTAAAAAATCGGACGAAGGATTGCGGATATATAAAAGAGCACCTCATTGCACCATGCTAAAAACAGATAACCCTAATAACCGACTACATCTGTGAGATCTCAACATTGACTACGATTCAGGAGTTTTAATATAAGGTGGATAGATATTGATAAATAATCATTCGATCATTAAACATAGAATAATGGAATTTAAATCCGTTTCTGTATCAAAACAATTTATTTTTTGAAACGAGAACCCTAAATCCCCAAGCCTCCCGAGGAATAATAATCATAAATCTTTAACCAAAAGAGTACGGTTATGAAAAATTTTGAAGGTTGTAGAAAAACAAAATTTCTGATGGAAAAAACTTCAGATTACGACAAAATTACTAACCAAAATTATTGAAATTTTATATCTTTCACAGCTAGCTTTAAAAGTACACTCGAGGAAGCGGTCTCAAATCGAAAAATAGATAGTTTGTGGTAGAAAATTTACTGAATTTAATTTTTTTATTTTTAAAATGTTATTTCACGGTTCTCATATTTCATTATAAAGGGTGTCTCATATAAAACGCAACCCATCAATCACTCATCCATGAAATTTCAAAAGTCAAGCTACTCCCCTACTCGTTACTGAAATGGACTCGTCCAACATCTGAACATCGCGGCGACGCAATAGAACACTACCTATAGTAACAACAATGCTATCATAACGTTCAGTTCATTGCTAGAGACAAGATGGTGTTTTCGCTAGATGAACGTGTTTTCATTGTCGAGTCGTACTTCAGTACGAAATCAGCGGTTGCAGTGCAAGATTTGTTTCGCCATAAATACCCAGATAAACCAGCTCCTAACAAAACATCAGTATTAAGGTTAGTCGCAAAATTTAGAGAGACCGGTTCTGTTAATAACAAGGAACACGAAAGATCTGCGTTGGTGTTGAATACAGATACAGTCACTGAAATCAAAGACCGATTACTCGTCTCGCCAAATAAATTAATTTCAGCAGACGTTTGTCTGCTGAAATTAATTTATCTAAATCAACTGTTCATCGGGCGACCAAACATTACAACTTCGACCTTATCGCATTCAAACGGTTCATCAACTTCTTGAGCCCGACAAAGAAAAACGGCTACAATATTGTCAACGGTTCCGTCGATTTCTGCGTGAGGGAATTAATGTTACGGATTCGTTATTTTTCACAGATGAAGCACGGTTTCATTTGGATGGCTACGTAAACAGCCAAAAGAGTAGAATTTGGAGCGCTGAAAATCCCCACGTTTATCACGAAAAACAATTACACCCGCAGAAGTTGGGCGTGTGGTGCGCGATATCGCGGAAGAAAATAATCGGTCCTATTTTTTTCGAGTACACCATTAATGCAGAACGATATCAGGATATTTTATTTCAGTTCATCGCACTCTTGGAAGAGGAAGACAGACACTGCTGGCTACAACATGACGGTGCGACATCGCACTACGCAGGTTCAATTTCTGATTTCGTCGAGGAATTCTTTGGTAATCGTGCTATCGGTCGAGGCTTGTGGCCACCAAGATCTCCAGATTTGACTGCGGCAGATTTTTTTCTACGGGATTACCTCAAAGAAAAAGCCTACAGCAACAAACCACGAACACTTGAACGATTGAAAGTCAATATTGAACAAGCTGTATTAAATATCCAGCCACAAACTTTGAAAAACGTTGCAAGAAACTCTGTAAAAAGAATTGAAGCTTGCATTCAAGAAGATGGCATTCTACATAACATGTAGAATGTTCTCAGGAGGTAATGACTAAACTTAAGTAACTGATTGAGAACATAAAGATAAATAAAAGTCGTTCACGTGGACCAAGATCCTATCTTGCTTTGTTTTACGACAAAAAAATTACACCTTATTTATTCAAATCCGTTGATAAACAACAAAGTTACTACATTCCTGAAGCGAGTCACTTTACATTAAAACACCACTTTTTATTTCCTCCTGAATAAAATTAAATAACTACACGACAGCAATTGGAATAATTCTATTAACGTTATCGTGAAATAAATTATAATAACTTAATGATAATGAAAATATTACAATAAAATAAAATATTTTTGAAATCGTGAAATTATTATAATAATAAATAATATTCATGTTGAAAAATAATTTGCATTACACGTTTTTCATTTAATGAACAGGTTTTTTTTCAATTAAAATTTATTTCACAACAATAAATTATCGTACGAGATGATAATAAACATTAATAAAAGAAACTGCAGAAGATTTTCAAAATGGCGGCCTTCATTCAAAATATACATATAAATAACATATTTTGCCTATTATAAAATTGTTATATTTTATTACCCGATAACATTAATAGAATTATTCCGATCGATGTCGTGAAGAGTTATTTAATTTTATTCGGGAGGAAATAAAAAGTAGTGTTTTAATGTACAGTAACTCGCTTCAAGAATGTTTGCCTTAACTTTGTTATTCATGAGCGGATTTAAATAAATAAGGTATCATTTTGTTTGTCATAAAACGCTTAAAATTGTTTGTGATAACATTTCTTGAAACCATTTTGAAACGGATTGAGAGATTAGGTTCATTATTTTTATACAAGTAAACCGCTAAGTCCCTAGCAGTATACGAAACTTCACCTTGATACGATTAACCGTTCCTTAGAAATCAATTTTTACGTTAAAATTTTAATTTGGCGGATATCCGGTAAACTAAGCGTTTCCGGACACGCGATATTAAGTTTGGATCTTTTCTGTTTTCATCCGCAATGGTTTTTTTACGTTACGTATTACGTATTATTTTTTATATTTTTTCGTCTAAATCAGTGGGTATTTGGAGGTATTTGCAGAGAAATTATAAATATAATCTAATCAAACTTAACCTACGTTCGCTTCGCTCGCTAACCTATTTTTTTATTTCTACTCGTCGATTTTATTCAAACATGGGTCTTCCAAATGTAACCGAGAGAGGTCCAATAAAAGCATTATGCTTACAATTGTAGGTTAGCGAGCGAAGAGCGTAAGTTGTTTGGTTAGATTATATTTATAATTTCTCTGCAAATACCTCCAAATACCCTCTGGTTTGGAAGAAAAAAATGTGGCTGTCGGTTTCCGAAAAAATACACTCCTAGAGTTTATGCAATATCCTTATTGCATAAACTCTAAACATAAAATTGTTTTGTTAAAAACTTATTACGTCTAATTTTTATTGACAATAACTAGATAAGTTACTAAAAAATAACAATTATTATTTTCTTATCGAGTTTAAATAGTTATTCTTAAAAAAACCATTGCGGGGGGAAAACAGAATAAAACAGAATTGGGAGAACCATCTCCTGAATTCTTAAAACAGTTTTTATAAAACACTGTATATATATATATATATATTTATTTATTATTTTTTTAACCTCCGGGACAACCGTTAGGTATTGCTTTAGAGGATGAGATGAATGACAAATTTTTGTAGCGTCTGAAAATGCCATGCTTGACCGGGATTTGAACCCGGGACCTCCGGATGAAAGACCGAGACGCTACCACTCGCGCCACGAAGACCTGCTTATATATATATATATATGTGTGTGTGTGCGTGTGCGCGCGCGTTGCATAAAAATACATATCAGAAAATTGGTTTGGATTCAGGTACCAGTGTTTGCTTAAAATTCATCAACAGCTGGGCCGCGCCGGTCAAAAGACTTTTTTTGTTATCGAAAAGTAAAGCGGTCTTTGTCGGATACAGTAAGTGGTCTTTATCGATACGAGTAATAAGCCGCTTTTGAATAGAAACGAAATTATTTTTATTTTGAGATTTTTGCATCTACGATTCTGAGTGTAAGATTTATCGATTACCAAAATAGATCGTTTATATATTTAACAGCACTACGTTATACTGGTAAGTGTGTATATTACATATGGTTTATCGAGTTAAAAATTTACGAACAAGTTTAAAATCGTTGTATATAATGTAAATAATATACTTTTGAATAAAAATCTTGCTGATAAATGCAGAATAAATAAATCAACAACTAATTTTTTTTTTAAATTGAGAACGTGACGTTATTATTACTTTTGCTTAGGATTCAGTAAAAGGAATGCTATATTATTAACGTAGTAATGGTTTCGCAAAAAATAACATCGAGGTTTTATTATATTCTGACGTCACGTTGTTATGTTAGTAAGAGTGTGTGTATGCGGTAATTTATATAACCTTCAATTTTTATAATCTGTATTTGTATACTACACGAACTGTACTGAAGATTCTCCGTCCGAAGGAGTATCCAGGCATCGTCTTCTATTAGTCGGCGAATTCGAAACGCCCGTTATCGGCCGTGACCGCGGCGTCCAACCCGATAGCCCAGCGGTTCCCGAAGTGTACGCCTCGGCGCTTTGAGGAGCCGCGGCTGCTTCACACGGTCGCCGTGAAATATTACACAATTTTCATAATTTTGTTCCACATTTTTAATTCGATGACGTAGAGTTTGTTCGATTACATTCTTTTTGCGATGTAAACTTTGTTTTATTATTTTTTTTTTTTACCTAATCTTTGCAAAAGAATTATCGGCAAAGTGTACTTCTTAGAATTTGATATAGAACTCCTCGGGAATATCTGGATTTAGCAATAGCACCGAAAATCGAATGACGTAATTTTGAGGTCTCTATTTATTCTGTTTGGCCTCCGGAACCACCGTAAGGTATTACTTTAGAGGATAATATGTATGAATGTTAATGAACTGTAGTCTTGTACGGTCCCAGGTCGACCGTTCCTAACCCACCGGGTTGGTCTAGTGGTGAACGCGTCTTCCCAAATCAGCTGATTTGGAAGTCGAGAGTTCCAGCGTTCATGTCCTAGTAAAGCCAGCTATTTTTACACGGACTTGAATACTAGATCGTGGATACCGGTGTTCTTTGGTGGTGGGGTTGGATTTCAATTAACCACACATCTCAGGTATGGTCGAACTGAGAATATACAAGGCTACACTTCATTCACACTCATACATATCATCCTCATTCATCCTCTGAAGTATTATCAAAAACGGTAGTTTCCGGAGGCTAAATAGGAAAAAGAAAGAAAGACTTAAAACAGGGTTTTTTTAATCTAAATTTATTGGTTTTTATCTCAGATTTTTCTAAAACTGCTGCAGATACGGTTCTAGAACCTATTTTATTCGATTTTTCAGGTTAAAAATCATAAGAAATCACTAATTCTCACTAATAATATAACGGTGAGTAATATAATTCGGGTAAAAGGTAAATATAAGCGGGATTAGCGCAAACAGAAGTATAAATTAACATATCCCATTTCCAAATGTAAGTCTACGCCATTAATTCTCTAACTTTTTCGCCCAACGCCCACACTGAGAATCAAAAATTTTCTAAGGCCCTCCAAAATGTTTAAACTTACCATCTGTTAAAAATAACAATTGCGATTGCTGTTTTTAAGATGCACTGTTAAAAATAGCAATTACAACTATTGTTTTTAAACGTGGCAAACCCTATTTCTGAGATGAAACTTACATTTTAAATGACAGCAATTTCTCACTGATTTTTAAAAAAATAGATTCTTTTTAAAATCTGAAGTATACTATCAAAAAGTAGAGTATTCAAGCTTTAATTCTTTTTTTTAATTTATCTCTCTAAGCCTCTTGATTGCAAAGTTAAAGTAGTTTGAATATAATCATAAAATATAGGTGTCCCTTTAATTTTTTGTACATGTGTAGTAGGTATTGAAATTTAGTTTGAAGCATCAGTAAAACATAATTTTCCCTTTTTTTTAATCAGCCAACGCCTTCGTAGACCGCTTGAAAGCCCCCAATTTTCTGTGGGCTTTCTAACAGCACCCCATGAAGGCCTCTAGCGCTCAGAAGGAAGCGTTATTGCCCGCTTTGAGAACGAATGGTCTACACGATTCAAACTTATGCGAACGAACGAGATATTGGCCAGTTTTTGTAATTTAAATTTTCTAAATACCATAAATTTTTGTATCTTACTCGGTGCCCCAAGAGATGACATGATACTTTATACAAGAATATATATATGTAGGCTTAATAACGTTGATAATCTTAGCGCATATTAAACCCGCTTTTGTTCCGTTCGCCGCAAGGATCGATCTCATAATAATAGCACCGTCACTTTGTAAAACAATTCTAGCTCTAAGGTGACTAAGGTATTAAACAAAAATCCATCTTAAAAAAATATCGATACAAATAGTAAACAACACATTAGCGTATTACTTTACTACATAAAGTTAATCGTCTTCACTCGGATTAGGAATAATTTAATCGTTAAATAAGTAAAATGAATATATTATCGTTTGAATGTAAAATTATTAAAAACAAAAATCTAAATTGAGGAATTATAAAGCGACTAACGAGGATTATAATAAAAAGTTAACGTTCAGTAAAGATTGAAAACGAACGTCCGAGAGAAATAAATACGAATAAAAACTAAGCGAATATGAAATTAAAAAAAAAAAGTAATAATAGAATTAGTCGATTATCGGCGATATCACCGCCTACTCCGTACAACCGACAATTCCAAGAATCTCAGATTAAAAGTCTAATTTTAAAACCGGTTTACTCAGTTTTACATTACAAGGAAAGAGATGTTCAGAGGAAGAGAGATATGAACATCGTTATGAGCAGAATACTAGATACAGTAATGAAGGTCGGGGTACGGCTTAAGCTCGGCCTACATCGGCGATATAATACATACAGAGTGTTTCAGCAAGTTTGTTCCAATCGTTCAAACGTAAATTTGGAATCGGTTTATTTTCGACTTACCGTTAGCGAAAGATTTCTGCTCTAAAAGCAAACCAAACAAATAACGCTACGTTAGAACATTATCGACCCAAAATATTACGCGAAATTAGCGATCTTATATAAAAAGCTGAGAAAGACGGGTCCCAGAACCGTACCTCCTGTAGTTTCGAAGAAAACTGTTCTAAAACCGAAATATAATGAAATCGAAAAGCGGCTCTTTTTAGGTTGGGCATAAATTTAATTTTTAAATTTTCAATAACCGAACGAAACGTTAAGACAAAATTTTCAGATAATTCCGAAAAGATTCAGGCCTCGCGTCCTCCTTAATCGTCGACTCCGGGAGGATGCCGACTAAATTTTATTCGAAACGAATTTCTTTAGCTTTCAGACGATATACCGCTTCGATGCGGCGAACACACAAGTTCCGGCAAGACGGAGCACCGACTCGGTTCGATCACCATACGACTCGCAGTTTCGATGTAACGTTTCCGAACAGGTAGATCGGCCGAAAGGACCGGCCCGGCCGGTCGATTTAAATCGATTTAAATCTCCCGATTTAAATCGTTTCGATTTTTTCGTACGACGGTATACGCTTAAAGATCGGACGATGAAAATTAACTTTTACACCGAACCGTGTTCGCCACCCGCAAAAGCACTCGCTTTGAAACGTTCACCGACAGCGAAAAGGTATTGTTGTAATCTAATTAAATAATAAATGGATTATATTTTTAGAAAAGTAGGCCCACAGCTTTTTAAGTAATCATTTTTAGCGATTTATTGCAGCGTATGGTTTTCGATAAAAATGAATTTAAGAAAAATTATTCGATTTTTATTGATTTCAGTTGCATCGATCAAATTTTTCAAAATTATTTTCTCTACAATTTTGCCTTAAAATTTTATTTGGTTATTGGCAGTTAAACAGTAAAATTAAGGCTAAATCTAAAAAAATGTACTTTAATTTTCCAATTTTTTTTAATTTTATATTTTTTTTTACAACTGTTTACACTACTGGAAGTACAGTTCTGGAGCTCAATTTTTTTTTCATATAAAATATGACATAAAACCACAAATTTGTAACCGTTAAATTTTAGTATATCATTATTTGACGACGTTTAGAATAGAAATCTGGGCGAAATACGAAATATTTTTCTAGCCTTAACTCGAAAACAAAGCTTTTGCAGACTTAATTATATATGAACTTTTATCATTATTATGAAATATACCTGTACAGAATGGATGTAACATTTTGAGTAAATCTACACTAATATATATATTTAAAAGCAATACTTTCAATAACCATACTCCTCTGTACCAATACAAATTAATTTCTATTTAATAGATCGACCCTAAATACAAAAAAATTGAAATAGGGAACATACCTTATTTCATTACATAACAGAAGCGTTTTCGCGAATTTGATTCGCATCATCAGTGCATACAATATATATATATATATTACAAAACTACCAAAAATTTGTAATCCATGACAACATGCCGCCCATTCAATTATAATTTTATATAACCAATTAAATTTTATTAACAATCTTTAAATTAAATTTAAATTATCATACTTTAAAATCTTATATAAAAAATTGATAAAAACTTTCATTTAAATTAAATTTTTTAAAAATTATAATCAAAACAAGAGGTAAAAAACATAAAATATAAAAACATTATTTAAAATTATAAAGATAATCAATTAAGTTAAAATTAAAATGTAAAAATATAATTAAAAAAAAGAAGATAAAAATTAAATAACTTAGAGAATTTAATACTCAGAGAGTGAGAGAGAGAGAGAGAGAGAGAGAGAGAGAGAGAGAGAGAGAGAGAGAGAGAGAGTGAGTAGAGTAAATTCAGTGAAATGCTTGGCACATGATTTTGCTTTGCTTAAGTTATTGTTTTTATTTTAAAAGTTTTAATTTTTAATTTTTGTCTTTGTTTTAATTGCATTTCTACATTTTGGTTTTGACTTAGTTAATTTTAATTACGTAATTGACCAATGTATAATTTAAATGAAAGTTTTTAAAATTTTTTTATATAAGATTTTAAAGTATGATAAGTTAAATTTAATTAAAGATTTTTAATAAAATTTAATTGATTTACATAAAATTATAAGTGGTATGTTATGATGTTATTGTAATATATATATATATATATATATAAATGTATGCAACTGATGATGCGAATCAAATTCGCGAAAGCGCTTCTGTTATGTAATGAAATAAGGTAAGACATCCTATTTCAATTGTTCTGTGCTTAGGGTTGATCTATTAAATATATATAATTTAATGAATATATATATGATAAATTCGATATCTATATAGGACTGTGCGTCGTCAAAACGATGGATTATCAGTCGGTAATATTTTTGTATAATAAACTGATAAAATAATACAACAAACATCTTACTATTAATAAAAAAATAATAATTTTTAAAAATTATATTAATTTATCATACAAGTGGTTATAACCTCTTGTAATAAAACTGACTTCATGTTGCTCGATTGCACATAGAATATAATGTTAAAAATCAACTTAAAGGTATTTCTTCGTTACTATCGTCACGGTTAATGTTTCCTCCGAAGACCCCTCCGGATATCCGTAGCCGAAAACTCTCTCTCTTATTCCTTTGCCGTCTGTATTGCAAACCACGGTTAACGCTCCGTTTAATATCGTCGTGTTCGTCTAACTGCGTCACTGAGGAACGAGTTTGGATGCCGAAAGTCACATGATTTGAAGGACTGGATTGTAAGCGAGACGATCGAATTGTTCCTGGCAGAAGGCCGTGAGGAGAATTTGAGTTAAGGCCGAGCATCGTCACGAATAGATTCGACAACTCTGTTAAGCGTGCCACCTCGCTTATTCTGGATTGTACGATGCGATTTCTTAGGCGTTTTTCGCAACATACTTCTACGTCAATATCGAGCGTTGAGGTGGAAAGTCCACGAGCATTTTTCTTTTCCGAAACTTCGTATACAGGTTCAAAATAGAAAAAAAATTCGCCTGAATTTCTTGTTATTCGGCGGTGAAGTGTGCTTCCACCCCGTTAGAGTGTATTGTTCTCTACGCTGTACGCCGCTTCATCAATCGGCAGAATCTTCCTTCTGTTCTCATACGCCGGTGGCTGCGTTTCACTGCTTAATTATACTTTTTCTTTTCAATAAAGTTTTGTGCCGATTTATAAAATCGATTGAGATTTCGATCGACGAGTCGAAGAGGTTCAGATTTGAAAAAAATACTAGCCTTAAACCGAAAATCGCAAAGGGTCGAATCGTACGAACACGGTGCCATTCGATTGTTTCTCGGGTCGAATGAACTGGGTGGAAGTAATATGCTCGATAAAGGAAGTAAATCCCTCACAAAATTCTGCTCTTATTCCGAAATTATACATAACTTCATTAAATGGCAATATAAATCGTTTTGGTATTATTTTCGCGCCAAAATTTATGAAAGTTAATCGAAAACTTTCGGGTACGAAAAATACATTTTTTTTTTTCATTCGTAAAATCCTGTCTTAATTTCCGACGCAGTTTTTTTGCGTCGTTTTCTGGATTATTTTTTAAACTTTTTTATCAAAATAAGTTTGCGTTTGTGTGAACGGAAGAATAGAATCATCTTCCGATAAACGTTGGAGCTTGAACGGTTGAAATTTTCCCTTCCTCGGGACAGCGAGGACAGCGTCCTTTATCGTGGACAGCGAAGCAAGGAATGTTCACTTCCAGGCCTGTTCGTCGGATCGACTTCTTCGACGCCGCTTCTTGTACTGTGTCGTCGATCGGCCTGTGTCGTCAATCGGCGGCTCAACCGATCGGGACGAATCGGCAACGTTACCCGTCCCCTTAAACCGGTCGACTGATTTTCCTGCAGTGCTATGCGATAACGGATGGCATATGAGATGATGTCAATTAAACTTATTACTAACATCACTTTGTTTGGTAGATGTAGATGATGTGTGTCACCTGCACTCTTTTGGAGGTTTCTTGGGTGTTTTAGCCCTTTTTTTTCTTTTTCTTGTTTTAGCCTCCGGTAACTACCGTTCAGATAATACTTCAGAGGATGAATGAGGATGATATGTAATGAGTGTAAATGAAGCGTAGTCTTGTACAGTCTCAGTTCGACCATTCCTGAGATGGTGGTTAATTGAAACCCAACCACCAAAGAACACCGGTATCCACGATCTAGTATTCAAATCCGTGTAAAGATAACTCTGACTTTACTAGGACTTGAACGCTGGAACTCTCTACTTCCAAATCAGCTTATTTGGGAAGACGCGTTCACCATTAGACCAACCCGGTGGGTTAACGGGTGTTTTAGTCCTGGCCTTAGTCAGCGGCACTGATTTATTTCCTCATCGTCCTCCGACCTTTGTTCTCCACCATTCTACGAAGATATTGCCTCAAGGCATCACCATCTTCGCAGAAACCCAGTTCTTCGTCTCTGCTAGTAATCTGTTTCACCGCCTGCATTATTGCTAGTATTATTGCGTCCACGCCACTCTTACTATCCATCACCATCGCATATGACTTTTGACAAGCCAATATATCACCATCCATTACTTTGAGGTTGGGAGTATCCTCCAACACCATCCTCTGCTTCAGCTTGCCATCTTTTTCTCCTCAACCTACCCTGTCATCCACCATTTTTTAGTAATAGAGTCATCGCTGCTAATGTCATACATATTCACTGATGTAACTTCTTGTGCATCAGCCAGAGCCTGCCTATCAACCGGCTCGGATTAGGTATAACAATCATGTCTTTTCATCAGCAATCTTTCGAGTTGCCTCTCGTAGGTATCGGTTTTGAGGCGGTCAAGTATTCCCTCCATGCCCGACTCGGATCTCTTCGTCTGACTGGCTCCATCACAAGTCAGAGTCCTTAGCGCTGTATCAAATTTCTAAAACTCTTCAGTATACCAACAAGTATTCTAAGTCGACTGTCAATCTGCTTCAACTCTCTTCAGCATCCGGTTCAACGTTCGCACGAAATGCAGCTGCAACATCCTGAGTTTCACCTAAGAGCTGCTCAAAAACCTCAGTAGTGTTCTCCTCAACCCCACTCGAGTATTGTGCGGCAGACTTAACTTCTTTGTTCAGGCGATGCGACATCGTAGAACCGCTGGCAGGGGTAGACGATGTAGGCTCCATTCCAGTAGCGGTTTGTCGTAATGTTCTACAGACGTGACACTGAGGAATCTGACTCACGAGTCCTAGACTTCTTTCTGCTACTCTTTTCTAGGGAGGGGGTGACCTAACTCTTTTCACAGTCCCTTTACTAGACACCGGGTCACGCTCCTGCAACGCAATGGAACCTTTACTTTTTTCCTCATTAATAGTTTCCCTGGCCGTCGGCACAACAGGTAAGTCACTATTCAACAGTATGTCAGATTGTGACATATTTCAATCAAAAATATTCAAATAGTATTTAAAAATATAAATACAAACATACAAATCGCCCGGTTGTAAACATCCGTTTTGACTTAAAACACAGGTGGCAGATCTTCGACTGAAGTAACAATATTTGTGTAAAGCTATTCGATTCCGAATACGATTAAATTACAAGCATAAAGAACCAATTTTATCAGAAAGATTATGAAAGACGACAATTATTTTAGCTGAGCGAATTCTACGTAACGTTAATAAAACAGTAACTCGTATTCAATATCGATACGAGGCCGGGAAGTTAATTTATTAATAAAACACGATACGATTTCGTTTTGCAGCTTTTCTAAAACCTTCTAAACGTTAAAATTATTTAATGGTCAGGAATAGAATGATTTTCCCCGCTGTTGTTTTTTACTTAAACTTATCGAAATGAAATGCAGAACAGTTGTACGCGAATCGGTATACTTTAATAACGGATAAAGTCGTCGCTTTCTGCTTCCCAGATAAGTATGACGTTACTGTTTGCACGGATAGAACTTCCGTTAACGATAACAATTTGACCAGAGCGCGTAATTTCTGGGTGTTTTATTAGCCGACAAGTTCTCGTGCGATGATCGAATTGATTTCGTCAGTAACAAAATCAAACCGTACTTTTTGCTTTAAAGTTTGTCTTTATTATTCTTTTAAAATATTTATTACGCTTACGTATATTACCCGTCTAAAGTACGACATCATTTCTCGGGCTCCATCAAAATGAAGGAATGAGTTTTTTCATATACAAAAATGAGATTTTGGCGCCCGTGAGTAAGAATTGTGTCGACTTATATTTAGAAAATGAAATATTAATCCTCGTGTTTATTTTTATGGATGTGCAATCTTTGCTAAAAGTAACGGTAACTTATTCTTAAAATGTAATATTTTTCACCTTTACCGAACAGGACGACGGAACTGTTTTCTTCCGACTTTATAAAATACTTTTGATTATTAGAAAGGGACTTTTTATCCTTCAGTTGCATTTTTAATAAATTACTAAACCTTGTTAAAAATTTTCCCATAGAATTTAAAATACAATTAAAAAAATTTATTTTAAAGAAACAATATTACTCTGTCGATGAATTTTTAAATAACCCTGATTAAACGATAAAACATAATTTATCTGCTCGTTCAACGCGTACGTAAATATGCTCTGAAAATAATTTTCAGTACTGACTTGAACTCTGAATTATATTTAATATATTAATTTTAACACTATTTCACGTTTTTCTATTTATATAATCAATAAGGACTTTTTTAATGCATTTTGTATCTTATCATTTATTTTATAAAACCGTAATGTACGAATTATTATGTACCGATCGAAATTAAATATTTATTTATTAACAAAAGATAAATGCGCGGAAACATTAAACATTTTAATTCATGAAAAATCGGTCTACTCGATAGTACTAAAACTTTGTACGCTGAAAATCTTTATGATTTTCCGAAACGGATGCGAGATGCGATTCGGTAATCGACAAATAAATATTAAATTTTATATCGCATTAAAATAAAGTTTAAATTTTCAGTTCCCTTTTAAGGAACCTGCACGCACGAAGTCGCCAAAGTTATCCGAAGATTGAAATAGTTGGTAAGAAAGGTGACACTTTATTATTACACTTCAAATATTATTCATTTATTTAATTCTATCGTTCACCTGTGACGTAAAAACGTAGATTACAACAGCTTTTTTTTGGACGGGAGAGGTGCGATTTTGAAAAAAAATTTTTTTTTGTAAATATTGTTATTTTTTAATCGTTAACAACTGCGGATGAGAAAACTACGACCTTAATCAGGCGAAATTTCGAGATACTGAGGGCGACCTTGCTCTACAGCCTCACCCCCTTGACCTTTTAAACAGAATGGCATCAATGCCCCATGTACAGAAGTAATCTGACTAAGTTTGGTAAAAATCAGTACTGTAGTTCTGGAAATATAAGGGAATGTAGAGGCGGAAACCGAACACACACGCGTACACATTAACATCCGTAAAATTACCGTCCGGTTTTTTGGGTTCCTTAGGTTTCAAAACGTGAAGATCTTGTGAAAACCGCATACGCCCGAATCGGACCGATTACAATAATTTCCCTTCTACAACTATAGCGCTATCTAGACGGGAAGTAAAATATATTCACATATTTTTAAAGTTTTGTCGATCAAATAATAATTTTTTTTTTTGAAACAAAATCTTTTAATTTTTTTTCTGATTAATCGATCGAAATTCGTGTTCAGCTGGTAGATAAAAACAACGATACCATAAACAAAACGTGAAGCATAATAGGTTTATTTTTCATAAGTCGAAGTATCGCGTCAGATTACGCGAAAACAATTCCGTCCCCAGATTTCCGTTAACAGTGATAAATTAACAACTTTAATAAGGCGTTTTTTAACGCACACGAATATCAATAGATAAAAAGAAATCGTTTAAATTGATAATAATTTAAAAGGTTCACAGAAAATAACTTGCAAATTTGAAATCTCTTCGGCCTTCAAAATTACAAACGAAACAAATCCTTATAAATACAGCGTAATAACCGATCAGGTACGACGTCTCTGTAATTTTTAAACAGAAGTGTTCCGACTGCACGATGTTCTAACAGGTAGCGAGCAGTTTAGGTCGAATATCAGAACGGATATCCGAGCTGTCCATACGGACGTAGAATGAACGTTCGCCGATTATTTCATAGACGCGAATCGTACAGCTTTATGATGACCTTGGCATAGAGCACTATCTTTGAACATTATTAAATGTAATACGTACATATTTGTTTAATTAAAGAAAAAACAACACCGATAAGCTAACGTAAAAATAGCATTATCAATACTTGCGACGATCGCGAAGATGACAAATATATTTTTTACTCGATCATCTTTTTCAAACTTTTAGAAATGTTTTTTTAAATTCGGTTTGGTTTGTTTTGTCGTTACAAAAATTTTAATTTTAAATAATTCGATTCGAAATAATAATTATTATTTATTTATTTACATAGTAACAATAGGGTTACGCCTTTTCTTATAGTTACCAGGTGAAAGATAAATGAATTTTTTAGCGTGTGAAGAATGCCACACCTGAGAGGGATTAGAAGCCGGGACCTCCAGATGAAAGGCCGAGACGCTATCTCTCCACCACGGAAATCGGCAATAATAATAATACAGCATAATTTAGATGATAAAAAAATCTTGCTTGTTCTGCCCGAGAAGATGACTTTTCGTTATTTTAGTTTGTTTCTGCAAGGAACTACGCTTCGAATTTGCCCAGCTCAAATTTTTTCGACCTTAAATCGATCTTAACTTAAGAGCCGCTCGACAAATTTTCACACGCACAACTTCAAATACACATTACTGCGTATTTAAATTTCAATGAAATCGATCGAGTTTTGGAGATTTTCGAACTACAAAATTTTATACCTTAGTCTATAGATAAATAAGTAAAAATAGAAACCAAAATTTAAGTGAATGGTATTTTCATACTCCTCGTATCTCAAAACGTAAAGAACGTTCATTTTCATCCCCGTCACGCGACCAAAAGTAATACCGACTTTTCGAAGAAAAATCCAGCTTAATATAAAAAATAAATAAATAAAATAAAATAAACGACCTTTGGAAAGCCGAACCCGAATAATCACATATCCGGTTAATTGGAAAATTAAAAAAGATTTACCGTTCTTACCGGCCGTATCATATCTAATGATTAATGTTTAATGGGTATTGCCGCTTGATAAAACGAAATATAAAAAAAATAATGTATTTCAGAAAAATTAAAAACGTACTCGAAACTTATATACGATTTAATTAAAAAAACTGATATGTAGTAATATGTTAGAAAAAAATTCAACCGATAGAAATTTGCTAATAAAAGTACTAGAATTTACAAAAATCATCTAAATGAAATTAAAATTTACCACCCTACTGATTTATAAAACATGTCGTTTATAAAAAAAAAAACTTACATAGAGACATCGAAGAGAAATTAAGTTACTACGCGTTAAAAAATATTATTTCTTAAAAATTACAACAAATTATGTACGTTTAACAGAATAAAACTTAGTGACAGTTGATTATTATTATTGCGAGCGAAGAAATAAATTAGTATGTCTTTATATATATATATATAAAGTACAATAATTGTACTTTATATATATATATATATATAAAGTACAATAATTGTAAAATGACAAGAGCGCTGTAATTAAGAAAAAAGAAAAAACAGGACTGGCTTGTAAAAGTACGGTGTTTGTTATTTAAACGATTTAATCTAAATGTTTTCAGTTAATAATCACCGCTTCGTCCTTCTCCGTGGCGGAGCGGTTCCGTTTCAATTCTTCACCCGGAGGTTCTTGGTTCGAGCTCCGGTCCGGCGCAAGGTATTCTTACATATATATATATATATATATTTTATATATATATTAATTGCGATTATATTATTATATATATTATTAATTGAGATTAAAATATTTCAATTTGTTTTTAAGACGAACACTTATATATATATATATATATATATATATATATATATATATATATATATATATATAAACACAAACACACAAGCGACGGATATTTCTCCGCATGAGCTTTTTATGTCCTGAATCGGTTCTTTAAGTTTGTTCAACACCTTTCGAGACACCCGATATATATTTTATTTAAAGTAATTTTAAAAAATTGTTCTGTTTAGGCGTAATGATTTTTCGCTATTGTTATTAAATTTAACGAGTTCATTACTATAAGGCAAAACCAATATTACGTAACAAATTTTCCATAAAAATTGTGCGTTTCAGAATGACGACCGCTGTTTTTCTTAAGACGTAGACACTCCGTTTTCCGTTACGAAGGAGACCACGAGCCATTGACACGTTATCTTCTCTAGGCGTGTAAACTAAAACTGTGCCGTCCAAACGAGAGCGCAAAAAGTTCGAGTTCTTCGTGTTTCCCCCCTAGTTCTTAAAAATTAACAGACCGATCGGGCCGCAGAATGAAATCCGCGCAAATATTTGCTCGTCGGGCACGCGTAGGCCATTTTTGAACGATCGAGGGTTTTCTGTGCCCCGAATACTAACATTTTTCTTTTGGCATATCCTTCTTCTTTCTTTTTCCTGTTTAGCCTCCGGTAATTACCATTCAGATAATAACACTAACAGACAGAGGATGACATGTATGAGTGCAAATGAAGTGTAGTCTTGAACAGTCTCAATTCGACCATTCCTGAGATGTGTGGTTAATTGAAACCCAACCACCAAAGAACACCGGTATCCACGATCTAGTATTCAAATCCGTGTAAAAATAACTGACTTTACTAGGACCTGAACGCTGGAACTCTTGACTTCCAAATCAGCTGATTTGGGAAGACGCGTTTACCAAAAGACCAACCCGGTGGGTTCTTTTTGACATATCCACCAAGGTGAAACTGTGCCTTGTCGTTAAAGATGATTTTTTTTAGCGAAATCTCCGTCCGCTAGTCGGTTCTTCAGTAACCGGTCGACAATTATCTGGCGTTTCAAACAGTCGTTTGGCTTCAGATCTCTGGGTCGGCTGAATTTTGAACGGATGTAGATCTGTTAAAATCTGATGGAGCGTGCTTTTTGAATGTCGTTTGAAATTTTGCAACGGCGCACCGAGCTTTCGGGACACTCCACATCGCCAACGCAAATACGGACGATGTTTTCGCCCGAAGGCCAGTAGAAATCGGTCTGTTCTTTGTTGTCTCCGACCGAACCCGGTCGTTCAATTTTTCGACTAGTTTTTTCACAGGTATTTCAGTACCGAAAATGGCACGTAATTTGCGCATAATCCCATCGCGACATTCTCCGTTCTTGTAATAAATTTTAATAATCACTCTTTCCTACGTAGTATAGAGCTCCATATCGAATAACCGCAACGAGTTTAAAACATGTGATCTCGCACAATGCTGACAGTCCTTAGGGAAGAAATGGCGTACGATCTAAATACTATTTGTTTTTCTTGTTTAGTTTCCGGGAATCACTGTCAGGTATTACTTCAGAGGATGAATGAGGATGATATGTATGAGTGTAAGTGACGTGTAGTCTTGTGCAGTCTCAGGTCGACCGTTTCTGAGATGTGTGGTTAATTGAAACCCGACCACCAAAGAATACCGGTTCCGCGATCTAGTATTCAAATCCGTATAAAATTAACTGCCTTTACTAGGAATTGAACGTTGGAACTCTCGACTTCGAAATCAGTTGATTTGGGAAGACGCGTTCACCACTGGACCAATCACGATCTAACTACTGCGAAATTTTTGAACACCCCGTTACCTTGTTAATTTATAAAAAAATTGAGAGCTGTTTTTTTACAACACCCCCCTCCGCATTTCTGAATCGCTGTTTTAATATGTTTTTAATTATGAACCGTTTTATGTTTATTAAATTAACTTAATTTATTAATTTACTATTTGTTTTAATCTAACTTTCAATAGTATTTTTTAATTTCATCGATACCGTCTTTTGAATGCGACATATCTTGCAGATAAGTGGTTTTCGTTTACCGTAGTACACTTTGTTTATGTTTTATTTATCCGATACTGTTCCATCGTTCGACTCTATTTAGCGTTAACGGTGTACCCTTCGATCATTTAACGCGAAATAATCAAGCGAGCATAATAAGAGTTATAAAAACGTTATGACGAAACGATCGGTAAAGATAAAGTACGAATAATGGAGAAATATTGCCGATTATTTTGCGTCTAGGATTATAAATAAGTGTTAGATTTCGTAACGGATCGGCGATCGAATCCTAGTGAAACTGTAAAAAAAAATAATAGAATAAAATTTCATGTGTCATAAAAATTACACGTAAATTACTCGGTTATTTAACAAGCCGCGTGCGTAGCTGGTCGGTGCGAGGATGCACAGATTATAATAGGGCTACCATGTTAGCCCGTAGCCGGTTCGGACTACCTGATAAGAGAAGAACGCAAAGCGTTTTGTCGTTAAACCTCACCGTCTATTTTTAAAAAGCTTTTTGTGAATTCTCCTCGAATGATGGTGTTATACCGGTCGACTTATCTGTCAATCCGCACAACTGTTGCGTTTAAATCGTAATTTTTAGTATTTTTTTTTCTTTTCTTCGATAGTTTTTTGCGATTAATATTTATTCTTCACAAATTTAATAAAATATATATTATTACCGAGTACATTATAAATACAGGAAATGACACGAAAAAGGGGAAAAATATTTTATTTTTAAACGCGTTATCGGAATGCTACCGCACGCACCGGAAGATACTCGTAGTATCAGGAAGACTTTCTAATTATATTTACTAAAGCTTATTTCGTATCAGACCTGTTTCTTAAAAACGCCTTAATAACATTATTCTTGAAAGACAAATTGACAAGACGCGTTTATATTTTTCTATTGCACGCTACGATACCTAATTGGAAGCACTACGTCATCGATCCGTATTGTTTAATACGTAACGTACCGTTGTTTAAGGCCAAACGGCAAAATTATGTGAAGACAGAAGTAATATTCGTTCTTATATAAAAAAAGTAAACAAAAAACTGTATGTCGAATACATATCGATCGTCCTAATTGTATAACAACTCATTATATTGTAGTGAAATAATAGATTGAAAAAAAAGTTTAAAGATTACGTATCGGCTAAATATTTATAATAATAAAGTAATCAGTAAAACAGTTTGTAAGTATTAACGTATCGTAATTAGTTTTTAATTATTTACTCCCGATTAGGCGGCTGTGATGTTAAATTCGTTTGCAAATGACTACATAAACGCGGTGAAATAGGCGGCGAAGTAATCGTACAGACCTATGTTATCAATCGACTTAACATTCCACGTGACCTAGTGCGGATAGTTGTTTCTGTGAATTCCCACTAAACGAAGGTCAGTACCGACAAATACACTGTACGTCATCGGTCGCTATAGTAACCGGAGAACGCAAGAATCTTATTGGTTTACAGCGACAAAACATTCTTAGTATAAGAGTTATATTTCACATCTTTTCCTGTTTGCTTAGTTCAGTGTTGTATTCTGTCTGTTAGAGAGTGCTGAAGATAGGCGGTGTCATCGCGCAGTATTTATGCTATACTATTTGGGCTTTTTTTGTTATGAACTACTAATGACTAATAAATATACGCTTATTGAAATCAAAAATATCGCGCGATTCAGTAAGTAATACATTTTTTTTATTTACTAACAATTAATTTTTTGATTATATTTTTTTCACCTACGGAGTACATATATTTATTATGTTTTACTAAAAATAGTGTATAAATTTAATTATTATATCGTCTTACCGTTTATTTGTCGTAGGAATATCCTATTTGTTTCGCCGCATCAGTGTATCGGTATCATCGGGGAATGAAAATATTTACGATTACGTTTCGTTAGTGTTAGTACAAAAAACTCATAACATTACGCCACAATATTATTAAAGTGTGTATTTACAACGCTGAAGCATATTGCCGTTACCCGGTCTAAATCTAGGCTCGAACCGATTGAAATTCTATTAATTTTTTGTCTTTTATTGCCGATGCAGAAAACACGTTATCCACTTCTAATTTTATTTGTTCATTACAGAGAATTGAACCGAGCGATTTTTATATTTTATAAACTTTGCTGGGCATTCGTATTACAGTCTTTATTTATTATCTTCATATCTTTATCGATTGCATTATATTCATATCCGGTGTTCAAAATATGATGTGCGTAATTTTATTTTTCTGGCCGATTCAATTTTATTCCGGCTTGTGTTGTTTGTATCAATTTTTAAAATCTATTTTTTAACTTACATATATATAAAATTTCAAATTTATTCACAAAAGTTAGTAATAATTTAGAAATGAAAATCAACACAAACAAAATTACTTAAGAATAGTGTCATACTGACTGAACAATAAAAATAGTAAAATAATATTTTTATTATCATCGACAAAACTGTCTTCTGCCAAATTAATTAATAATTTGTAAATGATGCGACGTACGAGAACGAGGTAATTACTCGAATTACTGTTTATTTGATATTAAGGAGAACATGCCACTCTCCCGACGTCAATTTAATTACAGATTAGATCGATCTGATAATTAGAAATTAATTTTTTCGATTTTGTCTAACAAATAAAATGAAATACCTTTTATGTACTGTCAGCGATCGTTGTACGTCGCACTGGCAAAATATTGTTATCGGTCGGAAATTGAATTATCTATCTTTTTTAATTTTAATATTATTTCGATTAATACTAAAATCATTGTTAAATGTAAGCATGTGTATATCGGAACATATTTTTGTATGTATTGGTGTTACATGATCTTTAGTGTACGAACAGACTGAATTACCGCGTACCACGTCCCTAAAAATAGAATTTCTTTGTATACGCCTTTTCATATATGTATATATTACAGGAGCAGTTAAGTTATAATTGTGAAATCTAATGTGGCATGTCTGTTATTAGGGCATTAATGTTGTTAAATGATGAAAAATTGTTAAGGTTCGGGAAGATATCCAGATTTTGCTACGGTGAAGGAAAAGGGATTGGACTTAATAAAAAGTTTACTTTGCGTGATTTGGAGCTTTTCGTAAAATGACATTACTATGGAGAAATATTTAACTGAAATTTCATAAAAATTAATTTTTTTATTAACTTTTGATCGTTTCAACCTATCGAATTGAAACATTTTGTAATTTATCTAAGACATAATAATCGATAAGAACAGTTATCAAAGCGTGTGGAGGTAATTCATTCAAAAGATTAAGAACCGTATTAATAATTTTTTTACCATTACATTCTGACAGAAATTTATTACTTATTTGTTTTTTTTTATTTCTCCGTAACAAAACACAAGATTATTAATATTTAAGCTATAAACAGGAGGTTTTTCAATTTTTTGTAAAAAATCTGAGGTATTACAGACACCGGTCGGTTGCTTTTTTTAAAATATCGATTCGTTTCACGTGCTCAACGATTATGCCGCGGGAATACGAAACGGAAACGTACCCGGGATTCGAACCCGGGACCGCCAGGTAAAAGACCGAATCGCTACCGTTCCGCCGGGTAGAATGATAAAACTAACTTTAAAAAGTATTTTCGAATTTAAATTTCAAAGTTTTTATACTTTTTAAAGTAATGAGAGTTACTTTCTTCGCGAGTAAAGATGTTCACAGCGTAAGCTGTGTCTACGGTGAACAGAACGAAGATCATCCGTACGAATGTACAGATGTGGGGGGGGGGGGCAGCAACCCAAACATTTTAAACGGTAGGTTTGAAATTTTAAAATGGTAAACCGATTAACGAGTCTTATCATTTTAAAGGGCGTTCAACATTTGTAACGTTAAAAAAAACATCCGACTACAACCTGTCAAAACAGCGGCCATTTTCTTTTTAAGCGATCTACATTATTCTTCTTAAAATGGCCGTCTTATTTCGCTCATATCGAAAAGATCCTTTTGAGAAAAAAGCATTTGCTTTTTATTTTTTCACTGTTGAGCAGTTACAGAAGATAATATAGACGGTTTTTAAAACTAATTATGAAAAGCATTAAATGACTGCCGTTTTTTGGTGGCATTCTTTCGATTAAAAATGTTTGAGTTTGGTTCCGACGGTTCTTTGAATGCGGTGATTTATATCCGAAAAAGTAGATGGTTTCGGGATAGGAGCAGCTTTTAAATTTTATTTTTTTGTGTTTAACGGTCGACAAATTATTTAGTATCTCGTACTCGAAGAACAGCTTGTATTTATAAGCTACCGATCTGAATAATTATTTATCCTGCAGATCGTGTTTAGAGCAAATATCGCATTATCAGTTATGTAAATCGAATCGATATAAATCGCGCAAATATAGTATAGCAACGTAGTATTTAATTACATATAAGTATAAATTAAAAACAAAATACTTTTAATTTTTAAAGAACAGCGTTTATTGTTATTATGTATATAGATTTTACTTTTTTGGAGTTGTTTTATAATTTTAAGTGTTCTGTTTTTTTTTCTTTTAGAGAATTATTGCTGAAAATGAATTCTTTGTCTGGGAGTGGCAATATCAACAACAATTTTTTGGATGCAAGATTTAATAATATCCCAGCCGATGAGGTCAGTGTAAAAAACTTAATTGCAACGTAATCAAAAATTATGCACGATTCCTGTTTTAAAATTAAAAAATCTTTAATAGTCAAAACACACACACACACACACACAAAGAGAGAGAGAGGGAGAGAGGAGTAAAATGGGAGACAAAGTAACCATAATTATTTTAATATACTTGAATATTTTAAATAGATTCAGTGAACAAACACTAAATGAACTTATTTCAACACGTGTTAGCCTAATTTTACAAACCTACAAAATAATTTTAAAATATAGTCGATTACATTTTTTATGCTACTCGATAAATAAAATAGATATTTCTTAATTTTGTTTTTTTCTTTTTTTACAAACATTTATTGTTAAATGACAATACATTATATAGTAATAGCTCCTTTTTTTTTAATAACTAAAAAATTTACAAAGAAGTTATTTATATTGTAAAAATAACATGCTACAGTAATTAAATGCGTGTGATTTTATTCATAAAAGTGGAAGTATATTATTCCAATAGAAGTAGACTTTGATTTTAGCTGATGAATTCGATAAAATTTAGTCGGTCGGTAATCTCTTACAAAATCAATCCTCGCTTCAAAACTAGACGCGTCAGATAATTTTGTTGATGATTCGATTCGATTACTATAACCTTAAAAGTTAAAAAATTATTTTTTAAACGCACATCGAAGGAAAACGTAAATAATGAAATTATGTATAATTTCGTAGGTCAAATGATCGATCGTATCTTGTAAGATACGATATTAGATGACGCGAGGTAGAATGAGTATCAATCTTTGTGGATTTTATAAATACTTTAAAAACGTATCTCTTTAAATCTTTACCACCGTATAGTCAATCGATTTGATATTCGGCTGTAAAGTTTCATTTTTTTATGTACTAAGTTGAAATTCAGATAATAATTATTATAATTTCTACGTAGAGTACCGTTTTAATTCTATTATTATATGTCGACGCGTTTCCCAATAACTCCGTCGTCAAAACTTATCGTATTGTAAATACGAATGCGTTAAATTTTGACGACAGAGTTATTACGAAACGCGTCGACATATAAAATAATGAAAACGGTACACAACATAGAAATTAACAATTCAAATTCTGTTTGCGTTCGGTGAATTAATGCGCCGGCATCGATTCAAAAATAATACACCGCGGATCGTTTTGTTTACAACAAATGCACAGTCTTTAAATTACTTCTGTAGGTTTTCCTGTCGGTGTACCACCGCTGAAGGTTAGCGTACGGTAAGAGCAGTCGCTTTCTAAGTTAAGGCGGGAACAAAACAATCGTTTTCCTAATTCATCCTCTTTGAAAGTAGTTTAATTTACGACGAATTTCAATTTATAAACCGACGAATGCGAACCGTGAGTAGAAAAGTACATATCTATTAGCAAATTACGTTCGTATATGCGTCTTAAAATTTATCGTTTTGATTCGGTAAAAATAAAACTTTAGTTCCTTAGGATAGCGGCAGATTTTGTTTATTTAAGTTGTTTTACCGATGCGAGTAAAACGATCGCAGGTGCGATACGATTATTATTGTTTAAACGTGTCACACCCGATTTATTTTTTTAAATTTATTCGCCCGGTTTTTGTCACGTTCTTTTTGTTTGTTGCAGCTGGTGTATGACGGACAGGATCCGGATTCGCTGTCGACGTTCGGGATTATTAGAAGCACGATCGACGAATCGTACGGCGATATTTTAAATTCCGATCCGATGTTGAACAGCTGTAACGATTTTAAACGCAAGAACAAGACAGAAGATATGAGCGCATGGAAGGGAATACATATAACCGAATGGACGTCTAGCGACGTACTGTACTGGATTTCAGAGGAAGCCAGAAATAATAATATTTTTTTATTCGACTCGTATCTTCCGAACTTTTGCGAGCTAGAAGGCGGCGACTTGATGAATCTAACGATCGAAGACTTCATGGGTAGAACGCCTAAGGATCGGGCGTTCGCACAGAAGTTATATATGGCCTTACAGCGCATTAAAAACGGTCAGAATATCAGTAAACATAGTGACCGCCGGCCGGAAACAGATAGTAATGAAAACGACCTTCATCTTCTGACGAGTATACAAAGCTTTACTATTAACGACAGGGAGGACAGAAATCACGATAAAAATAACCGCGAAGGTTACGATTTGATGAACGTAGGATACACCGGGGACGATATCGTTTTATCTCCGTACGATTTATGTATGGATATTCGACCTGATCGCGACAGCGGAGTCGATAGCTGTTCGGATAGCGAACAAAGTTTCGGCGGAGAACATAATTACAAAAGTTTAGAAGATTTGTGCTCGATGCAAAACGACGATAAATCCGGCCGGGAACATTTAAACTTAGATTTTTCAAATCGGACTACGAAATTAGAATTTAGGAACATCGGTGAAACCGATGACCGTCGGTCGGATTCGTCCATCGAAGAACAAAATGTGAAAATCGAAGAGGAATTATCGAACCCGCCCGCTAAAAAAAGGCCTGGAAGGCCGAAAGGAATCAGGAAAAAGAAACCAGGTACGTTATATTTTAAACTGTTATAATAATTAATTTTACCCGGGGTCAATCGTTAATATTTCTGTAACGAATAGCTTTTGTTAAAAGTTTATCGGTTTTTGTCGATAAAACATTTTATTAAAGATCGATAAACGATTATTTCAGTAACACAGGGATTTTGAAGCGAACTTCTTGTTTTTTTTTTTTTTTTAATATAAATATTTGTGTTTTGTAGCTTACTTCTTTTATCCTTCCACGTTTCATTTTTATTCTTGCCTTACGACATATAAGATTGTATATCGATAAACGAGCTACCGCTGTTAATAATTAAGACAAGTTATTTTCTTTGCTCGTATTATATCTGTTTATAATTAGTACGGATGAGAAAACTTTAATGTTCATTTAGAACTGTGACTTTTATCTACTTTCCTATTTATTAAATTTTATTACGAGGTCATCACTACAATTTCATCGACGCCTCTGCTCTTAAGGTGTCTAATTTTACGGTTTGTAATTTATTATGTGCGTATGACTTTTTTAAAACTAATAAATGAAAAAAGATGTTTAAAATTTGAATATTTCATCATAATAATATCTCATTTGTTCAAATGAAATTTCAAAACATAATGAAAAATATTATTCTACATAAAAATTTAACAAAATATTTTTAAGCCGATTCTCATTTTGATTTGCTTCATTTCATTATTACTGCGTATAAAAGTGTTATCCGTTTCTTATACGTTTAATTTTCTTCAAACGTTAATAATATTTAATTAAATATAAAGCTCGCAGTAATGTTTCTACAGTGATTTGCGTGAGGCTGTTTCATAGTATTTCTGTATTCTAAAATCGATATTAATGTAATTATCGTACGGGGAAATATTTGAAAAATGTCATTTTATTTTTATTTTATGAAAGTATAAATGCATCAAGAGTAGGTGGTGCACGAAATGATCAGATATTTTTTTTTAGCAATAATTGTTTAGGTTAATGTGTTTTATGTTGACAGAAGTGATATCAGTTCGTGAATATTAGTTTCTTCTCTTTCCGAGCGCGCTGTTCGTATCGTTCAAAAAGGAAGATGACTGTTGAACAGCGCGTAAAAACCGCGTTGTTTTTTAATGAAACGAAGATGCGATGCTTACACAAAGACGGTTTCATGCACGTTTTCAAACTCGGTGGTTGCCCTCATTTAAAACAATACGAAAAATTTAATAGTGACGGTTCAGTATTTGAGAATAAGCGCGAACGACCTGTCGATGTTCGTTCTCCATAGAACTTCGAAGCTGTCAGAGCGATGCGCCGCTCTGCACCTTCGGATTTGCCGAGGAATCGACAAGAAAAGCAACAGCACGCGGATTTCTAGGCGATCTGTGCAACGAATTTTAAAAACCGTTTTGCATTTGTATCTGTACAAAATAACAGTGGCGCCTAATTAATGGTCGACAAGCATCAAAGAATGGCGTTCACCAAGCGGGATGTGAACCGATACGTATTGTTGAAAGACGTTTGTTTTTCAGATGAGGTGTATTTTTATCTAGACGGGATCGTTAATAAAATAAATGTGCGTTTTTTGGCTTCCGAAAATCCATTCGCGGTACGGGCCGCTATCTCAAGTCGCGGTATGATAGGGCTGTTCTTTTTCGAACAGACTGTGAACGTTGTCTAAACGTGCTGCGTAATAATTTTGTTCCTCGGCTTTTTGCAAAAGGGGTTTCGCTTAGAATACGAGTGGTTCGTGCAGGACGTAGCCGGACCGCACACAACTGGCATCCGAACAGTCCTGATTTAAATCCGTGTGGTTATTTTCTTTCGAGAGTTCTAAAGGAAAAGATTTTCCCTAAAAGTCCACGAACAACGATGGAACGGCGAGCGCCGATCATCTAGGCGTGCGACGAGATAACCGGTGATACATGTCAAGTTATTAACGACGTAGGAGTTGGTGTTGAAGAAGTCGCTAGACGTGTTGGTGGTCGTACCGAACACGCGATAAGCAGAACAAAATCTTCAGGTATATAAAAAACGCGATGCATTTTACTTTTCTATATTGCGACTCAAATAAATATTTTTTAACAAACAAAATGTACGATCATTTCTTGCACCACCTGTATTTATTCATAAATATTAACTGAATTTTCTAAAACTCGCTGCTAATTTGATTTAAGTTTATAAGCGGGTTATTCTACCAAGTTTTTTATTTTTTTTTATTTATTATCTTCTTAGTCCTAATTTTACGAATGTTTGATTATGTTTGTTTAAAAAACTATTAATTTTCTTACAGAGAAAGTTGGACGATTGTGGGAGTTTCTCAGAGATTTATTACAAAATCCGGAGTACAATCCAAGCATTATTTGTTGGGACGATTATGATATTGGAACGTTCAGATTTGTACGCAGCGATAAAGTAGCGGCTCTTTGGGGAAGCAAAAAGGATAATCCGCGAATGACCTTTGACAAATTCAGCCGAGCGATGAGGTAAGCGCCTTTTGTAATTTTATTATTAATATTATTATTATTTTTTATTTAACGATCAGTTGCTCGTAACATAATAGAACTTCTGAGACTGTTTTTAGCAACTCAATGTAATCGTCAGGATCGTCTCTACCGCATGTCCTTACCGATATACTTTTTTTATACGCTTCCCCCGTAAGTGCTCTTTTACCTTCTTTAAAATCGCTAATTTCAATAGCAAATGAGGATCGTTATAGGCAAAATTATAATGGGATACGGAAATATTCATTTACAGATGTCATTTGATCATCTTATCTTTAAACACGATTGAAAAAAATCTGCCTACACAGTTGTAAGACATTCCCGTTACGCGGCTTACACACGCATACACACACGACTTAATTTAGCACATCAGTATTGCACTAGCGCTCCATATGATAACAGGGGGTACTATTAACACAGTATACCCGCTTAGACGCTGGTTAGAGCATATTGTTTTGGGGTGGGGGTGCGATTTTGCAAATATTATTTATAAATACGCCTAAGAAAAATAAGACCTTAATCGGGTGAAATTTCAAGATACTGAGGGTGACGTTACTCTACCAGTCACCCCCTTGATTTTGTAAGTTGAAAATTGAATAGCATCAATGCCCCAAGTGCAGATGTTTGGACAAAATTGGTCCAGTAGTTCTGGAGATATAAGGTGATTTAGATTGCGACACCGAACACACGCACATTAAGATCCGGAAAATTTCCATTCGGTTTTTTGGGTTCCTTAGGTGTCAAAAATAGATGAAGAAAAAAGCATTTGTAAAAATATAGCTAAAAGAAGGGACAAACTTATAGGCTACATATTAAGGCATCCTGGAATAGTCGCTTTAATATTGCAGGGACAGGTAGAAGGAAAAAATTGTGTAGGCAGGCAACGTTTGGAATATGTAAAACAAATTGTTAGGGATGTAGGATGTAGGGGGTATACCGAAATGAAACGACTAGCACTAGATAGGGAATCTTCGAGAACTGCATCAAACCAGTCAAATGACTGAAGACAAAAAAAAGGGTGTCAAAACGTAAACATCCGGTGCCCCGAATGCCCGCCTTGCCCGAATGGGACCGATTGCAATACTTCCATAGCTACAGCGCTAGTGTGGAAAGCAAAAATGTTGCGATCGTAATAAAGAAATTAAGAAAAGTAATTTTCATGACGGTCTTTTAATTGAAATCAATAATGATAATAGTCTGACTGATAATGTATTAAAAATCTAAATTACTTAGAGACGATCGATTGTCACATCGTTCGATGGAGGAAGCGTCAAACATCAAGATAAAAGAACAATACACAATGAAGATTATTATAATAAATAGCATAATGAGGAAAATCGAATCCGTAGAAATATTCATATGCGGATACAGAAAGCATAGATAACAAAAAATACTTTTTTAAAAAACGTAAATTTTATTTGAGTGAATCGACCGGAACATTTTAAATAATCATGACAAGTGTCATATATTATCGAAAATGATTTACTTTGCAACAGAGATATTATTGAATATTATCTTCATTGAAATTCAATTAGCTTGACCTTTTAATAAATTAATTCAGATAAAAAAATCTATTAAAAAATATCATAATGCTAAAAATAAATATCTTATTTATTTATTTATTTTTTTTCAGATATTACTATAAACCAAAAATATTCACCGCCGTACATAAGAGGCTCATTTATCAATTCGGTGAGAACGCAACTAAATGGCGTACTTCAAATCCAATACTACGCTAAGCACTTATTCTGAAGTTACGTAACGAAACAACTTTCCAGCCGATTACAGGTAAATGGAATTTTTAACTAATTTTTTTTTTTAACTAATTTTCAGAGCGAATTCTTAGCCGATTATTTTCAGTTTCTTGCCGAAGCTAAATATTTCGACAACATGCGCCACGGTACGAGTGGTACTTCTGTTTAGTTACATTAGAGAGAGGCGGTACGGCGGTTCACACGCCGTACCGCCTTCTTCTTTTTTTCCCTACATCCCCGAGCCGGACATCCAATTAAGTATACTCGACTCGGGGACGTGTCCTTTCCGGATCTTTTAGTTGCTTGTCTCTAATCTCCGACGGAAGAAACCAGGCCCGGCTATGCCGTTCCCAGTTCCAAGCTCAGTCGAACCCAAAAAATGGTTCGCTGTGGGCTAAGTACTCCTTTAATTGTTCAGTACTTATGCCGTTAGATCATTAATGTCTTTAAATAAACTCCTTGTTAGTCTGATCAATATATATTTAATTTATAACACATTTAGATACATTTTCACATATTTAGATTATCTCGCATTGTTAAATTTAAAATTGTGTACGTGTACAAAGTTAATGTTTAAAGAATATTATAATTAATGTATTTATTTTTAGTTTAACATTTTAAGTTAGTTTATTTACCATTAATAAGGAGAACATGAAACTGAACATAGCTGCCCGTCAAAAATCCCTAGGACTTTTCCTTTATAATATTGTAATGTAATATTAGAAGCGATAACATGAAATAATATAAATAATCTTTGTTCGTAATCGCGTTAAGTTTAACAATATAATTATAAATACGTATTATACAAAGAAAGATAATAAATAAATATAATATAAGATGTTGTATAATAACATGATTATTAAAGAAATGTTACAGCTAATAATTACTGAATTTTAAATGTATATTCAACACGATATAAATATCAGAAAAAAATTAACATATCGCTTATAGTCGATTATTAAATCGATAGTTTCAAATTATGTTCACGTCGGTTTGTACATAATACAATAATAAGTGGAAAATTATTTTCATTTTTAAGTGATATTTGAATGAGACATCCTGTGACTAAATACGGTGCACAAGATGTTCCTTAAGTTACGGTTCATAGTGCATAATGTTTTATCTCTTATTACACGGTGTTATATGATATTTGACACTTTTGATTGCACTTTCCCATAAACAAACACACAGAGTGGTAACGGGTCACCGGATCGGTGCTATTCGTATAACATCGAGATATCGTACTACTTTCGGTGCCGGTACTACTTCAGTCATTCCAGGTAGAACTAGCGCGCAGCTATGCACTTTTCAGGAATAGAGGAATTAATTAAATAATTTACGATTTATTTTTACAGTACTGAAAAATATCTTACTTTTTGTTACAGGTAATACATACGCCCTTTGTATAATTTGTGATATCCTGCTGCCGGCTGATTTTCAGGGCTGCTTCTACAGAGATGACAAAAATATCAAATTTCACAACGTATACTCAACATTTAATCCATTTTTGATCTACCTCTGTTATAATTATTTTTAACGGCAAGAAAAACTTTTGTTCGTGTATCTGGAATCGTAAACGGTGATTTAACCTATTTTGGGATGCTGAATTCAAAACCGTTATCAGAATTTGCGTAATACGTCACGTATACATACGATTTATTTACCGATAAATGCATAATCGTTATTTAAAAAAAATATTATTTACGAATATTTATTTAAATCAACTAAATTTTTATTTATTCAAACGCCGATTAATTGAAATGCATTATAATGGTTTCTAAAAGTATAAATCGATAATCAAATTGACGAATGACAAATATTTTTGTCAATAATTAAATGAAAAAGAGAAATTTGTATATACGACAAAGATTATTAAAAAGATAAAAAACTAATAAATCCTGCCGATCGAACTGTAAAATTATCCTTATACAAGTTACAATTTAATTTCAACAAAATAACAATTAAAAGATTTACGTGCAACTTTTTTTTTCTTTTTTTATAATGCAATAATATTCAATCTTAATTGCGGTTCACATAATTTTAAAACTCTTATTCAAAGAATTTTCTTTTATATAGTTGAAACTTTAGTCTAGACAACTGAAGCTAAACCGAATAAAATTTTAAGTTCTGTAGTAGACGACAACAGATATCTGAATGATGTCATCGTACCAGACATGTTTGTACGCTTCTACTTCACACGATACTTCGTATGTATTTTTTTTTTTTTTTTTTTTTTTTTTTTTTTTTTTTTTTTTTTTTTTATTAATCGTGTACGCGTATCATTAAAAAGTAAAAATAAACAAACTATTTGTAATCGTAACCGGTAGTCTATCAAAATGAGTTTATTAAAACAATTTACGAAAAACATTTACGCGATCACGTAATTTCAATAATGTATTTGAAATCAGCACTCAAATAACAGTGAGAAAAGTTATGTAACATGTTGATACAAATTGTGCGTTGACTACTGAATTTACTTCTTTTTGATTTTGTTTATGGTTTGCGCTTTAAGAGTGCAAACTCCTAAAGTTTTTTTAATGCAACTTGAAATCTTTTTCATCTGTATAGTTTTTATATTTTTTGTTAAAAAAAAGTTATATAAAAAATATAATTGCACGAATGATGTTTTTGTCACCGAGGGATTTTATTAAAAAAAAAAGTAAAAAAAAAAAAATTATAAAACCAGCCACTGTTTAAGAGTTATAAATCTAACTTGAGCGACTCTCTGGCAATATGCAAGTTATTTTGATGTGATTTGAACACTATATTTTGTGAATGAATAAACTGTTACTGTGATTAAATTATACAGATATAAAGTAATATATATACATATTTTATTGTAAATATTTAGTGTAATTTTTAGTGTTAATTAAGATGTTAAAACTTTGTGTATAAAAACATTTATATACTCGTTTAAAATTTTAAGTGGATATTCTCTGTGACTTAAGATCGATTACCTTTGTAATTTTGGAATATAATTTTTTTTGCAAAATGATAGGCGAGAAAAATATGATTACCATTTTAAAATACATTTTTACCTAATTATTATTAGATATTTATTTTTTTTTGCAAATCATTCTATATTTGTTATTAGAGCTTTGTTTATTGTAAATAGATTTAGTTGTGATATTAAGTGCGGGGCTATCTTTTTACGGATAAATAGATGTCGAGTAGTTTTAATTATTATAATTAGTTAATTTTACAACTTATTTTTATATGTACTTTTCTAAAAAGTGTGCCATAAAAGAATAAAAATTAAATTTCTTACTTTCCGTACGAGTTTTATTTTTTATATGTAAATATAATTGTTGTAAATCATTTTCCCGGCAGTCTGTTAATATATAATTTGTTTTTCTATGAATACTATGTTTTATTAAAACCTTATGAAGGTTTTCCTTAAAGAAACTGAAAATTGTTTAAATAAAAATTATTTTAAAACGTACACGATTTCTGGCTTATCTCATTTTCGAGGTTTTCCTCTCCGCTTTTATCGCTCGCAGTATTTTTTCATCGCTGCAATGTAGTTTGTCTTGTGATGTGCAAGTCCCTCACAAAAGTTTTCTTATTATTATAAATAGAAGCGGCTGAAACATAACGCACACCGGAACGTAATGGAAGAACAGAATGTCGCACAAAGCGACAGCTGCTACTAATCATTTGGTTTCCTTTCCCTACTGCTGACATTGAAAACTCATCGACCCGCACCCATTGTTTCCTTTTAATCGTCATTGTTATGGAGTACAACGCAGTAGCAGGTATACTTTGTACCTACTAACTCAATACGTCTAAAACGACGTGTGGCGATCGAATTTTAACAGTACAAAAAGTGAACGTTACCGACCGAAGTACTGCGAATAGATAGACGATAAAATTTTGGGCATCAGAAGCCGGTAAAGGGTATATTGAGGATGAACATCGACGGCAGACGGATCGGTTTGTGTGAACGATAAGAAGCACCAAACCTAGGCGAAAGAATAATTAAAAATAAATTCCTTGCGTTACATACAGCTGTTAAAACTCTTTAAGAGATGTGTTCGTCGATCCACGGAATCGATAATTTTGCAAACGCTCGGTAACATACTTCATGTGACTGCCGAGGCTTTTGTGTTAAATTAGAACTTAACCCTTTATAATAAACAATTCGGGAGTATTATTTTCACGATTAAAACGGTTCATCAAAGGTATTCTTTTCAACACAGATGATGACCTGAAGAGTGCGGCAAGGTCGTGGATCGAAGAAATACTACTGGCATTCTTTTTCATTTAAATGACAAAACCGGTTCACGGTAAGGAAAAAGAGTAGTTGTAAATGGCGATTAGAAAAATAAATATTAAGTTTTTGTAGCAAATAAAATATACTTTTATTTCATATTTGCTTCATTTGCATGTTATGAGCTGTTGTAAGGATAGGAAACTAGGAATGATATTCGTATTGGTTTCACTAAAAACTTTACTCCGAACTACACTTCATCGTGTTAGTTCTTGCTTATTTCTCATTTCTTCTTCGGCGCTAATCGATTGTAATATAAAATGCTTTCTGATCTTACAGAATGAATCTTTAATGAACACACTTTCAGTAACAAAAAAGCAATCTAAACAAGCCGGATGTTACATAGACTTTGCCACAGCGACGAGCCGCGTATAGCGGTTTTTATTTCCACGTCGCTACCGGATATCCATATCCTATTGCACATGTGAACAATGAAAATGTTCAATATGTGGAGCTACTGCAATAATTCATGATATAGCTCCTTTTTCTCGACCTAATAGAGATTCTGCACAATCAGTGCAAATATGTGAACATAAATCCCAGCTACGTTCATGTTCTTCTGCATATGAATTAATAAGTTTAAAAGTTTCTTCTCCAGTAGTTCTTCCTACAAGCACTTTACTAAAAAGCATATCTTCTTGGTTTGAAGAATTAAAAATGCAACGAATACAATAAAAATAGCTAAGCCAGCGACATCTGTAGCTACATCTAATTGCAACGTAAAACAATGCAAAGATTTTAAACGCCACAAAAGTTCATGTTCACAGTATTTGTGGAGTTTGTTTTATTCACCTTGCCACTGAAGTATCAGAAAGTGGTATTTTATTTAATGTCTTTAATATTAAAATTATCTCAAAGTTTACAAAAAATTACATCTATAAGACAAGGTTTTATTAATTTTTCAGCAATAGTATATGCTTTGCCCAACCCTAGCGATTTGATAACTAATTTGAAAGGAAGCCTCAAGAAATGCTTCGTTATTGGAAAACATGTATTTAGAAATGACATTCATTTTGCTTATTAGATCTTCATGTTTACGTTGAAAGTATTCAATAGTTTTTACATAGATATGGATGATTCAATTCTAAATGTCTTTTTTTTGGCTGGATTTAAACTACTATTGTTAACAATTTTTTCACATTCAACACATAATCCATTTGGTTCATCTTTATTTCCTGTCCTAGTAAACCCAGATTCCATATTTCTGTTTTTTATGTACTGTCTTCTGATAATTTACATTTCTTCGTATCAGGTAAATGTTCTTCGGTTTTAGAAGCACTTTTGTCATTTATTGTTGTCATTTCTTTTTAATTGTCCAGTTTTTAACCAGAAATCCATCTGTAATGAGTTTATTAAAATTATATAAATTTTATGTGATAAAGCACTAGGAATTACAAAAGGCTTACCTCGATCACTTTTATAACAAGTATTCGTAGCAGAAAAATTAATTAATGCAGACTTGCAGAACAAATAACAGCCAGATTATAAAAGTACAATTTACACATACTTTAATTTTTAACTGCTGGCTACTGAATAAATAGTGATTAGGTATATGCTAGATACCGATTAAGGTTACTATCAATAAATTGATATCGATCAAGGTCACTAGGCTCAATACTTTTTCTATGGGATAGAAGAATTATCACAGATTCATAAAATATACGATAGATTGCAGTACAGTACAGTAAAAATATAAACTAAAAACATGTGTATTTATAACAAAAAAGCTGTATATGTATATGTATAAAGCTGTATAACATGTATATTTATAACGAAAACACATATATGTGTGCATAACAAGACAGGCACCATTACCGCCAAACATACATATGTGTCTATAGCGAGGTCATGCAGTACTATTGCTGAACATATATGTGCGCATAGCAGTTAAAAGGGTAATTATGGTAAGCAGATTGAAACGTCCACTATTTGCGGCTGGCACAAATACTCGCATTCATGTGATCAGTTGTTGAATGAATATGTTCATAGATGATAATTTGACACTCGAGCAGTGTTCCGCTTCCCCACACCTCCAACTGCCACTACAAGTGACACATCAATGTAGCAGCCAGTGCATAGCCATAGATGCCGCAGGCTCGTTCAATCAATTCAGAATGCTTTATTTTTTATTTAAATTATTCTCATCAATTTGATGAATATTTTATGTACGTTTATGGAATCCTTTGATACTTTGTGGAACCCCACGATTCCATGGAACACAGTTTGAATAACACTGAAATAGAGGTACTACTGTTACAAACTTTGTAATAGTTGAATTGGTTAAACTATTTTAAAATTCTAATCTCAAACTTTTCTTTGAAAACTGTTATATATTTGGAATATAATTTTCAACCGGGTATCAATTTGAACCTAAACTGAGGAAAAGTAAATATGATAAAAGCATCCAGACATCTCAGCTATTATGATTTAGAGTTCCAGTACTTAGATACACATGATTTTCACTGCAGAATTCAATTAATTTAGCTGTACACAGAGATGACATCCACTGCTTGTATGGCATGTAATATATGGTTAATTATAATATTTTTCTTTTTAAGTTACAGGAATTTGAATATTCCTATATATAAATAAGATTAATATATTTCTCACGTATTACACTGTATTTAATTAAGCAAATAAATTCGTAATTTGAACAACATACCCTTAATGAATATTTCACTATGTAGAATATACTAATCACCACAAAACTAAAGGAATTTAGCCCTATGCAAAAACAGGGTAAGACACTCACTACTTCAACTGAATGTAATGTCTCCAGTTATACGTTTTCTTCATAAGAGAGCAATTTTAAAATGATCTGCAAATATATATATAAAATTAACATATCTCTCATACTACATTTTATTTAAATGATTGTGATGAATATTTATGATCGTGGTACCATGCCTTTATAACAGGCGAGTGACACAATCGAACCGAACTGGCTTGAACTGCAGTTGAGTTCACCTTTAATGCTGCTAATACTAATGCCACTACTCTTGTCTATCATTGTTAATTGTAAAATTTGTGTGCTTAGTGCAGTATAGTTTCATTCTTTCCAGGTGTATTTTTGTAAAATACCTGATTCAGTCAAGGAAAAAGTTGCTATAGCAGAAGCTTATGTTTTGGATCCTTTCAAGAAACATGTCAAATATTTGCAGAGAAATTTTTGAATATCATACTACTATCTCGGCAAAGAATTATTTATTTGGTCGTGCTAATTCACAGAACATTAGGTATCAAACGACTGAAAATCCCCACTGAATGTTTGAGCGTCCACTTCATAAGAAAATCATGTACAGTGTTTCTGAGCAGGATCGATATTTTTTGACTAGACTGCCAACACAAAAGCATAACATACAATTTTTAAAAAATTTTATGCTCAATTAAAAGATTGTGACATAGAGTACGGTTACTAACATGAGGTTGCAACATGTCGTACATCAAATTCATTAGTATGTATTTTTTGCAGTTTTTACAGAAGAACCAACTCTTTGAAGGACAGAATTCCAGAATCAAATGCCTCACTCTCAATGTTCTAAAGGTGAAAATTTCATCAAGAAATCTATGGCATTAATCTACAGTCAGCAAGTCTTGGGTCAATCTTGTCAGGTGACTCATTACAATCGATCATTACGGCACAAAAGTGGAGATCACTGAGCGGCTGCTCACTTCAAACTTTTTTTGTAAAAATAAGGTGTGTGTGTATGTGTGTATATATATATATACAAACTATAAGCTAATGTAAATACAGAATTTAATTTTTTGTTTCATTCATAAAATGTTACATGTTGCAACTGTTTTGTTTGTAGCAGTTCGATTGCTCACCCTGTACAATATGTAATAAAATATGGGGGTTAATAGATATGCTATTTTTCACAAAAATTGATATGTTGTTAATTATTTCTCTAATTTAAAACTTATGTTTACTTCTGTGGAGAATTCCCTTTTACTAAATGTTTTGTCTTTTTCATGATGTTGAAACTATGTTTAGTTTACACCATGCAAATAATGATAGATTATTCTCTTGGGAGTACTGTGGTTGAAGGAAGGTTGCTTATTCAAAGCATCCCTCAGATTACTGTAACGATAAATTGAATTTTCATAAATCAGAACTACTCGGTCAAGAGTTAAATCGTACTGTATACAAGCACAACTACCCTAATAAGAGAATGTACATCTTGTTCCGCTTGGTAGAATGAAGAAAATCTGTACACTTCCTCTCCCTACACGGTAGAAATGTGTACAATAATTTGTTGATTTATACTATCTGTCTCAGTCTTTCTTAATACTGCGACGCATATAAACTATCTGAGATACAAACAAACTAGTTAGTGTTGTTTTCCTTGAGAGTAATGCTGCTCATTAGAGAGCCATTCCTTATGGTGAACAGAAAAGTCTGGTTGGGCTTGTTAGCTGACCGCCTGCCGTTAGATCAGCAAATCTACTACGTTAAAAGTTTTCACCTCATATTGCACGAGATGAAAAGAATCAGTCATAATAAATAATCTACTAATAATCTATCTGTGGGCAACCCTTTCTGTAAATATCAGAAATAATGTCATAAATAAATTTAAAAAATTCAAAATGTTAATAACTGTTAATTTTCTGCTCTACAGTAAATTCTGTTTCAGTTTATTTAGTTTAATCTTATAATAAAACTTTCAATAACAGCAAGAATATCATCCATGTACCTCAAAGTAAATAAATTCATAGGAAATAATGAAATTCTCTTTTAGCTTTCATTTCAAGGTTACCCGTGAAAAGATTAGCTAGAAATCCAGACAGCGAGTTTACAGGAAATATTTTTTTAGCTTTCATTTCAAGGTTACCTATGAAAAGATTAACTTTGAATTTAGACAGAGGGTTTACCCATTGTTATTCCATCAATCTATACAGTTGTAACTTACTAAGGTTATTATATAGCAAATTATAAAGTAATTACTGTAAAATCAACCATATCAGTATAATAATTCTATATTGAAAATATATAATAAATGTTAAAAGTACAGTCTTCTAACATGGGACCACACATTTATATTTAAAGTTTTACATCCCATCTGTATATTACATAGAACATGACCAAAACTATTTTATAGAAATTTCTCAAATAGCAGCTGTGATTGAATAATAATAATGATTTCTTTCTGGCCGAGTGCAATAATCCTCTATACTGTTGACTAAGATGTATTCCTGTGGTCAGCATGATGTAGGGGCTTGCAGGTTACAATTATCTTCATTCGCTTGTGTCAGCAAAATTCATTTGATTGTATCTAGCACCCAGTATTATGTGAAAGCAGCAATGATCTTGCACAATTCTGATGCGCCCTACAGTACTTCCGCATTTGCTTAGCGCCAGTCTTTGGCATCTTATCTTCTAAAGATGGAGTTGTAAATTGGTTTCAGTAGTTTTTATATTTGTCAAAGTTTATTAATTTTGACACAAAATTCTTTTCTTTTATACTGCTGATGTTTAATAAAGCCTTTCTTAAAATAATGAATTAAGTAACTCTTCAGAAACTTAAAAAAAACAATGTTGTCTGTATTTTTTAATGGTTTTAAAGTGATATTCAGTTTGGCCAAACAGATCATGTAACTGAGTATCAGAATTCTATAACTCCTTGCTTTACCTGAATTTACTCTTTCCGTACTTGAAAAAAAGTAGGTAATCGTCGTCAAAAAATACCCTTGGAAATTTTAAGGAGAGGGAAAGAGGAAAAATAGAAAAGTAAAGAGGGGAAATGAGCACCTCTGACTGTCTGACAAAATCTGTAATAATAAAATAAAATAGCTTTGTAGAAAACTAACAGAACAAATAAAAAACCTTTTTCTCTTAACCTTTTCAGATCATTTAGTCTTGAAAATGGTTATGTACGGCGTCAGATTTATCACACAAGTTGAACGACGTTTATACAATGTAAAATGTTTTATTTAGACTAGAAAGAATATGACCATTATTTTCATTGAAGTGTGCTTGTGCTTGTGCTTGTGCGTGTGTGTGTGTGTGTGTGCGCGCGCGCGCGTGTGTGTGTGTGTATGTGTGTGTGACTTGTGTATTATAATTGCTATGACAATTATGGATTTATTTATTTACAAAAATAGCTTATCTTAGTAGCAACATATCGATGTATTGAAACACATAATAAATTATGATATATGGCACACACAAAAAAAAAGGAATTTGTGGTCATAAATATGTCACTTTTACGTGAGGTCTATAAATATCTTTTCTGACAAATGATATCGGTAAACATGTAACACATATAGATTCATAATGAATAACAGTATACAGTAAAAATGTTTTTTTTTGTCAATCTGAATAGCCTTTTGAGTGGTGGGGATCTTTATAAAACGTAGTTTTCTGAATCTACTTTCACTTATACTAACATATGTTACTAATCTGTGATTTATGACACGGGTTTTTCATCATATTTTGCCCAATTTCAACCGATTTGCTTGAAAGTATTATTTTTAAAATCAGCAAACTATGTTTCATAAACACAAAGCAAAAAAATTCTGCATTAAATTATTGTAATTTTTGTACTGTTTCAATTTTTTTGTTGTTACAGGCATAAAAAATATCCAATCGTAACGGTTTTTTTTTGTCAGAATCTGTTAAATCTCTTTAATATACTGTCATTTTTTGAAATTTTTTTCACAAGAGGGTAGCATAAGACTATGAAGGGAGGCGGATTGCCTCCCTTCGAAAATATGTTGGTCATGATTGGGAGTGTGAAGGGAGGCCTTAGGCCTCCCTTCACACTCCCAATCATGACCAACATATTTTCGTGGAGCGCTAATCAAGCGCGGATCATTGTGATGGGAGAAGGTTTACCAGACAGGATGGTTTCAATCTTACTCAAGATTAGATAATATTTATAAATATTTTACTACACTAATCAATGTGATTTGAAAATACATTTTTAATAATAAAAAATAAGATTATTTTATTAAGATATCTATTATCAAAATAATTCTGGTAACCCAGCATAACAATGAAATATCATTAAGTAGCAATTATTAATTCAATATAAACAGTATTATATCCAGTGTATATCAATAATAAAAAAAAATAACATTGCCATAAAATGTCTAAAATAAATATTATCGTTATTAATAATTATTTATATAGCAGTTATTTTAAATGGTTTCTGACCATAAATATTCTATTATCACCATATATTTTTTCTTTGCACAAACACGCTAAATCTCACACACACATTCACACAAAGTACTTGATAGTCACACAGCCTTCTTCATGGTCTGGAATCTTGTAAAATTTCACAACACAGTTCATAAAAGCCAATTCTAGTTAATGGAGGTTTATTTTCTGTAAAAATAAAATAGAAATTACTGTCAATAAAACTTGAAGTAGATTGGTTAAATTATTTATTTATAATTTTTTAAGATTATTAGTAAATAATACAATGCAGGAATATTATATATAAGTTACATTAATCCATCCAGTCAACCCAAGTACAGAATAAAATAGGATGACACCTACTTTATTCCATAATCTAAGCAAGAGCACTTTCGCGAGTATCTCGCGTCATCAGTTGCTCTATATAATTTTTCAAATCATTCATTGCAAATTACACATTCTAATTAAAATCCCTATACTATACATGAGATTTAAAATTGTTAAAAGATCTTTTTCAATTAAATCAAAACAGAAATAAAACTAAAATTTTTTAATTTTAATTTCAATCAAAAATTTTATAATTTAAAAAAATTAGCGCGAGCAAGAGCGCTTCACGCTCTTGCTTGGATTATGGGATAAGATAGGTGTCATCCTATTTTATTTTATTAATTCTTTACTTGGGTTAATCGACTTAATATAATTTGTATAGTGCAGAGGAATATGATTCCTGAAAGGATCAATTTAAAAAAATACATATATATATACATACAAGAAGCCCCGGGGAAATGAGGTCATACTGAAATTTTAAGGACGTTAATTATGGGGAAGAATTAGTGATTTCTTATGGTTTTTGATCTAATAATAATAAAAAATAATATTTCAGACATTTTTAGATTTTTAGAAACTTGTTTATATTTTTTAGTAATACATAAATCTAACTATTATCATATATTGCATGAGTTTAACTAATAGGTTCATTTGGATTTAAAACCTTGCATAGCTGTTTTGCAGATTTTGCAATTTATTAATGTTAGTGAAACATTTTACAATATCTTTTTTAATGTTTACAAAATACCATGTAAATTGTTTTACTCTAGCAATAAAACTGACTTTTTCAGTCATAAACAATTATTTTAATAACAGAGACAAGACTATAGTTTTTTATTTTTTATCTTCCTTGCAGTTAAAGAGTGTTTCCTAATCTTTTGTGATTAAAGAAATGACCGATTTCTTGCATATTTTGCCCATAACTGAGGTCTAATTTGACAATAAAGTAAAAAGAAAATGCAAATTATACTAAAATATTTCACTAAAAAATTTACGTTTCACATATGTTTTTCTTAGATCCTCAGTAATGAAGTTAATCATAGAAAAATTCCTTTCCTACAGTAATTAAAAAATGAAAAATATCATAATTTGGTTATCTGTTACGAGACGATTAAGAATAAAATCTAATTACACTGAATTTTGTAAGCTTAAAGAGGAGTATTAAATGTTTTGCTAAAATATATTTTATCAGCTAAATAAAATAAATTTTTAAGATAAACAAAAAGATTTACCCTTCTCCCATCACTCTATATATTATCCTATTCTTTAGGAGTCTCCAGAATGATAATAAACAAGTAAAGCTAAAGAACTCTAATTATTATTTACTTATAAATGTTTCTTTTACTTTATTAAATATATGGCCTGACAACTTAGATATTCAACAATAATGAATTTTCTTCATTTCTTGTAAATATGTTATCAGAGTTTTTAAACAATCAATTAAATTAATTCATCTTGTAAAAACAGAAAGTAATTAGGCAGTATGATATGATACCAGAGCTTGTGGATAGTACAAGTTTCAAGACTGATGGCAACATCTTTAGTAATTTAAATCAACTACATTATATATGACAAACCTGTTTACAATTTCCTAATAATCTTATCATACTCCAAGCAAATGTAAACAACAAATGATTAATCTTAGAATATTTAATCGGTGCAAAGAAATAATGTAACACACCAATATCATAAAATGTACAAATTTAATTATGTTATAGTACACTTTCCAACATAAAAAAGAGCTGGATTCTGCTTAAGTGTTAGGCACATTCAGCACACATAGATCTAGCAATTTTTGTGTATTCTGTGATGACAATTAATAACAAGCATATTCGAAAAATTATTCGAAAAATGTTTTTTGAATACCCAAATTGTCAGGTAAATTCTCTACAATTAAACTCTAGTTTTCGCCCTCTATACACAAGCTAGGGTCCAAACAGGGCTAAAAGAACAATGCAAGGAAATTTTCACCGCTATGCTGCAGCAACTTACACAACCCCAATCTTTTTTAAGAAAAAAAAAACCATCACTTGTGATGAAACCTGGAGCTTCTGGTACAGTCCTGAGACAAAACAACAGTCAATGTATTGGAAAATGCAGACATCATCAAGAATGATAAAAGCTTGGTCACAGCAAGTCAAAATTCAAACCCATACTCATTGTCGTTTTTGTTATTATAAGTGTAATTTTGAAATTACGGGTTCAGAAGGAACAACATTATTTTAAGGAAGTTTTAACAAACCTGAAAGAGTTTCAAAAAAAATGACCAGAACTGTGGGAAAATTATCCCAATTAGGACATTAGGAAAATTATCCTGATTAGGTCCTCTCAATTAGGACAATTTTTCTACAGTACAATGCAGCACCTGCTCCTCAGACAACACTTTTTTTTTGCAAACAAATTTACTACCTTAGAATATCCTCCATATTCACCAGATTTGGCACAACCTGACTTTTCTTCTCCCTAAAGTGAAATATATCTGTGCTTAAAGGATCATATTTTAGGTTGGTTGATTTAGTGAAGGAAATGGCAGAGTATTAAAACAGCTAACAAAAACTGATGTGTTCATAATACAGAATCTTCTGTTGCTAATAGAAACCGATTAGAATTGTAACATGTTAATTAAATAAAAGTGAGTTACCATATTGGTCTCGCTGAGAAATAGGTTACACCCTGTACAAACTACACTATAATATGTACTCGTGTATTACATACAGGTAAAAAATTAATATAGATCTTATAAAAGAAAAAAAATACTCACTGAAGGCAATATTGTAGTAGAAACATAACGCCAAATATCACTTTTATAGATGTCACTCGCGTCTTAAGTTATCCAATCTAGCTTGTAGATCAGCATCGGCATCAACAGTCATACCACCGCCGCTGCTTCCTCCTCCAGCAGCTGCTGCTACAGGTGTCTTACCGCTAGATATACTGAGGGATCCGGACGTTTCAGGTAATCCTCCAAGCTGTTCTGTCAGTTGGAGACCTAATTCATCAAGTACCTGTGCGACAACTGCCTCGCTATAAAAAGAAATAAAATTTTTTATACAATATCTTTGTGTTGGATATATTTACATTAATATAAGTAAACATAAGGCTGACGATTTTTATGCGACATAAAAAATTCATTGATTATACTGATGTCTACTGGTATTTATCGGGACCATGTACAAATGAATTTCTACTCATTTAACTTATCAAATTCTGTACAGTCTATAAATTGGATTTGACCTAATGGTCACAGTGCTCAATAAAATGTTTGAAATAAAGATCATAGTTCTCAAAATGATTCTGCTGTTTATATTCATTAACATTTTAAAGCTAAAAATACTATGCAATAATAAGTATTCATTTGTTGAAAGCAGAGGCAATTTAAATAAAGGCAATGAATTAAAATTTTGATTTTGTATAAAAATATAATAAAATTTCTATATTATTTTATTGATGATTGTTTATGGTGCATTATTATGCAGTTTATAATTTTTTTTTGCATCAATGACAATATCATTTGCCATAAATGCTAAATAAATACAAGAATTGTTTCACAACAGAACGAGTGCACACACAATATGTATAATAACAACATAAAGGTTAAACTCTATTCCTTTACAGGATGATGGTTCCACAACTCCTACAATTTTCAGTTAAGAGTAAATCAAATATAATGGGATTTTTGTTCCTGAGCATCTATGGTTGGTAGGACTGGGCCCGTGCTTCTAGTATGCTGAGAGTTAGTCATTTCACACTTCCAACCAATTTGTCAATAATGCTCACAGTGTCGGAGTAACAGGTGCACCCCTTCACTGCACAACGCATAATTATAAAATTTCTTGCTCATGAAGGAGTTCAAGGGATGGAAATTTTCCAGAGATTGACTGCACAGTTCGGGGATAAAAAACATTGTCAAGGACTTGTGTGTTTGCCTGGCATAAAGAGTTAAAGGAAAGATGAGAACAAGTAGAAAATCAGGAACACGATCGCTGTCCTCAGACCAGCATTACAGTCAAAACATTTGCACGGTTCACATTTGAAAGCCAAGACTCGACTGTCAGCTGGCAAGGTTCTTTGGTCTTTTCAACCAGCGAGGCATTTTGCTCATTGATTTCTTTGCATGAACAACGCATCATCAATGCTGCTTACTACAGTGAGCTGTTGAATGAGGTGAGGGCTGCATATTGCCACAAAAGATGAGACCAACCAATTTGAGAGGCCATCCTCCTCCATGACAATAGAATTGCAGTATGGTATTGCACAAATGGCTAACATAACTGTGCATCTCATTTTTTCTGTTCTGCCTGTTTTCACCAGTGTTTAGATTGGATTCGCCCACTTTGTTTAGAGATGCACAGTTATGTTAGTCATTTGTGAAGATGGAAAAAATTGCTTCCTTATGTCATTTTTAAAATAAAAAACTCTGCCGAAGGGAAAACTACCAAGAAGTTTACATGTTTGCGTACAAGATATGGGGTGGATGGACACAAAACTAATCTGCGACTGGCTAGAAGTCATTTGGAATCGCCAACCCGAAGCAATGTTAAAAGAAAGAAAGAATTCTCATTTTAGAGAGCTTCCATCGCCATTTTGAAGATTCTGTGAAGAATTGAGTCACATATACACAGATGCTGCAGTTATTCCGGAAGGCCTCACTTCTGTGCTGTAACCCTTGGACGTGAGCATCAACAAGCTGTTTAAGGAACACATTAAGAAGTTTTACACTAAATGGATGGCAGCTGGAGATCATATTCCCAAAGAGTGGACATATGCAGAGACCTTCAATAGAGCTTCTTTGCAAGTGGACTTCAAAGCCTGGGAAGAAGTTAGTCTGAAAATGACAATCAAGAGTTTCAAGAAGACTGGCATCTCCTGCGCATTGAATGGAACGGAAGATCACCTCATATTTGAGGATTCTGATGACACAACTTTGGGAGAGACTGACATCGATGATGATGAAGACAAGGATGATGATGAAAGCAGCAGTGACAGTAAACAACTGTGTTCCAGGTAATTAAAATACAATATTGCACTTTTTGTGTTGTTAAAATAATGGCAATTGGTTCAAACTATAAATTCATAAGTTACTCATTTCTATTTTCAGACATACTGGTGGTACCTGTGAACATGAACAAAGCCACGCCCCTGATGTCAAATAGCACGCATCCTCAAAGAACAAGACTTTTTTATCTGTATAACTTACAATAGTTAGTGTTTACAAAAATATACTAAATTCATAGTTCAGTAATATAGTTATTTTTATTTTCATTTTCCGAAATACCCGTTTGTAAGATCCCCTCAAATTTTGGGATATAATTGCATTAAAAAAAGGGGATCTTATTTTCTAGTATATATATATATATATATATATATATATTTATTTAAAATCAAATCTTTTAAGAATCATACTCTTCTGTACTATATACAGATATATTTATTTTATTTTATTAGATCAACCAAAGTATAGAATAAACCAAAGTAGGATGACTTACCTTATTCCACTATACATGCAGGACTGCTTTCGTAATTTACTCACATCATCAGCTGCATTAAATGTTTATATATTCATCCTAAATTATATTACAAATTTCATAAAATATAATATTTTATTATATAAAATATAATATTTATTTTATTTAAAATTTAAAACTTTTAATCTTTTTATTTTAAGAATTTAAACTTTTATTCAGTTAAATTAAAAATTAAAACAAAATTTAAAAATATGAACAATTAATTAAAATTAGCATTAACAATTAAATTGCAAAAATTTTTAAATTTTTATTTAAAATCAAATTAAAATAAAAAATAAAAATTAAAATCAAATAAAAATAATTTTCAGTAAAGCAATTATGCATGTTGTCCATTTAACTGAACTTTACTATACTGACTCAAATATATTAAATTATACATCACTATTAAATTAGATGGTGGTGCCGTCTTGCAGCTTTCAAAATACTGTCATCTCATATCTGTCTGAAGGTTGATCATATTAAATTTATTTTTATGTTTATATATATATATATATATAGTATCTTTCTAAAATGTCTAATTCCTTACTATTCGTATTCATATTATATTTTTTAATTTCCAGTATTTTTAAATTTGTCCTAATATCAGATATCAGATATCATATGTTTATTCTTAATCAGAAGATCAGATACATTAGAGAAACTCAGTTTACCTTTTTTATAATTTCTATAATGTTCCAAGAATCTAGCCTTAAAGGATTTAGTGATCTTTCCTGCATAAACATGGTTACAATCATTACATTCAATTTTATAAATACCACTCAAATTATATAAATCAGATGAATCATTATGCTTATTAATTATTATGTCTTTTATTATGTGGTTATCTATCTGGAACGTGAGTTTGAATTTATTATTATGAAACCTATATACATATTTTAAATATACATTGTCAACTTTTTGTGTGCTGTTTAATGTTATTAAATGTGTATTATTTTTAATTTTTGACATTTGTTTATTACATATATTATCTACTAAAGAATTATCATAACCATTATATAAGGCAATTTGTTTTATAATGCCAATTTCTCTTTGCTTATTTTACTTTTATTTTCATTATACTTTGTATAATTAATAGCTCTATTTACCATGTTTGTGTAAGTACTAATTTTGTATGACCACGGGTGATTTGAAGATCTATGTACAGTGGTTTTGTTAGATGTGGGTTTTTCTATAAACTGAAGTTGATTGATTACTTTCATTAATTTTAATATTAACACCTACATAATTTATCTTTTTATTAATATCAATTTCAAAGGTAAATTTCAATCCACTATAGTAGGAATTTAATTTGTTCAAAATGATTAAATGCTCATTACATATAACTCGATTATAGACTACAAAAATATTGTCAAATATGAACAACATATCTAGTCCATAATAAAATATCAAGCATGTGAGTTATCTCGTAAACAACTTTACTTTCAAACTCCTGTAAGTAAACCTCAGATAAAATGGATGACAAAGGAAAATCCATTGGTAGGATGTTTTCCTGGCTGTAATATCTGTCATCAAATTTAAAATAATTTTGTTTGCAAATATTTCCTATAATAACAATAATATTTTCAATAAATAAGGGATGTTTGTGATTTTTCATTAATCTATTCTTTAGTATATTATTAGTTTTTCTATGGGTATACTAGGATACATATTACAAATATCATAGCCAACCATCCTAGTTTTATCACTAATTTTTAAGTCTTTTATTAATTATTTTAGAGACAATGTAAGAAGGAGCAGTTTTTAAGTTAAAGGTCGCATAGTTTGTGTATTTTTGGTAGTTCAGTTAATATAGGTGCACTTGGTTCATACGGGTACAACCTAGTGTGATATGTTAAATTATTTTTATAATTGAAAATGTTGAGGTATTTTATTATTAAACTTTTTAGTAATTTTTAGAAAATTTTTAGTAGGGTCCTTACCTTCAAATCATTCCCCATTACATATTGTTTCATCAAATTTTTATATTTGTCAGACTACATGATGAGCGGCGTCTTAGTTTTATCTGACTTCAAAATGATACTATTATTATTATTTAATTTATTTTTCAGGTTGTAAATTATTTTTTTAATGTAATTAATTAAAAGGTTTGTAATTTATATTTCATCGTTTTATATCATACATTTTATTACCAATGCCATTACATAAAATTTCTTTACCATTAGGATTTGCTCTGTTTATATTTATTTTGGAATCTACCACAATATTCTTAACAATATCAATCATCCTTTGTCAGAATAAATACTGATTAGCTACAATAAACTGCTCTTCATTATCAAGGACCATATTTGTTAAATTTATCAAATCAATTCATTTATCAGGAAATGAACCCAAATTTGCATGCAAAAAAAAAATTATCAAGTTGGAAATTATCATCAACATTAGCACCCAACGAATTTTCCTATAATGTGAAATAACCCAAGCCTTTATTATTATTATACTTATAGATTATTAGATTATAATTATGGTAATGAATACTCTTATAATTTTTATAACATTATCAATTTTACTATATTTATTGTCTTTAAGTTTCTTTTTATACATTTTAATATTGTTTCTAACCATAACAGCTGTACATAATCAATATAAGATTACCCAAAATTTTTACCAAGTATAAATGTGTATTTTATAATTCAATATTTAATAATTTTTTTTTCTATAATATGCATATTTGATTTCTTGATTAACCCTAAATTTTTCAGAAAATTATTTTGTTTTATTTATATATTTACTAACTTGGTAATTTTTTATATTAAGCCTAGCATAAATTTTTACAATTTAGTTATCATTTTAATTATTTTTTCATATTTTTAAGTTTTGTTTTAATTTTTAATTTAACTGAATAAAATATTTTTTTAATTCTTAAAATAAAAAGACTCAAGATTTTAAATTTTAAATAAAATAAATAAATGCATGATATGTTATTATATTTTATGAAGTTTGTAATATAATTTGTGATGAGTATGTAATAAAGGTGATGCGAATAAATCATGAAAGCGCTCCTGCATATATAGTGGAATAAGGTAAGTCATCCAACTTTATTTATTCTGTACTTGGGTTGATCTAATAAAATAAATAAATATATACAAAGATTGACATTAAAGTACAGAAATGGGCTTCATATTTCAAAACTACGGTGTACTAGGAGGAAGAAACAAGTGCGAATCCTCGTAGTTACAAAATTACTAATTTATGGTGCATTTGAAATGTTTGTTACCCATCTTGAAACAAACTTTTTTTTTTTTTTAAATAGAAATGTGGACATGTCATATGATTTTAATGTAAACTTTTATAAGAAAAACAATTGTGAAAACTGTTTCTTGATAAATGCCTTTGTATTTATAAGCAACAAAGTTTCAAAAACGGAAAAACTGAACAGAAATAAAACAAGGCAAACATTTGTCTGTCTCCCCTCTTCAACACCCAAATGAGCAGATAAAATAACCTTATTAATTACTAACAGAATACCTAATTAATCCCATCCTATAATTAACATTTAAAATAATATTAATTTTTTCCATTTATAATTAACATATTGAAATTTGTAGTCACCATTTCAGTTTAAATAGTCAGAATTTAATTCTTTTGATACAGTTTAGCTCATCTCACAAAGATTTTTAAAATAACATATCGCATGACTCATTTAAAATTAAAATTTTTTCACGACTCATTCAAAATTTATGAGCCACTCTTGTCCATCACCACTCCCCTAAAAGCCGAATTCTCTAAATAGGGATTTATGAATTAACCTTGGCCTCTTTTATTGGATAAGATTTCCAAAAAGAGAATTGTGACACCTCAAATAACAAAAAAATTAAAGGGAAACATACAGCCGTTGTTCTAGCTAACACACTGTTGGCCGATATTTTGGATCGGATGATTGGGATTTAGTTTTCCTTATAATTTTTCTTGTCTAATCAAACTCCTTAAAATGATTATTGAATGACCGTTGGTCACATCTGAAATTTTTGGTCGCCCCCCCATATCCTGCCACTCAAAAAATATAAGAGTGAAATATATGTTCATTGAAAATAAGTAGGCTCTCAGTACAAGGGACAATGCCACAAATCGCTTCCGGTTATCTTAATTATAAAAAAAAAAAAAAAAGGTAAGAAGGGGGTGTAAAATTACTTTTCAGCTGCCCGGTATAAATAAATATCTCAAAGTAAAATAAATCTAGAATTTAGAATATAATCCACCTTTCTTCTTCATCGGCTTCATCCTCCATCGCATCATCGATAGCGTCGTTCATAACCTCTTCCTTCATATCCATTATTTCAGACTGCTTTTCAAATTCAGACAGTATCCTTTGTATCTGGGGTAAATTTAACTGCCTGAAGGAAAAAATAACAAAAACAAAAATTAAACATACAATCATTGAATATTAAAACTAGTATTTAGTAATACAACATTTGTTTGCTTAACAGAACTTCTGCTTGACAAAGTCAGTCATATTACTGAATAATGCTGTATTCACTATAAAAATATCTAATGGGCAGACCCAAAACAATATCTGGTCACTTTTAGTTCAATCTGAATACACATTTTTATTTATTCCCAAGACTTCACTAAAGGCACAAGATTGAGTACATGAGTCAGCCTGTATGAAATATACAGCAGATTCTAATCGCTTAGATTTTTGAAGGTAACACCTTTTAAAAATTTGTAACAAAACAGCTATTGGAAATAAACTTATTTAAACAACATAGTATATATGCAGTCAGTGCTGGTGAGCTTTTTCCATGGCGATTCACCAACTGTTCTGTTCTGTATCGCTAAAGCAGTGGTCAATAAGGAACCTGTTACAGTTGCTCCCACCAAATAAGAGGTGGACAATATGAACCATTCTTTGCAAGTGAAAGGGCACAGTACCACCATCAGCGTTCATGTGATATATATGGTAATAAGTTATAAATGATGAGAAATCAGCGTCACAAATTCAGAGAAGTACTATGGAGGGGGAAAAGAGCAATATTTAACAGAGACCAATGAACTTATTTAAACTTCAAAAATATTACAATAAACTTTGTTACATATTAAAGAATTCACGGTACTTGTGTATTATCTTAATTTCCTCTCTTTTCTCATAAATTAGTAGTTTTCATCTTTTATTTCAACATTTATGGAAAAATGGACAACTTTTAACTAGATTACGTGATTAACAGATAATACTGAAATAAATTATGAATGATAAATGTCACTTTACTAGACAAAGTTCACTGGTAGTGGGCGGGTGGAGGTTGACATAATCGACATGTTGCCTAAGGCATCAGTCTATTACCTCAACTCCGAGGATATTTGTGAATCAGGCCCTTCTATCTCTTCCTGTTATGTCATTAATGCCAAAAATTATGCTTTTGCATGTCAGAACTGAGAATTACTAGTACAAACAGTAAATTCAAGTTTGTTGTACAATGCACAAGGAGGTTGAGCTAACAGACAATGTACCTGCGGGATAATCCCACAAGAATTGTTGGGATCTTGACATCACAACAAAGCCATTTAAACTCATATATGTTTATGGGGGGGGGGGGGGAAGGAAAAAATAACATTAAAATTACTCAGACAATGCACAATTGGCCTGTCGCCCTTCCTTCATCTCCTGTAATACAATATTGAATTGTATCTAGCCGAGTACATGTTTTGCGCTAAACATTCCAAACATAATTATTCAAAGCATCATACATTCATTGGAAAACTCTCAGCACCCGACAGGACTATAAGAAAATTTATACATTTCACCTTTTTCTTGTTTTTTTTTTTTTAAGTGCAAAAATGTTATAGTTTATAGGAGCATTAGTACTCAATAAGAATTGAAGTATACTTCAAGAGTATACTACAATTAGTAATTTAAGTAGTAGTACCTCGACTTCAAGCTATTACTCTTGTTGCTTTATCACACATACCTATTATCTAGACCCCCCTGGATCACTTCCAAATAAAAAGCAATTATTCTTAATAAGAAACTAAAACCAACTTCCACAATTACTTTTTAAATCAAAACAAATCTAGTTTTCATTTAGTGATAATATGAAATGATGAAAATTATTATCTTTCAAAAAAAAAGATTTAGACGTGCAGTGAATTCAGAAAAAATATAAATATAAAAAATTCTTCTTTCAATAAAAATTCAATTTTTAACTATACAGCAAAACTGTAAAAACAAAAGTAAAAAAATAGAAAGACTGGTGTAGAATAAACTGATGATGCTCAAAAGAAATAAATCAGAAAAAAAAAATAGTTTCTAATCTCACTCATAAAGATATAAAAGTAAAATTAAAAGAAAGAACATAATTAAAATTAATTATGTATATAAATGAGTTTAAAGGGCTTATATTTATTAAAAGGAGAAAAAAATAAAATACAATTTATAAAAGTAGACTGAAATCTGTTGGCAGTTGAACAGCTTTAAAAAATTTGAATGATAATCAATTTTAGTCATTTCACCAAAATACAGTTACAGATGTGTATAGAATAAAACTAATAAAGGAAGACAAAAACAGAATAAAAAAATCAACTAAATAAAAAGACAAGATGTAACAAAAATCAGATTATAATAGAACCAAATAATAGCTTTGAACATGATCTGAGTGATACTAAGATTTAAAAATAAAAGCATTAAGAACCACCTTTCTTTTACCTGTTCATATTTTGCATAGCTCTTGTAACACCTTTCATCGCTTGTGCCATGGCATTCTGAGATCGTAGTGTATGTATCTTTAATGATACTGCTTGTATATTAGCTTTCATTAACATAAATTTCTTTTCATATCTTCTTGTACGAACTAGATCTTTTGCCATTATTTTAACAGCATCCTAAATAAATATTTAAGAAATAAATTGTAATAAAAATGTGTAAAACATAAATATATATAAAACTATTTCTTATACACCACATCATTAAATAAATAAATATTTATTTATAATTTAAGTAACAATAGACTTACACTGTATGGCAGATGAATTCTGTTGCGTATGAAAAATGCCAAATCTGACCAGGATTTGAACCCACAACCTTGTAGATATAAGGCAGAGATGCTACATTCTGCTCCAATGATATATATATATATATATATATATATATATATATAGTGTCTTGAGAGGTTGTGCCGACTTAAGAGTGATCAGGATATCAAAATAAAACAAAAAAAAATTATGTGGGCCAACGCCCATGTTGCTTAATTTTCCTAAATTTTTTTAAAAATAAAAATGTACATTTTGGGAACAGAATGAAATATCTTAATGAGATTTGGTGTACAAGTATCTGACACAATTTTTAAATGCGTTTTCACTTCCTTTACCGATTGAATTAAAAATAATTAATGATAATTTCTATTATTAGTAAGTGAAAACAGGCACAAAATTATCAATTTTTTACGATTCACTTCAACAATTTTTCAGTTTTTTATCAACACATTTGAACAAATGAGGTGTCATTTTCTTCAAAACAACAGTTTATTTAATAAAACATTATCTGTTAAAACTAATCTTTATGAAGCTATTGATAACTAAAACATTTCAATGATTGCCATTTTGGAATTTTCAAACTTATTTATTTTGCAGATTTTGTCAGATACATGTAAATCTAATTTCATTAAAATATCTCAAACAAATCTGACTATTAAATATATTCAATATATTTAATAATTGTTTAATTTCCTACAAATTACAATAGAAGCAGAAAAATTCATTTTACATCAATGAATGTGGTAGTAAACATAAATATGGGTAGTTTAATATTTTTAATTTCAATTTTTAATAAAAAAAAAGAAAGTCTAATGATCCTATGACAACACTTAAGGAACTAGTTCTATCAGTTTAAGTTATTACATAATTAAGTTGTTGAGTACACACCATTTGCCCCTCTTTAGCCATTTTTTTAATATCAGCAATAATCTTTTTTTCTTGCTGCTCCATTCTCATTTTTTCTCTATCTAAATCACGCATTGCTTTATTTAATGCTCTCTGGTTTTGCCGGAGCATTTCCTCTGGAGTCATTCTTCTCCCAAATAACCATTCCATTTTTTATAAATATTTATTTAACTTTGATCTGAAAAATTACAATAAAACAGAAAAGTGATGTAAAACAATATAATTGTTAAATATAATTAAATACTATTACGAAATACATGGTATAGATTTAACCTAAATTATATACACTACAACTTAATATAACTAAATCTTAACTTTCAAAGGTGAAATAAACTTAAGTGCAATAATACGAAATATAGAACAAGTACAGAGAACATTTTTTCAAAGTGAATCATAGGAGTTGTAGGCAAATAAGAAGGAAAAGTCACTTAATTATTTTAAACAAATTAATTCAATTGTTTGTATACGCATCAGTAACAACATTTAAAATATTTATTTCGATTCATCTACAACTCTCCAAAATAACTAAATTTATTAAAAACTGTAAATATTCGTTAAACATAAATAAATAACCTCTTTTAAACAAATTTAATGAAATTAAAGTACTTAAACGATATAATACATAATAATCATACATTTTGGAAACTTAAAAACCTGTTTCAATTATCTTTAAGCCAATATATATAACTTTAACACAAACCCATATAATTAAATAAAACAAATAATAAATAGCACCTTCAGCAACACCACTTTAAGTCAACTCGGAATTTGACATCACTTACGTTCCTAACAATCGATAATCTGTATTCGTATGACTATTTATATCGATAGTTGAATATCAGTAAACAGAAAATTACGGCTTTAGAAAATACATTAATGTTCATTTTTAAGATGAAATTGACTGTCAGAAGGATTTTACTTTTCTTGAACAACATGACTATAGATTTACGTTTAAGAAGTTATATTTTTAGTGGTGGGTGGAGAGGTTAGCGTACCTGTAAGGAAACAGAACAGTTCCAGAAAGAGCGGTTGGTTCAAAGAGAATGTTTACCGTTTTTATAATATTATTTTTTATTCACCGATTGTGTAATTATTAAGATTTAGCACAAACAAAAAAATTAGTTTTACTCTAGTAAATATAAATAAATTTTAATGTTTTAAAGAACTACAAATGCAAGCAACAGAAAAATGCAGTGGAAAACAAATACAAATGAATAAATAAATAAAATTATATTAAACTTTCTCAAAAAATATTAATTGTTCAAGGTTTAGTAAATGAATTTTTATTTACAAATATTTCCATCCTATCAAAAAATATTTACTTAATTTTAATTTGCTAGAGAATTAATTTTTAAAATGTGATTCTGATGAAGATTCCTTCTTTAAGCTTCTGTTAAAAAAAACTTGTTAAACTTTTTTTGTCAAGTTGCAGGCTTCTAAATTCTCAATCTTCTGTAACATAATTTAGTCTGGAAATATGATTTTAATTTGTGTTTTGCGTGCAGAGCAATTTTTGTACACAAGCATTCAAGGAATGTATGATTGATAATTAGATTAATTTAAATATTAACTATAGGTTGTGGGATGAAAAACTTTATTTATTATTTTTTTTCTGAGGTACCACTATTATATCTGTTGGCCAATTAACATTCTCTTATTTATCTTACAATAAGTTCCATCAATTACTGTGTCAATTTTCTACAGTCGGCTAACAAGGGACTCCACACCTAGAAGGAGAAAGGTAACTTTTTTCAATTTGAGTATTATTGAGACATTTTCATAAAAAAAACTTAAGACACCAGAAATGCTGTAATATTTGTTAGTAAGAGAAGTTCTAGTGGGCCCATTGTAATGTTTTTCAACATAAATTAAGTAGAAGAATTTAAAAAAGATAAAAAGTGTTTGTAGATTACTAGAAAATATTTTACACTCCTTGCAATCAGCATGCTTATTATTGTAATAAAAAAAAGCCTGACACTATTTTGATATTCAAAGAATTTTAATGCAAGAAATTCATGAAAAGTATTAGGAAAATTTAGAAGTATTCCTGGATTCCAGATAACCTTATCTCATACACCAATTGGCTATACTGTTTGTATATAATATTCTCTTATTTTTATCAGTGTTAGTTTTTTGTAACAGAACTTTTTTTAAGCATCTTATATTCTAAATAAACACTAATATAAAAAAGTTAAATAAAATTGACAAAAAAGGTTATAATACTTTACAGATTGTAGATAGTTGTATTTAATTTAATGGTACTTCAAAATATCTACGTAAATTTAAAGGAGAATTAAAAAGTATTTAATACTTTTGGAACGGTGTATTACATAAGTTTAAAAATAATAAAATTTGTAATTGGTTCCTTTTTTAGTCATTAGTCACTAATAAATGTTAATCATGCTGTGAATTTATACCCAACATTTTTATGAACTAGCAAATTTAACCAGTGACATTTCATTCTTATTTTAGATCCTTCCAATTAACAGAGAGCTACTCAATGAAATTAACCAGGGATATGTTTACCATCTTAGTTGGGTCCAGTCTGTGTTGTTATTCAAAGATTATGTACATGTCTTTTGAATTTGAATATAAATAATTAATTATTCTTGCATTCTAAATGGAAGAAAAGGCATCTTTTACTCATAATATAATAGGCAAAAAGCTTGTATAAAATACATTTTGCTCATTGAAGAAGGCAACAGAAAACCATTTCACACAATTTTCCTGGTTCGCATGAAATGGAAGGTTATTTCAGAGATGGCTGCACCATTTTATGGAATGATTGAGTGAAGTGAATAAACAAATTCTTCAACTATGAACCATTTGCTTAGCGATTTTAGTATTATTCTGAAGAAAAAACCAAGTAACTGTTCGATTGAGGAATTGCTTCTGACCTAAAATGTTGCACCTTCAGCAGTATGCATTCTAAAGTCCTTATCACTTAAGGCACTTTAAAAACAGTTTATCACATAATTTCTCTTTCGGTTGAGGGGAAATGAATTCATTTGTCTGCTTTATCAATTGTTTTTGCCATTACCTAGTGTAGATTTAAAAATGGTTGCACAATGAAGAGCAATGCCCTCCATAACTTTGCTTTGAAATTGTGAATTCTCCACAAAGTAAAAATATTTCCATTCTTTCTTCATAAAAGAATTTGAAGTTTCACAACTTCCTGGTAAGAACTCGCTTCACAAAAAATCAGTTTTTTCATTCTCAAATCATAATAGTTCTTTAATTTTATCTATTTCTGTCTCTTAAAAAAATTCATAATTGGTGCTATATTGCACATTAATAAAATTGAGGATGCTCTTCTCTCATGGTGGCTTAAAAAAACAGATTCTTCAAATTGAATTAGTTGCTAGATTTTCACTCACCTAAACTAGAAGCAGGTGTTCATTTTTACAGAGAAAAGCAAACAAATTATTTGCCAAGCAACATCTTCCTGTTTTATTCCCTCAAATCTTAGCAATTACTTATACTTCAAAATATATTTCCAGAAGGTCTTTTCACAACTGTGATGCAAATCCTTCATGAGTAGTATTGTGGAAACAGTAACATGTTACCTTAATAGCATTTCAGTTAAGTATGAGTTTATGTAGAATGTAAATGACGTTCTCCTGGCATTTTCATAACCTATTCTACTCGTGAAAATTATGGAAAAAGTTGTTGTCACAAACATATGTCCTAAAATGCTTCATTTGCGAGTTAGTTAATGAAAGATTTTGGTCGGATTTCAGCTACTCCAGTGAAATAAAACTGTACTGAAATTTTTAGGATGTTAATTTAAGGGCAAAGTAAGTAATTTCTTATGGATTTTGACTTGAAAAATCGAATAAAATAGGTCCCAGAATCGTATCTGCAGTAGTTTTTGAAAAATCAAGGGTGAAAAACAATAAAAATTGGGGTAGAAAACCCTGTTTTTTATGTTTGACATACAATAATTTTGTTAAATGGGTATTAAATATAGAAAACTTTTAAACAAAACTTGTAGAGAATTTAATTCTGAAAAAATGGTAAGATAATTTAAATAAACCAAAGAAAAGATAGAAAAATTCAAATTTTATTTTTAATCAGTAAATTACTACATGGGATATCTCTAAAGTAAAAACCGGTGGGAGATTTCTCTCCTTAAAGTTGGCAAACCTGTGTCGTTCATGGCCATTCTAGTAATGTACACATTGCATTGTTGTCTGTAAGTTGTCATGTTGTAGTAGCTTTGATTACATATCGGTTATTACATTATAAAATGAAAAGGAAAATCGATGTAGTTACCAGCCGTGAAATACATGGTCATATGTTTTTTAAACCATCAAAATGTTAAGCCGGCTGAAATTCATAGGCAGTTGGTTGCTGTGTATGCTGAAAATGTAATGAATGAAAGAAACGTCTAAAAATGGTGTGAAAGGTTTAGAAATAACAGAATTAATGTGCACGATGAAGAACGTTTGGGGAGGCCCTCAATAATCACAAAGGACTTGCTGAAATGCGTTGATGATGAAATCAGAAAAGATCATTTGTTAACGACTTCCAACCTGGCCCTTTATTTTCCTCATGTTTCAAGAGCTGTCATCGGTCACATTGCTCACGACCATTTAGGCTTCAGAAAGGTTTGTGTACGTCTTAATGAAACATCACAAAAAAATCTGAATGGGATCTGCTTTGGAATTTTTGATGTGCTATACAGAAAAAAGTGATGAGTTACATAATTCATTTGTTACCGGTGACGAAACATAGATTTCATATTACATGCCAGAGAGAAAATGGCAGTCAAGTGAATGGCGTCATCTTCAATCACCAACAAAAATCAAGCCACAGCCATTTGGATACAAACTGATGGCCACAGTCTTTTGGAATTGGTTTGGCATACTGCTGATTGATTTCATGCCGCATGCAATGACTATAAATGCAGAAGCCTACTGCAAAACTCTATGCAAGTTATGGCGTGCCATTCAAAATCAGCGATATGGCTGGCTGATTAACGGCATAGTCCTGCAGCACAATAATGCAGTTCACATATTATGAGGCCAACACGTGATTTACCGAGAACATTTGGATGGGAAATTTACAATCACCCACCAGTCTGGACTTAGCTCCTTCTGATTACCATTTATTTGGGAAATTGAAAGTATTTTTGAGTGAATCTCTGGGTAACGATCAACTTAAAAATGCTGTAAATTACTGGCTAAATGGACTGGCAGCAAATTAATACAACAAGGATATATTGAAGCTGGTGTATTGCTACGATAAATATATTAATTCATTTGCTAACTATGTAGAGAAGTAGCATAAGGTATGTAATTTAAGAGAAATAAAAAATATATATGAAGTTTTCAGAATAAAATTTTTTACAATGAAACAGTCTTTAATTTAGAGATAACTTCTCATACATTTGTCAGAAAATTACTTATTTAATGTAAACAAAAACCAATTCTTTTTGGTAACTTTAAAAAAACTTACTGTTAAAAAATTAAAAAAAAAAAAATATGAAATTCACACAGCAATTTAAAAATAAAAATTATGACAATTTTTTTTATAAATGACAGAAATACGGTAAATTATTTGAAAAATTATTATTTCAAAGTTACCAATAAAATAACAACAGCTGATCAACAATGCGTAATACTGTATTAGTGTTTAAATCATTCTGTGAGGTACATTTAGTATAACAGGTACTGTTAATTCTGCTGTTATTAGTGAAGGTTTTCTGGGAATTTTAGTTTGAACATGATTAGTTTGCCATTGAAGTAATGCCATACTTAATTACAACAGAGAAATATGCTCATATGGTTTTCATTTTGGATGTATAAATGGTAATTCTACAGCTGCTGCAGTAGAATATGAAATATGCTTTCTGAATCATCAAACAATTAGTGCAACTTTTCACAATCTTTGGTAAACAGGTTCACTCCGTAACATTTATACCAGCTACGAATGATCTGTCCAACATGATGTTATTGATGTAATTATTAATGATGCAGTTCAGCACAGTTCTCGCATTAGTACATGACATCTTTCTAAGCGGATCGCAGTTTCACATTTGATGGTTTGGAGAACACTTAAACAAAACAAATTTTATCCTTATCATAAACTGCCAGTTAAACATCTATAACAAGGAGACAGTTCGCATCCCTTGAAATTCTGTAACTAATGGAATACTTATCAACAACTCTACAAGTTTGTTTTGTTTATTGAGAGGGGAAATTTCACTCAAGACTGAATTAACAACTTATGTGATGAGCATACATGGTCAGAAGTAAATTCTCATTAAACAGTGGAAAGGCACTTCCCTAGTAGAACTCCACATTCGTAGCACCAAGATCACCTTATCCAACACCTTTAGATATTTGCATCTGGGGATGGATGAAAAATATTATACAAAACAAAAATACATTCTTGTGAGGAATTAATTGTTCGCATTATGGATGCGGCTGAGCAACTTAAAAGAGCAATGAAAACAGTACTGAAGCATGCCAGAAATGTGCTGAAAATGGCTGGCTTATTTTTGAACATTTATAATCTTATTATGGTATAAATATATAGCTTTTTGGTCTAGTGTACTGTTTCTAAATAAAATTCAAATTTCTCTAACTTTTCTTTGTTTTATTCAACTTATCTTACACCTTTTTGTGTTTAGGATTAAAATCTTAATAAGTTTTGTTTAAAAGTTTTATGTGTTTATTACTCATTTAACAGTTATTGTATATAAAAAAAAACATGGTTTTTTAGCCCAATTTATAGGTTTTCACCCCTTATTTCTCAAAAACTACTTCAGATATTGTTCTAGGACTTATTTTATTCGATTTTTCAGGCCAAAACCATAAGAAATCACTAATTCTGTCCCTTAATTAACATCCTAAAGGTTTCAGTACACTCTCATTTCACCAGGGTAGCAGAAATCCAAGCAAACTTTTTCATATCCGCAACTCGCAAATGAAGCGTTTTAGAACATACGTTTATATGATTTTTTTGTATTATTTTCATGAGTAGAATAGGTTATGAAAGTCCTGGAAGAACTTCGTAATACACTCTGTATTGATGTTTAATTGCAGTTACTACACACATTCTTGAATTCTTTACAAACTTATCAAAACGCACATTATATGAGGGCAAGTCAAAAAGTAAAGTGAAATTCAAAAAATCAATATATTTGTACTTACATAAATTATACATGCATTATTTTTCAACATAATCCCCTCCTACTTCTATGCACTTAGTACATCTTTTAACAAGCTTTTGATTTCCTTTCTGGAAGAAAGTTTTTAGTCTGGTATGCAAAATCATTTTCACCGCTTTATCAGATCGATAATGATTCCCTCACAACTCTTCTCTTAATGGGCCAAAAATATGAAAATTGCTTGGACCAGGTCCAGATTGTATGAAGGATGGTTCAGCAGCTCAAAACTGAGATCTTGAAGGCAAAGGACTGTTTTTTTTTTGCCATATGAGGTTGAGCGTTATCCTGAAGAAAAATCACCCCTTTAGAAAGTTTACCACATCTTTTGGATTTGATTTTTTGCTTCAGTAAATGCAGTAGCTCACAGTAGTTGTCACTGTTTACTGATTGACCTTAGGTGTGAAGTTCACCAAAAAAAACCTTCCATATTCCAGAATATCATCATCACCTTTACTGTAGACATCTGAGTTTTGAACTTTATTTGCTGTAGGAGATGAAGGATATTTCCATACTAAACTTTGTCGCTTATTCTTCGGTTCAAAGTGATGGTCCCACATCTCATCAACAGTTATTATTCAGTTAAGAAATTAGTCTCCTTCATCTTCGTAACATTTCAAAAGCTCCTGAGAAATTTTCAAACAATTCTCTTTGTGGATGCTGGTCAATTGACATGGAACTCAGCAAGGACAGACTATTAGAAAGTTTAAAAACCATGGATGATTGAAAATGCTGAGTCATGGCTTATATTCAACTCACTTGCAATGTCATCAACTGTAATTTGTCGATTTCCAAGAATCATTTGTTTAACCGCTTCAATATTGTCATTAGTCTTTAAAGTGGAAAGCTGTTCATCACAGAGAGAAATCCTACCATTTTTTAAAGCAATCAATCCATTTGTAGATCTTGCTTCCATTCAAAACAACTCTCTCCATATTGCTGCTCCATTCAATGAATAATCTCTGCTGATTTCACCCCTTCTGAACTGAGGAAACATATCACTGCGCTCACATTTCTTCCTTGGTGGAATCAAACAAAAAGCACTCAATTTAAACAGACTTTGAAACACAATCACAAACAGCTAACAATGAAACATACTTTCAATGAACAGCTTATAGAGATTATGAGTTATAGTACAAGAATCACTGTTGCCATACATGTGATTGGAAGGAAAATCAAAATTTCCCATTACTTTTTGATACCCTTGTACATATTAAGTAATTGTTCCAGAGAAAATAATGATAACATGACAGCTTTATTATGAAATATTACAAACTACTTTATTTATAACAAATATTTTCATATTAGGAAAATATGCAAAGGGTTATTAATTTTACATGAGTAACATTTCTCACTTAGTGAAGCTGATGCTAGCTATCGTCTACTGTTAACAACTCTGAACAAGTTATTAAGAGTCAGTAAGGCATTATATAAGGAGTAAGGCATAAGGAAAAATAACCTGCAATTGTATATTATAGCATAACAAAGAAAAATAATAAAATACTTAAAAATTAGACTTTTCAAGAAATCTGAATCAGCCAGTCTTCTAAAGGCCCTGTGCAGGGTGATCACCTGCACATAATTAATGTGCATAAATTAATTAGAATATAAAATTAAACTTAAAGGATCTTTGGGAAACAACTGGAATACTTATTTTAAAACAAATTTGAATGTTATTACAGTGAAAGGAATAAAATTAGAAATAACTAAATTTTTCTTTTCAGATCTTTAATAAATTACTTTTATGTAATTAAGAGAAATATATTTTGTACTTTTTGTTATTAACCTTAAGCTATTAATTATTAATATCAGCACGAATGAATACAACACCAGTCGGTTTAACTCGGAATTTTATTATCGATTCTGGTTTATATACTCTTACTAATGCTGGATCTTCTTTGAATAAATCCTGTAAAAAAAAACAAAAAAACAATGAAATCAGTCTCAATTGTTAATCATTTATCCGATGATATTTTTGTTCACATATCTTAATTGTAATTAATATAACTTACTGTTATTTTATATCCACCAGGATAATATAAACCAAGATCCTGAAGTGTTACATTAAACGGATATGGTACACCATCTTGTCGGCGACTGACAAATGCGATTGCATAAGAATAATAAGTCTGATATACTGGTGTTATTGGTCGTGTCCATACCTGGATACCCAATTTCTGTAAATATAAATAAAAATTTTCAGTTAAAAAACAATTGAATTGGAATTTATAATTTTATTTAATTATTTTTTCTTATTTTATTATGTAAAAATTACTCATTTTTTTATTATCTGTAACATTGGATTTTTTCGTACATTCTTATAAATAATGTCAATAAATTGATGCAGAATTCACAGCAGCAGTAACATCGCTATTTTGTCATCATATTTAATAAACATTATCTTGTATATTTCTGCTTATAATTAAATTTCATTTATTTATTTAGTGGTCGAGATAATATCCACCTTGATGTAGTACCTTACTCTAAAAATGTAGCCACTTACTCGATGCGGACACTACATGACTTCCTTGTACACCTATTAAATTACATATATACATTTTTTTTAAAAATTAAATGTACATAAAATTTTATTTCATTAATAACTTCTGATATTTTTTCATAATTTTTTTTTTATTATTGAATTATTATTTATTGTAATAAAGTTTTTGCAATCCAGATGTTAATAATTATTAATGAATCAATATATTTAAATTAAAAAAAAAGGAAATGAAGTTCAATTTGAACCGATGTGCCTTCCTCTAAGATCCAAATGTTTCATTAATTAAAATTTTATTTGGCTAAAACTCTGGAACCAATGAAAATAAGTACGATTTATGATATATCATTGAAAAGCTCTCAATGCGAGCTTATTACTGAGTTAAAAAGTTCAAAATTCAAATTTTTTGGATTGTGGGCTTTTTTGAACACTTTTGGTTCAGTTGATTGCAATCAAAAGGGGAGGTGCACAATTAGATGTTACAACAGTTCTAAATCCAAAATTTCAACATCCTACGGCTACTTGTTTTTGAGTTATGCAAGATACATATTTACATATGTAACGTACAGACTTCACACTGCAACTAGTCAAAATGGATTCACGGATGGTCAAAATGAATATTTCTGTTGAAATCTGAAAACTGAAATTTTTCGCGATCGCAATACTTCCTTTACTTCGTTCAAGTAAGTAAAGATAACAATATTCACCTTTACCTGACAAGATGATACAACTGTTTTCATGTAAGTCAACATGATACTTTGATGTATGAGGAAGATTGTTATTACGCTTCCATTCAACGTTTTTTTGCAACTTAATGAACTGTTTAAAAAATCTTCCCATTGATTTATCTCTCTGCTGTATAAGAGACAACATCTTTTTCATTTGTTCTCGATAACCCTGCAAACTACTGAACCGATCATTACAAAGTTTTAATCGTAGCTTACAGTTAAGTATAGTTAAGAATAGTGATAACTCTGAGAGCAAGAACACACACCAAATTACTAAACCATTATTTTCAATTTTTGAAGTTCTGTACACATATTGTGGGTGAAGCCATATCAGGGGATGCTACTTTAAAAAAAAAAATTAAAAGATTTTCTTCTACAGAAACAATAACACTCTGTTAATTTTAAATAACACTAATTAAAAATAACCCTGAAATTTTTGCATCACTGTGTGTATAAGTAATTGCTCAGATAATTTTCATTAAAGGTTTCTGAGTTGTGAACTATTTTATAGAGGATTTTTTATATTTATTGTCTCAAGTATTACTTTAATATTATTTCATGTGGATAATATTATTTCATAATTAATGTGGACTTAATCACATTTATTTTTTGTTTTATAAGTAACTGTGTTCTCTAATCAAAGACAACATGAACATCATGTACCTTCTTGATCCATCTCGGCAAATGCCAGGGTAGTTTCGTTTTTTTAACTGTGGAATGGCAAATCCAGTTTCAAATATAAATCTACATAATGTATATTTATGTGTTAATCAGAAAAAAAAATTATTCTGCCAAAGAAATGGTAATCATATTTTTGATCCTTTTTTCAATGTTAAAAAAAACTACAAACTTCCTAAATGAATCTTTTTTTTAATTAAGGATATATTTCAATGTTTTTTTTTATCTCTTATAAAATAACACATGATGAAATATTATATGTAAAGTACAATGATAATAAAAACAGTATGTTTTTAAGTTATATAAATATTTATGATAGATAGTAATGTATAAAGAACTGTGATTGATGTGGTTAAAAAAAAAAAAATAAATAGATGTTTCTCCAGAAAAGAAAATAGTTCAAAGCAACTAAAAATGATTAGGTTAGGGTTGTGACCAGACGTCTGGAAGTTGCTGGATAGGTCTGGAAGATATTTATATTAAACTAAAGCGAAGAAAACAATTTCTTAGGGCTAACAAATCTAGTTATAAAAATGGAACTGAGTAATCATTTCCTCCTTCAAGATATATTAAACAGTTGAGCATGATGGTGGAAAAAGCAAAGGAAAGACTACTCAAAATGGTCACCAGAAATGAAAATTCACTTCTGCAAAATAAAAACAGTATGGGCAAAGGTTCTGGATAGCCCCAACTATCTCAATCTTCATACAAAGAGGAATCTGAGGCTTCTGGAAATCCTTCTTTAAAATTGAAACCTAAATGTAAGCACTTTCATCGACTCACAATTTTAGATATGAAACATAGTCATAAAGAACAGAAAGAAACATATTAATAAGGTACATAATATTGTACCTTATTATTAAAGTACATGCTATGAAGAGATCCAGATAGGAAACAGCATATAATAATAAGTAAAGAAAAAGAAACAGCATAGCTTGAAAATGAATGAGAGTAGGAATAATAGGAGACCAACAACAAAATTAACTATTAAAAAAACGACTGGTGAAGAAAAAAAATATATATATATGTATTTTTTTTTTAACATGTTAACCTGTGTGTCTGATCACAATTAATTATCTGTACTTTAAAAATCACCATATATAATTTCGATCAAGACTATACATTTTTTAGACATAAACATAAAAATGAATAACAATAACCAGATTGAAACGAGCGTATTCAAGAAACCGACTAGCAATAATACAATTATTCATAGGAACTCAAATAACTCATACCATGCTATGATACTTAGAGCTGTGGTTTATTCACATAATAATAAAGTGGTTTTAAATAACAAACTGGGATGTATAAAAAGTGTAGCTTTGCAGAATGGCTACGATAAATCTTTCGTTAACAATATTTACAAGTGATATTTGAATAAGAAATATAATAAAAAGGACACTACCCTTGTTCCAATAAATCAGTCAGTCTAAAAATTACAATAAGGTTATATTTTATACTGTTGTATAAATGAAAACACATAAAATAATGAACATTTGTAATAAAGAAAAATATACAATTGTGTATATGCCGGTGAATAACATTTCAATAAAATTCTTTATTTATAACTCAACATATGTCTTTGACAAATTCAACTTGAGTGGCATATATAGTATTAGTATTCAGACTGTGATGTTATATATATTGGAAAAACCGATAAGATTGTTCAAGGAAAGATTCTCAGAACATCTGAGGGCATTCAAGAATAATAAAAAATGTTTTTCTAAACTTGGCAGATCACTTAATTTTGAATAGATACAGAATTACAAGCTTAGCAAATAATCCTGAAATATTAGACGTTTGTAATGTAAACAAACTAAAGAATTTAGAAAAATATTACAATTACAAAATCATTAATTGCATATATACAAAATATGAAGTTATTAATAAAAAGATTAAATTAAAAGTCAAAATTAGCTAATCAATTAATTTTGACTTTTAATTTATTTTTTTTTAATTAATGACTTCATATTTTGTATATATGCAATTTCTAATTTTAATTTACAATTTCAAATTTTGATTATAAAAAAAAAAAATAGTTCTATTTCTGTTTTAATTGGAAAAGGATCTTTTAACAATTTTAATTTTAATGTGCAATTTGCAATGTACAATTTAATTTTAAGTGTAATTTGCAATGAAAGATTTGAAAAATTATATAGCAACAAGGTACTTCGAAAAAAGGATGCAAGGTACTTGGGAAAGCACTCTTGCTTGGATTATGGAATAAGGTAGATGTCATTCTATTCTATTCTATTTTATTTTATTAATTCTGTATTTGGGTTGATCAGATTAATATAATTTGTATAGTGCAAAGGAATAAGATTCCCGGAAGGATTGATTTTAGAAAAATAATATATATATAAATATATATACACAGGCAGGATGTCCCAAGAAAAAACTTTCAGGACATGTTCTACTGGTGAAAATAATGAAAAAAATTCATATAAACATAGGTATCTGGAAACGCTTCATTTTTGAGTTACAACTAGTGAAAGATTTCATCCAAATTTTAGCTCTTTTAATAAAAAGAAGCCCTACTGTGATTTTTGGGACCTGAATTAAAGAGTAAAGTTGGTAGTATAATATGCAATTTGAGCTGGGAAATAGGATAAAACAGGTTTCAGAACTATAACTCCAATAGTTTTTAAGATATCCAATGTAAAACAACTGGACCCTTAACTGTTACAGATGAACTTGTTCCAAGTGTCAATGTGAAAATTCAACATCGATTCATAATTAAAAAATTGTCCAAACATTTTCCTCACATATCGCAAACAGTGCTGTATGAAATCATAGCAGATAGGTTAGGCTTCCACAAATTTTGTGTTTGCTGGGTGCTTAAGCTTCTTTCTCATGAACATAAAAAAGAGGATGGGGTCAGCACTAACCTTCTTCTAACCATAACAAGAAGGATGAATTCCTTGACTGCATCATAACAGGTGATCAGACACGGGTTAAACTTATTAATATGGAAACAAAGGTTCAATTGATGCACAGTGGGTCACACCAATTCTCCTCAAAAACCCATTTCTTCAAAAAAATCTGACGGCATCAGTTTTTTGGGACCATAAAGGAGTGATCATGGTTGATTTTATGGAAAGAGTCATGACAATTAATTAATGCTGAATCTTACAGCGAGACTTTGAAGAAATTGAGAAGGGCCACAAAACAAACGACAGCATGCTGAGTTCAGGCATCGTTTTTCTTCTGATAATGCTCATCCACATACTGTAGTAGACACTCAACACCAAATGGGAGTTGTTTAACCATTCTCTGTACATCTCTGATTTGGCTTCCAGTGATTATCACCTTTGTTCAAAAATTAAGAAACAGTTAGCAACACAGCATATTGAAAATGATGGGTTGGAAAGCAGTGTTACTACCTGGCTTAATTTACAGGCGGCAGAGTTTTATGACAAGGGTATTCAAAAACTTGTTTACAGATATCACAAGTGCCATAATTTGGATGGTAATTATACAGAAAAGTAGCTACAAGATGTATAATAAATTTTTTTTTTATAAATCACTGTTTTTTTTTTAATAACGAATTGGAGTTACTTTCCAAATAACCCCTGTAAAAAGGCATAAGATACTTTATAAGACATTTTGAAGGAATAAAATAATTCCTTCAAAATAAGGATTGAAAAAAATTATGTAACTTAAAGAATAAAGATATTTACACTGAAATAGGACAAAATTTGAACTATAAGGAAGTGTAGAAAAGGAATCAGTATGAAGTGATATGATGAAAAAGGATTAATTAATCATAAAAAAAAAAAATATTAAACGTAACATTTACCTTAAATATTCGACGTCCTTGGATTCCTAGTGGATCTTGGTTTACAGCAATTATATCTTCATTTTGTAATATATCCTTATATTCTGGTCTTATTGAATTTAAATCTGTTGACATCAATAATGGAGCTGCAAGTATTGCCCATATTGCCATTTGTAGTTTACTCTGTTCATAACTTAATCCAAAATTCCCAATAATTAACTGCAATCATAAATAAATATATAAGCATTATATTGTAAGTCTGTACAGTATAATGTATATCAGAATCTACTGGTTTCTGCTTTTCATTTCAATACAAAATTTTTTAATATATAAATAAAATAAAATTGTTTTATAAAGTAATTTATTAAATTGGACTATTAGTAATATTATACAATAATTACCTAATTTTACGGTAGTCTTGAGTAATTGATTTCAGCATTAGAAATTCACTTTTAAATAATAAAATAAACATTAATTAAAAAAATTAACAAACACTTCAAAAGTTTCATTAATCTTTAGGATTTTGGTTGCAATCTTTGATTTTGAGGATGTTATTCCCAAAGAGTAATGTTACCATCTTACTCCAAGACTATTTTTTCCTGTTATTGACATAATGATTAGGAAGTTTCATTTAAAATAGTTAGGAATATATGTTCATTAGGGACTATCTATCTACTGAATTTGAATATGTAAATAATATTTTATCCACTTTAATAAGAGTAGTGACTGAAATATATTGTACAGCTGCTCATTACTCGCAAAATGAAACGAAATAATTAAATGAAAAGTATAAAATACATTTTATTTGCTATAAAAATAAAGTCAATATTTACAGCTAGCTATGTAATTCCCCCCCCCCCCCCCATTAACAGTGAACTGGTTTTCTCATCCTTTTAATGAGAATGCTGGCAGACTTTCCTTGATCCACAACCTCAGTTCATAATCTGTGGTGAAATTAATACCTTTAATATCCCTCTTTGTGAAATGAAGTGGAAATCGCAGAAGGTGCCAAAACTGGTGAATCTGAAGGGTAAAGAATATGTTCAAATTTCAACTTCACAAGAACCTCGGTGGTTGAACTTGACATGTGTGTTTCAGCATTATTATGTTATAGAATTATCAGCTCAGTAGATTGTTAAAGACGATACATATATCTCTTAAGGTAATTTAATGTAACTGTGAATCGCACAGAATTTACAGTCAACACAGCTTCCAGCCATCATTTTTGAATCGATTCATCTACATTCTTTTGGTGCATCTCATCTGGTCACCTGCTGTGAGCTCATTCTCAATATTCACTTTACTGGCTTCTGATGCAAAAAATTCTATTGCCCACCTTCTTACAATACTTTGATCAACAGTTAGTTTCATTACCACAAATGGCTTTTACATGACAATGAATGTCACTAAAAGCCATTTAAAAATTCAATCACTGAATGTTGTTTAAGACATGTTGACATAGCAAACATACTTGACTCCATAACAATTGACACTGACAGAAAATTATAGGGTGAGTCTCTAATATAGAATTAGTTTTGGAATATTAATGAAATTACTAGTCAGCAGCATCTATCACTTGTGCGATGTTTTGTTCTCCTGTTATGTTCTAGTGCCCATTACATTTCAGTTGCCCAAAGTGAAATCACTTTAAAACTATTAAAAAATTACGTGTAGATTATGAAAATTGAACAACATGAAATCAGTTGTAAATAATTTTTAAGTGGGGCAATTTCCATTTAACTTGAAAGCGAGTCAAATTAAATCAAATCTTTATTGCAGATGAAACTGAAGATCAGAAATATAAGAAACAATACGAATCAAGATTGAAATGCAATCGTTTACATCATTAGACTAAATTTTCTGCAAAATTCAATTCATACAGACCATCTGGAGAAGAACTTTTCAACAAAAGAAAGAACTTATTGACCTCGAGTTGAGGTTATATATAGAATTTAAGTAGCTTACCTAGCATAACACACTATACATATCATAGACATCCTGACCCCATAACGGAAGACTTGTGACGATCCTGGTTACCACATCACCACCTCTGTTCCAAGCCCTGATGGGCTTTACTTGAGGTCATCATTTAGACTTTCTAAATCTGATATTATAACACAATCATCGGTTGAGCCTCTGTCAGAATGCCAACAATGCAAATGCCTTGGCAGACGTTTCCATCAGTGTGATGGAAATGTGTAGACTTGACTCTACTATTACCTTCATATTAGACTTCTTCCAACCTTGCACACCTACTTTAATTTGTAGCCCTCTCGACTAACTGATTAACCAATTTGTGAAAGCATAATCCCTGTGCCTTTCTCTAACGCTGAAGGATTCATACAAAAACCATTCCAATAACTAATTTTCAAACTATACTGTATGATCAAACATTTATTCATCAGAGTCTGCTGAAAACATCTAAAAACTATTCTCATACCCTTACACAAGTGTTGATTGCAAAAACAACAATTTTGTCCAATAAATGCCTGATCCATTCAAATCCGATCTCTTGATTTGTCAAGATATTCAAGAAATTCAATAAAATTTTAACAAAAAATGTACAATAACTGTCCCTGATGTGGTCTGCTTTTAGGAGCAAGGTCAATATGCCTTCACCCTCCTGCACCACAGCTCCATTTCAGAGTTCATAACACATCTTTCCTCCACCCTAAAAACAAATACCTCAAATAACCAGGGCTCAATGTCAATACGCCTATCTTGGAAAAGAAAGCGCCCAAGCAAGCCTCTAGTCACCGGGTTACTACAGTATCTTAAGAGCATCAAACCCTCCAGCCACCTCTTGCAGTGCCAGAGATCTTAGGAAGCTGATGACTATATGCCACCCCCTTTGGGTTTTCCAATTAACTTACAAATCAAAACTGATCCTTGCAAGTTCTTTATTTTAGTACATTCAACTAATTTTCTACTGAAAATAATTTATTTGTGAAAAGTTTTCCACCACTTTGCATTATCATCAATCGTAAATGTGTATGCTAATTTTAAGCTCGCTAGCTTAAAATTAGTTAAAAATTTAGTTTAAAATTTAATCAGAAATTAAGTTAAAAATTGATGGCAAAAATTTGACCATCACTGCTGACAGAATGATAGACATGAAGGGTGAGTTAAATAAAAATGTATAAAAAATAAATTCTGTGTCGTTATATAATTTACCATGTCAGGATCATTCCAGTGACCGGGCCCGGCATTTGGTATGTAAACTTCTTGTTGTGAAGCAAAATGATCAATTATATTCATTAAACTATAATATGAATCTTGAATATCATCATAATTTCGCCATAAATTGCAATGTTTAGCTATGGAGGCATAATCTGGCTGTAAAAAAGAAAGATAAATATACATTTTCAAATTACTTATTTATACTGCAAATACAATAATATTAGTTGATAATAAGTAAATATATAAATATTTAATTCAGATCAAAACATAGAAAAATAACTGCGTTATTGTGACTTCTCTCTTTCTCTTGTTTAGCCTCCAGAACCACCAGAATAATATAGATATGTATAAATGCAAATGAAGTATAGCCTTGCATGGTCTCGGGTCGACCGTTCCTGAGATGTGTGGTTAATTGAAGCCTGACCGCCAAAAAATATTGGCACTCATGATCTAGTATTCAAATCCGTATAAAAGTAGGGCCTTTACCAGGATTTGAACCTTAGAACTCTTGACTAAGAGTTGACTAACAACTACTTTCAGTAGCTGTTAAGGGCATAGGTCAGGAAAACTTAAACGGCCATATCAACATCACTCAATCTTCTGAGTATTGTGCAGCTGAAAGTAATAGAAAACTACGGCTATTTTTTTTCCAAGAAAATATAGCTCTCTGCATTTTCATGAAACATAGATGGAGGCGCCTTTCTTAGTAAAATATTCCGGAAGTAAACTAGTCCCCCATTCGGATCTCCTGATGGAGACTGTATAAAACAGATGAGATATTATTTGCTCTGAGACATGGGAAATTGATAATGTCAATTTATTTAGTATTCAAGATTACAGTCTAATAAACAGTGAAAGTAAGTCTGATCAAAACAATGCAACTTTCAAAACAATGTGACTGTATAAAACAGATGAGATATTATTTGCTCTGAGACATGGGAAATTGATAATGTCAATTTATTTAGTATTCAAGATTACAGTCTAATAAACAGTGAAAGTAAGTCTGATCAAAACAATGCAACTTTCAAAACAATGTAACGCTTGCCTATAGTAAGAGAAATATTAAATTATATTCCCGAAAAGGTTGTTGCAAATTGGTGAATGTCGAGCTATCAAGACTGAATTTAGTCAAGTAAAGTCAAAAATATGATTATTGGCTATGTAAAGAAAGACTTCGAGCTCTGATGTTGACCTATTTAATGATTTATCAGTTTACTTATCGTTAAGTAGTAGTAATGATGGAATTTTTTTATCTCTGTTTGTGGGGACTTGAATATTGATATTTTGGCACATAATAATAATGTTGATGAATATATGAATACTTTTAGTATTGAAGGATATGTGCCAATAATCAATAAACCGACAGGAACAGATGGTAGTAGTAAAACTTGTAGATGTCTTGTAAGATCATATATTTATCAAAAGCTCTAAGATGAAAAATAAAATAACTGGAATAATCTTGAAAAACAAATTCACTAATCACTTTCTAGTAATAACAAGTATTCAGTTTGAATGCAAAACTAAAGACTTATCTTATTCTGGACCTAAAAGAATAACCAAGCTAACTACATTCCAGCTTATTGATTTGATGTGGAATGATGATAGGAGAGCTCAAGCAGCCAACGGTGACCCAAGCAAATACAATAAATATTTGTTAGGTAAGTAATAAAACATGTTGAAGCAGCTCTAATTATGCGATTGATTAGAGGAAGGGATAGGAAATCTTGGATAACTACAGCACTCTTAAATTTAATCAGAACCAAAGAAATATTACATTTGCTTCATAAAAAATTTGGGGAACAGAGAATTAGAAAATTACTACAAAAGTTATAAAATAGGCTGACTGGTCTACTAAGACAAGCCAAAACTTCTGAAAGAAGTTTGGGATTTAGAAATAATCCTGGCAGGCCTAAACTATGGCATGAGATTCAAAGCTACAATAGTACTAAAAAGTCTGAAAATTTTCAGATGATACTGAATGATAAAAATGATGAGATTGCAATAAAAACTCAATCTCTAATGTGATGAACAAATATTTTTCAACTGTTGGTTAAGAATTGGCTGATGAAATAAAAAGTAAATAAAAGCAATACTCAAAATAACAAGACGATTTTAAGCTCATGTTTTCTTAAACTGACTATAACTGCTGAAATATTGCGGAATCTAGATCAAAAGAAAGCTAGGTCCTGAGATGTACCAGTAATAGAGTAATAGTATTCAAAGAAACAGCAAACATACTTGCAGTTCTTTGAGAAATGTATGGTGTCTAGATTGGAATCATTCATGAATAAGCACTAATTATTATCAAATAATAAACTCTCTTTTTCTGTTTAGTCTCCAGAACCATCATAAGGTATTACTTCAGAGGATGATATGTATGAATGTAAAGTGTAGTCTTGTACAATCTCAGGTCGACCATTTCTGAGTTGTGTGGTTAATTGAAACCTAACCACCAAAGAACACTGGTATCCACAATCTAGTTTTTAAATGCAAATAAAAGTATTACAAAATAAGAGCCCTGCAGAGATGTTTAGTTACATAATGTTGTATCTTGTGTAGTAATGTATCAAATTGTAGTCATATAATGTAATTATTATTGTATCTTATTCTGTAACCTGGTAATGATCAATAAGTAAATAAATAAAATAAATAAGCATTATGGTTTTAGGAAAAGAATTTCTTCAGAAGATGCTATGATTTCACTAGTAGGTCAAATTTATGAGAAGATGGATCAGAAAACAAAGTTATCAACATTTGGTCTCGATCTAGCTGACGCTTTTGACACTATCTGTCATAAAACCTTGCTGAACAAATTGGAAAGATATGGCTTCTGAGGGAATGCTCATAAACTATTAAGTAGTTATTTGAACCAAAGAATCCCAAGAGTAAAAGTTAATAATACTTTAAGTGACCAAACACTATTGAAGTATGAAGTTTCATAAGGTACTGTTCTTACACCATTCCTATTTTTGTTATATATTAATGTCCTATTGGAAGTGGGCTGTAGGGGAAATATTTGTGTGTAAGTAGAGAATACAACTCTATTGTATTTTTCTAAGAGCTGTTGGAACTGATGCAGAATGAACTGGTACCTTCTTGATACCATCAAGAAGGTATTTATCTGGTTTGCCGATAATTCTCTCACGATTAATTTCAATAAGACCTAATTTTATTCCATTTGGAGCATATATATTCAGTCTACCAGTATTTGACAGTATTAGTTAGAATCGGCTTGCTTACAGATGAAAATGCAACTGAGGTTGTTGCAATAATAACTGATTCTTTGAAATTGTTAGGATTGTACATCAGCTCAATACTGCAAAGACAAAGGAGGACAGCATATTTAATAAGAAGAATCCGACCCGACCTATTATGAATTTAAGCAATTCACTTACGATCTATTTTGCATTCTTCTATTCAGTCTTAAATTATGAACTAATAATTTGGGCATCAGTATATAATAATGCACTAAAATCACTTTAGATGTTGCTGAATAAGGACCTGAAAATAATTTTCTCTAAAAATATTGGATATAGCACAAATACATTATACAGCGATAATTAAATACCAGATATACGAAATTCAAATATAATTGCCTCTATTTTGGAATGTATAAATATATCAGAGTATATCAGAGCCTATAAGTAGATCTTATGATGTCAGAACCAGGAGACAAACCGATAGAGATTTTATGGTTCTGAAATTCAGCATTACAATGGGACATAGATCATACAAATATATTGGACCTGTGGCTTACAACATGTTAAGAAATATCAATATGAAAAGATTATTACAGAAGAAATTACAGTGCATTAAAAATAATCTGAGCATCAAACTTCAGCTAAATTAGAATTTTTTTTTTTAAAATGAGTGAATGAGGAATGAGTGAAAGAATGAAGGAGTGAGTGAATGAGTATGACTTTTATTAATAATAGAAGTGTGCGATTCTAACTGATGTAAAAATTGCTGTTTTCTTTTACTTTATCCCTATATGTTCTGTGTTTTTATTATTAATAAGGGAATTATATTTAAAGGGAATAAATATAATCAAGAACACTTACGAGCAAACTTATGCACAAGCCAAAGCTTAAGTAAAAGTAAAGCTTTTTCACCATTGGCTGTGAATTAAATGTACACTCTTATGAATGTAAAAATAAATAAATAGCTCTGATAAAATACTTTTTAGGGATATTAATAAAAAAAAAAAAAACCATTTCCTCCTTCTCCTTGCCTTCTTGACCAATCATGCTGTAGATTTAACATTTCATATTACTTCTGAAAAACTAAATGAGAAGGTATAGCCAGGTTATTGTAACCGCAAGCTTTGCAAAGAATTAGACAAACGTTTACTACTAGCTGATAAACATTTTTAAGATACTGCTTTTATTTTTCAATTAACTGTTTGTAAAAAAAGGATATTAATAGGTAACTTACAGACATATCTTCTCCTTCTTGGTATGCAGGCCAACTGCATGAATAAACTATTGGCCGACCGGTTTCATTCAAATATCGACCAAGTTCTGGATAACCTGTAAATTTTAAATGGTAAACAATATTAATTCTTTCTAATTTATTAATGAAATAAGAAAATTATCGCATAGATTTATTTATGTGCATTATTTATTTATTATTATTTATTTATTTAACAGTACAATTTTGTATGAATTATTATCCAACAAAGATGAAAACTATGAAATTTTCAGGAAGTTATCTGGTTAAAAAATATATTATCATACGGAATATAACCATCAAGCGAGTTTAATGTCTTCATATGCGAACTACGACCAACCTTAAGAGAATAGTGCTATCTTTAAAAGGCCTGGGGTTTATCAGCAAATACATGGCATGATAAGACAATCAATACCAAGAATTACCTTAAATTTTACAAAGCTATGGAAGTACATCCTTACTACATGGCCCAGAATGTTGGGCACCGACAAGGGAGGATCTGACATACAGAGAAAGTGACTGAAATGAGATTTCCCAGATCGCTCAGAAGTGTTACAAGAGAAAACAGATTCATAAATGATCATATATGAGCGGATCTCGGATTAATGCCTACAGTTGATTAAATATCTAATTACACTTGTTGTGCATGTCACAGAAACGAATATCTTTTGAAGAGCAATAGAGTACCAGCCATTAGGAAAGAGAAGTATTGGAAGATTGAGGTCAAGATAGTAAATCCAGGGTCATTAGCACCCTCCTGTATGGATAGAAAGAGAACAAGATATATTTAATTAACCATATCATAATCTGTTATATAAAGCATTTTTAGATTTCAAAATCCATTCTCGGCTATAAAATATTACTTGGTGGTATATGACAGTCATACAAATAACTTCTTTTAAATGTTTCTATGAATGTATAATGATGATAACGTGTTTTAAATCCACTGGCTCTACTGACTTAAACTTTTAAAATTATAATTTCCTTTGTACACATTTTGGTCATTATTCATCACATTATTTTTGGTTTTCTTTTACAATTAAAAAACATAATATATTAATTCCTTCAGTGGTTTAATTTAAAGGCAATTACTTTTATACAAATTTTAATACTAGATGATGGATACCGGGGTGTTCTTTGGTGGATGGATTTCAATTAACCAGATGTCTTAGGAATGGTCGACCTGAGACTGTACAAGACTACATTTCATTTGAATTCATACATATCATCCTCTCAAGTAATACCTTACGGTGATTCCAGAGGCTAAACAATTAAGAAAAGAAAGTGGTTTAATTGAAAAACAAAAAAAAAGATTTATAAATTTATTGTATGTACAGGTGAGTGAAAAGTTAAACAATGATGAATTTATTCATCCCTGCAGTGAGAAATTTGTTTTTAGATTGGCCCTATCAGGTGGATTGGAATCTGTAATATTTGACCCTGTAGCATTACACAATATTTAGACAATGTCTCCCTATTTTATCTATTAGTGGCAGGTGCGCTTTAAAAATTATTGTGTGTTTTTCATGGTCTCAATCTGGATTTTTTTTTTTGAGAATCATTTTAAATCACAATTGTTTTTAAAGTGTCAGAAATATATTGCTGCAGTTTTTCCTGAATAAAATGTACCCAATAAATTGACAGATTCACGAATAGTCACTTGTTTTAGAGAAACCGGTAGTATAGATGAACAAAAAATGGTCTGCCTGGCTTATAGTTTTAAATTATGTATCTTTAGAATGTGTCCATGCATCCACTGAATGACCATCACCAAAATCATTAAGAAAGTTATTTCAAGTGATCAGAACGTCACACTAGTGTGTCTACAAAGCCACAAATTAAAATTACATCTAAATTTTATTCACTTCTTGCAGGAATTGCAAGAACCTGATCACAGAAATAGACACATTTATTGCAAATTGTTTATGCATTTTTTTGGTAGCAATATTTAGATCTTGAATAACATTTAAATTAGTAACAAGGCATGGATTATAACCGACTTTATAGATTTGCTAGAAAATGAATGTAATCGCTGGTTGCAGCAAGATGTTGGAAAGCCTGCATAGCAAATAACACAATGTTGTACGAGTTCTTCGGGGAGCAAGCCATCATCTAATGTGGTTTAACTATGGCCATCTACATCACCAGATTTATCTCATATGAATCTTTTTCTTTGGGATAATTAACAGTAAAAGTTTTTAGAAATAATTCACGCACAATTGATTGATATTTTGAATTCAACTGAAAAACTGAAATCAAAATATCCCATATCAGTATTCCAACCATTAAAATAGAGGGTGCTAACATGAAGAAATATGTTGATGTCTACATAACTGCAAATAAAAAGAACATTTTGAATGCTTACTATAACAAAATTACTGTAAGTTATAAAATTACTTAATATTTATTTCTTCCTTAAACTTAATTACACGTTTCATATACTGGTTTCATCAACTTTTTTCCCCCAAATGGATTGCATAACTTTTTTCCCACTCTGTTTAATTTATTTTAATATATATAATTTTTTTGCAAAAAATCCTTTATCAGTTAAAATATCCAATAGTGAGAAAAATGAAACCAATGTGTGAATTTATAAATAGGAGCTGCAAATTATCAAACATTTATTTCAATTTTAAACTTCAATAAAAGCATAACAAACAAAAATTTATAACAAATTGCTATTAAAAAAAAAAAAAAAAACAATTACTTCAAAATATTTTCAGTCTGGGATTGTGTTCAGTATATAATGATTTGTTTTGTTTTTAGTCCTGAAGGTTACATTACATCCTGATTCTTTAAATCTGTGAACTACTCTCCAAATCACTTTACTAATGTTATTGTAATGTCCTTTTCTTTTTTTATCTTTGTTTTTAGTTTAATTTTTTGTAGAAGTGTGTAAATGAGTATGTTCTAAAAACCATTTGTAATAGCTAGGTATTTTATCAGATAAGGTGAATGTGTCAAGCAGTTTGTGGATAATTTACATGAGGTCAGATGGTTAAATGTGTTGCGAACAGGAGTCTGTGGCTATCAGTTCTCAGTATACTTTGTTAGCATATTTTTGTTGGTTTTTTGTGTTGGTGAGATCAAAATAGCATGTTGTTTATAAAGTTTGTATTCAGTTGTAAAGTTTAATTTATAATATGTTTGTTTATACATATGAATAATTTACATTGTCTCATGTTATCTCGGTCCAAGTCCCTCAGGAGATTTGGACATTTTTTATATCTGAAGTATGTCTTCAGTCAAATGACTGAAGACAAAAAAAAAAAGATAATTGATCAGTAATGGGTTATTCATACTTCAGATAAAAAATGTCCAAATCTCCTGAGGGACTTGGACCGAGATAACATGAGACAATGTAAATTAATCATATGTATAAACAAACATATTATAAATTAAACTTTACAACTGAATACAAACTTTATAAACAACATGCTATTTTGATCTCAATAACCCATTACCGATCAATTACCTTCTTTTTTTTGTCTTCAGTCATTTGACTGGTTTGATGCAGCTCTCCAAGATTCCCTATCTAGTGCTAGTCATTTCATTTCAGTATACCCTCTACATCCTACATCCCTAACAATTTGTTTTACATATTCCAAACGTGGCCTGCCTACACAATTTTTCCCTTCTACCTATCCTTCCAATATTAAAGCGACTATTCCAGGATGCCTTAGTATGTGGCCTATAAGTCTGTCTCTTCTTTTAACTATATTTTTCCAAATGCTTCTTTCTTCATCTATTTGCCGCAATACCTCTTCATTTGTCACTTTATCCACCCATCTGATTTTTAACATTCTCCTATAGCACCACATTTCAAAAGCTTCTAATCTTTTCTTCTCAGATACTCCGATTGTCCAAGTTTCACTTCCATATAAAGCGACACTCCAAACATACACTTTCAAAAATCTTTTCCTGACATTTAAATTAATTTTTGATATAAACAAAATATATTTCTTACTGAAGGCTTGTTTAGCTTGTGCTATTCGGCATTTTATATCGCTCCTGTTTTGTCCATTGTTAGTAATTCTACTTCCCAAATAACAAAATTCTTCTACCTCCATAATCTTTTCTGCTCTTATTTTCACATTCAGCGGTCCATCTTTGTTATTTCTACTACATTTCATTACTTTTGTTTTGTTCTTGTTTATTTTCATGCGATAGTTCTTGCGTAGGACTTCATCTATGCTGTTCATTGTTTCTTCTAAATCCTTTTTACTCTCGGCTAGAATTACTATATCATCAGCAAATCGTAGCATTTTTATCTTTTCACCTTGTACTGTTACTCTGAATCTAAATTATCAATTATCAAATTCTCTATAATAAGTGAAGAAATTTTCATTAAAGAAACAGAAGATTTTGTTCGCGTTCAATTTGAATATTAAAATATACAGTACAATAATGTATGGCAATGATACAATATCTAACAGAGTGTATGTTCTCCACAAACTGACATTAGTATTCAGAGTCTATCTCTGGTCAATTACGCCTGTATTTGTTAAAAAAAAAAAAGAAGAAAATATATATGTATATATATATATTCCCCCCCCCCCCCAATTATGTCTTCTTTCATCTATTCATGATAAAACCTTCAAATTGCACTAAAATGAAATCCCATTCTCCTTCTTTTTTTACTTCTTTATTTATATGACAATAGTTAATGTTTTTGAATCTTTGCACTAAATGCCTCAGGAATGGAAATAATTATTGTTTATAAAACTTCTTTAACTCTTGAATTATTAGCATAACATGTTTAAAATATTTTTGACACAAAAAAAAAAGAATATGTTTCATTGAGGAATAATTTTTTCGTCGTAAATTTCATGAGCTATGTGGTCATGAATCAATCTACATGAAGAATGCAGTAAGTAATACACTGGCACTATTTAACAAATGAAAAACCTGATTAGTTTTATTTATATTACTGCATATTAATTAATAAAGAACAAATTTTAAAAAGAGCTAAGAATTCAGTTTTTACGACAGCTTGTTTTTTAATAAGCTGAGGTAAAGGCAACCTCTGATTTTTATTTTACAGAAAAATAAAAATATTTTTATATTCAAGTTATGAATACATTTATAGGTTTTTAATATTTCTAATGCAATCTGCTCATGAGAAAATAATTTTGAAAACGAGATAAGCAAAAATTATACTCAATTATTTTTCTCTAATAATGGATGTTTCAAAAAGGACACACAACCCTTAGAAAGGTCTCAATTAAGATTAAGAAATAACACATACATAAATTTTATTTCTCCCTACATGTAAGTTGGGAACACTGTACTCAAGGTTAGCAGCTTATAACAGTTAAAATGTCCTTCTTATGCACTAGTGCTATACCAGTATAAATTAATCTCTATTGTGTTAACTACATTGTTTTCCAAGGACAAAGGTGTGTTTATTATTGACACTTATTGCGCATATAAATCTGAATAAGTGAAAGACGAGTTTCGGATAAAATTTTCCACTTCTTCAGTTCCTAATAAGTCGACAATATCGGGTTTAATTATTAAATTTTGTGAGACAGGGAGTGTATATAATCGAAAAAGCACAGGTGCTCACTGTTAACAGTAAAAGTTCAGGAAGATGACAGAATGTTTGACTAGCTCACCCAAAAAATCACTCAGAAAGTTATCTTTACAGTCTGGTCTTTCACTACATCAGCTTTCCTTCAGGGCTACTAAAAAATTACAATTGCATGCTTATCACATTGGTGCCATTCTAGAACTAAAAGAAGTAGACCACAGAAAATATTTACAGCATTGTCATCAGTTTCGTTCTCTTGTTGATAACAACAGTATTGAAGTTTTGGATCGTATTTATTTCAGCAATGAGGCATGGTTTCACTTGGATGGCTACATTAACAGCCAAAACTGCTGAACATGGAGCACTGAAAATCCACATGCATTTTACGAATAAGCATTACACACACATAAAATTGGTGCTTGGTGTGCAATCTCCTGGCGTCATGTAATAGGGCCTTTATTTTTTGACAAATCTGTAGATGGTATGAATTATCGCAACTTAATCAAACAGTTTATTGCTACATTAGATTAACACAAATGAAAATGTTGGTTCCAGGAGTATAATGCAACGTATCATGCTGTTAATGAAATGCTGGATATGTTACAGGAAGTTTTTGGCCATTGTTTGATATAAAAAGAATTGTGGCCTCCAAGATCCCCAGATCTTACACTGGTAAACATTTTCTTTTGGAGGTATTTAAAAAGTGCAGTTTCAAAATAATCCTCATATACTTGATGAATTGAATGCCAACATTGAAAGTGTAATTTCACACATTACTGAGCAAACATTAAGAAAAGTGGCTGCAAATGTTATGAAACATGTACGAACTTGCAAAGGGATAACAGGAAATCATTTTAAACATCTATTGTAAAGTTGTTACAGGTAATTTGAAATTTTTGAATAAATATTTTATTAACATTAATATTTTTGTCTCATGTAAGCAATTATGTTTTTATACCTTTATCCATTTTCCTAGTATCGGCATTACATCCATCAACTTTTAAGTAATCCACTTCCCACTCTGCAAATTTATTTGAATCTTGTTTTAAGTAATCGATCATCCCCGGATAACCTTCACATGTTTTGGTTCCATAATCTTCATACATTCCAAATTTTAAGCCTTTCGAATGAATCTGTAATTAAATTATTTTTATGCTAATAATTCTATGAAAATAAATTTATTTCATTAAGTACAATACTTGTAACAGACATGATTTGATTTACAGAAACTATTTTATCTATAGATTAATAATTTTATTAATCGTTATTTTTTAATTTATATATTTCCATTGTTTACATTACATAACATACAAGAGGTTATCTCTAATGTAAAGACCATTTCATTGTAAAAAAATTTATTCTGAAAACTTTATAAATATTTTTTATTTCTCTTAAATTTCATACCTTATACTAATTCTATATATAATTGCCACATGAATTAAGACATTTATCGTAATGGTACATCAGGTTCAATATACCCTCGTTGTTTTCTTTTGCCACCAATCCATTTAGCCACTGATTAACAGCACATTTAAGTTCATCGTCACCTATGAATTGCTAACACTCAAAAATTCTTTCAATTTCCCAAACAAATGGTAATCAGAAGGAGCTAAGTCTGGACTATATGGTGGGTGTTCATTCATTTCCCATCCACGTCACTGATTTTTAATGGCACGCTGTAACTTACATAGAATTTTGCAGTAGGCTTCTACATTTATAGTCATTCCACACGGCATGAAAACAATCAGCAGTATGCCAAATCTATCCCAAAAGACAGTGGTCATCAGTTTACGTCCAAATAACTGTGGCTTGACCTTTGTTGGTCTGGTTGGTGATTGAGGATGACACCATTCACTTGACGGTCGTTTTCTCTCTGGTGTGTAATATGAAATCCATGTTTCATCACTAGTAACAACTGAATTAAGGAACTCATCACCTTTTTTTGTATAGTGCACCAAAACTTCCGAAGCAGATTCCATTCAGATGTTTTAGTGACATTCCGTTAAGACGTGCACAAACCTTTCTGAAGCCTAAATGGTCGTGAAAATGCAGCCAATAACAACTCTTGAAACATCAGGAAAAAGAAGGGCAGGCTAGGTCAGAAATCATTGAGGAATGATCTTTTCTGATTTCATCATTGACGCGTTTCAACAAGTCCTCAGTGATTATCAAGACCTCCCCGAATGTTCTTCATCATGCACATTAATTCTGTTATTTCTAAACCTTTCACACCATTTTCAGACATTTCTTTCATTCATTACATTATCACCATATACAGCAACCAACTGCCTATGAATTTCAGCCGATTAAATGTTTTGTTGGTTTAAAAAAACATGACTTCACGTATTTCACAGTTAGTGGCAACATCGATTTTCCTATTCATTTTATAACATAATAACTCACATAAACAACAATGCAGTGACAACTAGCATAACCATGAATGACACAGGTTCGCCAACCTTAGGAGAGAAATTTCCCAGCGATCTTTACTTTAGAGATATCCCTTGTATATTAACTACTATAACATATTTTACTTGAAAGCAGTGCTTGTTGGACAAGTCTAAAGATTCAATGACCTTGAACTTTCTGCACTTGATTATATAATTTAATTCTAATTTTAAGGGCTGTTTGTAAAGTAGGACTTTCCAAAGTGACATAACTTTCCAAAATTTTGTTCCTTTCTACTCTATATATTTAGACCAATGACTTTCTAACTTCTTAATAACCTTGATAAGATGACTTTGTGATGAAGTTACTCTCATAAACAAGTTACATAAATCCTACAATAATGTGCTTATGACAAGATGAGTATGTGCTACCATTAAACAAAATTAGCTGAGAAATAATCAATAGCATCAAAGGTAGACTTTTCAACGTAGCATCAAAGAGATTTTTTTCAACAACAGAGAAGGCAGAAGAACCTAGGGGAGTACACCTTCAAAGATAATCAACAATCTACAAAGCAGTCCCTCCACTTGATTAGTTTAGTTTGGTTGTAGGATTCTTAGATCACCCAGTGAAACCTAAGAAAGAAATCAAAGAAATTTCCAATGCTTCATGACATGAGGGGAAGATAAAGAAGAGAAGAATTACTGTAGGTAAGTCATTTATTTGAAAAGTAGAAGGATGAGAATCCATACATGCAGGAGGTGTTTTTCTATATATTTTCAACCAAAATTTAATTTTTACAAAATTCTTCAATTTGGTCACATATTAAACAGGTTTGCTAACCATTTTAGGATGGGCATGATTAAAAAAAGCAGATTCTAGAATATTTTTAAGGAAGAAACTGGATTACAATTTTTTTTATCAGAAGAATATTAAGTTTTTAAAAATGAGTAATAATTTTTATTATTTTATAAGTGTAAATTTAATTTCTTCATAATGATCTTGAACACCACATTAACAGGTTGAAGACCTTGACATTTTTTTAACTTTGTTTGGTTTTAGTCAGAATGTTTTATGATTTCTGTAACATTTTGTTTAACAATTTTTCACATTTTTTTATTTTACCATTTTTTGTCAGTAAAAAACAAAATAGCTGCCTATTTTTTGCAGTAACATCCTCTTTTGCCCTTTTTTGGGACATGAGACTGATCAGTTCCCAACAGTTCACCAATAAATTCATACAATTAAATTAACTGTACACACTAATGAGACTGATATGTCCCACACCATCTTATTTTTACTTTTGAAAAACAGTCATTTTATTTTTTTATAGCTTTTGAATATGATACTCTGTCATTTTCTTTTTTTTCTATTACTATGCAAAAAATTACAACCAGATTTTTAATTACATTAAATTTAGTTGAAGAATAAATTTAATGTTATTAATTAAATTAAATTTAATGTTATAAGAATAAATTTATATTATAAATAATATAAATAGCTTATATTATTTTAACCACAAATTGCTATAAAAGCTTACAGATTTTTCCTATCTAAAACAAACAATTGATGCCTAAAAATTCTAACAATACTAAGAAACTAACAAAACTGAATCATACATCCTTAGAAATTGGAAATTTCATAACCTACCATATTTTAAGATGAACAATTTTTTGTTACACAACTGAGATGTAATAAAAACCACAACCCAGTTAAATAAAATCTAACAATGTTTATTTTTTATTATGGCTTTAGAGTATTTAAACAAAGATTATCAAGTTCTATGATATTTTTTTATTCCACATGTGTGTATTTAAAAAAACAACTCATACATTTTTATCACACACAAGGCACTTAAGTGCAAGTTTTGAACACTTATTCAGCTGATTATTGTGTGAGTTTTCATGACTTGTTCAAAAGATTGACCGATCCAATACAGTGCTCAAGTATATAGAACTGTATTCCTAACTCTTCTCTACTATTCAAAGGTTAATCATACAAGCAAGTGGTACCAAATGGTGTCAATCGAGTTTTAAAATTAGTATTGCATGTGGGACTGATCAGTGTCGCAATGTTTGCAGTACCAAACTACTTGTGAGAGTGGTAAGTCCCACAAGGTGTTAAAAAACAGTTTTGCATGTGGGACTGATCAGTGTTACTGCGCCTATAGTAAAACACTTTTGTGAGACTGATAAGTGCCACAAGGTCACCAACCTGTTAATAACAACCTATATAATTTGAGTGACATTTATCGTTATAGGTTGTAAAATATGTGTTCAAAACATCTGTCTGATAGGCAACAGCACAACTCATCTACACCGAGTTGTTTCCTTGTTACTATACCTTGTAGTAAAGCTACTAACAATTATGTCACATAAGAAACCAGTCATTCCTAAACTTAAAAGAGTCAAACAGTCAAAATGAACTAAAACATCTAAATGGGATGATGGAGATCAGCGACTACTCTAACCAGTAAAATTGTATCCTCACCTCAGTATTTACCTTTTCTTCTTTGCATATTATCAGTACTTCACTCGTCTCACAATCTGTATCTTATATATTATAATTACCATTAATTATTTTCTAATGAAAAAATTCACATACATAATCTGATAAGTTCTTAATTCCACTTGGAAACCGCTCAGGATCAGGTTGTAGGTTACCGTTTTCATCACGTGATTTTGAAAGCCAGCAATCATCGATTATTACATATTCATAACCTTTGTTTTTGTAACCTTCATCGACTAAAATATCAGCAACTTTACGATATAAAGTCTCACTGTAACAGATAATTTAACAGACTTTAGGAACATATTATGTTACAAGATTTTAAAGTTTAATTTATTAAACTCTATATAAATACAGTATTATATATATATAAATAGTCTATATAAATACAAACAAAAATTATTATGACTGGTTTTCAAAACTGCAGTAGATACCTTGTACATATTATAGAATTTGTGACAACTAGTTTCTTGTACTTATAAGGAAACATCTGATGAAAAGTTTAAGCTGAAGTATTTGTATACATGCCTTCAAGACATACATCCTAAGAAAAATAGAAAAGGATAACTTGAGGCTTTCAAGATGTGTAGTTGGAGAATTTTAAAGATTTTTTAAATGGATAAAGTTGAAACGAGGAAGTAATAAAAAAGTCTGATGTGGATATCACATGACTTCCTTGTACGCCTATTAAAATACATATACACATTTTTTAAAAATGAAAAGTACATAAAATTTTATTTCATTAATAACTTTTTTTATTATTATTACTGAATTATTATTTATCGTAAAAATTATTTTACAATCAGAGGTTAATAATTATTAATAATATAATACATTTATATTTTAAAAAAAAATAGATGAAGTCTGATTTGAACCGATGTGCCTTCCCCTTAAAAGATCCAATATTTCATTAATTAAAATTTTATATGTTTATAACTCTGGAACCGATGAAAATCAGTACCACTTATGATATATGTTGAAAAGCTCTCAATGAGGGCTTATTACTGCAGTTAAGAAAAAGTCCAAAATCCAATTTTTTTTGGATTTTGAGATTTTTTGGACACTTTCGGTTCATTCGATTGCAGTCAAAAGGGGAGGTGCACAACTAGATGTTACAACAGTCCTAAATCCAAAATTTCAACATCCTACGGCTAATCCTTTTTGAGTTATACGTACGTACGTAGAGACGTCACGCCGAAACAAGCCAAAATGGATATTTCCGTTGAAATCTGAAAACCGAAATTTTTTGCGATCAAAATACTTCCTTTACTTCATAAAAGTAAGCAAAAAGAGAAAACATATATAAAAAAAATTATCTTATCCTTTTACAAGAAGTTTGGTGAGCTATATTGTGCGCAGATTCAACAATCAGAACATGCATATATATTTCATCCAGGAATTTGTGCTCGGTTGATATAATTACCAAATTTGTTAAATGTTCTTGTAACATTGTCGATCGTAAGTAGTTTTTTTTATTATTTTTAATTTTCAAATGAACGTTCACCTGATGCTACAAAAACTGGTCGAGTTAAAATAATTCTTAATACTACAATGTTTCCTGAAGATTATTTTTAAAGTAATATTAGAACAAGTCAGATACTTGTAAATTAATATTTTCTGCTTTTATAAATGCCAATATTGACAAACTTTTATGATATAATTGGAAACTTCGTTCAATGACACATATTTCCTTTAAATTATATCGTAACGGTTTTATTGCGTCAACTCTGCTTGACTATCTACTATCACTTAAAGGTTTAAAATTTATATTTTTTACGTGTATTTTCAATACCGATTACCTTTATGGACTCAAAATACATATATTTCTTGTATTAAATAAAAAACCTTTGTACAGTTTCATAAAAAAATATTGGCACTATTATTAATAGTTAAATTTAAGCTACATGCTGAACAAGGAACATAAAATGCTGGAATATTTACGTTTAAAATTCTTTTTTGTAAACAACATGTTTTCCTTTCATATCAGCAGCATTATCATATAGTTGTCAGGTATTATAAATATTTAAAATTAATTTAGATAATTCTTCCAAAATGAGATCGCATAAGCCTCTTCAGTAGCGTTATTTATTGAAGAGAACCCAAAAAATGCACTTGATTTCCACTTTCTTGATTTCTAAATAAACAACGTATAATAACAGTTATTTGATCGACATCAGGCGTGCTGTCAAAAATGAAGGAAAATATTTGACTTTATGGATTAAACTCTAAAATTGTATTTTTAATTTTTGTACGGATCATGTTAATTATTTAATTCTGAGTTATTCTGCCTAAACAGCGAGGCATTAATTTATTAGAATTTTTAGATTTTTTAATTCTCTGAAGATGTTCTCGCATTACAGTATCAAAACTCGCAAATCAAATTATGTTCTGGACTACCAAGGGCAAGGATTCCCATGCAGCCTTGAGGTAAGTTTGGTTAGCTGGCATTTCTCCCACCACCACCCCATTCGGTCGCCCTAGAGCATAGACCAAATGTTCCGTGCCAAAAACGGTTACTGTGCCTCTAAAAACGGTATATCGACCTCGATTCTATATGCTCCTAATGAGCTACCTAACTTGCGTGAGCGAATTAAGCAGGGTGCCGTACAGCACCCGCTTAAGTGTCCCAATCGCTCACTTGTCAACAATAAAACTAAATCGGGGAGGCGCACCCCTTGTTACAATTAAAAAAACTTTTGTAGTTATAATATATAAAAGGCAGCAATTTAGGCGGCCACGCCTCGGTTGCTGTATGCCAGCCAGTACCTGTCCACCATTAACAGCGCTTGGAGCTTATTTGGCTGGTGGCCAGCCATTGTCTCAAGAACGGCTTCCCACAGCAGAGCTATAGGAGTTCGTGTTATGTTACATTAACCCTTAAAGTTGCCGATGACGGTTGAACATAGCAACCTCATCGAGGAACTCCCACACGGTCCGACAATGCGGCTCTCGCCACACTGACTCGCCGTTTGTGAGCGGCCAAGTTTCCCCCTGACCTCTAAGTTCTAGGGTGGCTCGATCTCTGGCCCCCCAAGAGCGGGGCAGTCGAACATCATATGCACGTTCGACTGGACATCACCGCAGACACACAACTCATCAGCCACCAGGCGAAACCGAAACAGATATTGGTTCAAATTCACATGGTTGGCGAGCACCTTGGCACCCGACGCCCTTAAAAACGAACTCGAGGCATACCATCCCCCTAGATCCTGTATAAAACTATACAAGGATCTTCCCTTAGTCGTGGTGTGCCATTCAAGCTGCCATGTCTCCATCGCGAGGCTCCATAGCCTCTTCCGCAGACGGGAGATGGGCAACTGTTCGAAATTTTGTTCCGGTGCATTGTGATCACCGTTCCGCTCCAGTTCTGGCCCGGCTCGAAACCGCATCCCAAATGCCTCGGCCTTCCGACCTCTTCGGAACTTCCACATGACTGCTCGAACTTTCACCACTAAATCGATTGGGAGAGCCTTTCCCAATACGGTGGTAGCCTCGTAGGAGGTTGTTTTAAATACACTAGTGCATACAATCATGGCTCTGCGCTGGGCACTCCTTAAATTTTGAAGCAGTGCTCTATTTCTTTCCAACGTATGCGCCCAAACTGGCGCCGTGTATGCGATCATACTTTCGAAGACGCCTCGGTACACCAAGTACATTTGGCGGCCGACAGCCCGTAATCCTTCCGAGCAATCCTCCTAAGCTTGTGCATCACAGAGACAGCGTCCGCCGCAACTTGCTTAATATGGTTACTAAAAAGCAACTTATCATCAAACAAAACACCTAGGTACTTATGAACCCTTACTCGGCTGATTACACAGCCTTTATATTTAATGTGGGGGTTTCGACTGCATGATAATTTGTGTGCACCCTTCAGAAGCATGAACTTCGTCTAGGGCACAGAAATATTTAAATTTTGAATGTCCATCCAGCCTTCGGCGGTTGACAAAGCCGCCTGCGCTCTACTTTCTAGCTGCAGTCGTGAATTGCCACGAACTAAAAGGAGACAGTCATCGGCGAAAGCCTGGGCCGTGACTCCTTCTGGGAATGTCAACCCCTGAAATCCGTCAAACACCAGGTTCCACAGCAGGGGGCCGAGAACGGAACCCTGCGGGCTTCCCCTGGTGACGGACTTTTCCACAACTAGGTGCGCATCTTGCCTTGGTAAAGTGGCATCTCAACGATGGTAGTAAGTGACAGTAAATGTCACGCGAGACTCTGCGGTGGAGCTGAGTGCGAGTAGAGGTCTGTCCGCCTCTCCCTGCTAGACCAGATCGGAGGTCCATAAATGACACCAAGTCAGGAGTATGAACTGATAGTTTGATTTCATTAAGGAAACTAGAAATAAATTTCGTTGTTGCGAACAACATTTTTGGTGGTATGTTATTTATTCAATTGCCTCGAATATTATGAGACATTTACGCACAAATTGGCTCTATAAAGTGTAAAACTAGGCGCGGGGTTCGTGCTTTCGCGAACTCTGTTAGCTAGTTCAGACGGCAACTATGCAGGACATTCAAAATGTCCGGACGAGGTCTGCATCGAAGGCAAAAGCCGAATTTATAAATCACTGATGTAAATGTCTACCGAGGCATTTAGATCGGTGGCATCCCAATGAGGCCTGGCTTATTACTATGAGATGTAAACGTTAGAGGGCGAAAGACGACTCCCATTGAAGTCCATCAGGGCTAAGAACTGGGGGGAGAGGTGTGGCAACCGGAAGATTTGTAAGGCGGGGTCTTCCCCCTACAGGTTGTAACTTTTAACTCGTACAGTGTTAAAGTTTAAGACGTTATAAAGTTTTTCCACAGAGTTACAACTCTTAATGTGCCACAGAAAAAAAGTTATGGAAATTTAAATTACACTGTACGTAGCGCGGACGGCGCCAGCTACTTGTGTACGCCTGCCGACCAATTACCAAAAAATATACACCGTTGAATACATTGTTTTAATGTGTATTTTTAAGCATTTTCATCGCTAATCCGACTACAATAACAATATATATATTATTACATCTAAATATAACAGATACATTTCACAATTTTTATACATTTGAAGATGGAAATTATCGATTAGAACGATTCCGATCGGTTTTTCATGTTTCTAAGCGACATTTTGGGGTTGCCCCGCTCGCCTAAAAGGCTTGGGACAGCGACGGATGTTCCATCCATCTGTGTTCCTGACCAGTGGTGGTGCATTTCCATGATTAAAATTAAACAGGGCGCTTCATTGTTTTACAGTCTTCTAAACTGTAGTTTTGTATATTATATGAAGATAAAAAAAACTTTATTTCTACCCATTCCCTCGACCGAGCGGAACAAAAATTAAACAGCATCGACGACCTGTATATTCAGAAGTCATCGTATAAAACACAAGACTGTAATAGATCATTTTGACATGCGCATAGCGGCTGCAAGATTTGTACTCGTATAATTTTGGCTAATCCAAAATTTGTACGACCAGAATTCCAAAAATCAATAAAAAAATATTTTTAAAAATGTGAAAACTTCTCCCAGACAGTCGGTAAAAGAAAAGCGCGAGTAACAATAGAATACAAAAAAACTAAGAGATTTCTGATGACATTCAAAAGTATCACCACGAAATCGGAATCGCAGAAAAGGGTATTTTAAACAGAATCGCTTTAGAAATTTAATTTATAATAAGAAAATGGTGAAAGAAACAACTAGAAGGAAGAAAGAAAACATGAAAAAACACTGCAATAAGTTACGATAGCGTAAAGTAAAAAAAAGTAGCACATACCTTATACATTCTTCAGGATAGTTTTCACAATCTGTAATACATCTATATCTTTCCCACGACATCCAACCCATCGGAGGCCGTAATGCAAGTCCATTATGTAAACTGTTGGTCGGCGTCATTATTTGTAGCAGTAATATCAACGAAGAAAATTCTAATTTCTTATTCATTATGTGGCCCTATAATAAAAACAAAGCACGATCTTTAAATTAAAGAAAAAATGAATGCATAATAATAATAGACACGATAAAACCAGTAATTACTTACGCGAGCGAGACTTTATTTAGATTAAATATGAAAAATAAGACTGAACCTTTGCTTAAAGTTGAACGCAGGATTCTTAGAACATGCAAAAACAAAAAAACATAAACACGAAAATCAGTACAGATTATTGTCTAATAAATTTCTGTACAAAAACTTGGAATCCTTAATTGATACTATGAAAAAGAAGCGAATTTCTTTCTGCGCACGCTTGTTAAGATTACCGCAGGATAGGATTACTAAGAGAATTATCGATCGATTTTTAAAAAAAATTTTTTCTTTAAAAAATCCGCCATTATGGATCAAAGAAATTAAAGAATATATGCAAGAATTAAATTTTACTTACGAAGATTTACTTAATAAATCCGAAAAATTAAAATTTGTTATTAAAGATCCGAATACCGACTTTAAAGTAAGAAATTTTAATTATACAAAAAGGATTTATTCAGAAGAGGATCGTAAAGCAAGATCATTAAGAATGACTAAATATTGGGAGAAAGTAAAAGCTAAGAACTTAAAGGTCAAAAGATCGGCAAAAAAGACTTGAATTATTTTGACTAAAGTGGTCCTTTGCGGCCTTTAAAAGTAAAATAAATAAATAAACAGATTCTTTTATTACGGTTTAATTTTTATAAAAACATCATTACAGTCGGCTGACAGATCCCTTTAAATATAATTATTGATTCCACTATGGAAGTTTACGATAAACTCTTGTACTTCTTGGTGGTTACTTATTAGGTTTTTTCATCGTATACGTGTACAGTAGTTTTTACTTCTTTTCTATTAATTACTTACTATTAAACGTCACAAAATAGTACTTTCTAATCTAACAGAGAGTTTGCCATTAGATTTTACTTTCCGACCTCTTATTTTTATCGAGAAAAGATTCTAAAAATAATCTCTCATTTTTCAATGATATGATCAAGATATGACGGAACTCCGATCGATAGTTTAAAAAAAATATTGTTTCAAACAAAAGCTACAACAAATTCTAGTCTGGCGGAAGGGTACATACGCAATTACATGCACGCCAAACCGGTATGCATCGTAATAGATCGCTACCCTTCTCTTACTCTTCTGCAATCTTTCTTGCCGATTCCCGGTGTTGCTCCTGAAAGAGTTCTGACGATAGCGACCTGAATCGGCTGAATCGATAGTGGTGAACGCGTCTTCCTAAATGAACTGATTTGGAGTTTCAGCGTTCAAGCCCTAGTAAAGTCAGTTATTTTTACACGGATTTGAAAACTAGATCGTGGATACCGGTTTCTTTGGTGGTTGGGTTTCAATTAACCACACATCTCAGGAATGGTAGAACTGAGACTGTACAAGACTGCACTTCATTTACACTCATACATATCCTCTGAAGTATTATCTGAAAGGTAATTACCGGAGGCTAAACGGGAAAAAGAAAGAAGTGTCGGCCAAATTTAAGGGCAGATTCAGGACATTAGAATAAATAAAAAATACAAAAAAACAAAAAAAATTACAAAAATATATTTGAATACATATAAAAAATTATTTTAAAAAAAAAGCTTTTATTTAAATAATATTAATAAAAAAGGAAACACGTTAGAAATACCCTCTAAAAAGTAAAAAATAAATTATTTAAATATCTAATAAATAAAAAATAAATAAATGCAATAATTATTAAATTTTAAAATTAAAAGTAATGAAAATATTTAGTTCAATAAAAGCGTGGCGCAGTTTTTATAATTTATTTAAAACAACACAGTATTTATTTTTACAACAATTAATCTTCATTTTCATTTTCAATTGCGACGCGAGGAGGCGGAAATGTCTGCTGGAACCTCTCCAGTTGAGACCGACTATCTACAAGTAACAATCTGGGAAAATGCACCCACTCGCTTTCTTTGTACGTGTTCTCACATAGTTGAAGTTCATCTTCAAAGTCTGCTTGTAAACTAAGCCAAATTGAACACACTCTTTCCGCTAAAAGTTTCATTTTAATTAATTATGAATTTTTATTTATTGAATTCATAATTACGATTACAAGTATAATAATTAATAATTTTTCAGATTACCGTCAAAATGTAATAACTTTGTGCAAGATTTCTAAATTTAATTTTTATTTTTAATCTTATTAACCCTTAAAGGTCATCTCGGTTTAAAATTCCCAATTTGATTTAATTCTTATGTTTTACTTTTTAGAGGGGGGTTTTCTAATTTGTTTCCTTTTTTTATTAATATTATTTAAATAAAAGCTTTTTTAAAAAATAATTTGTTATATGTAATCAAATATATTTTTGTATTTTTTATTTATTCTGATGTCCTGAATCTGTCCTTAAATTTGGCCGACACTTCTTTCTACTGTTATATATCATCAGCACATACTTCATGTAGTTTTTCCAATCTGCGATTACCTCTGACGCCATTTCCGAATCACGTTTACAAAATTTTGTAATTGTATATTCCTTTGACCAGCAGTAAATAATAATGGTTATAACGAATGATATAACCATTTATAATTAACCAAACTTAACCTACGCTCGCTAACCTCGACTAATTAACACAGTAATTTTTTGAGTATTTAAATAATAAATTCAGTAATTATTATAAATATTTTTTATATAAATAATCAAAACATTACTGTAAATTAGTCGAGGTTAGCGAGCGTAGGTTAAGTTTTGTTAATCTACAGGTGCTCCATATAAAACCCAAACCAACCTTATATTGGTAGGTATTGAAATAATAAAAAGGCATGTGTAAATATAAATGTAATTTTCACCATCCACATTACCCTACATTTAGAGTAAATGCTGGAAGTGGCCGCCATCTTCTTGAATACAAGCTTCAATTCTTTTTACAGCGTTTCTTGCAACTTTTTTCAAAGTTTGTGACTGGATATTTAATACAGCTTGTTCAACATTGACTTTCAATCGTTCAAGTGTTCGTGTTTTGTTGCTGTAGGCTTTTTCTTTGAGGTAACCCCGTAGAAAAAAATCCGCCGCAGTCAAATCTGGAGATCTTGGTGGCCACAAGCTTCGACCGATAACACAATTACCAAAGAATTCCTCAACGAAATCAGAAGTTGAACCTGCGTAGTGCGATGTCGCACCGCCATGTTGTAGCCAGCAGTGTCTATCTTTCTCTTCCAAGAGTGCAATGAACCGAAATAAAATCCTGATATCGTTCTGCATTAATGGTGTACTCGAAAAAAATAGGACCGATTATTTTCTTCCGCGATATCGCGCACCACACGCCCAACTAATGCGGGTGTAATTGTTTTTCGCGATGAACGTGGGGATTTTCAGCACTCCAAATTCTACTGTTTTGGCTGTTTACGTAGCCATCCAAATGAAACCGTGCTTCATCTGTGAAAAATAACGAATCCATAACATTAATTCCCTCACGCAGAAATCGACGGAACCGTTGGCAATATTGTAGCCATTTTTCTTTGTCGGGCTCAAGAAGTTGATGAACCGTTTGAATGCGATAAGGTCGAAATTGTAATTGTTTGGTCGCCCGATGAACAGTCGATTTAGACAAATTAATTTCAGCAGACAAACGTCTGATCGATTTATTTGTGGAGGCGAGTAATCGGTTTTTGATTTCAGTGACTGTATCTGTATTCAACACCGACGCAGATCTTTTGTGTTCCTTGTTATTAACAGAACCGGTCTCTCTAAATTTTGCAACTAACCTTAATACTGATGTTTTGTTAGGAGCTGGTTTATCTGGGTACTTATGGCGAAACAAATCTTGCACTGCAACCGTTGATTTCGTACTGAAGTACGACTCAACAATGAAAACACGTTCATCTAGCGAAAACACCATCTTGTCTCTAGCAATACACTGAACGTTATGATTGCATTATTGTTACTATCGGTAGTGTTCTAATGCGTCGCCGCGATGTTCAGATGTTGAACGAGTCCATTTCAGTAACGGGTAGGGAAGTATTCTTGACTTTTGAAATTTCACGGTTGAGTGATTGATGGGTTGCGTTTTATATGGGACACTCTGTATATCAATAATTATAAGTAATAATGGTTATTTGTCAAAAATTATTTTGACAAAAAAACTTTCAAGAATTGAAAAAAAAATATTTTTTACCTTTTTTCTCGCCTAAAAATTGTTTTTCTCCATAATAATTATTTATGAGTGATTCTGAGTTGATATGGGCAAGAATTTTTGGGTGGCATAAAACGGAAAAGTACCAAAATAAGTTTAAAAATGTTTAACTTGAAAATTCCAAAAAGGTGAATATTTAATTTTTTTTTAAATTATTACTTTTATTAAATAAAACGTTAATCCTTTTACTTCGAAAAAAACACCTCATTTGATAAACATCTGAGATACAAGGCTAAAATTAAACTGGATTGAAAAAATTATGCGTGAAAAAGGCAAAAAATTATCAGACTGCATATTTCACGTTGTAAATTTTCTACTGATATTGTTAAACGTTTATACTGCTTTACTATTATATAAACAGGAAGAGGGTATTTGTTTGTTCGGAATAAACAAAAAAAACTACTCAATCAATCGCAACCAAAATTTTACCTATATTTCTTGATATAACTGAGAAGATTTTCAGATAAATTTTATCTTGGAAAAATCTCTAAAACACACACACACACACACACACACACACACACGGTGTTCTGGGATGTATTTGCCGAACTTCAGGAAATAATTCAGGACACCAAAGTGAGAAAAAAGTTCATATCGACATAAGTCCTATTTTGCTTTATTATCCTGCTGGACGCCATTTTGTGTTATCAACAAAAAAAATTATTTCTCAGGAACGAGTAAACCTTCTTTAATTAAATTTGTCTAATCCAAGACTAGTGGTTTATTCTACAGAATAAAACGTTTTGAAAATGTCACCTTCAAAATTTTTTTCAAAATAGCGGCCGTCTTAATTTTTGAATCTTCAATATCTTTGTAATTATTTGTTTTATTAAATTTTTAACTTATTACAAAATTATATAAGCATTTTATTTTGAACAAAATGATATTTCATTTGCAAAAATCCATTGACAAACAATCGAGTTGCTGCAGACAATTAAACCGGCAGTACGCTTGCGCACCATAATGCAAGGTGATAATTTTTATTAATTTACTATTATTATTATTTATTATTAATATTTTTTTATTAGATTTAGTGGAGGAAACAAAAACAGGCAAAAAATTATCAGCTTGTTGAAAAAAATTACCAACTTGAAAAAAATTACGTTGTTAATTGTAAGTTTTACAAATGAGATGTCATTTTGTTCAAAATAAAATGCTACAAATATATTAAATATTAATAAATTAAGATGGCCGTATTTTGAAATTTTTGAAGGTGTCATTTTCAAAATTTTTTATTGTGTAGAACTATACACTAGTCTTAGATTTACTAAATTTAATTAAAGAAGTTTACCAGTTCCTGAGAAATAATGTTGTTGAAAATCACAAAATGCGTCCAGAAGGAAAACAAAGAAAAATAGTACATTTATCGATAAAATTGTTTTGCTCATTTTCGTGTCCTGAATTAGTTACTGTAGTTCGGTGAATACGTCCTGTTAAATTCTGTATATTAGTAATGGAGAACTGCTGGTTGAAGCACAAAATTTAATGAATCGAATTAATGAACTGTGAACTGTAAGTCTTATCACTGTGCAAGCTGGGTTTGAACTGAATGATTCGAATCGATCGAATGAATAATATTACAAAAATAACAGAATTAAATTTACATTAAATAAAATAATATAAAATAAATTTCTTTTTAACAATAATGGACTTCCTGTGGGGACTGTGTGTGAGGCTCGAGTAGTGAGGTATGCCAGCACCTCGTCAAAGGCTAGATCACAGTTATCACCATCACCGATAATAACACATGGGGTGCCCCTTCTCTACAAAAAAATCGTCCGATTTTCAAAATTCAAAAGGCTAACTTTTGCACGCATCAGGCACACTGTCGATCTAACAGATCACGGTTATTCGGTAATGAATATATATATATATATAAAAGTTTGCCTGTTCGTTTGGTATCGCATCACGTCAGAATCGACCGACCAATTACTTTCAAATTTGTAGGATACATTTGCGTTATTCCGGAGCAGGTTTTAAGCCATCGACCTAGGCCCTAGCTCCCTTGAAATTAAAATATTAACCTTTTTATTCATTATTTCTTCGCCCCCAAGGAGGATAAAGCCGTGAATTAAAGATATTCATCAAGGAAAAAATGTTTAATCCTTTCACTTCATTATTATATTTCTTCCACCACGGCAAATAAATAAGTTATGAATTTTTCATCGTCAAAGGTGCGTGTACTTTAGTTACCATAGTTACTTTTATTTTGACCAACCGGGTTGGTCTAGTGATGAACGCGTCTTCGCAAATCAGCTGATTTCGAAGTAGAGAGTTCCAACGTTCAAATCCTAGTAAAGGTTACTTTTATATGGATTTGAATACTAGATCGCGGATACCGGTGTTCTTTGGTGTTTAGATTTCAATTAACCACACATTTCAGAAATCGTCGGCCTGAGACTGTACAAAACTAAAGCACACGTCACATATACACATAAATATCATCCTCATTCTTCCTCTAAAGTAATACCTGGCGGTGATTCCCGGAGGCTAAACAGGAAAAAAAAAGAAAAAAATTACTACTATTTTATCTTTTGTTTGATCTTTTTGTACGAGGATAACGTACAGGGCGGGGGTGGAGCCCGCTGAGTAGATATAATGGCGCTCGAAATAAGCTCTGCGGGCGTCCAGGGCGCCGGTCCCCCTCGTAAATCGGGAATGGCGAGCGAAGTGACCTCTGCGACCATGGGGTAAGTCCCTTGGCTCCGAAAGTTCAGGTTCTGGCTAGACGGGCCGGCTAATATTTTTATGTTTCTCTTTGATTGATTTAGATTTCTTTTGTAATCGATATTATTTTTAGGAAACATTATCTATTACCGTTAAATAAATTTCAAAAAATTAATTTTTTAATATTTATTCTTCAGTAAAATCGGCAAAATGTGACTAACCTATTTTTTCCGCTGAATTCTTAATTACTTTTCATTTTAATTTCGAGCCGTTATATCCTCCACATCTTCATTCGGCAACTGGGACAACTATTACCAGGAAAAAATGATAAAGTTGAAAAAAAAAAAGTAATGAAAACGTCAAAACAATAATTCGGTAAGTTTCACATCGTAATTACGTTATGAGGTCGAGGTCGATTGGTACAGGTTAAGGTTACATTTGTATTTATATTAAATCTCATAATCAAGTCGTGACGCAATTGCGGTTTGTTTTCAACGGTAAGGTAGAAATTCAACGAAGTCGTAACGATTTATACAGTGAAAATCTAATACAAGATTTATATACAAAAAGTTCGATTCGATTTATTTTTTGCCATCGTACGATACATTTTATCGTTTTTGCATTTATTAATATCAAAGTACAAACGATAACTCAAATCTAAAAAATTCTTTTTTATCTTAAATACTTAGGCGTTGCCCGTAAAGCATAAATTTGACCGCTAGCAACAAGATACGGGATAGAAGCAAAATTTACGAGACGATTAATCAGCATTAAATGTTTATTGATTTAAAAATATATTTTAAAAATACATTCCGTTTAATATGGATTAAAGAAAAAAATATTTCGTTTCATAATCCATTGCGTACTCATCATTGAAGTTAAAATGAAACAGTAAAAATAAAATTATTTGCGGCCGAATTTATTAATTTATTACAAATATAGAGAAATTAATTACTTGTCTTCAGCACACCTCAAATCTATGAGAAACAGAATAACTGCAAAATATACCTTAACTACACGGGAAGTACGAGGAGTAAAGAGTTTTTTTATTTTTATTCGTTAACATTAATAAACTTGTTAGTATAATTGCCAAACATTCAAAATTGAATTCATCAACATTTTGTTACTCGAGTACGGTCTCGGCTTATCGAGTGCAGCTCTTAATATAATACGTTTCTGATTATATTTATTTGTTAAAGGGGTTTAATGCTCCACCCCGCGTTGGAATATACGTCGGGCGTAGGCTGAACATATAATAATTTTTATATTTCGTTCTTTAAGTCTGTTAATTTTATAAACTTACGAATAATAGATATGTATATTTTAACTCATGACACATATAATTTGCATTATTAAGAGCGTTCCATACCATTTAAGAAGGATTAAATATTTTACGGGACGTGTGCAAGCCACACCACTACATTTATAGAGGGGATCTGATTGGACCTATCCCGTTTGGCGAAAGGATTTTAATACTGTTGCGACGGTTTGCTTAAGTGAACGGGCGTCAACTATTCGTTTAAGAAAATGTCGCATACAGTACACGCCTTTTTACTTCCCCTTTTTACGGGGAAGAAAACAACGCTATAGCAGAACAATACTTCTAAAGGTAAAGCATTGTAATAGATTCGATTTGGGTATATGCGGTTTTCATCAGATCTTTTGACACCATATTCTTTTGAGTTCATTTCACAGAACCTGTCAGAGTTGTTATTACGTTAATCGAGAGAATAATAGTCATGGTCTTTTTGAAACTATGTGGAATGGGTGATTTTTTTCATAAGGAATTTCTTTTCTCTAGAGTATAGTGTTACAAACGTGGCAAATACGAGTGCTTGAATTACTGAAATTGCTAATTCAAATGCTGTTAAAATTATTTGAATTGGTTGTGTGATTATTAGTATTTTGATTGATGTTGTGTTTCCTAGTAATGTTATTAGTACGTAACCTCCAATCATATTTAATGTTAATCAAACTGGTAATGAGATAGGTTGAATAATGTTTCCTGTTGTTTCGATTAAAATTATAATTGGTGAATTTTACCCATCCGTATAATGAAATTATTATATCTTGGTAAGGCGATTGATATTAAAATTAATAAATGTCTTGATGTAAATACATATGGGATTAATCCTATTATACAGGGTGATTTTTTACCCAATTGTTAATGTCTGGTAATTTTTTTCTAAGAAAGGGAAATTTTGTTTTGTGACACGAAGTTGGTAACGCTACTCAACCGGTATAGATACGGCAGTGTGAGTTGATTCTCCTTGAGCTGTGTAAACATTTGTTCCGTTTCCGGTCGTGTTACGAACAGAATGTCTTTTACCACAGAACAACGAAGTCTTCATTATTGAACAATATTTTGCTACGAAATCGTAGGCGAGTGTAAAAGAATCATTTCAAATTAAATTTGTTGGTGTTCCTCCGCCAGAAAAAATGTCAATTTCTAGGCTAGCAAACCGATTTCGAGAGACAAGTAGTGTTTGAGACAGAAAACGTAGCGGTCGACCAACTCGCTTGACAGATGACGTTTTAGAGAATGTGAAAGCAAGATTGCTCAATTCTCCACGGAAAAGTTTCCACGAAAACTTTCCACGCAAGTCGGTTTGTCATGGTCGAGTGTTCAGAAAGCTGCTAAAAAATTGAAATTGTATCCGTATTATTAGTCCAAGAGCTTCAGCCTCCAGAGTTAAACAAGTGATTGCAATATTGCCGTTGGTTTAGGTCTCTCGTAAAAGATAAGGAAATCGAATTTTTAAACACAGTGTTCTTTTGTGATGAAGCTTGGATGCATCTCGACGGTTATGCGAACAGTCAATACTATCGAATTTGGGCGGTTGAAAATCCTAACGCTTTACAAGACAAATCTTTACATCCTGAAAAAATTGGTGTGTGGTGTGCGATATCTCGTCATTGTATAGTATTCTCCGTATACCCGTATTCTCCGAACAGACAGTAAATGGTGAAGTATACAGGAATATTGTGCGCCAATTTGTGTCCCTCCTGGAACCTCAAGAACGGTATTGATGGTTTCAGCAAGACGGCGCTACATGACACACGTCTCGAGAAACCACGGATTTTCTGCAGGGAACAGTTCTTTAATAATCGAATAATAAGCAAGGGCTTATGGCCTCCAAGGTCCCCAGACCTCACATCTCTTTACTACTTTTGGTGGCACTATATTAAGTCCGAGGCCTTCAAAAACAATCCTCACACTATTGATGAACTTAAAGTGAATAATACAGACTTAATCACGAATATTTCCAATGCGACTCTTAAAAAGGTTTCTGCTAATATGTTGAAAAGAGTCCGTGAGTGTATAACCGCAAGGGGTGGGCATTTTGAGCATATTCTTTAACAATTATGTAAGTAATAGCTTTTTATTAAATCTCTTTTGTAAGTAATAAATACATCTTCTTATTCCACCTAAATTTCCCTTTTTAAATTACATTTAAAATTGGGTAACAGGACTAAAAAATCACTCTGTATTTCTTATTAAAATAAATATGAATATTGATATTGTTAGAATTAGGATTTTTTTATGATGAGTCATTGATTTAAATTCATTTATTCGTTTTTTTTCTGTTGTTTTTATGATAGGGTTAGTCGAGATTTTTTTGTTGTTTTTGGTAAGATTACTATTGCAAAAATAATTATTCAATTTCCTTGTAGGAAATAATTTTAGTAGTACGGTCAAAGGTTGAAAATAGTCTGGTTATCATTTTCAGTTTATATTTTTTTTTGTTTTATTTCCTTTAATTATTATTTTTTGTTAATGTTTGTTGTAAAGAATACTTTTGTTATGTTTATTGTAATTGTTATTAATAATATTAAATTTCATATTATTGGTAATATTTGTGGAATCAAGATGCACATTTTAAGTATTTTTTATTTGACAAGTAAATGTTTTTTTTTTTTTTTTTTTTTTTTTTTTTTTTTTTTAACTGGTATAAAACTGTGATTTATATCACAAATTTCTGAACATTGACCGAAGAAGGTTTTTTTGTTATTCCTTTGTTTTTTTGTTAAATTTGATTAAGGAGTCCTGAGATTTCATCTATTTTTACTCCTATTGATGGAATTGTTCATGAGTGAATTACATCTGATGATGTTACAATTACTCGTATCTGTGTTATAAATGGTACTGTTATTCGGTTATTTACTTCAATTAGTCGAGATGAATTAAGATTTTCTGAAGTTTTTATGTACGAGTTAAACTCTAATTTTTTAGAATCTGAATATTCAGAAGATCAATATCATTGGTGACGAATCGTTTTAATAGCAATTGATGGTTTAATTATTTCTTCTATTAAATATAGGATTTTAATTGATGGAATTGCAATAAATACTAAGATAATTGCTGGTATTGTAGTTCAAATTGTTTCTATTGCTTGTCTTTCGGTTTGTAAGTTATTTGATTTTTGTTTTTTAATATTGTTATTATTATAATAACAATATTTGTTACGTTAAATCTTATTCATGATGCTATTTCTAAGGAAATTAATTTTTAATTTATGAATGAATTTTAGGTTTATTGGTTTTTTTGACAAAAAAACCAGACGGAAATTTTCCGGATGTTTATGTTCGTAAGCGTGTGTTCGATGTCGGTCACTAAATCACCTTATATCTCCAGCACTACCGGACTAATTTTGACCAAACTCTGTCAGATTATATATCGTGCAATGATGCCATTAATTTTTCAACTTAAAAGGTAATTGGAGTGAGTTTGTAGAGCAAGGTTACCCTCAGTATCTCGATATTTCGCCTAATTAAAGTCATATTTTTGTTAGGAGCATTTCTTAACGATTAAAAAATAACAGTATTTGAAATATTCTTTTTTTTTGTAAAATCGCAGCCCCAACGCTAAAAATGTTCTAAACTAGCGGCTAAGTGGGTATACTGTATCAACAGTACCCCCTTTCACCACAAGGAGCGCTAGTATCGGTCAGCCACCTTGGAATTTCTCTTTTTCACTGTAGGAAATTCCCTTTCTACTTCGCCAAATGTGTTGCATTTTCCCAGGAACAGCCATTAAATATTAGCGCGGTTCATCGTCAAAAAAAATAATATTTTAACTGACTATATCTAGTTTTCATTTATATAGATTAATAAGAGAGGAAAGCTGAAGTCAGTAAACAGTTTTTTGCTAGTTTCTCATTTTAAGGTAAGGTTTTGGAATGTATTTTTTAAACAATCACAAAACGTTTCAATGTTATCAACATATTCTATCATTTTTACAAATTTTAAATTAGGAATACAACCACCGATTTAATTTTTCAAACATCTTTACGTAATAATTAATTACGGCACGTGTAACGGAATGAACCCTTAAAAATTAATACGACTTCAACAGTAATTTCATTAACGGCAAGAAGTTGATTCGCATAACAAAATTAATTTTATACCATCGGTACACGCGCTCCTGTCGCTTAACGATTCATTTATCACCTGAATCGTGCTACTTTCAATGCTACGTGTCTAATCTCGCCGTTTGTAAACGAATAATGGCTTTTGTAAAATTCTTTTACAGATAATAAATTCGACGTAACGGAATACCGCAAAAAAACGCCTCGGTTAATTCAAAAGCGTAAATAGAAATGAATATTTATACATTTTATTATCAATTCTGGTATAATTTTACAGTTATCTGATAATTATTTCACAGTTAATTACGATTAAAAAATAAAATTACTCATTTATTTTTATAAAATCGAATTATCCATAAATTTTAAACGGTTGCGTTTACTTTAAAATTTTAGCGGGAGACAAAATGCTCATCACCATTTCCTATAAGATTAGTACACCTTCAGGTATATTTAAATATAAAGCGTATCAATAAAAGAAAACTTCTTGCCCCTCTGCTAAATTCCTTACTTTTTTAAAGACTGAATAAAGGCACGTCCGGTGAGGATAAGCCTATAAGATTGCAAGAGATCGACACGTAAGTACTATTCAGTACTAACGGCAACGATTTAAACTTTAACTTCTTTAATCTTACCCCGTCATAAAATTATTTTTACATTAAAAATTAAATGCCATCGATGTATATGTACGTAGACTCGTGCTTAAGCACAAGGTATTTTTGTTCTATGCAGTTGTGTTTTTCTAAGATGCCTTATTCGATCGAAAAAAAGATCGCTGTAGAGGAAGCTTTTGCGCGTTCGGAATGCTTTCAGAAAACGCGGTAATTATTCGCGGAAAATTTTTCGAAAGCCGGTATCCCGACAAGAATAATATATACGATTCGGTTAAAAAATGGTGGTCAAGGAAGGGGAATAGGTTTTAAACGCAAAAAGAGACAGGCGAACTTCCGTTATGACTCCAGAGGCCGTAAGGGTATATTCAAAGAGGAATTCATGCCGATCCGAAAAATTTTATACGAAAGGTTTCACAACAAATCGGTGTAAAATATTATTCTTGCCAACCGAATGGTGTAACAACGGAGAAACCAAACAGAGACGACCGGTTTCATAAAAATATTGTCGACGGATGAATAGGCGCGATGTTGTATTTGCTGTCAGACGAGGCACGGTTTCATTTATCTGGGCGTGTAAATACGCACAACACTAGGTGTCGGACGACTCAAAATCCTCACCTGATGTTTAAACGTTCAGTCCAAGATGAGAATACGGGCTTATGTTGTACCGTTTCTGGTAATCTTATACAGAGATCGATATTTTTTGAACGGACTGTCAATACGGAAGGGTACCGAACGATTTTCAAAGAATTCTACTCTGGATTAACAGATCGTGAAAAAAGAGAACGCGGCACGCGGCAACGTGTCGCGTATCAAAAGAGTTCACTAGCGAATCCACATGCGGCTTTTTCAAAACGAAATGCCAACAGAGAGCAGTGGACTACGAGTTCCTATAAACAGAAGCCGTTGTACATTTTTCACGTAATAAACACATAGTAAGTGCAGTACGCGAGCGCTAAACTCAGTTCGAAGATATGAACTTTAACCAAATTTCGATACTCCCCGCTTGTTATGAAAAATTCGTCAAAGCAAGATTTAAAACTTATTTCATAAAGATAATAATCAACAATTAAATCGTAAAAGAATTACTAAAAATAGGAATAGGCGTCGATTGAAATCTGCATACTTGAAGTATTTGAAAGAAGTGGTGTATTGAAAACGTCTTGTTTGCATATATTATTAGTATCAAAAAGGCGAAAAAAAGGGCAAAAAAGAAAATATATCCTTTAGATATTTTTATCCAGATATGACACCCCGTAAAAAAACACTTTCCCCACGAATTTTTTCAAAAATGTAATTAATCCTTCAAATGTAGAAAATTTCAACCAAATTTCTACGAGTAGTTTCTTCATCAAATTCTACCTGAAATTTAGCCGAGTAGGGGCCGACATACGTATATAGTGTTCGGTATTTAACGCTAATCATTTTCAGCGGGCAATATTGCTTGTTTGGGTTGCGGGAGGACCGCAACTCGAGCTCTGTGTAGCTCTTGATTTAGCGAGAAATGGAACGTCGGTCCGTGATCACCGCATAGATTTTGTGCGGAATAGTTCGTTTAAAGCAAGTAATAATACCCGTACAGCGAGACTTTCATTGAACATTTGGCGATAATCGAGAACAAGGAGCTGCATTTTCAATACAAATGATAAGTAGGAGGCGTGAAGTCGGTCAAAATACCGTTCGATCGCCTCAATATATCGAGCGTATGAGAACGGCCTCGGAAAGAAATCCACGTCGATCGATGTGAGGGCATTCCCGGCACTTTGTCGGACACAAGTAGGCGATGAATTTTACACCGCGATTAGCAACTTCGTTCGTATAAACCGCAAATCGTTCAACAATTAACCGCTGTGGACTAAGTGTTGCGTATTCGTTGTTGTCGATACACGATACGTGTACTCTATCGCATAAACGATGACTTTTACTGGCGATCAAGCGAAATTCTCCTTCAAAATCTTTGTAAACAAACAAAACTACCGATATCGGGCGCCAACAACTTCACATACGACCATTTCACAGTTGTAAGACCGTTGTGAAACCGTGTGCCGTTTCTGCGAAGGGAATAATCGGGCCCTACTTTTTTTTTTCAATGACGGTGTCTATGACTGTAAACGCCAAACGTTATAACTAGACGTCGAAAACCTTCTAAGCAGAGCTCATGTCACATCTGGAATAAGAAGAGCTTAGTTTTAGCAGAACGGTGCCCCGCTATCCGCAACGACACGATTCAAGATGAACGTCCTCCGAGCTTCTTCTCTCGCCGTTTGATGACATTCAGAGGTCCTCCCGTTAACCAGACATTACCGCACGACTTATTTTTATCAGGGTGTTTGAAAACTCAAGTTTTTATACGCACAACCTACCTGATATTAATGGCTTTAAATACGCGATTCGTAAGAAATCGCGAATGTTACACAGGATACGTCGCGTTACGGCAAATGTACCTGGGAGGATATCTTCATGACGTCATATTGAAGATGCAAGGCCAGTTCTGTGAATCCGACACACAGACTTAATTAACGGTGTTCGGTCGTATTTATTGCGGTGTACAATAAATTTGTTATATTCCTTTCAAAATTAGTAACGTTAAACGCCGTACTCTGTATATGTGGACGGCCATTTTTAGCATAACAACAGTATATTATACAAAAAGTATTCTATTTTAGAGAGAAATATAAAAACACGAGTAATTCGGTACGAATTAATAAATTATCAAGTTAACGTAACGTTTTTATGACAGACGATTAAGGATTTCGTTTTAACGATCGCTATCTAGATATCGGACGAAACGTTTCGTACAATAGAATAACTTAAGAATTACAAATCGGGGTCGAAGCTGTTCCCTCCCTACACATGCGTCTCCTCATCCGGTTATACATTAGATAACGGACGCGGTTCTTAAGGCCTCGACTATACTAAAGGTCGCTGACCCGATACAGGTAAATGAGCTCTGTACGTAATAAAGGAACATCTCTTCTTAAACGGGTTAACTGTAACAGATTTAAAATAAAACAAAGGTCACCGTACATTACCGAATGTAAAAACGATTTCTTCATATTTACATTTGCGTAATAATTGAGTGCCAGTCGATTATTCGAATATATTTTGGAAAACGGTTTACTTACGCGCTAAGTTTGTTTTTTTTTATACGCAATATACAATATATATCGCTTTAAGCATTTTGTCTAAATCTTAATAGCAGTTTAAAAGTTTCACTTTGAATCCTTAAAATATATATATATAATATGTATCCTTAATAGCAAATTTCCTAAGGATCCTTAAAAAAAATCTCGATCACAAATATTTATTAATAACTATGGTTCCGCTTCAAAACAGTTTTAAATTCATCAGTAGATGAGTAACAATAAAAATAAATGCAGCAAAACCAATTTTCAAACGCTTTTAAATATATATGTGTATTTAAATTTAAAACATTCCTAGCAAATTATACTTTGTTGTACAGCTACAGGAAAATGTGCTAATCGGGTTTTTGTGCAGTTCTTGAATCCCCTACCGCTAAACAAAAAACACAGTTTTAGCATTGAAAAAGTGTACGTATTTCGGTCGGTTTTTCAGTTGATATCGCCGTTTCGGATGAACCGATTCAGATAAAATTTCACTCGATGATTTTTATCATCATAATGACATCAGTGGATTTAATTTTCATCACGATCAGTGTAATGGGCGGGGAGGTGTGGACCTTAATGGGTCCTGCGTTTCAAAATTTTATCCGAAGAGAGGTAAATTTTATCATGTAATTTAATTCCCCTTTAAAACAAAGGATCGGCAGTTCTCAGGATTATAGCGGATGAACTCCTTGTCTTTAAATAAAAATTTATATTTTGTTCGTAATTTTGTATTATCAAAAGAGCAACAGATTTTCTCACCGTTTAAATTTTTTTCTTTTAAATAAACTATTTACATAATCGTCGGATGCCGTTCGTATTTCTTCTCTTTTCATCTGTAGTTTTTCAAAACGACAACACTACAATATTAAACGTTAAACAATAAAATCCATTATGTACATTTATTAACTTATACGAAAAGAACATACTGACGCTCTATAAAAGCTACAAATATACGATACTGAATTCTATAGGGTATAAAAAACGCCGTTTGGATTCAAACCCGGAACCTCTGGATGAAAGGTGGAGATGCTACCGCTTCACCGCACACGTTGGGAAATTATTGCACCGACTGTTTAGAATTCTTTCTAATAATCGGTGAAATGAATAAATTAATGACATTTAGAAAAACGTAAATAAATTAAATAATACATAATCTATTTAGTAAATGTAAATTGCATGATAAAAATGGATAATTTGTCTAGAATTAACTACCGCGAGTACAATTAATTGTTCCGGTATATTCTTGCGATAATAGCCGTAAAAATAATTCATTCCGGTTATTAAATAAAAATAACCTTTGATCGATAGAATCTTAAGTAAACATAACGCAGGTCAACAGTGGAAAACTTGTTTGAAAACTAATAACAGATTCTTATAGATTTTTATATGCAGATTTCAGAAAAAACAGTCAAAAAATTCCATCGTGTACCGCTTTTTATATATTTCCTTTGTAAAACGTTGAATAAAAAAAAAATCAGCTGTTTTAATTTTATTGATATTTTATTATTAGTTAGTTTAAATGAAATTACAAGAGCAAATGAAATTATGTTTGGCTGCATATCTGTAGATTCAAAAACTGTTTAGAAATAATACTAATCCACCAGGTTGGTCTAGTGGTAAACGCGTCTTCCCAAATCAGTTGATTTGGAAGTCGAGAGTTCTAGCGTTCAAGTCTTATTTTACATGTTCAAGTTATTTTTACACGGATTTGAATACTAGATCGTGGATCTTTGGTGGTTGGGTTTTAATTAACCATACATCTCAGGAATAGTCGAACTGAGACTGTACAAGACAACACTTCATTTACACTCATACATATCACATCCTCTTAAGTATTATCTGAAAGGTAGTTACCGGAGGCTAAACAGGAAAAAGAAAGAAAGAAATAATACTGATTGCCCCTTTGACTCTAAATCTGATTGGCTTAAAAGTTTGGAATTTCTAAATAACTTAAGTACTTCCATAACACTAATGCTCAATTTTCTACAACTGTTATACAAAAATTAAAAAATGGTGAAAATTACTATCTCTCCCTTTTTTAATTATGTTCAAAATTGACTGTAATCAATGCTCTGCCTATCAAATCTTTTTGAGATAATTTTGAAGAATCTGTTCAGCCAATTTGTTGATATTTATCAAAATAGAGACGAACACACATACGTACATGTAAAGTATATTTCTTCCAGAAAGTTCTCTCGCTTTTTGTATGTTTTTTTACGAAAAATTTACGAAAAAAAAAAAAAAAAAATATTTCTTCCATTCATTTTTTTTTTTTTTTTTTTTTTTTTTTTTTTTTTACTTTACGTACATGTAAAGTATATTTCTTCCAGAAAGTTCTCTCGCTTTTTGAAGGTTTTTTTTTTTTTTTTTACTAACGAGGTAAACTAAATTGTAAACATTTACAAAAACGTTACTTTGTTTACTTTATAGCTGCGCTAATGCAATAACATTACTGCTATAGTCAGGAAAGTAAAAATAATAAAAACATTATAAATGATAAAAAGAATTATCAGTTGGAACTAATTAACAAAAATGAGATTATCAGCTATCGATCAACTGTGTCAACAGACTTATTTTCTGAACGGTATCTCAAAACCAGCCACAACGTGCAATCACATTTACACAAATATAACTGAAAGAGCATAGTTAACCTAAATGACAACACTACAGAATAAGATGGGAAATTACAACTCCAAATCTGTGTGTTGTCAAGATGTGTAGGAAAAACTTTTTCAACGCTTGCTGTCAAATAATTAGTAAAAATTTCAATTACTATCTTTTAAGCACCACCTTGAATAAATCTATTATGAATTAAATATAAAATCATTTTAAATAAATTTACCGATGAAAAAAAATTATTATCCTAATTAAACTTCTTAGAAAAAGAATTGCAGCATGTCTCATCATTTTACTAATCAAATTGAAAAACTGAAGTAGAGTACATCACCTCAAACAGGTTTTGTTCTGTTGTGTACCAATGAATAAATAAATATGGTCAAAATAGTAACTTTTATTTTTCAATTTTCCTTCACTAAGTTTGACCTTTAAATATAGATTAGTCAATGGGGAGTTACAATTAAAATCTTTCAGTTCACCTTAAATAGGTTACTAAGGGTTGAGAATTGAATTTTTTCATTCATCAAAATATGTTTTTACATCATCAAACATCTATACTACCTTAATTGTCTCCTGATAAACCCGACTTAAAAGTTAACTGACTTTGTACTTTTCAGATTATAAACAATAAATAAAATAAAAAACCTTACTAACAGGAAATAAATAAAATAAACATTAAATTTGCAGTTGGATGAAAATGCAGCAACTTTTTTCCTACATAACTTTTAATATATTTAAAACAAAAATCAACAATTTGATATGGTCATTGAAATAACGTGTTACACGAAAGTTTCAACAAATATAAAAAAAAACTATTAGCGTAATGTGATAATATAATTTAACGCATTATTTTGTGTATATTATCTCGATAAAAATTATTATATCTGGCTTTTATTGTTTATATTTTAGTACATATTACGTTATCATTCATGAAATTTATATTTTATATTAGGCTGAGAATTTACAACCTAATGTTTACAGCAGTTTTAATGATGCACATATTGACGTATAATCCTAGTACGGAAACAGTGAACACTGTCATGTACACAATTGTTGACCACGAGCAGACATCACATCAAAGTACGGTATTAAGGGAATCCTTTTAATAAAAACTTAATGGCTATTAATGCTACTTAAATAACATTATTAAATAATTAAGACATTATCTTACCTTGAATAAACTACTGTTAATAAATAATAGTTATTTGTTCTCTGTTTCATACATACGTTACTCGGTAGCACGAGATATTCTTACATCAACAGTTTAACGCCCACCGCACAATCTGAAGTTTACTCACAAATTATCTTCAATCACTCTAGTCCGGCAAACGCTCAGGCAACAGTTGATACTTCAAATATCCACCAGAGTTCATTAGTATTAAAGTTATTTAATTTAAAAAATAACACGGCAACTGGTTGCACACGAATTCGTCTATAAATAAATTCATAAAAACTTACTGCGGAATACGAGCTATTGTTCTTTTGCTACAAAAGCAACTTATTTACTTGTTTTCGACAACTGTATATTAATAAAAATTTAATGACTGAACCGTAGAATCATAAAACTTATTTTAATATGAAACAAAATTTATTCGTTTACGTATATCTTACTTCGTGTAGCCTTAAAAATAATTTAATCATAAGAAAGTTCATGGGAAATATTTATTTTATTTGTTCGTTTCTACAGATGACTTCGTTATGACATTAATGTATTACACGATTGGCAGTTGGACTAAAAAAAATGTTCTAAGAAATACTTTTCTGTATTTTTTGAAACGTCGTTTTTCTTTCTTAATCTTATAAGCTGCTGTTTAGTAATCTTATTTTTAATTCTGTGAAACTAATTTTATTCTTTATCTCTATTCGTTTTATGCATTATTCTAAGTACAAATATTTCATTCTTCGACTGTTTTAATTCATTTCCAAGAAACATAGTTTACGCCAACCACCGTTATACAAAAACTTCTTTAAGATGCAGCAGGGTTTAATTTCGAAGAAAAAATTATCAAACACCATAATTAAGTAATCGTATTTTGAATAACTTAAATGAAATTCATTGTTTCCCTACGACAGTAAGTCATCGTGTTCAAATTTTATCATAATTATTAATTATATTTTTTTTAAATTAATTAAAATAATAAACTAATTTCAATTAATTCATAGCTTCTTTTACGTTCATGATTTCAATTTTTTTTTAATATTTGCATATTTTCTTTTCTTAAAAAAAAGCATGTTAATTTTCTCTAATACAAACTGCATTATCATTTTTTCTGTTGATTATAAAAGAAAGCAATTTTTTTTTATTTTTTGCTTATCATTTCTATGTAGAATTGTTTACAATTTTGCTTTCAGAATTAATTTTATTTTGTAGATACAGCTTTATTATATGGCATCAGCCTCTTACTGTTGATTTTGTATAAGTTAATATAAATAATAAATTTATTTATTTCTTAGTTTTAAAAGAAATTTTATTACTTTTTTAAGTTCTATCTGATGGATTATAATTTATTTTTTGGTTCTTTTAATGTTCTGAAATTAATTAATTTTATTCTTATGTTTAATTATCATTTATTAATGAATTTATTTACACCTTTTATACTTCTATATTACAACCATTTACATAAGCTATCTATTTTACTAAAAAAAGCATTCAGCGATACATTTATTAAATTTATTTTAATAAATTAATACATTCTGTAGCTGCAATGTAATCGATTAAATTATTTATTAATAATAATAATATAATTACATTTAATTTAATTATAAGGCATAAAGAAACTTTTGTTTCTGTTTAATACTTATAGGCAAATATTATTTAAAATGATTACTATTGCTTTGTTACTAGTACATGCATGTTAACGAGTTTTCTAACAAACTATTACATGTATATTTTTGTTTTACAGTTATCTTATCTCTTAGTTTCATAATATTCAGCAATGAAATATATTTACATATATAGATGTGTGTGTTTTATATAATATGTGCATAATTTACTAATGATTAAACCAATGATAAACATATTATCAATACAAGAATATTACTACTTTTATTTTATCAAATGTTTGTAAAGTTAAATCCAAGTTAATTATAATTCAACTCTTTACCTTAATCCCTACGATCGGGTTGAAAGGCAAATAAATTTCAACCATTTAATTATGTTGTTTATATAAATATTTGATATCTCTTTTAATTAATTTTATAAAAATGAAGTGCACATCTCACTCTTTCTAAACATTTATCTTCAGTCAGAGGGGGCTAAAAATGTTTAATAATACAGCAAGAAATGTAAATCATTGTGGATACCAAAAAATTACTGATCTGATTAAAGAATGACATATCTACAATCACATACAAAGTGTTCCAGGATGTATTCGCTGAACTTCAGGAACTGATTCAGGACAGCAAAATGAGCAAAAATTCATATATATAAGTCCAGTTTTGTTTTTATTTTCCTTACTTATGTCTGTATGAACTTTTTTACTCATTTTGCTTTCCTGAAGTTTGACTGGTATGGCCCAGAACACCCAGTATAATTGAACACTAACACTTTTATATAAAGAAGTAAATTTGTTTTCTGTTCAATCTCAATTATTACAGAACTGGTTTGAAAAATTTGTTCACTGGTACAAGCCCTTACCCCTATCACCTATCCTTGATTTTGTGACAATATGATTACAGTAAAATCTCCAGACAACTCTTCATCAATCTCAACGCAATGGAACAGACTGAATTTCCACAATCTTCTCTTTTATTTTAATACCTTTAAGAAGAGTACTTGTGTACCTTTTTTTTCTTTTTGGTAGGTCTCTCTCCGTCTGTCCAGGCTATTCAGGGACTATTCCCAGGGACTGATGCCAGGTGGAGGCTTGGGATCAAATAAAATCAAATCAGCTCGGGTGAGCTGATTTGGTCAGCAAGGCTAATTAATGGTAAGAAAAGTTTGGGACCTGACACTATCCCGGCTGTAATTTTCAAGAGCTTTAAGGAGGCACACCCATGGATCGTGCTACTTCATGGGTGCAACTTTCCAGAATGTTGGAAGCGAGAGCAAGGACTGTGCTCATTCCCAAGCCAGGTGCAGAAGGTCCGGAGAGTAACAAGTTTAGATCAATCTGCCTTTTAAATGTATTTGGCAAACTTTATGTGAGTTTATTGGCGGAGCATATATGTGCTGAGATTTAGACTTCTGGAGGCTTCTCCTCCAAACAATTTGGCTTTGCACAAAGGAGATCAACTATGGAAGCCGTTACAAGCGGTTTTGGACTTGGCATGAGATCATTCTGCGGGGTGCGGGGTACGAGCGTGTGAGAAGGATACCTCTAATCGTCCTCCTTGATGTCAGAGGTGCTTTTAATAGCCTTCCTTGGTTCGTGGCGGTTGAGGCACTAAGGGCACGTGGAATTAGTTTATCTTGTAGCTTCCATTAACAACTATCTGCATGACAGACAACTGCAACTGGAAACGGACGAGGGGACTAAGCAGTTCACGACATATGGAGGGGTTCCACAGGGCTCTGCTCTAGGGCCACTGTTGTGGAACCTCTCATTTGGGCCTCCTGCACAGAGAATTTCATGGTGTTGTCTGATTAACAGACTATGCAGATAATCTGACCATGATGAGAGCAGCAAAAATGGAAGAGGAGGTGGAAGTACTGGCAAACCGAGCTGCTGAACAAATTAGCGACTGGCTCCTTGCAAGAAAAATGTCTCTTGCTCCTGAAAAAACAGCCACATTGTCAATAACTGGAAGAAGGTGACTGTGTAATATTGTTATCTAAGTAGATGGAGTCAGGGTGGCCATGTCAAGGTATATTAAGTACCTTGGTGAATGGCTGGAAAAGTATGGTACCTATAATGCCCATGTGAGGGAGGTAACACTGAAAGCATAGTCCTTGATGCTTTGCTTGGGCAGACTTCTAATAGGCAGGACTGGGCCCAAGCAAAACAAAAGGAGGTTAATATTGTCAGTGATTACGTCCATACTCCTGTATGCGGCGCTGGGCTGGAGGGAGGCCTTCACTAAAAAGAAAATAGTGAAGAGGCTCACTGCCTTCCAACAAAGGGCGGCTGTCAAGATAGGCTCTGCATACTGCACAATATCCAACTTGGTGGTTGAGGTTATTGTGGGCATCTACCCTATTCACCTCTGGGTTGCTCAGCTGATAAGAAGATGTGAGGGTATGGCTGCATCAGAAGCCAAAAGACTTGCCATTGGGGAATGGAAACTGGAGAGGGAGGAAGTGCCCTCACCAAGAGTGGTGTGGACTAGACATCTAATATAAAGGGTGGAGGCGTGGATCTGGAGGGGGGATGTTGAGATGGATTTCTACCTCACTCAGTTCCTCTCCGGACATGGAGCATTTCCAGCATGTCTACACCAATCCCACAGGAGGGGATCTCCCCAATGCTTCTACTGCAGTGACACTGATGTTACCATGGAGCACACATTTTTTAGCTGTTGAAGGTGGATACATGTCAGGATGCGATTCAACCTAGAGGGATTGACTCCAGATAACAACATTGATTACATGCTTAAAGGTTCTATGAAGTGGAATACCGTAATGAAGTTTGTAATGGAGGTGTTAAGAAGAAGAAATCTGACCTTAGACAGTGGGGCGACGTCTAACATTATCTCAAGATAGTGGACTACTACAGGATATGAACTTCCATGTAAAGTCCTGAGTATCAGGTGAAAAGTATGATCAGAGGGGAAGGACAGCCCCTTGTAGAGGTGTTGTTTGTTCGCGCTTGTGGGGATGGGCAACAGTGATGATGCACGGGGACTCTGGATCCCTAAGCCTGCAGGCATCCCCCCAGAGATGAGCTGGATAATGGTTAACTGTGGTACTGGCCCAAGGAGGAGGGAGTATGGTGAGAAGGGCTTTTTTGTTGGTAGGGTGTGAGACTACACAGGCACTTAACGTCATCCAGCCAAACCCGTACGAGTCTGACATTGCCTGGCATACATAAATGGCATTTTTTTTATCATTTTACTCACCAGGAAAAAAAAAGGTATAGCATCGGAATCGTCATAATTTGCTTTATTATAGTACCAGTTTTGTCCTGAAAAATGAAATACAAAGAGACCTTTGGCAGATGGATATCATTATTGCAATGTTATCAAAACAGGACTCATAGCTCAACTGGCCATATTCACATGTTTCATTATTTTTTACAAGTAGATAAAATTCAATATTAAAAGGAATCTCAGATAAAAAGGAATTTCAAATTTTCAATAAAAAAGCAGAATGTACGACAAATATAAAAAATAAACTGAAATCTCTAAAACTTAACTCTAGTAAAATTAAAATAGTTGAGAAATCTTAATATCTTGAAAAAATAATCAGAATAACAACCTTGAAAGATCAAACTCAGAAATGATAACACATAAAACAGAATTAGCCTATGAACTGAAAATAAATATATATGTCTTTTTAAATTTATATTATAATTATACTAATAATAATTAGTATAATTCATGTTCTTTTAATGCAGATTTTAGGTAACTCATTGTTAAACCAAAATACTTATATGCTGCAGAAAAAAACTATGATTGTCAAAGAATACAGACTGAAAAAAATGATTTAAAAGAGAAAAGAATATTTTAAGAAACATTTTACATGTAATAACAATCAAAATATCTTAAGATCAAATGGAGAAATTTGAAAGAATAACAGAATCTATAAGGAAAAGATCAGGCTTTTATAAAAACTTAAAAAGAATGAAGAAAAATAGATTAACAAAAAGAATCTTAAATTATCTTCTAAATAAAAAATAACTGATTTTGATTAGTTGAAAAAGATCTAAAAGAATTAAATTTTAAAAAAGAAGAAATTTTGAGCAGAAATACTTCCAGAAATAAGATTTTTCAAAGAATGAATAAAATACTCTGAGAAAAGAAAAAAATGCTAAGTAGTTTTAAGATGGCCAAAACAAAACAAAAACTAAGATTTGCTCTGAAAAATATAAAATAATTTTTCTAGTTCTTTAATTTCATACACAGAATAAAATTAAACCTTGGTAAGTTGTTTACAGTTTAGTGTTTTAAATTGACAAATACTTTAATAAATAAGGATTTTAAAAAACTAACTATTTTGAGGAATGTGGTTTTTTTATTTTGGTTTTAAAAAAATCTTTTTTTGAAATTATAAGATATTTATTTTATAATAAATTATTAAGGCAATAGGTTAAGTTCTTTCACTATTTTGTAGTGAATTAACATGATCTCATATTAGTTTGTTCTGGTATGATTTATAGATCTGTTGTAATTACTGGGGTATAAAAAAAGAATCAAGGTCATTTATAGACTTAATAATATTATTAAATGTTATTAAACTATATTCAATATTTAATTTTTCATATACAACATTCACATTTTCCATTGCAACATACGCATTAGGAAAATAGAATATAACGATTTGTAAATTTAGATAAGCAGGGAAAGTAACTTGTCCTTTGATTGCTTGCAATGGCCAAACTCTCATTCTACTTGTAATAATAATGTTAATACGAATAAAAAAACAGAATTTCTTTTCTTTTATTTTCATGTTTTAATTTTTTTCTTAGCTAGCTGTAGCTCTACTGCTGCTGCAGCAGCATAGCTAGCCATAAAGGGAAATTACAGTGGTTACCAAATTCTTGAGTACAAGAGTCTTTGAAAATACTGATGTTGCAAGATCTCCTTAGTTCAAAAAAAGTTAAAAAAATTTCCGAAAGATCTACAGGTGTTAGGCTGTATTTTGATTAATATTTCTGAACTGGAACGATAAAATGTAAAGTTCTTTATATAGGGCACATATACTAATAACAGTTACTAGGAAGGATGATAAATTTTGTGGTGTGTGAAATATGCGCACGGCTAACTCAAATTTGAACCCTTCGGATGAAAGGCAAAGATGCACGCTACCACCCATCATGAAAATTGTTAAATGAATAATTCTTTTTTGACTTAATTCCTGAACAATTTATTTTTCTGGGGGATGGATTTTCATTCTAGTTTAAATTTCAAAATTTGTTTTTATTTATGGGTGTTCCTTTACTACTACTATTCTTTACTTCACTGTAGTGCACGGATTAATATATTTAAAGACTGTTGTTTTAGTGCAGCGTATGAGGTTCATTAAAAAAAACAACAAACTTTTTAAATTGTGCACCAATGTCTGCAGATAGCACGTTCCGGCCACTGTGTGCACCTAGCAGCATGTCTTGGTAATATATCACCTTTTACTGGGTTCTGATCTATACGTTAGTTTTCGAGTAACTACCGATTGAATGAGATCGTGCATAAGCTGCTCATCAGATTTGTGAAACAAAAATGATGGAGGAATAATGTATCTTGTCTGAAATTTTTCGTAAAACTGGGGAAAATTTCACGGAAACATTCCAAATGCTTAACCAAGCATAATAGGGATGACTGCATGAGCTGAATGCGGTGATTGATTTAAATAGGGCAGAAGTTAGGTTGCCGAAGATCTAAGAACTGGATGATCTTCCACATCAATAGACAACATACTATTCAGTGTGTATGCTGTAATTCATCAAAATCATTGTTTAACTGTCTGTGAGGTTGGCATAAGTGTAGGACTTGCAATGAATCGTGTCAGAGCAAAATTCATGCTGTGTTTGTTGACAGATGACTAGAAGCAAAATCGATTTAAAATCTGTCAGGAATTGCTTGCAAATGACAACTTCCTCAAGAAGATCTTTACGCAAAATTTCACATAGACTCGTTCCTCCAACTCCTTCATTTTTGTTTTTCCACTAATCAGACAACAAGTAACTTATCCACAACCTCACTCTATCAGTAGTTACTCAACAACTAATGCATAGATCAGAACCCAATAAAAGGTGATATTTTACCAAGATATGCCATTAGCTGTGCACACCATCTATAGATACTGGCGCGCAATGTAAAAAGTTTGGTCTTTTTTTGAACAAACCTCGTATTTTGTCCTATATTCTTTATAACTTTTCCTTCAAATTCTATTAAAGATGTTTATACTTTAAAGCAGTACGGTATTCTCTATTGCTTGTTTTTCAAAGGTAGTAGTAACCTGTCTTGTTCATATTAAAAAAAAAAAAAAATAATGTAAGATTTTTTGGAAAAATTAGATAACTGAAGTTCAGTTATCGAGTGAAGAATCTAATCTTAAAAATCCAATCAGTAAGCACAGTCAATAAATATGGATGGGTAGTGATGATGACTTTTAGTTTCTCTTTTTACATAAAGTAGCGTGAATGGCTACACTACTTCATGCTTTTACATTTTTTTTTTAGCTTATTATTATTACTGCAAGATTTTTTTAAAAGTTGTGTATGATGGATTAGTCACAGTATCAGATCCAACTTAATCAAAATCAGTATGCATTCTAAATTAATATATTAGTGATTGTGAATTTTTTCATAAAATATAAGCACTCTGTTTAGTTATGAGGGTCGTTCAATTATTAAAAAAATTGCAGAGGTTCTGAGATTCAACACTAAATCTCAAAGACACCATTTATATCTCTATGGAAAAAAATACTTTTTTACATAGCAAGAAACTTTGATTCATCATCATTTCAGTATGTGCCGGTCAAGGATAGCTCAGACACACAGGTGAACAATCCTTTACTACTGGAAAAACAAAGCTCATGGAAAGATGGGTTAAGTGTCTAAATGTTGAAAAGCGGCGTTAGTTTCATTGTCACTAAATAAATAAAAACTTTTCTACAGTAGTTTGTTAAACTACTACTGAATGACCCTTGTATGATAAAACAAAAGAAGATTTTTGCACTTTTATTAAAACGCAAGACATTTTTTAAAATTGTTACTTAAAATTTAACTGCAACATTTTAGGAAAACCCTTTTAATAATTACTTTGGTTTGTATTGTGTTTGCATGTTAGATATATTGTTTTTGTTCAATTTTGTTGAGTTTAATAAATTTTATAATGTTCAAGCATATTGAAATAATGACTTTAATTTGTAACATGGAAAATTTGCAAAACCAGTTTATATTTTTATAAGTATTCCTTGTTTTTATCAGGAGATTTACAAACTTCTAACATCATATGTATAGTTTGTATTTGCTCTTTGCATCTACAGATGAATGTTCATTTTCATTTTTAACAGACTTAATGAAAGTACAAGGGTTATCTGCCCTGGGACAGGTATCCTGTGACATGCCTGCCCCTGTTCTCAGTTAAACTTTTGAGTTATACTGAGGGTATGGCAATATGTTCACTACTCCTTCTGTTGACGGCCCTGTGTTCATTTCCAAAACTTTTAATGTCATATCGCTTCAAAAAATGTGTTAAATTGTGTTATATGTTCATAAAATATTCTGTTACAATCAATAAATCATTTTAAATGAGACAAACTAAAATACAAAAGGGGTAACACATAATCCTCATGAACAAATTTTTATTTAATGATGGTTAAAAATGTAGCTGATGGATAAAGATAAATTAAAACATACTGTAAATAATTAAATCATCTTTTTACTAGCCTTTATTTATAACGCATATATAAACATAAAATAAGGAATTGGTATTTATTTTCAAATGAAATTCATTAAATAATAATATAACAAAATTTGATTCTCACCACAACATTTTAGTTTATCCTGATATAAGACTTTTATACAGGCACCAAAGAAATATCTTATAAATATCAATATATTACGTACAATAATATTCTCCACTTTAACTCAAATTTCAAGTAAAAAAATACTTCAATGTAAATTTACATGCTTAATCTGCAACCACTAAATAATCTACATGATAAAATATTGAATATAAAAATACTAAATTTACTATACATTATTATCATCATCATATCCTTATTTTTAATAACCTTAACCTTACAAATAAAATACTTAAATAATTCATACACTTCCCTCTTTTACTCTTCAAATACTTACCCTGAAAGAACAACCTCAGAAAATATTTAGTATATAAGCAAAAGAAAGTAAGACACCTGAAACAAAAAAAAAAAAAAATTGGGGAAACATTCAATTTATTTTAATTCTTTGTACAATTTTTTCTTTATTGTGTGTATGAGGCTGATTTGATATTTTTTTTATATATATGATGGTTTCTTGAAAACTTCAGCAAATCATTGCTTTTACTGAAATTTATTTTTACGTGTAACAAAGTCCACAATGAATCACATAACTTTCAACTTACAGTATGACTTTTATTCAAAATTAATTGGAAATGAAACAACAGTGAAATATAAAAATCTGTGGCTCTTTCAGCAAAAAATAAGCTTTAAAGGTTAATAATAAGACATTAATTTCCTATTATACTGGCTGAAGCGACTACTAGGATTAACATATAACAAAATATGTGTTGATTTGTCTGGAAGATTTAGCAAAACTATGCTACAAGTTGCTTTAAACTGTACTATAAGCCTAACTAGTCTTATCTTTTAGGAGATATCAGGGAAAATATTTTCACACCAAATTTGGAATTAAAAAACAAAATTAAATTATTGAAAAATAGTAAAAACTTTGCATTTTCAATATGAAAACAGTAATAATGAACAAAAAATTAATAATTTAAATACAAATTTGTTTATGACTGAACCCAAATACTTAAGTTTAGACGATTATTATTTGAATTCTTATATTTTAATTTTGAGCAAAATATTATTGAATAAAAATCATTTGATCAGTGAAAACATTTTTTCATCAAACAATGCATCAAAATATGTCAAAATTAAAACAAAATTTTTGAAAAAATCTGAAATCTGAGAGAAGAATCTTTCAGAGAAGAATTTTTTATATGAAATAAATGACTATGAAAATAATTTGAAAAATACTATAAAAATCTTGTAATATTTCAGTAGAAATTGTTGACATTTATAATGAAAATAATAACTACATTAAAATTTTGAATGCAAAATTTTTTTTCAGTTTAGGCCCTTACTCAAGGGAAGCATCTGGGTAAAATTAATTTTTAAGATAATATAATCCCTAAGTATGATAATAAATTAAAAAAAAAGAACTTACTGAGATTGTTTTAAAAAAATATAAAGATACAGTCATAATTCTAAATAAAATTGAACTTTTTTAGGAAGAGTAAAAATTGTTGGCTAATTTTTTTTCCCAAGAAATACTAAAGATTAATAGCTATCTATTTTAAAATAGATAGCTAGTAATCTTAAAACAAAATTAAGATTTTTACATTTTAAAACACAATGGGTAATTTGCAATATGGATTTAAGTTTAAAATAAAGAAGTTTTTTAAATTAAAAAAAAATTTTTGTTACCATAGGCCATTGGGTGAAAATAACAAAAAAATTACTATAGTGGCTTGAAGGCTTATTTTATGCAGAAAATATAGATGCAAATATTCCCATTAACTCATTTTCTAAAGCAAGATATAGCTAAATAAAGAAAAATATATTGTCATTATTTGGAGGGCGGGTGAATATTAAATAAAATTTTTTATAATTTTGTCATGTTGATAAAAAAAAATTCTACTTTTGTTAAGAAAAAGATTTTGCTTAAGCATCCCAGTAGAAGTTTGAAATTTTTTTTGGCTAACACCCATCCCTTTTTCCAATTTTTGCAACAATTCAATATATCCTTGAAGGTACTACCTGTCTACCCAATTCGAATAACATTAGTCAGCAGGGTACAGTTATAAGACCAAATTCAGGCCATTGTACATACATATGTACATGTCCATCTGATAAAAATAACTTTTTTGCATTTTTGATAGCACTAGGTTAAAATATACTCATTTTTTGCAGGGTATTTACAATCTAGTTAAAAAAATTGTAATATCTTCTTAAGGAACAAAACTTAAACAGAGGACTAATTTTTTTTGACTGATCTATGTACTTTTCTGTTTAGCTGTAGCAGCATATATTATCTATAGCTGGAAAAATAAAAATTTATTAATCTATTATTATCAATTTCTAAATCTTAATTATTGTTGTAAGAATTTAATTGGTTTGAAATTATTAAATGTACATTTTTGATATTAGGGTTTAATATTTACTAAAATGTTGCAGTAACAAAACAAAGTTTTGGCAAAGAGATAGAACAAATCAAATTTACAGCAAACCAAAATGAATATATGCTTATTTTTATTATGGAAAATTAACTGTATTTTTTATTATTATACTGTATTGATGAAGTGCAGGATGAGGTGAGGTTGTGGATCAAGGAAAGACCACCAGTATTCTTTATTAAAGGAATGAAAAAACTGGTTCACTGTTTGTTAAAATGTGTAGCTATAAATGGTAACTACATGGAAAAATAAACATAAGTTTTTGTAGAAAATAAAATGTACTTTTATTGTATACTTTTTCATTTGCAAAATGTAAAGGGTCTGTGAATTTCAGTCATCTCTTGTACATCCCTGATGAAGTAGATTCATTAGAATCAAACATTAATATAATATTCTATTACTATAACTTAGAGTATATTTTTTCGTTTTATTTTGATTAATGCAATTAAAATAAGTTGCAGGAGGTATAATAGAAATTTATGATGAAAACATTCTGAAAAAAGCACCTGATGAAGCATATCTCTCCAAAACTATTTATCATAGAAGAAAAAATAAATGAGTAAATGAAAAATTAATTTTATAAATAAAAATTTATTTACTGATATTGAAAGAGAATTAAAAAATCATATCTTACCTTCACCTACTCTCATTCAACGTTAAACAAACATTCATATACATATATATATATATATATATATATAAATGTATGTGTGTACATTTCTTTATGATGACCACAAATATAAATGTGTATCTTGCCAGCGAGGTAAATAGTCAACAAGAGGCCGTAAAATAAGTCCGGTAAGAGGTATAGTCTCTGATACAGCTAATAAACACTTATTTAAACGATGTTTAGTAAAGCGATCATAAAATGGTGACCGCAACAAATATAATATTAACATTAATTTACGACGCTGTAATTCTAACATCTGCTGTTTTTTCATACTGTGTTTGTTGTAATCATATTCTTCCAACGATTTAAGTGACATAATACTGAAATCACAAACATAATCCTAATTAAACAAATTAGTAATGCACTTTGTAAAAAAAAAATTGTAATATACAACACTTCATATTTACTTTTCAAAAGACAAAAACTTTTTAACTCTATAATTGAATAAATTTTTACTACTGATCATAGTTTTATGAAACATATAAAGGGTTCAATATGAACCATTTGATCAGGTCATGCTTGAAAAGATAAAAACCGAAGGGAATTTTGTTTTTAAAATAGATTAACATAATTCTTATCTACAAAAAAAAAGGAGTATAATTTAGTGTTAAAACTAAATTAGTAATTTTTTTATTATTTATAAATGTGAATGACTTATGGTAAAATACAAAAGGATATTCAGACACTTGTTATTAATGGAGTACTGAAAGACCTGTCAATTGAGAAACAACATCAGCAGATTTGTTGCATACTCTATAAGATTTAATTTGATAATTTTATTTAATGTTAACCAAGATAGTCAGTTTTTAAAATATGTAGTGAGATTTCTCACAGAAAATAATTCTAGTTACACGGTTTTGACTTCAGTCAAAAAGACTGAATGAAGTATATATATTTCCAAGTAAGGGTTATAGGAGTTCACATTTTATCTTAAAAAACAAGTGTCTGCATACTGCAATACAGATCTGAACACAAATAATGACAGCTACTGTGCACAGATATAATACCAAATCTAGGAAATAAATGTCAGTCATTGTCAGGATACATTGGCATACGCCAAACATCTCCAACAAATACAGTTTACGTGTACTAAACACATCTGCAAGAAATTGCTGGCAAAGTTTTATTCAAAGCGTCGATCTACATTTTTATTTATGGGGGTTATTTGATTCATATTACCTTTAAAATTTGATTTACTATTTGATATTAGATCTTGCATCAGTTGATTGTTTGATATATGTAATAATCGTGCAAATATAATCAATTTATGTAATAATTTGTAATATAAGACTACGAGCAAAACAGAATTTTTGGTCCAGACAATGATTTTAAATGATAATGAAAAAAATGTTGAACATTGTAGAATTAAGAAAATTGTACAATATACAAAATATGCTGTCTTGTATACAAATGATGTCATACACAATCTATAAAAATTTTATTTTATATTAATGCTAAAAAACTACCACTTTCCAGATAACAAATAAATAAATCTTTTATTTTGATCAGTACATAATAATTATATAAATCAAGTCAGAATGGGCAGGCACTCTATTTCATAAATAAAAAAAAAGGAATTGCTCTACATTTGCCTGGACGGACCACATTATGAGAAGAACAGCATCCCAAAATATACAATTAATTTTATAAAATAAAATGCAGTTGTGGTTAAAGTCCATATTAATTATTAAAAATATATATAAATACATGAAATAATATTAAAATAATACACAATGATAGAAAATATAAAAAATAACTACAGAATAATTCACAATTTAGAAAGCATTAATGAAAATTAGTTTAGCACATACTGATATACATATTGAATGAAGTTACAAAAACTTCAGGGTTTTTTCTTCAATTATTATTATTAAAAGATTTATTGACAGCTTAATATTGTTTCTATAAAAAAACAAAATATTTCTATTTTATGTAAATTAGTGAGAAGATTTTTCAAAAGGTTTGGTAATTTATTAAAAATGGCAACAGAAGCATAAAGCCGTTTCTCAAATGTCATATTGTGTTGGGTAACAGGAATACAGTTCTGTTGTCTCGTTTGGTGGAGGTAAGTATTGTTATTTTTTAAGAATTAGTAACTAATCTTTTAGCTATTATTACATTAACTATTCTTATATACATAAATACAAACACAAAGATATAGGCTGTAGGAAGTGATCTGACCCCATTTTTCTACCTAAAAACATGTTCTGACTTTTTCAGCAAGCCAGAAGAGATGAAGAGCTTATAATTCATGTGAGATTATATATAAGCATAATTGATATCTCATAAAAATGAAGCAGTTTATAAAGGTGCTTGTGAGCAAAACAATAAGGCTTAATTTTGTTAGAAACAAAATCAGTTTCATCATCCTATGAAAATTTGTCATCTTATAAAAACCCAGATATTTTGTTTTGTGGGTAACGGAAATACAATCATTATCATTAATGACCCGATTGGCAATGTTACATCTACCTCAGAAGCATGATATAACAATTTCATCCATACTTAAAGTTATACGGTTACAATGAATTTGGCGAATAATTTTTTGAACTGCTATCATAGAATTTTCAGTTCCTTCTAAATAATTATACTTGAATATCCATATGATCGTGTCATTTGCAAAAAGGGTTGCAATGAAAGGCTTAAGATTAAGAGGCAGCATGTCATTATTAAGCACTGATAAACATAATTTTTGTTTCTAACATACGGTACACGATTTTAATCTGTTTTTTTTTTTTATGCTGAAAATGAATATAAACTCAGAATCTTTCTACACCCACCAGTTTTGAAAAATTTTTAAATTTTAATTAAACGATTTTGTTTTCATTTTTCAGCATATAGTTAGCATAAGCTCCTATAGTGTATTTTGATTGTTCATTTTTTTAGTGTTTAACTTTGTTAACATAATTTATAAGCTATAAATAAACAATACTAGACAAAGAATTAAATCATATCTAATACTGAACACTGAGCCTTCATGGATAAGATTAATCATGTCTGTACAGGTCAAAACATGTAGCTGAAAACACAGCTGTGTTGCACTGGATTTAGGAATGAATTAATTTTGTTCAGTCTTATTGCTGTCTTAAGTTTGTTAAGAGTGCAGTGTCATAATGCCTTGAAATTGTGTAAATGATGTGAATGCCTTTTGTTATGTACGTGGTGAGTTTATCGTAAAATCAAATAGAAAAAACATTACATCTTTAATTAAAAAAAGCATATCATTTGTACTTTCAGCGTAAAATTGGTGATTAGGATAAGACATAGGCTCCCCATATAGTATGCACCAATTGTTCTGTATATTTAAGAGGATGGCTGAAAGGTACACAGTAGGCTTTGCCATTTGGTGTACTTACGGTTTGGTGTGAACCAAAGGATCATATAACCGATTGTTACTTTTGTTTAACAAGTGTATCTGGAAAAAAAATTAAACATACTGTAAAATATACTTCATTGCAATCTGCAATCAGTGAATGGTGATTTTATTTGTAGTTTTTTTTTATGTTTTATTATCTTCATGTAAAACTATAAAAGTAAACTTTTCACGAGTTTATATTTTAACTGATCAGTAGTCTTTAATTAGATCTATATTTTATTTTATAAATAATTTTGTGATGCGACTGATAAAAGTGTTTTCCATGGTTTCCCCTTGATTCCAACTAAATCTTAGGGAAGGTCTCTTTTTATCCAACAGGAAGCACATCTACCCCTTTTCGGACATAATCTATATAATGTATTGTATACCTGAATGTAAATAATGTACCAAAATAAAAGACTTTTTTATGTAGTACAGAATTTTGTGAATAAAAAAGTTTTAGTTTTTCAATAGTATATACGAACTGTTATAACTGAAATACAAAACTATGATAATTTTCTTAACACCTATGTACATCAACTGAAACACTTTCACTAAAGATTTCATACTCCACTGGACCAAGATTTGAAGCAACTGTAATTAATTAATGACTTAAGTCAGATAATAAGGACATTGTTGTTGACAAAAGCAAATCATAAAGGAAAACAAAAACATACATTAATGACAGTAAAAAAATATCTTATGTAAAAATACAGTGAAAAAATTAATAGCAAACAGAAATATCCACAATAAGAAATTTATAATAAAAAAACAATTAAAAATGGTACCTCACTTCAGAAAGGAAAAATAGTCTAGCTTTTATTGGCAGTATGTTCCATCAGATAAATATAGAAGACAAATCGCATGATGGAAATCTAATCAACTACACAGCAAATTTAAATTTGTTTATAAAACTGATTACATCAAAATAAAATTCACTATGTACTGGATATCTTCTAAGTTAAGAAAAAACTTAACGAATACAATGTCGTACACACTTACCTTGAAATATCTACAATTAATGAAATGAGCCAAGGTTCCCAAGATTTCTGACCATGGCAGTACATAGAACCGAGATGTATCAGAGGTTTTACTATATACAAAGCCTAAAACAAAAAAAATCATGTGAATTTATGTTTATCAATTGAAATGATTACTTTTCTTTTTTTTCAGTTAATTTAACATTAATGCAAGTAGTATCTATGAATAGCACCTACTTTACCATCTAATAAATTAGCTGGCACCCATGAAAAAATTACATTAAAACAATTACTTTTTACATTAGAAAAATAATATTATTTAATAAAAAAAATAATAAACTTTGAATCAGCCCTTATCTATCACGGTAGCAGAATTTTTTAAGAAACTTTGATGAATGAAAACTGATTAAGTGTAATTAGCTTAAAATATATTTTATTATATGTAATGGTAAGTTTTATTTCTTTAAGTATTAAATGTATCTTGATAGTTATATTATATATATATATATATATATATATATGTGAAACAATAACCTTATGATTTTTGATTGGTTACTGCATATGTGGTGGGGACTGCAAGAGGGTGGGGGAGTTGGAACTCCAAATTTTATCACCTGTCACTTCAGTCACAACTGCACTGTGAATGCTTATACACACTGTTTTTTCTATCACAACATTTTTCAAAAACCAATGATTCTGTTGTGCTCACACAGAGAAGTTTCTGTAAACATTTCAATGTTGGCTGCCACAGTATCATGATCGTGGATGGAGAATTTCAGGAGAAAGGCATCTGCATCAAAAAGAAAACTATTGGGAAGACGAAACTATGTTATCCACACGAATACTGGATAACATAGAATGGCTACAGCAGGCGACAGAAGCTAGCTCTCAACGGTCAGAGTCTGACATTTATCTGTTGTAAACATTCCCAATCGAACTGTCAATGCAAATACGTTACATGTATTACATAAGTATGAATACCAAATTTCCAATATCACGAATTATGATTAAGTGGCACGTTTTAATTGATATTACTTAAAAATTAATATAAGAAAAAAATATATACTAATGATACAATGTTTATTCAAAAATAAAAATAAACTGATCAATAAACAACATATATTTCATAGGAATGCAATTGGGTCAATAAAAAACTATTGGTGAGAGATAAATAAAAAGAAGTAATGGAATACATAAACTTTTATAGATACGTAAAAAGCATCCAGTAATTTCAAATGGAATAAACTGATCTAAATATTAAAAAGCCAAAGAATGATTAATTAAAGCATTGCAGCCGAATAAAAAAAAATCCTTATGAAAATAGAGAAGGCACAAAATAAATAGTTTAAACTAGTTAAAAAAGTAAAATCAAGGGTGTTGCTTAAACCCTATCTTGTTCAATAAATGATAAAACATGCTCAAGCGAATGAGGAAAGCAGTGTAGGAAAATGGAAAATAAGTTATATAAAGTTTGCAGATGACATAATATTTTTGGAAGATAAAGCTGCAGGATATTCAACAGACGATTTCAAAATTACAGGACACTGTGAAAGAATATAGAATGTAGATGAATTTATTTGAAAACTGTAGTAATGAGGATAGGAAACGATAAGCCGATGAATGTCTGTACAAAAGAAGGATTTATTGACCGAGTAAAACAATACTGATACTTAGGTATGATGTCAACAAAGTATTGGAGAAAAGTGAAAACAAAATAAAAACAGAACCCCAATGGCTAAGGAAGCGTTTAACAGAAAGAAAGATATTATGCAGTAATATGGCTTTTACAAATGTTATATCCACACTTCTGTATGAATATGAATCGCTTAACATTAAGAAAAACATAGAGGCATTTCAAATCTGAAGTCTGGAAAATATCAAATAAACTTACAGAGTGAAAAATGAAGAAGGAATGAGGAGAGCGAACAAAAATATATGCTTACTCAAAACAATTCAGAATAGGAAATGCTTTTTCACTCTGACTGGGGCATATTTTTTAAAAAAGGATAAATTATACATTAAACAGAGAGTGCAAAGAAAAGGTTAAAAAAATTACACACAAACTAAAAGGAAATAGAAGCTATCACTAACTCAAAAGTTTAGCTGAAAATAGAAGAGAGTGAAGACAGAAGTGTTGCAAGAGATACGTTCCAGGGGTGATAACTATAAAATAATGATGATGTATGATATAAAAGTTGGCAAAACCAATATTATATAATAAGAAAATATCTATAACAAATTCATTCACAATCTATCATGACAGCAAGAAAAATGATATTAATAATAATAATAATAATAACCAAAGTGAAAAATTCTGGTGATTAGCTTACTTAACTAATTCTAGATAATATATAACCCCACAATCAATTAAATTATTAAAACAGTATATATATATATATATATATATATATATTTAAAGTCAATTTTAATTCTCGTATTCCTCTCTGTACTATTATACAAATATAAATAAATAACTTGATTCACCAGGTACAGAATAAAATTAAATTAGGTAGGACAGTAATATATTGGCTACCCAAACCACACGCACATATTCATTCTTTTTTAACATATTTATCATTTTAACTTTTAATTAATATTTTTATTATTTGATGACTTATTTTTATACATGGAATTTTTAACTTTTAATTTTGATTATAAATCTTATATTTTTAATTTAAAAGAAAACAATTTTTTTTTAAATTTTAATTTCATTTTGATTTGAATTGATTTTAAAGTTTATATCCAAAGTTTTAACAAATTTTGTTTTATTGAATTTATCAAGATTTTATTTTGTTATGTATTTTATGTTATGTATTTATAATGTGTAATTTTACATGAACAATTAAAAGATTGGATCAACTGAAGATGCGAGAAAATCGTGAAAGTAATCTAGTGTATATATAATGATATAAGGTAAGTGTCATCCTACCTAAATTAATTTTATTCTGTACTTGGCGAATCAAGTTATTTATATATATATGACTTTCTGAAAATTCAAATAATTTATCAACGTACTGACTACTGTGCCAATTAACCTCAAACAACAACAAATTAACCACCAAACACAGTAAAAAAACCTAATACCAAAAGTTGACTTTTGCAGGATCCTGCATTATTGGTCGGAATATAATTCTACAATTACATCAAAAAACAAAAACAAAAAAGTTAAAAATTTAGAAAACATCAACCCTAACAACCACAAAACTTAAACAACCCCCTTCACCAATTGGAATGAAGTTTCATTCCAGTTGGCAGTGGAAATTTGTTGTTAGGGTTTATATTTTATAAATTTTTAACTTTTTATTTCTATTTTGTTTTTCGAAGTAATTATAAAATTATGTACCAACGGATGATGTGGGATCCTGTGAAAGTCAATTTTTGGTATTAGTTTTTTTAGGTTTTTCTGTTACCATGTTTGGTGGTTAATTTGTTATTTGATATAAATATATATGAAATTTGTAGAAAAAAATAACCCAACTTTTCTAATTATGTGACTATAAAGAATTTTATCAATATGTGGTTGGTACCACTGAATAAAGAACATCTAACACATCATATTCTATTAAAGATATTCCTTGTATATCGCACAGTTCATATGTTAGGACTAAGTCACTGTTTGTGTTGTTTTACCTTTTTATACAATGAGTATGTAAAATGTGAACAAAGCAGAAATCACAACACAACATGAGCTACAATATTTTCAGTCATACAACCCGAACAAGATAACTATAATTTATAATTTTAATTAAGAAGAGTGTACAACACCACTGTATGTCCGCAGCTCAAAAAAAGTCAGTTTTAATTATTGCTGTCTGTTTAGTTGACTTTTTATTTTGTATTTTAAAGAAAGATTTATATTTGTATCCAATGATTATTTTTTGTATGCTGAAAATGAAAAAAAATTTATTTCATTTTTTTACAAGTGATATTCTTACTTCCATACTAACTATCTATTAAAAGTATAGTTTTCCATTATTTAAAAAGGATTATAGAAAAATCAGTCTGTTGGATAGCATATTTATGCTAAGGTTATTTTATTGTCTAGTTTCCACTGTTTTGAGTATGCGGTATCTTTTTTATATGACCGGGAAGCTACAACTGGACCAAAAGAGAAACTAGATTGAAGTTCTAAAAAACCGAGGCAGTCCTGGTTTTGTTGTATGGAAGTGAGGCATGGAAACTATAAAAGAGAAAAAGATAAGAGTCAGAGCTGCAGAGATGTGATTCCTTAGAATAGTGATGGCTGAAGACTCTTGGACAAATATCAAATGAAAATATTACAGAGGATTTGAAGATTTTTAATTTGGAGGGGGCATCTGATCTTATGCAGACAGATTGATTACTTTTCTTGTCTTTAGAATATCGACCAGAAGGTCATAGATCATTGGCTGTCTGATGAGAAGGTTTCTGGAACAGACAACATTGCCTAATCCTTGAAGTGAAGATGAAAAAAGTAATTTATGTGAGTAAATGTATAATGTGAAATTTTATACAAAACTTGGAAAACGTTTTGGAAACATATGAACAATTTATACAAGCTAACAGCAGTAATTATTTATGTCGTACTCAGTATTATGAGTAGTATGCATGATTTTAAAATGGACGTGAAGTAATTTATAATCCCTTGTGCTCAAGAAGGCTGATAACATTGAGATTTCTTTCGCATCATAAATTTAAAGTTCTTGCACATTCTAAGTACTGTTTAACTGTTCAGGAAGTAGCAGGGACATGCATTACTGTTATTCTAACAAAAAAAAATTGGAAATGTATTGAATTTGCAGCAAAGTTCATACCCTAATTGATATCACAACGCAAAAAAAGGGTCTGTTAGAAAGGAATTGATAATTTATGAGTAAAATGATGAAAACTTTTTTTAACATTTTAACAGCTTAATGAAACATGGGTTTATGAGTGCAACATCATAACTAAGGTACAGTCATTGCAATGGACAGGGAAAAATTCATTAAAACCAAAAAAAGTTCATCATCAGTCATATTCACTACTTTTTTCTTATACAGTATCATTCGCTACTAATTTTGTCAGAACAATGACAAACTGGAAAATAGTATTACTATGTTAAGTTAAAAGACTCCAAAAAATGTCAAAAGGAAGAGGCCTGAATTGTGATGTCTGAAATTATGACCGATCCATCATGACGTCGCATTCATTGTTGCTAATTGCAGATTTTAAAGCAATTCTAATTAAGTATTTTTTTATTGTCTCCATAAAACAACTGGAATAAGCATATCAACTGAGGAGGGGGCTACTTTGAGGATGATAATGATCAAAAGTCTCCAGGGTGACCTAAATTCTTTTATAGGAAAGTCTTTGAATGTATATATTGTTTTAAATTTAACAATTATTTGTAACCGATTATTTTTTTTTTTATTTATTCTTGTGTACATATATATAATAAGTTTAAATAAGTTATACGCTGGAAATTTATTTACCTCTCCAAAACACTGTGTACTGGTCAACTGATGTTCAAGAGAATTATCTTCATTCAGCTTCTGCAGTAATGGTGAAGGTGGTTTCCAAGACCTTGCACTCGATGTTGCTAAAAATATTATCATATTTTAATACTTAAGATAAAATTAATTCTAAGTTAATGAATTGAAAAAACTATGTTAAAACATATCTCATTGTTTGTGCTTGCAGGCAATGCATTATAAAAAATAAAATGTATGTGACAACTTAATATCATCTCAGTGTTAATTAAGTAATTAATGACTACACATAATAAGTAATATCTTTATTATTGTAATTATTTAATGAAGCTTTCTATTCAGCATAATACTTGACTCGGGAAGTTTTTGAACTAGTTCCACTCATGAAATGAAGTTGAAAATTTACAAAAGAATTTGCAAATTCTTATATTCAACACAAAACATATTTATGTTGAATAGATGTGTAGGTACAATTTTCTAGATGAAATATGTGTTAATATTTATCTATTTTTTGGAAATCAACCTGAAGATAAAACTTTTAGAAAAAGAATGCAAAATTTCAAAGCGACATACCAGAATTAACAGTCCTAATTGTTCTCCCTGATTTCAGCATAAACCCTTCTTGCACCGATTCATTTTGTGAAACATCATTTATTCTTTCATCTTCTAATGTTTTTCGTCTCAATGGGGAAATCGGAGGGTTAGGTAAAATTGTTTCATTAAACTTTAGAATCAGCAGTAATCGAAGAATACATCTGAAACATAAAAACAGATTATCATTAAACTGTTAATTTCAGAAATAAATAAATAATTTATTTTTTATTTTACTCTAAAAATAATTAAACATTTTGAAGATGAAGTATTTAAAATATTGTCAAACATTTTGAGAGACCCCAGTTCAATAAAATACTTAGTTTTTTGGAATAAAACAGCAGTAACAAGTCAACCTGAAAATCAGAAAAGAGAATACGGTTTTATGATTTTGGGAATGGGCATTTTGTTTTTTTTTTTTTACTGGAGTCATTATAAACAGTTTAGTTGAGAATAACAGAGTAGCATATCTTTTCACAAAAATTCTTGTACTTAGAAATCAAATATTTTCTGAGTTCATACACTGCTAAATTAAAAAAAAAATATTCCTATTTGCTCAGAATTGTCGAGCTAAAGCAGCTTTTAAAATTTTCTGGTAAATGCCACTTTATTTTTTTATTATTATTAATTACTATCACGTCTAAAATAATTATGTGTAAAAAGGTTTGTATACGTGTTTGTTGTTATAGTATTTACTGGTATTTTTCTACTGTAAAACAAAAGTAACTAACTTAACAATGTAACTAACTTGTATTTTATATTATCATGTGAACAGTGATTACTTTATAATAACAATTAATAAAGCAATAGATAATATAACAAATTTAATAGTTTCAAGTTTAACCCTTTAACCACCGCTTGTATAATAATAAACTACCAGCTTTCCTGTCCCACATCAGTTATTCCCAAATTTTTTCCGATTGGTGCCACCCTTTTTTGGATAAATATTTTCCTCCTTAAAATAAAGGTTGTTACAATGGAGAAAAAATAGTAATTAAGCAATTATTTAATTAATATTTTACTAAATAAAAAGGAATGTAATATTATTTTAAAATAAATATGAAATTCCTTAATCCCTGAAGATGTTAAAAATATTACTTACAACAGGATAGATTACTTTTATAATTATAATTTCAAACAAAGCTGTTTATATCGAAGAGTTTGTTGATAAATCGGTATTTTTATTAAAACAGAAGTTAAAACTTTTAAATATAAAAGGTAAATATTCAGTGAGCATTGTTGATATTCCCGCTTATATTTTAAAAGAAGTCGTAGATGTTATTATCTTACTGCTTATACATTTAATCAATGAATCTTTTAACAATAAAGTGTTTCCTAGCTGTTTTGAGAGTTCTGTTGTTACTCCCCTCCTTAAGAAAGATTCAGCACTTAATTTACAATATTATAATACAATTTCATTACGGTCTGTGTATTTTCTAAAATATTTGAAAAGATTACAAAAATCAATTTAAAAATTTTTAGAATTTCAGTAAAGCATTCAATTTAGTTCCACATTTCTTACTGATTAAAATAACTTAGTAGCTTTGGTACAGAGCAACTGCTTACGATCGATTAAAGATATACCTTATCGAACATAAACAGATTAGAACTTAGAAAATTAAACATAATTAGATAACTTAAATGTCATCTTTTGATAAGAATACACATATAAAATTTAGGTCCTAGATTCAAATTGTAGAATGCAGAGTGGCTCAGGTAAATGGTCTCAATCCCTTGGTTTTTATTCTTTATTAATGATCTGTCCCAAAATCTTGATCTATAACCCTTAATCATAACCCTTTTCCAAATGATATTACTGTGTCTATATCTGAAGATAATCTTTAAGTTATTCAAAATTCTACGATAGCAAAAATACTACGATTCAAATGATTGTAACCATTTAACTTGAAATATTGATAAAACCGTTCCGATTTGCTTCTCAGGTAGATATAACATAACTCATTTGATCATGTAGATAGAATTCCCATTAACAATAACAGTATTACTTCTGTTGCCTACAAAGCAAAATTTTTGGATGTTTTGTTAGATGACTAGTTCTTGTAGGATGATCAAATTGATTTCATATAACAAAATCATATTGTACTGTTTTGTTCTGTAGCCCCCTTAATAAAACATTAAGCTTATCATCCTTATTGAATAATTGTTATGCCTACATATATATTCCCATTTAGGTATGTCATCTCATGGAGGTTCATCAAAAAACTGGAATGAGTTTTCGAGGTGCAAAAATGGGCAATCAAATCATGGTTTGGTGCCTACAAGGAATGAATTGGATAGACATATATAGAGAATCAAATAAGTTACTTTATCCCTGTGTTTGTATTTTGTGAATGTGCAATTTGCTAAACAGAATAATCACTTATTTCTAAAAAAAAAACAATATCTACCTTTACAACCCAGACAATGGAACCTTTTCGTTTAACTCAACAGAATACTTTGATTTATGAAAAGGCCTATTATATTTCTGTTAGCATTTTTAATAAATTAAACATTTAAAAAACTCCACCCTGATTAAAAAAAAAAAAATCCTGCATATAATATACACACAAGAATATTATTTACTTCTAATACAAGATTATATAATCAAAGTGTAGATTATTATTGTTTGTTTTTTTATCTGTTTAGCAGATAGAAGCGAGAATTGACAACTGGGTTACGCCCACTTATCACGTTACGTTTATATGAAAAATTTTTGCTGTTTATCAACAATCTACAATTTTATGACCATCTACTGCTCATTCTGATGTGAAGCAACTCAACGCTAATAAAGCATTGGTCAATAAAACACAGACCCTTTCATCGATGCTCTCACTAATGTAATCTGTACTTCTTATATACAGAAGGATATAATGCTGCAAAAACTCAGTTAATCGCATCACATTTATTTATGATATAGTGCTTTGCATGGTGATGCAGAGATTCAAAGAGGGTGCAGAAGTATGCACACATCTTAATGTAAAGATATCACCATCTTCCTACAAAGATGAAGAAGCGGCTGAATATGCAGTGCTTTGAAAGAATATAAGGGCTCATGGAGGCTTAGATACCTGGGAGGCAGAAATCTTCAACAAGGATCTACAAAAACAGCTGTCACAGTACAGTTAATGCCTGAAAGTGGCTATAAATGCACAATTTTTTTCACATATATTATTTATCAGTAACTTATAAATCAATTTTTTTTATAGTTCATATACACACTAACACAAAGTTCTACAAAAAAAAGTTTTCACAATGAAATCAATATAATGATTACCATGAATTATTAAAATACATTGTATAGTGGTTCTATCTTAGTAAAACATAAATAATTAATTAGTATCATAGTTGCCATGGCAATAGACAAATAAATAATTTAAGATTAAATGATTAATAGTGAACAATTGACTTACAACAGAACAACATTAACATTACATTAAAATTTCTTCTTCCTGAAATTAACTGCATTCCAGAAATTTTTTTTTTAAAGAAAAACAATAAACATTACTTATCTGAAGATATTACAGTTTATAATATTGATAATAAATACTGAAAACTTGAATCAGCAATAATTTACCTTATACAATTGAAAATTAATTTAAAAAAAAATTTTATTTTAAAATGCGACAACTCAATTGTCTATTAAGAGGTTACATTAAACTGATGGAGCTACATCCAGTTAAAATGCAGATGCTTCAAACAGGTAATAAAGAAAAACATATGCTACAAGAGATTTTAAATAAACTATGGGATCAACAAAATCTTGGAAAAATAAGAAAAAGTCTTCTTAAACTTCTTTTGTTGCTTTACGTTTTGCTGAGAGCTGAATGGATAAGTGATCAATTTTTATTATTCAATTGTATCCGGGTTCTGTAATTTTTTGTCAAAGAGTTGGAATAGTGGACACACTGACTCAGAATGACCATTCTTTGTATATTATGATCTTTCAGCCAGTAAATTTTATAATAAAATTTAAAAAAAAAGCTGAATAAAGAAATAGATGATATATTTAAATACCAACAACATAAATGTCTACAAAAAAAAATTGTTGTAAAAAGAGCCAATATTTGAATAACCAAAAAGAGTTTGTGTATTTTTTGGTTATTTTTTTTACTTCCTTCTATGACTAAAGGAAGTATTGAAAAAAAAATTTCAGATTTCAACGAAAATATCCATTTTGACCATCCCTGAATCCATTTTTGACTAGTTTCAGCGTGACATCTGTACATACGTATGTATGTATCTGACATTACTCAAAAATGATTAGCCGTAGGATATTGAAATTTTGGATTTACCTAGCTATGCACCTCCTGTTTTGATTGCAATCAAATGAACCAAGTGTCCAAAAAACCCAAAATCCAAAAAAATTGGATTTTGGACTTTTTCTCAACTGCAGTAATAAGCTCTCATTGAGAGCTTTTCAACAATATATAATAAGTGGTACTTATTTTCATTGATTCGAGAGTTATAGCCAAATGAAATTTTAATTAATGAAATATTTGGATTTTAGGGGAAGGTACAGCGGTTTGAATCTAACTTCATCTCCTTCTTTTAATTTAAATAATTTGATTTATTAATAATTATTAATCTTCCATTGTAATGAATAATAATTTGACAATGAATAATAATTTCATAAAAAAAATTATGAAAAAATATCAAAAGTTAAAAAAAATATATTTTCTGTCCTTTTCATTAAAAAAAAAGTGTGTAAATGTTATTTAATAGGCATACAAGTAAGTCATGTGTTGTACACTTAAGATTTTTTTGTATAAAAATTCCTACAAAATTAGTAAAGGCATTAGAAAAGACATCAGTATTACATGGCGGGAAACATATTTATAAATTTTTTTTTTATGTGTTTCACACAGATAAAAAGTAGATAGAAAAAGATCCTTTTCTTTAGTTTTTGGGGTAAAATTTGAGAATAAAAAATATGCAAATATTAACCGAGTGGCAGAGAATAAAATATTTCCATCATTAGCTTATTAACATTATTAAGAAGGAAGTTAAGCCTCAAAGTCATGCAAAGATAATGTCATTATTAGCCCAGTACTGTTTAAACCGGTGGTTCCCAAACTTTTCTGAGTCACGGCGCCCTTTTTTGATTAAAACTGGTGTCCTTCCCAAAAAGTATGACTACTTGTATGTAAGAGATAAAAATAAATAAAACTCGTGTATTTTCTTTTTTTTTTTACTTTAACATTAATAATTATGAATGTCTTTGTTCAATTAATTATGAAGCTTTTATAATATTTTGCAGCACCCCTGTGAAGAGGCTGTGGCTCCTCAGGCACCACAGTGCACAGTTTGGGAATCACTAGCTAACCCATCTAAAAGATTTTCAATTAGTTTATTAAAAATAAAATTAAAAAAATTTCTTTTATACAAAAAAAACTTTTTTAATACAATTATAGAAAAATTAAAATATTAAAAACCCCTTAATTTTCTACAACTCTAAATGAGGCATATTAGATCTGGGGGTTAAAATAAAAGAAAACATTTTCCCATGCTGAGACAAAGTGGAAGTCATGTAGATTAATGTATGAAACTCTTTATAAAAATAAAAATATCTTGTTGCTAATCTTTTTTAATAAATTATTGTAAAAAATGCGATTTTTTTCAATAATTGGTTAATAAAATAAATAGCAAGAAGATATTTTTATAAAGAGTTTCATACGTTAATCTACAGCATTTAGGGACTCTTTCAGATTGGTCTCATGTTTAGGAAATTTTTTCTTCTATTTATTTCGACCCTCTGCAACTAACATGCCTCATCTAATTCAACAAGTACATCAAAAGTGATTAAATCATTTTCATTAATGCATTCTGAATTACGTATTTTGTGATGTTTTTTGATCAAGCTTTTACCACAGCTTTGTTCATTCTCCACTGTGAAGCATCACATCTTAATTGTTCCTACATGATGTATAGCGTATTATTATATATTAAAGCCGGTTGGGGCTCTGCCCTACCCTTGTAGCCCAGGTTGGCGCAGGTGAGCCCTGAGGCTGACCCAAGGGCTGCCAGGGCCACAGAGCTCACTTTGCTCGCCATTCCCTTTTAGCCAGGGGGCTCTCCTCTGGAGGCCTGCAGAGCTTGCTGTTCCTGTCTAGCCAGGATTCCTGTAGTGTTTGTTGCCCGCATGGTTATGAGAATAATACTGATAAATAATAATTAGAAATATTCAGGCTTTATAGAAACTTAAAAAAAGAAACTAAATTACAAAAGACAGAATAATAGTAGCTATGGTAACTAAAGTACGTACACCTTTGATAAGAAAAACTTCACAAATTATTTTTCTTTCCATGGTGACACACATTAATTTAATTATTAATTTTTCTCTTCTTTAATGACTATATCTAATTGACGATTTTACTCACACAGAGTCTAGGGCCTTGGTCTATGGCTTAAAACCTTCCTTGGGAAAACACAAATGTATCCTGAAAATGTGAAAGCAATCGGTTGTTGGTTGGTTCTAGCGCGATGCAAGAAGATACAAACAAACAAATTTTCAGCTTTATATAGAAGATAGAATAAAATATCTTATTTACTGCATGATTTTGCAAAGTTTGTTTATTACCATAGTAACAAAATTAATTTTATTTTACTCATAATAATAATAAAATTCAGTGAATTGCTATTATTGGTTATTCCATTCACTTACATTATATATTACTTATATTCATACATTAATAATTTCATCTTCCTCATAAAAATAAATTTGAAATAAATAAATCCCAATATCAGTATGCAATGTCAGTGTAGGTTATGCTTTAAAGGTTAATGTTGTGATAACATTACTAAAATTACAGTTCACAAATAACACACAATAATCACTACATGTGCAGAAATTAATAAATAAACTATTCCATTGTAATAGTTATGTTTTCAATTTTTCAAATTTAAAACATATTTGTACTGTTTTCCATTTAAATAAAAGTACAGTGCCTATACATAGAAATATGGAAATTCTGATTATAATTGATGCCTGATCTAATCAAAACGATGTTTTCATCCTGGATGAGAAAGTCTCTGATTTGACATTTTGTAAAAACATGTAATATCTAAGGAAGTAGCATCCTAGAAACTACAAATTATAAAGTGAGGTTAGAAATGAAGGCAGAAAAATTGGTTCCAATATATAACCAAAATCAAACTACAATGAGCAGGGAGGCAATTTTCAATTCATCATGTCGGCATTCATTAACAGCTACTGATTATAGATGTCTACGCTACTCCATTTAATAAGAAAACTAATTAAAAAAAAAAAAAAAAAAAAATGAAAAATAACAACTAAGAATGCAGGAAGACAAATAAGGAGAGAGGGAAAAATTCTTAATCTGTAAACTCTGAGTCTACCTCAAACATAAAGAATAGATGCTTCTGTGAAGTACTTATAGAGCTGGCTCCTAATCTTCAACTCGTCTAGGTTGGGAGGTCCTACTGTTAAAAAAACTTGACAAGATCAACAATATGTTATCCCACAATCAGCAATATCAAGCTCCCGTATTCCACAATCAGGAAATGCTGATATAGAGACCATTAACAGCCAAGATAAGAAGCATAGAGTGAATTTATTTCATTTAGAATCATTTTTAACTACAAGATAATAAGAATAGATCTGATGAAAGGAGAAAATAGAAGTCGAGAGTATCACCTATGATAAAAATTTAACTGCATTTGTGTAATTTATAAAAACATGTTTATACACAATCCAGCTAAATTTAGGAAAAAACTTAATGATATTTTTAACATACAGGATTACTTTTGGGAGCAGGAGATCTGGTGGCACAAACAGGCTTAGAAAAGAAAGATTTCAAATCTATTGACTGGAGAAGAACACTCGCTTATTCAAGCGTAGGATTCTTTGTCTTGGTAAGAATAAAATAGATTATATTAAGGTCATTCAATAATTAGAGACACTCGACTGTAGAAAAATTATTTATTCAACAATGAAACTAATGCTAGTATCTCTGGATACATTTAGCCGCTTAGCTGTAATCTCGTCATTCTTATTCCGATAGTAAACAATTGTTCATCTGTGTCTAAACCATTCTTGACCTGCTCATTGTTTTTCAGAAAAATCTGTTGGTACGAAATTGAGACAATAAGGTGAATGTGGCAACACCTACTAAAACTCACTTTTGAATAGCTTCACTGTATCTTCTGAGCAGTATGGGGGACAGGTATTACCATGCAGAATTACATCTTTTGAGAGAGAACAGATCAGGTTTCATTTTCTTTTGTAGCACTTTGCAATAGTACTTGCTGAATATTGCTCTTCTTCTAAACAATCTCAATAAATTGGACCTTTATGGTCCCACATGATGGACCGACTCAGATGTTTACATTCACAACAAATGTTAATTCGGGAATCTTTGTGGTAAATAATCTGTCACAGAACCAATATTTAAAAAGTTATTTAGTAATTCAGTTATCAAGGATAACAGAATGGATAGTGCCGATAATCTAACTACAAATTTCAACAATTTCCCAAATTTTTATGCATCTGTCCTTCTGAATAAGATCATTAATGTGATTTTGCAAAGCGTCATTCAAAACTTTCACCAGTCTTCTGCTATGATGAATATTAGTGACACTAGTTCTTCCCGATTTAAACTGTTTGAATTGTTTATAAAAATTTATACGATTAATACACTTTTCAATATACTGTTTTAACACCTACAAATAAATTTTGCTCTGTTTTACATTCAGAAAATAACAATCTAATCGCACTCTCACTGTTCTTCTGCAGCACATGTTTCAAGTGGAGTCAACATTTTGAAATAAATAAAAGAGGTTATAATAATGGATATCTTTTTCAAACAACTGATATTTTCTATGCAAGGACTGCTGACTTCAGTCAGAAGAAAGAAGATAGGAAAATGGGTTCCACATGAATTGAATGAAAGACAGCAAGAAAACCGAAAAACCACTTGCAAAATGATGCTTGCCAGGTACAAAAGAAAGTCATTTTTTCATTGAATTGTGACGGGTGATAAAAAGTGGCTATATTTTGAAATCCTCCAGGCAACTCCAGGCAAACAATCGACATGGAAAGAAGACAATGCTCTGTGTTTGGGAGGATCAGAAGGGTCTGATCTATTATCAGCTGCTAAAACATGGTGAAACTGTTAATACTGAACGCTACCGACAACAAATGATTGATCTGAATCAAGCATTGCATGAAAAATGACCAGAATATCAAAAAAGTCATAACAAAGTGATTTTTGTCATGATAATGCACCATCACACACAGCAAAATCAGTTAAGGAAATGATCAGTTGGGAAATACTTTTGCATGCAGCTTACTCACCAGACTTGGTTCCGTCCAACTACTATTTATTTACATCAATGGGACATGCACTTGCTGAGCAGCTCTTCAGTTCTTATGAAAATGGCTCAATGACTGGTTTGCCTCAAAAGTGCAACAGTTTTTTTGGCGTGGCATTCATAAATTGTCAGAGAGGTGGGAAAAATGTATAGCTAGTGACAGACAATATTTCAAATAAAATATTTTTTATCATTTTCATACAATAAATGTAAAAAACATGTATACAAAACTGGCATATATATATACATGTACATTTTTCCTTTTTTATTTTATATATATATAGTTTTAAGAAATATTTTATTATATATTCATTTTATATAATTTTTTCACTATTATTATAATACTATTAAATGATATAAAATTCCAATGATAAAAATGAAGGCTATTAATATAAGGCAGTACAAAAAAAAAATATCAGGTTTTTAAAGCTATTTACTATCTCTTAACTTTGACTTACAATAATGAATCACACATAAAATGAATGAGTAACTCACGGTACACATCAAACCAACAGGAGAGATAATTTTGTACTTTAACTAACATGTCTGGAGTAATGGAAGCAACAACTCTGCTTCTTCCTATACCTCAAAATGGGTAAGCTGTACGTAGTGGAAGCGAATGCACAAATCTTTTATAAAACCCCAAAGGAAAAAATTACATGGAATCAGATCAGGTAACCTTAAAGGCCACTACAAACAGGCTCTGTCATTGTCATAGAGTACATTCCAAACTGATCCAGTAGTAGGGGGAAACATCATTTCACTATGCTTATAAAGTTATGCCGGTGAGGAGACACACTATCTTGATGTCAAATGAAGATTTCTGTTCTGAATTGGAATTGAGGAAAGAACGGTGTATGCACTGTATCTGAATAAGTGACTTCTGTTATGCTTGCTTCACAAAATGCTCCATACATTTGCTGTTGGGATATCACATAAAAAACATTTAATTTTGAGGAGTCCCTTTCAGATTGTTAAGAGCTCATGGGAATTTTCTGATCCCCAGATATGTTAGTTTACACTAAAATGAAATGTGTGACTTGTCTTTAAAATGATACAATCAAGAAAGCCATCATCATACAGTAACATTTCAATCATGAATTTGGCATGAACAGCATACTCAGTAGGGTTCAAAGCCTGTAACAGCTGTAAACAATACTGAAAAATACGTAAGCGTTTCCTTAAAACATTCTAAACTGACATCATCAGCATTGCAGTTGTCCTTCGTAACAGATCTTTTACAACTTAGCAGGAAAGACTCTCTGAAATGTTCAACAGCTTCTTCATACATGCATGGTTGTCCTGTACTCTTTCCTTTACACAGACATCCAGTAATTTCAAACCTTTCATCTAGTTATTATGTCATTGATGAATGTTACCATCACTCAGAGGATCATAATTAAACTTTCTATTAAATTCACATTGAATGTAACTACAGATTCACATGTAGCAAGCAGCAAAACACAAAAGGCTTTCTATTCCGTCATTGCTAGTGGCGTTGTCAAGCATAACAATAGAGATTCAATCTAAAGCAAGCATAAAATATGCGCTTTACACATGTTTACGGCCTCGCACCACAACTAAAACTGTCTTTTTGCTCTTTGATTTTAGCCTTAAATCAACATTGTACAAGTCATCAAAGAGATAACCAATTAAAACCTCGATATTCTTTTTTGAACACCCGATACAGTATGCAACAACTGAAATCAATTACAATGACAGCACTTTTTTTACATCAATCAACGGATATTCACTGATTTTGATTTTGGTAATGTACAGCAACAATAATAACAGCTTTGAAAAATCACAATTCTATTTCCACTTAACATCAACCAATTATCAGGATGTTTCCCTGAAACATTCCAGATGTTGGATAACCATTAATGATTGAATCGGTAAAGCAGTATGTGGTGTAAGTACTTTTAAAAAAATTGAATATCTGAACAATAATAAATTAATAGCTGATGGTCGGTCTTATAAATAAAATATTAGATAGACAATTATTTTGTGGGGGTGCCTTATCATGTTCTAATTTACAAAGAACTTTTAAAATTCAGAGAGGGTAGAAAACAATGATGCACATTCACACAACCAAGTTTAAGTAACATGAGAAGTAAATCTACACCTTGGAAATCTATATCCGCATTATCCAGGGAATCTATAATTTAGTTTTTCATATCTTCTTGGTAGTATTAAGACCCGTAGGGAATATCAAAGGACTTGATATTATTGATGTTATGTAGTGAGCCTTTATGGTAGTTAAACACTTATTCATATTAAAAAGGATGGGATATTGTCTGACTGTTTAGTCAACTATTCTATACTGTGACATCATATCAAAAAACAATACCTTATTAAAAGAGCACTGATTATTTATGATACTTATAACACGTAAGAAAAATGTTATTTTCTAAAACATATTTTTGATGATTTTAATATTTTTATTAATGTCTTTTGGTTATTTTATTCCAAAAGAATAAAATATTTAAATCATATTTGCATCATATTTCAAAAATTTTGCGCTTACATAAATTTATTTTAATAGTTATAAATACATTTTACCTTGTACTACAAAATCATTCAAAAAAATAAAAAACACACAATTAAATTTTGTTGCAAGTATATATATATATATATATATATACACCTACATATAATATATAAATATATATACACTGTACAGCACAAAATCCATTTTATATGCAATATTAAACTTGTAATATTAAAAGTATACAAAAAAAATCTGCGAGTCTGTGAAAAAAATGTTAATTTTCTTTGTTGAATTACTTTAGGCACCTATCATATCAAGATGGTTCATAATATTGGAACGAATGTATGGTAAAAACGGTCTACAAACAACAGTGAAGAAAGTTGTAACAGATCAACTAATCTTCTCACCAGCAATGCTACCGATATTCATTACACTAGTATGTTTAGGCCAAGGATATACTTTCCAACAAGCGAAACAAGATTTAAATGACAACTATATCAAGATACTAATTAACAGCTATAAGGTTAATGAAAAAATTACATTTTATACTCTCACTAGCCTGTTAAAAATTCCAAGGATAGATGAGGTTTTTCTTTCTCTATCGGTTCTGGGTAATTCTTTCATTCCTGAAAGAAAAGCAATTCTTGTTGTAGCATATATTTAAGCCAGCAGAAACAGAATCATTATGCTGCATCCATCATGAGTAAAAATACCCTGCAATATAAGAATGATGCAAGTCAGACACCCACAGCTCAGAAAGGTTTTTGAACCTTCTCCATTTTAAGTCTTGCTGGTTATAAGTTGAACCCTGACAAGTCTATGCAAAGAATGTTGGAACTTCTTAAATCAGCATATCCTCATTGCGAACAGGCGGGGGAGGGGTGTTTGTGGATAATTTTATGCTCCTGTTTACTGTTATGATCAATTACACATTGATAGCTGGTCTTCAGTGGTCACAGATTGACAGTTCCCGAATTAATAATAGATTATTTTGTTACTCCGCAACTAGAGGTCACTGCTAAGATAGCTGTTCAAACCCAGTTAAAAGAAATTACACTTTGATTGAATCAGCAAGACTGTTTACAATAATTTATTGGTGTTAGTCCAATCAATTAAAATTTTATGGGTGATGCTGCTTTCTATACATAGTAAAATTTTAATTATATAAGCCTATATATTTAAATTTTTTAATTTTATGGTAATTATGTCTTCATTTTTTCATAATGACATTTTATAAAAATAACAAAGATCGGCTTTAAATCCGAAAGGATGCTTTAAAGAGGAAGGTATCACCTTATGTTATCTACCATAAGTTTAGCCTATGAAATGTTACCAGCACAGGAAAACCCTTAGTGCCAACAACTTGCACATCAAACTAAGCATATCTCTTCATAAATACCAATGTAATTGTTAAATTAATAAACAATGTATTACATAAATTCAATATAAATAGAGGAAATACTATATATAATCTAGAGAAAGTTGTAGAGTTATCACACTCTCCTGTTATTTTATATTTTTATAAATTGACACATGGCCTTTGCAAAAGGAAACCATCATGATTTCAATAATTTGTACCTGCATAAATAAATAAAAAATGATTGAATGGCTAAAATTTTCAAACGCTTTAAAAAATCTTAGAAAGTTCTTTTCAGATATTTTAATAAGTTTTAATATGCACCCTGACTGCTACTCTGCATATGTTAAAATGCTATCAATCACCTGGTGTATGTACACATAACAGTTTTAGTGACATCGGTAATCTTTTGCTGTTAAAACATTATTGAGGTGTCACAACTCTTTTTGCTTTATACAGTATTCTTAATATCATACGAAGAAAAAAGTTAATTTGGGTTCAGGGAATTTACAGACTAAGGGCTACGTCTGAGTCTACCGATCCAATTTTTTAGGAACCGTATGTTCAAAGCTGATGCATCATATCACATGAAAATAATACAGGTGCCTTTTCTTTTAAGAAAACTACAAGCCGGTTACAGCAGTATTCCTATAATTTAATTTGTCTGAGGAGGCTGCACGACTAACATTTAGAATAATGTTGATTTAGACTACAAAATAAACCATAAACAAATATAATTCTCTGTATAACATGTTGGCAGCAGTACTTTTTTTAACAACATAATTTTTGTAGGTTACAAACCCCCTTTGTCCGGTATTTAAGTTTTCACTGGTGCATTACAGGGCATCCATATCTTGTAAATTTCGTCTCATCTAACAGTATCTGTCGGTCATCGATAGAATTATTTGTGTAACTTAGCGGTGATATGAGCTGTACAAATGTCTATCTCGTTTAAGCTCAAACTGTCTGATCCTATAAAACTGGTATTGCACCTAAGTGACTATAAATGTTAACCTTTTTTACAGACTACCTAGGACCTTTACTGTACAGAAGCGAAATCGAGAACAGGATGCCTTATTGTAAATGCTTGTACAGGACACATATATCCAGTACTGCAGCCAACATGATAAAAAAGTAATGATAATGAAATAACATATGATTATAATACTGCTTGCATTATTTTCAGGTATGGCCGTTAGTTCAACTGATTAATTTTTATTTTGTACCGATTAACTACAGAATAATTTTTCTACAGTCTATTGCATTGTTATGGAACACATATATTTCTTTCACAATAAAATGATGTGGACTAAGCAATAACTAATAACTACAGTTATTTTTCATTAAAGTATAAACAAACAAAAGATGATAATACCATTCACAATGATAATCTGTAGTAGATTTTAAAAAAAAATATTTAAAAGTTGCTTTACTTTTTCAATAAATATAAATTTAATAAATATACTGGAACTTTTATTAATTTGAATACTGAAAATAAAATCTTAAGTTAGGTTCTAACTATTTTTTGTTAACCCATTCCATCTCATCAGCAACTATGTGCCATCGTTGCATTGCGGTGAATAGTTCTTTATGCACCTGATCATCACTTATCGCCTACAAAATGAAGGCTGTTCTAACAAAGAAAACACAACACTTACAAAAATTAAAAAAAAAAGTTTTCTTGTAATTCCAAACCCTTAATATAGTGCAATTTATCAACATTTGTAAAATATGATTGTCTTAGTTTTTAACTCATTATTTGAAGTGAATCTTCATCCTGGAAGCCAGATCTTGTACCACAGGAAGCACTTCAAAGCACAAGTCAGAGTTTTAAAGTGACAACCTGAGATGTGTGTGCAGGTCTATTATTGTGTTACTTTCGTTTTGATGAGATGGTGAACATTTAGGCCAAATAGCTTCCTTCAATCAGACGAGTAGTGAAGCATAATATGATCACAGGTGAGTATTATGCTAAGCCTAGTATAATGAGTATTATCTCATAGATATTATAACTTTTTTTACTAGTAGAATACACAAGAAACTTTTTTATTTGCCACAAACATTTACAAAAACACTGCAAGTTGTGCAAATTTGAGATTTTTATCACCAGCCCCATCAGAGTTATTTGAAGCCAAAATTTGTATTTCTAAAAAAAATTAGTTTTCAAGAACTCAAAAAATGTGGGGGTAAATATATCACTATTTTTCATGTTCAACTTTATTGGTAATTTTCTCACAGAAAGAAGAAATAGGTAAATAAACCACTGGACAATCTTTTATCTTGAGAAAATATGAATAAATTGCTTGTTTCATCCATCCAGGACTAATAGTTTTTTAGTTATGATTTTTTCCGTAAACTCTTACAATCACAAAAAATAGATGTGTGCACCATAACAAAAATGGCCGCCACAGATAAACTGCTTAAAAAAAAATAGTTTTAAGGTCGTTAAACATGTAGGAAACAAGTAGGTAAGTTTCAAATTTTTTTTTGAACTGGTCAAGCAACCACAGCTTATATTTTTTTGGGACACTTTAAATGACCCAATAACTTTTATGAAGTAATAAACACGGTTAGATTATTTTTCTTAATATACTTATATTTTTCAACAAATTTTTTATTTAATTTTTATACCAATGAGTAAAAAGCAAACTGTTGAAGAAGAAGCAAAACATTATCTTTTATGCAAAATGATTTTTCAGGTATTTAGAGTATAAGTAGTTGGGAAAAAACTTATTCATAAAAAATAAACCTTGGTTTATTTGCTAAATTTAGATGATTCCATACTTCCATAAATATCTTTTACACACAGCACTAAATATGTAATTACAGTGTATGATTTCTTTTTTTGTTAGGTGAAAAACCTTGGGTGGTTATAATTACCTGTAACATAAATATAAATGTTAGACTCCAATTTTTTTTTTTTTGTCCAGTCATTTGACTGGTTTGATGCAGCTCTCCAAGATTCCCTATCTAGTGCTAGTCGTTTCATTTCGGTATACCCCCTACATCCTACATCCCTAACAATTTGTTTTACATATTCCAGATGTTGCCTGCCTACATAATTGTTTCCTTTACCTGTCGCTCCAATATTAAAGCGACTATTCCAGGATGCCTTAGTATGTGGCCTGTAAGTCTCTCTTCTATTAGCTATATTTTTCCAAATGCTTCTTTCTTCATCTATTTGCCGCAACACCTCTTCATTTGTCACTTTATCCACCCATCTGATTTTTAACATTCTTCTGTAGCACCACATTTCAAAAGCTTCTAATCTTTTCTTCTCAGATACTCCAATCGTACAAGTTTCACTTCCATATAAAGCGACACTCCAAACATATACTTACAAAAATCTTTTCCTGGCATTCAAATTAATTTTTGATGTAAACAAATTATATTTCTTACTGAAGGCTTGTTTCGCTTGTGCTATTCGGCATTTTATATCGGTCCTGCTTTGTCCATCTTTAGTAATTCTACTTCCCAAATAACAAAATTCTTCTACCTCCATAATCTTTTCTCCTCCTATTTTCACATTCAGTGGTCCATCTTTGATATTTCTACTACATTTCATTACTTTTGTTTTGCTCTTGTTTATTTTCATGCGATAGTTCTTGCGTAGGACTTCATATATGCCGTTCATTGTTTCTTCTAAATCCTTTTTACTCTCGGCTAGAATTACTATATCATCAGCAAATCGTAGCATCTTTATCTTTTCACCTTGTACTGTTACTCCGAATCTAAATTGTTCTTTAACATCATTAACTGCTAGTTCCATGTAAAGATTAAAAAGTAACGGAGATAGGGAACATCCTTCTCGGACTCCCTTTCTTATTACGGCTTCTTTCTTATGTTCTTCAATTATTACTGTTGCTGTTTGGTTCCTGTACATGCTAGCACAATTGTTCTTCTATCTCTGTATTTGAACCCTAATTTTTTTAAAATGCTGAACATTTTATTCCAGTCTACGTTATCGAATGCCTTTTCTAGGTCTATAAACACCAAGTATGTTGGTTTGTTTTTCTTTAATCTTCCTTCTACTATTAATCTGAGGCCTAAAATTGCTTCCCCTATCCCTATACTTTTCCTGAAACCAAATTGGTCTTCTCCTAACACTTCTTTCACTCTCCTCTCAATTCTTCTGTATAGAATTCTAGTTAAGATTCTAATATAGAATCTTAATTAGAATACCATTTAAAACGGATTCCTAATGATGTGCCGGGTGGAACTAAAGGTACTGCTGCAAACTTTAAAAAAACCTGGAAATGAAGCTCCAGATGCATTGAAAAGAGTGGGAGGATTGCGATTTTTTACTGTAATGTTTGGTCTATTATAGAATTCTAATATAGAATCTTATATTGAGACTCCAATATAGTCACAAAATTAGGACTGTAAAGTGTTTATATTAAAGTATAGAGCACAGAATGATAGAACACACAGGGGACTGACTGTGAATTACAAAAAAATTTCTAACAAAAACAAAATGACAAAACCTGTGAATAATCAATAAGTAACAATATTGATGTAAATCTTGAGACTGCCATCAAGTACTGGCATTTGATGGAGAGTTAAATAATTGAAACCTGTATATCCCTTAGAAGAAAGCAACCAATCATGATATGGACTGATATTAAGGGGACGGTACAAATGTCGAATGTGGGAGGAGGCTGGTTCTCAGGAAATAAAAGTAGCTGAGTCAAAGCTGTGCGACAGATTCGTAACCAGATGAATATTGCTATTATATGCATTATTTTCCTGACAAACCTCATCAAGTAGTGATGTTCTTTGATGTAAATTATTACTGAATACATGCAGCTTGATATTATAACAAAAAAAAGAACTTAAAATTTTTCTTTCAACTGGATACCGGCATCTTACAGATAGATAGTAATATCATTCTCATACAATACAGAAAGGTGTTTCTACTTACAAGTATAAAATCTGATTAAAATTAATGAACGACCAAATTTGCATACATGAATACATCTATGTATTCACTAAAATTTAAAAAGGTTTTATAAACTTTGTCAGAATAAAGTACCTAAAAATGTATTGACAGATAAAAATATAAAAGTCAATTTTTTTTTATAACTAAGAGTTTAAGAAAAAAAAATGAAATAGAAATCTTACTTGAAACTTTGTATCAATACAATAACAATCCATTTAACTTTCCTACCCCAAACTTGACGGGTTGATATTTCGATAAACACTTCAGAATATTCAAGTACAGTCAACCATGTCTTAATTGAATCCCTCAGATCGGTAACTGAATTACACCTATTGTGAGCACTTAATATTATTTTATCATTAAAAAGGACCCATAAATTTGATATACTATAAACCAGTTCCGACAGCACATTTGATTCGCTTACTTTTCCTGCAAAAAGAAAATAAATTCTGCATAAGTACGCAGCAAATACAAAAAAATAAAATAAAAAATCAGGTGTCTTATCTCATTCACTGAAATACAAAGATTTGCTGAAATTAAAATACACGATTGTCCATAACTCGTAAATGAAAAGAGGTAGTTGATTCATATAAATATGGCATAAAAGTACATTTTATTTGTTATAAAAACTTACATTTATTTTTCCACATAATCACCATTTACGGGAAACCGGTTTTCTCATGCCACAAATGAGCAATACTGAGTCTTTCCTCAATCTATGACCTCAACTTTCAGTTCATCCATCATCCATGGTGAAATGAATACCTTTAAAATACTTCCTCAATGCAGAAAGAAGTAAAAATTGCAGTCTACTGCATCTGTGAGTATTAAGGATGCGGATAGGTTCAAATTTCAATTTTAAAAGAGCCTCAGCGGTTGCACACTCTATGTGTTACCAAGCATTATCTTATCATGTTGCAGATTATTTGCTCCATGAATTGTCTAACACGATACGTCACACATCATGTTAGATGATCACAATTTTTCAGAAGCTGTTCACAACATTCCTTTTGTTGCTGTCGATTGCTTTTGTGAGTCTACATGGCACCCACCATGAAAGGTTTTATAGTAGTCCAGTTTGCAAATAATGTGTCCTACTCATTCTTTCGATATGCTTATGTAGGCAGCAATGTATAGTTGTGTGGCCTGTTTGTCATTTTTAATTGATTCATCCACCTCCTTTTGGTACGTCTCATTGGTTAGAAAACTAGTCTACCGTTGCAATCTTCAACTTCCATTTCCCAGTTTATTGTACACAAAATTTTATTGACTACATACTCACAGTAACATCACCAGTTCAACAGTTTCATGACCATAAACAAGACTTAAGATGACAATGAATGTAAATAGCGTTTACTTATTCTGCTGCTAAAAATTCAATCATTACAAGATTTATTAGATATGTCAACATAGCAGGCTTATTAGACGCCCTAATATAAGCTAGTGTCAGAAAATGAAAGCATAAGGGTCAAATGGGTTCTGCTGTTTGTAGCAGAGGAATAAAATTAAAAATTGGCATTATCTGTCATTTTGCGCGACATTTTATTTTCCTGTTATGTCCCAGTGTGTAATGCATTTCAGCCGCCAGTTGTAACTGATGTTTCATTTGACATCATTAAACTAAATTGGAATAGTCATCAGATATAATTTGTTAAAATTATGAAGACCAGTGTCATTATACCATAGTGTTTTGCAGTAGGGCAAAGTCATATCAACCGTCAAATTGATCCTAGGTTTTTTTTTTAGAATGGGCAAAATCTTTACTAATTTTCATTCAATATTTTGAAAACAGAAACCATAATGGTTTTCTTACACTCAAAATAAAAGATTGCATGTAAAATAACTGACAAAGATTTCATTATTTCAGTTTTAAAATGAGAGTTAAAAATAATGATCCTACGTTATATCCTACACAGGTGAAATCTAAATAATGCACATCTAATCGATTAACAGACCAAAAGATGAATAATTTATTTTATATTTTATTAGAATATTTTATTATTAAAAAAATAATACAAAATGATTAGTCGCAAAGATATATTTGTTGGGATAGATATATTGCTAGCAGCCTATAAAATTTAAATTAGTAATTAAATTTTACAAAATTATCACAATGGTAATTCACTCTGGCTAAAATGTTACCAAAAAATATTTATTACTTCATCCCGAAAGAGATGAAAAACCATTTTTTTCCAGCTAATGTATTAAATTATTGACTTTATTAATATCAAAACTTTATACTAATCTGGGATGTATCAAGGACAATTTGAAGCAAGGAATTCAAGAAGCATTCCTCAATCATATTCTTGTGTTCTTCAACCATGAAGAAATGATTGTTTTTGTCCAAACATAACACGATCAGCCCTTTACACCTCTAAAAAAATCAATTAACCCCTTACTAGTTTTTGACAACTTGTCTTTAACTACCTTGATAAAAATTTCCCTTGACAAAATAACTCATTCACTTTTTTGCTGAAAAGAGCTTCTGACAGAATAATTCATTATTAATTGACCTGTTTCATTCTGTTTTTTGACAAGTTACTGCAATAAGTACAAGTCTAGTTCCAGTTTTACTTTAACAGTGCTAGTAGCATATCTGTTTTCTATTCTATGTCTTGTTTCATATCCTTCTGAAAAGCTGTTACCATGCATTTTCATTGTTTTGATCATTCCTTAAATTGCATGTTTTATTATTTCTTTGTGTTATAGTTTTCATTATTTTCATATAATTTTCAGTCAAATTTTTATTTCCAACTGTTTGTATCTGTGGATGTGACCATATATAAACAAGAAATAACAGTTATTTACTACAAACTAACTTTAGTAATTTTTTATGTAAATGATCTTCGTGTTATTATTTGAATTGCTACTGTTTTACAATATTACTGATACAGCAATTAGGTACTGTAAGTGATATTTATTATTACAAAATGACCTGTACATCGCGTGTAAATGAGAGTGATATAGTTGAATTTTTAAATATTACTTTTTATATTGCATAAGAAAAGTACATAAATAGATTATTAGTTTTAGTCATACTACATTGCATAGACAAGGGTAAAGTAACAACTGGTTTAGAGAAAAAAAGGGCATAATAAAATAATTTTCTGCTAAAATAAAAAAACTGTTAAGGGTTAGGGAGGTTCTACTACATCTAATTTATAGTCCACATCATGCCCTTATTAGACATCTTTTGTTTACCCTTTCAAGCAGTTATTACATGTAATAAAGTTTCACAGAAACAAAAACAAATGTACTTGTACAATAATGTTTTTACATTAAAATAAAAAATCGCTTGCCAATGGCATAAAAAATAGTAGAACAATGGGAAAGTGTATAACTGCAGTGAGGGATTATGTAAAAAAAAAAAATAAACATTTTTTTTTAAATTTAATGAAAAACTATAATAAAATAATGGGGATTTGTCTCTGTCACTTTACCTATTGAATACCTCTTGTATAAAATAACTACAGGTAAATGTGGTTTACAGATCATGTATGTAGGTATGTATTATGTTTGGGAGCCATAATCTAATTGTTATAGGCAATCTAATAAAAGATCAGTCACTCACAAAAGTGGTATAACAATTCAAAAAACAAAAGAATATTCCTTGCCAGGATTTCTAAGTGCATGAGGAACAAAGTGTTTTCTTTTAACCTTAATTTCTTGAAATGAAAATATTTCTGCACATCAGTATGGTGAGCTCCGAAAAACTAAGTGATATTCAATCGTACAAACTACTTCATTTTTTATTACAAGGACTGGCTTGATGAGAGGGGGAGGGGTGGGCAGGGGGGAGAGAGTGAAATTCTAATCAGTGCTACTAGTAACCACTAATTTGTTACCTTAATCACAGCTAAAGAAAGTTTGGGGATAGAAAAAAACAACAAAACAAGTTATACAGATCTCTATCAAGAAATAGTATTTACTGTCAAAATTTAGTAAGAAAAGTAATACAAAAAATATTTTTATAAACCTTTCATTGTCCCTGGAACAGTACATGCATTTCATCTTAAATTGCCTATTTTTTTTTTAATAGTTTCTATAATCCATTACACGATACCAAATCATCAATTATACATTATTTTAGTAAAAAAAATTCCACGCTAGGATTACAAAATATTTGAGGAATGAAGTGGTTTCTTTTATAATCTTATGATTTGCGATGAAGATACTGCTGCTATGGATTATTTTAGTTAATTTTAATTAACAGTTGGTTGAAGTAAATGTTAAAGGTATCATGAAAAAAGCAAACATGTGAAAATGGTATCTGTACTCAATTAGGGTAGAACAAACATTCACATGAAGTAAGATTTATATCGTTTCTGTCATTCTAAAAGAAGTGAAAATAACCATTCTAAAAGAAGTGAAAACTGATGAGCATGTTGCTTTCCTTACTGTTAACAAAATATTATCCTTATTCTGACAAATTGTCAGTAATCATCTGTACTACAAGATCTGTAAGAGGTGGGTCTCAAGAATACAGACACCAGAACACAAGCAAAAGAGAGTAACTGCTTATTGGGCATTTTTTATTGTTATTGCACAGAAAGGGGTGAATTCTTGATCACATAGTGACAGGGGATGAAACAGAATATTTTACAAAATTGAAAATAATAATTGTTTCTTGAATGCCACCACATAAATTCTCTGACAAAACTCAAAACATTCAAATGGGCACCTTAAACTGTGAAAGTCATGGCAATGGGTTTTTGAGACAAAAAAGGTATTCTTTTGATTGATTATGCGACTCATAGAAAGTTATAATGCACTACACACAGAAATGTTGGCATAGCCTAGTATCTGAGGGTACTATATCACACCACTTCATAGCCTTGAATCTGAGGGTACTATATCACACCACTTCACATCGTTCAGAACAAGGTATAATAATTGGAAAAGCTTTGATAATAAACCATCTGACTTTTACATCTTTTCCTGAAACTGAAGGAATGTTTTAGTGAAAAAGCCATGCTAACCGATGTGATGTTCACCAGAAGTCACCAACCGATTCATGAAATAAGTGGAAGTGTTTATCATCAGACTTACCTCTCAATCTCAGAAATACTTAACATCGATAGGGATTATGCTAAAAAAATCAATTCCACAAAAACAAGGCTATTGCTTTACAATAAGCTGTTATCAGTTTGATACAATTATTAAAAAAATGACTGTAGAACATAGAGATTATGATAAATTTTCTTCAATGTTGATGGTAAATTAAAATTCAATGGTCTCATGTTAAATGCTGTAAAATTAAAAATATTATATCAATCTGTTTTTTGAGATAGAAAACAAAAAATATTGAGATTCTCAAAAAAAAAACGCATAAAAATCAAACTATAAATAAATTCAATGTTTTCTTTCCGTGCTAATAATAATTTAACTGAGGCTAAATAAAATTATTTTACCAAAGGTACACAGAAATGATTCTCATACTTTTTTTAGAAATTATACAATTACAGACTCACCACTAATTTGATTGAAATTTAGAATATACCTTCTTTAGGATCTACAATATTTATTACTACTTAAATTATTTGTCAGAAGTGCCTTTCACCTGAATTATATCCCTCATAAGTTACACAGTACCCTCACCCAAAATTTCATTAATTCAGCATTACTACTATTACATGCACTTATGTGCAATGTTTACCATATTGCTTTATATTATTTTTCAAACTAAATAATTTGGTTTCAATAAAATTAAGTTAAGAATGAAATTAGATTCTTAGTTATGTTAAGCTTAAGGTGTAGATTTTGGTAAATGTGTAATATATATTATGTACAGAGTAAATAACTTGGTTTAAGTTAAATTTAATTGAGTTTAGTTGGGTATAAGTCACGGTTAAGCTTAGGTTGGTTTAATTTTAACTGAAATTTACTGTCACATCATTTATCAGATTAAATCACAATTCAAGACTTCTACTCAAGTTAACTTTATGCAAATTTAATATTATTCTGAACTAAATTTAACCAAGACCAAATTATTTAGTCAGCAAATGACATATATTACATGTGTATGGTGCGAAATAGCAAAATGTTTGGTGCGGGTACTATGAAACTTGCAAGCAACATAACTTGCCACTTGTAAAATTTATAACAAATGACTAAGGTCCTAAATAAGTTATACTCCAAATTTCATCAAAGCAGAGATGTAACCATAATTGTATATAATTACCTCTTTTTTAAAGAATCGTTCAATACTTAATAGCCAGACTATACAGTTTTAAATGATCAAACAATATGTTATTTTAATAATTAAAAAAGAAAATATATACATATATAAGCTACATTACATCCAACAAAGCTTTTAATGTAAAATATCTGCTTTGGCATAATATAAACTGTTTCAATGCTATGTGGCATCACCTATACAAAATAATAAATAAAAGAATATAATACAGATAAGATATTTAATAATAAGTAGTAGTTATACCAAGTCAAACCTCTATTTTATTTTATCGTTATACCAGTTGGATTACTTTACACTTGATAAATGACATACCCTGAACGAGCATTTCACATTACTACAAACAAGCATGTCAAATGGCTCTGATGCTAAATGCAGAACACACTTTTAAAACACAATTAGCCATTTTTGTTAAATAACTAGTAATTGTAAGGGGGAAAATTTTTAAATTAGTATACCTACTATAAGACCACTAACTTCAATAATTTAGGTCATAAATTTAAAAAGGTACATTTACCTCTCTGAATTTGATAAACCAACAAGTTTAAAATGCCTAATTTTATAAAAGAATTAACATTTAATACCAAACTGTATTACAATAAACAGGAATTAAATTAAGCTTTATTTATTACTATTAGAATTATACAGGGAACTACTGCTTTCTTGCTAATTTCTTTTAAGTTTACTCCAATAGCTTCTAATGCCGGTCAAAAGAATTTTTTATCTTGAAAAATTTACTGCTGATAATATGCTAAATTTAGGCACCAATGTTTTCATAACGTGTATTTATGCTATCAATGACGGCGCGTAACAGAAAGAAGATATTAATAAAACTACTTGAACAGTGTTAATCTGAAATTTGTCAAAAGCGTCAAAAACTTCACATTTATTTGATAGAAAAATCAAAACATTTACAAAACCGTTTTCATCATATAACCTCACCCGCAATTAAATATGAAATCCACTTTACGGAAGATTCTATCTCAGAAGCAAGCTGAGGATTTTCACAAACCCATTCCTGATATTTATTAAATATTTCCGGGAAAGAACGCAATATTATAGCCATTCTTTCAGTAATACAAAAAATGACACAACAATATCCAAAACATAACCCGAACAGCAACACTTTTCAGATCCCAGTTTAGAAAACGTGACGGAATAAATGTCACTACAATTTCTTCTAAACCTTTTCCAAAAAATTCTAATTTAGTGCAGTTATCCGAATAGAATTAAAATAAAATAATTAAAATAAATATTGGATAAAAAGTAATAAACTTTATAAATTAAAGGTATATTTAATTGTATAATTACACATACATTGTACAAATAATGGCAGAAGGAAAATTAAATTTATCGTTATTATTAATATTTATATTTAATGAAAGTATTATTAATAAATTAACTTAACATAATAAACTATGAAACAACAAAAGAGAGACTGAAAATTTGCTAATTTAAAAATTGTATAACACAATACACAAATAAAAATTGCAACTAGTAAATACCATCAATCAAAAAGCTAACCCTGCACTTTGGAATCAATTTATTATATAATTTCTCAAAGTTGAACATTATCACTTGTATTGTCAAATTAGTTGCAAACCATAGCTCTCTTAATCTGTGCGCAAACCATACTGTAAAGTTTTTCGAATCCTTTTACGGAATCTTGTTATAAAATTCTACGACTGTAATTTGTTACAGGTTATTACAAATTTGTGATGCAGCGTATTATTCGTAAATGTTAAACCTACTGAAGTTTGATTCATTAATTTTTTTTACACTTCGCTCTTAACCGTAAAATGAATATTATTAAAATGCGTACAGTGTTTACATTGTCTTTTAAGCGTCTTCATTGTAGATGTTAACATAATTTTACAACTAATATTTACATTTACCTGGTGTTGCAGTTTTAAATATAGAGGTTTTTAGATAGAAATTGAAATAATTAAACGTAAATATGAATTTTTACTTAAGATTAATGAATAAACGACCATTGCCGATGCAGATGCTCCAATCAGGTTAGTCGACTATAATCATTCTTAATTTTTACATTCGGTTATGGTTTTTAGAGTACATTAGTAGGACCGGGACAGTCATGACTGTTTTTAAATTTTAATTATGATTTTTAAACTCTTGACTTTAAATGTATTAATTTTAACTACTGATGATGGCTTCCAAGTAAGCCGAAAATCTAGAATACATATAAACATACTGGTAAGGTGTATTATATTAATTGTTAATTTTATTTTGTGCTCACGATGACAGCAGCCACGAACATTATTAAAACCTAATTAAGCAGTTAATTAAACCTAATTAATACAGTTAGTAACGCTTGTCTGTGAATAGAAAATCTAATTTAAAAATACAAAATTGTTAATTACTCATTTAAAATGTGTTAATTATCCTACCAAAAAGCTTAAAAGCCAATTAACCAGTTGTTTTTTCAGCGGAGTTTTCTATTGTTATGATATGTTCTATGAGTTAACTATTTCTATTGTTTCTATTACATTTCTAAAAAAAAAATTAGGAATCATTCTAGTGTCTAGTTAAATATGTTTAATATATATCACTTTTGTCAAATTTAATGTATTGTAAATTTCACATGAATCATATTGATGTTATGTATATTTATGTGTAACTTGTAAAATTTGTATGTTGTGGTTATAAGTATATGTACTGATTCTTTGATATGACTAGTAAAGATTGATTGTCTTTCCCTCTGAATCATGAGACCTTGCCGATGGTGAGGGGGCTTGAGTGCTCAGTGATACAGAGTAGCAGAACCAAAGGTGCAACTGTATCGGAGAAGTATCTGTTGAGAGACTAAGGAATGATTCCTGAAAGAGGGCAGCAGCTCTTTCAGTAGTTTTTTAGGTCGTAGGTCAGGATGATTTAAACAGCCATATCAGTATCACTCATTCTTCTGAATATTATATAGCTGAAAGCAATGGAAAACTACAGCTGCTTTTTTTCAAGAAAATGTAACTCTGTATTTTCATGTAACAAAGATGGAGGCGCCTTCCTTGGTAAAATATTCTGGAAGTAAACTAGTCCCCCGTTTGGATCCCTGGATGAGGACTACTAAGGAAAGAGTCACCAGAAAATTAAAAAAATAACATTCTACGAGTCGGAGCGTGGAATATTAAAAGCCTAAAAAAGGTTGGTAGGTTAGAAAATTTAAAGAGGGAAATGGATAGATTAAATATAGATGTAGTAGGAATTAGTGAGGTTCGGTAGGAAGAGGAAAATGACTTTTGGTCAGGTGATTAGAATTAACTCAGCTTCAAATAAAGGGCAGGCAGGAATAGGTTTCGTAATGAACAAGAAGATATTGAAGAGAGTAGAATATTTCAAAATGCTTAGTGATAGAATCATTGTAATAAGGATAAAATCAAAACCTAAGCCAACAATGATTGTTAATGTCTATACACGTACAAGCATCCTTGATGATTATGAGGTGAGTGTGTATATGAAGAAATTGACGAAGCAATTAAACACATAAAAGGAGATGAAAAATTAATAATAGTCGGAGATTGGAAAAAGCAAGGAAGGAAATATAGTTGGTGAATACGGGCAGTGCAAAAGGAATGAAAGAGGGGACCGACTTATAGAGTTTTGCACAAAGTATAATTTAGTAATTACCAACATCTATTAAAAATCATAATAGAAGAATATGCACATGGAAAAAGCCAGGTTATAATGCAAGGTATCAGATAGATTATATCTATCTGATATAATCAGATATCTATCTTTTAAGCAAAGATTTAGAAATCAACTTGTTAACTGCAAAACTTACCCTGGAGCAGATATTGATAGTGACCATAATTTAGTGATAATGAAATGTAGATTGGGGTTAAAAACCTGAAGAAAAGGTGTCAGATGAATATGTGAAATTTAGAGAAGCTTGAGAAAGATGCTTTAGAGGATGTTTTGAGGAAGAGAAGCTTTAGAGATTTTTGAGGAGGACATCGCAAGAGGTCTGAGTAAAAAAGATAAGGTAGAAAATGTAGAAGAAGAATAGGAGAATGTTTAAAAGAAATTCTTAAATCAATTGAAGTGAACTTAGGCAGAACAAGGAGAACTGGTAGTAAATCTTGGATATCAGAGGATATATGGCTGCTGTAGAAAATATAAGAATTCTAGTGATGAAGAAAGTAAACAGAACTATCGACAGTTAAGAAATACTATAAACAAGAAGTGCAAATTAGCAAAAAAAGAGTGGATTTAAGAAAAGTGCAAAAGTGGAAGGAGAAATGATCATTGGTAAAATAGAAGGAGCATATAGGAAAGTTAAGGAAAATTTTGTGGTACATAAATTAAAACCTAAAATAAATAATGTGCTAAACATGGTGCACCGATTTATAATACGAAAGGGAACGTTAATAGGTGGGTGGAATATATTGAGTTATAAAGAAGAAATGAATTAGAAAATAGTGTTATGGAGGAAGAAGAGGAAGTCGAAAAGGATGAAAGGGGAGAAACAATACTGAGATCTGAATTTTCTGATCTGAAAATTAGGACAAATAATTTTATTGCAAGATAAAACAGGCTGATGAGCAGATAGCAGCATTATTTTTCTAAGTTTCTAAATAGTAGAGCAGTGAGTCAAAGTAGTGTGTCACCTGATTGTTAGCCATAAGACAGAGTAGACAGATCTTGTTGCTCAAGGTGGAAGTTCAAAGCATGAATACTGACTAAAGGGCAATTCAGAAGTTAAATTTAACAACTAATCCTCTTAATTCTAACCCTATGACTACTTATGTGTGATCAGGGAGGGAAAGGAATTATTAAAAACGTAAAAATATTTCTGATTGAAAAACTGATTTGGCCTTTTTATTAAAATGTTTTTAGCATCATACCATGATATTTGCCGATACCTTCACGAACTTTATCTTTACAGAAGATGACCTATATTTATGTAAAATTTTCCATAAACTTCCACAAATCTTCTTGTTACTTATCTTGTGCTGTAGTTTTCTTTTTCTGAGTCATCAGTTTTATGATGCTGTAAGCCACTACTTTCTGTACTACACTTACCTTTCAACCTCAACGTTATTAATATATCTATCATAGTTCCTCAAGTGTTTTATATACTCTAGACTTTGCTTTCCTCAATCTATCCCTCGTCACCAAACTAAGTAAACCTGAATATCTTAATACATGGCTGAATGACCCAGTTAGTCTATAAAAAATTCTGTCACAAATTTCTATCCCCTTCTATTCATCTTAAGATTGCTTCATTTTGTATTAACACAACTAATTTTCAAACATCCTTCTTTATCATCACTTTCATAGGCCTCCTTTTTTCTTTTCAGTTTTTCTTATTGTTCATGTTTCATTACCGTAAGTCTAATACTATATTTCTTAAAACCAATAAATATGATACTTAAACTAACCTTACCTGCAGATTTCCCTTTCTTTGCTTGTGCTAATTGTGCTTTTGATTTCTGCATTACTTCTCCAATATTTTATATTTTAGTTTACCAAGTAAATAATAAAATTCTGTTACTTCTGGTATTTTATGTTAATAATTTAATCCTTCTTTCTGTCAGGTATCAGTATCTTTGATTTTTACTCTTAATCTCAACTACAGATAAATTCAGATTATTTCTTCTAATTCATCTCTGGTTTTTGTCAAAAGAGCGAGGTCATTAGTGAATTTTAATGTTTTTCCTTTCTGTCGTATTAAAAGTATAATTGAGAAAAAAATCCTTGGTAAAACATTTTAATCCCGTTTACTATCTTTATTGAATGATGTTTTCATCATCAGGCCAAAGTTGGAATACTTATTACAGTATAAACTTTTATATTGATTGAAACTTTAACTTTTTTGATTGACAGGTTTCAAGATGAGGCAAAAACTGTGTAGAAATAATGTTGAATATCTCTATGTAAAGGGTTTAATTACTAAAAAAAAATGTGGGTCCCATTTGACCCCTTGATAGACAGGTACCTCATACAACATTTTTAATAACCACTTTTTAAAAAGTTTCCATGTAATCTGAGATTAATACTGGACACAGATAGATTTTCAGTCCTGAAAATTAAAATTAAAATGAAAAAAAAAAATTATGTACCAGTTACACTCAGCCCCATTGTTACTGTGTTTTAAATATTTATTGTAGTAATTATTTACTTAAGTGAAATTCGTTCATTGCAAAGGTATTCATTCAAGGCTAAAAATAAAAATTATTTATGATGCCACTTTGTCCAATGGGGTTGAAAAAAATCAGGCCAAAGTTGGTGTGTTGTGTGCGCGCGTGCGTGTGTGTGTGTATAAGCTCCCCATTGCAGCTTTGCCCATGCTATATGGTTTTTCTTCACCCTCTTTCAAGGTCGAATTTCAAAAATCTAGAAATTGGTTTATTAACATGAAGATTAAACTCGTCAAAAATCAGGTTGATTTCTTCATTTGTTACCGAGAAATTAAAAAATAGAGATTCAAAAAAAAATTCAAAAATCTATTTTAATCCTTGAAACTAGGAATTTCAAAAATCTAGGAATTGCTTTTTAGATATTCACAAGAAAATTCACACACCAAAAATGAAGCTGATTTCTTCATTTATTATCGAAAAACTTAAAAAAATAGTAAATTTCATTGTTACTCCATTTTATCCCTTTAAACACAGTATTTCAAAACACCTTTCTTAGTGTGCAGTTATACTGTAAGACAAACATGTATAAAAACTTTTATTAATTTATCTTCAGTAGTTTTTGCTTGGTGTTGATTATGAATCGCTCACGATATGTTGTCTTCAATTTCAATAAGACCTCTACGGAAAAAAATCTTGGGAGCAGCTCGCTGCAAGAAAGGAGGATGAAAATTTAGTGGCTTGCCGCCTAGCAGCACGAATGTACCTTCCAAAACAGCACCCCATGAGCACCAACTTTGTTACCAGTTAATGGGTGATGATTGTTCTAGCCTCACACAAAGTGCTTGCATACCTCACCACTCTAACCTCATATACAGTCCCGACAGGAAGCCCATTATTGTTATACAACTTTTTTTTTCAGTTTATTTAATATAAATCTAATTCTATTATTTTTGTAATATTATTCTTTAAATTGATTTGAATCATTCAGTTCAAACCCGGCTCACACAGTGATAGAGACTCACAGTTCATTAAAGTTTCTGCTTCAAACCAGTAAATCCCCCCTACTTTATATATATTTTAGAGATGAAATATATTTAAAAAACCTCCTCAGTTATGCCAAGAAACATGGGTAAAAATTTGGTTGTGATTGATTGAGTACTTTTTTGTTTATTCCAAACAAAAACCCTCTTTCTCTTTATATAATAGTGTAGATGTAGATATAACCAAATATCTGTGCCAAATTTCAACTTTTATGATTGACAGGTTTTTAAAATATGAAAAAACTGTATGGCAAAAACTGTTAAGAAATGCTGTTGAATATCCCCTACCACTACATATGACTGATTTAACACTTTGGACTTTTAATAACTTAAGTAAATCATCGCACCAAAGCTTGATTTTCTAAGACCGCTTTGCTAAAAGTAAAAGACCGCTTTAATCAAAATACAAGCTAACACATTTGTACACATGTACAGATTTCTGGAAAATGTATGTACATTTTTATAATTTGTTTTGAAATTTCTATAACTTGTTTTATATTTTTTGAAATGTTTGACATTTGCAAAATCTTTGATACCCCAGATTTTGTCCAATTGCTATACTTTACCAAGATATGGTGCTACAGTAGCAATAGAGCTATAAGAGAAAAGTAATACCATAGTGCTTTTAAAAAACGACAAAAAAATACACACACATGCGTGCGTGCTTGCCCACTCACTCTCACAATCACTAGTTTATTACATTAGTGCAAAATTACAACAAAAAAAATAGTTTGATGTAGGTCATACTTTCCCTTGTCTTTTTTCTCTACTATGAAATTATATTCTCCCATTAATATTAACATATATCTCCTTTTAAATATTTGGTTAGATCATCTTTCTTCATATATCTTGTCTATCTCTTCATAAAATTTTGGTTAATTTAGAGTAACAGTATTGAATTTATAAGTTTTAGTTCGGTTATTTTGTTCATAAGTAATTTTGTAATTGAATCAAAAGAGAGTAGTCAAAATTAAAAATTGTTTTTTTTATTGTGGAATTTGGTTATACAACCCAAGCTTCATCAAACTGTGGAGAAAGGAATCATGTCTGCTTTGGAGTTAGGTTAGAAATGCCTTGTAATAAATTTAAAACCGAAGAAAAGGGTACAAAGTCACTGACTTGCTTCCATTCTCCTCAGTATAATAATTTTGTACTTTAATGTTGGCAAGACACTCTACCATTGTGAGCAGAAGTTAAACTACCCTATCAATTGCATGGCTGAGTATGTTTCTTTATTATGAGTATTTCAAAGGTTAATTGAATTTTTTTCCAATATTTATCATATTATTTTTATTCAGTTTATTAATATTGTTAAATTTTTTTACTATTCTTTACTAGTGCACTATTTTCATTTCTTACTTTACAAATTACAAAAATGGGAAAAATTAAAAAAATTCACAACAGAAAACTTCAAAATATGAGTGTAAAGGAAGCAATTTTTCATGGTTTATAGTACAAGAGTTGTTACACAGGTAAAGAGGTTAGTACTAATTACTGCAAAAGAGTGTAATTGTTATAATAAATGTTTCTTAAAACGTAATGTTGATTCACAAAATTTTATTTTTACTGAATTTTTAAATCTAAGTAGCAAAGATTCACAAGATCTACATTTACAGAGACTGATAGAAGCTATGAACGTTAAACAAAGACAACCCAGTAAAGGAGAAGATGATACAAAAAAACCGCTTCTTTTAAATATTTTTTGATTTATAATATAATAATGGAACAAAGATAAATGTTTGCTAAAAGCATTTATCAGTTTGCATGCTATATTAAAGAAACGTTTTTATAGATTTACTAAACTACTCTTAGCTTGGAAAACGCTTAGCTCTAAACTTGGAAAATAATATTTCTGAAGAAATTTTGAAAATTATTGGTTATCACATCCGTAGTTTTCCTACAAAAAAGTTGTTTTACACTGGCGAATAAATAGCACATCTAGATGTACGTTTAAATATATTACAAAAGCATGAATTATTTGTGAAAAAATCTCCTAAACATCAAATATGACTTTTATAGGAAATACTACTCTGAAAACTTTAATTTTCGATTTGGGCAACCACAGGTTGATGTGTGTAGCAAATGTGAGAAGTCAAAGTCTAAAATAAAAAGTTCAACTCTATGTGAAAGTGCTAAAAGAATCTTTCAGTGCTAAAAAAAGTGCTAAAAGATCTTTCAGTTAACAAGAAACAATCAAATAAGTTTTACAACTTGATAACTGAAGCAAAACAGAAATTTGCCACAAATGATGCTGTTGGAATATTGTGTTTTGACTATATGCAGTATTTGCTCCAAGCAATTTTACCTGTGCAAGAAATTTTCTATATGCGCTAGTTGTAAATATATTTTGTATTCATGATGTTAAGACTGACTGTTGTGTGATATACCTTTATTATTAATTTTTCCTTTTACCTTTTATATAATTTTCTGCCAACAGATGTTACATTGTTGTACCTGTTTGTTGACTTTTGCCTTGGTCAGAACAGGAGTCATATGTTATATAGATTTTATGCTGGTCTGGCAGCATCTGAGAGATTTCACAAAATAGACCCAAATTTCCTGAGTATGATCATTCATATCTCCCCTGTGATGGGGATTTTGATATTTTTCAAAAGAAAATTCAAATATCTGATCGAATTTGTGTTCGATAAGATTATACACAATGCAAAGAAAAATTTTGAAGTTGAAGATGTGGAAATTCAGATATTCTAGATTGTGACAATTGGTGGCTAGATTATTTTTAAAAAAAACCGTCAATTCTTTATAAATGAACTCAGTTGATATGCTATAGCAACCGAAACAAAGTTTGATGCCTGATCCTTATTCTTTTCTGAGGAAGAGAATTCAAACATTATATTCCAATTAATAGGAAGAAGTTTGAAGATATTAGAAAGTTAATAGTGTATGTGTAACATAAAAAAAGGCTGTTAAATTTTTTGAAGAATTATCAAACGAAATTAAATTACATTAGTATATTAGTCAAACACCTCTTCTTCACGTTAATTATTATTGCATTCTTGTATGCTAGTGTAACATTTTAGTAATATTCATTCAGTTTAAACGAGAAATTAAGTTTATTTACAAGCATAATACCAAACTATTTTATCACCAAAATGAGGAGAAAGGAGCTAAGCCAAAATTTAAAAAAATTTATTGGATCAAATCAAAAGTAAAAAAAGGTGCTACCTTAAATAATATTAACAGGACATATAAAAAGAGCACTACCAATTTTTGTGGTATTTTATCTTATAGTTTTATAGCAGAACATTTTTCATCCTCCTGAAAAATAGCAAAAACTAATAAGTCCCTTTCTCCTCAGACTCCTCAGTTAGTGTGAAGAATTAAGTTTGTGTTACAGTTGAATAATTTTTACCTTGTAATTTTTATACCTGTATTTTGTTTTCTAATTTTTTTTATTATAACAAGATTTTTATACATTCTTTGTTTAATGAGAATGTATTAATAAAAAATAATTTAAATTAGTTTTTTTATTATGGTATTAAAATGTAATGTTAAAATTAATGTCTGTTACTCTTATATATTATAGTGTTTGTTGATAGTAGTTGAAGTTAATTTATATAATTAATAATAATGTTTTGATTTTATCGTTTTTATTAATTCTGTGTTTATTTGTAAATATGGGTATTATTACTTGAAGTACACTGACTAATATTTTAAATTCTTTTTGGATTATTTATATATTACATTATATTAAATTATTATTTAATTTAAATACTATTAACTATAAACATGTAATACATTATCCCTTTAATAAATTATTACTTTCTTCTATTCTATTTGGTAGAAAGCTTTTTTATTTCATTGAGAACAACTTTAGTACAACTTTTTTCAACCACCCTGCATGTGCTTAAATCATCTTTAAAAATTATGTGTGCTGAACCTTCATTAATAAATATGCCTACCGATTATTAGGTGGTCAAATGTTAAGCTTTCAAGATAAAATTCCAAATTTTTCCAGTAACATTAACATTTCAGTTTGGTAATGGTATATTGTGATCACTTTCCACTAACATATCACCAATTTTTAAGCGGGCATATGAGTCTTTAGTCATGTAATCCCCTTAATGTTGTCACTGAATTTTACATATTGCTTATCTTAGATATTGCTGAGCTTTCAGTAAAATCTGAGAGTTATTCATCATGTTCTGACATATGTACAAATTAATATATATAATTAATCAATTTAACTTGATGATACATAAAGATTGCAACGCAGTCATTTATTCTAATGAGGCCAGAAAACTTAATCTTGTATATACAGCAAGATTAACTACAGCACTGTGCTAAATCCATCTCTTACTCCCTATGGGTCAGCTGATTTCTAGGAAAAAATAGTTCATATATTTTGTTAAATATATATATATATTTTTTTTTTCTATGATAAAAATAATTGCATTTGTTATGGTATGTTTTTAACGCAATTGCTAGATTTTTCTTTTAATTAAAGTTTTTGAATAGTTGCATGTAGCATTTTGTGCATGTACATTTTGAAAACGATTTTAAAGTCGCACTAATTTTCCTACACATACAAACATAATGTACCTGCTGTACAAACATATTACATAATACTATTATGCCAACTTTTCTAAGTTGAGAAAATTAGTAAAATGTTCTTACAGACAAGCAGAGATACATATTATTGTGTTACTCATGAATCTGAAAATGTGGTACAAATACTGTTGCTTTGCAAGTGACCTGACAACCTGCAAATGACATTTTTAATAGTATCAAGCATTCTATGAGATACTTATGTGGGAAATGAGATATAAAATTGGTTTTTGTTATCTTTCCACAAAGTTAAATATACTGCATATCAACATTTCAAGACCTTTCTTTTTCCTGTTTAGCCTCTGGTAATACTTACCTTTTCCTGTTTAGCCTTACAGATAATACTTCAGAGGATGATATGTATAAGTGTAAATGAAGTGTAGTCTTGTACAGTCTCAGTTTGACCATTCACCGGTATCCACGATCTAGTATTCAAATCCGTGTAAAAATAACCTACTTCACTAGGACTTGAATGCTGGAACACTCGACTTCAAAATCAGCTGATTTGGGAAGACGCGTTCACCACTAGACCAACCCGGTGGATTAACATTTCAAGATCGCCAAAATGACACCTTAACATTTTTCATAATTCCAACTCACTGTGTAGTGAATATCTCTTCAGATGAAGCAGCTCTAATTGGTGTCTCTTGTATCTTGGACATGCATCATAGTAATAATTTTCAGTCTATCACATCCATGCGTCTTACACGTGACAAAGATTAAAAGATTTCTATTATAATTAACATAAATTAATTTACTATTTTCTGTGTTGAATAGCACATATTCTGTCACTAATTAACAGGGGAATTCATTTGGTCACTGAAGCAGATATCAAACTTTTTAAAGAAAATTTGCAAGTTTTTTAAATAATTATAAAAAAAAATTTAACGTTCTCTAAAAAGGGCAGGTGGTCAGCTCACAACAGAGTTTACTGATGCCCTTTTGTATGATGGTAGGAGGGAGGGTGATCTTACTTTACATCTAAAATGGTAGCTTCCAACTTTTTTTCATTTAGGAGTAAAATTCATTTAAAGATTTTTGAGTGGTTCAAGTAGCTTATTTGTATATCAACAATCACTGCAGTGGTAGGAACCGATTGGTGAATATTCTAGATACAGGTTCGAGTCTCTGTGTTGTTTTTTGTTGTGATACAATCAAATTGTCAGTTACTAAACTATTGATTTGGTTTATATCAATTGGTAGTATAAGTGTTGTTAGCAAGAGAGCATCGATAGATAGTAAGTGCAGTGAAAAAAAAAAAAAACAATGAGAGGGAATGCATGCTGTATGAAAGCTCTTTTTTGTTGTATTAAATTATATTTAAAAAATAAACTGCTGGTCATCATTGTGTATTTATCTAAAGCACTTTACACCAGGTTATGGACCCAGACATATAACTGTGAACAAAGGTCATGAAAATTTTGTTGGATTGTTTTATGAGTGTACCACTTGGATAATAATATGAAATTGTAGCAGTTTATGAAGTTGAACGAAAATAACTGGAACGTTTGGAAAGTCCAGCTGAGGGTAGTATTGATAGCTAAAGATCTCTTTGAAGTTACCAATGGAGATATAAAGAAATCAGACGCTTTGAAAGCTGTGAAATTAAAAAAGGATGAAATTAAATAAGTTTAGTTTTAGTTGTTTTTCTTGAGGAAAGGTTGGCCATAAGAAGAATTAGTGTAAGAATTATTCAAATTCTATGAAAAATAAAAATTTTGTGTGTCATTTTTGTTGTATTAAAATATTGTTGGCTTCATCAAATGAAAGATTGGCATGAATTGGAGTTTCTGAGGTGAATTTGGATACAGAATGGTATACATATAGTGGAACATCTGAGAATATGTAACACGATCTAAGATGTTTGGAAAGTATGTATATGCAGCTTATTGAATTGAAACAAGTAAGAATAGTTGATGGTTGTTGAGTAATCACTGCAATCAGTATTGGTAATGTTTTCATTAAATCATACAATGGACAAAAGTTCATAAATGTAATGATGAAAAATGTGCTATATGTACCTGATTTAGGGATAAATCTTTTCTCACAGGACAAGGCTCTGGGCTATGGTTTTTGTTTGAAGTCTGTGAAGTAGTTTACAAAGAAGCAAATAAAGTATTTGCACTGGCTAAACAAGCAAATAAAGCTTTCCGTGTAATCTTTTGCTTAGATGACTACAATTTTGTAGACCAAGATGATTATTGTTTGGTTAATGATGCCTTAGTAAACTTAAATAAAAAATTTTTAATCTGGTGTTATGAAAATTTGGCACATCAAAATTTTAATCACGTGAAAAGTTTTTTGAATCAAAATTGTGTTATCAGTGAAAATAAAAAAGAAACCCTGTTCTGCGAAGCCTGTGTGCAGGGAAAACATCGTGACTCATTCAAAGGAAGTAATTCACAATCAACTGAAGTTGGAAACATAATTCCTGCTGATGTCTGTGGTCCTGTGGAACTTGACTCTTGTTATATGATTTTATTGACAGATTACTATTCACGTTATAGACATGTGTATATTTTAAAACATAAGCGTATGAAGTTCATGCGAAACTGTGTAAAAATCAAATGAGTCAGAAAATTAAAATCTTAAGAATAGATAATGAAAAGAAGTTTGTTAATCACAATGTGAGAAAATGTTTTGACTCTGTAAGAAATAGAACAACAGATTACTGTTCTTTATAATGCCAAACAGAATGGTCATGCTGAACAAGAAATCCATACAATCATTGAGGCAGCTAGAACAATGATCTCAGCAAAACAACTAAGCAAGTCATTTTGGGATAAAGCAACAAATACAACTGTTTATCTGATTAATAGAACTGGGATAAGTACAGTTAAATGTAAAACACTTTATGAATTATGGAATAATAAGCAAAGTTTTGATTTAAAAAAAAATTAAACATGTTTGGTACAGAATTGTGGGTGCATATGCCAAAAGAGAAGAGAAAGAAGCTTGATCTTAGAAGTAGAAAGTGAATCTTTGTAGGTTATGGCAAAAGTACAAAAGGATTGAGTGTTTATTTTCTAGATATGAATGCAGTAATGTTAGAAAGAGATGTTATTTTTCTTTCATCTAAACCGAATAATTTCTTGTTTTTTGATTGTAATGTCAACATGAAGAAAGAAGAACCTACATCAGAAGTTGAACACGTTGAAAACATAATTAAGGATGTGACTGCAGATGAAAGTTTAGAAGAAGTTCCCTGAATATGAATATAAAAAGTCCTGCTGATAGAAGACAGATTCGTCTTAGGGATCAGCTGTGCACCTCCAGTTAAATGTAATGATTATGAGACTGTCTTTGTTTGTGTGATGACATTGAAAACCAACATCATATGAAGAAGGTAAACAGTTAGTTTTTTCTAATCAGTGGTAGGATGCTATGGAGGTTAGTTAAAGTCAGTAGTTGAAAATGGTACGTGGGATGTTATTGATAAGTCAGAAATATGTGATATTGATAGCAAATGGGTTTATAGAATTAAACGAGATAATCAAGGAAGATAATTCAATTTAAATCTAGGTTAGTTGCCAAAGGGTTCATGCAGAAAGGTTCAATTTATGATGTTTATTCTCCTGTTGCCAAATTAAATATTTGCATTAGTTGCACGATAAACTGAAAGAAAGTGCATTTATGTGTTTACCTGAGAATTGCAATTTACAAAATGATAAAGTGTGCAAACTTAAGAAAGCAATTTATGGTTTAAAAAATTTTCTGAAATGCTGGTATGATAAATTTCATAAGTTCATGATATATCAGAATTTTCTAAGGTCAAATAATGATTATTGTTTGCAATTCAGATTATCTAATCTTTTAAAAATTTATGTTGATAAATTAATTATCTCAGGCTCAAATAAGCAAACAATTAATGTTTTTAAGAATGAATTGATAAGTAAGTTTAAAATTAAAGATATGGGTCAAATTTCAAATTATTTAGGTTTTAGTGTAGAACAAAGTTTAAAAGATGGCGTGATAGAGTTGAATCAACGTAATTATCTAGAAAATGTACTAAAACATTTCAGTATGTTTGATGGTAAAACTGTCTCTACTCCAATGGATAGTGATTTTGAGTATAACTATTTGCTGAGAGAAAAACTAGAAAATACTGAGATAGAAAATATGTGTCAAAAATTGATAGGTTGTATTATTTATGCAATGTTAGGCAGCCAACCAGATTTGTGTACAAATAATATTCTAAGCAGATACCAAAGTTGTGCTAATAATGATTTATTATTATGTCTAAAAAGTTTTAAATTACATTAAAGGAACTCTTGATTTGATTAGTTTATAGTAAAAATTTTATTATTGATATTGTCAATAATAATGATTATTAATGAAAAGTAAAGTCATTGTGTTTTGTTATTGGCATGTTATGTATGACAATAACATCATTGTTATTGTCATATCTAATGTGATATTGTTATTTGTAAGATTGTCATGTACTGTATTTATTATTTTTATTGTTGTATAAATTTTGATTAAGGCAGGGAATTGTGATACAATCGAAATGTCGATTATTAAACTATCTTTTTGGTTTATATTGATTGATAGTATAGTAGCTAGTGAGCATCAATAGTAAGCATAGTGCAAAAAAATAGGCCAACAATGAGAGAAAATACATGCTGTATGAGAGTTCTTTTTTGTTCTGTTAAATTATATTTAAAAAATAAACTGCTGGTCATCATTGCGTATTTAATTAAAGCTTTTTGAAATATTTTTAACTCTACACTAACATAGACAATTTTTATTTTAAAGCTGCTTACTAATAATATTTTATAATGATAATAATTTTATTATTATGTGGAATGAGTGTCTCCATTTTATTTTGTCCATTTTATTTATTATATAGATGACTTTTATTACATAAGATTTTATTATATACTAATAATATTATAAGAATCAGAAAACCGAATGAATTTAATGTGTTTTTAATTATTATTTTATTTGAATGTAACAATTATGAACCTAACAAACAAATTTTGTTTTATAACTTGAACAAATTTATTTTAATTTTCAACTTGCCTATTAACAATCTGAAAATATTTTAATTTCAATAGTATATTTCTTTTTTTTATAATTACCATTCTTTGGATTGTAATAGGCAAGATGGAAATTAAAATAAAGTTATTTATTCAAATTTTATTTGAATCTGTTTGTCTATTTACTAATATTTCATTCCTTGCATGACTCTGATTCCCACTTGTTCATAAAAATTTTTCAGTTAATGGTTGCTACATTAAAAAAAAAAAATATATAAAATTCATTTTTTTTTGTTTTCAGTCATTGACTGGTATGATGCAGCTCTCCAAGATTCCCTATCTAGTGCTAGTCGTTTCATTTCGGTATACCCCCTACATCCTACATCCCTAACAATTTGTTTTACAAATTCTAGATGTTACCTGCCTACACAATTTTTTCCTTTACCTGTCGCTCCAATATTAAAGCGACTATTCCGGGATGCCTTAATATGTGGCTTATAAGTCTCTCTTCTATTAGCTATATTTTTCCAAATGCTTCTTTCTTAATCTATTTGCCGCAACACCTCTTCATTTGTCACTTTATCCACCCATCTGATTTTTAACATTCTTCTGTAGCACCACATTTCAAAAGCTTCTAATCTTTTCTTCTCAGATACTCCAATCGTACAAGTTTCACTTCCATATAAAGCGACACTCCAAACATATACTTTCAAAAATCTTTTCCTGATTTTTAAATTAATTTTTGATGTAAACAAATTATATTTCCGACTGAAGGCTCGTTTTGCCTGTGCTATTCAGCATTTTATATCGCTCCTGCCTCGTCTATCTTTAGTAATTCTACTTCCCAAATAACAAAATTCTTCTACCTCCATAATCTTTTCTCCTCCTATTTTCACATTCAGTGGTCCATCTTTGTTATTTCTACTACATTTCATTACTTTCGTTTTGTTCTTGTTTATTTTTATGCGGTAGTTCTTGCGTAGGACTTCATCCATGCCGTTCATTGTTTCTTCTAAATCCTTTTTACTCTCAGCTAGAATTACTATATAATCAGCAAATCGTAGCATCTTTATCTTTTCACCTTGTACTGTTACTCCAAATCTAAGTTGTTGTTAACATTTACTGCTAGTTCTATGTAAAGATTAAAAAGTAATGGGGATAGGGAACATTCTTGTCGGACTCCCTTTCTTATTATGGCCTCTTTCTTCTGTTCTTATTATGGCCTCTTTCTTGCTGTTGCTGTTTGGTTTCTGTAAATGTTAGCAATTGTTCTTCTATCTCTGTATTTGAACACTAATTTTTTTTTAAATTGTGAACATTTTATTCCAGTCTACATTATTGAATTCCTTTTCTAGGTCTATAAATGTCTATAATTTATGTTGGTTTGTTAAAATAAAAATTCATATAATTTTTTTTTAAATTCTTATAAATGTTATAAGTACTAGTTAATAAAGTATCATCTGCATTAGTATCTGTAAGAAAAATTAAACAAAGGTCTAAATGTAAACAAAAGTAAAAGTTAGAAAAAAACATGACACAGACTCAGATTTTGAGACTGGAATGCTTGCTGCTGTCACTGTACAGATACAAGTAAGTTTGAACTGTTCAAAAATCTTTAACTGAAAATGGAGCTCAGTTGGAAACTGTTATTTTGGATTTAAAGTCGGGATCCCTTCCTACCACTCTGTTAAGGAGCATCAATAAACAATTATTGTAAGCTGATAACTTGCTCATTTAATATGTGAAGAGCATCATATCTTATAGATTCTTAGACTAAAGTTCTCATATTTTTAATACAGTTTAATTATTTGGATTTTCCTTATTAGTTTAGTAATTTTATGTTTAGTTTTGAATGTATGATTTTAGAATTAGTTTTATTTTGCATTTATTCTGTAATACATAATTATTCTTGTAATCTGGTGTAGATTAAACAACTGAAAAACAATTTTTTTGATTTGTAGGATTCTTAATGGGCACTGGTGATGTGATTGCACAGACGTGTGTAGAAAAAAAACATTTTGATAATATTAATTGGAGAAGAACGGGGAATTACTGCACGGTTGGGTTTTTATTTGTAGTAAGTTGATGGATTTTTATCATATTTTATGCGAATAAGTACTTTGCTGGTAGTTTAGCGGGTTAATATACTGTAAAATAACATTCTTTCAACTTCAACTTGTGGTATTATAATTAATTGATATTACCTTACCTTATAACCTTGTTGTTATTAGAATACCATATATGGGTATTCCCCTCCTGTTACAGAAACTGTTTAATGAGTAATGTTATTATCGATTCAAATTGGAATGATCCATAAAATGTATTTTATGGACTCTTTGCAGGCCACTGTTTTGTCTCAGGAGTGTAGTGGTCGATCCATGTTTCATCTACAGTTATGAATTGACGCAGAAAATCTGACTCATTTTGCTTAAACTACTCCAGCAGGGGCTTGGAAATGTTTATTCGAATGCGTTTTTGGTCCAAAGTGAGCAAACGCAACACCCAATGCATGGATAACTTACACATATCCAATTCTTCAGTTAATATATGACAAACACGTTTTTTCGATATGCCCATAGCTTCTGCTACTTCTCAAATCTTAATTCAGGTCGGTCGTCCAGTACCATTTGGTGAATTTTTTTGATGATATCGGTGGTGGTTGCAGTTTTGGGCCGTTCCAAACGCTTATCGTCAACCAAGCTGGTACGACCTTTTTTAAATTCAGCTGCTCATCTTTTCTTGGTGGCAAATGATGGGACTTAGTCCACATAAATAGCGTCCAACTCGATTGTAATTTGCGTAGGCATATTGCCTTTCAAATGAAAGTACTTAATGACAGCACAATATTCAGTTTTTTCCATTTTCACAAAAACACTCTTAATGACTTACTCAAACGATTATTAAACAACAACTAAGCGTCCTTTTAGTGAGTACCTTTCAACGCATGTTCGATTACATTCCCCAACTTTTGTTGACGAGTGCTGTCATCTTCATGTCAAAACGTTTCAGACAACCCGTGTATGTTAACTAGACATAGATTCTGCACGTACAGGTTCTGCACTTCTCTGTTAGTTTCAGATTTCTACCAGTCATAAATATACAAAGTTTTGCCAATTATTAAGTAAAATGTATTTTGAAACGTAATGTATTTTCCTGATTTACATATACACCATAATGACTAACTTTACAATGACCCCCTAACAAAATAATTATAAATGATAATAAGGTTACATTATATTCGGTTCAGCAGCCATTAACCCAAAAAAAAACTAGCATGTAAGTTGTTTAAATGAAAATCATTTTTTTCTATTCAATCACAGCCTGCATACTACCTGTTACAGTCATTATACATTATATCTGACAGATAGAGAGCTTAGGAGAGAATACAAAATATCCTTGGAATGCAGTACAGACACTACAGTGTCAATCATACAGAGAACTTTGGTGATCCTGATATGGGTACGCATACTCAAAGGATTGAGTCACTTGGACTGGTCCAAAACATAGGAACAATTGAGAGTGTGGGACAAGCAAGTCAATGATAAATTCCTGTTAATGCAAATTTACATGGAGAACTCATCACAAAAGTGTGAATCTGCATAAGCAAATGCTATAAGATATAGATAGTGGTGTATATTAACAGGCGAGCAGTATGTTTAATTACGGCATTAATAATAGTTTTATAATTCAAAAAAGACTAGGATTTTTTCAAATAAATTGAAACTTTTAAAGATTGAAAGACAAGCTTTCTCTTTTATGTTATGTAACCGACTGTTGTATACTTTAAATCTCAGTTAATGTAAGTGTTATGCTTTCAGGGACCTGTGCTTTCAAAATGGTACGGTGCATTAGAAAGGATGTTTGGTAAAAATGGTATAAAAACTACATTAAAAAAGATTGCTGTGGATCAAACATTATTTGCACCATGTTTTATACCAGTTATAATGTCTTCCATTGCATTTACTGAAGGAAAATCTGTAGAAGATATTAAATGGAAATTACAGAGTGAATATTTTAATGTACTGTTCACTAATTATAAGGTAAGTTGTAGATTTTCTTAATATAAATCTATAATAAATAAAATAAATTAAAATGTAGTAATATATTAAGGTTTCTCTCAAAAGTAAGTGTACTGATTATCCTACTTACGATATGGCAACATAGGACACCTTTGACATCTTGGTGTTTTGGTAGTGATCTAGCTGCATATATACATACTTGTTTCAACTTGATTAAGTCATGAGCTGCTGTTGCCTTTGTACAATTGTTTAATAACTCTGTTAAGAACTAGCTGGAAATTTATCAGAATTTCTGAAAATACTCAAAATTTAGCATTTTTAGAAAACATAAAACTTTTACATTATAAAACAAGAGATAAATTATGGTTTTTGATTTAATATGATCTCATGTCAAAGTGAGGAATAGCACGTGAAAAGTTCTCCCTACCTAAAGAAATCATGCGTTTGGAGCTCCATAATGTAAACAAATGATGTATCATTTTATTTGACTGCCGTGATATTGTAATAAAGAATTTGTACATCTAGGATAGTCTTCTACAAAGGTAACTTGGAACCTACCAGGTTGGTCTGGTGGTGAATGCATCTTCCCAAATCAGCTGATTTCAAAGTCGAGAGTTCCAGCGTTCAAGTCCTAGTAAAGTCAGTTATTTTTACAGATTTGAATACTAGATTGTGGATACCGGTGGTGTTCTTTGGTGGTTGGGTTTCAACACGTCTCAGGAATGACCTCATGAACTGAGACTGTACAAGACTACACTTCATTTACATTCATACACATCATCTTCATTCATTCTCTGAAGTATTATCTGAACGGTAGTTACCGAAGGCTAAACAGGAAAAAGAAAAGAAAGGTATCTTGGAATTATTACCTGGAGAGATAAAAAGGGGCATTGCAGACTATTAGATGCTGCATCAAGATAATACATCAACAGATCAGCTTACACTACAGTGTCAGTTCTATAACTTTGGGCAAAGAAAAATATTCCACATCCTTCCTAAAGCACAGTTCTTATTATTTGGCACCTAAAAGAATGAATTATGTTGGTCGATATTTAGAAAATTTAAAAATGTTGACTTATCCATTCATTTATATTTATGTATGTTCAATCTGTGATTAAAAGAATATCTTGTAACAAAAAAAAATAAAAAATAACACAACATCCACCTCTGTCAAACTGAACAAAGAAACTGTTTTCTTGTATCTAATGCAGTAAATAAATAAATCTATTCTGTTCAGTATATAATAATGAGTTGTACAGATCATATCACTGTAAGAAAAAATAAAAAATAATAATAAAAAAAATAAAGAGAAAAATCATAATTATTAAAACTTAAATTTTAAGATAAAAAATAATCATGATTAAAGTCTTAGTAGCTATTTAAAATATAAGCACAAAATAATTTTATTAAAGTAAATACATGAAGATACAAAATAAAAAAGATAACTACAAATTAATTAACAATACAGAAGACATAATTTGAGATTATTTTGATCGTATACACATGTTGAAATAGCATGCAGAAAGATTAGTTTTTTACAGTTTTTAATTAGTATATCTAAAAATTTTACAGATATTTCTAAGAAATTTTTTAACTATATTTTAAATAAATTGGTAGAAAGATTTTTTGAACGGATTTGGTAATTTATTTATAATGGCAATTGAAACATAATAATGTCCTTTCTCGTAAGCCAAAGTAATGTGTAGAGTTTAAAAAAACAGTTCCATTTGATCGTTTGATAAAGTGGATATTATTTTTTTATAGTGTCTATTCTTTTAGAAAATTACACGTTCATAAATTTAAAGACATGGATATGTTAATATATTTAATTTTCTAGTCATACTTGTGGGTAAAAAAAAAAAGAAAAAATTGTTTGAAAGCAATCTGTAAACTACTGTGAATAACAATTTAATCCGGGTCTTAAAAATGAATTTAAAAAAATTACTTGCTTATAATTTTTAATTAAATAAAAAAGTTAGTGAAATGAGCTATACATACATTATAACAGGAATGTGAAGAGTGGACTGTAATTCTGATGCTATTATAATAAAATTCACAAATATGAATGAAGATTAACTAATAACACTTATTGGATTAAAGCATAATAAATATTATCTATCACTGGCATCAGCGCACTAAAAGTATAGTAATAGTGAGTTGCAAGGAAAAAACAAATCTCCACAGTTAGTTTATAAGCTAATCTTTAAGTTAATAATAAATCAGCATAAAATTTGAAAGATGTTATTAAAAAATTTAGTTGATATCAATTTATTATTTTATTCATGACAACTGTTGTATACTTTCTTGTTACAGATTTGGCCTTTCATTCAGCTTTTAAATTTCTATTTTGTTCCATTAAATTACAGAGTAATATTTGTACAATTTGTAGCTGTAGGTTGGAATACTTATTTATCATGGAAGATTAGTTCACAGAAAACAGTAGCAGATAATTCTCAGTTAAATGAGTCAAATAAAATGAAGGATGTTCAACTACTTAAAATTGATTAGAATTTTGAACTGTTTTACTTTAAACTGAAATAAAGAGCTTATACACTATATATATATATATATATATATATATATATATATAAATTAACTATTATAAAAACTTATTAACTATTATAAAAATTAATTATTTATATATATATATATTTAAATTGTTATGTACAGTAAAGTTTGACGATAAGTATCTTGTAATTGAACTGTTAAAATTTTGTTCTTGCTGATATTCTTTCATGCACTTTATTTGAGAGGTTTTTCAAATGAATTCAGAGAAGAGCCTGTTTCTATCTTCTTATGTGATGTTTGCATCTGCAGCACGGAGATGAAAGAACTGTTTGTTTTATTTCATATTCACTGTTGTATAAATTAAAAGCCATGAAGAGTGGATATTATAGAAATTTTAAAAATAATGTACTATTTTGTAACAGGAAGCTTTTGAGACCAGCTTCATGTCATGTATTAAAATAAATTGATCTTTGGTGTGTAAAAAGTATCTGTTCCAGTGTATTTATGTAATAGTAAATTTAACAAAAAATTAAAGTAATCTGTTAGAAATCATAAATTTGATTTTATACAGAATTTGTAATGAAGCCAACTGTTTTATATCTGTATCAGTTGTAATTGCAGATATTTTAAGTTTTCATAAAAAAGTAGAACTAAATTTATAAAATTTACTGAAAATTTAAACTGTCTGGTTATAAATTTTATGAGTTATATAATCTATCAGAGTGAGGTCTTAAATCAAAGTTTTAAAAATAAATCCTTTTATCAGTTTATCTAAAAATGAGAACTGTCGAATGAAATGTTTGAAAAAATCAACAAATTCTAAATTTAGCCGGATAAATTTTTATATTATATGAAAATCTGATTGTCTACTTCCAAGATATTTTATATTATCCTGCTTGTGTAATATATGATGTATGCATATGAGTGAAATTTAATAAAAGTTATATTTTCACTTTTTAATGTATTTATTTAATTTTTTTTATCTATAAAATAAGAAACATTTTATTGGAATCATTTTGTTTTGCACCTGTTATTTTATTATAGTACAGGCAATTTGTCATCAAAATAGGTTGTATTTGAAATTCCTTACCCTATCGATTGATCTTTTGTCCATGCATTAGGGGTGATGAGGGAAGCTTAACTCCAGATTTGTAACATCCCCCTCCAATAGATTTTTGAAAAACTCAAAAAGTTTTTGAATTGCGTTTTTCTCTGAATCTATGCATTTTAGAGAAAAGTTTTTCAAACAAAAAATGTAGAGGACAATTGTCCTCTACATTTAATGTCTCTGAAGTTATGCCGTGTAATTCAAAATTGAAATACTAGGTACCCCTAAGTTGTAAAAAACGTGTTTTTTTTCGGTTTTTTCACCGGAAAAAATTGTTTTTCATCTGTATTGCATTTGGAAAAGTTTTTAATCTCAAAAAACAGACAACTTTTATTCAAACAATTTTCTTGTACGACTTAGCATTCCAGAGTTATAGCAGTAAAATGGCAACACAGCGGTCCTATTGTAACTATAGCTGGGGAGATCGGCATTGTTCAGCGACTTGACCGGTTTCAAACACGTGCCCAATTCACAGGTCAATAATCTTAATAGTAACACACTTTCACAAGCTACAGCTCCAAAACAGTAAGTCGTACAAGAAAATTGTTTAAATAAAAGTTGTCTGTTTTTTTGAGATTAAAAACTTTTCCAAATGCAATACAGATGAAAAACAATTTTTTCTGGTGAAAAAACCGAAAAAACATGTTTTTTACAACTTCAGGGCCACCTAGTATTTCAATTTCAAATTACACGCATAATTTCAAAGACATTAATTGTAGAGGAGAATGTCCTCTACATTTTTTGTTTGAAAAACGTTTCTCTAAAATGCATAGATTCAGAGAAAAACGCAATTCAAAAACTTTTTGAGATTTTCAAAAATCTAAGGGAGGGGGATGTTACAAATCTGGAGTTAAGCTTCCCTCATCACCCCTAACATATGGAAAAAAACATCAATCAGTAGTTAAGGATTTTCAAATAAAAATACAAATTGACTGTACTATTATAATACAATTCATTGTGTATTTTATTATGTTATTTTGAAGTAAACTTTTTTTTGAGAAGAGAAATCATGTATGGGCACTATGTCTCATACCCCTTGGTAGTGTGGGACTTTCTTTTGCAGGCCTACCCACTAAAACTCCTCCCCTTCTACAATATGGGGGCCAGGGCCAACCTTGTGCCTTGTCTCCATTTGCACCTCCATTGGGGGCCCACTTCTTAAACCTGTCAGGATCTGTATTTTTTTTTAAACTTCAACCTCTTGGGGTCGGGAACCTACCCAATGGAGACTCAGAGGTAGTTATCCACCTCTTGACATCTGCTCCCAACTTGGTTCAGATAATCTTTACCAGCATTGTGGACAACACGTGTGACAATTTTTCAATCTATAGTATATTTCCAATGATGTTCTGTTCTCTGGGGAAAGCAAACCGAATTCTCTCCTGCATACTTCCCTATGCTGCAGGAACTGATTGTACACGAACACCATGTGTTCTGTGGTATCCTCCGTCCTGCAGTAATTGCAATCCGCAGAGAGCCTCAGCATCCATGCGCATAAGTATGCTTTGAAACATTCGTGAAGGACTCGTTTAATTCATGCCCTAGTTCCCATTCTTGAGGCCCATGCCTGAAAGGAGGTCCATTCTGGAGGTCCTGTATACACAGCATACCTGAAAGGAGACAGCCCTTTGAACCTGGCTAAGAATTGCATGTGCTCTCCTTCTCTGCAGTGCAACGGACAAGACTAGGGCTCCATAATCTACTTTTGAGAGCACAACCAGAGACAAGACCCTCAGCTTTGATGTGCGAGGACCCCTGATGTTCATTAACAAACTAATTGTGGCAGTCGTTTTTTGGCTTTGACTGGTTTTTTCTATGTGCCTCTGGAACATAGCGTTCTCATATATCTACAGCCCAAGGTATTTCATTGTCGGGGTAGGATGGACTTCCATCATCCTGACCCCATAGGACCTTGATGATCATGGTTGCCACACCATCCTCTCTGTTCCTAGCTCTAATAGGCTTTGCCAGAGATCATCTTCTAGACCCTCAATACCTGATTACATTTTTCAGTCATCAGTACAGCCTCTCTGTCAGAAAGATCGCTGCAAATGCCTTAAAAGACATTTCCACCGGTGTTAAAACCCTTCCAATTAACAAAATATATTTTTCAAAAAGTCACCTAAACCAGATCAAAAAACTGATAACCCATAAAAATTTACAAGTAGAGCGATAAGAAAGTATTAATTTCACACCCTCAAAAATTGTTCGCAACACTGCATTTTTGACCTACCTTACCAAAGCAACCAAAATTACCTATAAATCAATCCATGAATATACCAAAGAACAACCAGTTACAATTTGTATGCGTCTACTCTGGCAGAAAAACACCTACATGGGTCTCTAGCCACCCAGGCTACTATTCTACACTAAACACCAGTTTAGTATAGTAGTGTGCGGTGGTTCGAGCATCGAAAACCTTACAAATGTTTCAACAGTGACCTTACAAAGTGTTTCAACTCGTCTCTCTATAACTTTTCAGTTAGCTTGCAGATCCAGACTCAAACCAATAACCTCAACCTCCCTGACCACCTCTGCATGACTAAACTCATTTTTTGAGCAGACTTACAGCACATAATATGATGCATCATCTGATACTAAGGATTGAGGGCACTGACCCGAGTCATTCAAGCCAAATCGAGCCAGTTTGTCCCAAAATGTGTCATGCTTCGAAAGGAACTGAGTCACATGCTGGTTCAGGGAGAGTTTTTGAGGCAACTCCCAATGCCCTTACATCTGGAAAGAGACGATGCATATACCACCCAGCTGCCCAGTTCATCAAACTTCTTCGACACAAGAACATCAAATTGCTTTAACACTGCAATAACTAGAACTGCCTCACATGAACTAGTCCTAAAGTCCCCAGTAAAAAACAAAAACAGTAACTAACAGGAGACGCTGAGCTTTCAACAGAATATTGGAGTAGCTTTTATACCTTATTGTGTTTGCCTAAGCAGGTGTTGCATAAAGCTCAATTGCCTTGTGCACACCTTTATACAAAATTTTCATTGTTTTAAAATTTAAACCCTAATTGGAGTGGACTAACCTACGAATGCCAAGGAAGGCATCACATGCCTTCTCAGCAACACTCTGAAAATGCTCCTTGAAAATGAAATTCTCGTCAAGGAGTATACCCAAATACCATTGCAACAAGACAGGATGACAAGACAGGATGGGCTAAATACCATTTTGCGTTGATTGCTCCACACCTTTAGTACTATACAAGCTTGAGTGGCCAAAATTCGACCTCATTCCATGATGACACGATATCCACTGGGCAACCTCAACTGTGTATGAGAGAGTCTCCAACCCCAAGGAGAGGATCCTGCACAGTGCCTTGGGGACAACCCTTGGACAGCATCATCTTACTCATATCAGTGCCACCACCATGAAGCATTACATATCGGTTACAAAAGTAACTTTGTATTACCCCAATCTCATCACATGTACACACTCTCCTTTATAATTGATACAAGGCAGAGGACCACCACAAATTGTTAAATGCCCAGATATATCTAAAAATACATCCAGGACATACGCAGAGTCGGAATTAGTAACGATGCTATCACTACTGTTAAATTTTTTACAGTCACTTTTAAAATTGCAAACTCCATACCTTTCCCCAGTTGGAATCCATACTGGTCTTCCATCAAGAAATTTTGTGAGACCAACCCTCCATTAATTTTCAAATACAGCACCTTCTCAAATACCTTACCAAGAACTGGTAGAAGCATTAGAGGACTGTGCGATGAACTCACAGTAGGATTCATGTTACCACTTTTAAAAAGAATTTTAATCACATTTTTTCCAACAAAGCAGAAAATAGCCAGGAAAAAGCATTCTATTCAGTACCTTTGTTATTGTACGTACGCTTACAGCCAATGAATGAACAAGGAGTCATACTCAGAAGCCTTGCAAAACTGCAAACAACCTGACGTACCTCAGCCTCAGTAATCTCCTAAGATGCTATATCCGAATGAAAAGAAGCGACCTCACACCTTACACACAGATGATACTGATACTCACCCTCTAAATCATCATCTGGCAATAAATCATGCCCCAAAATCCTATAAACGATACCTCATGGGTAATACGGACCACCCTGAAAGAAAGAATACCCAGGATCCTGTATGAAAGAATGTTTGGGATCTCTTTTTGCTGTTCAAATTATATAAAAATACCGGGTTCTCAAATCTGTATACTCAGAAGCAAGTTCCACTTGTCACTCTCATGTTAAGGTGCTTGCTAAAGATGACTCGCAGACTGCTTCAGATCAGAAAACTGAATTGTCCACCGCGGAGCAATTCTCTCCCAACCAGAATTATGTGGGATAGAGTGTTCTTCAGCTTCCACATAAGCAAGAGAAAGCCTCTCCTTCAAATCCATAACTTTCAAACTCTGGCCCAAAACACGAAGTCTAGCCAATAACATAGGTCAGCAATGGAAAAGTTGTTTGAAAACTAATAACCGATTCTTATAGATTTGTATGTGCTGGTTTCATGAAAAATAGTCAAAAAATTTCATCACATACCATTTTTTTATTAAATCAATTTTTTCAATATTCTCAAAATTGATAATATATTTTATTTATAAAACGTTGAATAAAAAATTAGACCTGTGTTAATTTTATGATATTTTATAATTATTTTGGTTATATGGAATGAATACAAGTAGTGTTCATAATTTTGGTTTGATACAGTAAGATGAGTAATAAGATGATGTAATACGATTAATTACAGTGACTTCACTGTAATATATAAACCTGGAGACTGTGTTGTGTAATGAAACCCTCCACCAACTCCACTGATCAGAATAGGACAGCCACCATTAAACTGGACAATCCAGTCCCATTTCTCTAAATGGCGCTCAACAAGGGTCCTATATTGAAAATAATCTATGACTTTGTAATCAGTGACAAAAAATCTATGAAATCACCAAATAATCATGTGATTACCAGCCTCATATATTTCTAATTCAGTCTGGATCTCTTTTTACAAAGAGCAAACTGAAAGTTTCTTATTTCCTTGGCTGTACTTGCCCTAATGCTTATTCAGAAAGATAACCTCCAGCTATTTTCTCAACAGGCTGGCCTCATCCTTATCCTTCAAAATATTTATGTAACTTGTCCGTTGAGGCTCCACAGGTCTATAAACTATAGTAGGAACTGTCAATTTCCTTCACAATCACCTTATTTACTTCAATTGGCTTAGAAGCCAATGCCTCAAAACCCTAAGGCAGGACAGATAACTTTGCTTTAAATTCCTTTATCCTAGGAATAATTTACTCCTAAACGAAGCGCTTCATGGATTCCCTATAAAGACCATAAATTGATCATACTGGTCCTCAAAGTACTAACCAGGGGGGCAGAGCTACCTGCCCATCGTTAGTTCTAAAAAACTCATCAAGCAGTCAAGTCTTGTGAAACCCAGGTGGAAACACCTACCACTGCCTGATCTTCCTTACGTGAGGAAACAGAGAAATCATTGATTCTTACCTCTCTGTCACCTTCACCAGCCCTATCAGGTTTGGGCTTCGACTGTTTTATCGAATCACTGGCTTCCGACGTTTCCTCCAGAATACCCTACAAAGTCAAACTAACAAAGACTGTCTAAATCTCGCTGTATTTACACCTACTAAATATGGGCAAGCCCACAAACGTGACAAACAACTGCCAGCTAGGTACAGTTAGCCGGAGCCTATAAATCCCCCCTTCGCCTGTTAGCCGGTAGTGAATCAATCTTGAAAATACTTGTTCCAGCAAGCAGTCACAAGACCTCGGATTGCGGCCCGCACCCAGCAGAAGGGCCTAGGTACTTTCATAGCATTAGGTCCTCCAAGCGTAATTCCTGGTGCTCCTTCATTCAATAGCAAGGGAATAGAGACCCTTCAGGTGTTATGTATTGAGCCCTTGGACATAAGCGCAGGAAAGATGTCCTCTTGTCAGCTTTGTCCACCCGCGAGGGTGTGGTAATTGATAAGGACCATGTCCTTAATATTTTGCCGATTGATTTGCTCCCAAATGACAATATGGTGGGTGAGATTTCATACCACCAGCGTGTTAGGCGGGAATTCGCTATTTTCGAGACCGACTTACAATTTTCTGAGATCACTGAGGCGGAGGTGCGCCAGGTGATCTGCAGTATGACACGACACAAGACTCCCGAATATGTTTGTATCACATTGGAGCTTCTCGTCCGAGCGCTTCCCATAGTTCTTGGTCCTCTAACTAGAATATATTATAGGTTGCTCTTCGCCGGCCACTTTCCGGTGTGTTGGAAGCGTGGAGACTTGGTATTGTTGTTCAAAGGTGGCGACAAAGATACTACTGTTAGTTCTTCTTACCGTTCACTAACGTGATTGCCAAGGTTTTTAAGAAGGTCCTATATTTGCGCATTAATGTTAGATTGGTCACTGATCATTTGCTGATGGCCAACCAGTATGGTTTCCGACCGGGCAAGGGCACTGAGGATGCTATACTAAAGGTGATGGATATAGCTTCCTCTAGTTCATGCAAATATGTATTACGGATTTTTCTGGACATAACCGGGGCATTTAATTTCTTATGGTGGCCCTCTGCCCTGTTTCAGATGTAGAAACATAAGTGTACACGAAATGAATTAAAAGTGATCTCAAGCTATTTCAGCCATCGGACCGTTTCCCTTCGTGATGGCGGCTCGGTGGTTCGTTAGATCTTAACTAAAGGATGTCCTCAGGGCAGTGTTCCGAGTCCTGTTCTTTGGATCGTAGAATTCGATTCCATGTTGCATTTAAGGTTGTCGTGTCGTTGCTTATGCTGACGACGCGCTGCTACTGATTGAAGGGGCTGTGAAGTCTCCAACATAAGATAACTTTCAGCCCTGAGAAACCACAATGCTGTTGCTTAAGGGCGGAATGGTTGCTTCCCGACGATTCTGGGTTAGGATGGCTGGTCTCCCTATTCGGTACGTTACGGCTCAAAAATAACTGGATGTTATCCTTGATGAGAATTTTCGGTTCATGGAACATCTACAGTAACAAAAAAGATCGCTGATACTTTTTATGGAATCCGTAGTCATTCATCCTGATTGGGAGCTGAATTACCGTACCATGGGTATCCTTTACAAAGGTGTCAGTGAAGCTATTATGCTGTATGATGCGCCTGTCTGGGGTCACTGTATGGCTTTTAGGTATTGCGCGGACATTTTTCTGTGGGCCCAGCGACTCCTCTTGCTGGCTGTTATAGAACAGTCTCGCGGGAGTCTATAGAGGCAGTCTGTGTTATAGCCGGAGTCAAACCAATATATCTTGGTTAATGAACGTAAGGAACGCTACATTTCCAGGGTAAATAACCTATTGACATCAGAACGAAAGCAGGAGATTAAAGACCGGGGCCTTGCGTCTTGACAGCTCAGGTGGGACGAATCCCCCACACTACGCTACACGCATAGTATATTTCCTATATTGGCTGATTTAGGTGCGATTGGATGGGTCTCCCCAATCGGTATATCACACAGTTTCTCTCCGGGCATGGTGTCTTTCGGGCGAGTTTGGCGAGTCAATGCCCGGATTTTGGAACTGATGATATAGTGGAGTGGACCACGTTCTCTACGTCTGTCCCCGATACGAGGTCGAACGTTCACGAGCTGTTAGGGAACTTGAGAGAATACATTCCTTTCTGGATCTCCATATTAACCAGATGATCCGTGGTCTATAATGGCTGGTTTTCTTTGCGCCCTTGCGGTGTGTAGTACTAGGGTTCTAACTAGTTACCTAGAGTAAATTCTTGCTTATAACGGGTACTAACAACCAGTAGTCGTTGCCACTCCTTCGCCACGTACTCTTCAGAACCAGAACAAATAAGTTTTGAAGGGCTCTCGATGAGGCAGGTGCACGTCTAATCTTATCCGAGTATCATACTCGACAGAGAAAAACAAACAATGAGTCTATGTTTTATTAAGTCGCAGATGTTGCAGAAACTTCAATCGAAAAACAATCCAATATCTTGCATAACATGTGTAGTTATATTACCATCATTATATTGTCTCTCATTCTGAAAATATGCATGACAAACGTTGTTATGCCATTATTATTATTATTGTATTTGTATGTATTTTTGTTGTAAAGAGGGATACCCGGAATCAGGGGAATCAAAGGAAACTCCTGCTAGATTGTATCCGCAGATAAACATTTTGTAAATATGTTGTGTCTAGTTGTGAGGAATATGATTTGTAATATTGCAGCTTTAAGGAATAATGTTCCAAGGATTTCGTAAGAAACTATGTACAAATGGAAGATTCGCATGTAATATTTATGGATTAATTCATTGAAATAATTATAATGGCTGAATTTTAACTCCAATAATGATGTAAATATCTTGTGCCTAGATGTAAGAATTATATATAAAAATGTTAACATGTTTTTCACTTCTGTTGAACTTCGGCAGGAAACACACTAAGAATGGAAACTCAGGACAATGTAACTAGAAGCTCCATTACTTCTTGAGAACATGTAAATAATGTATGTATAAGAACATGTTTATAATATACATTATAATGTATATCAAGTAATAAACATATGTTAGCTGTAAGATGTGTATGGATGTGGATGTATACATAGTATTAACTCACAAGAGAGACTCAAAACATGTCTTGGCCCAACCACATGCAAGAGTGGCTGGGTCGAGGTGCTCCAATGACGCATCAGGGACCCTCAAGGTGTGTGGGGCAGGTGTGCTATTTGGGTGGGGAGGGGTATAAGTGGGGTGCTACCCGGACCCTGTCTAGAAGATATGAATGGGAAGGGTAGCCCTTTCGAGGAGGAGCATCACGGCATCCAGAAGCGGAAGCCGGGGTGTTCTGATGAACCAGAAGGGACACCGATGGAAGGTCAGTTTGTGGACTGTAGACAGGGATGGCTAGTTGACGCCATATCACTTGAGGCCAACCAAGGCAACATCTAGGCAGTTAACGGTTGCCACCATAATGGTTAAAAAAAGTTTAAAAAAATAAAAAAGGTATGAAGGATGTGATGTGGCAACCAGGATCATCAGAAGGCAGGTGTCTTCCCCTATGGGGTCAGAAAATTTGAGACACAATAAGTTTGTTATTTTCTAAATTTAACCTTGTTCTGTGATTTTTTTATTTTTACTTTCTTGGTTATAGCTCATATCGTTGTTGCAGCATATTTATAAAGAGAGTATAGCGATCGAGAAACATTATGAGTCATGGGTTTTGAAAATGTTGACATTTTACGGCTCTTGTAGTTAAAAAAACATTTATAGGAATTTCTAGAAGATGTTTGTATGTACAACTTTCTGTATGTATGGGGCATTGAAGGCATTAGATTTTGGACAAAATTAAAAATGGGAGCTTTAGTAAGATCAAAGTACTACTTCCAATCAAAGTTATTTAAAATTCCAAAGTTTTAAATCAATCTGATTTTTGAGGAATATTCAACATTATTTCAGAACAGTTTTTGCTTCTTATCATAAAAACCCGTCGACCAGAAAAGTTGAAATTTGGATGGCCAAATTTCAACTTTACTTATATCTAGTATTAATGTAGACAACATGAAAACATTTTTAAAAAACAGAATCCCAAGACTGACTTAAGACGTGATCTATATAATGATTATGTTCCACTCAGAATGAAGATTTATTTATTAATATTTTTCTTTGTCTTCCTCTGTAATTTTTATCATTTGTATATAACTATACCACAAAATTAACTGGATACCTTAATATATCTACATTACGGTACCCTACAATATAATTAATTTTTTCAAACCTTCTGCATCACATTTTTCTACTCTCCTATTTGTCTTCCAGTTTCAAACTTCTTTCATTTAACATTTTATCAATTCTGCAAGATCTCATTTCTAAGGTAGTAAATTTGTTGTGTTATTAACACAAAATAGAAAGGAGAGGAGGACAGGACTGATTTAAAAAAAAACAGCAGACCTGATCAGTGAAAAGTATAGAAAGTTAAGCTGTGAAGGAAAAAAAAAATTGTAATATATAAAACTGAAAATTGAGAATATAAGAGTAATAAATATAAAAGATTAGCACAGAACAAAAATGAACAGAGAATGGCATGAAACCAACTAACTGATTAAAATAATTAACATGTATAAATTTTACTGTAACATTAAAATTTTGGAAATTCTTCAATAAAATGGAATCGGGGTTTACAAAAATATATACTTTACTAATAATCACAAAGTTATATACATATTTCTCAAAATGTATGTTCATCCAGAACAAGATACACCTTTATAGACAACTTTTTAAGGATTTTAATAAGGGTGATTTAAGACCAGACTCTTCCAAGCTGGTCCGTAATTTTATTTGAATATGCCTGATATTCATATTCAATAAAGGGCTGTTATCCTTGATGAACAATAGATGCTCATTTTAAATTATTTTAGCTTGCAATGAATCACAAAAAAAGGTTACTTGGTTTCATGTGTTGAGTGTTTTTATGGTGATGACTGTACAGATACAGTTACCTATAACTTAGCTTAGTTTCTCTTAAAAATTAACGTTTTATACATTAAACGAGATAAAAGTGTTCATCTAAGAGCACATAATCGTTCTTGTTTTACAAACTACGAAATTATAATTATGATAAGCACAAACACAAGAAATTAAAAACTTATATCAAAGTAAATCGTTATATTTAGTTCAGGTCAAGCGTATGCATTTCATAAATATTATTAAAAAAAGAAACCAAAGTATTAAATATTAATTTGATAATATTCCCTACTCTAAATTCAGGTTCACAATATTGTAGTTAATGGTCATACAAGTAATTCATAATGATTAAAATTTGACTGTATCATACATCCTTAATATAGCAGAACAACCCTAACATCAAAACTACGTTGTTAATTTAAACTCAGCTGGCAGCTCTCAGGTCTAAAGTAACATTTGTGTAATGCTACCAATCCCATAGAAAATGATTCGCGAACTATGGAAACAATTTCGGAATACAATTTAATTATACGTTTAATGAATAAAGAATATACGTATAACAAAATTATACACATAACCAATTTAATAAGAAAAATGATTAAAAAAAAAAATCGAAATTATTAAGGTCTAGTGGATTCTATATAAATGTAATAAAACAGTAATTTGTATAAAATATTGATTCAAGGCCTTGAAGTAAATTTATAAAACACGACACGATTTCGTTGTACATCATTTCCAAAAATTTTCTAGGCAATAAAATTATTAAATAGTAGGGAACCGAATGACGTTCTCCCACCACTGTTTTTACTTATACCTACCAAAACAAAATAGCAGAACAGTTATACGCGAATCAGTTAACTTCGGAAGTGTCAAGGGCATCGCTAAATCCAGTCAGCCAGCTGATTTTGTAGATATTTTGATAAATTAATTTTTTTTATCTCTGAGCATTCGTCTGAAGTTCAGGATGACATCTCCTACACAAGTGGTACGAATTATTCATAACGTTGTTGACTTTTTCTTTGGAAATCTTTGTCATTGCTATTATTATTTATTAGAAAATTCCTGAGCGGACAACGCACTAAGCTAACGATTTTACAGTTAATTACGATACTGAATGAAGGCATTGATGTTTACATTTAAAAAAGTCGTGAATAAAGAGCAATTTTTATTTGCAAAATATATGTAGATATAATTTGAATGAGAAATCCGGAAATATCTGTGAATCATACCTTCGACTGATTTTACTTTAATTATATTACGTTTCTTTGTTCGAGACGTAAGTAGTAATAATCCTTTGTTTACAATTTTGCTTTTGTAAAAACAACGAAAATTAGTCTGTAATAACGGTATTGTTAATAAATACATTTTTTCGTGTCAAATAAACTTATTATTTTTTGTTTACAGTGTCAGTTAATTGTATAAAATATTTTTTAAATTATTTTTACTATCTTTTATGTATTAAACATTCATTAGTGTAATTTCTACGCTTCCACGCGTTTTTACCTTAAAACAAAAACTTCCAATTTTTATTTCATTATCGTTATTATTCATTTTTATTACCTGTGCATCTATTACAAAATGATGTGCTCTTTTAAAATACAATGAACATTATTACATTAATCGAATACAGTAAATAATAATAAGAAAAATTATATAAGTAAGAAAGTTTAATCTAAATCAGGCAATAATTAGAATTGTACAGATAAGCCTTGTTTTTAATAAGAGATTGGCATCTAAAATATGCCAGTAGTATAAAATGTTTTGATTACAATAACTTTTATAAGTTATAGAAAAAATAATAAACAGAGTCTGTAGCTGGTCTTTGGTAAAAATTAATCTTCTTCAGAGACTACACCACATAAATTGTTGAATTCTGAGTGATTTTGGATGTAGCATAGGTTTTTGATCGATCATTGTTGTTCATGACGTGTTCAGAGTATGTTGTGATTTCAATTGTGTGTGACCATTTGTAATTCTTTTTTATTTGATTTTGTGCGTTTATGTATTTTGATTAATTCAAGTTGTGAACCTAGTATTCATGTTACAATTTTTTTTCAATTTTATTTTAGATATTTATACAATTGTGACTTTATTTCAATGAAGTGGTTCACAATGGTGGATTGAGAGTTGGAGTGAAGTGCTTTGTTACGCTCGCTATTGTTATAAAATGCTTTGCTCATTTATTCTACTTACAATTGATTCTCTATAACATGAACACAGATACACATTAAATAAAATCACAGAAAAAATTCTGTAACCGATATGATCATGCACTTCCCCTTTTTCCTATACAACATACATTTATATATTTAAAGCATTCAGAGCCTGAGTACATAGATTACACAACATTCCTCCTTTAAAAAAAGACTGACAATATGACTACATTAATTTAAAATCTATGGGTATAACAGATTACTAATAGACAAATTCCTACATAAATATCAAATGAAAAATTTGTAAAAAAATTACAAGGAAGTCATGTGGTGTCTACATTAGATTTTTTATTTTGGGAAAATATCATGTTTTTATAAATTATGCGCAATTAAACTGCAAATTTATTTAAATTTTTGTACAGAATTTGAACAATGTAATTGTTAAGTAAAATAAAAAAATTACATACCAGTTTTACTTTCATTTTCTTTAGAGTAAATGTTTGAAATGTTCTGCATTGGCAGTAGTACACAGCAGTCAAATGTGAGGTGTAGCCCTGATTCATTAAAAACCTTCATCATTTCTCTGCTGAAGATTGACACTATGTACTGGCTTATTTTAAACCATACTTTTTAGGTGTCTGCGAAGATAGATAACTATTGACTTTAGATCAGGTGATGTATTGGGCCAAGCTATTGGCCCTGCATGATTGATCCATCTTTCAGGGAAATAATTGTCAAAGTGATACTGAAGTGCTTTGGAACATCTAATTACCAGAGGAACTTCAACCAGGCAATTTGGCACGAATTTTTTAGGACTGGTAATACTTCTTGAAGTTCAATTGCTGAGAGGAAACAGTCCAAGCAGTGAATCCCTGGTGATACAAGCCCAAACATTTATTGAAAATGATTGCTGAAACCTCTTGACTGCATAATTGCATGAAGATTTTCTTGTGCTTATTGATGATTTTATTTCAGTTGGAATTCAGCAGTGAACCATTATTGTGGTGAGGGATTACTGATTGGTTGTCAATCAGTGTAGAATTACCTCACAAAGCACTCAACTTTTACATTTTTCACTATACTTCTAAATACAAGTTAAACATCAATACAGACTAGTTCATTGTTTTACTCCTTTCTAAATTAGCGCCCACATTTTGTAACTTTTTCCTAATAATTTTAAAAATGGTATAAAAGCTTTTCCTTGTAATCTTTCTGTTATTTTCTTTAATATTTTTTATTTTTTATTCTGTTCTACATTATCAAATACTTCCTCAAAATCTACAAATGCATGTAGAAGGATTTATTTATTCTTTTTAAGTCTGCTCTCTAAGATTAATCACGTTTAATGTAGCCTCCCTAGTAGCAGTTCTTTCTGAAATCAAACCTGTCTTCATCTGGTAAGCTATATGATTATTTTATATTTACAACAAGCTTGAAATGTCAGATTGATAGCGCAGTACGTTTATGTACTTATTTGTGAAGTATGATAACAATTGCATTTTTTAAAAATTTGTATGAAATTTTTCAGTTTCATAAACTGTATTTACTTATTTATTATAGTGTGTTCAGTCCTGCTTTTCCTAGAAAATAAGTAAATATTTTATTCTGATTAATACATAATAGTGCATAGAAAACATTAGGCACGAGTTGATAGATGTCTACTTCACATATAAAAAGAAGGAACTACTTCAGCATTTGTCTGGGTGGACCAAAGGAACTTTGGTTAAACTTTAATCAGATCAGCATCACAAAATACCTGATTAATAATAAAATTATTAAAAAAAAAGATGTGATTGAAGCCCATATTAATTGCTATTTAAAATATAAACACATAAAATAATATAAAGGCATATAAAGCTATTGAATATAAAGAATAGTTTCAAAATAAATCACAATTCATAAGCCGTTATTGAAAATTATTTGAGTGCATATTTATGTATATGTAACAGAAATTCCAAAAATTCAAGTTATGTTTTTAATTTTTTAATTAGTATTATTTAAAAATTCATTGACATTATTGTTTATGTAAAAGAAAATCTTAATTACATTTTAAATAAATTATGGGAAGATTTTTTGAGTGGTTTAGGTTTAGTAATTTACTAAAAATGGCAAAAGAAGCATTATAATAAAACTCTCATTAGATTGAAGCATTGTGTTGAGTTACTAAAATCAGTTCAGTTGTCTTGTTTGATAGAGGTGGATATATTTTAATTGTTCTTAAGAATAAGAGTAATTATTCTTTTTAGAAAAAATTGCACCTAAACAAGACAATAATTCTGATGATATAACATCTCTCTTTTTTCTGTTTAGCCTCCGGAACCACCATAAGGTATTACTTCAGAGGATGATATGCATGATTGTAAATGAAGTGTAGTCTTGTACAGTCTCAGGTCAATCATTTCTGAGAGGTGTGGTTAATTGAAACCTGACCATCAAAGAAAACTGGTATCAACGATCTAGTGTTCTAATCCGTGTAAAACTAGAATTTGACCCTTATAACTATTGACCTCAAATTCAGCTGATTTGCAATGACGAGTTTGCCACTAGTCCAACCCAACCTGACGGGTGATAATATATCATCTGTTCTATTTTATCCACGTTTCATTATTTTAGAGCCCTATTGACTCTGATCTTTTTAAAGTAGTCTCCTGTAATGTTATCATCAATTTCTTTTTCCTCCTCCATAATCTCATCTATGATTCCCCCTTCTGACTACTCCTGTCTGCTGTTAGGTTTTATTCTGTGTCCCTAAAATCATACTGAAACTTCTGTTTCTGGCCATCTCTTGCGTATGAACAGATCTTTTTATTAAAATAATTTTTTTTTAATTTTGATCTGTTTATATCCAGACGCTTCTTGGCCGGACTCTAAAAAAGTTAAATCAACTTGCGCTCTCTGAAAAATAAAATGTAAACACAATGGGACATACTTTTATAGTAAATTGCTTAGTTGTAATTAAAATGCAATAAAATGTTTAATTTACTTGATGTAATCTGAATGATGCATTCTTTTTGCTGTACGGTCCTCGACCGACTAGAGCAGTATTAAATATTATCTGTATGTACATGGAGAGGTGGTTTGAATAAGAAGTTTTTCTATAGAATGGCTGGTCTAGTTTGAAGTATTGAGGTATTTTTTTTTTTTCAGAAATATTAATCAGACTGCCTCATAGAAAAAAAAGATTTCAGAGTTAGTTCTATATGGCAACTATCTCTTATTCTCTCTTTGTTTTTATAGACTCGCCCATTTATGGTCATAAAGAAATATTCAAGGCATTCAGTTTATTCTTATTAAACAATTAATGGTATTTAACATTTATGAGTATAAAGTTTGTTGATTTTTTTTTAAGACAAGTAATTTTTGATATAGTAATTCATTTGTAATCCTTTTTTTGAATTATAAGGAAAAAATTACTGAATTTTATTCTACTTAAAATGTTTCTTTGTAAGCTGTAAGTTGAATTGGTAATAGTTATTGCTAATTTTCAGAGTTATTTTAACCGAAATGAAAACAAAAAATCATTAATTTTTTTATCCAAATGGCTCTCCATATGGGTCATTCCCCATATATGAATGAAGAATCTTCACATTAAATCTTCCACAGTGTTTTTTGTTGCTGCATTTCAGAGTTGTATTGATTGATCCATGATTCTAAAACGTGTCAAATATCAATCTAAAATCAGAACATAAAAATTTGTTATATAGATCATGTTAACAAAAGATAAATTATAAATATAAAAACTTAATTATATTATAAAAAATAGATGTGTTAAGTCCATATTAATTATTTAAACACAAACACATGAAACATCATGTTATTACATGAAGTAATTTTAAAGTGAATACATAAAATATAAAAAAAAAAATTCTTTACAACATAATCCTCAATTTAGAAGCTGCTATTGAAAATTAATTTGAGCACATATATTTATTTATGTACATGTTGAACAGGATTCAACATTTTTTTTCTTTTTTTTAACCAAGAGAATAATGTCTGTAAAAGAAAGTTTTATAGTTGTATTTTAAATAAATTAGTGGAAAAAATTTTCAAATGTTTGAGCAATTTATTAAAAGTTGCACTGGCCTGATTTTGTAAACCAAAATATTGAATTAAGTTATATAAAAGCAGTTACATTGTTGGTTTGGTTAAAGTGGATATTGTTATTTTTTAAAAATAAGTAACTTCATTTTAGCAAAGATTGCACCTTCATAAATGTAAACAGAAGGATAAGTTAGCATATTTAATTTTCTAAATCCAGGTCTACAACACGATTCATATTTTTGGGCACCAGATGTGACAGCCCATTTTTGTATCTTGAAAACTGATTCTGACTTTTTGTGAGTTCCAAGAGACGACATTATATTTTGTTCAAGAATATATGTTGGCATGATAAATATTTAATAATTATGATGACAAGGTTAGTGTTTCATTAAGGTGCTTCAGAGTAAAACAGTACGGCCTGATTTTGTTACAAGAGAAATCAGTTTTATCATCCCATGAGACCTTGTCATCTAATAAAATGCCCAGAAAGTTTGCTTTGTAAGAAAAGAGATATTATCATTCTCATTAATGAGAATTCTATCTGCACTCAGCAGTGTTACGTATACCTGAGTAGCAAAATGCAATGATTTTATCCATGTTTTAAGATATATGGTTACAATCCATTCAGTAAATAATTTTTTGAACTGCTACGATAGAATTTTCATTTTAAAAATATATAGTTACAATTATTCGCCTGTGAAAAGGGTTACAATGAATAGCTCCAGTCTTTTAAACATAGTCTTTGAATCAGGTCATGAGTAAACAATAAAAAAAAGCAAGGGGTTGAGAAAAGATCTCTCAGGCATTCCATGTTCTACTTGTTGAAGTGAGGACCTAAATTTTACCATGTGTATTCTTATCAAAACATGAATTTTCAGCTACGACTTGTTTACTGTCAGAAATGTATGTCTTTAATAGTTGTAAACGGCTCCTCTAATACCATAGTCTTTACATCAGTAAACATTTTGTAACTAAATTAAAAACTTAACTTGGGTAGCTAAAAATTTAAAACAGAATCTGATTGTTATCTATGCGATCTAAAAAACTAGGAAACTTATCTACTATGTCAGTAGGTAATTTTTTCCTAAAGGCATGCTAAAAGTTTATTAATACTTTATGCTTTTCAAGATATGTTTGCTTCTAATCCTGTTAAGTTGGTTGTGACCTACTTAAGGAATATCTGTATTAAAATGCAACATTAGGTTTCTGTTATGTAAGATAGCATAGTAGTACCTTTTCCTGTATTTAACTCTTACATTAAAATGGAAAAAATTATCTTATTTGTATATTTCAATTGAATTAACTTATTTTCTTGAATATAAGTAGACCCCTCAGTTTTGAATTTAATTTTCAGGAAAAAGGTTTGTAGAAAACTTTTTCCAACAAATAAAATTTTACCACCCATAAGAAATTAATTTTGAAATCTATTTTATATAATTACATAATATTATATGCACTTTTTATTACACCATTATATTGGTATTCTTTTATAATATTATACATACCTGCTTTGTAAGTAGCATCAAAATATATATTTAAGTATATATTAATATATACGTAGATATATATAAGTAGCATCAAAATAAAGAAAAAAAAAGTAAAATTGTGTACAAGATTTTTAATAAGAAATATTTTAAAAGAAATAATGATTGAAATTTTTTAATTTTTATTTAAATTGTTTTTCTATATTTTCATGAAAAAAAAATTCACATCAAAAAAATTCACTCGGAACATACGAACACTGCTTTAATTGACGCTATCATCATTACTGTTATCTGAAAATAAAATGTTTGCATTATTTGATTCTTTCTCCTGTAGACTATCATCTTCAGTTACATTTAATATATTGCTAATGCAGCATTTTTTAAATCCTCGTCTAATGCTATCTGGTTTTATTGAGTTTCACTACTTAATAAGGTCTGTTCACATAATAAGGTTACTTGTGGAAGGTTTTTTTTTATTCCTCCCGTAGAAGTCAGCTGATGATCGTTGCTTTGCACCCAACAATTATAATTTTTTTTTAAGATTATCTTTAAAAGGCTTGGTATCAACTACATCCAGAACCTGTAACTGTGAAGTCATATCACTAAGTTATAATACCTGGATTTTGGATTATAATCAAATCGTGTTTAGTTTTGTTATTTTAAGTTTTCAGTCTGTAGCCCCTGAATGTATTATTAACATGGGTTGCTGTCTTCTTAGATGTAAGTTTCTGGACCAGACTGTTTTAAGCCATTCTTTGACCAAAGATCCATTCAACCTTTTTCATTAATTAGGTACTTTTATTAGTAATAGTAGATAATAATGATAATAACTGAAAATAGTTATTCCTATAAATATAAACTGCAGTAAGTCCTTTATCATGATTATACAAACAAAAATAAAATACAAAAATCATAGCCCAGTCGAATCTAAATGTAAGTCAGTCTTTCATGTAGGTTGACCCTCACCATTTTATGGGAGAAAATTTCAGAAAAAACGTTGACTTATATTTGGTTAAATATAGTATTACGTATTGTAGTAAATATGCCTAACATTTGGAAGGTTCATTTTGAATCTGAATTCTGGCAGGCTAGTTATTTTTCATTTGCTAAAGCAAATTGTATCTGTCATTTTCGTTATAAATGTGTAAATTTTTTGCACATAACCTAAAATTTTCATCGATTCTAATTGTAAATATTTTTGTTTTCCCCATTTTTAATAATTATTTAGACCTGAATTGTATTTTAGTTTTACCTGGCTTGAAAAAAATACTAACTTTAAGAAGTTTGTTTCTCTTATTTAGTTTACAATTGTACTAACAAAGGGTTTTGTTAAACAGCTATTGAAATTAATTGTAAAAGATTATAATAAAAAAAATTACTTAAAATCAAAACATAGATGCCCATTTTGATTGTTAAACAATTTTAAAGAAATTCTTTGGAAGAAGTAAATATAAAAAAGTGGGGAATTAAGAATAAGAAGTAATAATAAAAAGAATTAAACAAACAATTAAAATAAACAGTACTTACAAAATACTTTTTGTCATTTCAGGCAATACTATTTGTAATTTTTATTCTTATAATAAATTCCTGGCTAACACTACTCCTTTTATTAGCGCCATTTAATTGTCAAGTAATATATTCTTTCTTATTATTATATATTTTTTATTTATTATTTAATTTATATCATTTTAGCGACTTTTAAACGTCTAGCACTAGATAGGGAATCTTGGAGAGCTGCATCAAACCAGTCAAATGACTGAAGACAAAAAAAAAAATCTTTTAGCATTGTATACTGGTGAAAGATTGTTTAACTACCAAAATTAGAATCTAAGTTTTGAATTTTTATAAACTGTTTTTGAGTGCTTTCATGTTTTTGTTATAAAATTTGATGTTTTTTTATTATAAAATTATATATCAGTTTATTGGCGCAGTTTAATTGTGTTTACAACTAAGTAGTCAGAGAAAAAAGCAAGGAATACCACATTATATCAATTTTTTCAAAAATTAGTTTAATGAGTGGGTTCTGTTTACTAAATAAAATTTTTTTTTAGTTTTAAGTTGATTAATTTCAATTGTACATCAACACTTTTCCATTATACTATTCTGGAATTTAATAAAAATCTGATGTTCATTTTTTAAGCTAATAAAACTGGAATATCATTCAGTACTTTGAAACATGACTGTTCTATTATTGCTGATGCATGTTATAAACATGAATTTACATGTGGACACTTTTATGATGTATTAAATTTTCATCAAAAATATTTTTATAAGAATCATATTCTACATTTATATTTTTATTATCATTAAGATTTTTAATTATGTTGTAAATTTTCATTACATTTAGATTTTGTGGTAAGTAAATTTTGCTGGTCTCATATCTTTGGTAATGCCTAGATCTACCTAAACTTCTGCAAAATCTTTCTCGATCCACTATTATATTTCACGTATTATTGTCGGTGCTTCTATGAATGCCTCATGTTTTGCCCATTTTTTTTTCTTTTTCTGTTTAGTCTCTGGAACTACTGTAAGGTATAACTTCAGAGGATGAATGAGGATGATATGTATGAATGTAAATGAATTGTAGTCTTGTACAGCCTTAGGTCGACCGTTCCTGAAACGTTTTGCCCATTTTGTCTTTTGATGACATACCAAAACTCTTTACAGCTTTTTGTATGTATTCTAATTTCCTCTTAGCAATTCTGAAAATTGATAAAACAACTTTATATTAAACTGGGACTTCAACAATATTACAACAGTTTTCATTTTCTCTTAACGCTTTTACTGTGTATGAAAAAGTAACATCTTCGTAATTTGATAAATTTGTAGGCAAACTGGATCTTCTTCTCTAAACTGAGGAATTTGTAATCATACTAGTTAAATATAAATTTTGTTCATCATTAGGCGGTACAGTATTAAAATAGAGCAGTAAAGCTTCATAGTCCTAATGTTCTCAAATCATCTAAGGTGCTTACAGTTACAGTATCCCAAGGTTTCGTGCAGATGTAACCTTATATTCATCATTACAACTGACATCGTTCCTGTTACAGTTCTTTTTTTTTTATCTTTTTCTCAACAAACGATACTACTTTTTCAGTGACTGAATCAGAATCATTAACAAACATTATAATTTTTTTTAAATATTTTGAAACGCTAAACTATAAAAAATGAACAATAATGATAAACAATAAACTTAGTTGTACAGGAAACTCACATTTCAAGAATAAAGGACACTAAACGTTATGTGTGAGGGCTTAATGAATGGACATTACTGGTTTATTTCAGTATGAAAGGTCTTACTGATGATGTGATTTTTGAGGACTTACCATCAGTATTCTAAAAGAATAATTGTTCAGTGTATTTTTTATTAATCTTGGTAGGGTTCTAATATCTGATGATAAAGTAAATCTTTCATTCCGAATCGGTATTCCTTCCATGATAATATTGGAAGTTGATCAATTATAATATGCGATAAGAGAAATTTATTTTATGTTAATGTAGGTGCAAAGTCAGAAAATGTTATTAATAGCAGACAAGAATTTTATCTACTCTGTTTTGGGTGAATTGATGCTGAATTTTCTTACAGTTCATCTGTCGATTTAAACTAATTATCTTTGAAACAGCTGAGTGTTATCTATTGTTTTTAATTATTGATCCAGTTAGAACCTCTTTCTGTTGTCCACCTTCATTTTCAAAGTTTTAAATATATATGGTAATTTTTATAAGTTAATAGTTAGTTATAATAGGTAGTTTTTATAATAGCAGTCTATTTTTGTAAAAAAAAATTTGGTATCTTGTCAGTGTACTTTCACTGAATGTGAAGACAGATATATTTAAGGATATGGTAAGCTCTCTGGTTCTGCATAATGGACTTGGTATTAATGCGTATGGATCATCCACCTTATATTTGTTGTAGTGATTTTATCCTTGAGCTGGAACATGTTTCATTACTTACGTTGAGTTTTTTAAAGTTTGTCATCATCGTAGATTTTAATATAAACTTAAAATTCTTTTAACTGGGTTTTTCAGTTTAATTTACTTTTACCTCCTATGAATTGAATTATGATGTTTGAACTAGAGTATCATCTAAAGCTGCTACATCGGATAATTTCTTTGTTAATTCCGATCCAGTTTATTGTACATAAAAGTTAATTGATTTTGGATAATCTTATTGTAAGGGTCAACTCATTAGAATTTCTTCCTCATTACACATTAGTTTAAAAATCCCTATGTCTTAAAACTTTAAATAAGTCTATTCACAATCTGATAGGTGATTGTTTTCAAAGTTTTTGAAAGAGATTGACTGGATACTCTGATCCTATGGACAGATAATTTGAGTTATTTTTAAACAATTTTTTAATGGTTATTTTTTATTACATAAATGTAATTAAAAAAAAAAAAAATTGAATGGTATTATTCTATGTACCGGATGAAGTAGTTATGATATCACAAGCGGTGTTTGAAATATTTTATCAGTTTATTTCCAAATGGTAATATCATTAAAGATACTTATTTGCAGATATACGGCTTATTTTTAAGTTTATGAGAGGAAAATTTACTGCTGTCTTAGTATTGGTAAAAATTTAAGAATTTGAGAATTGATGAATGGTAGGTAATATTGAAAATTCTTGATCTGTTGGACTGATGTAAGGTTCGTTTCATAATTTGACTTATATTTTTAATATATTTTTTTTATTGATTTTTTTAATAAAAATTAATTTTCATGCGTTTGAAGTAGTAAAATATTCTATAATACAAATTTTTTGATGAATATGTGGTAATTGTGCTTAAACACTGAAATGTGCTGTGCGCAGTCAGTAATTCTTAAAAACAAATCTTACAGCCACGAGAATGGAATATCATATCATTGTCCAGAATTTTTCACACTCCATAATAATGCATTTTCCCACCTTTATAACAGTTTTTTCTCACAGAGTGTGTTAGCTGTAATATTTAAAATGGCTAAAGCTATTCATATTTAAAGAAAATAAGGTGACTGGAAGGCTGTAATAATTATTAATTTGTATTTTTTGAATTTGCAATTTTTTATTATTTTCCTGGTAATAGGTTTGAAATCTATTATTTTACCATTACCTTAACAACACTATCATACATTTCTTAACAGGTCATCCTTATTTTTTTTCCAGCAAAACCCGAACGAAGGGTTTAAGGCTACCTACCTCCGTTCATCCTTCACAACCGGTTATACCATTTACGATTTCCCCTCCTCTGTATTCCTGGTTTCAGCCAACCTGCATGTAAATTTCTTCATTCCTTATGTGCTGTAATCTGAAGAAATGAGATCTCAAGAAATGTATCTGGATAGCTGAATTCCTCCTTTTATATTTCCCATGTATCAGCATCACACGTGTGTGACTCTTAAATGGAATTTCTAATTCTTTTACAATTGTTCTGAATTACCTCAATCGTAAACTTACAATTAACATGCTTGTTTGCATAACCGTCTCCTATTAGTTTAATCTTATTCTCTGTTTAACTGAAGTAAAATTATTTGAGGAAAGTGATATTTCTCATTTCAAAGATAATTGAGAAAATTGATTTTCTTAATTAAATTTATGATTTTTATAAAAATAGTGTTTTATCTGCATAATGATTTAAATTCTTAAAAATATAAATTGCCAATAGACGGTACCCTGGTCTTTGTTAGTAGTAATATATTCTTTAAACTTGATGTAATAAAAAAGACTGATTTTTTTTTTTTTTTTATTTTCAAAAATTCCTTGATTGTATTGTTCACAATGTTCTTCTCACCAACCTGGAATTTTGTGAGGTTTCATTACTATTTTTAAGACAATTAAAAAGTTATTTTCATAATACATCAGTTATCAAAGTATAAGGAAATCAGAATAAATGCAGTAATTTTAGGTTCTTTTAAGATTTGAAAAATTGTTCACGGTTTATCCCCTGTTTGGGTCTGATTTTACTCATCATATTTATGAATGGTTTACCTTGATGAACTGAGTTTTGCTTGTTTGCTATATTCACAGATGATGCTACAAGTCTGATTTCAAGCAAAGATAATTTTAATATATAACAGTAATAATAATGTTACAGCCTAGTTTACTGCAAGTGGCTTGTCAGTTAAATTCATATCTAGTTTCTAAAGCAATAAAATAAATAAAAAATAAGTCATTTTTTTCTGTTGATTTCATTTTATTTGAATAATATTGATAAATATTATGCTGCGTCTGATGGTAATGATGTGTAGTAGTTAATGTAAAAATGAGTAATGCCTTAATGATTATAATCATCATAAAAATCTGTCATCACTACTGCTATTAAATACTTATTACACATATAATGTATATTCCCATTTAAAATATCTTTTAAGGGGGCACATTCTAGAAGTCAAAAAGTCAAAGTCGATTAATTTAAAATAAAATTATACATTTTTTTTTTATCTGAAAAATGTTTTGCTGTTAATGAGTTTTTAAACAGTAAAAATTAAAATAGTGTATAAAAAACCTTAAATAGTCTCAATCTGTTTAAATAAAAATAATTTTCATTAATGGCATTTAAATTATTTACATTGTTGTAGCTGTATATTTTAATTAGTTCCTTCAAATATTTAATTTAACACTTCATACATTTATTTTCCTAATTTTTAATTACGATTTTAATTGGTTCTAATTTTTTATTTTATAATTAATTTTGCAAAGCTGTACCGATGTGATTTATTACAGTTTTCTTTGATCCATATACGATAATATACGAAATTGACACATTTCAAACCTGACATACTTTTTGACCACATTCTAGATACTCATACACATCTGCCTAATTTAAAAAATAAAAAACTAACAACATATGCTCATGCCTGTGTAAGAACAGCATCTCATTGAAGGCAAGTGAGAACATTTTGACGTTTTTTAAAAATGTTTTATTATAAAATTTGGTAGTTCAGTTTGTCATTACTAGAGTTTGTTTTACAAGATGACTGTAATACTGATGTTAAGAGTGTAGCTTACATAAATTCAGTACAGAAAAAGGAAAAGTAAAATATATACAATTAAGACTAATGTGTTTAACAAACAAGAAAAGCAGTACCAAGGAATAGGAAGACCTTAAAGACGGCAACTATAAGCAACTCATTAAGAAATATAGAACAAAAGAGACAAAAGATAGTATAAAAAATAAGCCTCATGAAAGACGTTTCATTCTACAAAATGATGATATTAGATTTTAGTCAAAACAGTCTGCACGTCAAACAAGCTAAACGTATATAAATATTTCACTCTGGCGATCAATGCATAATTTACATACATCACACAAAATAAGGAATGGGAAGATTTACTCCTAAAGATTAAAAAATAAACAACTGTCTCTTCATTTGCCTGTCACTTTTGTTAACCGTGTATTGCACTAATTTCTGACACAATCTAGGATCATATTGTTGCTAATATTTATTTAATTAATAAATCATAAATTAGTCGTTACATTAATTGAAAAAATATAAAATAATTCATTCTAATTATAATTAATATATTCCTTATATCCCTTCACATACCTTCTGTGATAGAATCACATCACTTTGTATAATAATTTTATTATTACCTATGCTTTCCCTAAAAACACAATAAATTTTAATACATATGTCAGAAGTCAAGCTAACCCTAATTTTCTTAAAATATCAAACTGATTCCTCCACCCTAAAAAACTAACTCCACTAAAATTAAGATTTCCCGTATTCAGTGCTTAAAAAATTAAAATACTGTGATTCTGCCAATGATTCACCGCTTGACTTTACAATGATTTATCAGATTTTGCATGCTCCTCAGAACATCAGATGACAGAAGCTATTTCTGAGCTAGTAATTTCAAGTTTCCTGAAGCTTTTTGTATTAGACATAAAAAGTGGAATCTCAATTTTTGTTAGAGACTGTCTTTTTGATTAAGTAAAAGTTACTGTACATTCATGCAATATATTAATTTTGAATGCTGTGTAATTCAGTGGCCTAGTCTAGAATTGATATTGATGGTAATTTATGAATCTCCTGGTTCTTTTGAAATTTTTCTACATAAACTTATCAGAAACTCTTTTGTCATTTCTAATAAATTCAATATCATAGTGGTGATTTTAATGTTAAGATTGTAGACAATTTTAGTCTACTGATGAATGAACTATTTACTCAGTTTGAATTAGAAGGTGTAAATATTTTGATTTCCTATCTAACTAGAATTATAAGGATTTTGGCCTTCTGTATAGACAATATCATTACAAATTTGCCAAAACGTAATTTTCAATTCTTTTGTGTAGATTACGGTGTTTCAAAACATAATATTCAAATTGTAATAGCATAATTTATTATTGAAAGTGCGCAACAAGAAAATTACCTTTATTCTTTCTAAAGAGTGATCGATAAAGATTCACTTAGAAACTTGAGAACTTGTCACACAATTGGGAAAGTAATAACAAAATTAGCTTTGATGAAAAATTTAACAATTTTCTTAATGAGTTTCAGAAAATTTTATTTCTAGCTTGCCCTTTAGTGAAAAAAGAAATAGTTTAAACATAAAAAAAATACATGAATTACTAAAGGAAGTGTAAAATCTCACTCTATGTTAATAAGTCTGCTGCATTAAATATGTGAATATAATTTGTCTGATAACTTCCAGAATTATTTGAAAAATTACAAAGGAATTCATATTAAATGATTATATTATGATTATTTAATATCTAATTCTAAAAATAAATCTAAAACCATGTCAGTCATTAAAAGTGAAAGTGGATTTGAAAATTATTGTTATCTCATCCTCTATTCAGGGAACAGAGGAATTTAACAATTTTTTTTCTAGTATTTCAAACAATAATATTGATTAATTTTAAACAAAGTCATTCACCTTAAACAATTTTATTGATGAATTCTTTTTTTCGTACCCTTTAAATCTCAGGAAGGTAAAACTTGTAACTTATGTATAGTGATTATTGATGAAATTTTCACCAGTACTTTAAAGAAGTCACAGATGTTATTTTTTGCCCCTCTTACAAGTATAATTAATACATTTTTCAACAACGGAGAGTATCCCAGTTGTTTTGAGACTTCTGTTGTTATTGTTTTCCTTAAGAAAGGTTCAGCATTTAATTTACAAAATTGTAGGCCTTTTTGTTATGATCCATATTTTCTAAAGTATTTGAAAAATTATGAAATGTTCCTGAATGCATAAAGTATTAACAAACTTTCAGCATGGTTTTAAGAAAATAATTATCAACTGACACAGCAATTTTTAGAAAATATTGTAAATTGTGCAGATTACAAAAAGAATCAGTTCAAAATTTTTTGTGATTCTAGCAGAGCATTCAGTTTAGTTCCACAATGCTTATTGATGGAAAAACCTAGTACGTATGGTATGAAAGGAGCTTTATTTCTTTTTCTGTTTAGTCTCTGTAACCACAGCAAGGTATTAACTTCAGAGGATGATATGTGTGAATGTAAGTGAAGTGTAGTCTTGTACAGTCTCAGGTCAACCGTTCCTGATATATGTGGTTAATTGAAACCCGACCACCAAAGAACACCAGTATCGAGAATGTAGTGTTCAAATTCGATGTAGTGCATAAAAAAGTAACTGCCTTTTCTATGACTTAAACCTTAGAACTCTCTACTTTGAAATCAACTGTTTTGCGATGACAAGATCAAAGGAGCTAGTTACAATCGGTTAAAAACATACGTTACCAACTGTAAACAAATAGTTGAAATTTCATGGTTTGATTATAATGAAAGTATAAATTGTAGCTTCTGATTTCAGGATGTAGAATCTAGAGTGCCTCAGGGAATTGCCCTCAGTCCGTTACTTTTTTTTTTATTGTTTATTGTTTGGCTCAAAATCTTTTCTTTTTCCTGTTTAGCCTCCGGTAATTACTGTTCAGATAATACTTCAGAGGATGAATGAGGATGATATGTATGAGTGTAATTGAAGTGTAGTCTTGTACATTCTCAGTTCGACCATTCCTGAGATGTGTGGTTAATTGAAACCCAACCACCAAAGAACACCGATATCCACGATTTAGTATTCAAGTCCGCGTAAAAATAACTGGCTTTACTAGGACTTGAACGCTGGAACTCTCGACTTCCAAATCAGCTGATTTGGGAAGACGCGTTCACCACTAGACCAACCCGGTGGGTTTTGGCTCAAAATCTGGAACCATTCGTTGTAACCCTTTCACAGATGACAGAACTTTATCTATATCTAAAGATACTTATTTAAAAGGAATTGAAAATTCTGTGATAGCAGCTTGTAAAATCATACACTGGGTTCATTGTAACCATCTAACTTTAGTTATGGAAAACCATTTTATATTGAATTTTGTTTCTCAGGATATATAGTAACATTGTTAATCATGCGGATAAAATTTTCTTTAATGATAACGAAACATTTCTGTTACCCTTAAGTGAAATTTCTGGGTGTTCTATTAGAACAAAAATTCAGGTTGGTTGATCAAATCGATTTTGTTTGCGATAAAATCAAACCATATTTTTTTCCTTCATTAAATGCAAAGCTCGTCATCATTAAATATTTGTTATGCTTACATGTATTCCATCAAAGTACAGTGCGTTTGTTTTAAAACGCAACCCGATTTAAAGAAATATAATCTGCCATATTTAATGCTATTTGTTATAAATATTACAGTTATTTGTACAAAACAATACCAAGATCAAATTTTTTTTATAAATGTTTGAAAGTGTCCACCGTTTTCATTAACGCAAGCCTTTTAACCCTCTTTTTCATATTACGTGCAACCTTTCGAAGCGTACCTTTTCCAATTTCTCGTAATTCTTGAGTTACGTTGGCTTTCAGTTCTTCAATGGTGTGTGGATTATTTTTGAAAGTATAACCTTTTAGGTACCCGAGAGAAAAGAATCTGCGGGAGAAAGATCAGGTGACCTAGCCGGCCATAAGCCAATCGAGTCGATATTGCTATTTCACCAAAGAAATTTCTCAAAAATTCCATCGTTGTTCTAGCCGTGCGACATGCGGCCCCATCATGTTGAAACCACTAATCTCTCTCATTTAATTCTAAATGTGCTATAAATTGCGTCACAGTTCTTCCGTAGAGATTTGCATTTAGAGTGTTTTCAAAGAATACGGAACCGATTATAATTCGCCTGGAAATCGCACACCACACCAATTTTCTGCGGGTGTAGAGGTCGTGAACGGATAATGTGAGGATTGTTGAAGCTCCAGTAGCGATCGTTCCGATTTGGGCGATACAGTAGCGATCGCCCAAATGAAACCGAGCCTCATGTGTAAAAAATATTATCACTTTAACGCTCTCGCTAACAAACAGATTACACCGTCAACGGTAGCGGAGCCTAGCGGTATAATCTACCGGGTGTAATTCATTTGATACACGAATTCGGTACAGTTTTAAGTAAAGTAACCGGGTAGCTTTAAAGGTACTACAAAAATATTCCTCTTTGTCGCTCAAGTTTTCGTAACGATTTGTTAGATAAGTTTATAAAGGTTACCTTAACCTAAACTTCTTCCGATGTTAAGTCATTAAATAATGAACTTTTCCGACTTCGTCTCAGATCGGAAACGGAACCGGTTCCTCTATATTTCTTCACGGAACGATGAATTGAAGATTTATTCGGTACATTCTACTTGAGAACCGCAACGGGAAAGCTTTTTAGTACAAAAAATATTTAATCGTTAAATAATCTTTCACAATAAAAATCCTTTCGCGTTCAAAACGGTTTCTTCTTAATAAAAAACACCGAAAATCAAAAATAACTAACTGTTTACAAGAAAGAAATAGTAAATTATATCGGCCGATTATGAAACAACAACAATAGGTAGTGCTGCCGACTTCTTCGTCCGAAATTATTGATTAACTTTTATAAAAAGTGGTTTCGCTCGTGTCGCGTTTTAAAACGAACGCCCAGTGTAATATCATCTCCCGAGCTCCCTCAAAAAAAAAAAAAAAATCAGGCCTACCGAATCATCTCTCATAATAAATCGTGAAGACCGATCTTTAGAAAATTAAAGATTTTATCTTATCCAGGCGCTTATATTTAGGAACGTGTGCATCTTTGTTCACCTGTATCAAACCGGCCGACTACTGTTTTCATCCAACTCGACACGATCTTTGGCTTACGAGAAAGGGCCTTCTTAGTATTGCATTAATAAGTTAACCGCTTCGCATCAGTTTATTTAAAATATTTTCTTTTGCGGAAACGATGTTAGTTTCTTGATCGATTTTTAAATAATAATTTTTTTTTTTAAACCCTGAATTTTCAGCACGACCGTAAATAAAAATTCGTGCTTAACACGTACCTAAATATGTTCTCGAATAATTTTCGTTATTTTATTGATTTCAATCGCATCTGTTTTTCATCTTATAACTAATTGCCGATGCTACTCCGATCAGGCAAATGTCGAGTAGCATATTATCTTCTCGTTCTTGACAGCGATCTATGTATAGTTTTATTAAGTATCGATCGGAATAAAAGATTATTTAAAATTCTTGCGATCATGTTACGTGCTACTGAGTGAAAAAATTTTACGTAAGATTCATTTTATTGCCGTAATCGCTAGCGGTGACAAGAGGGTGCGCTTATGTTACTCGGTGTCGCGTATATTTATTTCTTATTCCACCGTTGCTATATAATCGAGTATAGCATATAATTCCAATTTTGTTCCATATAATATGGAAGGGAAAAAATATTTTTTTTAGCACAAGTTACTGCTGTGAGATAATTTTTTTCTTTACTATCTTTCGGTAATGTAGTTTACGATCATTATCATATATTCACTTCGAGAATATGAATTAAAAGGGTTAATATTAATGCGATTCGCATGATTATTTTGCTATAAAATTTTGTCTATATCCGTTCTTATTCTTAGGTCGAGTAATTTATTTTCGGTGAAGGAAGAATTTCTGTTATGAAAGTTATTGTAGAGAATCGATATAAGCGCGTTAGCTTTACAGTCAGGAAGGAACCTTTTCTAAATTTGATTTCAGTTTCAATCGATCGTTTCATTCGACTCATCTTCGTCATTAAAATATATATGTACTAGTTTGCGGTTGTAAAACTAAAATAAAAATAAAAATGTCCTAGTAGTTTTCTTACTCTCATAAGAATTCATTGCAGATAATTTATTTATATATCGTATTATTTATTTTTTCTTATAAATAATCTACGTCTTGACCGACTGTTTTATCGACGCCCGGCAAAAACTACTGAAGATAATATCACGAAAATTTGTGTACATCGACAACTACACGAATGTTCTTACGGTGTAATTGCACACTGATAAAGGATTTTTTGAAATTCTAAGGTTAAAATGGAGTAACGATGAAATTTACAGGTAACAAATGAAGATATCGACTTGATTTTTAGTGTGTGTAATTTTCATGTAAATATCTATAAACCGATTTCTTGATTTTTGGAAATTCAACCTCGAAAGGGTCGAATGAAGAAAGGTAAAAAAATTTGAACGATGCTTGCAAATTTTCCCCTCCCCAACTGTGCTAAACGAGACGTTGCTAGATCGGGGCTTGCAAATACTCTTCAGAAAAATATCTAAAAATTTTTTTTCGGGTTTTTTGAATTTCGATTTTTTTAAGGGGTGTGACTGTGTACGCCACGGCGACTCAACAGATATAGTCGCTGTTACTGTGTGTACGACGCCAATGACTGCATGTGCCTCCGCTTACTTTACTAAAAAAAACATAAAATAAAAGTAATTAAAAAAAAAAAATGAAAAACTAAGTACGGTCACTTTCTAGCGGTGTTTGTCGTCAGGTAACGATAAAAACCCGACAAAATACATTTTTACTGAATAAAGTACGGGTAACCGGTTACAATTTATATTTTTAAGATAGAGGGCGACCGTTTTAAAACCCGTATTTTTAGATCGCCTAAGGCCTGTACCGATAGATCTGCTGCGAAGAAATTACAATACGCTGATATTTTAGTATAAATTCAACAGGCTTTAATTTATATTTATAATTACTATTCTCACAAACGTGAGTTTACAGGAGGGTCCGACGGGCAGAGCCCCTTGGCGAGACGGTAAGGGCGAGTGAAGCGAGCCGTAACCGGGTAAACTTTCCTTAATCGCGATAGGAAATGCAAGTAATCGTACAGCGCGGGCGAAGCTGCAAAAGGAATACTAGTTAAAGTGTAAATATCAATTTACAGCCTTAACATAAACTATTTATAACAAATTTTGCATCATCGTTAATTATTTCTATATATGTATTTGTAAACATGTACATTTTATGTCCTTTTTTCTATTTAAATGATTGTATTAATTTTTTCTGTATTTTTATATTTCAGTTGAAGAGTGTTGGCCCAAAATTAGTACCGTTCTTCAAGACTGTTGCTATATACTTTGTATTGTATATACCTGTTGAACGGCCATCATGGTTTGCAATGGCAATAAAATGTTTGCCTATAATAAGTCTTGTAATATTTGTGTTGCTTCATGGAATGAGTCTGGGAGACGAGTAAGTTATTTGTTTTATATATTGGCGATGAGTTTAGATATATGGTAGTAAATTTAAAATTCAGTTAATTAAACAGAATCAAGTTCCTCTCTTCTTTTCTGATTCTCCAGATCGATTTAAAAGATTGCAATTTCCAATAAAAGCAACATTTACTGTAACAATAAATATATCTCCAGCACAAACCCTTAAATTGTTAGAGTAGATATTGAAAGTTATTTTTTTCATGGTCATCAGTATGTGGTTTTATCAAGAACAGTGGATCCATCAAGCCTTTATATTCATTGTCCTAAACTTCAAGGCAGGAATGTTGTTTATAGAGAGATTTTATGGTAGCATAAAACATTTAATGATAGAGTAATAAATTTGACAGGAACCATATAATGTCAGGTAGTTTTATCTTATAAAAACTTTACAGATTATCTTAAAAATGATTGGTCTCCCTCTGTGTTAAATTTAAAGTAGACTCCTTCATGGACAATATGGTCTCACTGGTTTTTCCTTGGTGGAAAATACTTCTGGAAATCATCTTTTTCAACTCTATATACCTGTGGAGGGAGATGGCTAAGAGCTACAGTAATTATTCTACCTTTGATTAAAACAATGTCCTGTTTGACTGGTGTAAAACATAGTGCTGTCAAAACATCCTAAAAAGTCAGCATTTACTTATTAACTGCTTTGTAGACTGAAATCATAAATCCATTGTCATTGATAACAACCTTTATATTCAAAATACAAACAAAAAACTGTGATGTGGACACCACATGACTTCCTTGTATCCCGATTAAATTACATGTACACATTTAAAAAAAATATAAAGTACATAAAATTTTATTTCATTAATAACTTGTGATATTTTTTCATTTTTTATTTTTATTATTGAATCATTATTTATCATAATTTTTTTTTTACAATCGGAGGTTAATAATTATTATTAAATCAAGATATTTAAATTAAAAAAAGGAGATGAAGTCTCATTCAAATCGATGTGCCTTCCCCTTGTAAGATTCAAATATTTCATTAATAAAAATTTTATTTGGTTATAACTCTGGAACCAGTGAAAATAAGTACCAGTTACGATATATCATTGAAAAGTTTTCAATGAGGGCTTACTACTGCAATTAAGAAAAAGTCCAAAATCCAGATTTTTTGGATTTTGGGCTTTTTGTTGGACACTTTTGGTGCAGTCGATTGCAATCAAAAGAGCAGGTGCATAACTAGATGTTACAACAGTCCTAAATCCAAAATTTCAGCAACCTATGACTAATTGTTTTTGAATTATGCGAGATACATATGTACGTACAGACATCACACTGAAACTACTCAAAATGGATATTTACGTTGATATCTGAAAACCGAAATTTTTTATGATCACAATACTTCCTTTACTTCATACAAGGAAGTAAAAAGGACCACATGTGACGCACTTAACATTACAAAATATTAAAAACATATGATATTGAATGAACAGACACAATTCAAATCCAGCATACTTTTTAAAACACGTTCTAAATATATGTCTGTGTAATTCATAAAAGACCGCCTATAATAATATCAACCGCTGTTGGTCTGAAAACAACAGGACCATTGATTCACTGAGGATGGCAGTAAAGTACTGAAAACATTTTATTAAGTTTTTAAAATTGTTTAGTTGTAAAATTTGGTCAGATTTGTTGTAACAAAAATTAGAACTCAAAACAATATTGTTTTAAATCATTGTAGTCAAAACTTACCAAAATATTTTATTAAAAATTTTCTCTTTTAACACTACTAGTCAAAAGGAAAATGTAGTTTATGTAATATTCAATTAACTTATTATTTTCAATATTTTAGTAGTTTAATTCCACCGTTACTTCACAAATTGCATTGCAATTATAAGTTCATTAACTGAGATAATTTAAACTTTACTACCCTTTTAATGATGGAAATATCTAGATAAATTTATCTCTTAAACCACCCTCAAAAAGTTTAATAAATAAAATTGAAAAAAAACCAGATCAACCAAGCAATTCTTGAGTTTTAAGCAAATATATGCATAATTTTATCAATTTTTAAAATCATTATCTTATTAAATAATAGGTCTACCCAGGCGATGCTTGTGTGCTACCATCACTCATAGATGGTGTAAATATATTATTCCCAAAAAAAATTTCTAAAGTCAAATATTTACTAAGTACAATCTTTATAACTTATTATTTGAATATGAACATTTATTGATAATTATTCAGAGAGAGGGAGAAATGCTTTTCTCTAATTATTCATGTTAAAAGATAAAGTAAATTCTGACCATGATTTACAATTAACTTTCTTACCGTAAACAGGATGATTCATGTAGTAGTACTGCTGCTTTACGAGGTCATTCTATTAGCAAAAATAATGAAAGAAGTTCATATAAACATGGGCCCGGAAAAAATCTGTTAGCGAGTAGTGTGTAGTTCAAGATTTTGCCTTGATTCCTGAGCAAAGTTTGAAATAAAACCGTACTGAAATTAAGGAGTAAAATTAATGTTTTCTTATGGTTTTTGATCTGAAAAATTAATACAGGTTCCAGAACCATTTATCCTGTAGTACCACTCCTAGCATTGATACTCATTGCAACTGTTGTGCCCATCATGATGTCAATATTGATGAAATCATTATTTAGGCTGCTCAACGCTGTCTGGCTGTTAGTACACAATGTCTTTCTAACAAGCTACCATAATCAATGAGTACAAAATCTTCAACCAAGAGATCCTTCACTTCGTTTGCAGTATTGCAATCGGGTGAATATGAACCACCAGTTGCACTGACAGATTCAATTTATTTACTGTCGAATCTTAGTTTATTTGAGATGGCATTAATAACCTTTATAACAAACATGATAGCAGAATTCAATTCTCACATGAGTAGAATATAATTCCCAACACTGATTTAGCATCAATGTATGGTGTGGTCTAGTTTACGATCAGCTAATTGGATCAGTCACTCTCCCAAGACAACTAAATTCTGAAATTTACTTGGAATTCCTTAAAGGAACAATTGCTGTTGCTATTAGAAAATGTTCCACTAGTATCAAGATGCTCTGCATATACTTTCAGCACGATGGTTTGCCTCCCCACTTCTCATATGCTGTTTTGGTATACTTAAATGAGCAATCTTCAGAGCAATGGATTGGCTGGGACAGGCCACCAAGATCACCTGATCTCATGTTAGATTTTTGTGTATGGAGTTGGATGAAAAGTATATTTGGATTTAAAGTGCAAGAGAAAAGTCTATATACGTTAAAAGAGTTGGTTGCTCGTATTATAGATGTTGCCACAAAATTAAGGAAAGTCATGCAGACTTACGAAGAGCAACTCTAGCAATCTGAAAGCATGCAGCCGAATTTATTGAAGTAGAAGGAAAAATTTTTGAAAATTTACTGTAAACTTTATTGAATGTATCAATTTTATTTTTGTTTTTTTAACATTGTATTACTTGTATGTTATTTTCATTTTCTGTATTCGATAACATTTAAAAAATTACGTTTAAAAAATTTGTCTATAACATTTTTTCATATGGTAAGTGTTGGTAATAAAATTGAATTTTTTGAACCTGTATTTGTTTTTTATTGGGTTATTTTACATTAGTCTTCTCAGAATTAAATTCTCTACAAGTTTTGATATTAAAATTTCATCCATTAGTAGTCATTTAACAAAGTTTTCGTATTAAAAACGTAAAAAAATGTGTTTTTAGACAACAGATTTTTATGTTTTACATCTGATATTACAAAAAACTACTGTTTCTGGAATCTGTTTTATTCAATTTTTCATGTCAAAAACAATCAGAAACAATCATGTTTACCCTTTAATTTGGGTTTCTAGAATTTCAGTAAGATTTTATTTTGCACCTTGCCCAGGAATCAGGGCGAAATCTTTCAGTAGTCATAACTCGCTAACAGAGCATTTCCAGACCTATGGTTTATATTTTATATGAACTGTTTTCATTATTTTAGCTAATAGAATAAGTTCAGAAAGCACCGGTAACACTACGTGAATCACTGTGTTTGTAAATGAATATTCATAAATTTTTCTTTTGTTATTTTTTTGTGTAGTTTTATTAATATGTCAGTTAGTTATCATCAGATATCCCTGAGTTAATTTTTTATTACTTATAAATATTTAAATTAGATTACTGCTGTGACCTGTAGAGGTCTTGTGTATTTTTTTTTATTTAACATTCAGTATTTTGTTAGCATATTATACTAAATAATGTTTAAATTTATTTGAACTCTTCCTTATTTCATTTTTTTATCATTATACCTTCTCTTCTGAGGTATAATTATTTCTGTTATTCAGATTTTTAAAGCTCCTTACTGTTACCATTTTATGAGAGAGACTGCAGTCTCTAATCTGTTATAACCATACAATCAGTCATTATTGGGTTCCTAGTTCCATGCGTTTGTTTATAAACCTGTGGAAAGTATTACCATTTATTTTCTGAGAATGTTTAAAAATACTTAGTTTCTCTCAGGAGATGGCTTACTGAGAAAATTACCTGTTTTATCTATGTAATTCTACATGTCTGCCTACCAAATAAATCTTCATTGATCTTTAAATCTCCTACTGTTTTGCTAATCTATTTTCATGGAGTTCAGCCCAAAGTTTTAAAAATGATTCAGTTCCTCAGTGACAGTATACTTTTTAAGACCGGATTCCTCTAATAGGAGTTTGCTAAATATTTTGATGATTTGACCTAAGGAATATAGGTTTTTCATTCGTGGAGCTTAATATATCCGTAAAAAATATGGTGCTATGAAAATAATAATATTCAGAATTTTTATTTTTTTATTTAACAAAGTTATTAGTTTCACAGCACAAAATATTGTTTGATTTTCAAATTCATAATAATTTTCAATTTTTTTTTTTTAAATTAAAAATAAGTTTTGTTTAACGACATAATTTTATTGTATTTTTCCCATTTTAAAATATTGTTGAACGTAAGGGACAGTGATGGGAAATACTGAAATCCTTTGCAGCTTTTTAATTAAGAAAGTATTTAAATTTGATTGAAGTGAAAAATGCAAATTAACTTATATATGTATATTTTATCTGAAGGAATAATTACTGCACACTTAGTAGGGTCAACAGGAAATGTTCTGTTATGTTGTCTGTTTTGTACTACATAAAGAAAAAGGTAGTACTTGAAGAGAGGGACTGAAGAAGGGAGAAGGAGAATGAGAAAGGAAAGTTGATAGTAGAACAATGCTAATAACATAATAATGAACATTGATTATTTCTGTTATTGTTTAAAAATATTTTTTTATTTGGTATTTATTTTTTATTTATTTGTACAAGCAATAAACAACAGACATGACATAAGCAAAGTAATATTTAATTAGCATTTAACACCGGATTTTCATCGACCATAAAATTTCTTATTATTAGCAAATTAATTGCAAATGAAATTCATGTTTTTAAATTATTGAATCTTATTATAATAAGTTTCTTATATTAATAATAAACTTATTAAATAAGAAAAAGGTTTGTTACGTAAGAAGAAATGTTTGTTATTAATAAGAGAAAAAAATCATTTAAAAATAAAATAATCATTTCATTAATAAAAGAAATTTGTATTAATAAAATAATTTCCTGATAAAATGACCTAAAAGAAGCAGTGGAAAAATGAAGACTTGCAAATTTTTCTTCTCAAAAACATAAATCATGAAACACTCAATGATTATCCCAAAAAATCAATATAGACCAAGTTATGGAAAAATAAATATCAAGACTCGGTTTAAATATTTAGAAAAAATGATCAGAAAATGATTATCTACTGAAATGATCAGTAAAAAGATCAGCAGCTTTGGAAATCCAGAAATCCAAACTAAACAAATAGATTTTCAAACTGAAGAAATTTAGAACAATAAAAAACTTCTATAAAAATTAAATTGAAGCGTTAAAATACTGTAGTCAAACCGGTGATGTTATACAAAATTGAAACAGAAAATCTGACTGGCCAAGAAAATCTACTCAAAATTAATTAATCCTGAACCAAATAGTAACAGCAGAAAAAAGAAAACAACATTTTTCTGTAAAATAATGAGGAAAAAGTGAATGTAATAATAAGTTTAATACATTTCACTTTCCAAATAGAATGTATATAAATGTTGAATGTAGCTATGTTTTTGTTTTTGACAGTGAATAAAAAAAATCAGGTAAAAAATTTGTTAAGTGATTTTTTGGTATAAGTAACTCCTTCTGCCAAATAGAATAATTTGAATGGTTATATGGGTAACAAACTAAAGCTGTATGAATGCTAATGATAAAGCCCATGTAAAATATGCTGAAATTGTAAAAATTTGGCAAGATTTTTTAAAATTAATGTAACTTATTGTACTAGTCAAATGTACATTACATAATGTGTACATTTTTTTCAGGTATGCATTTTCAAGACGAATTTTAACTGGTCTCATATTTTCTTGTATTGGAGATGCATTGTTGGTTTGGCCACAGTACTTTGTTCATGGAATGGCCGCATTCGGAGTTGCACAAATCATGTACACGGCCGCATTTGGATTTAAACCTCTTAATGCTTCTCTTGGTGCTGCTCTTTATTGTCTTACTGGTTGCGGTTAGTGTGTATTGCTGTAATTATTATTAATGATCTAATACTCAAAAGTGGTATTTTAGTTCTAGATTTCTTTTCTGGTATGACCTGTAATGGACGTTTGTATTGGAGAAATTATGTCTGGTTTCTTAATTCTGCATTTTTTTTAATTTTGTGTAGTGTAAATTAAAATTTTTTTCTTAGAAAACTATTTCTTTTGTAATATATTCTGAATTATATTTCTGATTTGGGGATTCCTGCGTTTGGGTTGATAGGTTTTGCTAAACTATCTGCCTCCTGATTTCTATAGCTTTTTTTTATTTCCAACTCTTTCTTTTTTATAATGAAACAATGTACCATCGGCTTCTTTATTATAAATAAGTAAATAAATAATTTATTCATTTTGTTTGGTATGTAATAGTATACTATGTAGATATTAGGAGTGGGTACATATGCTACTCCAAAGTGCTCAAGGAGCACTTTCAGAGTGTCTAAGAAGGCGTGTGATGCTTTCTTCAGCATTAGTAGTGTGTTCCATCCCAATTGGGGTTTAAATTTTAAAACAAAGAAAATTTTGTATAAAGGTATAAGTAAGTTGATTATGCTTTACACAATACCTGTTCGGGCAAACAGAATGAGATATAAAAGCTACCACAATATTCTATTGAGGCCTCAGGATCTCCTGTTACTTACTGTTTCCAGAGGAGGTCTCAATTCATTTTAGCAAAGATTGCCCAGTCATAAATATAAACACAAGGATAAGTTATTATTTTCAGTTTTCTAAATAATGATGCACATGATTCATGTTTATGAGCTCCAAATGATTATCTGACAACCCCATTCAGCTTCATTCCAAAATCAAAATTATCTTTTTGAAAAATTAATGAAACAGAATTAAAAATTCTGAAAACGGAAAATAATGTTAATGAAAGGACTACCTTGAAATGATACGTATAAAAAGTTGTAGGGTTGCAATAAGTAACTGGAAAGACATCATGAATCTGAATAATTTATATGCGTTTTAATTGCAGCTGTTTAATTGCACATGTATAATTGACATTTTATTGTGCATAAATTTAATTCTAATCTGCAGTTGTAAATTTTTGTTTCTAAAAAAAATTTAGGATAAGCAGTACTTGCAAGGTTAAATGAAGATGAAATTGAATACACAGTAGGTTTGAAAAGTTCCTAAACTAAATTTGTGTACTTGATACAAGTAACGCCATCTCTTAGACAGCCAAGGAACAATGTAATATAATGTCTGATGAATGTATGTACAAAATTTCATCACGTTTTTTCACTCCAGTCTCAAGTTATATTCGGCCGTGTACCTTGTGTTCATGTGACCTTGGATGAGCTTGCGACATGGAACAGTGAAGCGCAATAAAATTTTGTGTTTGACTTCAAGAATCTTTCATTGAAAAATATTCTATGATATAACAAGCATTCGGTGATGAAGCCACATCTCATACTACAACAAACACATGGTGGAAGTGGTTTAAAGACTGTAGAGAATCGTTGGATGACAACGAATGAAGCGGGAGGCTGTTAACAGCTTTTCACAATGAAAACGTTGTGAAAGTGCACGTGCTCCTACACAAACAACCTCATCTTATCCTTCAGGCCATAGTAGAAGAGCTAAATATCGGCAAAGATGTGATATGTACAATTCTAACAGAAAAAATGAATCGCCAAAAGGTGTGCTCTTGTTTCGTTCCGCACTTCTTGACCGAGGAACAAAAATGGGTGTGTCTTTCTTGCGCTCAAGACTTTGTTAAAACTGCCGATAGTGACCCAAATTTTTTGTAATTTTGTAATTGGGGATGAAAGCTGGTGCTTCATGTATGATCCAGAAATGAAGCATCAATCCACTGCTTGGTTGAGTCCTGGAGCACAAAGACTGGCGAAAGTCAGGCAGCAAAAAGCAAGACTGAAAACAATGTTGTTTGCATCCTTTGACTCAAAGGGTGTCTGATTCATTATGAATTTTCCCCAACTGGTCAAACCATGAATTCTAAATTCTATTTGCAAGTAATTAAACACCTGATGTGTTGCATTCGTCAAATCCGGCCCAAGTACCAGGATCCAGGCTGTTGGACTCTCTTGCACGACAATGCCCCGACACATATGGCAACAGTTTTAACATGTTATTACAGTGCAATCAAATCATCATCTTATCCACCCGACTTCGCCCCAGCAGACTATTTTCTGTTCCTGAAACTGAAGTTGAAGATGAAAGGCCGTTTTTTCGATGACATTCCGGCCATCCAAAGGGCTTACATTGAGCAGTTGAAGGTGATTCCACAAAGTGATTTTCCCAGAGTGTTTGACAGGCTCTACCAGCACTGCAACAAGTGTATAACTAGAAAAGGGTTCTATATAGAGAGCTGATATGAGTAAATTCGTTTAAATTGTATTTTTATTTAATGTAGTTTGGGAACTTTTCAGACATATTGTCTAAACTAGAGTGAAGGAATTACTAATTATGTGAGTTATGTAGATTGGAAGAATGAAAAAGCAACCGGTATGATATAGTTTTTCTGTTTGGTAGTTGTTTTCTTCATCGTGGAAATATCTTGTCTTTAATATTTACTCATGTGTTGTAAAGCTTGCTATTTCAGTTTGCTTAGCTGTGGCTCAGTTTATTATCCTTATTTATATTCGTGTTGCAAGTATATTATTCACCAAATATCAAAGCAAGTTTTCGAGATAAAAAATGGGCGACAGATTATTGTTTGGAGTCCATAAGTATAAATCATGTAAACTGTTATTTATAAAATTAAAAATATTTACTTATCTTTACGTTTATATTTGTGAGTGTGTAATCTTTGCTAAAAAAAAATGTAATAAATTACCAAATCATTTAAAAAAAATTCTCCACTGATTCATTTAAAATATAATTTTAAGTTTTTCTTTAACAGAATCAGATTATTTGTAAATTAGATTAATAGATCTTCTTTTACTCTTTGAATTTTTAAAGGAATAGTAATTAAAAAACTTACATAAATATATGCTCAAATAGTTTTAATTGATGACTTCTTAATTCTGTTTTATTTTTTATATTTATATATCTTTGTGTTAGCTTGACATTCATTTTGAATATAATTAATGTACAGTTCATCCCATTTATTTTTTATTATTTAATTAATGGTACTTTCTTATCACAGTTTTACTATGGCTTCCCTAATCCACCCAGGTAAAATGCTGGGGGCAATTCCTTTTCTATTATCCATGAACAAGCATATCTACTTGTTCCTGAAGTGATGTGCATATTGTATTATTTTGTATCGATCAGAGTAAAAGATTTATTTATTTATTATATTTATTTCTGTACGCATGAGTGTCTTGTTAGACTTTAGATGAAAAATTATGTAAACTAATTTTTTATCTTTAATTTTTTAATAATGATTTCAATTTTTGAGTTTGTGTATTAGCCTGTTTTATTTTTCATCTGTTTTATACTGTTACTAACAAAGAATAAAAGTGACTTTAACAATGTAAATGTATTTCCTGAATTTCATTTTTACATATTTATTATTTGTTCGCCTGTATAAAATAATGATATTTTAATATGCTATTTGTTTCGTTTTTACAGTTACTGTTTTGTTGCTGCCTGGTCTTAGTGGGCCTTTATTAGCCGGTGTTCCTGTTTATAATTTTCTTTTAGTTACTACTGTATGGCGTGCTATTGCTAGAGTTCAACTATTCGAGGTACCTAAATCTTCCATTAATATTATACACAGTAAATAAAAGAATATAATTTTTTTATTCAGTTTTTTTTTTTAATTATTCAGTATTTTTGTACTTTCTCAACTACTTTTGAAGTTTTTTTTTTTTACTTTGATAATAAATCTTTTACTGTACTTATTGTAATTAAACTTACATTTCACTTTAAAAATTGTACTTACTATCAATTATAAATAAAATCAGTTTGAATTAGGTAGGTACTTTAAGTCCCACTTGAATATCTTATCATGAACACATTTTCTAGACATTTATATATGCACTTAAGAATATTGAAAATTTCTAAAACTGTCACGTATTACCCTAGTCTAATTCTAAGTTGAATTCTCTTGTTGTAAACTATTCATTACAAATATAAGTTACAGCATATTAATATATGAACTGTTAACAAAAAATCTTGAACACCTAAAAAATTTTATTCAATTATTATTTATCGTATTTTTTTTTTACAATCAGAGGTTATTAACAAATCAATATATTTAAATTAAAAAAAAAGGAGATGAAGTCTGATTCAAACCGATGTGCCATCTCCTTATAAGATTCACATATTTCATTAATTAAAATTTCATGTGATTATAATTGCAACCAATGAAAATAAGTACCATTTATGATGTATTGTTGAAAAGCTCTCAATAAAGGCTTATTACTGCAGTAAAGAAAAAGTTCAAAATTCAAATTTTTTTGGATTTTGGGCTTTTTTGGACACTTTTGGTTCAGTTGATTGCAGTCAAAAAGGGAGGTGCACAACTAGCTATTACAACAGTTCTAAATTCAGAATTTCAACATCTATGGCTAATTGTTTTTGAGTTATGTGAGATACATATGTACGTACAGATATCACGCTGAAACTAGTCTAAATGGATTCAAAGATGGTTAAAATGGATATTTTCGTTGAAATCTGAAAACTGAAATTTTTTGTGGCCACAATACTTTTTTTAACTTTGTACAAGGAAGTAAAAATATCATATAAATCTTAGTCATATTCTCATGAATACCTTCAAAATCTTTGACTGTGATCTGAAAGAGTTGATCTAATGAATCATCTATATCTGGTATTACAGAGGATATAGTTACATTTCATTATATTATATTACAATATGTTATAAAATATTGTGTATTACAAAAACAAGCAAGCAACTTTGCACACTACCCTATTTTTTGATTTATTGAGGATTGTCTATCCTTTAGGCAAAGATTTCTCGGATGACTCGTGTACTCTTATGTAACCAGTTTTACTTTTGTTAAAATAATGAGATCAAGTGGAATTATTCTCAACATTGTTTTCAGAGCTACTATTGATGTAGATTGCAAAGCAAGCAAGGTAATAAATGGTTTTATATGTACTATAAACAATAATACAGATGAGCAAATTTTGGTAATTTTATTAAAATTATGTTAAGTAGCAATTTGCTGTATGATTTTCTATTAGAAATCTGTTTCATATAGCCGTACACTCATTGACAGCCTTAGATCCCAAGATTTACCAACAAGATGGCACCAGTCAGGAAGCAGCCATTTTGTCTTCTGGATGGCTTATCTAAATGAGTGTTCTAGGTCAGCCTACTATCTGGAATGATTTCTAGATGTTTAACTTTCCTGGCATCTGTTAGTCTGCTCCTTACCGGATGAAGGTTATTACAGTGATCGTCTCAAGATGAATTTAAAACAATTAAATTGGCATTAAAAATAATGGTGATAAAAATAATATAGATAGGGTTGGTAGAAATGCTTACCGATTTTGAAAAAGGAATAAAATCGACATTAAAGGAATTATAAAAAACTATATTTTAATAATCTAAAAGAAGAATGCTTACTGATTTTTAACGTACCTGTTACTTTATTTTAAAAGCTGTATTGTCCATATGTCGACCTCCATTATTTGTTTAAGTTAGCAATCTTTGCCTTAAGTTTTGCATTACTTGCCTGGCTATTTCCAGCGATATTACACCAATTTCTTGTCAGACATCTTTTATGTTATAGGTCGCCTTCAACTTATGTTTAAAGATTTCAGTCTTCAGATATCTCCAGAGAAAAAATAAAATGCTGTTGTGAGGTCAGGAAATTGCAGACTGCAGAATGTCATTTTGTGAGATTAGATGCTCTCAAACTATTTCTTTCATAACATCCGTGGATCATCTGGACATGAATTCATTAAGTTCATTCTCATTCTGAGATAAGTTATGCATCATATCAACGTAATGATCAGAAGTTACATTAACAATTTGCATTTCGTCTTCAAAGAAGTATGGGTCTGTTGCTATAAAATCTTTAACATTACACCAAACATTGACGCTGCACAGTAAAAATTACACTAAAAGATAATGTTAATTCTCTGTCTGGTGCAGAGAATTTTGTTTATTAACACACCCATTAAGTGAAAATAACGTTTTTCGTTCGGCATAACAAGATAACAACAGAGTTTGCTGGAACATTTTGAAGAATAGCTTAGCCAGGTGTAATGATATTCACCCGGTTACTGCATGACTTATCATGACATCTTAGATGTGAAACCTTAGGTCTGGGGTAAAATTCTTCTCACAGTCCAATATGATAGTCCCAAAGCAGCAGCATGTTTAAAAGCCGAGCATCATAGAGTTCATATAACAGCCTGTCTCACTCTTTGGATGTTCTCAAGCATTCAAATGCTGCAAAGGCTATCAGGTAATTTATTTGTCAAAGGCAAAGCTGTAGCTTTAAATTTCATACCCATAATAATATGGTCTTCCTGTCAAAATTTATAGAATGTTGTCATTGCCTAAAGCGAGTGTCAAATAATCTTTGTTGTGATGACAGAATCTCAATTTTTAAAATAAGCCTTAATAAGAACACATATTGCCCACTGCTGTTTGCCATGACCACAAGTGAAGAAATGATAAGATTCATAGTTTAGTTTCACCATGCCTCCCTCTTATAGTGCTTTAACAAAAGATTGGGAAATCTGAGAGTTATTTCTGTTAGGCCTGTATAAGATATCTAAATTTATTTGTAAAATGATTTTCAGTTTTAACTATTTATTTTAACAAACTTGAGGAGTAACTGATAACAAACGGCAAATCAAATTTAAAAGGTGATGAAAGTAATGAAAGAAGTGACATTACATGGTGCAAAGTAAAAAGTGTAACAGGATAATTTATTAAAAAATAATAAATGTACTTTTTAATAAAAGTGAGCCTCCTTATTAATTATTATTGAAGTACTTCTTTTAAAAATAATATGTGCTAGATTTGATGACTGCCCAGTTCTTATATCATGAGAGGAATGTAACAATTGCTAAGTAAGAGTTTTGTTGGGGTTGCTAAATCTGGTCCAAAATTAGGCTATCTATTTAATTTTTTTAGAGCTATATATGGAAGTTAAGCTTCCTTATTATAGAAAAAACTCTTTTCAAAGACATCTCTATCATCTGATTGTTCTATTGCCATTTCTTTAGAATATAATAATTTTAATCAACATCAGATTGTTTAGGATTGTTATTGCAGTTTAATGAGCCATCTTAAAATTTGTTATGAAAACAATTGTTATGAGACACAGATTTCTTGCAGTGTATGTTGTAATATTTTTCTGATGAGTAAAATTCAAGATGTAGAAGAATTTTAAGTATTTTTTTAAATGAACAAACAATTTGAATTATGGTAATTTTTTTTTTTTTTTTTAGGACTAAGTAATTTCTTTTAATTATTTTCTTTAACTAATACCTTGTGATCTGAAAGTAGAGCCAGTCATTAGTCTGTGAGCAAAGCAAAAAATTGTTTTTTCGTATCTACTTGCACCATCTTATCTTCAATGATGTTTAAAATTTCTGTAAAGAGAAATTTAATGATGAGGATAGTAATAAAAAATGATGTATATTTGCTTGTAAACTTAATATTTAGAACAATAAATTATTAATAATTTTATTCATTCATTTATTTTTGCAGGAACTTTGGACATGGACAAAATTATGTTCTTGTGCTGGTGGAATAACATTTGCTATTTCAGATGGTTTGATCGGCTTCCATCATTTTTACCACCCGATACCGTACTCTCAGGTTATATATATTATGATAATTTACATTGTATTGTAATTAAATGGAATAATCATAACAATTATGTGGATATTTTTATTTGTTTGGATGTAATTATCCAAATTGTTTTATTGATGTTAAAATGTTCACGTGTGCTACTCGCTTACAGACACAGTTATAGTGTTAAAATTATTATTTTTTTTTCATATTTATAGTCGCATAGGATCATTTTAGTCTATATCAAAGTCTCTTCGAAGAGACTGTTTGGGCCTTGTACTCCTTCCAGTACTTTTTCATATGTTTCAATCTTCAAACCCTTTCTGGCATTCAAAATGTTCATGTTGTGAGTTTTTTCTTGTGATGTGAGGTGATTGTTTTTGCCCTTGATTTTTTCATTTAATTTTATTTTGTCTGTGGTGTCTTCTAGTGTAGGGTGAATTTATTTCAGATCCTCTCATTTCTCTGATGCATCTGCATCCTGTCTTGGTGTGTCAAGATTGTACCATATTAGCCATTTCAGAAGTCTCAAATCTTGCATCCTCGTGATGTATCCTAATAATCCTAGTCTCCTCTTATGCTAGATGGGTTCTTACTTTTTGTACACAACCTTGTTGGATACGATTCACCCATCTTTCTGGTACCTTTTGTTGATGCAAGTTCTTCCAGTTCTTTTTCGATTTTCTGGAATCTGTTGGTCTTTGATTGTTCATTCAGGTGGAAGAGTGTTTCTGCTCATATATGGCTTCCGGTTTTATAACTGTGTTGTAGTGTCTTATTTCTGCGTTTATGGATAGGTATTTTTCACTGTAGTTGTACCAAGTTAATTTTTGTGCTTTAGCTAATTTGTTTAAATTGTTTGTTATTATTTCTCTGAAATATTTAAATTGGGTTACTATTTTGACTATTACAGTTTATGTTTACTTCTTTTAATCGTGTTGGTTTTTGGGGAGTAATTTCTGTCTTTTTGAATGATCTTTTGAGGCCAAAAAGATCATTATTTTGGCCTCATGTTATTTGCAAAACTTTGCAAATAAATTTGCAAAGTTTTGAAGTTCTAAAATCTGTGTTTAGCTTCCTCGATGTTGTTTGTTAGCAGTGCCAAGTCGTTGGTGAAACCAAGGCAGTTTGCTTTGATTTTTGGCCTGTTTTTATTTTTGGGGGCATTTTTTGAGCCATTCCCTGATTAGCATTTTCAGAGTGCAGTTGAATAGTAGCAGTTAAAGTCCATTACCTTGGCACCTTGGCTCCTTCAGGGTCTGAAACCTCCCTGGTATTTTCCTACTTCTTTCTCGAGTTGTAAACTGATCCTGTTGAGGATGATTCTTGAAGGAGTTTTGTATGTTGCGTTTAGGAGTGAGATTCTTTTGTAGTTGTTCAGGTCTTTTTTTTTTTAATTTTGTGTAGCGGGTGGATGAGGGCTGTCGTCCAGTGTTCTGGTAGTTCTTTGATCCAGATGTTGACAAGCTGCTGATGAAAAGAAATTTTTGTTGGTCTTCATGCATGTTTCACCCAGTGCTTGGTAGACTTTTTTTATTGTGGGAGGGTTGATACTTTCTGGTGGTATTGTTATTGGGATGCTGGTGTTGAAGTTTAGCAGTTCTGTTGGTTCTTCACAATTTAGGAGTTTGTTGAAATACTTAGCTGGATTAACATGTCTTTATTGTTATGGGCCAGATTATGGTTTTCATCCTTCATTAATAAGGTTGGGGGTTCATATTTTTGAAGTTGTTTTTTGAAGGTTTGTGGTACTCTCTTGACTGCGTTTTACTGAATTTTTCTTCTATTGATTTCCTTGTGTCTTTATGGAGTTGTCTTTTTTTATTTTTTTGTTAAAAGTGATTTTATAAATAGATAATATTAAAACTTCAGTAAATATAAGATCATAATTTTTTTAAATAAAAATCACTCATACTGTTTGTTTCTTTTTTCAGTTTTCTTACGTGAGATCATGAGTGCTTTTATAGTGATTGTTATTACATTAGGTGATTGTATTCTAAAATACGAGGGGTGGCTGAAATGTCATGCACAATCGCTCATAACTTGCAAATGAAAAATATAGTCAAATGAAACGAGTACATTTTGTTTGTAAAACAAAGTAAACAAAGTTTATTTGTAAACAAGTAAAGTACATTTTATTTGCTCCAAAAACTGAAATTTATTTTTCCATGTAGTCACCATTTTCTCATTTCATCGATGAAAAATACTGGTTATATTTCCTTGATCAACAATCTTATTACATCCTTCAGGTCATCATCCATGATGAAATTGAGTGCCTTAGTGTTCTTTTAAATTCTAGAAAGAAGTGGAAATCGTGGGGCACTGAATGTGGTGAGTGTGGAAGAGTTAAATCTTCATCTTCACAAGTTCTTTGCTGGTTGTGTCCGGTGTGTGTGGCTGAGTATTATTTTGTTGCATCATTATTGGTTCTTCAATTGTCAGATATTATACATATTTTCTAAGCTGTTTTAATGCCGGATTCCAAGTAGTCGATTGTGTTTGGAATCCCAGAACATTGTCGATGCAAGGTTCATACTTGATATTCACCTTATTGGATTCTGATGCAAGAAATGTATGATAAAATCACCAGCATTTATTTTTTCTGTTGCTAAAACATCTGTCATTATATGTTATCTTATTCATGTTGACATAGCAGGCATATCGATTCCATAGCAACAGCGACTGACATAAAATAAGAGTGCGTAGGTCAGTGAGTTTTGGAATATTAATAGGAGAGGATGAAACTACAAGATAGCAGCACCAAAATGTCACTGTGTGCAACATTTTGTTTTCCCACTATGTTCCAGTGTGCAGTTTATATTAGCCGCTTCATATAAAAACAATAATACATAATCAAAAACTTTAAAATGTAGTAATGAAACATCTGTCTCCTTGTATTCATTTAATAGAATGTTATTAATTGTGTCATAATTAGTGATTAAAAATAATTCTTATTTAAAATTATTAATATTTTTTTTGGATTCAGGTAAATGAGAAATAATTCACTAAATAAATGACATGATACTTTAAGCAAAGTAAACTATTTAATAATATGCACTATAGATTGTAACAGACTGTAAATCAAACACACAAATAGCAGATGCCTTCTGTTCGAGCATACTGGAGTCTATAATGTGACCGATTAAATCATTTACATACATTTTACTCCTTCACCATGATGCCCTCATAAACGGCTAACATTTAATAAACAATTTTATTAAATTACCAGAAGATAATGTTATCTTCCTATGTGTATAAGAAAATTGAAAAAGCAAGAAGTTGAGTTTATATAAAATAATTTAGTATTTTTCCACTCCTAGGATGCTGTAATGTAAATTATTCAGTAACAAATAAAAAAAATATATATATGAATCATCCAAAAGATAAAGAATGCTTCTCAAGATCACTGTTTTAAATTTTAGTTTTCATTTTACAGATGTATCTAATTGTATCAGACTGCTACTGTCTTCTCACTGAACTTAAAACTTTATTTTGATGAATTTTTCATAAAATTAAGTTTATGTTCATACTTTCTACATTTATCCAAATCTAAACAGAATAAAGACATAATTTATTAATTTTAAATATAGGTAATTAATAGTAACTCAAAAAAAGTAAGAAACTTCTCTATGCAGTTTCAGTTACTTACTTTATTATATAATTAACAGACTTGAAATTTTGATTACATGATTATAAAATGCTTCGTATATATATATATATATATATATATATATATTAGAAATTAAAATGTTCATTATTTTTTATGCATAATATGAGAACTTATAAAACCATAATGGTATCATTAAAAATAATTTTTTACTTAATTCTACTAACACAATAATATGAAATTGACTTAATTAAAGATAAAAAGTAGTTATTGTTGTATAACATTATAATAGATGTTTTAGACTTAAAATATTACAATAATCTGACTAGCATGTTGTAGTTAAAATAAGATTATTTAATTTCAAAATTCAGTTTTGGGGTCTCATATTAAAAATGGCCACCTTTTTAAATTAATTTCTACTAAATTCCATTGAATCTATATAATAGATAGTATCTGTGGTTAGATTAAATGTTGGAATAATTAATCGCTGTATACTATTAGGATTAGGTTAGTTCAGATTGTTAAAGATCAAAATAATCTGGTATCAAGCAGATGCTGAATATAAACTAATTCTCACTTCAGTTTCAATCTGTTAGAACTTTGTCGACCTACTGATATGATTTCGCAGAAACTGTGGAGTTATTTTAGGCATCCTTGAAACAGATCCAGAAACTAACACAAGTGTGACTCTAACTGAGATCTAATCGGTTCCTATTTGTGTGGTCATTTATGCTACCAATGACGTTGTGTTGGTGATTTATTTGAACAAATATGGTGTTATATAGATGCTTTCTGGCCATTAGAAAATTAATTAATCACTTCATACTATGTAAGGGTGCTACAAATGTAGTTCAAGTAAATGAATTTGACACTACATTTATGTATTTCTTTAATGTATGATAATATTCTACTTGATACCCCCAGTTTAGTTTTAAGCTGTTTAACGATGTCAGCATTAACATTATATGCAGTTAAATTATTTCTTAGGTCTACAACTCTGTTGAATAGGAATTGCTTGTATGGGTTTGTTGAAAACTGTATTTTAGATAGTTAAGTCAATTACCTTGTAGGTGCATAATGTTATTATTAAATTTATTTTATATTTTGTGCTATTTGATTAATATTTTATTTTCATATAGAAATGGTGAATAGCATGAAAAGTTGAAGCTGTGAATAGTAAATCTGTGTTTAATGATCGTTTACGTTTGAAGTAAATGAATTCAGATTTGTTCTAGATGTCATTTACTGGTGCTTCTAGCTGTCAGTTTTAAATTATTTTGTTGTGGAATCAAACATTTTTTTATATACTACCCTCCCTGCCTTCCAATCAGACTATTAATCAAAGATCAGTTAAGTATTAGTCAAATAGGTAAAAATTATTGATTCTGTGCATTAATATGGAGTGTAATAGTTTATCTCCTTTATTGATTTACATTGTACTTAATTATGCTGCTCCCGATCACAGTTTTACCTGGCTCTTTTGGACAGATGCAGAACTGTTCTGTTGCATTCTGTTATCTGTAGAATTATACACTATCGTTCTCATGCTATATATATAATGCATAATTATGCCATGAGGTGAATAACTTATTTATTAACTTATTAAGTTTCATTAAGATGTACAAAATTTTGTTTAATCTCCACACAATCATGGAGAGATGGGTGTTTGGGTATGATGTGAAATAAAGTCGTAGTTGTCACAGTGGGTTGGAAAATCTCCTCTTGAGACCAAAAAAGCCACGCAAAAATAGTTCAAAGACAGAAGTGATGTCAACAGTTTTTTTTTTGTATCAAATGCCATTATTCATTCTGAGTTTCATCCGCAAGGTTGGACAGTCAATCAGAATTTCTACTTAGAAGTAATCAAATATGTCTGTAAAAGTGTGAGGAAGAAGAGACTTGAACTTCGGTTTGACGACTCACAGTTCCTTACTGTGACAATGCACCGGGCGAATCATCACTGCTAGTTCATAAGTTTTGTGCAAAAAATTCATTCGGCATCGTCCCTTACCCCTAACCTACTTTTTTATTTCCAAATTAACAATATCCATTAAACGGCCAAGATTTAAAAGAACAGAGATTAGTAAAAGAAAATTTACAGAACTCCCTGAAAACTATTTTGAAAAGTTCAGTTCATAGCCCCTCTCAAAGTAGAAGGGATATTGGTGAAAGTGTATAAGAAGAACAAAAGAAATGAATAGATTTCTCTTTCAATCATAAGCATAGGTTATGTATAGAATGATTGTGATGATATTATATTGCTTTTGAAATATTTTCATAACTTGACTATAATCTACCTGTTTTATTTTACAGGCTCTTATAATGGTAACGTATTATGCTGCACAGTTGGGAATTGCATTGAGTGTTGTCGATTCAAAAGCAGATTATAAGGCCAAAATTGATGCGATGAATAGCAGTCACGATAAGAAACATTTGCCTGAAACCGCTTCCATCGATTTATGTGATAAAGTTACCATTAAAAGCAAACCATCAATATCTATGTCATCTAGCATTAATCATTATAAATGAGAGTTTTATGTAGAAAAATATTATATATAAGTTATTTATTCGGTAAGTAAATCTGTATTTTAATTATGTGATAAATTACTTTTGTAAATTTTAGGTCGCCGTAAAGTTTTCCTAATTTTAACTTGAAGGATTATGTGTTGGATGGCATATTTTCCTGAAATTCTTATATATTTTAAAATAAATTTAGATTCCTGATGATATCTCCATAATAGCGGAAAGTATATAGGATCTTAATGATCGGTCTGAGAAAATGAAGGAAATAGCTTAAGGAATATAAGTCTTCCTTGTTTAAGGAAAATGAAAATAATTAAGGAAAATTCCTGAGACTTTAACTTGTTTAAGACCAGATTGCAGAATAGATATTCAGTCTTTTTTTTATATCCTTCTGTATTCATAACCCAAAAATAATGTAACAAGACCAGTATAACGGGTCTAAGTAATGGATTCCTGCCAATGAAGAAGAAAGTAGTACTAAATATCATAATGGGAGGAGCCCAGAAAGGGACTAAAAGAAAACCTCCCTCTTAGTCAAGTTTAAAAATCGTCCTTTGTAATACTGCCCTCTGACACACCTAAACAGATGTTCTGTGTGAAGGGTTAGCAGATTAGATTAGGAAATGGAAAAAAGTGAGGGCGGACAATCATTCTCATGCTTTGAGTTGGATCCAGTCCTACAGGTAAGAGGATAGGAGTATAAATACTCCAGGAAAGACCAGTTGACAGTCAGTCTGCGAGAGAGTGCTACGATAGAGTTCTGTGAGAGAGTTCTAAGTGAGGAGTTATATGAGTTGGAAGGAAGAGTATTCTGCGAGGAGGTCAGTGAAGAAGCGAATTTGTAGTGCGTACATTTGACACAATAAAGTTGACGTCACAAGTAATTCCAGTGTGGTGGATAGAACATGAAAACAAGAAATGTTGTAGTGAGTTACTGTTAGACTATAAGTGAAAGAGGTAATGTACTAAATTTCTTTTATAAATTGTTAGGGTAGTTTTTTTGTGAACAGCAAAGGTATTTGCCGTTAAAGAACTTTATACTTGTCTTATCTATTGCACTATTGTTGTTAATACAAAACTAGTGATTAAAAGTGTTAAGATTAGCAATCATGCTAATTAATGTCTTTTGTCAGTGGGACTGAATTCTGGTTTTCAATATTTAACAACCTGTAAATAAATCCTGACAATTATTTTAAATTCTGTTTTGTATGTAATTACTGTTTATTATTATTATTGTTGTGGTTGCGATTACTATGATTATTATTTATTTATTGTTGACTTTTATTATTATTATTATTGATTTGTTTTGTTTCGTTTATGTTCTTAAACTAATAAATTGTAATTATATAAACATTTTCAATTGTCAATCTCTATATCCTGATCGAGCCGTGAACACATGACAATAGCAATCATCAAAATGATCGGTATGTTCATGCCTTACTATTAGAAAAAGCAAATTGAATAGAGCTTCTGTTACCTTTCATTCCGTGAACTAGTCACTTTCCAACTTACACTACAGATATGAGGAGCCAAATTCTTACACTGATACTCAATTTTAAAAAAAAAAGAAGAAAATATATATATATATATACAAAATATGCTTTTTTTAAAGTTGTTTACTTCTTTTCTTTTTTTTATAGATCTACCTTGCGATTTTGATATAAAATGTTCATATATAACATAAAACTTGTCGGATGAATTTTTACTAGATTTTTACTAGACTGTGCAGTCTGGTTTTAGACAAATTCTTCAAGAGAAAGGCTTACCAATACTAATGCCATTGAATTGGGGTAATATTAACATTTTAAGCTTAGTAATTGTGATGAAACAAACTGATGAAAATGTAGATGTTTTTAAGAACACTGTGATCCCTCTTGTAGTCTTCAATCAATGATCCCCATTATACCTGTCAAAACTAATTAAATTATTTTTTATGACTCGAGCCTATCAAAACAACAACATAAACTCGTTGACTCTAGATTGCAAGAATGTAATCTGTCAGCTGATTGTTTTCATGCTGTATAATACTACTTCATACTACTTTATAAAAACCCAATAACAAGTAATTATTATGATAAATAAATTAAAATGTTCTTGAGATTGTATATAAAACTGTGAAAACTTTCGTAAAAAAAATCTTTAAATTATATTATCTGGTAGAAACTCAGTATGGAACAGCCACAGGAATTTCCTCTACAAAATAAAAAAGAATGTATAATTAATCAATTATATGATGAGTAAGGCTTAAACATATAAATTTAAAAAATGTTCATCTGACAAATTTAATGTGCCAAGTTACATTAAAATGGTTCAGTTGTCTGTTTTGGGTTTGATAAAGGTGGATATTGTTACATTTTAAGAATAAATGACTTTTCTCTTTTAAAAAAGAATACTCATTCACAAATATAAACGTAAGGATAATTTGATTTGCATAGCAATTCTCCCACCACCACCCCATTTGGTCACCTAAAGCATATAAGATCAAATGTCTGTGCTGCAAATGTCTACTGAGCCTAGAATCAGTTTAGCGACCAGTGTCCTAACTAGCTCCTAGAGCTAACCTAATTGCGTGAGCGAACTAAGCATCGTGCCACATTCCACTTGCTTCATGTCCCACTGCTCACTTGTCATATATTCTAAAATGGGTAGGCACACCCGGTCAACTACTAAAATATATATGACATTCAATAAATTAAATTTATCATGACAAGACAGCAATTCGCTGCTACGCCTAAGTCGCTGAATACCGACCACGCCTAGGTCGCCAAGCGGAACCGAAACAGATATTGGTTCAAGTTCACGTGGTTGGAAAGCACCTGGGCACCCATTGCCCTTAAAAATGAAGGAGAGGCATACCATCCCCCCAATTCCTGCATAAATCTATACAAGGACCTTCCCTTTGTCGTGGTGTGCCATTCTTGCTGTCATGCATCCATGGTAAGGCTGTAAAGTCTCCTCCAACTCAGGCAGGAGATGGGCAACTGAACAAAATTTAAAACTGGTGCATTGAGAACACCATTCCGCTCCAGTACGGGCCCGGCTCGAAACTGCATCCCAAATACCTCGGCCTCCCTACCTCTTTGCAACTTCCACATGGCTGCCCGTATTTTCACCACTAAATCGATTGGGAGAGCCTTTCCCAATACGGTGGTAGCCTCATAGGAGGTTGTTTTAAAAACACCAGTGCATATTATAAATGCTCTGCACTGGGCACTCCTTGAATTTTGAGTAAGTGCTCTATTTCTGTATAACCTATGTGCCCAAACAGATGCAGCATAAGAAGTCATACTTTCGAAGACACCTCGGTACACCATGTACAAATTACAGCCCAACAGTCTGTAATCCTTCCGAGCAGTCCAAGTTTGTGCATAACAGAGATGGAGTCCACCGCTACTTGCCTAATGTGGTTGCTAAACAGCAAATTCTCATCAAACAAAACACGTAGGTACATATGAACTCTCTTGGCTGATCACACAGCCTTTGTACTTAATGTGGGAGTTACTACTGTATGATAATTTGTCTGCATCCTTGAGAAGCATAAACTTCGTCTTGGGCACAGAAATCTTTAAATTTTGCATGTCCATCCAGCCCTCCGTGGTTGACAAAGCCGCCTGCGCTCGGTCTTCTAGCTGCAGTCATGAATTATCACGAACTAAAAGGAGACAGTCATCAGTGAAAACCTGGGCCATGACCCCTTCTGGGAATGTCAGTCTCAGAAATCTGTCAAGTACTAGGTTAAACGTAAGGAAAAGTTAACATTTTTAATTTTCTAAATATCGGTCTACATGGTTCATACTTACGGGCATAAAAATCCAAAAAGTCCAAGTTTAAACGTGGCATTTGAAAGGTACACGTACTCTGATATTCTCCTCCTAGATTTTGTGAAAATACAAAATTATACTAGAGGATAAAATAAATAATGATGAAGTGATATAAATATGTGATGCGCTGGGACTTTTTTTTTTTATTGTTCTTTAAATTAGAGTAAAATGAATAATAAATATCTTAATTAGTCTGTATTATGGATGCATTGATTATTAGTGTTATTAGTCCTGTATGATGGTGCTAGATTCATGTTTAGGATGTCCCTGTCAACATTTAATGATCAGTTATTTTGTAAAATAGCAACGACCTTTTTCTATATTTGTGTAAGAAATTTTATTTTATTTTTTTATTATTTCAGATGATCAGTTCTAGGAATGTACATAAGAGGAATGCAGATTTTAGATCTCCAAAGCATATCTGTAGATGGTGTTTCAAGTCTTTCATTTTTATTGTTTTAATGTACGTACAGTTTTATATTTTATATGTGTCTAAATATTTATTTATTTTATAAACTTAATTTATACTACTAAGACGGTAAGGAAATGAATGAATATAATTCAAATAAGTTGCTTTTTGTATAATCTTTAAAGTTTGAAATGAGTTTTCTCGCTTAAAAGTACAATATAAATATTTATAATTGAGAGTTTTGTGAAAATTCATACCATAATTAGTTAAATATATGTCATTGATCGTTAATCAAATGCGTTATCAAGTTTCAATAGTTTATTTGGTATGTATGATCGTTTTTATAACGGTTAAAACTGATGAAGCTGTAAAATTTTGATGAAAACTCTGCAGGTATAATCATTTATTTTCAATCATCTCTGTGGTTAAATTAATTATATAAAACAAATAATAATAATAATATGGCAGATAGATAATTATGAATAGTGTTAGAATTTTAATGTTAACTTATTACTTGTTTTGTTGTTACTATTATTCGGTATTTGTTGTAAGTAAATGTACGCACTCATACACGCGTATGTTGTAATTTTTATTGTTACTATTATCATTGTGATTATATTTTTAATGTTTTAAACCAATAGTCATTAGTCAGTTTATTAATTAGTTAAATTTTAATTATAATGGAGCTCCATTAATTGGTTGGGTTAGTCCTTTAAAAAAAATCAATGATTCCCAAACTTTTATTGATTGATATTCTTCCCTTTTAGAACAAATATTCTAAATATTTAATATTTTACTGCAAAAAATAAATATTTTTATTAATATTTAATAAATATTTTAATGCAAAATATCAACGAAGATGATCAGAAATGCGATAACAAATTAATCTTGTACTTCAATATAAAATAGCACTATTTTAGCAAATTAAGTCTGTATAACTACTACCTTTTTTATAAATAAATGGTTCATTTTAAAAACGTTTTAGTAAATATTTGGAATGTATATGTAAGTTTTGTCTGAGAATTACATTTTAGTTAGACCTGTTGAAAATCAGTTGTGCTATTTATTGATTTAGTTATATTTATTTATTTGTATTATAAAAATATTTAGATTTATATTTGAATTTTGAATAGCTCTTCTGCAAATATAGACACTCCGTCTTCTGAATCCTTGTCGATGAGTTTTCCTTTTATGTCTTGGGAATTGCTGATTTATATCATTTGATTTATAATAATTGAGAATGTTGGCATTTTTTATTTGCTTATTATATTATATTTGTTTTGTGTAATGTTTTATTATGTGATTTTTCATTTTCAAATATTTGTGTGTGTATATAACAGACCTAGTTTATTTAGTATAGATATATACTGAATAATAATTGATAAGTTAATATATTTTTTATTTGTTTATGAGTATTAGATACATTTCTTATGTAAATTTCAATTTGATAAACATGGGAGGTCATAGATAGGAAAAACCTAGTCATTAATTTCACTTTTAAAGATGATTAAGTAACTGTTGATGTTTATTACAGATAATGACATTTTTTTAGTAAATGAAAAGATATTTAATTTTATAATTAAATAAAATTAATATTTAAAGCAACATATATTGCTTTGAAACAAATAGTATTCACCACATGGGCATTGGTAACACTCACATACACACATCTAATTATTTCTAATAAAACTTATACATATAATTTCTAAAACAGTATTTTTTAAATAAATACATTTCATCCGAGCTCCAATTTTAGTGAAACTTGGGTAAAATAATTTGTTAAACTTCATAGATGAAAATGCATAATTAACACTTCATATAATATTACTAACGGAGGAGAGGGATCAGTGTAATATAAGTATGTATTGACACTGTAAAAAATAAGTCATTGTAAAATAGCACCCATCCTCCGTTTGCATCATTGTAGTTAGGAGTGTAGCTGAAAATTTTATAGTTAAATTAGATGCTTCCATGTTCGCCATAAAATTGAAACAGACAAGGTTCTTCCTTTAGGAAATCTGCACCTATTTTTGTGTTTTTTTTATTTTAGCTGGCTGATGAAAGATTGTTAATTGTTAATGTGCTGCTCTCTTCCTGGGTAAAGATTCCTCAATAGTCTCAAGTGATTGCAGGTGATTAGGCTTCTCCTGACCGGAAGGACATATCAATTATCTTGCCGGTGGTGTTGTCTTGAGATGTAATCTTTTCTTAGGTAGATTATTTTTTTTTTGGTCACCATCTTTTATTGCTTTTCTTTATTTTTTTTTATTTGAGTTCTGTGGATGTAGGTAAGCATCTACTAAATCTACGCTTAGGGTTCTACGGCCTACAGAACACCTCATTGTGATCAAAGGTGACTCCCTGTGGACCAATCTGAGAATTGTTTTCTGTTTAGCGGCCACATGATGGATCAAGCCAAGCCTCCTAATTCCTATTAAAATACTAATATTTAATTATCTGATCGTACACTATACTTAAATGGATTTTCTTTTTAAACTAGATGAATAGAATAGTAATATATTGTAATTATTTAACAATAACTATTCAAAAAGATATATGAGAAAAGTCAGAAACATTTAGCAGTACACTTTATTGTGTAATGATAAATCCAAACGCAATGGAACTCTATTCTGGCTACTGAAATTGACAGCCGACTGTCATTGTTTGAAAATAAATTATTACTATTCTTTTTAGGGCCGCTGAAAAGTCTTCTACTCCTAGTAATCCTTGGCTAAGTAACCGTAGTTTAATGGATTAAAGTGATAAAAAAAACAAAGTATTACAAGTTTTGACAAAACTATTGATTTTTTAGCGCCATCTAGTGCTATCTCTTCATCAATTTTCCTTCGTAACCCTTTCAAGTTTACACCTCTATGTCTAATATTCTTCTTAAGTGAATGTATCTTTCTTTATCTTTTCAAAATTATTTTTTCTTATTATTTTAATGCACTCAAATCATTTTACTTTGTTCTCCGTACTCTGCCTGACACAGTCTGTGTATTTGTGAGAGCTCTTAGTTCTCCATTCTTCAAAGCACTGATCCCTCGTTGTCTTACAATATCATGTTTCTAAAAAAATTTGTTTCTGTAGTGTATAGTTTACTTTTCTCATATCTTTTCTAACTCAAGTTTCTAGACCTTATGTCAGAATTGTTGTGAAGTACAAATTTTTAAATACATCTTTACATTTCTTTAGTGGTTCCTTACTCCATGCTAGTTCTCTTATAAAAATATTCTTCTTATGCAATTTTCTGCTTCCTATATTTTATGATCTTTTCTTTCTAAATCATCTGCCATCCAAAGTCATATCATCCCATTGCTCCATCAAAACAACATTACTTCCTTATTTCTTGTTTTATATTCATGAAAACTTACTATTTCCTTTGCTCCTAATCTTTTCCTCTTCTTTTACATGCTTCAGTCCCCAATATTATTGTTTCTATTTCTAGTATTCTAACTCTTTGGTACCTTTCTGGTACCTTGTTTGGGGAATGGGCGTCTCTTATGTATCTTTCTTTACGTGCTTTCTATCGTTCCTACATTTAGTTTCCTGTTACTCATAAATTCTTTTTTTTCTAGATGGTCTTTTTTAACTCTTGTTAATCTCTGACCCTTTTCACCACTTGTTGTATATTTCACACAATATATACTGATTTCTTAGTTCTTCTTGACTCCTCTAGGAAGTGATTTATCATCACCAGGTGCTAAAGATCGCTTCCTATTCTTGACTTACTTCTGTTTTGAATATTTATTACAGGTACAGATTTCAGGCTGTTTTAATGGAGGCGCTAATTCTTAGCCATTTTTATAACTACTCATCATCAATGATCCTTCCTCTTGTGACTGAGAGTTGGTGACGTGATTCATATCCTGCTGACAATTTCCTACCATTGCTCACTGTCCTCTGCCAAATGAATCAATATGCGGAATGTTTTTCCAATCACTTCCTCAATTTGGTCCAGTCATCTTTTTGGCACTCTTCCACCAGATTTGCTGCCCTCAAATTTTCCCTCTACGACTAGGTTCTCAAGATTTTCACCAATCCTATGAACTTTATGGCTGTTAAAGTAGAGAATATGTTGGAAACATATTGCAGACAACCTCCTCTGCATATCCAGCTTGTTTATAACAAAGTTATTCATCCTCTTTTCCGTCCATGTGTGACAGAGTATTCTTCTGTAGGGCTAAATTTTGATGCGTCAGTTCTCCTCCAGTCTTCCACCTTGATGGTCCAGATCTCAAAGTCATACATGACTATTGGGAAGACTAGTACCTAAAGCCATCTCAGCTTTGTATTCCTCGTGATTGCCCTTATAACTATTACCAGGAGAAAAAGAATATGTTAGAAATGGACCTTCTGAAATGGACAAATAAACTCCCCTGGCTCTCTTTTAATAGTATTGGTGGTTGAAAAGAGCCAGTGTTGACCAAGAGAGGCTGACAGACAGCTTTAGAGAGAATATAATACATTTCTGAATAATAATGTAATATTGTTTTATGATTGTGGGAAGAAAGTGCCTAGAGCAATGTTTTTCAACCTGGGGGTCACAATGATATGAAAGGGGGTCATGAAATTAGCCAAAAACATTACACATAAACTATAATGAAATCATTTTATGAGAGAAAAAATCATTTTATTTACATTTATAAGTACACATATAAAGAAAATAAATGAAATGAGATGGTTGCATTTGTTTTTCATGTAAAAGTTTCTCTCTACATCGATCTATGTTAAAAACAAACAAACAAAAGCAAATCATTTTCAAGTGATAAAAGACAATTCCTATATTTAGTTTTTAGTGCAACCATAAACAAAAAACCCTTTTCACGTGGTGAAGGGGAGTAATATTTTCAATACTTCTGTGACTAAATTGTTTTATCGGCAGACATTTCGATGAGCTGGTGATGAATCTCATCTGGTAACTTAGCAGCTGCAACAGCGTTTTCACTCAGTGGATTCAGTTACAGTTTTTAGTAACATCAAGCAAACAATGCACTGTAGTTTTTCACAGTCCATTGTTATCAGTGCATTTGTTATTTTCAGTAATAGTTACACTGATGGGAATGTCACTTGTGGCATTCGTACCTGTGGGATCCTGGGCCAAGGTGACTGAGACATATGACATGGTCATATGCTGAGATTTAAAAGATGACCTCTGGTAAAGCCCATCAGGACTAGGTACGGAGGGGTCAGTTGGAGGTTGTCTTCCCCTAGGGGATCTAGATATCATTGTACAATCTTATTTTTTTACCAATTGATTCACTGGATGTAGATTGCTCACTTTGTTTTTTTTTATAAATTTATCCATTTTGCATAAAAATCTTAAATGAAGAGAAAAAAACCGTTACACTGTTTGATCTCACACTAAAAAACAAAACCTCATTTATTATTACTATTATTTTCAATGAAAACTTCGCTTTCAAAAACATAAATAAAAGCATCAGATGCATGCTTTGTATTCAAATATCTGTCACTATCAACACAGCTGAATTATTTTTACTAGTTTTCATTGGGTTGTGGTTGGGAGTCGTGAAATATTAATTATATTTATATTTTTTTTTTTTGGAGGTTATGAGGTTGAGAAAAACTAGTCTAGAGTCTGAGGTTTGGATTTTAATATTATTTATTTATTTTATTGTTTGATAAGTCATAATTAAACGATCCTGGTAATGAAGGAAAAACTCATACTAGGATAATTAATTTATTAAATGTGCAATATTTCTGATTCAGAGACAATATATTCTTTCTTTTCATTTAGAATTTCATATCTTCAATGCTTTCATAGATTTCTGAAAGTCTTCTATGAATCCAAACTCAGAATTTGCTTACTGCTTTCACTTTGTAAAAACTGATGGACAATAAAAAGATTTGTGTTTTGGGATGTTTTCAGTTAAGTGTTGAGAAATGTTTTTTCAGAAACTATGTAATTATATAATTTTAAACTATCATGCACTTGATAAAAAAAAAATGAAAAACTGCCCTTACCTATTGTGGAGGCCAGTAAGCAGCAATATTTCTCAGGATTTGAAACAAATCACAGTCTTGGTAGCGCGGTTACCACATAAACTCAATGAGGTACTACTCAAGCAACTGAGATTGTTCTCAGTAATTGTTCTCAGAGTTTTTTCTCAAGATAGTATCTTGAGATACTACTCAAGATTCTACTGGTGCTGTAGTCAATTTTATTCCATAGTTTGGCCATCCTTATTGTTGTTGTTCAACAAAATTTTCTGAGCGATTGATCGTTTGGTGTTTACCCAGTAGGTTTTGAATTTTTGAATGCTTTAGTATGAGCGCCACTCATCTGATAATTACCTATCTCAGCCAAGTATTAGCTGGGCTCACTGTTGATTATTAAGGGATAATTTATGATATTGTGGTTAGAAATTTCATATATATAGTTTTATATATTTAGTTGCAGCAATCAACTGTTTTATTAAAGTTAATCTCTAGCTCCTCCTGGCAAAACTTGATGATTGTTAGCTTCTTTGCTCAGCAGTAAATAAAAAACACAATTTTGCAGAATGATAATGTAGTAGTCTCAGCAAAGAAAGTTTTCAGATGATACTGTTTGTATTCTGTACAACCATCCTGGGAACATTTCCACCGATTACACACGCTCATATGCAAAATAATTTAGCAATCGTGTTGACATATGTGAGTGTTGTATACAGAATGCGACAGCATAGTTTTCATTTCTAATTTGTTTCGTGAGATGAATAAAATTCATGGTGACTTGATTGGAAATAAATATGTGACTGAGAATACGTATTTATAAAATTGTTAATAGCCAACCTACAATCCTCATATTTGAACGTGCAAAATATGGTGTTATCAAATATTTATAATATACAAATGGTACATGACTCATCATGTCTTGTCTGTGTTTTATAATTTTTGTTAACCAAAATGAAAACTATAATAATTAGTATATTTAACTTTTAAAGAAAAAAAGACGAAAGAATGTAATGATAAATATTTTTTTGATGCTTATTGGAAAAGATATGTGGTTTGTATTGCAACTGTCAGAATGTTGTTTGATGTTACTTTTCACATTGAATTTACTTATCAGAGTATAAGAAAAAATATGATTTCCTTCAAAAAGACTTTTCTGCTGCATATATCTGGTGCTGATGGATATTTCATAGATACTTATCTCTTTTAATCCTTTATATCTCTCATATTTATTTATAATTGTAGATAAACATACATTTAACTTTTAAAAGCTGTGTTCTTTACAAGGTGCAGTGTGTTGAAGAGTAGTTGATCTCATAAATATAGCTAACATAAGAAGGAAAATAGGTTAGATAATGTTAAATGAAAATAAAATAAAAATGTTATTATTTTGTAAGACCTTGCGTTATGTAATTTTTTTTAATAATAAATCATACTCTGGGAATCACTATGAAAATAGTAGAAACATTTATCAATTTGTATAAACTTGTGGGAAACATAACTGTTATGTTTTCTCAGATAATATTTGATTTGTGATTTGAAATGTTTAATAGATTAAAAAAATGCATTACTTTATTCATTTTTTAATGTTTAATAATAATGATAAACTGCATATAAGCAGTATTTCATGAGAGCGGTTTTTAGGTATAATCTTTATAAATTTACATTTACCAGCAACATAACCATCTCCTTACATGTGAAGAGTCTGTTATTTTTTTTTCTTTTCTTTTAATCATTTTTCTTCAATATTTGGTTGAGGGATACATAAATAAAAAGGGCTCGAACAGATTCTTGAATAATTGATTTTTGTTAACTTTAATTTTAAATATAAATGATTTCCAAGTTTTTCAAAATTTTTTACTTATATTGTCAAATATGCTTTTGCATTGATGTATTTAACAGTTTCAAATTATAAATAATTATCAATATGCAATAAATACATTATAAAACTTAATTTTTTATTTAAACGGTGATTAAAAAAAATTAGATTTTGCAGACATTTTTAATGTTGTTTATAAATTATTAATGCATTTGATTTTTTCCAATAATTTTTGGATGGATGATTGATCATAACTGATGAGAAGGAAATAATGTTGAAACAGTATTCACTGTTATTTGGATCTAGATGCGTGCCTACATTTACTGATGGTAATGAGATTCTGAATTCAATTGAACCTTAGTAAAATCTTTTTAAATCAAAATAAAAAAAATTAAGTAACATCTCTTTTTTAAAATGAATAGCACAAAATATTGATAACATGAATTCAGGCCCCAATAAAGTATTTTGCAATTATAATTTGTAATGGTAGAACACATGTTTTACTTATTGAATATCACTCAAAAGATATTTATAAAAAATAAACTTTTTAATAGATTTTACATAACTGCTTAAATAAACCTTGCTTAGAAGCATTTTTTAAACTGAGAATTTCATTCTTCTAACACAGGAAGTGTGTAGAATATAATAGCATGAAAACTTTGTGCACACTATTGTATACATTTCTACTGAACTGCTTATGAGAAATAATTGCCCCTTTCTCTTTCTCTCTCTCTATATCTCTATCTCCAGTTATCATGTGTTTTGTTCATTCACCTAAAATTCAGCACCTAATATAAAAAAATTCATTTATATAATACAGTTTGCTACTATTAAGATAAATAATAAGATATCGATGTTAATGCTTTGGATATGTCTTACTTTGTGAAATAATGGAACTTGTGAAATATAAAACTTTATAATGTTATAACAATAATTGTTTCTCTTATACCAGATTTTATTAACTTTAATGTCTAAATAAATATGAAACTAAAAAACATAATCAAACTTTTGTAAATGTTTCAAGACACATCAGTTTTACTAGATATTTCAAAAGCTCAAAGTTAGTATACGACTGGTATTACAAGAAGGGACGTTATGGAAACTGCAATTTAGTTTAATAATAATTTAGTTTAATAATTAATTTAAAAAAAAAATAATGATTTAAAAAGTATTAATTTTCGAGGCTGTCGAGGTAATACAACGCAGAATAAATTAATTTCACCAAAGTTAATTTAAAATAATATAAATTAATTTCACCATCCAAAAATTATGATAAAATATAAGCGTCATTTTATAAGAAAGATCTAGAAGCAAGGGACAAAAGTCCAGGTTCTTCTGAAGCTTATAGGAGGGAGTACACTTGATGAAGTGTGATCGGATCTTGAAATTCCCTTGTTATGAAACATTAATTTTATTTTTTAAATTGTTCCAAATGCCTATTTTTTTTTTATTAATTGGAAAAAAAAGCGGTTGCTTCATGATGAAGTACGTAGAAATGAATGAGAAAAGTAATTGGTTGCCTGCGATCTGGTAAATTGTTTCAAACCATTCACGCTAGTTTATGAATGGGTTTTTTTTTTAAGATTAATAGGGGATTTAGAGTCTCAGAGTTTGATTTTATTTTGTATAAAATGAATTAGTGTAAAATTAAGAATATACTCTGAACTGTGTGTTCCATTCACAAGCGATATAAGTAGGGTTCAACTGTATTTAATTACTCATTTTTTATATGAATTGGATATTTAAATTGCAGTATATAAAATGTTTTACTTGTTAATTATGTATAAGTTTAAATCCTATGTAATAGATACTGGTATGTACAAGAGCAGGTGGTATCTGCTTATAACGAAATTTATTGATGCCCTTTTACAGGGTGATAGGTTCTGGGGGGATCCCTACTTTAAATCTAAAATGATCGCTTCCAACTCAGTTCTATTTTGAAGTAAACCCTCATAAAGATTTTCAAGGGGTTCAAGTAGCTTATTTATATACCTACAGCCACCACAGCGTCAGTAGTCGAGTGTTCCATTCTTATAATCAAGAGTTCTTGGTTTTGAGAATAAGGGCTGCCCTTTGGTGGATCACGTTGAATCATATATATGTATATATGTTTCTATATAAATAAAAACAGCATGGAGACTCAAACCTGAGATCTGAAATTATGAGACTAGTTCTCTCACCGCTCGGCTGCTGTGACTATATATATATAAATACTGTTGAGTCATTTAAATTGGAGTCGAGTTGGAAGCTCTCATTTTGGATTTGAAGTAGGTAGCTCCCCCCTCGTATAACCCTGTGAAAGGGCACCGATAAACTTGTAAGCCAGCTGCCTTCCCTTGTCAGTAGCATAAAATAAAATGCAAATTAAATATGCATTGAATAAATAGGTAATACAGCCTTCTTTCTGTTTATTGTGGATGAGAAGTTAATATAAATCTGTTATTGTATATTACAAAAGTATATCCATTTGAATTGGTCTACATTGTTTGAGAATTGTTGTTATATTTATAATATATACTTATATTATAAAATTATATAAACTACAGTTACTTTACTTTAAAATTACAATTTTTATTAAATAATGTCTTCCATTATGTTTTTATCATACATAGAATTTTGTTTTAATGTTGTAAATAAATTTAATTGTTATTTTAAAACGGCAGCAATGTGTATCTTCTGTCTCTCTCTCTCTCTCTCTATAATATGTATATATATATATATATATATATATATATATATATATATATAAAAACATTTTTTTTTAATAATAACTTTATATATAATTGTAATTATTTGTTTGTTTTATTAATCTTTTATCAGCTGTTTGTTTTTTATTGTAAAGTTTAATTAAGTTATTAAAGATTCCTTTTAATAACTGGTTTTACATGTGTCAAAATTTACATAAAAATTTGTAAAAATTAATCTGAATTTTAATTTGATCCATATTGTTTTTATGATACCAATAAACATTATCTTGCCGATTGAAACTATATATTTTATTTTTTGTTTGTCCATCTTTAAGTTCAGAAATATTGAATTAATTTAGGTACATAACCTTCTGCGTGTTTTAGGGCTTCTTAAAGTAAAGTGGTGTGATGTCGTATGCTATTAATTCTTAACAACTCACTCATGAAACTATTTATGTACACAACTCACTTATTTAACAAAAAGACCACACTTCATTCTGATATTTGGGTAATTTGATTGTAACTGTCATTGTTGCTTAGAAAACAAAATCTGTATTTAGTTTTTGCAAATTTGAAATTTTTGTGTATTCTTCCATATAATACACAACTTTTCAGTCTATAAAGCTGCATCAAATAGTCTGGAGACATGAAGAATATATTTATATATGGTTAAACTTTCTGAAATCTTATATTATAAAGTTATTCAAACTATAGTAATATTAAATAATATCAACAATTATGGAGGAAGATGATGGTCACACATAACTTAAATCTATGGAAAATTATTTTATAGTCAGTGCAGAAAAAAATTGTACTTTTATAAATGACGACCTTTATTATTACTGCTATTGCTATTGATTAAAATATAGCTATAATTAGTCCTCTCTTGATTAGACTTTGAAGCTACCTCTTGGTGTTTTTTGTTTGTTATGCTGTAGTTCTATATATATTACATTATTCTTTCTCATCATCCATTTTTTCCTTATCTTTGATACTTTCTTTTTTTTGGGTACTATGAATTCATTAATTCACCAGAGAATTCATTACGTCCACCAGCTTTTGGTGTAGTGTCAGCAAGATTCGATGAGGCTGGCCATCATGATCCTATTAGATGATTATGTCTGTGGTTACAGAATAAGCCTGTTGATTTAAGTGTCTTATGGGTAAAGCCTCCCTCTATGAATCATGAGACCTTGCCGTTGGTGAGGGGGCTTGAGTGCTCAGTGATAAAGAATAGCTGGACCGAAGGTGCAACTTTATCAGAGAGGTATCTGTTGAGAGCCAGACTAAGGAATGATTCCTGAAAGACGGTAGCAGCTCTTTCAGTAGTTGTTAAGGGCATAGGTCAAGACGACTTAAATGGCCATATCATCACTCAATCCTCTGAGTACTGCGCAGCTGAAAGCAATGGAAAACTACAGCTGCTTTTTTTCCAAAAAAATGTAGCTCTGCATTTTCATATAAAAATGATCGAGGTGCCTTCCTTGGTAAAATATTCCAGAGATAAACTAGTCCCCCATTCGGATCTCTGGATAGGGACTAATAAGGGTCACCAGAAAATTAAAAAATAACATTCTACGAGTCAGAGGGTGGAATGTTAGAAGTTTAAAAAAGGTTGGTCGGTTAGAAAATTTAAAGAGGGAAATGGATAGGATAAATGTAGATGTAGTAGGAATTAGCGAGGTTCGGTGGAAAGAGGAAAACTACTTTTGGTCAGGTGATTTTAGAATAATTAACTCTGCTTCAAATAATGGACAAGCAGGAGTAGGTTTTATAATGAACAAGAAGATAGGGAAGAGATTAGAGTATTTCAAAATGCATAGCGATAGAATCATTGTAATAAGGATAAAATGATACCTAAACTGACAATGATTGTTAACGTGTATTTGCTTATAAGCGCCCATGATGATGATGAGGTAAAGTGTGTATATGAAGAAATTGACGAAGCAATTAAACACATAAAAGGAATCCTGAAAAAATTGGTATGTGGTGTGCGATATCTCATAATCGTATAGTCGGACCTATATTCTTCGAACAGACAGTAAACGGTGAAGTATACAGGAATATTGTGCGCCAATTTGTGTCCCTCCTGGAACCTCAAGAACGGTATTGCTGGTTTCAGCAGGACGGCGCTATATGCCACTCGCCTCGAGAGACCGTGGATTATCTGCAAGAGTTCTTTGATGATCGAATAATAAGCAAGGGCTTATGGCCTCCAAGATCCCCAGACCTCACATCTCCCGGCTACTTTTTGTGGGGCTATATTAAGCCTGAGGCCTTCAAAAACAATCCTCACACTATTGATGAACTTAAAGTCAATAATACAGTCTTAATCACGAATATTTCCAATGCAAATCTTAAAAAGGTTTCTGCTAATATGCTGAAAAGAGTCCATGCGTGTGTAACCGCAAGGGTTGGGCATTTTGTAAGTAATAGCTTTTTATTAAATCTCTTTTGTAAGTAATAAATAGATCTTTTTATTCCACCTAAATTTCCCTTTCTTAAATTACATTTAAAATTGGGTAACAGGACTAAAAAATCACTCTGTAGACTCACTAAAGTTGGATGAAGCAGGAGCGATATAAAATGCTGAATAGCACAGGCGAAACGAGCCTTCAGTCAGGAAGTGTCAAATGAAGAGGTGTTGTGGCAAACTGATAAAGAAAGAAGCATTTGGAAAAATATTTGTTACAAGAAGAGACAGACTTATAGGCCACATATTAAGGAATCATAGAATAGTTTCTGTAATATTTGAGGGACAGGTAGAAGGAAAAAATTTTGCAGGCAGGCAACGTTTGAAGTATGCAAAACAAATTGTTAGGGATGTAGGTTGTAGGAGGTATACCAAAATGAAACGACTAGCACTAGATAGAGAATCTCGGAGAGCTGCAGTAAACCAGTCAAATGACTGAAGACAGAAACAAAATGGGTAAAGCCAATCTTCATCGCTTTTACAATTTAGTAAGATACAATGAGTGTCACAGTTAAAATAAATAAATTTTTTTGTATTGATATAAGATAATACATTATATAGGTCATATAAATACACTACTTCACAGCTAACAAAGGAATTGCGCCAGCTTGCCTGGATGGATATAGGGAAACTGTTTTTATGTCTTGATCAGAGCAGCAGCTTTATTAAAAGTTCCATTCTTCAAGAAGCTTCTTTCATAGAGTTATTTCAAAAAGTGATCGAGTCCTTTTTATGTTTTCTGAGAAATTGAGTGAAAATTTCATAATTTATCATATTGTTAAAAATTCAGGTTTTTCATTTACTGGTTTTTTTTTTTTTATTTGTTATACCGTCATTTTTAATTCTAATACAAAATATTTTTTTGAAGTCTACAGGTTTCTTGAATTTTGAGTATGAAATTACTTTGTCACTAGCAAAGTATTACTTTATATGACAGTCATTTTTTCCTAATAAACAGAATAATCATCTTTCATGTTTAATTAAAAATTTTATCAAATGAAATTACAAATACGTTTTGAAATAATTATTATAATTATAAATTAATATTTTCCAATAAATTCTAAAAATTGTCAGTAATTTTAATTGCTAATAATGATATACAGTAGGCAGTAATGACACTACATTCATTTTTATAAAAATTATTTTAGCTTTTCGATTAACATGACACGGCTAATATTTTTTGTTTTAAATCACTCAAGACACAAATCAGTCTTCTGATTCAATAGCAGATTTAGGAGCTTTATCTTTTACATTTTTGTCTGTCAGTAGAGAATTTACCATCCATAAAATTCTTGAGGTTTGGGTTTTTTGGTGCATGATTTCAGTAGATCCTTTTTCTTTGCTAAGGAAATGGATATGCGTCTGTCGTATAAAGTTTTTAATGTTTAATATCTGGAGAATTATCGTTGTCATAAATTTGAAGCCTATATATAAACAAAATAATATCTCGTTTTTATCTCAAACTTTAAAACTTTTATCTTTAGCCATCGCACCTGTCTTCCATTATCATCGTCCGTTACGTTACTGATAATACGTTTAATTCGGCAACACAAACTTAATAATTTAGTTCGCGATTTAAAGTTATTAAAGCAACAAGCTGAACTTCTGGAGTCTAGACTGCTGCAACATTGAAATCTTTTAGCGGAAAAAACAAAACCTTTCGATTTATTATACTACGAAAAATTCATTCTGCGTTTTTACTGATGTCGATGGCCTGATGAAAGAGCTTAAAATTCAGCATATTCCAGAAGCGTCCTTTTATTGACTCTTCTAATTTAGCATGAAAGCAGCTTTATTGCATAACGATAACAAACAGCTATCCATTCCACTAGTTCATGCAGTCAATATTAAAAGTAACGTATAGAATTACGGCATCAGTATTAGAAGCTATAAAATACAAAGAGCATATATGGCAAGTTTGCAGCGATCTGAAAGTTGGCGGGTTAATTCTCGGTATACAAAGTGAGTTTACGAAATATTGTTGTTTTCTTTGTCTTTGGAATAGTCGTGATACATTAAGTCATTACCAAGTAAAGAACTGGCCAACGCGTCAGAACTTTGTGGCAGGTGAAAGAAATGTAAAGCATTTATCATTAATCGAGAGCGGTAAAATCATACTGCCGCCAGTTCACATAAAATTCGGACTCGTGAAAAATATTTTACAGGCACTAGACAAAGATGAATCGATACTTAATCACATAAAAATAAGTTTTTCTAAATTAAGTGACTGTAAGCTAAAGGAGGTATATTTATCGGTCCACAAATCAAGAAACCGTTTAATGACTCAACTTTTGACGATAAACTTAGGTGTAAATATATGAAATTTATGTTAAATACCTGCATGGAAGTCCTTCAATGACGTCGTCGGTAGATTTTTAGGCAACAGAAAAGATAAAAACTTTTTTTTGTTAAGATGTTAGAAAACTACAAAGGTTTAGGATGTGAATGTCATTAAAAATTCATTTCGTACATTCCCGCCTAGATTTTTTCCCAAAAAATTTTGGCTCTGTCGGCGACGAGCAAGGAGAGCGTTTGCACCAGGATATTTTAATCGTGGAGCATCGGTACCAAGGAAGATGGGATTCTGGAATGGGTAAAATATTAATATCACAAGTTTATCGGTAAATAAATAAAAAAAAAAAACGTGACACAAATTCTTATAACAATTTTGAACTCAGCTCCCCAAAATTAGTTAAAATCACCAGGAACGATTTTAGAATACACAAAAAAAAATATTTTTGTCGACAAGTGTAATCGATCTCTTATTAATTGCATTTCCGAGAAATAAAGTCGATTTTAGCAGACCGGAGAACAGTTTGTATCTTTCTACTTCTATTTCACACACTTGCATAATCATTGGGTCTGGTGGTCTCCCGTATCACTGTAGCCTTTTTCTATTCTATGTAAAATTAATTTTAATTTAAATCCTCTTTGTACAATATTACTATCTCTTTGTTGGTTTTATTGTTTGTTCACATAATATGGAAAATAACTTTCATATTCTTTTGTTTATTATATCATTTGTGTTATCTCTGACACACACACACACATTTGTGTGTTTGTGTTATTTATTATCAACATAACAATGATGATAATAAATAAACGATGTTTAATTTAATCGAAGAAGATAAATTACGACTATGTATGTGATTGAACTCTGTGTAGTATTAATTCCTGCAAACAATGTGTGGTCATTATTATAAAGAGATCTTCAGAAATTTCTATCTGTAAATAATAATAATGATAAAAATATTTCTTCATGTAAATAAGTTTTTCTGCGCATATACGGAACACAGTAAATAATAATTTATTTTTACGATTCATCAATTAGTACAAAATAAAGTATAACAGCAATTCACCCCTAAAATTTTAATGTTATTCCTGTTTACTGATTTATTGTATTAATCGTGATTATTATATTATTTTACAAGCGGTATTTATGTTATATTAGGTATGCGACTTTAGAATCGGTTTAGGAAAAATTAACTGTTGATTAAACAGTCTTTAAACATAACCTTTTTTGGACAGGTGAATTTATTACATTTTTACAGCTGATATGTCCTTTCTGATTTCAAACTTCTAGAACAGCGTTTTTTAAATTGGGGGTGGCAGTGATATGAATGGGGATCACAAAATTAGCCTACAACTTTAATGAAATCATTTTATGAGAAAAAAATCATTCATTAAAAGAATTTTACTTACGTTTATCAAAGCACACGTAAAGAAAACAAATTAATGAGGTCGTCGCGTTTGTTTTTCATTTAAATATTTCTCCACACGTGGATCTTTGTTTGAAACGCATAAAAGCAAATTGTTTTCAAACGATGATAAAAGACGATTCTTATGTTTAGTTTTTAACGTAATCGTGGACGAAAAACTCATTTCACAACAGAGGTAAGACGTGGCGAAAGGGATTAATATTATCAACGCTTCTGCGATTAAATTTCCATATTAACTTGGACGAGCAAAACGTATCTAAATCTTCAGATGTTAATTGTAGTCGTAACGTTTTATCGGGAGATATTTCTATGAGTCGGTCGTGAATCTCATTCGGTAACTTAGCAGCTGGATCAAAGTTTTCATTAAATGGATTCGATACCAGTTTCTTCCAGAAATCATTTTTACTTCCGGGAAATTCCCCGCCGACTGAATTTTTAGCTCGCGCAAATGCATCTTCACGCTACCTAAAATGTTGTGAATAAAAGCGTCTTCTTTATTCAAATTTTTCTCAATGTAATAGGAATCGAGTGGAAACGTCAAAAGTTTTGTTTTGAAGGCGAATATCAAGCTTCTTAATGAAAGCGTCAACTTTTCATGTCATTGATAAAATGTTTTTATAACGTCATTGTAAATTCACATTCAAGATAAGTAAGCTGACAGCAACATATACTCGTTATTCTGTGAAAAAAAAACATTGAAAATGACCTTTGTTTATCGTGGAAAATAATAATTCATCTCGGAATTCCAAAAATTGGGTTAACACTTTCTTTCACGATAACTCCTGTGTGGAAAAGAAAATTTTTTTTCTTTTCGCCCATTTAATCCGCACAGTTTAGAAAACAGCCTATTCTGTAACGGTCGATTTTCAATAACATTAACCATTTTTACATATTTACAAAGAATTTTTTTGTGGCAAGAACATGCCTGTGAAGGAAGCGGTGCATCCACTCCGCCCTTGGAATAAGACGAACTTTTAATTTTTTCAGAAATCCGCAGTCCTTTCCTGTTATCGCCTTTTCACAATCACTGCATACTGCAGCGATTTGAGCGGCAGAAAGGCTCCTGGAACAGAAAGGGATACCTGCAGAGTTACTGCGCAGTGCAGGTGAGGAAGCGATTGTTAGATTATACAAACTGCTATGTAATATTTACGAAAAAGGGGAAGTTCCGTCAGACTTCAAAAAGAGTATTATTGTCATGACGCCAAGGAAAGCAGGAGCAGATAAATGTGAAGAATACAGAACAATTAGCTTGACTACTCGCGCATCAAAAATCTTAACTAGAATTCTGTACAAAAGAATTGAGAGGAGAGTTGAAGAAGTATTAGAAAAAATACCAATTTGGTTTCATGAAAAGTATAGGGACAAGGGAAGCAATTTTAGCGCTCAGATTAATAGTAGAAGGAAGATTAAAGAAAATAAAACCAACATACGAGTACATAGCATTTATAAACCCTGAAAAGTCTTTTGGTAACGTAAACTGGAATAAAACGTTCAGCATTTTTAAAAATTTAGGATTCAAGTAGAGAGGTAGAACAATTGCTGACATTTATAGGAACCAAACAGCAACATTAATAATTAAATAACATAAGAAAGAAGCTGTAGTAAAAAAAGGGAGTCCGACAAGGATGTTCCTTATCCCCGTTACTTTTTAATCTTTACATAGAACTAGCAGTTAATGAGCTTAAACAACAATTTAGATTCGGAGTAACAGTGCAAGGTAAGATAAAGATGCTACGATTTGCTGATGATATAGTAATTCTAGCCGAGAATAAAATGGATTTAGAAGAAACAATGAACGGCATGGATGAAGTCCTACGCAAGAACTATCGCATGAAAATAAACAAGAACAAAACAAAAGTAATGAAATGTAGTAGAAATAACAAAGATGGACCGCTGAATGTGAAAATAGAAGAAAATATTATTCTCTTTTGAATAAGAAAGGGAGTCCGACAAGGATGTTCCCTATCCCCGTTACTTTTAATCTTTACATAGAACTAGCAGTAATGATGTTAAAGAACAATTTAGATTCGGAGTAACAGTACAAGGTGAAAAGATAAAGATGCTACGATTTGCTGATGATATAGTAATTCTAGCCGAGAGTAAAAAAGATTTAGAAAAAACAATGAATGGCATGGATGAAGTGCTACGCAAGAACTACCGAATGAAAATAAAGAAGAACATAACGAAACTAATGAAATAATGAAGATGGACCACTGAATATAAATATAGGAAGAGAAAAGATTACAGAGGTAGAAGAATTTTGTTATTTGGGAAGTAGAATCACTAAAGATGGATGAAGCAGGAGCGATATAAAATGCCGAATAGCACAGGCGAAACGAGCCTTAAGTCAAATATATAATTTGTTATAACAAATATATAATTTGTTTACGTCAAAAATTGATTTAAAAGTCAGGAAAACATTTTTGAAAGTATTATGTTTGGAGGGTAGCTTTATATGAAATTGAAGCTTGGACGATCGGACTACCTGAAAAGAAAAGATTAGAAGATTTGAAATGTAATGCTATAGAAGAATGTAAAAAATCAGACGGATAACGTGTCAAATGAAGAGGTGTTACGGCAAATTGATGAAGAAAGAAGCATTTGGAAAAAATATACTTAAAAGAAGACAGACATATAGGCTACATATTAAGACATCCTAGAATAGTCGCTTTAATATTGGAGGGACAGATAGAAGGAAAACATTTTGCAGGTAGGCAACGTTTGGAGTATGCTAAACAAATTGTTAGGGATGTAGGATGTAGGAGGTATACAGAAATGAAACGACTAGCACTACAGAGGGAATCTTGGAGAGTTGCAGTAAACCAGTCAAATCTGGACAAAAAAGGTATATATATATATATATATATATATATATATATATATATATATATATAGTTACGTATATCGACGATATTATATAGAATAACGTTTGACTGATGTGCCCGTCTTTTGATGCTGATGGGTTACGATGGGAACAAATCCGTACGGGTCAAAAAGTTTATTTTGTCTTAACTTTCTTGCAAGAATAAAAAGAATTTTTTTTAAATATATTGACGCACGTGAATGTGGTTGTCCTTGAATATTTTGTGGTCAAATTCTCTGCTCTATTCTTTCGTTTGCTAATTCTAATTCTTGCTGTGTTATAGTTTTCATGATTCGAAGACAAATCGTGTCACGGTAAAAAAATAAATAATTTAGAATGTATATATATATATATACATATATATATGCACTAGTTTCTCCGTCGCAGCTTCGTCTGCACTATATGGTTACTTTTTTTTTAACCTTTGACTCCACCGTTAGGCATTCTTCAGACGATGAAGATGAATGATTTGTAGCGTGTGTGAAAATGCCATGCCTGTCCGGGATTCGAACCAAGGACTATATGATTATTTGCGTTTCCCGTAGCGGTCAATCTTTTTACTTTATATTTTTTAGTCAGGTAACCGGGGGCAGGTGCAGCCAGTCACACATACAATAATGGTGGCAGTGACTTTGTTGTTTGAGTCACTGCGCCGTATAATTTCGTACCCCTTAAAAAAATCGGAATTAAAAATAACCCGAAATATTTATCTGAAATGTATTTGAAGCTCAAATCTACTGTATATCTCTTCTATTACAGCGGGATTGGGAAAATTGATAATTATTGTACAAATTTTATTTTACCTTGCTTCACCATCTTTCAAGATCGAATTTCAAAAATCTAGAAATTCGTTTTTAGATAATTCACATGAAGATTACACTCACAAAAAATTAGGATGATTTCTTCATTTGTTACAGAGAAAAAAAAATAGCAGGATTTCAAAAAAATTCAAAAATCCATTTTAACCCTTGAAATTTGGAATTCCAAAAAATCTAAAAATATTTATTTAGATAGTCTCAGGTCGATTACACAGACAAAAAAAAATGAAGCTGATATCTTCATTTCTTACCGAGAAATTAATAAAAAAATAGTAAATTTCATTCACTTCATTTTACCCTTTCAAACTCGGGATTTCAAAAAATCCTTTCTTAGTGTGCAGTTACATCGTAATAAGAACATGTATACAATTTTTCATTGATTTATCTCCAGTAGTTTTTGCGTGGCGTTGATTATGAATCACTCACGACATGTCTTGATTTCAGTTAAGACATAAAATTGAAAATATTTCTACTGAAAAATATCTTGGGAGCGGCTCGCTGTAAGAAAGGAGCATGAGAATTTAGTGGGCCGAATGAGAAGTGCAGCACTGTAACGGATTATTTATTATTTACACGTTTTAATAAATATTTTTTTATTTTTAGATAACATTTCCGAATAACCGTGATCTGTTAGATCGAGTGTACGTGATGCATGCAAAAGTTAGCCTTCAACTTACTAACAAATATCCCGTTCGAATTTTGAAAATCGGACGATTCTAGCAGAGCTATTATAAGAACACCACATTGCTCAAAATAAGCGCCCAAAACAGCACCCCAGATGCATCCCGTTTGTTCCAGTTGATGGTGATGATCGGTTTAGCCTCCTTAGGGTGGTTCTGGAGGCTAAACAGAAAAAGAAAGACGATTTGTAAATCATAGTATAAGCATCTGTAATGCGACTCGTATGACTCCAGCCTTTCCTTTATTAATGGATTTTCCCACTTAGGTATTTTAATGAATTTAAGCTTTTTTTAATTTTATCTGTATTAGTGAAGATTTTAGTATTATATTTGAAACGGTACCCGGTGTTAAGTTTACAGAATGTCTCGTGAGGAAGTACAAGATGATTCAAAGAAACAGGAAATTTTGAAAGTTGTGTTGATAGCCGTGGGCGATTGGTACCACTTGATAAGTGGCGCCAGCCTCTCTAACCTAACCTGCCATTTAGTTGTCATGGATCCTTGGAGTGGTGCGCAACGTGCATTTGCTATTAAAAGCGTTTTACAAAAACAATGACAGTGTGAAGGGAGCGCGTAGAGAATTTCGCCGTCATTTTAATCTGGGACGGCACGACTGTGTTCCATCAGCACATGCAATTAAAACATAGATATCTAATTTTGAGGAAACCGGTTCGGCAGTGAAAAAGAAACCTCCAGACCGTGAGCGAACCGTCCGTACACCACAGAATGTTCAAGCTTTACAAGATGCTGTCACACGAAGTCTACATCGGTCAATCCGTCGTCTCTCAGCATCTTTACAATCGCATTGTTGAAGTGTTCGAAGAATGTAAGTGAAGGACTTGCAATTCCATCCGTACAAGTTGCAGATCGTCCAGGAACTGAAACAGAACGATGCAGTTGTGCGAGCACAATTCTGTAATGTAATGCTTCAGAAGATAAATGATAACGAAGAGTTTGTTCACGAACTGTGGATGTCAGACGAAGCGCATTTCCACCTCAGTGGATTTGTTAACAAGCAAAATTACAGATACCGGGCATAAGAAAATCCTACGCAGCTAAACCAGCGTCCGTTGCAGAACCAGAAAGTGACCGTGTGGTGTGCTATGTCATCTTACGGTGTTATAGGCCCTTATTTTTTTGAGGATAACAACGGTCTTGCGATTACAGTGACGTCAGCTCGTTACGTAGCCATCCGTGAAACCTTTGTTGTGGAACAACAAAAGAGATTTTCACCAATTCTTAACACAGCCTGGTTTCAACAAGACGGAGCAACGTCACATACTGCACGAATATCGATGGCAGCTGTACGCCGATTGTTTGGAAAACGTGTCATTTCACGAAATGGTGACATTAGATGGCCTCCCAGATCGCCTGATCTCAGCTTTCGATTACTTTTTGTGGGGTCGCCTTAAAAGCAAAGTGTTCCACAGTAGACCTGCTACAACGGAAGAACTGAAGGCAAAGATCCGAGAAGCAATTGCGGAAATTCCAGTTGGGATGTTACGTCAAACCATGAACAATTTAACGAAGAGACTTCGTGAGTGTTTACGTAGAAGAGGAGGTCACCTGCAAGATGTCATCTTTAAAAATTAAACTAAAATGTATGTATCCTAAAATGGCAACATTTATACAATTACATGAAATAAAATTCATTTTCTAAAAAAAATTTTTCATTAACGTTATTTAATTTTTTTAATTTTCCGTTTCTTTGAATCACCTGTAGAAAGGCTATATTTCAGTAATATATTTTATGTATCACAATAAACGAAAAAAAAATCCCTTTCGGCCCGCCGGAAGGCGGAGGTAGATTTCACCGGTGCTAGGTAGGGGATAAAAAAGATTTCCACCTTAAAGTTAAGAAAAACTTCAAATTTACTCAATACGACAATGGTTGCATGTGAAAAAAGTTTCACATGTTTAGCATACGACAAGCCGCATCTTCTTACAATTCCAGCAATATTTTGGTTATTCCTTGCCGTAAGGGATGGTCATATCAAATGTTGTTTCAGACAAAAGTTTTAGGTAATGTTTAGAGGGCTAACGGCCACTTTAAACCGATTCGATAATGTGCCTATTAAGGGAGATATGACTTTTTTTGTCTTCAAAACCCCATTTTTCCACCCCCTGGACCAATGGTTGGTGATATAAAAAAACTTTTCTTAGATAAGTTTTAGGCCCTTATCCAAAGAATAATAGGAACATTAAACGAATTCGATATTTTACTTAATAAGAAACTTAGACCGATATTTTGTTTTTTTTCGAAAAAGCCCCCCCAATTTCCACTCCCATGGTCTGATTTTGACCGTTAACGTACTCGACCGAGATTTTTGGACGAGTTATTTTTAAGGAACAACTTGAAAATGATTGGCGCAAAATTACGGCAGTTATCGTGTCCACAAGAAAGTGAAATATATCTATATAAATGTTTAAGCTGACGGTGGTTTTGGGGTCTGGGGGATGTGAAACGCGAAGATATGTCGAAATTTTCCGGAAGTCGAATCATGATATATATATAAACTTTTGAGATGACGGTGGTTTTGGGGTCTGGGGGATGTGAAACGCGAAGATATTTCGAAATTTTCCGAATCATGGTACCCATTACAATCGGTAGCTTTCTTATGAAATCTACCTAATTAGTACAAATATAAATCAGAAAACGTTTTGTTTTACAATCGTAGCAGTAGATAAATTTTCTGTACATTTCTACGATAAATTAAAAATAATACCCTAGTGAATGCTAATTACAGGGTTTTTTTTAATGGTTTTACATGTAATTTACTTGGAAGGATTTAAAAAAATTGAATTATCTCCTTTTTTTGGTGCAACATCTATGGATAGCATTACTTTACAATTTTTCTTTTCTGCCAGTACTCTTTCATTCTTTGACTGACTTCATGTTTATGTTTTTAGGAAAACTTTCTTCCTTGTTTTTCCTTTTAGCTTTCCTGAAAACTCTTAAAATTTTTGTTTTATTTCTGAAAGGATTTCAATTCATAATTTCTTTTTCTTTAATACATATTTTTTTTTAGAATTTTTTGATATCTTAAAACCAGTTATTTTTAGTTTTTAATTCATTTTCTTTACCGTCATGCATAAATGATCGAGTTATTTCGAGGAAAATTTCAAGAGTTAATCTTCAGATTAAAATTAATTTTGTCTTTTAACAAAAATATTTAGAGGTAGACAGTCGCGTTTAACATTTTTTTTAAAAATTTGTACCTACTCTTCGAAACCAAAAAAAAAAAATTATATAAACTAAGTCTGTAACGTTAATATAATATTCTTTGGACTTCAAATGAGGTTCTTCACCGATCTAGTGAAACTTTTCTTTTGTGATTTACTCCCAACACAGGATAGGAATTTATATAGGACGTGACGGGAAAGTATTAATATAACTGTAGGTTGTTTCTGATGCACGGCTTATACAAACAAGTGAATTAAAAATATTTATATTCTTATTTAAATGTAATATTTTTTCGTTTATTTACTTCAATGATTCTAACTAAAGTGCGCGCGCATACCGTATATAATTCGCGCGGTTGTGGCAGTGCTAGTGGCGTCAGTGGGCGCTAACTAAACTAATGTAATTTCATAAATTTCACTTGTACGGTCGGCAGACCGGTATAGCCGCGAGGCTTAACGCACCTAGTACCGAGTCGACCGTGAGATCGAGTTCGGACCCGGCCAGACCGAGTTACTTTTTTACACTTTAAATATTATTCATTTATTTAATTTTACCGCTGACCTGAGAGGTTAAAACATATCAAACGACTATAACAGCATTTTTTTGGGGTGGGGGTGCGATTTTGCAAAACATTTTTGCAAATATTGTTATTTTTTAATCGTTAACAAATCTACCAACAAAAATACGACCTTAATTAAGCTTAATTCGAGATACTGAGGTATCTCTCAGCCTGAGAGATACTGAGGTGATATTTCTCTACAGCCTCACCCCCTCGACCATTTAAGTTGAAAATTTAATGGCATCAATGCCACATTTATAGAAGTCGTCTAACCGCGTTTGGTCAAAATCCGTTCGGTAGTTCTGGAGATGTAAGGTGATTTAGAGGCCAACACCGAACAAACGCACACACGTACATGCGACTATTAACATCGGGAAAATTTCCATCCAGTTTTTTTGGTTTTTGGGGTTCGTTAACTATCAAACCGTAAAGATTTGGTGAAAACCTCATTTTCCCAAATTGGACCGATTACAATACTTTCTCTTCTAGAGCTATAGCGCTATCTAGATGGGAAAGTAATACAAGCAAAGCAAAATTAATTGACAAAATATATAGAAAAAGTTCCTTTTAAATATTTTTACAATGAGATCTCTTTTGAATAAGAAAGGGAGTCCGACAAGGATGTTCCCTATCCCCGTTGCTCTTTAATCTTTACATAGAACTAGCAGTTAATGATGTTAAAGAACAATTTAAATTCGGAGTAACAGTACAAGGTAAGATAAAGATGCTACGATTTGCTGATGATATAGTAATTCTAGCCGAGAATAAAATGGATTTAGAAGAAACAATGAACGGCATGGATGAAGTCCTACGCAAGAACTATCGCATGAAAATAAACAAGAACAAAACAAAAGTAATAAAATGTAGTAGAAATAACAAAGATGGACCACTGAATGTGAAAATAGAAGAAAATATTATGGAGGTAGAAGAATTTTTTTTTTGGAAGTAGAATTACTAAAGATGGACGAAGCAGGAGCGATATAAAATGCCGAATAGCACAACCGAAACGAGCCTTCAGTCAGAAATATAATTTGTTTACATCAAAAATTAATTTAAAGGTCAGAAAAAGATTTTTGAAAGTATATGTTTGGAGTGTCGCTTTATATGGAAATGAAACTTGGACGATCGGAGTATCTGAGAAGAAAAGATTAGAAGCTTTTGAAATGTGGTGCTACAGGAGAATGTTAAAAATCAGATGGGTGGATAAAGTGACAAATGAAGAGGTGTTGCGGCAAATAGATGAAGAAAGAAGCATTTGGAAAAATATACTTAAAAGAAGAGACAGATTTATAGGCCACATACTAAGGCATCCTGGAATAGTCGCTTTAATATTGGAGGGACAGGTAGAAGGAAAAAATTGTGTAGGAAGGCCACGTTTGGAATATGTTAAGCAAATTGTTAGGGATGTAGGTTGTAGGGGGTATACCGAAATGAAACGACTAGCACTAGATAGGGAATCTTGGAGAGCTGTATCAAACCAGTCAAATGATTGAAGACAAAAAAAAAATCTCTTTTGAGTTAATGAAAAGAGATAAAAGCTATTCAAAATAGTATTTTATATATATTAATTTTATTTAAATTTAATTTTTTTGACCTAACGTATTTAATTTCTCAATTTTTTTCGTGTAAATCATACTTATAACCAATACGATTAAGTGATTCTATTACGTGACTCACCTAGTAATTGGCTGTTGTTGCCTGGCTCTTTTTAAGAAGTTAAAAAATTAACATTTTTGTATCTACGGACACCGATCATAAATGATGCGATACAGAGGTTTTTTCAATACTGAAATGATATACAGAAGCGTATGAAAATTATAAATAAGAAATGAAGACTGAAAATAATTCAAGGGTCATAAGAGCCGCTAAAATGTTGATGTTGCTCTGTTCTGTTACTGAATTCGATATATTTAAATATTTATACTATCGAGCAATATAATATCTACTCGTGTATTATATAACATGGTAGTAAACTAACTTACGTTTTAATAAAAAAATTATGATCTCATTTAAGAAAATGATTTGCTCAATATAACGATTCAACTACAAATTTAACGTTTATAAAGACAAAATTTATAGGAATAACAAATTATTTCCAAACCAAACCTTTTTTGGTTTTTCAAATTAAAAAAAAACCACTTTATTATTGTAAAAAAAAAAATTGTATCTGTTTTAGGATAATTACCATTTAATATCCAAATAATAACATAACGAGTACTACATATGTATCCGACTAACCGACGGAAAAAACAATCGGCATAATTCAATGACATCATACTAATCAACTGCCAGAATAATATAACACACACACACACACACACACACACAATAATAGATTAATTAGATTTCATAATAATGTTTTCCATGTGTGGCAAAGATTATCTAGGTTCAGTTCCCACAAACCAGAGGAGGTAGACACACATTATTGACTTTAAGGTTATATTGAGAGGTCATCTCAAAACTAGTTAGTATCCATTGACGTCAATTCATAAAACACAGTCTCTTTAAAAATCTAATTCGTTTTTTTTCCTTTGTGTTCGTGGTAATACATAAATATCGCTGATCGTTATAACGTTTGAGATACGTACATAAATTTTTATTGCCTGCAATAAAGTAAAACAAATAATTGTTCATTCTACTTCTAAATTTCGTATGTTTCTTTCAATTATTTAACAATAGCCAATTAATTTTTCAAATCGTTTGAAATTTTGATTATTCGATAACGTACTCGTTTTTTTTTAAATTACGTTAAAATTTCAATTTTCCTGTTTTTTGATTTTACAAAGAAAATATTTTATCTAGAAATGAATAACACACACGCGCGCGTGTAAGCGTCAAACGCTCAAAACTTCCTGATTTCTGTTTTTATTTTAGTTTTATTTCACTCGATTAAAAAAAATCTGACAACACAGTTGTTTTTGATGGCACGGCTTACACGCACAACTTAATTTAAAATATTTATCATTTTATTTAAATATAATACTTTTTCGTTCAACGATTCTAACTAAAGCCCGCGCGCGCATACCGAATTTAATTCGCGCGGGAGTGGCGGTACTGGTGGCGACGGTCGACACTAAATAAACTGATGTAATTTCACAACTTACATAGAATAGATTTCGTTCGTACCAAACCGGTGTAGCGGCGAGCTTTAACGCACCGCTAGTCGACCGGGCGAGTTTGAGACCCGGCCAGACCGAGTTACTTTTTTACACTTTAAATATTATTCATTTATATATTCTACCACCTCACCTGAGACGTTACAACATACCAGACGACTACAGCAGCTGTACGTCAGAGGCATATTAACTAAATAATATAAAATAAATAATTATTATTTAAAGTGTAAAAACTAATTGGGTCGACAACCTTGTGGAATTTCAAATTTCCGGTCCAAGAGGACGAGCGAAAAGGGAAATTTCCCGCAGGGAAAAGGTGAAATTCCCACAGGAAAAGTGGAAATTCCAAGGCGGCTGACTACGGCACTAGCGATCCTAGTGATGACAGGGGGTACTATTGACTCAGTATACCTCAGTACGGTTAAGAAAAATATGGCCTTAATTAGACGAAATCTCGAGATACTGAGGGTGACCTTGCTCTACAGCCTCATCCCCTCGATCCCTCGAAGTAGAAAATTTAAAGGCATCAATTCTCTATATATAGAAATACGAATAATTGTAATTTGTCCAGCGGTTCTGGAGATATAAAGTGATTTAGAGGTCAACATCGAAAACACACACGTACATATAAATTTATACATCCGGAAAATTTCCATCCGGTTTTTTGAGTTCTTTAGGTGTGAAAACGTGAAAATCCGGTGAAAACGGCCTACGCCCAAATTTGACCGATTACAATATTTTACCTTCTAGATCTGCAGCGCTATATAGGTGGGAAAGTAAAATTAAGTCGATATATAAAATTAAATATGAGTTTTAACGATCATAATTTTGATTTACTATCAAAGAAGCCTTATAAAGAAGAAATACCGATTACAAAAAAATCACATTACAAACGATTTTTATTAATTTAAAGAGTAAACGAACGATTGATTTTACGAAACGTATCTACAGTCAGTCGGTAAAATTAATACAAGCATAATAAATAATAATTAAAAACCACCTCTCACCAACAAAGTATAATTAAAAAAAATTTCATCAGTAAAATAACACTCGTAACTTAATTAGTTAAAAATTCAATGTCACAGTTAACGTTCTGTTTATTCAGTTTGAAAATAACACTTAAAACAACATTCCGACATAAACATATACTAAGACATTGTGTTTTTTTAATAATTTTAAGTATCCAGTAAAATACTGATGATCGCATTAATAGATGAAAATACTTTCACACTTTTATAAAAGTGAGATTTTTATTATGCACTGCAGTAAGAAATGGTTTTTAATTAATATTAACGATTAATAAATAAATTATTTTTATTATAATCACATTCTGATTTATGATCGTATTGGTGGATCTTCTAGTCCGTAAGTGGGCTATAGATGTCACAAAAAATATGCTATGGATGCTCCGGACTAAAGATATCCAAACATAATGGTCTATATTTATAAAACCAGTCGTCGAAAATTTTTAAAATTACAGTCAATCGACAGGAAATATCTGAAAGATATGTTCTGTATACTTTCTAAGTAAGCAGAATAAACATGCGCCGGCAAATCGACTCACAACAATATTGCAGTCGGTCGAGATGTGGACCCCTCAAAAGAAGGTTCAAGGCGTTCTTTGGTTAGCGGAGTTTCAATCGGTTACGCGTGTACGAACTGAATTGAGTATCGATTCTACATCCAAGTCTATTCGACTGTAAGAGAAACTGGAAGCTTGGTTTCATAAATTCGTCCAAAAGTTTGGGTTAGTGACGAGACTGTGGATCTTGTACTCGATGCGGACTGTAAATTCTCGTTCCGCTGTGTACGACTTGTTCATAAACGTCTCCGTTTGCGAGCATACAAGTTATAACTCTATCGCATTAAACCCCTACGGTATGAGTTTGCTGCAGAGGAAATGGACCGTGTCGAAAACAATCCTTATTATCTTGATACGTTGTTATTTAGAGTTGAGGAGACCTTTCATAAGAACGGGAAACAACAGACACGATTTTGGGTTACTGAAAACCCCCATACAATAATCGAAAATGAAAGGAACAAACCGAAAGTCAATGGCTATTTAAGACTGGACGGACAAAAATGGCGTCATCGAACCGTTTTTTTTTCATGGAGCCCACTGTGACAAGACACGCGTACCTCGACGCGCTTGAGAATTTTACTGTTCTTCAAATTCCTGAAGGCTTCAGTTCAGTTTCCAACAAGGTGGTGGTGTCTCCATCACACTCTCACGGATATGTTACCGGGTTCTTGAACAAGGCTTTCCCCGGATGTTCGATCGGACGAACAGGTCCATTCGCACGGCCACTTAGATCACCAGATATCACTCCTTTGGACTTTTTTCCTTGGGGATTTATTGAAGGTTTTGCATATCAAAGAAAAGTTCGAGATTTGGATGATTTAAAACAGAGAATTGTTGAACCTGTTGGTCCAATAACGCCACAGATGATTCTAAACACCTGGCAAGAATAGATTATAGTCTAGATGTATAACGACGTTCAAATGTGCACACATTGAACTTGATTAAACTACGATATGCCTTCCACTTGTACGATCCAAATATTTCAATAATTAAAGTTTTATTTGGCCATAACTCTGGGACCGATAAAAATAAGTACCACATGATATATCGTTGAAAAGCTCTCAACGAGGGCTGATTATTCCAGTTAAGAAAAAGTCCAATATCCAAATTTCTTTGGATTTTTGGACACTTTTGGTCCAGTCGATTGAAATCAAAAGGGGAGGTGTACAACTAAATGTTACAACAGTCCTAAATCAAACATTTCAACATCCTATGACAATCGTGTTTGAGTTATGCGACATACATACATACAGACGTCACGCCGAAACTAGTCAAAATGGATTCAGAGATGGTCAAAATTGATATTTCTGCTGAAATTTGAAAACCGAAATTTTTCGCGATCACAATACTTCCTTTACTTCATACAACGACGTAAAAACACAATATTTTTAATTCAACCTTCGTTTATTTCCTCTATCACATACGGTTAAAAATGAGATAATAAGAATAAATGTATAGAATAAACATTTACAGCTCACTCGTTGCTAAATACATCAATAAATTATAATAGTTTATCGTATCAGTAATTTATTTAGCGTATGGCACTAAAACAATGACAGTCAAAATTATAAAAAAGATTTAACAAACTAATATATGCTACTGATTGTGGAGCCGCCATCAGGAAATCTTCAGGATTCCCTTCATAAGCTGTCCTAGGGCAAACTTCTGTGATGTGTTTGATTTTCACCACACTCATAAAGGGGCGTCGGTGTTTTACCCCATTTATACAGGAAATAGGCGCACCTACCATGCTGAGTAGGTGCGCCTACTATATTTACGTATCAGTAAATATTATCGTTATCGATAAGAGTTGAGGATTTAACAACTTTTCCCGTGTAGCCGCTCTAGTCTGTTTTGAAAAACGTAACTTGTTCTTAATTTTAATTAATTAATTTTCTTACCTATCGTTCAATTTATTCGTATATTGAAATCGCTATTTTTAAAAAAAAAGATATTTCTCTTAATTTATAGCTGAAATAAGATAATTAATAATTCTTGAATTTTAGAAGTAAACTAAAGATTATTGAAAAAATTGCATTCTTAAATCGCAAATGCTCCAGCATAAATGGATATATAATAAACAAATATTAAAATTTTATAATTATTATTATGACGTACATCTTAGAAAGAGGGAGGTTTTAGGTTTACGCTTTGATTACATTTTTTGGTTAGTATAAGAAGAGGGGGTGACACAAAATATTTATTTGAGAAAAAATCAACAAAAGTCTATTATAAATTAATGTTTAATGCTTTCGCTATTAATATGAATTGTTTCATTAAGTCTAGAACATTCCAAATATGTAAAATATTCGGTTATCGTAACGTTCTAAGAAAATTCTAAAAAGGTTACAAGAGTAATATGGCGGTTTTCTAACATCAGTGGTAACATCTTAGTGTAATATCGAACGTAAAGCTCGTGAGTATATTAGTCGAAAATAAACCGCTTCTAATTTTTTAAGTATGCTTTCGATAACCGTTATATTCGAGTACTGTTACATACAGTCACGTGTTCGCGGTTCGACAAGAATATTGAGAAGTTAATACGCGTAAAATATTTTTATAAATGCAATTTGTTACGTTCAAATATATAAGATAGTAATTCAGATTAAAACAAAATTGATTTAATAACAATTAGATTATATAAATACAGTCTGATTCGCAGAAAACTTTATAATGACTGATAGAAACCAATGTTGAATTAACATGATAAAATAGAAAAAATCAATAATTCACTTTGTTCAAATATTATTCACTTTTTACTTCCTTGTACAAAATAAAATAAGTATTGTAATCGCGAATAATTTTGGTTTTCAGATTTCAATGAAAATATCCATTTTGACCATCTCTGAATCCATTTATACTAGACATTTTATAGACTTTTAAGAAGTCCACTGGCGTGTAAAAATGCAACTATATTTTCTTCATTTCCATTATCCAGATCAGCACTAATATTATTTGTAAGACGGAACCTCTTTCTGAGGCCCTCATATATGGTACACTCTTCTATTAGATGCTTGATTGTCAGTGTTTTATTACAAACACCGCACATTGGTCTCACTTCGCCCGTTAACAAATATAAATTTGTTAATCGCGTGTGACCGATTCTAAGTCTGGTCACCGCTACTTGTTCACGGCGAGTCAACTTAAAGTCGCTTTTCCATTTATAAGGAGAAGTTTTAACCGAGTTTAATTTTGTATTTAAACTCCTCCATTCAGCGTTCCACTTGTTTCTTACTATGTTTGTTAGACGGTTTTTAACATCTGCCACTCTTACAGGAAATGCATCCAAGTCATCGCAGACTGTTGCCTTTCTGGCAGCTTCGTCTGCGATTTCATTACCTGTAATACCAGCATGCCCCGGAGTCCATACAAATTCGCATCGCTGTCCTCGTTGTTTTAGTACGTATAAAATGGACAGGATGTTTGCAATTAGGACATCCTTAATGTTCTTGTTCCGAATTGCGACGAGTGCACTTAATGAATCAGAACATATTAGCACTCTCTCTTCTCAATAGTGTTCAGTGTAGCGAAGAGCTTGCTGAATTGCAGTGAGTTCTGCCGTGTAGACACTGGCCACATCTGGCAGTCTCCAAAAGTGGGCTTCTTCAATTACATATATGGAGCATCCAACACCATGTTCGGTTTTAGAACTGTCAGTATAAATTCTAATATGTTCTTCGTAACTACTGACGGTTGCCAAAAATTCCTGCTGGATGATCACTGCTGGTTTCTTTTTTATTTTTCCTTGATAGAGATCCAAACTTGTATTAACCGCTGGCAAGAGCCATGGCGGTATTTCTCTAGTAGAAATTGCCAATGTATCTGGAATGGCAATTTCATATTTATTTCTTAATTCGTGGTACCTAATTCCGGCTGGTCTGGAATAGGTAGCACGACGTTCGTATATTTTAATAAGGACACCGTTAAAAGAATGTGATGTCCACCACAATGCAATTGTGTAACTATCCATTTTATTAAAGAATTGGAGGATCGTATCTTGCTTTCAAATGCGATATATTTAAATGAAGTGCAGTAAAAAATGTGTATATGTAATTTAATAGGCTCACAAGGAAGTCATGTGGTGTCCGCATCAGATTTTTCAGTTTACAAAAGGACTAGCTTACATTTTATGAATGAATAGAATACTGCCATTTTCACTATGTTCACAAATAACTCACCGAACGGCTTATTATTTTCAACCGTGTCAAAACGGAATACTCAAACTTTTCACTCGTTACCAAACTCTTACTGTTATCCCTTTATCACAGTCTGCGCCAAACTCGAACTTGAAAAACTACTGTCTCTTCGCTAGTACCCGGGAGGATTTATACTTCCTGGCCGCAGAACTGATACTCGACCCGACCTTTTGATTCTTCAAGCGTAATAATTTTTATTGTCCGCGTCTTCTACGCTTTTCTATACTTCTTTTTCAGAAAGAATTCCTTTTGCTCCTAATAGATTCTTTTCCTGAATCTTCTCTACCCGTTATAATACTATCGCTTTATTGGTTTTCCGAGAATATACGTTGTTTTTCTTTAGTGTTCCTACTTAAAGTACCAGCTGTTATATTACTACTAAAAGTGATCCCTCTGTATACGTGTTTTCTGTCTGCTGATTTTTAGAAAAACACGTAAACTTAGACTGTATTCTTTAAAACAAAGGCTAATTTAATATCATCAATCCTTTCGACTAGATCTTGTACATTTACTGAACCACCGGTTCGGTATAGCGGTGAACTCGTCACCGCATATCAGCTGGTTTCGAAGTCGAGAGTATTCTAGTAAAGGCGGTTGCTTTCATACAGATTTGAATACTAGATGGTGGATACCGGTGTTCTTTGGTGATCGGGTTACTACTAACCAAACATCTCAGGAACGGTCTACCTGAGACTGTAAACTGAGTATATTTCAATTACGTTCATACATATCTTCCTCATTCATCCTCTTAAGTAATACCTTACGGTGGTTCCGGAGGCTAAACAGAAAAGAAAATGTACATTTACTGTGTTGAAAACTCTGTGATGAAGCTGCGATGCGGGAGGATGTAGGCCATCCCGACTTCGCTCGAAAGCGAACATGTAGGGATCGACCTCGCTTCCGAAAGCGGACAGAGCAGAGAGCTGCTCCTGCTGCATTATCGTGCAGCAGGACGACGCCGTCGGTCAGCCGTCCACGTCGCCGATTTTGAATGGCGCGCCGTAATTTACGTAGTTTTGCAGTAGACTTCTGCATTTATAGTCGTTCCACGTTGCATGAGATCAATCAACTGTACGCCAAACCGACCCCAGAAGACCTTGGCCATCAGTTTGCGTTCATATAAATGTCGCATGACCTTTGTTGCACTGGTTGGTGATTTAGGATGACGCCAATCACTTGACTGCCGTTTTCTCTCTGGTATGTAATACGAAATATATGTTTCATCGCCGGTCAATTGAATTAAGGAACTCATCACCTTTTTCTGTGTAGCGTATCAAAAATTCCAAAGCAGATTCATTTAGATTTTTTGGAACGTTCCGTTAAGATGTGCGGCACTCAACGTGCACAAACCTATCCGAAGCCTAAATAGTCATGAAAAATGCGACCGATAAGCTCTTGAAACATCAGAAAAAAGAAGGGCCAGGTCGGAAATGAGCGACGATCTTTTCTGATTTCATCGTCGACGCGTTTCAACAAGTCCTCGGTGATTATCGAGGGCCTCCCCGAACGTTCTTCATCATGCACATTAATTCTTTTATTTCTAAACCTTTCACACCACTTTCGGACGTTTCTTTCATTCATTACATGTCACCGTACACAACTAAAAAATTCATAACTGCCTATGAATTTCAGCCGGCTTAACGTTTTGATGGTTTAAAAACGTAACTCCACGTATTTCACAGTCGGTGTTAACATCGATTTTCCTATTCATTTTATAACGTAATAACTCACACGTAATCAAAGATACTACAATGCGACAACTTACAGATAACAATGCAATGTGTACATTACTAGTGTGGCCATGAACGACACAGGTTCGCCAACCTTAAGGAGAGAAATTTTCCAGCGGTATTTTCTTTAGATATATCCCTCGTATATGATAATCTACGGCACTATTAGACTAAAAACTTCAACAATTTTCTCTTTTAAATCGTCCGTCCAAATATTGAAATTTTCTTTGCAATACGCAACTTTTATTAAGTCACTAAGCAAAGAAATCCAAAGAAGTTTCATGTGGAGATGTATGTGGCCATGCGATTAGACCTCTCATCCGATCTAACGTCTGGAAAAAGGTTTGTTCAAGAATCTGGTAACATCTCCATGAAAGTGTGGTGGAGTACCATCTTGTGGGAAATTAAAGCCTGCAAGAATCGAAACTAAAGCCTGACGAACAACAGAGTTCTCAAGCGCGTCGAGGTACGCGTGTCCTGTCGCAATAGGCTCCATGAAAAAATAACACCGATGACGCCAGTTTTGTGCAGTCTTAACCAGCCATTGACTTTCGATGTGCCCCTTTCATTTACGATTACTGTTTATGGGTTTTCAGTGCCCCCAAATTCGACAATCGTGTCTGTTAACTTTCCCGTTCTTATGAAAGGTCGCCTCAACTCTAAATAACAACGTATCAAGATAATAATAATTGTTTTCGACACGGTGCATTTCCTCTGCAGCAAACTCATATCGTAGGCGGCGATCATTTGCTTTAATGCGATGGAGTTGTAATTTGTACGTTCCCAAACGGAGCCGCTTATGAACAATGTCGTGAACAGTGGTACGAGAATTTACAGTCCGCATCGAGTACAAGATCCACAGTCTCGTCACTAACCCAAACTTTTGGATGATTTACACTTTGTGAAACCAAGCTTCCGGTCTCTCTTATAGTCGAATAGACTTGGATGTAGAATCGATATTCAATTCAGTTCGTAGAGGCAGTTTAACATGCGTAACCGATTGAAACTTCGCTAACCAAAGCGCGCACTGAACCTTCTATTGCGGGGTCCACATCTCGATCGACTACAATTGCACAACGAATCGGCTTGCCTGATTACGGGTATTCCGCTGAACTTGAATGTATACAGAACAAATCTTGGAGACATTTTTAGTCGATTAAGCCTACGTTTAAGATATTATGACGACTGGTTTTATAAATATAGACCATTACTTTCGGTTCCCTTTGGCCGGACACTCCGTATTACCGATTAGAATAAAATATTTTGTTATTTATATCTATTAATTATTAAGTTTTGTAATCAGTACCGCAACTAGTAACAAAACAAAGCCTTCCGTTTTAATCGACCATAATTTATCAGTTTTTACTCGCATTAATGTAGATTCCAAGATTATCGAAACTGTAATTCGCGTTCGTATAGCGTAGACTCAACGATTTGGCCTGGAAATTCATGAACCGAGGACCGATCTATCATAAAAAAATTAGTGTGGTATTTTTGAGTCGACTGTAATCGATGATTGGATAACATTTTATAAAAAATGAGATACCGTTTAACCTTCAGTTGGTGAGGTGACATTTTACCGACACACGGTGAGGTGACGTCATTTTGAGATCCCTTAACGTTTGTTACTTTTTACGTCATTTTTAAGTAAAATTTTTATTTTAAGTGAATAAAGGTGTTTTTAAAACACCTTTACTTAAAAACTTACTTTTAAAAAATTACTTTAAAACACTTTTATACTGTAATGACAAAAAAGCACTTGAGAGATTGAGAAGTTTGATTAAACCGCATTATGTTAAGACTACAAAAGTGATTGGAGTAACTTACAAACGACTCACAGAAACTGGAATTCAACCAATACTTGTACTGGTCGAAACAAAAAATTAGTGATTGAATGTTCCCCAACGACAAAAATAAGCAATAACAGAGATTTTGGGGTATTTAATTTTAATTCAACAAATGATAAGTGCATCACTATTTTTGATTTTGATGATTTTTGGTAACAGGCCTGTTTTTTACCTTTTAACACTTAGGTGCTAGTAATACATATAAAAAAAAATTGGACTGTGTCCTTCATTAAAATAATGGCCGCCAAAATTACCCCAAGCCCTTCATCATATATTTTGGGCCCAAAACTTGAAATAACAACAATTTGCAAACGTAATTTCACTAAACAACACAAAATTTGGTTATGTAACAAAATGAATTTTGAGTACACTAAGATGAAGTACCGTCTATACTCTTTCCAGAAAGCCCTTTTTAACCTCTACATGATGTAAAATAACAATGGTACAGCTCAAGTAAAAAGTGACGAAAATGACTGTCTTTACCTGTTGCCAAGTAAGAAAACAGATTATTACTCAAGAAATTTTTTTTTTAGAATTATAAAAAAATATTTTTGGCCGTTAGCAAGTGGGTAGTTATATACCAAATATCATCAAATTCAAAACTAGTGATGCAACAAAACTTTTGAAAATTTGTTGAATTAAAATGGCATACCCATAATCGCCCTCACAGATTACGTCCGTTACTATCTCTTTAGGTTAGGAAGAAACCAATGACAGCACACATTCACTTTTCAGTACCGCAGATTACTCTTAACATTCACCGATTATTTCCGTTACTATCTAATCGGAATAGGAAAATAAACCTATGACAACACAGGGTATTCCATTTTAATTCAACAAATGATCAGTGCATCATTAATTTTTATTTTTATTATATTTGGTATAGAATAATTACCTACCTTGTAGTGGCCGTGTAGTATAATTTTTAAAAACATTTTTCTTGAGTAATAGACTATTTTATAACTCGCCAACAGGTCAAAACAGCCCTTTTTGGCACTTTTCCCATGAATTTCAGCATTCTTATTTTACATCTTACAGATGGTCCATAAGGGCTTTTTGGAAAGAGTTAAAAATGGAACTTCATCTTAATGTACTCAAAATTCATTTTGTTATGTAACTAAATCTTTTAATGTTTACTGAAGTTACGTTTACATGTTGTTTTTCAAATTTTGGGCTAAAATAAATAAATAACGAAGGGCTAGGGTAACAGGCCTGTTTTTTCCTTTTAGCTCTTACGTACCAGTAGTACTTATAAAAAAAAAATTGGTCTGTTACCGAGTGTCCTTCGTTCAAAAAAAATGGCCGCTAAATCGTAATATTTTGAAAATGTCTCATTTTTGGGATCTAAAAACCACATCTGGGTCAGGTGGCTAAAATCTGAAATTTTTACAGCAGTAAGTAATTTTTATATACTTTAAATGGTTATAAAATTTATTTTGTTACTCAAAGGGCTTGACGAGCAATGAAGCCATCAATTTCGCTATAAAAACCGTCTTGCCAATTGTAAATAAGGTATCCAAAAATACTGATGTTATGTTTTTTTCAGATTATAAAGATTAAAACTAAACTCATTAGAATGAATATATTGATAATTAATAAACAGTCAAAAATAATAAACAATTCAAATACATTAACAAGTTGTTCAATTCACTTTTACTTTAATTTACTCTTGGTAATGGAAGTTATGAATAAATCTTACACTTTTTAATAATAAACTTAACTAACATAACTTAGAACTCTTACCATTTACGTATTGAGTAGAACTGATAACTCCTTATTCCTTTTTGATGTAATGTTGTGAAAGCTCTGAAGACGTTAGAATCTTAAAAATATTTTCCAGTTCAATCCGTATTTGATTATTACTCAACGATTTCTTGAATGAAGTGCCAGGACCCAGGATGTAAAAAGTGTATTCGATATTACTCTTCATTTTCATGTATTTTGACTTCAATGACTTCGCCTAACCACCACTTTCCATCGTATACGCAGCACACATAATTTTTACATTTTGACTTTGTGGTAAATTTATAAATGAATATAATACTGTAGCATTCACTACTGTTTATAGATAACTCACCAAAAAACTTCCTGCGTTCACTTGCTGTCCAAAATGGAATGCTCGCGATGTTCTCTTTGCTCGTTGTTTGGAGATGCTTACTGATATTGCAGTCACAATAATCGCGTCAAACTCAACCTTGCAACTCCATTTGTTAACACGACTTCGCTGAACTACTGGCTGTCTCCACAGGTCCCTGGCAGTATTTATATCCCCTGACCTGCAGAACCGATATCCGCCTCGTACTCGTTGAACCGTAATAAATTTCATCATCCAACCCCTTAGAATTTCCCATAGATTCTTATTCCGGTTCGGTAACCGGATTTTGGAGGCGCCATTTTCATTATTACAAATAACAAATCGTTAAACAGACCTGTTAATCTGAGAAAAAAATCCCTTCTGGATTCTTCTTTTCATTTTTATTTTCTTCTTAATCGGAAGAAATCCGTTACTACGGTCCATTTTACAGGTCCTGTTACAACATAATTATTTCTGTCGTATACTTTTGAAAAGAAAAACAATTGCAGAACATTTTGTTTCGTTATTATTATTTTTACCCGATTAAAAAAAAATATATATGTAATCGGTGTCGGGCATTTAATCGGTTGCCGTTTTGTGTCCAGATTAAAAGCGATTTCAATTTTAGATTTTTTCCTTTACTAAATAAAACCTTTAAGATGAGGTATCGCCGAAACGGGTTTATATTAAAAATATTGCGCTAAGTATCTGCCACAAAAATGTACGAGGGATGAATTTAGGGATTAAAATTAATCTTTTTACATCGATATAGATCTATAAAACGCTAAACCTAATCCTAAACGGCTAAACGCTAAACCTAAAAACGCTTAATCGGTGTAAAATGTTTTCTTTTTTTAACCATTCCGGTACTTTCTGGATACGCGTATTAACATAACATGTCAATATTATATGATTTCACTATTTACATATTCTTGTACGGCCGAGTACACTTCTCTAGTACATTTTTTTAGCAGCCGATGAATATCGCTGGAAGTCAAAACGGCCATTACGCTGATAACCGACCGAACATGAATAGAGATGAAAATTATTTTATTAATTTAATGAAAAAAAAAATCAGTAACATATAAACAGTAAAAAAACCATTTTAATTGAAATACAGTCAATATAAAATGATATACGTTATCCACTGACCACTTACCAGGACCTCCACCTAAAAGATACAACTATTCAATTTACGTCTAAGTATTGTTTTTTTTAATTATTATTATTAAAATATATCTGTTCAAAAAAAATATGTGTATTATAAATTTGACCTTGTTACTCAAGACCTAATTGATAAATTTATGATTAAAATAGAGGGTTAAAAAATTATTATTACCCGATATAGATTTTAAATTGCATTAAATCTTAATGACGTTTGTAGATTATTTTATCACTGAATGACACACAAACCTATAACTAAAGAGGGGGTTCATCAAGGTCTTTTGAGACTACCATTTCGCATTACAAGCTTCGCTCTTTAGCATGTACATATAAAAAAAGAAATCAATTTAAATTTATTTATTATGATTTCAACATTTGCCATTATTATTGCCGAAATAAAGTAAATTAAATAAATTATTTCTTTATTAGTTTAAAGATTTATTACGGTGTGATCGTACATAACGAACGATGAAGTAACACAAATATTATAATAAAATATTATAGAATTAAGAATATAGAATCAAATCGTGTAAAAATGTCGATCCAAAAACATTTTATATCGAATAGATTAGGAAAAGATGTACGTATTAGAAAAGTTGTCTGACATCAACATTTGTTGATATATATTTATATGAAGCAAGTGCGGTCGAACATGCTCTAGAAGATAAAGGAATTTGAATCGGAGGAAGACAAATAAGCGCTACATGATTCACATATTATATATTTTCTTTTTTAGGAAACGACGCTCAACATTTGCAACAGATCGTTTTAGAATTAGAAAACATACCACAAAATATAAAATGAAAATGAAAGTTAGAAAAACTAAACGATAAGGATAAGAGAAAATATGCCGATGAATATCTGTCCGAAAGAAGAAAGAATTAAAGAAATAGAATGCACAGATAATTGTGTTAACGGAGGACTACAAAAGTGAAAACAAAATAAAATCAAGAATAGGAAGTATTTTAACGAAAGAGACAGTTATTATACAGTTAGATGGAATTAAGAGTTAAAAAGGCGTCTCGTGAAGCCTTACTTTGAAACCTACTTACCTTTGTATAGATGTGAAATATGGATGCTAAGAAAAAAGGATAACTAAAGGCCGGAGGCGTTTGAAATTAGGATAAAAGGAGATTAAATGAAACGATTAAACGAAAAATGAACGACTAACGAGGAAAGTTAACAAAAAAAAAAAAAAGAAGCGGCTAGGACAAATCAAGAGAGGAGAAAGATCGATTATACGATGCTAGAACAGGGGTAGATGAGAGCCCATTTTTCTTTTTCTGTTTAGCCTCCGAAACCATCATAAGGTATTACTTCAGAGGATGAATGAGAATGATATGTATGCATGTAAATGAAGTGCAATTTTGTACAGTCTAAGGTCGACCATTCCTGAGGTGTGCGGTTAATTGAAACCCAACCACCAAAGAACACCGGTATCCACGATCTGGTATTCAAATCCGTATAAAAAGAACTACCTTTTACTAGGATTTAAAACTTAGAAATCAGCTGATTTGCGATGACGAGTTACACCAGCCCGGGAATGGCGAGCGACCTCCTGTAAAACAAGGGATGAACGGAAAATTTCATTCAAAATTTTAAAATTAAGTGAACGGTGAAATTTATCGTATTATAAATTAAATGTCCAATGTATACTGATTTTAGTACAAAATGTATAAACCTTAAATAGGAACAAACATGTTTTTAATCGGAGACAGCTGACAAGTCTTAGTTTTGTGAAATTTTATAGGGATTTGAATACTAGATCGTGGATACCGGTGTTCTTTGGTGGTCGGGTTTCAATTAATCGCACATCTCAGGAACGGTCGGCCTGAGATCGTACAAGACTACACTTCATTTGTATTCATACATATCGTTCTCAATCATCCTTTAAAGTAATACCTTACCAGGATTCCGGAGGCTAAACAGAAAAAAAAATAGTTTTGTAAAATAACGAACCGGGTTCACAGAGCAAGGAAGTCGTTAATAATTTGTACCCTTTAACCAAACATTTTGATAAACACGGTATGATGGCGTTTTTAACAGGTACTAACAACAGAAGTTTTGTTTATCGATACGGAATCATACGTCACACCAATTATTATTACGTGTAATGTTCTGCGATATGTTTCATAAACGCCTCAGAACATTAAAAATTACGCTACTCCAAAAATAAAACCGACTTCAAAAATAAACTGTTAAAAACTGTAAAAGAACTTTTTCATTCGTTTCCACTCTTCTTAAACATTAAACTGACTTTTAAAACTCTGTTCCTAAGTTGTTACCGTCAATTTACCAACACGCATACGTCAAAAAATGAAAATTTAAAAAGCGTTGTTTTTTATATTATTTCTTACTTTACTATTTATTTAACGCTAATATTTTATTTTACAATTTGATTTGATTTTTTCAGTTTTATTTTTATTTAAAATTTGTGTAGACCTATAAAAATTCTGGCCGAACAAAAAACGCATTTTATAAAAAAACGCAAAGGAAATAAATCTACATTTCGATACAAATAAGCGAAGGAATTTTGAGAAATTTCGCTGAAAGAAATAGAATGGGACTTTAACAAGAACAACACTCGGAATTTCTACAAGAGTTTCAGAGAAAATCTTGCCGGCTACCAGCCTCCTAGCCTGATCTTCCGGTGACCCGACGGGTCCCTGGAAACTAACACGAAAAATAAGTATAAAATTCTAGCCAAATATTTCAATACACTGCGAAGCATCTTCAATATTTCAACTGCGAAGCATCTTCTGCTCAACTTAGGTTTGTAAAACCTAAACCAAATTCTGACTCATTTCCACCCACACACGAAGAAATTGTGTACATAATCAAATCAGTGAAAAACAACAAGGCTCCTGGTGAAGACGGAATTATCGTGGAATTCTGGAAATAAAATAAAACCTAAAACTCACAGAACAATATTGGAAGTCTGGAGAAGAAGGAAATCAAGAAAGAATTGGAGAGTGCCTTTATACACTATTCCATAAGAAAGGAGACAAGACAGATCCGAACCATTACAAAGGGATCTCACTTCTCCCAGCCTCCTATAAGATACTCTCTTGAGCTTTGCTGAACCGACTCGAACTCTCAAGCGGACCCGGAAATTGGCGATTATCAGGCACAATTCAGAAAAGGAAGGTCTTGTATCGAACAAATCTGGAACTTCAAAGACCATACTGCACATCAGACGATCTCGGAACACCAGTCACATTTGTAAACTTTAAAAAAGCCTACGACTCTGTTGACAGACAAACCTTGTTTAATACCCTTCAAGAATTTGGAGTCGATAGAAGACCAGATCCATCATCCAGGAAACATTATCAGAAACCACCTCAATATAGATAATAGTCGCAAACATCTTACAAACATGTCGTTACTGTCTTATTAACGTACGAATTAATTTTATTCTTGACGACCGACTATTACAAACATAACAGTGTAATTTTAAAAACGGTTATTGATTTAAATTTAAATTAACATCCCTGCAGATGGAGTAACAGCTCTGAAAGTACTAGGATTTATACTTTTTAAATTGTTGGTAAGTGGAAATTTAATTTATACAACCACCTCAAAAATCAAATTCACAGGAGAAATCTCAAACCCATTTGAAGTTCACACAGGAATCCAACAAGGGGATGGCTTATCACCGCTTTTGTTCAGCATCATCTTTGAGAAGGTAATCAGAGAATGGGAGAAGTTAGTCATAGGCATCCAAATCAGGAAATAGAATTACTGTGAAATGCTTGGCCTTTGCAGATGACCTGGCAACTTAGCAAACAACAAAGATGAAGCCATTTTCACATCGAAGAAACTGCATGAAATAACCTGTAAAACTGGACTCCAAATTTCTTATAAAAAGACACAGTATATGGACAGCAAATAAATTAGAAAATTCCCGCTGCAAATACAGTATGACAAAATCTCACAAGCTCCCCATTTCAAGTACTTGGGAGAAACAATCCAACTCACGGGACTGAATACAATATCAAACATAGAAAGAATACTCAAACTGCAAAAGGCGTACAAGTTTACATGGAATCATTATAAGAAAAGGGCAGTGTCTCGCTATGCAAAATTATGACATTACAACACTGTTATCTTGCCAGAGGCCTTGTATGTAGCAGAAACCACAGTAATTAGAGGAATGATCAAAATTCATGAGACTGAGAAGCAAGAACAGAAAATCCTCAGGAAAATCCACAGTGTGGTCCTCAGAGACGGAACGTGGATGTAACGACCCACAAAGGTATTATATGAAGACACAGACACCATCACCGACAAGTTTAGGAAAAGAAGTCTACAGTTCTAACGACACTTATCCAGGATGGGTGATGATAGACTCACTAAGAAAATTTTCAATGTTGTCAAGGCAAGTAAAGTCCATTTGGATGAAAAAAACACAAGATGACCTGGAACGACTGGATATCTCGGAAGAAGAAATCAAAGACAGAAAAAATTGAGGAATGAAATTAGAAATAAGATTATTGAACAAGAGCAAAAAAGAGAAATTACAGGAAGAAGATGGATGAAGGAGAGGATGAAGAAACAGAATGAACAGATGAAGATGTTTTGGGAAGAAAAGAGAAGAAGGAAGTAAAGCCATGATTGGCTCAAGTTCACGTGCTCTCCTAAAGAGAAATAATCAGAAATAATAATAATTATTATTATTCATATGGTCTTTAACCACTTCTATATTCTGTTTTATAATTAATGTTGACTGTTGTGATCCATCCATTTAAATGCTGGGGAAGTTCCTTTTATGTTCTGTGAGGTAGCATACCTATCGATTCCTGATATGATCTATTAATTGTATTATTATTTAGTCACAGTAAAAGATTTGTTTATATACAGAAAATTCAGATTTTTTAAAAATTATTTAATCTTTAGTATCCATAGCTTTTAATTGTTATCACATCAAGAATGTGTAGATGTACTCTGACTATTAAAATAAAAATTATGTTCATAAAATCTTATTTGTTTAGTACACTTAGCGTTTAAACAATTTTAATTGGTAGCTAACCATTTAGTTAAAAAAATTCATTATCTTGTGCGTTCAACCTTAAAATCACTTCCTCACAACCTAAAATAATTGGGGAAAAATTAATGTAAAAACCAATTATATTTATCAACATAATAAATGCATTCAGAATGTTGATTGATATTTCATAGCAAAATATGATTAAACAATCAGAATAGAATAACAAGAGTGGAGAAGTGGGTTGAACCAACTCAGATGTTTTATCTGAAATTGATTTACTAAGTAAAGTGATGCAAGGACATCCCACTTATTATACAACAACCAGCAAGATGAAGCAGCTGAAGGAAATTTTAAGAACTGGTTACTAGAATGTTTCCAAAAACTTTATGAATATCAGGAAAATTGGCCAAGCAAAAGTAAAAAGTGAAAGGAGCTCTTCAAAGGATAGTATAAGTTTGGAAAATTGTTTAAATGATTTTTATGAACTTATAAAATAAACATATTTCAGTAACTTTTTTAAGTTATTTGAAAATTTTATGCAGAAACAAATACTGTATATTACATAAATAAATCACATATCATTTAGAAATTTTGACAAACTATCATACACTTCAGTGCACAAGAAAGAGGCTTAATATACTTCCATGCCATTTTTAGTATGCCATCCTCCATGGTAGAGTGGTAGCATCTCTGCCTTTCATCCTGATTTTCTATGTATGAATCCAAGTCAAGCTTGGCATTGCTCATATGCTACAAAATTCATCTTTCATAAAGTATCTGTAATCGGGTATAAGCCTTTTTTCTTTCTTTTTCCTGTTTAGCCTCCGGTAACTACCGTTTAGATAATACTTCAGAGGATGAATGAGGATGATATGTATGAGTGTAAATGAAGTGTAGTCTTGTACATTCTCAGTTCGACCATTCCTGAGATGTGTGGTTAATTGAAACCCAACCACCAAAGAACACCGGTATCCACGATCTAGTATTCAAATCCGTGTAAAAATCACTGGCTTTACTAGGACTTGAACACTGTAACTCTCGACTTCCAAATCAGCTGATTTGGGAAGACGCTTTAACCACTAGACCAACCCGGTGGGTTCGGGTATAAGTCTGTTGCTTCATCATCATCACCATCATCTGCTGTTTGCCTAGTGGCAAGTTCATTATGGTGTCTCCGTTACTTATATCCTAAATCTTCTTCCTTTTCTTGTACTTTCCAATCTTCACTTCAATTGTTAACTTCATTCTTCTTCTTCCTTGCTTCCTTTCTCCTTCTACTCACCCTTCTGATGCAGTTGTCAAAATCGTAGTTCCTCTAATCACATGTCCTAACCGGTTTTCTTTTCTTTTGTGTACTTCCCGCATAAGTTCTCTTTCTTCTTTGATCTTGTTCATTACTTCTCATTTCTCATTTTATCTATCCATGTTATCTTCTCCATCCTTCTCTATATCCATATCTCAAAAGCCATGATCCGATTCCTCTCCCTCTTCTTTATTGTCCTTACTTCACTTCCGCACGGCAAGACATTTCAATAATTTTATCAAACGTGGCCTGTTGGTATGATTATATAATTAATAATTAATAAATCCACTTACCAACAATTCTTTTATAAATACATTCAAGCGCTTTCAGAATAAAATTCCATCATCAAGAACTAAAAAATTTTTTAATTTATAATCTTATTATAAATTAGTGGGTTTTTTAATTATTAACACATTTCAAACATAGCATTCAGCTAACCTCTTCTCTACCTCTAACCAGACCTTTGCCATACAATAATTTGCTCTTCTTATTGAAGTTTCCTTTACCATCCTAACTTTTATTTTCATTGCGCTCTTCCAGTCCTCTGCCACCATAGTCCCCAAATATCTGTAATTTTCTACTTTTTCTATTCTTCCTTCACTTTGTTCCCATCACTAAGTCCTTTTTATTGTTTATTTACATTACTTTAGGATTTCCTACATTTATTTTCATTCTGTACTGTTGTTGCTTAAAAACAAATATTATTTTTTTGATGAATTTGTTGTCAATGCGATTGATTAATAAAAATACTGAAATTTCTGCTCCTTTTTTTTAATGTATGCTCTATTATAAAAAAAATTTTGAATTTTGTCACACTATTCTGATCAAGGTTTTACAACAGTTTTCCTTGGTCCAAGTTAAATGGTTGGGATATTCCTTTTTATATACATGGAAAAGTATCCTTATCCATCCTTGATGTGATCTGTATAATGATCTGTATATGATGTATCGATCTGATTAAAAAATGTATTTATTTCAGAACAAAGATCAAAACAGATCATTTTGGACAGAAATCTTGTGATTTTATTCAAGATTTTTACGACATTTTTTAAACATTTCAAACAAATATTATATCTTTAGAGTATATAAACTAAACTGCTACTGAAGTTATACATTAGACCAACAGAATATAGAATCAAACAAAGTTACAATGAATGCAATTTAGCATTCAGCTGTAAATTAATGCAGTCTTTTATTTTATTTATTTTTTTGTATTTTTTCTGTATCTTACACTTTAAAACCTCAGAGCCAAACCAGAGACAACGGTACAAATATTATAATAAAAACAAAGAAACAATAAATACAATAGAAACACAAAAACAATGACTATGTACAATGAAAATAATCATTACCATGAAGATAACTGCAAGTGTATTACATAATTAATATCTTTGTATAAAACAAAACTGATATCACAGTATTTGTGAATATAGTATATGTTTACACACTTATTATCTATATATCTGTTTCAATGAGGGAGCTATTTACATAAAATCTAGATGGTTCTTTAGTATTTAAGTTCTTTGTTTGATAAATATTCCTTTTTTTTTCTAAACAAGTTACGTTTGTGGATATATTTAATTTATTGAGAAATTCAAGGCCAGGGTTGTGATATTTAATTTACCAAAAGCTTTTTCTATAATTTTAGTTATTTCTATAAGTAATGCACAGTTAATTATTCGTTCATGGAACTAAAAACAGTAGAATCACAGACAAAAAACATAAATGCACTGACATTATCAACAACTTAGATATTCTAACTAAATATATACAAAAATAGAAAGGTTTGCTCTTAACATATTGAACAGTATAATATAAATATTTCATAAAATTCATGCAGTACATTGGATTACATAAATAAATACACAGACACTTCAAGCAATGTTCATAAAAAGAATTATCAATATTTTTGAGAAAGAAAATTAGAAGGTTACTTTCTGAACCACAAACAAAATAATATAACTAACTGAAAGCAAAACCAAAAAAAAAAAGCAACCCACTAGTATCATAAAATTACAACTGGCTCCATTTGTAATGTGCCAAAAACTTCATAACAGATGCATGCCAAGAAGTCAATAATGATAAAAACCTCTGTGCAAAAGTGTGTTTGAGTGTACAAACTAGACTGCAGGAATGTGTAAATTTAGCCTCTGGTACTCCTGGAGGCTAAAAAACAAAATCAAAAGGAATGATACTCATAAGGTACTGTTATTATTATGTATAAAACATTAAAACTACTGATAAAGAAAACTCTAGAACTCTAAAACTGTATACTTTTGCAACCTCTGGTATATTAAATTTCCATTGAACAATCCAAACACATTTAGCCACTGTATACCAAAACGTTTTTTCAAATCATGTAATAAAAACAATAAGCACATACAAAATATTATATAAAAATTATACAAACTTTTACACTCAAATGATATTATATTTACAGAAACACTAAAATGAGTATATTAAAAAAAATGTAACTCAGAATATGCAATTAAATACACAATGAAGTAATCTAAACTGATAATATTCAAAAGAAAATAACGTTAATACTGCAGGATGAAGGACTTTCACAGCAGCAGTAAAAAATAGGTTCTTTAAACATGTAATTGAGGTAAAGATCATCATGCTGAATTGTAAAACAACTGGAATATAATTCATTACAAACTCTTGCCAGTAACTGGCAAGGATTTGTAATTTTTTTCATGTTATCATATCATTCATCGCATTTTGTTTAAAACTAAGTAGTTTATACATGGTAGTAATACTAAAAAAATGAGAAATTTAAAAATGTTTCTGTGAATTATAAAAGATAATTTTAAAAAATAAACATTGTTCCAGTTTATTTTAATAAAAGTATTTGCTCAAAAAATAATGTTATTTAGTGCAAATTTAATTTATTTTTAACTCTTAATTACTAGAATGGGTGAAAAGTCACCCACGCTGATGGAAATTTGGCTGCCATACGTTTGCAACATTTTATATAACTTTCTTCTTCTAGGTATTCTCCAAATTGGCAGTGCCTTGCATGGCAGTGTAGAGAACGGTTATCAGTTGTTTGTCCGTTACTCTGTACAGAGACTCTCTCGGTGAATTTTCACTCATCCTAGTAACAACATAATATTCTTAGTTTTGTGTGTTACTAAAAATCGTGAACCAGAGACTTCAATTTTTATCTTTAATAATCAAAATAAATTGCAGCTTGTGTCTTACCAAAAAAGGGTAAAATTGTTCTGGTGGTGTCATCCACAGATGATAGAGCAGCTTTAGGTGAAACAAAAAAAAACCCTCTCAATTGAATACTACAACCATACTAAAGGAGGTGTGGATGTTTTTGACAAATTACGAGGGTTATTTTTTTTCAAGGTTCGATCAGTCACGAAATTAAAAAAATTTTTGTTTGTAACAAGTACTTACATAGTTACGCTATTTCTCTACATAGTTGCCACTCCGATTTAGACATTTGTCATAGCTTGGTACCAACCTTCCAATACCCTCGTCATAGAATGGAGCCGCCTGTGTTTTCAGCCATGTTTCTATGCTGGTCTGCAGCTCAATGTCTGTGCCAAATTGTCAAAAAAAATAACCCTCGTATGTAAGACACATTCTTGTAGCAGAACTCAGTGATGGCCACTATATGTTTTTTATAACCTACTGAAAGCTAGTGGAATAAATGCCTACATTGTATATGCATACAACAAGGCTGCTAGAAATCAAATAGCAGTCAATCACCTTCAGTTCCTGTACAACCTTGGGGAGAAACTTGTTTGAACGCATATTTTGAGAAGACTACAATGGAGACACCTTCAAACTCACTTTAGATACAAAATAGAAGTCCTGAAACCAAATGAAGAGGAATCAGCTGCAGTTTCCAGTACCAATACATCTGAGAGCACCACAAGATTTTCATCAACTATTGCATCTAGTGCCAGACAAGGCCGCTGCAAACTGTGCACTGCTAAATTGGACAAAAGGTATGCAGTTCGATGCTCAAAATGTTATACGAGGGTTACTTTTTTTTCAAGGTCTGATTGGTCGCGAAATAAAAACCCGCGCAAAAATCGGATGAACCTTTTCGCATATGTGTTGCGCAGCGTCTCTATTATCGCATTCAATTACGCCGCGTCACTTCGTTTAGTTCTGAACACGTACTTAAACATGTCTACAACAATAGCATCTCCCGCCAAGTGAGAAGTGCGTGCGGTAATTCGATTTCTTCAGGCTGAGGGGTGTAATGCAGCTGAAATTCATCGACGAATGAGTAATGTGTACGGTGAAACCTCAATGAGTGACAGCAAAGTGCGACAATGGTGCAGGAACTTTAAAGCAGGACGTGCAGATGTTCATGATGCAGGCGGTCAGGGAAGGAAGCGAGTGTCAAATGCTGCAGCGTTTTCGTTGGGAAGTGTTTGATCACCACCACACAGCCCGGACTTGGCTCCATCCGATTTTCACCTCTTTGCTCACATGAAACATTGGCTAGGAGGACAACAATTTGGCACAGACATCGAGCTGCAGACCAGCGTAGAAACATGGCTGAAAACACAGGCGGCTCCGTTCTATGACGAGGATATTGGAAAGTTGGTATCACGCTACGACAAATTTCTAAATCGGAGTAGCGACTATGTAGAGAAATAGCGTAACTATGTAAGTACTTGTTACAAATAAAAAAAATTTAATTTTCACTGTGGTTTTAATTTCGTGACCGATCGGACCTTGAAAAAAAATAAACCTCGTAACATCATTTGTTCTGAACACAGGAAGACAATTTGTAAATGGTACTAAGTTACAAAAGATTAATATAAAAATCCTTTGTATAGTTTAATAGTACCTGATTGTTAAGGACTTATTATTCTTAATAATATGTTAATATTCTACATTTTATAGTTAACTATATATAGAATAAAATTATTTAACAAAAAATTAAATAAAAGTACATTTTCTATTTTTCCCCTCCAAAAAATGCCAATCAGAATATGGTAAAATTATACTTTTTGTTTTTTACGAAAAAATATAATATTTTGATAATACTGAATATAATGATAATATTTTGTTAAATATTAAATACCACTGAAAGATTCTTTTTTAGGCGGACATAAATATATATATATATATATATATATATATATATATATATATATATATATATATATATATATATATTGATAATAAATATGAATAACATTATAAAGAGACATTATACAGAAAAAAGATTTTTGGGTGAAATTTCACCCATCCTAGTAATGAAGGACGGTAGTAGTATCCTTAAATTAAGGGTTAATAAAAACAACTGATAAATCCAATAAGGAAATTTCAACTTAATTTAATTCTTAATTTTGTCCTTAGCGCAGTAGTAACTTCGAAACTGTAAATAATTGTTGGTAGTAACCATAGATAGCAGAACTATACACTGTACAGTAGCGCTCCAAGCGTGAAAATAATACAACATTATTATTTTCGACGGATACCACACCACCTAAGTTAACCAATAGCGTGCAGTATTCTGATAGTCACGTCATAGTTTACGTAATTTATTTGCTTTGTGTCGAGTCAAGTACGACATGTTCGTTATCTCACGGCTATGACCGTGTATTATGCGAGATAAGAGTAGTTAACAAAATTAAGTAGCGAGTTTTAACCTCATCAGTCAGTAGAACAGTTCTGGCAGCAGTCGTTCATCGTACTAAAAGGGTATCGAGGCTGTCTCAATTATTTTGTTATATTGGTTTACGGTAATTAAAAGAAAGTTGTGTTCCGTTACAAATTTCGAAAAGTTTTGTGTTGTACTTTTTATAAGTTAAAGAATTTTGTAAAATTCCTCGGATATTTAGCGGTTACACTTCAATCTGCAATTTGAAAGATTAAAATGAATCTCTCGTTTGCAGGTTGTGGTTTCTTAGGTATATATCACGTCGGTGTAGCTGTTTGTTTTAAAAAATATGCCCCGCACTTATTATTAGACAAAATTTCTGGTGCGTCAGCCGGTGGTATCGCTGCTTGTTGCTTATTGTGTGATCTTCCAATAGGTAAGGACTGCACTTTTATTTATTAACCTAATTTTTTTTGTTTACATTTTCTTGTTCACGAACGACGTTACCCAGATATTTTTATCATATTAGAGACTGAAAGTGAAACTAAATTTTTGGAATTTATAGAAAAATTGTAAAATAATCCCGTGGATGTCTAATCTTACCAGACTCATCGCCTCTGTGCAGTTATTTCACGTTTTAATATTATTATTATTATTAATGTTTTCTCCCGGTGTCAAATTGATACCAGAAGTTATCACACCATACATATAATCAAGAATTGAATTTTTTATATTTTGTGTTTGTAATTTATGTATTTTAAACAATAAAAAAATTATATCTGCTCAAGTTATTAATGCTTTTTAACTAATGAACTAGTAGTAGTACATCTAGATGATTAATTTTTTTTTTTTTTTAATTACTACAATTCTTATCCATTTAATAAAAATTTTAATGATGTAAAATTTTTCAAATGAATAATTTGTCCCCAGATTTGATAGTAATTTTTTGTTTTATTCATTCCAGAATAAAATTTGACAAATGTAGTATTCTTATTATTTTAACGATTGGTCTTTCTTTTATTTTCTTAATTGACTTATTGACTTTTTCTAGTCTTTCTCAGTTACATTTCTTTTCTTTTTTTTTATAAAAGACATTTGGAATTACAATTTTATTATAATAAAAGAAATTAAAAATTATAACAATTATTACATTTAAGTTGATGTGAAGTAATAAACAAACAGCAATAAAATTCAGCTTTATTAAAAAAAAGAAGATAAAGCTGTTTTAAATCTATTTCTTTTATCTGTGTAACAATTTAGATTTAATTATGAATCTTATTTGAGGAGATATTTGTTAATATTTCAAATTATTTTAATTTTTTAAATATACACTTAAAAATAAGTGTACACATAATTATATTATGTATAATATTTTTTATTAAATAAAATTTTCATATTAGACATCTTTGTGGATGTATTTTTTTCTTGAAAAAATATGGAGCTGTTTAGGCAGTGTTTAGGAGATCACATTGTTTTAAAATTGCTTGTGTTAATGTGCAATTGATATTTAAATGATTTGTAACCTTTTAATCTAATATTTATGAATTACACAGTAGTCTATTTGTGATGGATATATTATTTAGAAAATACCAAAAAAATTATAAATTATTGTGTAATGTGTAGCTTTGAAAAAGAGGAGTAATTTGTTCTTATAAAGTAGCAGTATTCATTAACTTTAATAAAAGTTCTGTGAAACGGCACAAGATTTCACAAAATATGAGAAAGGACCTTACAGTTTTGTTCACATTTAAAAAAAAAATTGATATGTATTTTAATTACAATTTGCAATTATTGTTTTAATTTATAATAATTACAAACAATAATTGTAATTAAAATACATATCAAATTTTAAATAAAATTATATTTTAATATAATATCATATTAAAATATGATATCATTTCTCGACAATAATAATATTGTTCTTACATTAGTATTATCAGTATTACTCTAATGACCTCTTCAAATATTAAATTTTTGATAAACCGAAAAATGTGTGATATCACTAACTTTTGTAGATTATTACAAATTAAATAATAAAAATGGTTTAATTTTAAAAAAAAAACCTTTATTTTTTGAGATGTTAGTAAAAAAAGCTACAACCTCTTCATGAGCATTACTGGCTGTTTTGACTTTCCTGTGGGTTCAGTGTTAGATCAATTTTTGTAGCCCTATTATCTTTTTATTTTCTACTTTTACTGAATTACAATAACCTTGGAATTGTACATTGTAGGTATGAAGAAGTATCGATTATGTGTACACAAAACTGTATAAATTTCAGAAAAATGGAGGTTTAATTCTGTCGAGTAACTAGATTTACTCTACTATAGATAATGAATTTATACTTAGTAAACTTTTTAATTGCATTTTGAATTATAACATGTTTAATCACCAACAATAACTTTGCTAGAATTATCAGCCCGGTGATAAATAGTTTTAAAAAAAAATAATTTTATGAAAAATTAATCATTACTATTTACATTAGTTACATACTTGTTTCTTGACACACATTTTGTTTCCTTTTTTCATTTTCGGTAAATTATCCTATTCTTCTGTGGTGTATTTTTGGATCTATTCTTTTTTTTTTTGTGGAAATATGCATGAGTGGAGGTTTCATTTAAGTATTTCACAAATTAATTGGCTAAGGTGTTTATTTATTCTAAACAAAAAGCTTACTCCATGATAGAATGTCTATGTATAGGGGTATCCTCAGTAAACTAGTTACAAAACAGGCGTAGGGTTACTGTGTATCTGTGTACCAGCAAAAACTACTGAAGATAAACAGATGAAAATTTGTGTATATATTCTTACGGTGTAAGTAAACAATAAGAAAGTTTTTTTTTTTAATTCGGAATATAAAGGGTTAAAATGGAGTAATAATGAAATTTACAATTTTTTTTTTTAATTTCTCGGTAACAAATGAAGATATCATCTTGATTTTTGGTGTGTGTAGTTTTCATATAAATATCAAAAAAAATTTAGATTTTTCGAAATTCTACCTAGAAAGGGGTGAAAAAAGGTAAAAAAATATAAACAAAAGATTCAAATATTTTGTATTTCCAACTATACTAAGCGTGATATTCATTAGATTGGGGCTTGCAAATACTCTTTGTATAAACGTCTAAAAGCGATTTTCGGTTGTTTTTTTTAATTCCGATTTTTTAAAAGGTGCGATAGTGTATGGCGCAACGGCTGAACCGACACAGCTACCGTTACTGTATGTGTGACGCGACTGGCTGCATCTGCTTCCGGTTACTTCACTAAAATATACTAAATAAATTTATTTAAAAATGAGAAACGAAGTACGGTCACCTCCGAATGATGTTTGTGGGATAATTCTAAGAACCGGTCAAAATAAATTTTTTCCTGTACTTCGTACGCGTAACGATTGTTTAAAATAGTTTTGAAATCCACATTCTTAGATCGCTCGAAGTTTCGGGACCTGTACTGACCAAACAGTTGCTGGGAAGAAATTACTATAAAGTAAAATTTTTTATAGATTGAATGGGTTTTAATTTTTATTTATCATTATTATTCTCGTAAGCATGAGTTTATTGAAAGGAGTGTGGTCCAAGAGGCAGAGCCCTCTGGCTAAACGGGAAGGGCGAGCGAAGCGAGCCTTGACCTACTAAATATATCCTAACCGCGATGGGAAACAAAAGTAATCATATACTGTGGATGAAGCCGGACGGCAATGCTAGTGTATATATATATATATATTTATTTTTTTTTCAATGAGAGGAGCGGATCGGATTGAAAGTTTCTGTTCGAATGCTTTTATGATTCGACTTAGATTCATTGAAATGACAACAGTGTGTAATTTTTAATTCTGTTCTGTAAAAACTGATGGGAAACTAGTTTTTTTAGTATTTTGTAATTGTTGTTCACTACCGATTAATATTTATTATTTTTTCTTTACTTTTAGATTTTTATTAATTTTTTTGTATGCTATGTATTTTGTATCTGCTGTCGATGGTTGTGGTTCCATTTATAATGGATTAAAAATATATATTACTATTGGGTTTAAATGACATCAAAATTAAAACTCGAATTTTTCCTCCTTTGCTTCTATTATGTCTCTAGTGATTTTTTTTGTTTTGCAAAAACTTCGTCGATCGCATGGCGAGATGTGATTTAAACGTTTCAGAAACCTATTTTAAAGCAGTTATTATTAACTTTTAAAATTTTCCCGGTTTCTTGTGCGGTGGGACATATGGTGCTAGTTTTGAAGCGTTTATGAAACGTAGCATACAAAATCAAATCCAGTATGCGGTAGATATGTTTATTTCTGTCGTGTTTGTTCTTTTGATATGCTGTTTTTTTTTTAATTTTGTTTATAAAAACGTAATTTTATAAATTAAATTATATCAAATGATGGTATAAATTTTTTAAAGTTATTATTATTATTTGTGTTAAATTTGTAGGTTATTTTCGATATTTTTACTTATACGGTTTCTGTTTGGCGATTGGCAAATAGCGTTTAGTTTTTGTGTGTTTTTTTTATTTATTAAGGACGTCTTGGAACATGGACATTGGCAAAAACCTCCGGTACCAAAAGAGCTTGCCGATCGGTGTGCTTTCCTTTTTATCGCTATGCTACAGTAATAGACCTATACCGGAATTATACAACAAATTTAAATGTAATCTTTTAACTTAAGTATTAAATTCGCCCTCGATAAAAATATATTCAGAATGAATGAACACGGGGTTTGATTTTCGATTCCGGTTTAATTCAGGGGCCCGCTTCACCGGATGAATTATTTTTATACATTAAAACTGTCGTTTGCAATTATTACGTCTTATCTTTCAAAATTATGTTCTGTACGTATTTCAACCTTCATTATCCTTAAATCTTTATTGTTATTGGATCGAATCGCACATATATAGTTTCGATTACAATAGCGTACCCGCATATTTTATTTAAAGATTTTAATATTTTTCCTCTTATTCTCTTAAATTTATGCGTTATCATTTTACTTTACGATCGGATTCCAAATATCGAGTTCTGATTAAATTACAATTTTATTTTAATGGGCTACCGATAGACAATGACGTAGTGTCTTTTGTTGGAGATACGTTGTCGGCCGTATTATTTGCGGGCGTTCGTACAACTACAATTAAACTTCTAATACGCAGCGCTTTGATGACGTTTCTGTTGATACAGGTGTGTTATTGTTATCGGATTGCATTTTAAATGAATTGAATGACTATGATTTTTTAATAATTATAATAATAAATTAATGGGTTAGATTTTGCGCGTCAAGGTCACACAATCATATGCCCGTGAATTTAAAATTTAACAGACGATTATGTTACTCTAGTGTAGCGGTGTACAAACATCTAACGGGGTACGTTCATTTAAATTAATTTGACGGTTTGAAATTTTGCGCATGTTATACTGTCATTACGCTGTGTTACTTTAATGTGGACGATACAATGTGGTTTACAATGTGGTGTTGTCATTTGTTATGAAACAGGCTGCCATATTGTTTACATATTATTTACAATTTTTTCTTTTTAATTGATACAGATAAAAAACTTTACGTTGTTTTTAAATCGTTTGCGGCTTTTGTAAACATGTTGTTGTTTTCTTTTATCATAATGTAATTTTTTATTTGTCATCTATTTGAATATTAATTACTGAAAATTTTATTCAAGTGTTTTTTAATTATTTACATATATTACGCGTTATTGATTTATTTTATTCGAAATTCAATTTAAATATCGACTTCAAATCTTTTAAAAATTGCCTATTCTTGTAGGAGAAATTTTTCATACTTATTTTTTGTTTGTTTAGTCTTCTGTCGTCAGTCTAGTCGGCCGGTTCGCTGCCTTTCATTCCTTTTTGTTCTAGGTTAATCTTTTAACCTTTTTAACCTTGACATACTAGTCGTGTGGTCTGATCGTTGTCTTCCTGTACGGTTTATACGTCTACACGACCTTTCGTTACTAAATTGGGATATCTTCATTAACGGCCCGCCCGACCCCTTAATTTCTGCCGCTAATTTCTCTCCTCTGTTCATTTTAAGATCTCTGTTTGGAATCTTATCGACCCGCCTTGTTTTTACGAAGTTTTTTTGTAACGCGTTAACTAATGCCTCAATTATTTCTTATTTAAAAGGGATTGAAAATTGTACGGTATCGGCTCAAAACATTATTCACCTGATCGACTGTAACCGCCTAACTTTAAATAAGGATAAAACTGTTGAATTTTGCTTTTCACGTAGACGAATCGTTACCGATCATATTCACATTAGATTTCCCATTAACGATAACGATAGTATTTCTGTTGCCCGAAAAGCGAAATTTCTGGATGTTTCATTAAACGATAAGTTCTCGAGGGATGATGGAATCGATTCGTTTGTAACTAAATCGTGTCGTAATAAATCGCTGAGCTTTTCATCGTTATTAAATATTTATTATTCCTCCATTTATTGTCTTACAAAATATAATTTCATCTCTTGTGGCTCCTTCAAGATGTCGGTATCAGTTTTAGATCGGTCAACAGGGTTTTTTATCGTGACAGAATTGTTACTCGGAAGCCGATTGCGGGATATTTATAAGAACTTTTGGTAAATGGAAACGTATGTTTTAAACTCGCAACTCCATGTAACAATCGTTTAAACGATGTTTTTGTTCAAAAAATGCTTTTTTTGCGCTTATTAAAAAAAGCACTGGTAGTGGGGATATACGGTAGCGGTTCGGGTACAGCACGGAGCTCGCATCAAACATATACCCCAAACATTTACCCCCATTACCACCGGCGCGCTCCCACGTAGTACTTGGGTGCATTTTAAACTAATTCAGCGGCATTTAAACGAATACAAATAAATTAATGAATCGTTTAGCTTTTCTAGTTTCCGAATCCGTCTTTAAATTATCATTTAAGTCGTCGTACGAGATAGAATGAATGTTGCAAGAAAAGGCATGAAAAAATTAGAATGTTTGTTGCGCACAGTTTGCATCCGATAGAATCCAGTTTTTGCACGCATGTGAATAAGACATTACCTATACTTTTTCCAAAGGCTGATGCTTCAAACGCAAAAACAACCGAGTAGGAAATTTTCGCAAAAATAACTATCTTTAGTAGTTTTTTTGGATTTTCACGGCGGGAAATGCATCGATTAAGGCGCATGAGATCTCATTTTACAGGTTTTGCAATTTTCTACAACTTTTGTATCGAATGTATTGTCATTGCTCCGACGGTTTTTATTTTACAAGCAAAAAACGATAAAAAAATTATTTTTTGAACAAAAGCAGTGTTTAAATAATTCTTACTCCGAGTTGCGAGTTTAAAAAATATACATTTTCATCTACAAAACGTACTTTAAAATATCCCGTAATCGGTTTCCGAGTAACAATTTTGTCACAAACTCAGTCCATTTAGAGCTCTCTTGATCGGTCTATTACTAACGTACAAAAAAGCTATCGGATTGTGTAGACTTGTATTTAGAAAATTAAATATGTCGACTTACACTTGAATTTATATCAAATGAATGTCCAGTCTTCGCTAAAAAGAACGGTCAAACCAAAAATATTATCCACCTTTACTGAACCGGACGACGTAACCGTTTTCATGTAACTCGACACGATATTTCTGCTTACGAGAAAGGACCCTATTATGCATCCTTTGACATTCTCTTAATAAATTATTGAACCGCGTTAAAAATCTTCCCATCGATTTATTTAAAATAAGAATTTAAAAATTTATTTTATGGAAACAATATTACCGTTCATGAATTTTTAAACGATACCAATTCAACGATAAAACATCTGCACGTTCAACGCGTATGTAATTGTGCTCTGAAAATAATTTTCAATAATTCTAAATTATTTTATAGGAATTTTTTATATTTAAATAAACCGTTTAATTTTTATGACCTTTAATCTTATTTGTTTTTACATGTATAATTTATCTTATAATGACGTGTTCTGTATACTGTGTATTATTGTGATCAGATCGCAATAGATTTATTTTAATTTCTTTAGAAAAATCTAAATAAAATGTTAGTTTTCAAATTAAAACTAAACTTGTAATTTAAGTCGATCCTTTATTTTTTTAAATTGTATTTTGAATTTTCAAAATTTCGATTTACAGTCATACTTTACGGCACGTGCTGTAAATTAGTTTTCTAGAAACTAAACAACTACTGGAGAATAGGTATATAGGATTCCTAAAAGTTTGCTCATATTTATCCGTTCTCGGAATCTTGCAGCAGGTGGAACTGTAATAAGCGGTTCGTTTGCCCCCCCCCCGTTCAAGTAATAATATTCGGTACTTAAAAAAAAAAATTAATTTACATCGATTAATTTTTATTCGTTCACTTCATTACAGGGCTTAAATTAATATTAGAAGGAAGATTAAAGAAAAACAAACCAACATACTTAGCATTTATAGACCTAGAAAAGGCATTCGATAATGTAGACTGGAATAAAAAGTTCAGATTTTAAAAAAAATTAAGGTTCAAATAGAAGAACGATTGCTAACATTTACAGGAACCAAACAGCAACAGTAATAATTGAAAAACATAAGAAAGAAACCGTAATAAGAAAGGGAGTCCGACAAGGATGTTCCCTATCCCCGTTACTTTTTAAACTTTACATAGAACTAGCAGTTAACGATATTAAATAACAATTTAGATCCGGAGTAACAGTACAAGGTGAAAAGATAAAGATGCTACGATTTGTCGATGATATAGTAATAACAGCCGAGAGTAAATAAGATTTAGAATAAACAATGAACGGCACGGATGAAGTCCCTACGCAAGAACTACCGCATGAAATTAAACAAGAACAAAACGGAAGTAATGAAATGTAGAAATAACGAAAATGGACCACTGATGGACCTTTTAGCTCCTTTCTGAATTCCTTCTATTATTATATTTTCTACTATTTCTTTATTGACAGGAATCCGTTACTCAGTTCCGTTATACCGGTCTTGTTACAATACATATATACTATATATATATATGTAGTTTATTTAGCGTAAGGTTTTCATTTTGATGATGATAGTGATGTTTTTTTTTTAGATTAAAATGCCAATTTAGTTTTTGATTTTAATTAGAAAATTTTGTTATAGAAATAAGACTTTCTTTCTTATTTCTATATAATCGCTTAGCTCCATTTTTTTGTAGTATTTTCTGTACTAGTTTTATTTTTGGTAACGTCTAATTAACGTTTACCAGTGTTTTCTATCCTCCTATTGAATATGGTATTAACGTTATTATATTTTTGATTAGGACGGGCGGAAGGTCGATGTTAAAGAGTCGAACATATCGATAAGACGATTCCAGAAATGGCGTTACCGGAGAGTCCGATTATAATTTTTATGAACACTCATACATACTATACAATGTCGTTTTAACTATGACCGCCTGACAGTTGTTGCGGCTTTATAAGCTTTTGAATTAATTTAATTCGCGCATACTTCTTTCATGTTATCCTTGAAAACGATAGCGATTCTTATACGTTGTCGTAATTTCCGTTTCCTGTTTATGTTGTTGTTTAAACTTGTTTTTTTAATTATACGTCTAATTTTTGTTTAATTTTAAACTAGTAACTTTTATTCTTCCTAATAAAAATACTAATAGGCTGTCTTGTTTTTGCCGCATTAAACGAATTAATAAATTCGTTTTACTTTTTCTTTTTTAAAAAAAAAGTCGTACAAGTTTAAGAGTACTGGGGAGGGTTAAGAATTCTTTTTTGAAACGGGCTGTTCTTTTTCAGGCACCCAGTGGGCTAAGTTACTAATGAATTCGGTGGCCGGAAGCGATATGCATTTTTCAATTTCCTTTAAATAAATTACTGTCGTTGTTAAGTTTGCTTCAAAAAACTTCTAGACATAGGAGTTCTAGAAGGTTTTCCGTAGCGTGTTCGTTTCTGTTGCAGCACTACAGATGTTTGCTAAGGCGGTTTTGATTGTATATGTACTACCGTTATCGGTTGAGATTTTATAAAAACGATTCCGTTCGCTGAAATATATGCCGGCTAATTCTATATCGTTTTATACATTCACAGTTAATCGGTTTGAAAACAAGTGTTTGTGACTTACAATCCGAAACGGCGTACGTGAAACAGACCTTTCTTTTAATCTGTATCGCTACCGACGGTCCGTTGTTGCCGACTCTTTCTGATTTAAATTATATTCTCGAGAAGCATTATTAATTGATTTTAAATAAGTTCAGATCGAAAAGATAGAACGTGAATACTTTACGCATATCATCATATTGTTCTATTTTATTATGAGATGCGGTGCATAAACGAATCATTCTATAGTAAGAAATTGTAATAATAAATTTTTATTACGAATAACTCGTCGACCTATTAATCGGTAAAGAATAATTTACTCTATATCGATTTAACCTCGCCTCAATACGTATCGTTTCCGGGAGTTAATTTGCTTGTATTCGTACGATATAATAATGGTAATGAAGAGGAACAGATCCGAACTTTTAAGATAAAAATTCAATTAATACTTTGTTAATGTCTTTTTAGTTGAAGTCGTTACGGTTTAAATTATTTCGAAATAATTTTTCAGCGAAACCGTTTAAATTAGGCCAATTAATATCGATTAATATGGCACGGTCGGCCCGTCAAATTGTTTCATCTATAATTCTTTCGCCGTCTTTAGACTATAAAAAAACAAAAATTAACGAGATGTAATCGTTATCGGATCGGGCAATTATTATCTACTCGGATGGTAGTTCCAATTTGTGAATTCAAGGTATTTATTTGTCCTTTGTTACTTATTTACGCTCTTAACGAAATATAGTTATCTGAAACAACTCCTTTGACCTCAGCGGATGAAAAAAACGATAGGCTTCGTACGTATAGTTATACATTGAATTATATGTGCGCGCTCGCTGACGTATTTTCGATATAAAATAAAAAGTATCCTTGTTGACACGTACGACCTTCATAAATGAAAAAAAATGTAAACTTTATTTATAAATAAATAAATTAATAGCGTAACTTATATTATTATTAGTAAGATTCGATTCGATAGGTCTAATAATTGTCACGATAAAAATTATTTAACGATCGAAAATTGTTTATTTATAAACCGATTTAACCTATAAAACGTGTTAGATAAGCGCTATGACATCCAGTGACGTCAATATTGTAAAGAACCCGGTCGCTTTCGGGTTCATTTGGCTTTAACCTTTCTTTTTTTCACTCGAATTAATTTACTATACAGAATTTATTAATGTTTGTAAATAATCCTTAATATATACGTAACTATTTTTTTTTTTTTTAAACCGACTTTGTTCCTAATAATTAACAGAATTAATTATTTAGAGTAGCTTAACAAATAATTCCGTGTTTGGAATTTATAACTTAAACGATCGTATGTTGAAGCCGTTCGAAATTATAATAAAATAAATATTTTGAAAAGGTACACCAGAATAGTACAGACGTGTTCAGTAATTCTTGTGTAGGTACTACTATATACATCGTATCGAGTAGGGGATAGATATCAGACTCCACGGACGGATCTAGCGAAACCGTAGAACCTTAATCCCAGAGCTGCGTCACAAATTGCACTATTAGCTTTAGAATAAAAAGAGCCTACAACTTTGGTTTGTTCTGATGCACGGCTTACACACATGTACACGCACAATTTAAAGAATTTATTATTTTATTTAAATATAATTTTTAATTTATTTAATTCAATAATTCTAACTAATGCGCGCGTACATACCGTATTTAATTTACGCGGTCGTGGCAGTTCTTGCGACGACGGTCGGCACTAACTAAACTATTGCTATTTCACAACTTACATAAAACAAATTTCGCGTTTACCGTCGGCAAATTGGCGTAATCTCGAGGCTTAACGCATCGGGTACCGAACCGACCGGTAGATCGAGTTCGAGACAGCCGGTCCGAGTTAGTTTTTTACACTTTAAATATTATTAATTTATTTAATTCTGCCGCTCACCTGTGACATCACGACATAGCGGACTACAACAGCATTTTTTAGAGTAGGGGTGCGATTGTTATTTTTTAATCGTTAACAAATGCGCCTAAGAAAAATATGGCCTTAATTAGGCGATATATCGAGATACTGAGGGCGACCTTACTTTACGGCGTCATCCCCCTTGACTTTTTAAGTTAACGGCATCAATGCCCATATGTAATGTGACCGAGTTTGGTCAAAATCGGTCGAGTAATTCTAAAGATAAGGCGATTTAAAGGCCGACACCGAATACGTTCACACACAGGTACATACGTACAGTAACGTCCGAAAAATTTCCATCCGTTTTTTTGAGTTCCTTAAGTGTTAAAACGTAAAGATCCGATGAAAACCTCATATGCCCGAATCGAACCGATTATAATACTTTACCTTCTAGATTTGTAACTCTGCTATAGTGCTATCTTGACGGAAAATTAAATTACAAGTTAAAAAAAAAAAAAATTGTATTTAACAATTTGTCAAGCGATAATATTGTTGCTGTAAAAGAAAATAATTATTTATATTTTAAATAAATTGACGGACAAATATTTTTAACGGTTTAGTAATTTATTGAAAATGTTAATATAAAGAAGCATAATGAGGTCCCCAAAATATTTTTTTGAATTATACGAAACAGTTCTCTCGTCTAGTTAGATATTGTTTATAAATATACGACTATTTTTATATATTTTTAGAAAAATTGCACATTCGTAAGTATAAATTTAAGAATAGTTAACTTTTTTAATTTTATAAATGTAAGTCCGCACGATTTATTCTTAAGGCGCCAGATAATGATCTGACAGCCGGTTTTTGTGTCTTAAAATCCCGTTCTGGCTTTTTGCGGAAGATTGTATTATACACGGGAGTATATGTAAATATAAGTATGCAACGACAAGGTTTTATTAATTAAAATTAAAACGTTTTAAATAATATAGCTGTTTATTACCCTGATTGATTTTATTATAAAAAGTGAACTTGAATTTTTAAACGATATGTCGCTAGCTTAAGACGGGTTCCGTTACATTTTTGTAATGTACAGTTACGATTAGAAGGTGATCGAGAACTTTTATTAAATTACCGATTGCGGTTGTTATCGTGTATATACAAACGTTTATATATTAAAAAAAAAAAAAAAAAAAAAAAAAAAAAAAAACCCGAATGTACAGAGTATAAAATTTCATTAGACTACGAAATGTTGTGTAAAATTATTTGAAATAAACTCAGTTTTTCAAGTTTTAAACTTAAAAATATTAATATTATTAAGATATCGAATTTAATTAACGGTTATCGAATCGGTCGAGGGTTTAATTCCGATAGGTAACATATAATCCTTCAAGATGTTGAAAAAATTAACTAAGATTTTAATAGTAGTAATATTTTATTAACGGTCTTCATTTGTGGAGATCGTTTTACGTAAGGAATGTCATTTTTACGGATTCCGTAAAAATAACTCTGTCCGTAAATAACCGTTTAATCATTAAAAATATGAAATTCTTGAAATATTAACAAATATGTTTTTTTTTTCAATCGTTTTATAATTAGGATACGTAAAAATGTCGATAATTAATCACTTATTTTGCCGATGATACACCCTGTAAATTCTGGATGACCATCGGAGAAACATTTTCAGTTTAACAAAACAATAGTGCTTCATATTATCGGACGTCGGTTTGTACATCGTAAGATACCCACCTGGTAACTAGTCAACGTAAATCGACTGATTTCAAAGTCGAGAGTTATCAGGTTCAAAGCCTATTACTTTTATTCGGATTTGGATAGTAGATCGTGGATTTTTTGTCGGTCTTTTTTTTTTGCCCTACATCCCCGAGCCGGACATCCAATTAAGTATACTCGACTCGGGGACGTGTCCTTTTCGGATCTTTTAATTGCCTGCCACTAATCTCCAACGTAAGAACCAGGCCCGGCTATGCCGTTTCCAGCCCCCCCCCCCCGCCGGAGACCGGGTCTCGGTCTTTCCTTTTGCCAGCCTCAAACCGACGGCGCAGGAGCCGAAGCCGCCAAAGCGTATCCGGGAACCCACACCGCCGGTCGGGTCTCGGTCTTTTCATTCATTCGCACCTAACGGACCCCAGAAGTCCCCGCTTCATCACGGGAACCCACACACCAAGGCATGTGAGCCCTCAGGAACGGGGCTGTCCGCCCAGCCCTACTATAAACTACACCCCTCAGTATCCCAGTCGTCTTGCTTCATCTTCTTTTATCCTGATAACTGTTCTTGCAAATACTGCAAAATTATTTCAGTTTCCGGACATAGCCAAGAGCCACTCCGAGAGCTGCTCGGGTCGGGTATGCATCAGTCCTGCATTTATACGTTGTTCCTCCCATCGTCTGCACTCAAAAATAGTGTGTTCGGCATCGTCAACCGCATCGCAGTAACAACAGATTGGTGACTCTCTCCTGCCAAACCTATGCAGGTATTTTTCAAACGCACCATGTCCTGATATGAGTTGCGTTGTGTGGTAATCTAATTCACCATGAGAGCGATCTAGCCAAGCATCCAGGTCCGGGATAATTCTTCTTGTCCATGCGGCCACCGCTGAACCCGCCCATGCCACCTTCCATTGCTCTCGTATAATAGAACTGGCCTCATCTTTGGCTACACCGGACGCCCTTAGTTTTCGTCCTTTAATCTGCAATTCTATCGTTGGCACCGAAGAAAGCACGCACAGTGCATCATACGATAACGTTCGGTACCCCGAAACTACCCCCAGAAGCGACTTCCTATGACTGCTAGTTAGTTTTTTTCTGTTGCGCTGGACATTAACCGCATCGGCCCATACCGGGGCGGCGTACAACAGAGACGACGTTATCACCGAGGTGATGTCGTCTCTTCGACGCACGTGAAATTCCCGCAAAGAGACCTCTTGGCACAGATTGCTGTTTCCACTCTGTCGCAGATCATGGCCTCATGACTGGAGTATTTGAGGTGTTTATCCAGTAACACAACAGTGTTTTTTGTCGGTCGGGTTCAATTAACCGCACGTCTCGGTAACGGTCGGCCTGAGTTTATTCAAGACTACACATTTACCGGTACAGTTAAATTACACTGATAAGTCGCAAATGATTTCAATTGATATGCGACTGTAAATAAAAGTATTAAAACACAAATAAGTAAAATAAATCGCGAATTCTTATAATCGAAAAAAATCTCGTAGGAAAAACCGAAGGAATTTAGTGAGTTTTGGCTTCCGCAAGGATCTGTTCTACATTAATTTTGATATACGTATTTGAAGGACCTGTTTCGTATAAATGTCGATAAATCACTTGCATCTTACAATTTTTTAATAATATTTTATTATTTAATGGAGACTCTTGGAGTGATATTTTCAAATTTAGGATTTAAAAACGTTAAAAGTTTTCGTGATTGCACGCGATATGGAAATTAAATATATTGGTATTTCTTCCCGAAGGTCACTAAAAATCGGTAGATTTTGAATATGTTCGTATCGACGGGAATTTCACCTCAACATTATCCTCCTTTGCTTTAATTTTAGACTAAAGTTTTTCTCTTCTAGCAGCAGATTCATATCGTTCAGTATCTTTACAACTTATTATTGGTTTTAGCCAAAAGCCCAATGTTATTGGCGAATCTTGATATTTATACATTTTCTCCTGGGATAGCTAATCCACCTTTCAAATGTTTCATTCGATTTATATACCGCTTCTTGTGCGTGCAAATTCGGCGTCTGAGTTCACATTTCTTCGTCTTATATTCCGATAAGTGATACTACCCGATTCTTTTACGAATTATAAATAATTCTCTTCTTTTGATTACGTACACGAGAGTAGGAATTTTTCTTAAAATCTTAAACGTTTTATTCCGTTATAATAAATCGAAAATTTAATTATTACGGTAATAATGATTATCGTTCTTTAGAAAATATTTTGAATTCTGATTGAGTATTGAGTAGATTGAGTATAGGGTTCTACTCAAAACTACTCAAAACTGATAATTTTATTATAAAAAGTATTAACAATTAATTTTTAAACGATATGTCGCTAGCTTAAGACAGGTTCCGTTACATTTTTATAATGTACAGTTACAATTAGAAGGTTGATCGAGAGCTTTTATTAAATTACCGATTGCGGTTGTTATCGTGTATATACAAACGTTTATAAATGTACAGCGTATATATAATTTCATTAAACTACGAAATGTTGTGTAAAATTATTTGAAATAAACTTAATTTTTCAAGTTTTAAACTTAAAAATGTTAATTAAGATGTCGAATTTAATTAACCGTTATCGAATCGGTCGAGTTATGTAAATATCGGTTACTTCTTCTAATATTTCTGCGTGAAAGAAGGAAAAAAAAAATTTGATGCCAGCTGATTTACGCGGTGGAGCGGTAGCGTATCGCTTTCATCTGCAGGTTCCAGATTCTGGTCCCGGTCGAGAATGGCGTTTCTCGTACGCTACAAAAAAATTTATTTTCTTTATATTATGGCTGGTTGCAGGGTGCCGACCGGAATAAAACGGAATCGAGGAGTTAATTACCGACGGGTTAATTTCTCCTTCGAATTAATTTTAGACGTTCGACTGGTGTATTCGTCGTTTCGAGGGAACGGCTGTAGATATTTAATCGTGTTAGAAAAAAAAAACCTGTTGAGAAAATAAATAACCGTTATAGAATATATAGTAATTTATTTTGAGATAAATGAAAGGAAATTAAGGGCGGTTTAAATGAAAATTTTTCCGTTAATTTTTCGCAGACGGTTACGTACGGTATCGGGCTATCTTGTGTGACGGTCATCGACGATTGATGGCCGTAACTTTTCGATCTTTATTCTGCCTGTGCTTTTACTTACGGGGTTCGAATCAGGCTCGTCTCGATAGTAAGTCGGGATTCGGTTGTCTGATTTTAAATTCTCACAGACCGCTCGCGATGGAAGCGAGATGCGTATTACGAATAAACGAGGTTCGCCGTTGCGTTTTTTTTCTACCGTGAGGTCAGGTTTATTTTTACAACATTACATCAGGAGATGCTATATCGACCTTGGGGTGCAGTTAAAAAATTAAATCGTTGCAACGACGGCGAAGACCTAACGTATCTTTCTTTAATGTTTCTTTACGTCACGTGCGCTGACAGGTCGGGTCGATGAATCGCATGCGGTATAACGTGCGACACGTGATCATCTTCAGACGTTTGATCTTTCCGCTTCGATGCGAAGAGACCGGGCTAAAATACGACCTCGGAACAGGAAATATTTGCGAGTCGGTTACGTTATTTATCTATCAAATAAATCTTTTATCTTGATCGGTACATAATAATACTTTATGTACGACATGTATTCGGTTGTGCCGCTCCGCGTATGAAAAAAAGGAAATGCCCTATGTATTCGGCCGAGTGTATCGAGAGATAACGGTACTAAAATAAAAACTTATTCGTGCGGCGTCATAGAGTGCACAATTAATTATAAAATAACAGATAGATGCGATTAAAGTCCTTATTTTCACGTGATGAAGATGCTAAGCAAACAGAGTTAATACAAAACATATCATAATTCAGCCGTTAATGAAAATTATATTTGAGCGCAAATTTTATGTATAAGTTGAACGGACGTTTAGAAAATTGAGGTCACTAAAAATTGTTTTAATTAGTATTATTTAAAAATCCATCCGCATCGTAATACGTACGTACTGTTTCCGTATAAGAAGATCTTTTAATTTTATTTTAAAATGTATTAGCGGTAAGAGCTTTTAGGCGAGTCAGAAACTTATTTAAAACATTGGCCGTTTCAATCTTTGCCATTTATTTTTTAATTAAATGGGTATCTCAAATCGATACGCTCGAATTGTAATACTCAAATCAATACAATTGCAACGAAACCATTTCTCGTACGTCAAAGTATCGACTCGAACGTGAAAACAATTCTGTTGTGTTGTTTGTTAAGGAAAAATTTCCTAAATATCTGTCTATACGATTCGTATTAGAAGCGCCGAACGACGATCTGATATCCGATTTTTGTAACTTTAAAACTCGTTTTGATGGAGCTCCGAGAGATAAGACAATGACTTATTAAATAAAACGCATTAAAGCAAATCGGTAAAGTTTGAATTTTTCATAAACACAATTTTTTTTTCACAAAACACCTTGAAATTTCGCTCTACGGATGACTAAAGTCTTGCGAAACGACGGTTCTAAAAATTAGTCGTTCGAAAAATCGGGTACAAATTAATATCGTGATAAACCGACTGAATTTTTCGAGGCCGTTCGTTCAAAAGTTCTGGTTTATAAATGCGCACTCGCTCATCCGTCTTCGTTTCCAGTTTGTTTTTGAATGGTTCTATTGGCGGCGTTCGGTCGAATATCCCCTTGCGACAACGAATTTAATCTTTATCTTGCTTCCCCATCGCCGATAACTACCGGTTGTATGTACTACTGATCTACACTCTTATATGCCACCGATTTTTCCCCATTTAGCATCATCCTCTAGAAATTCATCGATTCTATCCTGTAATTTTTATTTGCAGAGGGCTGCGTCTTGACACCCGCAGAGCTCGCTTCGGTCGCCATTCTCGTCTACCCGAAGGGCTCCGCCCCCTGGATCCTTGCACCGTTCGTTACCCTAACGGTTGTGAGAATAATACTGATAAATAATAATGGTTTTATAGAAACCTGAAAAAGAAACTAAATTACAAAAGACAGAATAATAGTAATTACGGTAACTGAAGTACATACACCTTTGTAAAGACGAAAAATTCGTAACTTATTTCTTTGTCGTGGAGACAAAAATATAATAATGAAGTAAAAGGATTAATCTTTTTCTCTTTAATGAATATGTTTAATTTACAACTTCACCCTTCTTGGGGGTGAAAAAATAATGAATATTTTTTAATATTTTAATTTGCAAGGGAACTAGGGCCTCGGTATGTGGCTTAAAATCTTCTATGGTAAAATTTGAAAGCTATTGATCGGTTGGTTCTTCGAGATGAAATATACATAAAAATCTTCTCAGTTATTGGTAAAAATTTGGTTGCGATCGAGTTGGTTTTCTGCTTATCCAAAATTAACAAAAACTCTCTTCTTTGTATAGTAGTACAGATATATATATATGTGTGTGTGTGTGTGTGTGCGCGCGCGCGTGCGTGCGTTGAATTTAAGTGAATGGTATTTTCCTACTCATCATACCTCTTAACGTTAAGAAAAATTATTTTTACCGCCACTATCACCAAGTGACCGGAAATTTTACCGTAAGTAAAAAATTATAGTTTCGTAGAGATGTCATTTTATTATTTTTTTTTTTTTTAATTATAACTTGAAAAATTCTTCTGTTTACTTAAGATTCTTCTGTTTAAAATAAGATTGGAGTTTGGTTTTTGATCTTTTAATGCGTGAACAATTTAAATATGTTTCTTATTTTTGTAATCGAAACATATATTATTCGTAATATATGTATGTATTACCTAATTGTAATATTTTAATTTTATTAAACTTTGTTCCTGGTTAATATTTTCACACTGTAATCAAATTTCACGGTATGCGATTATTATGCAATCCATAATTTTTCTTTATAAAGCCATAAAACGCTGAGCTACTCTGATAACATTCCACATAGATAAGAAAAAAATTGTGAGTACATCAAACATAAAGGTTAATATATTTATATATATCGACAGATTTATTTGTTTAAAATCGGATACATTATGATCCTCATGATGTACATGTGTCATGAGGTACATTCTACCTGATGTAGAATGAAGTACTGTTATTCCAAAAAAAAATATTAAAGCCCAATAACGTAATTGATTTACATTTAATAAATTATCTTGAATAATATAGTCGATTAAGAACACTACCGTTGATTATTTGCAAATGTTAGATAACATTTGTACGATCGATGCACAAAACAATAAAAACACAAGAGCGCTTGTTTAATAAATAGATTTGTAAGTCGTTACCGTTTTCATTTAAATTCATAGGAAATTAACTTTTATTAATACTGTACTTATTTTTGTACCTCTAAATTTTTCAATAAAAATAACTTCTGGGTAACCTTCGTCGTTATTCTTAATTTTTTCTTTTACAGACTGCATATGGGCTTGTGATTATAAATTTATATAGCTTTGTATTTTTTTTAAACAAAATTAGTGATCGGCGCGTGATCGTTTTATGTTTCAGGTGATATTACAACAGATGTATTAAATTTAATACGTGAAGCTCGTGCAAGAACGCTAGGTCCATTCAGTCCGTCGTTTAACGTTCAAGCCGTTCTACTAGAAGGTTTAAAAAAGGTAATATGTTAATAAAATATAAAATTTTCACGTTTTTTTCTTTCTATAAAGTGAATAAATTGTTCTGATCGCTGTGGATATCGGGTTTTTTTTTTAGTAACAGGATGTGTATATTTCTTTTCTTTTTCCTGTTTAGCCAACGGTAACTACCGTTCAGATAATACTTCAGAGGATGATATGTATGACTGTAAATGAAGTGTAGTCTTGTACATTCTCAGTTCGGCCATTCCTGAGATGTATGGTTAATTGAAACCCATCCACCAAAGAACACCGGTGTCCACGATCTAGTATTCAAATCCGTGTAAAAATAACTGGCTTTACTAGGACTTGAACGCTGGAACTCTCAACTTCCAAATCAGCTGATTTGGGAAACCGCGTTCACCACAAGACCAACCCGGTGGGTTATGTGTATATTTCTACTGCGATACTGCAGCCGCTTTCATACGGTAGTAAATAATAAAGGAAAGTTTTATTACAGGTTTTAATAAGCGTTAAAAAAATGTATCCCTTTCAAAACATCGAAGAAGTTACTCCCGCTCGAGGTATATTTTTCATTCTTCTTCGTTTTTCTTAATATCTTTAATTTGAAACGTACTTGGAATTGCATAAAAATAAGATAAGTAATACGGTTCAGTTACCGGTATTTCTGTATAGTTATATCACCGTACTATAGAGGATCTTCATTGAAGAACGATGGGGTTTGGAACATGTATTAATTACAGTTGATATTTATTTATCGAATTTCTCATCTCAAAAGTGTTTTTACGTAACTAATAATTTCAGTATGTACACAATTAGTCGCTCGGTAAATGTCCAATCGGTACTCGGTTTTTGCCTGTACTCGAATTAACGTATCTTCTGTTAAGGTTACAATCGCTTCATTTATAGTTTTCTTTAAGTGACACAGGTCGCGTATTTTTTGCGAATAAACGATGTTTTTTTTATATACCCTCACAAGAAAAAAGCCGCAAGATCAGGTCTGGACTCCTTGGAGGCCAGGATACAGTGTCCTTGAATACAGGACCCTGACTGACGAATGCATTAAAGTGCGGGGGTGCGCCGTCTTGTTGGAAATGAATTCGCTGTACGCTTTCGATTCCATCCGTTAATTTACTAATTAACGATTCACGAATACGAATAAATAAATATATATATGGGAATAGCGCACACCCGTTAATTTATAATGTAGCTACATCCGTAAAAATTATATCGTCTAAAAATGATTCGTTTTCATTCATTTTGTGAAAAATTTCAACAACGAAATCGATACATTTTTCAGGTTTGAAAAACCTGAAAAATGTATCGCCAGAAAACTGATGGTTAAGGGTTCTCATCGATGAGAATTTTTTAATTATTTGTATATTGTAACTCTCAGTATTTATTGTATCCGATGCATGTGTTGTCTGTTGTCCGTAGAATTCAGCCGATAGACAGATTTTACGTTTAACTTCTTTATTTTAACAAAATATTTTAATCTGTGTGGTTTTTTTAGGTTCTTCCTGAAGATGCTCACTTAAGAGTAAACGGAAAGTTACACATATCCTTAACGAGAGTTTACGACGGTAAAAATGTTCTAGTCTCAGAATTTAGCAGCAAAGATGATCTTCTGCAGGTAAATCTTTGATCTTAATTTTCATTAGCATTTATTTAAGCGTTTTAAAACGTTTTAATTTAAATGTTTACGTAAATATCATTGTGTACCGTGTGTGTGTGTGTGTGTGTTTGTTTGTTTGTTTGTTTGTGTGCACGCGCATGTGTGTAATTTTCAGCAAATTCATGTTTAAGGCATTTTAAATTCTGGTTCCTTAACATCTGGTGGTAAGGCTCCTGGACCTTAAAAATGAGATCCTAAAGTTTTGCGATCGTGTGACACGGTTGATCTTATTTTTATAATAATATTTGTATGTATGAAATATTAACTTTTAAATTTAGTTTATTTAAATTTATTTTCCTCTTGATTGGATAAAATTAAATATAATAACAAGAAATATTTTTCTTGAAAATATTATCTTTATTAATGTCTTGGATTAACCGATAAATGATTCAAACTTATAAATTAAATTTACATAGAATTCTCTGAGCTTCCTCAGGTGAAAATACACATATCGTACAGAATTCCCTTGCATACTCAGAAATTACCTGATCTACCCATCGCAGATAATCTATTTTGTCTCCACCCTTATTACAATGATTCCCCTACTCACCCTTGACTCATCTTATCTTTAGATATTTATATGCATCTCGTTATATAACCTGATTGCTATTTTTTCTGAAACTTTTACAGTACACATATTTTTCTAAAAAATTTCAAACATTAAACATTATATTCCTTAAAACTAATTTCATAATATAAATATATGATTTTTTTAAATTAAATTAACATACGTTGAAATCCGGGTATGTCTGTTTTATTCTTGACAGCGTTTGTATTTTTCTAGATGTATATCATTTGTGGAGCGGTCACTATATCATTTTTGTGAGGTCTGTCTGCCTCTTTTCTATATTTATGAGCTTCTATATCTTTTTAAAGGTATTCAGATGTTTGTCCAATGTACACAGCGTTACAATCTTTACAAGGAATGTTGTATACTAAGTTGGCTTGTTGATTTTTTTCCATCGGCGATTTTAATTTAGAAAACATACTATTCAGATTGTTGTAATTCTAATGGGCTATTGTGAAATCCTTTTGTAGCAATTTTTTAGTCTTTTCAGACAAACCTGCGACATATGGTAATGCAACATAATTCTCACTCTTATTATTTTTATTAGGATGGTTGTCTGATATATTATTACAGTATATATAAATTGTATTTTTAAGAATTTTATTTCTGATATTTTCTGGATAAATATTATTTATTAATAAATCTTTTGCTTTCGTTTTGTTTTGAGATAAACAATAGTATAAACTTTTTGGATTTAACAATAACTCATTTCGAAAAGAAAATATCAACAAAATGATATATAAAACCAACACCTTCAGGTAGATACCTAAATTTCCTATCAACACAATCAATATCAAATAAAAATTCAGTAGTCAAGAATCTTGCAAATAGAGTAATAAAATCTACAAACTCCGAAGATAGACCAGAATATACAACAAAAGTACTCACACAATTTCAAAGTGGGTTATCATATATTCTGTGATATTCAGGAAGAAGTGTGTTTTTAAATATTTAAGGAATTTTTTTAGATTATTTCAGTTACCCTGAGGTTACCTGGAACAAACAAAACACTTTAATTCTGTTATATAATAATACTAGCTCCCCGTCGCAGCTTCTCCCGCGCTATGTGGTTACTTGCGTTTCTCACAGCGGTCAATCTTTTTATTTTATGTTTTTTAGTCGACTAACCGGAGGCAGCTGCAGCCAGTCACACGCACAGTAATGGTAGCAATAGCTGTGTTGGTTGAGCCACGTGCTGTATACCTTCGCACCCGTTAAAAAATCCCAAAAATGGTTTTTAAATATCAATCTGAAGAGTATTTGCAAGCCCAAATCTACTGAAAATCTTGTTTACTATAGTCACGATCGGGAAAATTTACAATCATTGTTCAACATTTCTTTTACCCTTTCTTCATCACCTTTTAAGGTCAAATTTCAAAAATCTGTATATTGAGATGAAGATTATGCTCACCAAAAATCAGGTTAATTTCTTCATTTGTTACTGAGAATTAAAAAAAAAAACAGGGTTTCAAAAAAATTTCAAAAATCCATTTTAACTGTTGAAACTCGGAATTTCAAAAAATCTAGAAATTGGTTTTTAGATATTCATAATCATTCAGTTCAAATCCAACTCGCATATTGATAGAGATTCACAGTTCACAATTCATTAAACTTTGTACTTTAAGTGGAAAATCTCCACCATTATATATATATATATATATATATATTATTTATTTTTTAATTAGGTAGTTTTTTGTTTATTCCTAACAATCAAAAACCATCTTCTTCTTTATATAATAGTATAAGTAGATTATAGATATCCATTTAAGCATTGACGGGTAAAAAACTGAATGATTCCTGATAAGATTCACATTTAACACATATCAACAAAAAAAATATTCAAGCTATTGAGAAACGTTTCTGTATGTGTGTAATATATGTATATTATTATTTTATTTCAGGCACTTCTCGCCAGTGCGTTTGTACCAATATTTTCTGGTCTTATACCACCGAAATTCCACGGTGTTCGATATATTGATGGTGGTTTCAGTGATAATTTACCAACATTGGATGAGAATACTATTACAGTTAGCCCGTTTTGCGGTGAAAGCGATATATGTCCAAGAGATTTATCCTCCCAGCTTTTCCACGTATGTATTGATTTTCTATTACAATTACTTATAAATTATGGTGAAATTAGATCTGTGCTGAGGTACGGAATAATAGAATATTAGTGTAATTTTTATTATATAGTAAAAGTATTTAAGAATTTACTGCATTTCTGTAGAATTAAATTTCTGGACTTAATTTTTATTTTTCGGTCAGTAATAAAGGTTATAGTAATTATGATGATGTGGTGCTGCAGAACATGACGGGTGAAAGAGATCTTATACTGTTGTTTCTTCAGGTTGACAATCATTTCTTTTATGTACAACTTGAAAAATAATGTAGATGGACTACAGCCTTGTTTAATTTATTTCTTGTTGAACTTTACTTTTCTCTACTATTATTGCAACCGTCACATCTTTCATAAAGATTATAAAACAACTTTGTTTTCTCTATATTTCAATCGTTTTTTTTATTAAAATTGTTTAATGTTGTTTTCTTTTCTAAGTACACTATCAAAGACGTATACAAAATTTACAAACATCATATAAGTAGGCCTTCTTTTGTTATTGTTTCTATCAAGGTTAAATCTAACATTTTCTCTCTGTTACTCATGCTTTTTCTGAAACCAAATTAATCTTTTTCTAGGATACCTTTTATCATGCGTTTGAGTCATCTATATGTTATTCCTTGTAGTACTGTGGTCGCATGAGATGTATTAAGTGCATTAATGTTTTCACATTTACCAATTTTAATTTTTGGGAAATTTCAATTATATAAATATTTTAATTTTTTTATGGACACTACTCCAGATTCATTCATTTGGCATACTACACATTCTGCTTAATTATATTTCACCTAATCAGCATAACAATTCTGCTTACATATTGCCATCGGTACTTTTATTTTTATTTATTTTTTGTTCATTTCTTTAATTTTTCAGAGGTGCATCAAGTTTTCTTTTTGTAATGTGACCTCTCTAGTGAATTATAATTGTTTTCTTATTCTTCTAAAGTTTTTTCTTTTACAGTGGTTCTTCATTTTAATCATTTAATACTGGCGCTGTTAAGTTTCATTTTTCCAGAATTTTCTGTTACTTATATGTTATATATTTTCTCTTTTTATTTAGTTTCTTTTCTTCTTTACTATGATTATGGTTAAACATTTATACCCTCCGTTTACTTTATTTCTTAATACTTGTTACAATTTCTCATGATTAGCCAATAATATCTTCATACGTATCCTTTCTTTGGTCATTCATTAAAGATATTTTTGTTGCATATGTCTCTTTTTTACCTAAAGCCTTTTCATTTTTTTAATATTTACATTTTTAATTCTGATTATTAGTTTTCTGCCAAAATTACTTTTGTAATTTTCACAGAAAACTGATAATCGTTTCTGTAGCTTATTCAGACTTTATTTGTTTTTTGCTAAGCAGTTTGTAAATTTATACACCCTCTTCTGAAGTGTTTTCCAGAACTGGATATTTTATAAATCTTGAATTTAAAAATTTTTAATTTTATACCGTTGTAAAAAAAGCCTTTCAAAATTTTGTTATTATATGTAAAAATGTGTTTGTCGTTTCAGTGAGTATTATTTATGGTCTAAGATATAACTTAACATACTTATTTTAAAATATAAGATAGTAATTATGAATCTTGTTTTTATTTGAATATGACTGTTTTCTATTCTTATTTAAATATTCTTTGTGTAAAGAATTACACGACACGATTTCTATTTCCTGAAGATAATAATACAATTTAGGTCAGAAAGGTCAACAGAATGAATCTACTAAAGGCAAGAATATTAACAACTACTGAACATAAAAAAGTAGGTGAATATTTTGTAGTCAAACAATGAGAAAGTGCAATAGCTTGATAAAATAGAATACATAAAAATAAAAATATTATATTGACACAAAATTCAAAATGATTTCCATTGAAAAACTCATTCTGTATTAAGGAAATGGAAAAATAGAAGGCATATAGTAGAATTGGATAATTCCATCTTTTTAAAAAAAAAGTAATCTGAATGAAAACATTTTTATAAATTCATTATTGCGTCATTTTTACTCATTCTGTCATCAATTGTAAAATATTTTAATTGATTAACAAATTATAATGGTTAATCAAAGTTACAATAATATTTTGATAGATGTATTTATATAGTTGTTACAAGATTTTGACAAAATAAAAATGCATCTGATGCAAGTAAATAAACTAATATTCAGTAAAATAATAATTTAAATTTAACTACTAACAAATTTTTTATTATTTAAATTATTCCTTGAGGAAAGCCAAATCAATGTTTAACTTCTTTTTTTAACTCGTGCTAAGATTTCTATCCAATCAGAAGTTTTACATATGATGTTAACAAATAAATTTTTTAAAATCTGATCGGAAGGTCAACCGTACAAGATGATCAGGAATGACAAATTTACCGCAGGGTGCCTGACAAGTGTTCTAATGAGCTTCAGAAAACTTTTGAGAACTAGTTATGTTATGGCTACATCATTTAGCTTCTGGTAGTTTTTATAGAAGCTTCTTTTCCAAACTCATCATAAGCGGTTGGTAAATCAAGAGTTACTGTAATATGAAGCCATTCTCTTTGGTTTTCATTAATTCAATACCTGATTCTTCAATGTATAGACTGCATAAATCGGTATAGATTGCATTTTTTATCCTATTGAAAATAGATCTTTTTTGATATCTTATACGAGACACATATCAACTCTATCAGTTTATGGTTTGATAATGTTGCATTTGATTTTTGCTAGGTTAAGTACTGCAGTAACTATGTTTAGAGTCAAAAATTTTTTACTGTTTCAATAACTACTTTATCGCTTCTGTTTTGGTGTACAATGACTTGCAACACTTTTTCTGTATCAGTGGCTTTGCCGGTCTGGCTGCTGTGCGGATATAAACTTGAAATGTACAGATATGTTTTACCTCGTCTGACAGTCGCTATGTAAGAAGATTTTTATAGTTAAACTTTCATTAATTTTGTTCATCATTGTTATAGTTTATATTTAACTAGTATAAAATAAATTATGACTTATTTAATGAATGAATTGTTTAAGTAAATTTCTTTAATAAAATGGTGGGTTGAAAATTGTATTGAAGATTTTATTGCATTAAAGAATAGTCCGTTTGGATACTGTATTCATAAATACTAATGAATAATTTTCCATATTTTTTTATTCCTTACAAAATTATGTTTATTTTGTTGTTTTTTTATTCCTTTATTGAATTTTGAAGATGTTTTGAATTTCACATTATTATTTATAATGACAGTTTTGACGCATTTAATATCTATTAATTCTCAAAATGTTGTTGTCTAAATGTCTTATAGTTTGCTTGTAATACATATTTCTATTTTATCAAAAGGTTTTTAAAAGCACATGTATAATTGATCATGGTCAGTCTTGAACTGTGATCTCTTAAAGAGGTCAATATTTAAAATATAAAGTGACATAGCTTGCTATTGTCATGAGTCACTAATGACTGTAGCAGAATGCACAGAAATGAAACTTCATCAAACAGAGATTATTATCCTTTCTAATTATCAAGAAATTTTATTTAATGCCATTCGGTAAACAACATTTACGTTTTCTCGAGATCATAAAATTTTAGCAATGTATTTCCTGATATCTTATAGATGTTGTGGCTCTAACAAATTGTAAGGGTATACTCTCTTGCCTCAAAAAAAATCCAATTATTATTATTCTTTGTTTTTTTAACATTCTTTCTTTGTGTAGTGTGGTTTGCAGTTGTTTTGTAGGCACAGTATGTAAAGTTTGTTACAATTAGTATAATGTTTTATTTGTGATTGAACATTTTGATTTTATACTTAATGTTTATTTTTCAAATGAAAAATAATTTTCTTTGTTTTTTAACTTATATCTTTATTTTATTGTTTATAAAATATCAATTTATTATTTTTTCTGTAAAATTACTTTATTTATAAGCTATTAACAATATTTAAAATATTTTATTGAGTTTTTGTTTTGTTTGCATTATACTGTTTTTTATGTTAACTTTAATTGTCTTATCAATTTGGAAAACCCCTTCAGTTAGCTTCTAAGCCTTTATCAATAACAGTAATTATAATTTTGTATTAATTTATTTGTATAAATGAATGAATAATTATAAAAAAAAAATATTATTTCCTTTTATTTCATAAAGAAAATAAAACAAGCTTTTCCTTGTGGAATTGTGTCATCTAACCTACTTTTTTGTTGATCTGGTGAAATTAGAAGTTTCACCTTTTGTGATTACAATAATGTGTCAGTCTGGTTTATCCCATGACATTATTAGCTCTGAGATTAAAAAAATCAATACAGTAATGAATTTGTATTTAATATAAGTAAGAAATGGATTAGAATACAGATACAGATTAATCATGGTAATAAGGTAAACGTATCGATAAAACCCATTTTAATTGTCTCTTAAAGATTTTTCCAAAAATGTACCAGCCTCAAGCTGGTAGCTGAAACTTAACTGATATAAAAACATTAAAATATAAATAACTATATGATGGAAGTATTGGCAGTTTTCTTGTGAGATATATATATACAAAATATAATTAAAAGTATTTAGGTATGTTTACGCTGTAGCTCTATTGGAAAATTTGGTAGTTTTAACTACTAAATAAATATTTAATATATAAAAAATACTAAATTATGAAAGAAATGTCGCCAACATTAGTAAAAATAATTTATCTCAAATTTTTGTTCACAGGTAAATGTTGCAAATACCAGTATTGAATTATCAAGACAGAATATTCACAGGTTTGCTAGAATTCTGTGGCCTCCTAAACCAGAGGTATTTTTATCGTAAATATTTCTTTCATTTTCATTACTTTTTTCTGTAAGTCTGTCATTCACTCATCCCACTCCACCTCTTTCTGACTTATGTTATCTCTCTCTCTCTCTCTCTCTCTCTCTCTCTCTCTCTGTGTGTGTGTGTGTGTGTGTACACCTAAAATCCTGTAGTTTATTACCTTGTAGCAAAAGTTATATTTCTTTGTACCTTCAAGTTTATGCACATGTGTAAGAAAGGTTCGTCTATAGGAAACCTGAAGCCTTGATAAATAGCAGAAGAATCATTATGTTTCTCTCTCTCTCTCTCTATCTCTTTCTTAATGTGCATGAACATCTGTTAACTATTTAGTAAGTTACCTATATGTTCAGATATTCAAGCTGAAATGGCTAAAAGAAAGTAACTGCGTCTTTCCCATTTTAATGTTATATTAATATAAAAATTTAATTTTGGCTCTTATCGGTCATTTAATTTATACATTTCAGCTTTCTGAAGAAAGTAATTTAGATTGACTGCTGTTGTTATGAGCATAGCGTATTATTCTTATCAGTATTATTGTGGTATAATGGTATAATAATTTCCATGCATCCAGATATTAATAAATAATATATGATAAAATTAATATTGTTAATGTAATTAATGTTATAAATACGAGTAAGATAAAATATTCTGGATTTTTTTTGTTGTAATAGTTGCTTTAAAGTTATGAATAAATAATAAAATAAAAATTGATTTTTTTTTTTTTTTTTTTTGATTTATTTGTTTGTTTACTTACATTTCCTTATTTCTTCATTAATGGGAGTCAAAATAATAATTTTTTTAAAACTTCTACATCATTTAAAAGGCTTTTTCATTTGATCTGACCTTTCATTGGTTTTTTTCTTGTTTTTGTCAGTGGTAAACTAGATTAGTTTTTACTTGTATACTGCTTATTTTAATTATACATTTTTATTAGATGTACTTAATTCTTTTTTAATTTAATTTACCTTGAAATGTTTTATCCCTGTTAGAGAGAGAGAGAGAGAGACAGAAAATATTGTAGAATATTTTATTATTTCATTATTTGATTACTATTATATTCATCTTTAATTGTTTCCTCGTCCGTTTTCCTTCATAAAAATTATTAATTTATCCCCAGCTTATTTTTAAAAATTATTTTTTTAGACTAATCAGTAATGAGTATATATTATCATTATTTAAATGAATCTAACCATATTTTTTCAGTTAGATAAAAAAAAAACAATTTCTTGGAATTTTAGTGTGTAAGAGTTTGTTTGGATGATATACAATAATAATGTTGAATCACTAAAATAAGAACTCAAAGTAATTTGTAATTAAGTAAAGAGCTAAATGTCATAAGTGGCAATGAAAATTACGCAAGCTTGTATATAAAACCTTATGATATACAGACAAAGTGGCTATTACAATATGAAATTTATTTGGTTGAAACTAAATCTCGTGAAAATTGGACTAATATAGTCTGCTTCTAAACAAACAGTAACTGATCAAGGAACTACAGTGCTTAGCATGTCACAGTATTTGATAGAAAATGAAATGAAATTCCTAACCTCAACAATGTAATAATATTAAGTCAAGAATCAGAAAAGAGGTTTAATTAAAAAAAAGAAGATAATTATCGACAACTTGGTAACTCTTAGTTTGGCTTTAAACAAGAATTAAACTTTAGTAGGTTTTACTTTTTTGGGTAGTTTTATTCTATTTTGGAATTTTTAGCTGTATTTTCATGTATATTTTGTTGGGTCTACAGACATTCTCTTTTTAAAAAAGTCATTTACAAGTATAGGTAATAAAAAATAGGTAAGAAACCTTGATAAGTAATACATTAAAAATGTAACTTGACAAGTCATTGGCTGTGTGAAGGTATAATATATATAAATCTATAAAATTATTATTAACAACCGATCATAAAAAGTGTAAAATACAATGTACAAAGTATTTATAAATGCGTAAGTCATAAATACTGATGACCTTAGTGATTGAATTTAACTTATTAAAATTAGAAGAAAAACAATTGTAATAATAAAATAAATATGAAATTTAAGCAGCGATTTATAATTAGAACTACTTTTGTAAATATATTTAGTATTTTATAATTTATTATATTTTCCTTATTTTTTTCAAGGTATTGTCAAATATGTGCAAGCAAGGATTTGATGATGCTTTAAGGTTTTTACACAGGAACAATTTAATTAATTGTACAAGATGCCTTGCTGTACAATCAACATTTGTTGTTTCTGAAATACTAGACGAAAGTTTTGAGTATGATCCACAATGTCAAGAATGTAAACAACACAGACAGGTTTGTTGAAAGGTTTTGTAAAACCTATTATAACAGTTTAATAATAAATCTGAAAATTAAGGTTTTTGGTAGTTATGTAAATAGTACCGCAAATTAAAAATTAAAAGGCAAATAGGCTTTAATCTAACATATATATATATATATATATATATCAAATAAAAAATAACATAAAAAAACAACTCATGCACGGATGCCTTCTTTTGGGAGTTAGCCAGTCTTTATTATTGATCTGTAAACTTGCATATGATAAATAAGGTGATATTACACATGTTGTAGTCCCATTTCCAATCGGCTATGTTCATTTGAATTTTATTATATTTATTTTCTTTCCCGACAATGGTAATTAATTACAATTTTTATTTTTTGTAGATAACTTTTTCACTGATTTACAGTGCGTTCGTTATATACAGGAAGAGGTCATTAATTGAAAAACTTATTATCATTAATGTTATTTTAATGATAGATACAAAAACTTAATGTACACTTAACGACTTAAAAAATATATAACATTTATTTTCTCAGGAAAAATAATTATGTTGTTTTTATTACATAATTAATGAGTTTAATATTATAAAACGTATTAACTTGTCTTTCTACTTTGCTCTTTGTTTCTAACGACATGCTCCAATTACAAGTTCCCATTATCTGCTATATCTACTTCTTATTAGTTACATTGATGTATTAAAATGCGTCAATGAAGATAAAACTTAATAAATAAAAATAGAAATATATATAATAAACTTTATGAAATACATTTTTTCACTCAATTTAGATTGAGCATGACAAGTTAGTTACAGTGATGTACAATTTTTTAATAACCTGTGTCAACTGAATTATCAGATGGTTATATCAGTCTTATCTCTATGTTTTGATCACAAGTATATCTATTCACTACCATGTTATATGCACTTTAAATTTGACAAATCGGTCTTTAAGCACTTTTTCTAAATTTGGTGGCGTTTAATATCTTATATTTATGAACCATCAAAGCAGAAAGTAAATTGTTTACTTAGTAAGTCTATTTTCAATTATTTTTTTTTTTTAGAGCCATCAACAGAAAAAAAAAAATATTCAGATTTTTTAAAAATGTTGTGTAATTGCTAAATTCCAGTGAAGCTTCTTACTTTATAAGATGAAAGTAAAATCGAACAACATAATACCCAACTGATGAATTTTTACTGGCATATTATGTGAATCAGAATCTTTTTTCATGATGAATTAATTCACCGCAGAAACTTAAAAGCACGTGCATGGGAGTATGGAAATGGAATTTTGTAGTATATGAAAGATGTCCTTCCTAAACAGGAGGATTCAAACCTAAATGAAAGGCTGAGAGACTACCACTCAGAGATGGCTACAACAGCTCGGAGATGGGCAAATAATTTGTTGATCTCTTTAAATATGCCTTACAGATCTACTGAAACTGTATCGCTTATAATAAATGGATGTATTGCTCCAAACATGATTGTTTTATTAGATGAATGGAGAACTTACATAGTCTGCTTCTATTGACTCTCCTTGTGATAGATCAAGGTTGTAATTTGTTGATCCTATAATGCAAGTTTTCACAAAATGTAGAAATTGTTTGGGCAAATATAAAATATCACTTCTAGGAATAAATACTGACAAATTTTTGATTATGTCCATTAAATTTATGCGGTGATAGTAATTAATACTTAAATATACTTAAAGTTTATTGACAAAATAATGTGTTCTTTTTGACAAAAAAAAAATTACAAAATATCATAAGATTTTGCCTTTTCATTGAATTTTTTCATATGTTTAGTATTAGTTATAAAATAATGTTCAATTACAATAAAATGTAGTGTTTTCCTTAAGTAAAATGATCGTGAAAATAATAGTAAATTGAAATAAAAAAATTTAGATGTAATAAAGATGAAATAAAGAAAGAGAATAAATAATAAAAATTAATCACTTGAGTCAGGGATTGTACTGTTGAACTTAATACAAACTTTATAATTACGACTAAAAGCTCACTACACTCTCAGGGCTATAAAATGTTGCCTTTTAATCAAAATATCTGAAATTTTTCGAATTGGCTCTCTCAGAATTTCATGTTTAATCTATTCATTATTTTCCTAGAGTTTACTGTTGAGTAAACAAAATAATTTAGGAATTAAATTTTAATTACAAACCTAAATCTGCGCTAAAATTATTTTTTCCATCTTTAGTATTTTTACATTTTTAACTGTTTTTTTGATTTAAATGTAATTGTAGTTATTGGATCAAATTATTGTTTGTTTTAATTATTGACAGTCGAGGATTAATATTCTGTTTACATATACAAACTATTCATACTTGAGTTAATATATAACGGGTATACTATTATTAATATATTCATAATTAATTAATATACTTTAACGGGTATACGGTTAAAGTATATAAATAATTACTCATAATTATCTCTACAGCATAGTAGTAGCATCTCTGCCTTTCATTCAGAGGTTCCGAGATCAAGTCCTGGTCAAGCATGGGATTTTTCACTTGCAACCAAATTCATTATCATCTAACATAGTAAATTTTATCAGTCTATTGTTACTGTTGTAGGAGTAAATAATTATATATTTGTTTGTTCACTTACAGAGTTAAAATTGTTGTAAAAAAAAGTCTCTTTACACTTTCAATAGAATTAAACTATTGATTTTTATTATTCATTTTGCAGGAAGCTCTAGTTGCAAATCTACCGGACACAGTAATGTCAGTATTTCAGGATGCTATTGATTCGGCGAATAAAGGTCTTGTAAATTGGATATTTAGACATAAAGGAATGAAACTATTATCCGTTTTAACATTGCCATACACTCTTCCTGCTGATATTATTTATGCAGTTTTTAGAAAGTAAGTGTTAGTGTTTTATTTTCATTTTACTTAAGTTTGCCTCATTTTCATTTTTTGTATGTACATATGTATTTTACAGAAATATTTGATTAAAGCTAATTTTGATTCAACTGTTATACATACACACCAAAATAGCAAACATATGTAAAAGCTTTTCAAATCTGTGGATTCTTCATCATTTATAAGATACAAGTATTATAGTATCGATTAATCCATTACTGTTGTAATACGTAAAAGATCATAGTTATGACTGACTGAATTAATTTTGTATAATGATGATAATGAATTACATAATATAAGTATTTTCTAACTAATGATGAATTTTAAAATCATATTGTTTTAATTGGTACTAATCATATTATAATTGGTAACATATATATAATTATATTAAACCTGCTATTTTGGTGTGTTCATAGATGATTAATTATTAATTGTTAATTACAACACTATATATATATATATATATATATTCAAGGTGTGATCATAAAATAAGTAGAACTTTACTTTTATTAAAAATAATTTACTTATTTTGTGTTGATATTGTCTACTACAAATTAGTCCCCCCTAAAGATGGTGATACACTTATGCCAACATTTCTTCCAATCCTTCAAATATCTATAGAAACCATTTTTGGTGTAGACTTAAGTTCGCTTAGTAATTTGTTTGTTTACTTCATCTATAATTGCAAATTAGTGTTCTGTTAATATTTTCTTAATCATTCAGAACATGAAATAATTGAAGGTATCATGATTGTGGTGTACAGAGACTATGGCTTCAGTATGATATTATTTTTGACTAATTAATCGTGGATTAATATCGACGTGTGAGTTAGAGTATTATTGTCATGCAATATCCAAGAATTGTTTGCCCGCATTTACGGTGGTTTTTTTAGATTACCTTGTATGAAACTGCAAAATAATACTATCTGTTGACCAAATAGTTTTGTAATAATTCTTATTGGACAATACCATTGTAATAAAAATATACAGTAAGAGAACCTTAACGTTTGATGGAAGTCTGGATGTTTTTTCAGTCTTGGTTCTTCAAAAGCTACCGTCAGGACGACTGGATTTTCATTTCAATATCATAACTGTTCAACTGCTTACTGAGTAAGCAGTAAAGCTTAAGAGGATGTCTTATTTTAAATTGTCAATTTTAATAAAGTGGTATTTTACAAAGATTAGACAAGTGTTCCTTTTCCCATTGTATAGAGACAATTTTTTTATAATTTACTAACTATAAATTGAATTTAATAAAAAATTTCTGGGTGCAAGAAAAAAAGTGATTCAAATTTAGAATAATTTTTGTATGAAACTTTATTTGGAATTTTGGTCGAAGTAATAATTAAAGATTAGGTAACTAGTAGAATTCTGGGTATTGTGAAATTCTGTGAATTTCAAAATCTTATATCCATAGCATCAGGATTATAATTTTTCATTTGATATTAAAAATATACATCAGTTGTACATGATAATTTTATTTATGTATCCTATAATTTTATTATTACATATACACATGGCCGAATAGTTTAAAATATTCCACAAGCTAAAAACCTGGAATTATAACTTTTAATTTAAATATATATAATTTTTTTCAACTGCTTTTTAAATATATTTTATGTATATTTTTCAACTGTTTTTTTTAAAAATAAATATAATTTTTTTTTTGGTTGATGAAATAATTCACCACAGAAGCTTTGAAGCTTTTACATAAGAATATGGTAATTGATTTTTGTAGCATATGAAAATTGTTATGTCTGAGCAGGATTTGAAACCGGGATGAATGAAAGACGGGTACAATACTTTGCCATAGAGATCAGTGAAGTGATATCAGGATCTATTTTATATTTTTGGTGGTCACCCAGACTGCTTATATTCACACTTTAAATCAACAATTCAAAAAACTGAATATACTATTTAAAAAATCTGAACTACTATTTTAATAGAACTTTGCTTTAACAGAAAATGTATCTTTTATCAATCTGTTTTTACTGGGTTTTTTAATTAAACTTTTTGGAATTCGTATAGCATAAAGCATTATATATTTAGGCCTGTGTTAAAATTAATTTCTGAAAAGATTGATTGAAACACATTAATTGGTTCAGCATGAACTATGATGTAATGATATTTGTTTTTATTCTGCTGTGTGAAAACAGTAGGTCAAAACAAATGACAGCATTACTATATTCTTTGCCTTATCTAAGTTTCTTAATGTTATGCAGGGTAGGCTGTGTAATTTTTGTGATGTCATGATGAAATCGCACAGTTTTACTCACTGGAATATTTTAAGCCTATAGCTTTAAACCTTTATAAATTCACTGGTCTTAAAATTATTCTTTTTAAATAATTAATTTAATTAATTTTAGTGCTGTTAACATATATTTCGATATTGTCAGGATTTGTTAACATTGTGTCTATAACAACAAAAAAAAAAACCATAAACAAGTTGTTTTATTGACGAAAGAAAAAAGAAAAAGTGGAAAAAAGTTTTTTTTTTTAAATTGCAAGATGGTGTATTGGGTAGATCATTGGAAGATAAGTATGCCATAGGAACATCAACTATTTCAGACATTATGAAAAATAAAGACACAATTATGAATTATGTGTCAACTTGAAAAGAATGAATTTTTTCCAGGAATGCAATGAACGTTTTCAAACAAAGAGATGGACTGTGCTCTTTTCTGGTGGTTTGTTCATAAATGTTTGGTCTTTGTAGACCAATTCTGGTATAGAAAGCCATAATTTTTAATGAGAAGCTAAATAGAGAAGAAAATTTTAATGCGAGTGGCTTTTAAATTTTAAACAGCGTCGTGGAATTCAGTAATTTTAAATCGGTGTTGAAAAATTATCAGGAAACATCCTACCATAAATGAACTTATTCAACATTTTGATGGTTTTTTTTAAATTATGATTAACATTTTATTTATAACAATGACAAAACAAGTGTTGAATGGAAAGCACTTTTTAAGAAGAGTTTAGTTTTTCACAAGGAAGAATCAGGTCCAGGAAAAAATCTCTAAAGAATTGTGATATTGTTTGGTGATGGTTGTAATACAAATGATAAAAAAATCACATGCTTTGAAAGGTATCTGAAGTCTTCCAATTATTTACAAAAAGTAAAGAAATCATAGATCACTTGTGACATCATGAGAATGTTCTTTTGATATTAGATAATGGATTTACTTATCCCTCAGCATGCTGCATAGAAAAAGAGAATGGAAAATTCAGAATTTTGTTTCTACATCTAATGTTATAACCATTTTACAATCAATGGATCGAGGGATTATTGTTTCCCTGACATGCCTTTACTGCAAAGAATTAATGAAAAAAGTTTTTAAATGATAATGAAGATGTTAACAGCATGATTAAGACAATAAAAAAAAACATTAATTTGAAAGATTGCTTTTATGTGGGGGCGGATGCATGGAATTTTATTATAAGAGTGGAATAAAATTTTAAATAAAACAAAGTCCAATGAGACTGATGAAATGAATCGTGCAGATTTCAAAAATATGAGGAAGTTCACAGATGAGGTCCCAGACTTAACTGACTGCGACTTTGAGTGTCAATGAATGGATCATCAGTAATAGACAATTATCCCTCGAATTTTTAACGACGATGAGATCGTATAATAATAGTGATAATTTTTGTAAATTTTGATTCTTTAATAACAAATTTATAGTCATCAGATTTTTTTAATGTATTACTGTATCAGTTTTTTATTATACTAGCTTCAATGACATGCTGTAGGCACGCCTTCTGAGTGGGTTGCCCTGGCAGGCGGCGTCTCAGACTGGGATTATTTGGTGTCCAAAATTGATTACCTCTTGTGAAAAATATTTTTTTTTTTGAATGATGAAAATTTATATAACGAAAGTTAAATTAGAAATTGATACTAAAGAGTCAAGATTTTCTGCTAGTGATCGGTACGTTCTGGTGATAAGCTAAGGGGGACGAACACACACATACAAATGCCCTTTAGTAGCGAAGAATTATATCTTTTTAATTCTACATTAGTACATTTATTTTTTTTATATATTTTCATCATTTTTTGATTGTGACAACCATTAAACATTAGATTATGGCCATTGCATATGATAAACCGTTTTTAATGTTATAGTTATCCAGAATTCTTATTATTTGGATTCAGTCCTGCAAAGGTCAATCCGGCCGGATAATCTGCAATCCCCTGTAAAATTTGTTAGTGTAATTATGTCTTTAAATTTTTTTTAAGGTGTTATCATGCATTGTATTTTTTTAATATATGGATAAAACTGATAATGTTAGTATTTTTATGTACGTGTAGTGTATTTAATCAGAAATTTTTGTATTACAATGAGAACAAATAAAAGTACTACTTTGTTGTTTAGATATATGCTCTTGCATTTATATATGTGTGAATGTATTTATTCAAAAAAATATTTAGATTATAATGAAAATAAATAAAAATATTCCATTGTCATTCGTAAGCCTAAAATTTTAATTTTCAATACCAAAATCAGTACATAATAGTAAAATAATATTGTATTACTAAACACTGTGGCACTTAATTCTTATTTATTGTTTCACTTATCATTTAGTGTTTAATTTTTTAGATAACATGCTGTGCAATATACCTATATATATAAATATATTAGTGTTGTGTTTGTATTGTTTATAATGATTAGTTTATCTTTTTATGATAAATCATCCTCCCTGTGTTATTTGCATTTCTTATTATTCTTTCTTTTATTTCTATTTAAATAATAGATAAATTTTATTACTGTTTGTAAATAGATTATGAACAAATGAATAATATTTGTTAAAAGTATAATTTTTATTATAGGGTATTTATTTTCTGATTAATGTTAGTTGCTTGTATGTAAATATGTATATTTGTGTTATTTCTATTAGGTAATTATGAGGATTATGTAAACGATTCTTTTAAATTTATTTATTTATTTTCACTTCATTTAAGTTTACTTTTGATTGTTTTTGATATTCTGCTGATAAAATGCACAACCCGTAAACAAACAAAAAAATTAATGTTGCAAAACACCATAGAGTCTTGCTTATTTGAAATAATGCAATACACAATACTCAGACTGTAAAAATCACAGAGTAAAGTAGGCATTATATGATATGGAAAAACAAGATATAAATATTAAAAAACATGACTACTGAAAAAAAAAACATTGCTGACAGTCATTGGTCTTTTTGTTTCGGTTCGGTTCCATTGTGATTTTGTATTATACTAGAAAATACACCGTTAAAATTTTGAAAATCAGAAGGTCAGTTGCGGTGATATAATGTTTTCGAATATTCGTGGTCTGTTAGCTTGAGAGTGCACCAGATACATGCAAAAGTTATCCTTCAACCAACTAGCAAATACTCCGTTTGAATTTTGAAAATCAGACGATTGTTTGCAGAGACATTATAAGAGCACACCATTGAACCTCCCAAAACAGCATCCCAGGGACACTGCATTTTTTACTAGTTGATGGTGATGATCGGTCTAACCTCGCATCATCACACCGTTTTACCTCACACCACACAGTCCTCCATGGGAAGTCCATTATTATTAAAAAGTAAACAGACATTTTTTAATATTTAATATTATTTACTTATTATCTATAATATTATTTAATGTTTATTTAATGTTTATTTAATATTATTTAATATAAATTTAATTATATTATTCATTTAATTGATTTGAATCATTGAGTTCAAACCCGACTAACATAGTGATAGAGTCTCACAATTCAGTGAAGTTGGTGCTTCGACCAGCAAATCTCCACTACTACATATATATATATTTATATATATACATATTTATACAGTCTCTGACAGTCCTGGTAATGTAAGGATTCCGACATGGGGTCATACAACTAAATCGGTTCAGCCATTGAGCTGTTATAGTGGAACAAACATACACCGTAAATACATTACCCTCTTTTTTGGGCAGTTATCTAAAAAGATAACTTTTTACTGTTGTAATAATTGTTAGGGTTTTAGTTTGTGGGTATAATTAACATAATTCTTTGGCGTTATTGATGTAATATGTATGTCTCCCCGATAAATTGTAATTAGCTCGCACACACGCACAAAGTACAGAGAGAGAGTGAGAGAGAGCTTATGTCTGTGGATCTACTAGTAGGTATACTATGTAGTGGTAGATTTGTTAAATCACTTTCTTAATCCAGCTGGATAGAAATAGACCTCATTGTAAAAATTCTATCTGTTTACCCTATATTAATCGTATTTTCTTGTTTTATTGTAACTTTTAAAGAGATTCGTAAGTTTAACTGTGCTTTATACAAGACTGATATGAAAACTCATAATTAATAAAAAATTAAAATTTATTATACACACAGATTACCTGGATATTTTCATTACATCTGTGCACAGTTGTTATCCATATTCACGTGCTTCTTGCATTTTTACATCAGCTTTTTGATGCTGTTTTTTTCGGCTTCTTTTGTTGTTCTTGGACATAAATCTTACTTAAAATTCTTCTCTTTATCTTGAGTAGATTTTCTGCTCATATTATAGTTGTAATTTCCATGCAATTCAAGATGGTTGGTCTTACAACTATGTAGTAATGCCTTAATCATGCATTTATAGAAAGATTCTTTTTTATTGTAAATATTTTTTGTGTAAAAGTTTAGTCATTCTAATATTTTGTCTCGATCGCTGGTGTATCTGTGACATTTCTACTTATTATTTCTCCAAAATATTTAAAATGGTCTGTGATCTTAATTTTGTCACAATTTGTTTCTACTGTCTTTTTTGGATATTTACTGACATTTATCATTTCTGTCTTTGAAAAGGAGATCTGCAAGCCTGTTTTTCAGCTACTTCTTTCAAATTTGGTTGATCACTTCATGTTATGATTCTGTAAAGTTAGTTCATATTAATAAATAGAAATAATTATTTTATGAAATGATAATGATTATTTTCTCATCCATTCTATCATAGTCATTGCACTAGTATTACAGGCCTCATGACAAACTTGATTTCAGATAACATGTTTTTTAAGCATTTCATACAGTAATTTGATACTTTCAAGATCTTCGTTACCTCTCTCCATTCTGATCACTTTTAGAGCATATGCTTGAACGTTGGTCCTGAAGTAGGTGCTCTTTTCACTTATATTCTTATAAACAACTCCTAAATAGTATAGTTAATTGCATAATTATTACAAATCATGTTTATTTTTTGTGGTATTCCATTCAACTGTTCACAAATTATTGTATCGTTATATTTTATTACTTGTATGTTTGCATTTATCAAACTACAATGATATTTTATTACTAAATTTTTAATTTATATTTAATGTAATTTTGTAATATTACTTAACACTAATGGTTAATATTTTATACTTATTTCCAGGAATTTAATTGGAAATGAAAAACCAAAATACTAAAAATAAAATGTAATAAACAAAACCATTATGTTAAGATAATATAAAAACATTTTTTATTTAATGAATCCCTAAAAAGTTCACCACTTCTACAAATTGTGAGCAATAACATATTTAATTAAGTAGTTGTAGTAGAATCTAAATAAGATATAAAGTATTTTAGAATAATCTATTGTTAAATATAGTATTAATTTTTTTTTTTTAAATCAGCAGAATTTGCACACTAACATAAAACTACATTCACCAACAATAGATTACTAAAGGAACATTATTAAAAACATTGCATTTTATTTATAATATGGGTGCATTTTAATTTATTATGAGTTTCATCTCTTTCCAAAAGATTCTATCACATTATTTACTTTTATGGACATTTCAGTAACAGGTTATAGGCTGGGAATAACTTACTTTCTACTGTTATAATTGTGTATCCATCCTGACCTTTGTAGGGGAGGATATGCGCATTGTGACAATCCCGGTCACCATACCACCCCCTCTGTTCCTAGCCCTGATGGGCTTTACTGGAGTCGTCTTTTAAACCCTCTAAACTTGATAACAGTACAGTCATCAGTTTGGCCTTTGTCAGCATGCCACTGATGTAAATGCTTTGGCAGACATTTCCATCGGTGTATTTACACAACCTACTATCATCACTTTCCTCTTGCCTCTTCTAACCATGACCACATAAGAATTGTAACTTATAACCTTTAACCATCAAATTGACCAGTTAATGGAAGCTCAATTCCCGCACCTTCCTCCAACACTGAAGGTTTCACACAAAACTTCTTCCTATATTTAACTTCAATTAGACTATGCACTCAGATCATTACTTGATTCAGTCTTAATCAGCAAAAATACTACTCTCATACCAATAAAACAAGTGTTGATCACAATGACAATTTTGTCCTATAATTAAATTTACTCAAAGCCATTTTGATTTACTCAAGAAACGGATTCACAAATTTAATAAGCCTCTAATCAATGCATACCCTATCTCTCTGCTCTGGTTCAGTTTTGGGAGCAAGGTCAATGCCTACACTTTTCACACTGCAGCTCCATCCCAGAGTTCTCCACACATCCATCTCATCCTAATAGTGAATATCTCAGTTAACTGGGACTCGGTGCCAAAATGTCTTATCCTGGTGAAATGTGCACCCAGCTGGACCCCTAGCTAGTCGGGTTGCTATTCTATATACATCTATAAACGCATCAGACCGCCTTCAGCCATCCTTTGCAGGGCTAAGAATCTAAGGAAGCCAGCAACTATGTTCCATTCCTTTTTGGTTTTCCAATTAACTTGCTGATCAAAATCACAATTGATCCTCACAAGCTCTCTAGCTACTTTGGTACATTCAACTTCATACCTGGGGTAGACATATAAGACATGGTGCACATTATTAATGGCCCTACACTCCGGACATATGCCTTAATTAATCAAATCAAATCTGCCCAGCCTGTTTTGAAAAGCACCATGTCCAGAAAGAAACTGTGTAATATGCCAATTGAAGGATATCCACTTAACTACCTGCATACTTCTCATTTCAGGAAAAATACCAGGCATGTAAGGAGGTAAGTTGGCTTACCTTCTCAGCATCACAGTCTAATTGGTGCAAAGTCACAAGGATATCAATGGGCTTAATACTAGAATTAACAAGAATCACCTCTCTCCAGACAGTCCTATAGACACCAATCATAGATAACAATAGGAAACACTGAGATTTTCAACAAAATATTGCTATAACATTTGTATCTCGTTCGTTGAGCCCAGATAGGTGCGGCATACAGCATTATATATTCTCAAACACCCTTTTATAGAATACACACAGTTCTGAAATTAAGTCCTCAATGAACTGTCATCAAGTTGAGTTTAATGTGGCTGTGAAAGAATTATTGCCAGTCAATCAATGTACATGGGTGGCTGAAATGTAATGCACAGTTGATCTTAACTTGCAAATTAAAAGAGATAATTAAGTGATTAAAATGCCTTTCAAATTTGGCATGAAAGTATATTTTATTTGTTACTAAAACTTATATTTATTTTTACACACAATCATCATTTACAACCGAACATGTTAACATTTAACATTTCTCCTACATGTTAACAGCTGCGACATTTCTGAAGCAGTTTTCTGATTCCATCAATAAACAAAGGTTGCACATGACATGTGGAGCATTATCATGTTGAAGAAGTATCAGCCATATAGATATTGAACACAATACGCATGTCTCTGTAAGATATTTTTAATGTTTATGTATCGCACAGAATTTACTGATGACTCGCCTTCTAGGTGGTCAGTCACGAAATGAGTTTGGAATCCATGAAAGAAAATTTTAATTTAAGAAAATTTTATTTTACAACAGAAGATTGTGTTTTGAAATTTTTTATTGTGATGAATCATAGTGATGGTATTCCAGCACTAATGATATACCTTATTTTTGTCTCCTGTCATAATATTGAAAATGAAGTCATATCCCTCATCATGATAACATCTCAGAAGCTGTTCACAACACTACTTTGTTATTGTTTGTTCTTTTCTGTGAGTTTGCATAGCATTCTGAATACATTTTACAGCAGCCCGGTCAAGCAGTAATATGTCCTTATTGGTTCTTTTAACATGCCTATTCGGGTGGCAATGCATTGTTGTGTGATGCAATGGTCATTTTGATTCGATTCATCCACTTTCTTTTGGTGCTTCTTATTAGTCACAGAAACTGGTCGGCCATCACGGGGTTTATCCTCATATTTGCTTTACCAGTTTCTGATTCACAAAATTTTATTGCTCACCTATTCACAGTTCTTTGAACAACAGTTTCATCATCATAAATGGCTGTTAGGTGATGGTGAATGTTACTGGTGTTCACTTTTTCCACTATTAAATATTCAATCATTGCACATTTTGTTTTAGAAGCATAGACAGAGCAGACGTACTCTACTCCATAACAATTGTGAATGACAGAAAATGAGAGGATGTGAGTCTGCGAATTTTGGAATGTTAGTTGTTGGGGAATGAAATTACAAATGCCAGCACCTATTGCTTTGTGTGATATTTTGTTCTCCCATACATTCCAGTGTGCATTACATTTTAACCAGCAACCCTCATAACATACAATTTCACTATTCTGTAAAATTATGTGATAACTATTTTCTATTATATCCAGTTTGGTTAAGTAACAGTAAAAAAGCATTCTACTTACATTTTGTTACTGTTTCTACCTTATTAAAGGCTTATATAATCAAGAAGTGATTCAGTGAAACTATGCTTTCAAGTTTTCCATTTTATTTAAAATGGCTTTGTAAAAAGGGGATTTTGGTTTTTCCATTAAAGGTTTTAGTTTTTCACTAATTAATTTAACGAATTAACTCATTATTCATAAATTTAAAAATATTATATAGATAGGAAGGAAGCTCTTTAAAGAAAGTTTTATAATACACTTTAAGTAGAGAAAAATCATTTTTTTTCACAGATTAAATAAAATAGCTTTAATATTTAATTCCTCATGAACTTTTAATTATTTTTAAATAGACAATATTCTCTATTTAAAAACTAATCTCTGTGACATTATTACCTCATCTAATCACAGTAATATATTTACTATATTCTGTACAACATTCCTTCATATGTGAATTCATTTTTACTAAATGCCTACGTTATCAGTTTCTTTTGAAGAATATTTTATTAAGTATTTTTAAAGTTGTTCTTATTTAAACTTTTAAAAAGTTATTGATTGGGAAATATACAACATAGTCATTTATTTAAAAAAATAAAGGTGTAGAAAAGACTTAAGAAAAACTGTTCTATTAATTCTAATTTCTATTAAATAAAAATTCATTTTGTGTGTATCTTGGATCAAAAGACAAATAGTTTATTATATGTTAAATTATGATCTATAGAATTTAGTTAATTGTCGGTTATTGTTATTATTTTGTTTAAATTAATATGCATTTTGTTGTAGGTTCCTGGTACTAGCACCTCATGTAGGACATAATCTTGTAATAATGTGCAAATTCTTAATGTCACAGTTGAATAGATTATTGAGTAGATGGAACAATAAACGACAACAGCTAGCCGCTAATGTTACTTGCCAGTTAGCTGTTACAAATTACGCAAACAGTGAGTAATAAAACAACATATAGTATTATACTCTCTCTTTTTTTTTATTTGTATTGTTTGTTTAAAGTCTGCATGGCTTTATTGTAAGATATTTATTATTAGTGTTGAGCTGGACATTTTGAAATACAGTCTTAGCTTCTTTGTACTAGTAATAAGTTTTCTTCAATTAACTTGTTTTATTCATAGGTAATATTAATCATTCCTTTCTCAAACATGATGATATCTTGTAGCTAGTGATGAAGCTTGCAAATCTTTGAGAATTTGGAGATCCTCGCTCTGAATTCAAAACAAAATTCAGGAATTCAATGTGAGGAAACCTATTAAAGAATTCATATATATACTAGGTCTGCAAATAAAGTAATGAGACTATTTTTTTTTTTTTTGGCAGCCAAAATGGCAACACTGTAAAGTTACTAGTAAACATATGGTTATATGAACAGATGATTTATATTAGATATTAATATTTTTAGTCTATTGTTGCCACGTGAGACGTAAAAAAACTTTTCATAAAACAAGTTTTTGTTGTGTGTTACAAAATGAGTGATACTAATTATGAGCAACGTTGTACAATCAAGTTTTGTGTTAAAACACAGTGAGAATGCTACTAAAACTGTTTAAAAAATTGAAATGGGCATATGTAGATGACGCTCTGTCGTGAGCCAAGTTTTTAGGTGGTTTAAAGCATTTTCCAGAGCGGTTGATTCACGCTTTGGAAGACTGTTAATATCAAAAAGTGAATCCATTATTCAGGTCCTGTTATGTATACCGGTCTTGTTATGTATGATATTATTAATGATAAAAGTATAACAGGTCAGTCCATTACTTTATAAAATAAGTATAATATCCAAAGTTTTTATTACTATTAGTTTCAATTTCAGGTTTATTAATTACACTGATAAACATAATTTTTGTTTCCTAACATGCAGTACATGATTTTAATATGTTTTTTGATGCTGAAAACGAATATGAACTCAGAATCTTTCTATCACCCACCATTTCTAATTAAATTATTACATTTTAATTAAAGGATTTTTTTCATTTTTCAACATATGGTTAGCATTTTAAGCTCCTATATTGTATTTTGTATATGGTATTTTGTTAGCTCATTTTTTATTGTTTAACTTTGTGAACATAATTTGTAAGCTATAAATAAACAATATTAGACAAAGAATTAAATAATATAGTCACATATTATGACATCATATCTAATGCTGAAGAGTATGCCTTCATGGACAAGATTAATCATGTCTGTGCAGCTCAAGACATGTAGTTGAAAACAGAGCTGTGTTGTTTATATTAAGCACTGGATTTAGGAATGAATTAATTTTGTTCAGTCTTATTGCTGTCTTAAGTTTGTTGACAGTGGAGTATCATAATGCTTCAAAATTGTGTAAATTATATGGATGCCTTGTTATGTATGTGGTGAGTTTATCGTAAAATCAAATAGAAAAAACATATCATTTGTACTTCCAGTGTAAAATTGGTGATCAGGATAAGACGTTGTTCCTCATATAGTATGCACTAATTGTTCTGTGTATTTGAGAGGATGGCTAAAAGGCACACGGAAGGCTTTGACATTTGGTGTACCTATGGTTTGGCGAGAACCAAAGGATCATGTAACCGATTGATACTTTTGTTTAACAAGTGTGTTTGGAATTTCTAAAAAATTTAAACATACTGTAAAATATTCTTTATTGCAATCTGCAATCAGGTTTGTACCTCACAGTGAAATTGTTTCAGTTCCTGAGCCACCTGTGAATGTATTTTTCGAAAGCAGTGATGAAGAATCAGGCAGTATTGAAGAAGACAACAATGATTTTGATTTTGAATTATCTTCCAATAAGTCGCATCTTATATTACGAGGTGAATTAAAGGACATGGTTAGGGATTTAAATTTATTAAAAAAATCAAGCTGAATTGTTAGGATCAAGACTGCAAGGGTGGAATTTACTTTAAAAAAATACAAAAATTGCAGGCTTTTGAAGCCAACAAAAAGAACTTTCTTAGTACTTTATTGATGAAAATAATTTGGTTTACTGTACAAATAATGATGAATTTATGTTGCACTTAGGACAAGTTCAAAAACCTGAGGACTGGCACCTTTTCATAGAATTGTCCAAGTATAATTTAAAGTGTTTCTACTACACAACGGTAACAAATATCCTTCAATACCAATCACTTATGGTATTAATTTGAAATAGACATACAATGTGATGAAAGAAGTTTTAGAAAAAATAAATTATAAAAAACATAGCTGTAACATATATGGTGATTTGAAAGTTATAGCTATTTTGTTAGGCATGCAGTTAGGCTATACTACGTACATGTGCTTTCTTTGCGAACAGGACAGCCGCTAGGGATAAACATCATGTTTCCAGAGTGGAAGAAACAAGACAACTTAACTCCAAATGGGAAAAATATTATTCATGAGCTCTTAGTTGAACCCAAAAAAATATTTTTACTATTTTACAATTACCACGATATTGTTAATCAACTTCTTACTATATACAGAGCTGTGGGATATGTCTTTGAAAATACATTTCTCAAAAATTTTACAAAAATCCACATCTGGATTTTTTCACAGACAACCTCGGAGACATAAGTGACAAATACAGTGAATGCCGCTTGGTGGAAACTGTGTTTCTACCAATGATGGAAAGCCCCTATAAAGGGAAATGGAATACTTACATGCTAGCCGATTACTGTTGGAAATTAATTTGTGATGTGTCTGAGACTATTTATAAAAGAAAAGCATCAGTGAAATCATTCTAACATAGATATGGCTATACAAATGATAAATTTTACAGATTTTAACTATATTTTTCCTTAATTTTTTTTGAAGCGTAATTTACTTAAAACAAGGGTGATAGAAAAATTGTATTCACACATCTGTAATGTACCCAAAAAATCAATTCAAGAAATGATATCACATTTAGAGAAACATTAAAATTTTTTTTTTGTCTATTAGTGTTATTTGGTGTCTGAAATGTGGTATCATCTCTTTGAGCTCCCTCAAAAAGTCGAAACAAGTTTTCAATATACGAAAATCGGTTAACAAGTTGTTTGACAAACATAAATTTGTTGAATTGTATAGCCAAATATTTAGAAGACTAAATTTTAACTTATTCATATGTTTATATTATGGATGTGTTATCTTTGTTAAAAAAAAATAGTTACTTAAATTAAAAAATAAAAAATAAATAATTTAATAAAAATATTTTCCTTGATTGTAGTGTACAACAGGATTGTTTTCGTGTAATTAACACAGTACTTAAGCTTACAATAAAGGACCTTTTTATGCTTCTACTGCTATTTTTAATAAATTACCAAATTGTCTAAAAAGATTCTTCCCATTAAATTATTTACGATACATTTAAAAAATTTTCTTTTATTGAAATAATATTAGTCAATAAATTTTTTAAATATTTTTAAAATGTGTTTGGAATAATTTTCATTAACGCATTTTCTCAACTGTGATTTATTCTGTAGTTTTATTTTATATTTAGCACATCTACCTTAACATTATTTAGCATGTTTACATTTTAAATAATTTATATGGATTTTTATAAATTTATTATTTATTTTACAATTAATTGTGTATTTTGTGATGATGCTGTGATTTAAGTTTTATGATAGTCTCCGCCGACCCATCCAGGGAAATGTTGGGGCAGTTCCTTTTTTCATGGGATTTTCTTGTTCCTGCCATAATATAATGTATTATTATGTACCAATCAGAATAAAAGTTTTATTTGATTGTTTGTTTTTATTTGTAGTCGGTGATGAGGACAATATGAATGTGAAGCAAACAAAACCAGTTCATCTTAAAAATAAAATGAATTTCAATTTCACGTTAAACTTAGAGGACAGGTAAGATAACTTAATTTTCTATTATGACTAATGTTATACTTTTACACAACTAAGATTAACCAGTTAGTAATATTCTAACGGAAGCACTCTGGATAGCTTTTTATGTTAAAATTGAAAAACAACATATATTATGATTAGTAAGTTCTTATTGATTACTTTTGTATTCACGATTCCTGTCATTGGTTCTGAAATTTTGAAAGAGCAGGATGGTATCTTTTAGGTACCTGAATCGGTTCAGTCCTTTTACAGAGATTTGTACATCTTCAAAATAGATTTTTTTTATGAAACTAATTAAAACATTTTAATATTGTAAATCTAAATGTTTGCTCTGCCGGTAGATAATAAAACTATTTTATTTTGTTTGTTTTCAGCGATATAGACAAAAGCGGCAAATTATCGGCAAACAAAGTGCTGTCGAGGAGGTCCAGTTATGTTTTACAACACCAGCAGCAACCGCAGTCGATCATCAAAGAACCTGAAACCTTAGATGATGATACCTTCGAAAACATATTACAAGTAACCTCTCGGCACGAAGCGTTAATGGCTTTTTACTACATGGATGATAACAACAAGGTATTTCTGAAACTTAAGATAGCTGTTTATTAATACAACCCGGATTGAATGTAGCTATTTTTAATTAGATCTAAGTGTTTTGTTGTTTACTTTGCTCATCATGGTTTTCGGGGATCGACAAACTTTTCAGACAAGAGTACATTATTAACTACACATTCTGTACAAATGGTTCCAGGGCCGATGCTTTAAAAACAGATCTAGCGCGCTAGGTTGTAACTTGTCGAGAGAAGCCTTCTGAACGACATAACCGAAGTTCATAAACGGTTTGAGTTAACGCATCGTGTTGTATATCCGTTTTTGTGAAGGTAATTTTACGCCTAAGGTCAGAGTTTTAACGACATGCAAACGTAAAAATTTCATTTTTACTCGGAAAAAGTGCAACGGGAACGTTTGAAATATAAAACGAGACGCGGAGCGGAGCGTAAAAGTGGCGGGAGTATCACCATTTCTCCCTACGAATCGCAGAGCCTGGACAATGTCCCTTGCTCCTGTAATCGGGCGTGTTTCAAGGGTTTTCTTTTAATGTCGGTTATATGTTTTAAGTTTTATTTATGGACGTATTTGGTGATTTGCGTTCTCATCCGCCTAGACCAGCATTTTCAATTTATTACTGGGTCTGACCGTGTGAGATTAAGCTTTTTGAGCGTGGTGCTCCCGGCGTGATTCCCCTTCAGACCTCATCGGATATACTCATCGGATGTAGCTCTCCATACTGTTTTTTTATTTCCTGAAGTCAAGATACGGATCAAGGGGGAGATGTAGGAGTCGATAGATAGATGTATTAAAAAATGTTACAAACATTCTTAATGGGATTCCGATAGAGGACTTCTCGGCTTTTGACTAATTATTAACATTATATCGTGTGGTATGCAAGCTTAAATACGATTAAATTTTTTTACTTTTTTTTTGTAGCCTCGGTCCTATAACATTTTGTATAGCCTATATATATCTACACGATTATTAAATTCTATTTCCAAAGGTTTACGGTATTTTAAAGTTATAAGATAGTGCTGTTTTCTTATAACTGTAGAATTAATAGAAATCATTTTAGCCGGTTTATAATAAAAAAAAGATGAATAACTTTTTAAAAAATTTCGAAAAATTGTTTTTTTTTCTAGGTAAAATAAAGAATTTATATATCTTACTAGGAGTTGGACGGTTTTCTCACTTGTAATGTGTTTCGTGGGGTTTGTGAGGTTTACGTGAATTTTGAAGGCGTCTTCAAAATTCAAAAAATTAATTACGCGCCTTACAAGTGACCGATTTCAGTGCAATATGCCGAATCCGTTTGTTTGGAGGGCTTCATTTTATTTTTTAAATAATACTTTTATCGTTAAAATATGCTTCTAAACGTATTTTAGCAGCATCCTCATTTTCTTTTCGACTCGAGATCGTACCTCCAAACATTACCCCCCGAGAAATCCAAGATCGTCTGAAAATAGATGGAGATAATAGTTCCTGTCGAGTTAACATTCATTTCATTACTGTTACACGGTCTTTAAACGGGTGATCTGCCCTACAAGTATATCAGACCTCTGAACTTTTATCTCGATTAATTATCACGTCTTTTACCCATTTTTAATAGCTGTTCGTTTGCTAAATTATCTGGTTTTTCCATATTAGGAAGCGATATACAAACGGCATTATATTCAGAGCTAGTGAAACTAATTTGATATATGAAGATTTACTAGAATTTCTGTAAAATTTAAATTGTAGAATATAAACCGATGAGATATCGTTACTTTTTTATTTTTACATGTGAATGATATTTTGTTATAACCAAATTTAAAATTTGTTTCAGGTTAAAGTGACTGAGATATTTGATATAACTGAAGAAGAAGTTAAAAAGATGGTTAACGATTGTAAAAGCGATCAAAAAAGTAGATATTGGGGCAACGATAACTGCTGGGAGACGTCCAGTAGCGATAAAGGTGATTGTTATTTTTTATTATTTTAGTTTATATAAAGGTAAACGTTTTACATCGGAACACCGTTTATCTGGATCGACTTTTGCGACCGGATAATCAGAAATCTGGTTAATTGGAAAATTAAAAATTCTAATGTTCATTCTGATTTTTAACAGGTATCGCGTTTAATAAAATGAAGAAAATATAAAATGTATTTCAGTAAAATTTAAAAGATATTCAGAACATATGTACAATGTATTAAAAAAAAAAAATGATACAATAATATGCGACAAATAATCCATCGAGTATAAATTTTTCTACTAAAAGAGCCTGGATTTACAAAAATTATCTGAAACGAATTAAAATTTACTACCTTGCTGTATAAAAAATTAACAAAAAATATATTTAACAGAAATTGAGGTATGTTATTACGCGTTATAAAAAATATAAATCGTGTAGCAGCGTAAAACTTAGCGACAGTCGCTAATCAGAACGTACATTTTTTTCTTAAAAAAATTTGTAATACTCGCTTTATTGTTGATCTTGTAGTCGTTTTAAGCAGAGAATCCTTGTAGAATTACATTCGATGACTTTTTTCGCGTGACGGCGCCGGATTCAAGTCATTAAACATCACAGTTAATGCTCGACCGATTAACGGGTTTCGATCGATCTTTCAGAGGTTAATTTTACAATTAGTATAAAACAAGCCGTCTAAAAACAAGTCACTAAGTCATTTATAATTGTAATTATAATTGTCATTTATAATAGTCTAAAACAAGTTATTTTTTGTGCCGTATGAATTGAAAAATATCACTTTTAAGCCCCGCTAAAAACAAATTACCAAAAAAATATTTTCTACCGAAGCAAAAACTTTATTTGAATATTATACGTTTTATAGTACTATACAGTAACAGTTCAGTACTATAGTAATAGTACTGCGGTATTTTTTAATAGTATAGATTTTTTATTAACGCTACTTGTTTTTCCTAGTGTGGATGTAAGCGGTACAGATAGTCCGATATCTGGAAAATCGATGTTTGGACGACCGGCATCCCGCTGTATTTACGGAATCGGCTACCTTGGTCCTTAAAAAAGACTAACTTATCGAATTTGTCGATTTAGTACTTTAGGTTTGACGATCGTCAATGTTTATACACGGGTAAGCTTTTTGTTGGTAAGTTGCACGTCGCGTCGGCCGTCGATCGTAGTTCTATAAATAGTAGTGATATTCTGATGTACTTTAAACGACGCTTGTTGGTTTTGTTAGTCCTACGAAGATATTTTTCAGAAATTAATGTTTTAATGTTCTACGAGTTACGTTTAAAAAGTATTTGGCCGAGCATCGAAACGAAAATATCTTGCTTATTTGATTCTGACTCTTACCTCTTTCAAATTATAATCCTTGTCGCTCGACATGCTTAAAGCGTAATCTTCCTTTTCATCAAAATATTAATGAAAGTCGTTAACGAACGGGATTCGGCTATCGTTTGTCACGATGTTCTCTTTCTAAAATAGTTTTGTTTTAAGTGACATGTATGCGTTCTTCGTCATGATTGGTATAAAAAAAACAACAGTGAGACCGCATATAGAGAGCGAGATGGTTTACCTTAAAAGTTTTAATTAAAATGTTCGGGACTTTGTATGAGGAATCGCTCGACTTGTCGCGGTAGAATTTCAATTCGAGCGATGGAACTATACGGTCGTTTCGACCGTTAAATCATCGTTATTTGCAGACGCTATGGAAATAGCCTATATAACATAAGAAAATAAATGGAAAATATATTGGAGATAAGTTAAAAGGTGATAAAATTACACGGTAAACGAAATTTTGTATTTTTAGTATTTCCATTGTAACTTATGATCTTTTAACAATAAAATTTAAATTTGAATTAGGTCTTTATTTTAATTTGCGCGAATAGTTCTTGTATCTTAGTTTACTGTCACGATAAATGATAACTTTTTCGTTCGTCCCAGAGGACATAATTTTGCACGATATATATTGAACGATTTTATCGCTTAACAATTTTTTTTATTTTACAGTTCGTAAAATATATGAATGTCAAAATAATAAATTGTACAAGTAAAGTTTTTTTTGACAAAAAAAGAATATCGAAAGCGGCGGTTATATCATTACTGATATTTTGTATCGACAAGATCGATCTACCTGTAGATATGCAGTTCGAAGACTGGCAATGCCGGTTGTATATTTACTAAAAATTAAAGTAGCGGTCGTGTTTCTGGTTACTTTGATTATATTTTCTTTTTTATTATTATTAATGAGCAGAAAAATATTTAAACATTTTTTCGTCAAAAATGTATTGCGTTTCAACAAATTTCTCATTTTCATTTTTTTGTTACAGATTTGGACGTGTACGACGCAGAAGATGACAAAAGTTTATCGGATAGATCCGACTGTTTGGAAAATACGGCTCTATTCTCTGATCCCGAATCTGAATGGATGCCGGAGTCGAAATCGAACACGTTATGTTGTAATGATGAAACAAATTTAAATTTACCGATAGACTGTCGACCCGAATCTGATCAAAGTCATTCATCTTTGTCGAGGTGCCAGTAATCTTTTATTCAAAAAATATTTCTGTACCGACAGACTTTTTTTTGTAATGAGAGTGTGGTTGATTGTTATTGTTTAGAAACCAAAAAATTTTACATACATCTACAATAATAAAGTTATATTTATTATAATTTTTTTATAAATTAATACTAATCTGCATTCTATTTATTGATGTTTTAAATGTGAAACGAGTGTTACTGCCGTTCAATTCAGACCGTTATAACTGGTAAGAGTATTATAGAATTTAAATATTATGAAAAATCAGTCATCACATACTTTAATAAGTCGGTTAAAGAAGTCATACTTTCATTCCATATTGTTATTTTTTTTATTAATTGCCCTTGAAAAAATTATATATATCTTGATTTTTTTCTGTCTTTAATGATTTAAAATTTTGTTAAACCGTGTTTACAGTATGTTTATATATCGATTTATTTATATATGCATTATGATTTAAGATATGTAAAAAATAAGTAAAGTAAAAATCGTTATTTACTAATAATCGTATTGTTGGTTTTATCGATAAAAATATACAGTATAAATAGTGCATATGAGACATGTTTTGGTTACAGGAAAATTTTGGATTCTAGAAAAACAACTTTTTATTTAAACTACATTTTTAAATACTTAAACTTTTAATTTAATGTTAGTTTTGAAAAGAGCAAAATAATTCTTTTAAAAAATGTTTGTTTGTCAACAGTGATTTAAATCTATCTTAAAATTAAATAAAATTTTAATGTAATATTTCTAAATCATTAAAGTTATACATAAAATGAATTTCCCCTTTCATTTTCCGAACATAACTTTATTTATTTTGCGAATAGGCCAACTTAGGACTGTGCAAATATCACTTTTCTAGCCTCTTTTCTTTTTTTCTATGCATTTCTCATTTTTTCGGCATGGCTTTGCCTTTGTTTATTTGTCTGCTTTCTTCCCGTTTTCCTTTTTCCTGTTCCAAGAACCTTTGCGTTGTAAATTATTCTTCAGAAGTTATTTCTATCGTAACAGTCCTCTTCTCTCAAGCCGATCCTTAGAAGACCCTCTTTCATCCGTTTAAGGTCTTTTCATGTTCTACAGCTTGTCAAAATTTGTCTATTTAGTTAGTCTGGATTCATCCTGATCATTTGTCCAAAGAAATTTTACCTTCTCTTCCTTACCGCTGTTTCTGTCTTCTTGATTTTGGTAGATCTCCTTGTTAGGATTTGTCTGTATCCTTCCTCTGTTACTCTCGGTCCATGGATACATCTTAATATGTTTCTTTCAATCCTGAGCAATTTTTCAAGATTGGTTAGGTGTAATGTTTCAGTCCCATCAGGATTACTGGTCTTAATACAGTTGTATAATCTCTCAGTTTCGCAGCCTTTGAGAGATTCTTCTTATTGTAGATATCTTTGGTAATAAATCAAAGCTTCTGTGGTTTTGATGTTCTATCTTTAGTTGATTTTTTATCTATTTCTATCCTGCTTCTATTTATCTATTTCTCTCCTAGGTATTAGAAGTAGTCCATGACTTTTATCTTTCCGAACTTAGTCTTTAATATGTCATTATTAATTTTTAAGCCGATTCTTAAGTCACAGATTTTCTTTCTTCGTCTAATTTGGGTTTACGGGTTAGTAGACTTCATTTCCCTGGCTCTTTAGAGGAGTGCTGAAGTCTTCAGGTACGCTTGATTTTCTCATCGGGTTAAAAATGGATCGAGTTAGTAAAAAAAATGTTTAAATAATAACATTAAAAAATTCAAAAAACCCAAGTCGAGCTTAAATAATATAGATTTGTTTCGGGTTCTTCAGGTCTCTTTGCTTGATTTATATATTTAAATTACCTGTAATATACTTGCACATTATTTCATTATTATTAATACGGTACTTGTATTTTTGGTTGACCTAAGTAATTTTTTTTTAAATTAAATTACTTCTTTGCACTTAATGAAAAGTTTTTTTGTAGGGTTACTTATCTAACATATCATATAACTTAATTATGTATTATGACAACAACTATTTAATAACTATACATCAGATTTATCAAGATTGTATTCACTAATTAAAGGCCGCATGAAATTATATAAAAAAAACCTTTGTCAAAACATGGAGTTACCATTTATTTTAAGAATAATCAGTTAATATCAATAAAATATACTGACATAATCAGTATTTTCCTTTTTCTATTTTCTTTAATAAACTCTAGGTATATTTACTGATGTTATTAATTTAGTTATGTTGTTTGCGCTTTGTGATAATTTAAAATAAGTGATTTTGTTATAAATAAATGAGGTCTGTCAGTTCAGCTTCATTTAAATTAATTATTGTATTATTTTTAAATTAAGTAAAATTTGTGTAAAGAACATTAACATTTATTTTAATAAATTAAAAATAATACAAGATAATAATAATAGTAATAAGATGACACATCTTTTATTGTTATTTATTTTTATGTTGTTATTATTAAAAATCATTTATTTAGTGTTTTAGTTATTTTTTAATCTTAATTTTATAAAATCATAATTCATAATATAATATTATTTATTTAATCACTATATGGTTTATACATGTATAAATTAGCAAACGAATTTATTTATTATTGTTTATTTATTTATACCGTGTTTGATAAATAAAAGTTTTTATAATATTTATTTGTCATTTTCTTTCATTAATATCACATGATCATCCAAAGTCTAATGTTAAAGACATTTAAAACTAATATCAAAAATAACCATTACTAATCAATAAAACTGTTTTTTTTTTCAAACTAATTATTCATTAGCTAGCTAAATCACTGAACAGATTTTTAGTACCTTTGTAGTAAGTTAATTTTCCTATAAATAAATTTATCTTATATTGTAATTGGTACATAATAATACGTTATAAAGGTAAGTTACAAGATAAATTGTAAATATAAATACATAGATAAAAAAATAGTTGTAATTAAAATCCAGATTAATCATTTAATATGTTAAAAATAAAAAATTAGTACAAAATAATTCACAGTTTAGAAGGCGACATTAGTAATAATTCACACGTAATAAGGCCCTTTCTTGTAAACTGAAGTATTGTATGGAGTTATACAAACATGTTCCATTGTCTGGTTTGATAGAGGTGAATATTGTTATTATCGTAAATAATTTATTATTTTTAGCAAAGATTGTACATTCAAAAATGTATACGCAAGGATAAGTTAACATATTTAATTTTCTAAATATCAGTTTACACAATTCATATTGATGGGTGCAAGATAATTTTGACAGCTCATTTTTATATTTTAAAAACTCATTCTGTATTTTTGAGAGAGCCCATGGTATGATTTATTTCACACGGGAATATACACAGGTGTAATGAATATTTAATAATAATAAAAAGGTTAGCATTTCATATTAAGATCCTTCATAGCAACAAGGTTTGATTTTATTACAAGTGAAATAGATTTGACCATCCCACCAGAACTTATCAAATAAATTATTCCGAAATTTAACTTTTTGGGCAACAGAATATTATCATTAACAGAAACTCAATCTGTTTGATAACTGGTTTTATCCATATTTAAAGATGGTTGCAATACATCCGGTGAATAATTTTTTGAGTCGCTAGTGTAGACTTTTCAGTTTCTTTTAAATAATTATCTTCAGATATAGATACATTTGTGTAGTTTGCGATGGCTCAAGAGGTTGAGGTAGGTCATTAATAAACAAAAAAAAAAATGCAAAAGGGACTTAGAACACTTCCCTTTGACATTCTGCATCTGACATCTTGAAGTAAGGACCTAATGTGTTATCAAAAATGAAATTTCAACAATCTGTTTAGGGTCAGTGAGGTATGACTTACCTGATTGTAAGCAACTCTTCTACAAAAATTTATGTTAAAATACCTTTATTTCATTAAATGATTATTGGTATCTGAGCGGGGCACAGATGGTTGCTCTTGACTTCCTGTGTAAAGGGTGATATTTTGATGCGAAAGCCTGTATTGATCAGATTTTTAAAATAATGATCGCTTGATACTTTTCTCAGCTGCCTCTTTTACATAAAACACAAATTGAATGTGAAGAATATCGATCTGCGAATTAGTATTTCATGATGTAATTACCTATACTTGTAATGGACACAGAGTTGCCAACTGAATTGATTATATTTAACAAAATTATAATTGGACAGTTTTATTTTATTATACAGAAAAACAAAAAATTAACATCTTAAAAAAACATTTATTATTGTAACATTACCGATCTCCATGGAAGGCTGGTAACATCATTGCCTACCGCCCAGAGGTTGTAGGTTTGAGTGCCATTCAGGCATGGTCATTTTTTACACACTATAAACATTCATTGTTATTCGTTTGTAGTTGTAAAGAGTCAGCATGTTGTAAAGTAAATGAATAATGATCTGAAGAAGCATTAAAATTTATTACTTATCGCTTACTAATTCAGAATGATTTGATTTTGCTATTAGGTATCGCTTAAGTTTTAGGCATCTGCTAACAAGCTAACTTTTGAATAATTCTTCAACCATATATTATAAATAGAATTTAAACTCGTTCACTGAATTATGAAAATTAACTGATTTTTTAAATAGTAGATAACAGAAATTGTTTGGTTTAAAATTAATTTTGGTTATCACTTTCTGTTAGAAATTTTATTGATACACCCCATAGTTTGAGATTTGTAATTTCCAACATTAATAGTAAAAGTTAGTATCAAATGCATTTGTTCTATTAATACCACTAGGATGTATGAGAGAATAACGTTTTTCCTACATCAGTTTGTAATCGTAATTGCTGTTAGATTTTTTTAAGAATGTTTTGATTTCCTTAGGTGCTGCAAGTATTACTACACAAACGATTCAGAAATTATTAAAACAAATGCATTATACCACTTTTATGTTTTGTTTCTTAAAATATTGTGAAATAGAATTTATAAGTTTATACAAAAGTTAGTAACATTTTAATTAAAAAATTCCAGTGATAAAAATACATTGTATCAGGTATTTTAAATATAAGTCCTATTGTGCAGATCGTTTTATAAATAGAACATCGTTTATTTTATATTTTTAATGTACAAATTATATGTTATTATTTAAAAAGATTTTAAATAATTAATGACTATTCATTTTAAAAGAGCCATTAAATTATTGACATTGAAATATACAAGTGTTAAATTAACTTCTTTTCACAGTTAAACATAAAAAAATGGAATTTAGGAGATGTTAATACCTTGAAATTACCTACTTTTTGTTATTAGGCTACTACATGTGGAGAAAAACAAAAACCTATAGGTGGAAATTGTAGGGTTGTGACACATCATTTTAAATGACATTGAAAAAAACAAACAAATTTTTCACATAAAAACCATTGAGTTTCAATAGCCAAGAGCACCATTTAATTTTTTTCACAGCTAGTTCCAAAGGAGGTCTATGCTATTGCTTAATAACAGTTTGACTCTGAAATACTAAGAAAATATAATTTAGCAAATGATCTATCCTGCCTCAAAACAATGTATTTATTTTTTTTTTTTTCGACATAAGACCATTACTCGGTAAATCATTTCTTGAAATTAGCTGTGAAAAATACAAAATGAATGCCATTTTGGTTAGAGTTGTAGCTGGATGTTTTTATGTGAAAATATTTTTTCTACACTGTTTAAAATTATGTCACAACCCTACCGTTTCGATTAAAAATAATTTATCCTCTAGAGGCCTACTAGGTGCTTAGGGTGGTGATCTCAAAGCAGGAGCATTCTCTAAATTTAATTTTTCTACGTTTAATGATTGAAAAGTTATGCAAAGATTGTCATAGTCTGTTTATTTATACTTTGTATGTAACAATGTATATATAAAACATTTATGTTGCATCCATTTGAAAGTTAATTTTTTTCTCTGTAACAGAATAATATAATCTTCTTTTCTTTACTGAATTTGCTTGCGAGTTTATACCGTTTGTAAAATTGATGTTGTAAAATGCTTACTGTGTTGAAGTAATCAATTACTTTTGTATGGTCGGTTTTGTTATAAACAGCTCACATTACAAGCTTTTTTCTTCTCCAATCTGAATTCAGATATATATCTTTTATTAAATTAGAAATAAGGTAACATGAAAATAAAACCTATCTTAACAATTTAATTATTCTCAGATGTCATTTTATTTACATATATGGTATACGGTCACCACTCGCTATAAAGGATTCTGTGACTTACATTTTTTTACGTCCATTATTTAGATTCGTGATTGTTCTACTATCCTGTTTTTACAAGATGACATCCTCCTTTAAAAACTTGAAAAATGAACTTAGTTTAACTAGATACAGAAATTTAGACTATTGAAATCGTAATATTTATTATTTGTTAACTTAAAATATTTAGTAGTGCTGTGCTCTCTGGGTAAACAGTTAATTTTTTTTTTAATTTACACTCAAGATGCGCTTTAGGATAAAGTAAAAAAAAAAATTAATCTTGTTCCTTTATTAATAAAATTTTCTTAACTTAACATTTAGGACTTATTAGTATTTTAATAAAAAAATTTCACGAAATGAAAATTGTAGAATTCAAAAATCAAATTAAATTTATTTCATCACCAGAACAAAGAAGAAATGACAGGAAATTTTACTACAATGTATAAATAAAAATAAAATTATATAATTTTAAAAACTTAAATAAAAATAATAAAAATTTGGTGACAAAATTTAGTAACCCAAAGACATACCAGTTTAGGGTTTACCTTTCTGAATTTTTGAATCAATGCGCAAGAGCATCTCACAAAACAAATTTTCAAATTATATTTTCATTATGTGTAAACAGTTGCATTTATCGTATTTATGCCTCCAACTAATTAACAACCCAAAAAAATTTTCAAATAATTGAATACTTGCGAACTACGATCGAAAAAAAAATTTTGTTGCATAATTATGTTATTGTAGTGAAAAGTAAACTAATGTCATTGCAAGATGATAACCAAATTTTTACCTCATTTTTAAATCGATACAGATTGCTAATTAATTCCTCTTAGGTTTATGGGTAATTTGTTTTAAATACATAGTGCAGTATAGGTAACCTATAACAGGGTCCCACAAACCTGGAAAGTCAGGTAAGTTTTTGAAAATAGGGCAAAAGTCAGGGGGAAAGGTCAAAAAAATTGTGAAAAGTCACAGAAAACTTTGATAAAACCCCTTTAGAGCATGATAATATTCATAGAAGTTGGTATGTTGCGATATCATCTGTAAATTGTTAAAAATCACAGATATCATCAAATGTTATATGGAACTGAGGTAAGTAATACTTTTTAAAGTTTTAATTATTTTGAAATAACTTTCCACAAATATTGCATCTTGAATGCAAAGTGGTTACAGCTACAGTAAGTGGTGTGATAAAAAAATAGCAGCTTCCTGCAGACAGAGAATGTGGCATGTCTCTCCATCGTGTCCAGTGTTGTTATTTATTATTACAGATCACTTTTGAAGGTGTTAAACAATGCCTGATACTTGGCTTGAAAATGCCATTCATATTGATAGAGCTCTAGAAATACTGGATGACGTAATAAAGTTTATAAACAAATCAAAACCTGTATATAGTAAATCATACAAGTCATTACAAAACCATTGTGCGGATAAGTTTCTGAAGTGCAAGTTGTCCTTTTTTTAGGATTTGCTGAAATGTGAGTCTTGTAAAACTATTCTCCTCTCTCACTTTATCTTCACACTAGCTTGTTGGATCTGATGAAAAGTTTAATGTTTTGGTTTAAGTTTGGTTTTGCTCACTGTGTGAAACCAGATGTGATTGAAATCTGCAAGTTCTGGAAGCAAGCTAATGGCTATCAACCTAGAAAATAGTGAAAACTTACTTATAAATGTTGTTGGTTTCCAAACTGTAAAACACCTATGTATTCATTTATCGTATGGCACATGTACATAATTTCACAATGAATATAAAGAAAGACAGAAAAAAATTGGATAGAGAATTATAAAAACTGTACAAATTATAAAAAGAGTAATAAAGAATTATTATTGTCCAGATTAAACAAATAGTAAATACTAAAAAATGTGAAACATGTCTCTGAGTTGGGATTATTAAACTTTAAAAAGCAGTGCAAGATTTTTCTAGTAAAGACAATCCAAAAACTTCAACAGAAAAGCCCACTGAAGTTCAAAGCTGTTGCTGGACTGTCTTCTTTAAACTCTGAAGTGATTATTTCACACCTGATTGGAAATCAACAAATGAACAATCTTCTTGAAGTTTTCTATGAAAAAAATAGAATCTCAGAAGATGCAGCTGAAAAAACTAAAACTCAATATGACTACCTCTGTAATGAGGCAAATAATGGTCTCAAAGGAGATTTTAATACTTTTTTAGATGCTCTTCATGGTGCAGAGAAAGAAGATATAAGACTAGATGATTTTTATGTTTCCATGTTGGAGATAAGAACAAAAAATATTCTGAGTTGTGAAACTAACTAGAAATATTTTTTTTTTTTTTTTTTTTTTTTTTAGGGCGAAAAACGGTTGGACGTTATCATCGCCCGGAAAATAAATAAAAGTAATTAAAATTGTTACATAAAATTAAAACTTAAAACTACTATCACAGGAAACAAAATCCGGAATGGGTGTAAAAGGCCCATTCTCGGATAACAAAAACACTAACATGTAACTTAAAACTACGTTAAAAACTATCATATTAAAAATAAATAAAACTTAAAACTAAAAAGAAATAAAACTTAACTATTATGTTTAAAGTCTTACAACTAATATCACAAAAATCTTACAACTAATATCACAGACGAATTTAAAAAACAAAAAAATATGAATATATATATATATATGTTTAAAAAGAAAAAAAAACAAAATTCCGATAGGGAGTGTAAAAGGCTCGCTACTCGGATAACAAAAACAATACATAGGACAATACATACAATTACAAAACAATACATACTAATTAAATTTTTTGTATTAACCCTATACTACGTAAAAACAGAAACATCCGGTTTAAAACCTCTTTATCATTACGCAAGATACCACGGATGTTACTGGGTAGTTTAAATTTACGACGTAATGCCGCATAACATACGCAGTCCACGAGTATGTGGTGCACAGTCACGCGGCAGTTGCATCGTGTGCATAGAGGTGGTTGTCCTCTTGTAAACAGGTACTCGTGTGTCCTATCCGCAATCGACAGAGAACTACTTCCTCACGCCGGGGTTTTCTGTATGAGGAGTCCCATGGTAACACAGAATCTTTAATCTGACGGAGTTTATTATCAATGGTAGCCGTCCAATCACCTTGCCACCTTGCTCTTAATAATTATTTTACATAGTTTATGAAATCAGAAGTAGCAACTCGGGTGGTGAAAGGAGGCTGGTTACATGCTTCTTTGGCAGCGGAATCTGCATGATGCATTACCTGGAATCCCTACGTGGCTAAGGACCCAGCAAAAACTTAATTCTGTGTTGCGATTATTCAACTCAGCGATTGCGTTATAAATTTCAATGACGATAGGATGTTTAGAATAAAAGTTTTTTAAGGCATGGAGAGCACTACACGAGTCACTGCAAATAAGGATTTTTCTATATTTAGGGTTAATGATGTTTAGAGCCTTATTTATAGCGTATAGTTCAGCGGTAAACACACTCGTAATACCGGGGAGACCAAACATATAAGTTCTCTCATTGACAACAAATGCACACCCAACTGTATCGTTTTGTTTCGATCCATCAGTGTATACAACCGCGTCTGGTTTCATCTTGGAGAGAACACACTGAAACATTTGTTGAAAGACAATAGATGGTGTTGATTGTTTATTGTATGTAGTCAGGTCAAAATTAAAATTTATGAGGTTTATTCTCCATGGAGGATATGAGCAAGGGTACATAGGAAAGAATGACGGTGTGTCAACATTTATATGCTGCAGCAGACGCCAGGTACGGACACCTACAGGTGCAGTACGACGTGGATGGTCCTCATACTTTCCTAGATTAGGATTTCTAAAGACTGACTCAAGAACCGGGTGATTTGGCTGTCCTCTGAGACGAGCAAAATAAAATAATAAGAGCTGGTCTCGTCTATCCCAAAGTGATGGTTCACCACAGTCTACAAGTAAGCTTGCGACAGGACTTGATCTAAACGCGCCTGTGGCAAGCCGAAGGGAAGCATGATGTACACTATCCAGCATTTTAAGCACGGTTTGACGAGCTGAAGAGTAGGCGACACAACCATAATCTAAACGGGAGCGAACAAAGGAATAGTAAAAACGTTCATACATGATCTATCGGCTCCCCAGTTGGTGTTAGTAAGGACTCGCATCATATCTAGAAGTTTGGAACATTTTGTTTTCAATTCTTTTAAATGTTTGACCCAAGTAAGACGGCTATCAAAAAATAAACCTAAAAACTTGACGTAAGTAGAGATAGTAATAGTCTCTCCGTTCAGAAATATTTGCGGAATAGATTGGTTTCGTAGCCGAGAAAAAACTACACATTTTGTTTTTTCGGATGAAAATGTGAAACCAGTAATCCTGGACCAAGCTTCAAGGTGAGATATAGTGTTCTGCAGTAGTCTCTCTGCTGTAGGTGCTGAACGGCTTGCAATGTAGATAGCAAAGTCGTCAGCAAATAGAAAGCATGAGACAGGAGCCTGCACACATTTGGTAATATCGTTTATGGCTACAGAAAATAAGGTGGCACTTAATACACTACCTTGGGGCACTCCATTCTCCAAGATGACACTATCTGAGAGCGAATCATCCACACGAACACGAGCCGTTCGGTGATTTAAGAATCCCCGGATAAAAGCAAGCATATTGCCCTTGATTCCCCATTCTTTGAGAGTGTTAAGAATACCACGTCGCTAGGCTGTGTCATACGCCTTTTTTATATCGAAGAAGATAGCGACGAGGTGCTGCCGATTTAGGAAAGCGTTTTGTATGGCTGTTTCTAGTGACATTAAATGGTCAATAGAAGATCGTCCTTGTCGAAAACCACACTGTTCTGGAGATAGAAAGCCATGTTTCTCCAAGTACCATGCAAGTCTGCGGTTTACTATTGTCTCCATTTTTTTACACAAAACGCTTGTTAATGAAATAGGGCGGTAGCTTGAGGGGTTCGTTTGGTCTTTACCAGGTTTTAGTGCTGGTATAATAAATGCTTCTGACCAGCCGGGTGGGAAGACTTGTTCGGAGAATAAACCGTTGAAAATATTCAAAAGTTGTTGTAGTGCCGAATTAGGAAGGTGTGAAAGCATGGAAAGGCGAATATTGTCCGGTCCAGGGGAAGTGTCCCGTGAATTTTTAAGTGCATGTAACAATTCTTTAAATACGAATGGAGTGTTTAATTCACCAACCGAATCACCAATGTTTAACGATAATACTTCTATTTGTATCTTGTACCGTTGAAAATCGTTATTATATGATGAGGTGAGAGACACCGAGCGGAAAGATTTTGCTAGACTATTTGCCACTTCCGAGGATGATGAAAGGAGTTCTCCTTCATCAATAAGACCGAGAATAGATTGTTTCGGTGATCCGAAAATTGCACGAATTTTCGTCCATACAGTAGACGTGGGAGTAGTGCGTGAGATAGTGCTCACGTATTTCGTCCATGAATTCCTCTTCGCGTCCAAGAATACTCGACGGCACACCGCTCTAGTCTTGCGGTATAAATTTAGATGTTCTGTTGTAGGCCTACGATTAAATTTACGTAGTGCTTGTCGTCGATTCCTAATAGCATTTTTGCAATCATCGTTCCACCATGGAACGAAAGGGCGTCTAGGATTACCCGATGTTTGTGGGATATATCTGTTGGCATTCTCAAGTATCATGGACGTAAAAGAAGAATATTGGTCGAGGATGTTCGCTCCATCGTCATACTGAGATTGGAATGCTTTATGGTATCCGTTCCAATCTGCCTTTTCAACAATCCATCTCCGTGGCCTTCTTTTAATCTCGCAGTCTACACCGAAACCAATAATAATTGGTCTATGATCACTGCCGTGAAAGTCATCACAAACAGACCAATTAAAATGAGGGAGCACATTCGGTGAGCATATGGAAAGATCAAGGTTAGATACAGTACCAGTTGATAAGGACATGAATGTGTGTGATCCATTATTCAGTAGGCAAAGGTCAAAATCTTGTCTCAATCTGTTTATCATATTTCTTGAGTGGAGCAGAAGGTTGAGCCCCAGGAAATATGATGGGCATTGAAGTCTCCTACTATTAACGATGGAGATGGTATTTGCGTGAAGAGATTTGAGACATCTAAAGCACTGAACTCAGTGTTCGGTGAGAGATACAGATTGCAGATATGCAATTTGAAGGGAATAGAGACCTTTACTGCAATAGCAGGAATGACAGTGGTTAGTTGAATTCTTGTAGCTGACACCCCATTCTTCATGAAAATCGCTACTCCACCACTCTCCCTACTGTCTACTAGGCAGTCGTATCTCTCACAGAAGTATCCTCTGAGTGTAATTCGGTCATGTTGTAGAAGGTGAGTTTCTTGGAAACACATGATTAGTGGATCATGTGTGTGCGCTAGTACTCTAATATCTTCAATGCGGGACCGAATACCTGTAACATTCCACTGAATAATGTTCATAAGTGTAAAAAATAAATAAAAAAATAAATTTCGGAAATTATATAAAAATTAGTTGTACGTGATTCGGTTTTTCTTTTTTGTATTTTTTATTTTAAAGAACTCCGATGCCCTAGGGTCGGGTGGTTCTTCAACCATATCCTCCAGTATATGAGGTGATGGTGGAGGAGATTTATTTCATTGGGATGCTGTAGTTGACATCCCAGAGGAGATAATTATGTGGGTTCCCTTTATGGAGAGCTTATTAGGTGGCTTACTGCCAGCTGTGATAGTCGCTATTCGTGCCGGTACGACTTTGGGAATAGGAACTTTCGTATGTATCATACTGTTTGATTCACTAACTGCAACGGAGGGCTTTTTATTCATTTTTGTCAGCTCTGAGATAGTGGCTGTAAGTGAAGCTACTTGATCAGATAGCATCTGAATAAGTTCTTTAAGCTCATTGCAGGATCCGCACTGCTGATTATTAACATTTGTAGGAATTTGTTTAGATGTAGCGGTGGCAAAAGATACGTCTGGTTTAACGAGGTTCCGTGAATTGTTTATCTTTTTATAATTCTCTACGTGCAGCCGGAAAAGATAGTTTTTGCTCCGTACAGATTTTGAGAATTCCCTTTTCTTCTTTAAAAGTTGGGCAATCTCGGGAGTGGGCTGTATGTAGACCACTGCAGTTTGCACATTTTTCACTTTCTTCGCAGTTAGTGTCGTTGTGACCTTCTTTACCACATCGAGCACAGATCTCAGTTTTCGTGCAAGATGTTGTAGTGTGACCAAAACCTTGGCATCTGAAACATCGCCGTGGGTTGGGTATGAATGATCGTACCCGAACCGAGAGGTAACCCACTTTAATCTTTTCTGGTGGAACAGGGAGATTGAATGTTAATATAAGAGACGGTGACGGTTCTTCTGTTCCGTTCTGCCGTTTCATTATACGTTTCACTTCAACAACGTCTTGGTGGCAAAGCTCGTCAACTATTTCCGAGATATCTATATCTAGAAGGTCTCTACAAAAAATTACACCCCGGCTCGTATTTAACGTTTTGTGGCATTCTGCACTTATATTTATACCACCCATATTACGGAGACGTAAGATAGATCAACTCTGTTCATCGTTGAATGTTTCAACCAGAATCGATCCGTCGCGTAATTTCCTGATATTCTTCGGGGAGCCACTTGCACCTGTTATCGTTTTGTTAATTAAGAAAGGTGAAACCTTTTGTAGGGAGCCACCTTCCTGACCATTTCTGAGAACAACGAATCTAATATTTTTATATTTCGATTCTAACAAGTTGTGGTTCTCTTCAGTAGGACTTTTATCCTCGTCAGACAATGCTGACCGAGGTCTCTTCACAAGACTGTATTTGGTGGTTTTTTCAGATGGACCACCAACCATCATTGTGTTTATTGTTGGAACTGAAATTTTGGTCCCACGAGTACCGGCGAAAAATGGACCACTCCAGCAGAGCGCACGCGTACTGGAGCTAGAGCTAAGTACAACTGGGTTCGCCCTGGTGCCCAGAGGACATCGTTCGAGACTCACTACGTAGAGCCATTCACCCATCGGCACGATTTGTTCCCACCTTGGGTTACGGTTGCGTTTCGTAAGATGTCGCAACACCACCGAGTGTAAATGTAAGAAATATCAGTGTAGGTTGTTGTTGTGTAATTGTGTATGTTGTAATTTATGTAGTGTTCTTGGTGTAGTATATGTGTATAATGTAAAGTGTTCCGCAGCTCATTGTATAGTGGGAAGGAAAGCTGCGGAGGCTAGGCCCGTGGGGACGCCAACCCCCAAAGTCTTAAAGAATAAGACTCCCCGTCGGGGGAGCTAGAAATATGGTAGTGCTAGTGTGGAGTCAGGATTTTCTGTGAACAAATCTCTACTTTCTGAAAACCAAAAATAACAAACTATTGTGAACCATAGGATTGTTTATGATGCTCTGAAATTTTATGGAGGTTCCAAGAGAGTTAAAATAGTTAGGAAAATATTGACTGCTGTCAGAGGGATGATCGAAATAAAGGTAAAGACCAAAGAAGAGGATCCCTAATGTCCCTAATAAATAAAAGATGAGGATTCAGCTGAAAAAATTACAAGAGGAAAGAAATGTGTCTAGAATTAAACAGCAGATTGAAGAAGAGGCAATCGGCTTAAAAATTCAAAAGTTTGAATTAAAAGATTCATTAAGTGAACACTGAATGTATTCCAGTGTCAAAAAAATATATTTCTGATTTTTGCCTTATCCTAAATTCAAATTATTTGTGTTTTCTTCTTAAGTGTTGTTATCAAAAAGAGAGTTTATTTTGATCCTTTAATTTTTAGTGGATGTCAAGCTGTTAGTTTATATTATCATTTAGTTAGTTCCTATGCAAAGTCAACTAAAGTTAATAACTTGGTTTGGCCTTCTGCTCCTATTTAAAGTTTACTCAGTTACCTTTATACATATTTATTTTAAAGTACATGTACTGAATGAGTTGCACATTGACCTAGTCAATTTATTAGGGTCTTTAGTTCATGTGTAAAGTTTTAGTTTCTATGTGAAGTTTGTGTTTTGAGTATTTAGTTGGCGTTTTAGTTCCTGTGTGAAGTTTCTATAGCTTTAACCATTTTCCATACTTGCGTAGCAGGTGTTTTGCTATCAATGAAGGATACATATGCCTCCCAGGATACTTTTTTCACAGGTAATATCTGTGTCTGGTGTAGGCACGATGTTTTTTAAAAGATATTAAATTCTCTGGGGTAGGATGTTTCTTGAATAAATTGAATGCTTTCTTTTTCTCACTAATTGCTATATTTATTTTGACGCTCCACCATGGTAGACTGGGTTTTGTTGAAGTTGCAGTGGTTTTAGGAATGTTTTCCTCCGCTGAATTTAATATTGCCCGCATTGCTACTTTTATGTCTTCATCAATGTTTCCAGTATAACTCGTCGCAACGACATTGTTTGTGTAGCCAGTCCAATCAGCACATTTAAGACACAATTGCCGAATAAAATTTAGTGCTTTTTGTCATACATTTGTTTGTAATTATAATTGGAAAGTGGTCGCTTCCACGAAGGTGTTCGTCAACGTTCTAATCCAAGAAAATCGACAATGCTGGACTGCAGAATGACAAATCTATTGCCGAAGTTTCACAGTTTCATATGTTGAAAAACGTTCCTGTACCTTTGTTTAGCAGGATTAGCTCGATGTTCAATATAAATTCTTTGACGTTGTGCCCTCTGCGTTCCAATCATTGTGAACCCCAAAGTGGGTTATGTACATTGAAATCTCCCACCAGAATTATTGGTCCAGGGTATTTGGTCATGTAAGTTTTGCAGATCATCAATGTTCCAGTTCTCCGGAGACTTCAACTGGAGATAATAAACGTATAGCGACAGCTTGTAACACAATATTTAGTTGTATTTGTTGAAAAGTCAGATGCGAACGTACAAGAGTGGCAACACCACCACTTGCTAACTGATCAGGTTCAACATTTGTACGTATTACATCATATCCATGTGTTAACTATTTTCTTTGCTTCAAGATAACTAAGTTTTCTGAGAACTTTAGTCACTTGAATCGCGATTTATTTTTTGAAAGCAGGGCAATTTCTAGATCTTGCTGAATGTTGTTCTTTGCAATTAACTCATAAAGGAATTTCCTTACAGGGTTCATCTTCATGGATTTCTTGGCCACATGCACAAACCTCCTTATGGTTGCATCTGTCGGGGATATTACCTAAACGTTGCCATTTGAAACATCTCATCGGCGGTGGGATATAAGTGAGCACATCCAACCGATGGATTCTGATTTTTTCAGGCAACGATGGATTATTAAAAGTAAGGACATGAGAAGAAGAGGATATTAATTCTCCATCCCTCCTCATGTTCAATCATACAACATGCAATCAACAACATGCGATGACGCCTTGCGATGCCGTTTCACTAACAATCTCGTCTAAGTAAGTCACAGATTAGTGATTCCATCTTCTTATATTCAGTTTCAGCTTTTTTTACATGTTCGCAATATGGTTTCCAACGATCCTTATTCATTTTATTCAATCTTTCCTCAGCTATTTTTTCTATATGTGACATTAAAAATATTGTGTTACTACCAACATATCTTTTCAGAGCCGACCGTACCATCTCGATCAGATTTTAATCAGGATGGGAAGGTGGAAGTCGCAGAACCTGATGGCCTTGTTTTTCTAATAGTAGTTGTGCAATACTTGTGGAAAGCATTTCTGCTGTTTATGAAAATAGTATTGCAGAATACTCGGTTTCTGAATGAGCCTAATGTTACGAGAAAAGAGTAGGATAGTGCTGTCAGCGACCGTCTGCCTCTTGAAATTAAGCTTTTATTTTGATCGTTCGAAATGTGCAGTTTTACAGATCGCTTCAGCGATAGTAGATATCCTATTTCGCGGATAATAAAAAGGAACTTTTCCATCATTGTCTAGAAAGAATTTATCAGATCAACATCACAAAATTAATAAATAAAACAGAAGTTAAAATTCATATTACTACCTAAAAATAATAATTACATGAAAAAAATGTGATGCGAAAAAATGAATATAATAAAAAGATTAAATTTGATCGAGCAATTTATGAATCAACTGACAAAGAAATGAGTACTGATCGTTTAATAGCTTCGATTCGCTGCTCACTTCGTGTTTGTTCAATAATAGAACAGTTCTTGCTTTCAACACTTTTTGGGCTGAATTTATATGTGGCCAAAACATAGTTGGGATAAACGTGTACTTTGAATCTAAAAAACGTAAGGTACCGTTGGAAATGCGTTCGTTTGATTGGTTTTCAATTGAGTAACCGGGAAGTGCCTGTTATTCAGGTTTTATTAAGTTTGGTTTAATAACTATTTTCTTATGTTGAATTCCTTACCAGTAATAATAATATTTTTGTAATACAAAAAACGATATTTTGGATTTTACAACAAAAAAAAACAATACTTTTGCATTTCATTAATAAAACAGTAAATTATTGCAGGGAAAATGTCAAGAAATGTTGAAGTGAAAGCTAAAATTGACAACTTTAATGAATTTTTAGTAAAATGTGAAGAATTAAGTCAGTCTGTAGGTGAAATAATAAAGCAAGAAGATTATTTCTATAATTCATCAAATGGTCGATTGAAACTTAGAAACATTGAGGTTAGTTAAAATTAGTTTTATTGATAAAAAAAAGTATCAATATACTATTATTTTTAAATATCAACAGAATTAATGACTAATTTTCATATAATGTTATTGTTATAAATAAACAATATGTGAATGTTATTCATTTACATAATTTTTATAATAAAGGTAAAATCAGTCTTTACATAAAGGTGCTGACCTTTCTGGAGAGTTTTAGCATTTCTTGCCTCTTCTCTTTAAAAAATTTTGGACCGAGTCCTAAACTGGCTTTGCATTTTCACAAGCTTAAAATTCATATTTCATCATCAAAAAAAGGAGACAGTTATCTGGGCTATAGCTGCTAGATCTATAAATATTTCTGTCTAGTTAAATTCTTTGCCAAGAATCAACATGGTTTACAGACCCTTTGAGGATTACAGGAATAGTTCTGTAAAATTAAAATAAAACTGTTAGCCAGCAGAATATTGAAACACACCATATGAGAAGCTTGTTAGAAGTATATTGTACTATGACATTCTTTTCAATATGTCTTACACTATTATTTAACAGTATTAAATTAGGATTTGTTTGAACAACTCTGCATTTGGACCTTGATTTTCTTGACTCATCAGACGTAGATGAAATTCTGCAGATGGAATCTAAGATAATTTAATTTTAGAACAATTTTTATTTTATAACATTCCAAAATAATCTTAAAACATTTTTTTTTTGCCGAAAAAGAGACTAATGGACATTATAAGAAACCTTGTATAAAACATTCCCATTTCTGAAATAGCCAGTAAAATAACCCAACCAAAGAGGTAATAACCCAAAGACACTGTCGAAAAAATCATTAAATAGAATTACTTCACTTTCTGCTACAAATTCAAGGCATATGAGAATACCTAGCTTGAGTAAGAACCCGTGGCTTCATCTGATCACCAGGCCTATTAGTCAAAATATTTTTATAGCCCCCCTAAAGAACAAAAATCTGTTTTTACAGTACACATTCCTACAAAATGTGGGAGTTTGTCGACACAATATGTAGATGCTATGATAATATTCTTTAAAAAGGAACTTACAGAAAAACATAAACAATTCCTTAGGATATCTTCAGAAACCTCATAAATGTAATCTTCACTGCTACATATGAAAAAGGCAGGAGTTCTTAGATCTTATAATCGCAAAAAATGTAAGAAAATCTACTGTAATTCACCCACATACCTTCTCAAATTATGTACAATGTAAACTTTAAAAATCAGATCATATTATATAAACGACAATATTTCATCATCATAAAAAGATTATTAGGACAAATTGAATAGAATAAAAAACTCAGCTAATACTAATGCATTCGATAAGATTAATTCTTTCACATATTCAGTACAAAACTAATTTTGCTCACTTACATTTAATAATCACTCCAAAAAATTTGCCCGCGAATACCAATAAACTTAATACATCTTGTAAAGAATCACTAATAAAACAAATAGGATTTGTTTGACAAAGATTTAGAGTTAGTCAAACAAATCTGGTTTACCTTGGGTTCAAAAAAATTAATGTATATTGTTGATCATTTGAGGTCTTCGGGCTTGACTGTTAATTGTAATTAGTTCCACAGGTCAAACAAGGTGTAGCTTTTCACAATACATAGAACATATAAGAGCATCTTACAGCATCATGGAATTAATTTTTGCATACCACTTTATTGAAGCCAGTTACAGAAGTATAAATATCTATAGTGACATAAACATTTTACTAATAAATATCAAAAAATGAAAACTACATACACATATGTGAATGGAGTAAGAAACCTAAAAAATTTTCAACAAAATAGTTATGTTTTACTAACTTCTTTTAATGTCTGAATTTTTAGCTTTTAATTAATTTCCTTCTGGAATAATATGAAATGTATTTATAGTAATTTACTAAAATATATTAATAATAAAGCTTTTCACAACTTAATAAAATTCTAAACTTGTTATCATTATTAAATACTTACTATGCTTACATATATACCCATCTAAATTATGTCATATTTTGGAGCTCCCTCAAAAAATCAGAAAAACTTTTCACAGTACAGAAACGGGCTGTCAAATCATTGTTTGGTGCCCATAATGTTGAGTAGTGTAGACCAATATTTAGGAAATTAAAAATGTCAACTTATCCTTATATTTATGTTTATAAATCTTTAATAATAGTCATATTATACTGTGTTCAATGTAAGAGCTCTCCTTGCTGTTGTTACTGCAGCATGTGTGATTGTGTTAGTGCATTAATGTACTGGTGGGTGACTCAGTCTTTTAGTCCCCATCAGTATTTATATAATACTTTTATCATCTATCATGTTTTTTCAACAGTGATATCATTTTAAATATAGCTGCCATGTAAGTAATTCATAAATAACTTGAGTCAGTTGGTACCAAATGAACATCTAATGAAAACATAAACAAACATATAATTTGTAAGTGTGACTTTCGAGACGGTCATTATAATGATATATGGTTTGTTCACAACATGATAGTTGTTAAAGTGAATTGAGTGTATGTATATTTATTTATTTATAAACAACAGTGTATATTTTTACCAAACCAATCAGCTGAACTGCTTTCGTGTAACAATTGAAATTACAAGGAAGGACTTTGCTTCTATTGGCATTTTTATAAATGACAGAACCATTAATCAAAAATATCAAATTTATTTAAAAAGTAAAAATAAATGATTTTCTTAATAAAAATAAATAAATTTTCAAATAATTTCATTAATGCCTTCTGAATTGCGAATTATTTTATTATTTTTTTTAATATTTGGCATATTCTATTTACTTAAAATTATTTCACTTGTTTATATTTTAGATAATTTATGTGGGTTTAAATGCATCTATTTCTTTTATTTTTTGATTAATTAAATATTTTGCGATCCTCTGAGATCAAGATTTTACCATGATTTTCATTGATCTGTTGAGATGAATGCTGGGGCAGTTGCTTTTATCTTGTGGAGCAGCATATTTACCCATTCATGATACGATGTACTCGTAAATAAAGTATTATTTATATATTGGTCATAATAAAAGGTTTTTTAAAAGTAAATCTAGGTTTTGACTAGAAGGTATAAATATGTAGTTGATAAAAATAAAAAATTTTTAAAAATTTGTTAAAATGTCAGAAAGAAGGTTTGGACTGCAGGTGACCCAAGCAAGGTCAAAGTCTGTGCTCATCTGCATTGTAGTTCTAGTCTTATCAGATGATAATTTGTTCTGTGAGAAGAGGGTTTAGGTTATAGTTAGAATTAAGGTTATATTTTTGTGGAGAGGTTTGGAATAAATTACCAAGGTATGGCAATACTTAACACCATCTTGTAGGACACTTGACCAAATTTATGTTTAAAGAGAAATTTAGTCGCCTCAGAGAGAGAGAGACTACATCGTTTCATCTCTTAGTCATTGTACAGTTTATAATCACCTTACAAAAAGCGCTGCCAGTGATCTTCAATGGCTGACTACAAGTCTGACTTTGATGACTGTTAAAGTTATTTTACAGTTTATTCCCCTCTTCACTAAACTCTAAATTTAACTTTAACCCTAACCTCTCTGCACAGAACTTTAACCCCTCTCTAAAGAACAGATTAGCATCTGAACAGCTCACCATAAGCCACAAAACTGATTGCTTATTGACTAGATTACTGGTAACATGGTGCAGACTTTGATCTTGCACGGGCCACCTGCTTTCTGACATTTAAACGTTCTATTTCCCTGATTCTAAGCATATCTACTATGGTATATTGAAGAATGAAAGAAACATAAGGTGATTAAGAATTGCTCAGAATTAGGTGACTGCTGTTTGATTATTTGAAATAAAAAATATGTTATAGTTTTCATTGTGTTTTTAATTAATCTTCCCATGTTGATTGGTAACATTGTGTATAATGGGTGTTTTCCCACAGTAAATGTTTATAATAATGTTTTGTTTTACAATATAATTATAACTGCAAAATGTAAAACATTCGTATAAATGGCACTAATCAGAGTTGCTTTCACTGAAAGTAATGACATTCATTATATAGACATGCCTTTGGTAAACAGAGTAAAGGTGTTATTTATACATCTGGTGATAATGTGCTCCCACTACGGGGATGAAGGACACAAACGAGAGAAGTGTCCTAAGAAGTCAGAGTGTCACAATGTAATACAGTTCAATGACATCAGATGGTTAAAATTGGGCAATAAAATGCACATGGTGCTTAAATTGTACAAATTGAACTTGGCGAGATTGCCATATATAGCAGGTTGGATGTTGTCTTGTTGCAGAATCTGTATGTTGTGTCCAGTGAACTGCCAAGTTTTTCTTGTTGGAAAAAATTTTATTTTGGTACTGATAGCATGTCTATATACTATGCAGAAGGGAATTTGTGTCTACATTCGACAACTCTCTACAATTATCATGTTGTTGTCCATGTAGATGTTCAAAACTTGTATCTGTATGTTGCAAGTTTGTATTTTCAATATAGAGATCCTGCTGATCATCATCTTGAGGTTGGATAAAATCCTACGATTCTCTGGTATCAGTCAATCCTTATTAGTGCAGATGTGAACGGTGTCACTTTTGTGGCATATTGGCTTTACTGATGATGGCGGTGAATTAATTGAGGACTTTTTAGCCCAATATGGTCTGCAGGTAAATAATGTACCAGGTGAGTTGCCCACCTATGCAGGTAATGTAGATGGCCAACAGCTTTTTGGTGGAACGAACATCGATGTTACCATTGGTAGTTTATTCCTGCCATTGTTTATAACTGGAAGGTGGTTGATGATAGCTCAAGTGATCATCGATGGATTGTGTATGAGATTGCTGGTGGTTTGAGTCAGTGCTACCGATGTAACGTTCCGGTTCAGCAGTATCGTTTCCTGCACAGGCATGTGGACTGGAAAACGTTTGTTATTTTCTTTTAGCCAGAATTGATATTTTGGATCAGTGTCTGGTGTTCTGGACTTGGAAGACCTGGCAGAAGGTTTGTCGGTGTCTTTCATTGACACCTTCGAGTGTTTAGTTCTTCATAGTTCCAGTTGAGAGAGGCTCACTGTATGGTGGAGCAGGGTATTGACCGTTATAAAACAGGCTGTCTGTCGTTCACAGAGGGCATCTCAACGTGAGAGTTATCCGGAATGGTGAGCAATCCTTGTTGGCAAATATACAGATCTTAGATATTTTTACAAAGTTCGGACAGCGAAGAGAAATTCCTGGCATTACTTTGTGCATGAACAGGGGAACATGGATCTCTGGGGAATTGTGTACAGGGTCTTGGGACACAAACGACAAAAGGACGTTCTTCTGTTCACTCTCTTGACCCGGCTCGCTGTAATTTCAGATATGTCTGAAATTTTTCACAGACTACTTGACGATTTACTGCCTGATAATACTGAAGTTGATGAGACCACATACCATCAGCAGGTGAGGCATGAGGTTGCTTAGTTTTGTGGGGGTGTAGTCTTCTTGGAGATTACTGAGGTCGAGGTGCCTCAAGCTATCTGTAATGTAGGTAAAGGTAAGATTCCTGGCTTTGATGGGATAATGCTCCTTGTTCGCTCGGTAGGGGTAAATGTGAGAATTATCACTTGAGTTTTTAATAAATTCTTGTTTGTAGGATACTTCCCAGTGTGGTGGAAGAAGGGGATTGCAAAATTATTGTTTAAAAGTGGCGGCAAGGATCCCACTATTAGTTCGTCATATAGGCCCTTGATGTTAATGCCATTTATTGGTAAGATCTTTGAAAACGTTCTGAACCGTCATATAAGTGAAAGGTTGACCTCGTACGGGTTTCGTCCCAGAAATGGTACTGAGGATGCCATACTTCGTGTGAAGAGTGTAGTAACTTACAGTCAGAAGGAATATGTCCTGGAAATTTTCCTGGACATTTCTGGGGCATTTAATAACCTGTAGTGTGGCCTTCTGCTATATACCAATTACAGAAGAGAGATTGCACTGTGAGTGAGTTGCAGGTTATGCAAATTTACTTCAGTCGTCGTGATGTGGTGCTCCACGAGGTCAGCCATGAAATGGGGAAGACGCTGTCCAAGGGTTGTTCACAGGACAGTGTGTTGGGTCCCTCATTGTGGTTGGTGGAGATTGATTCACTTCTGCGGCTGAGGTTGCCCAGCGGATGCCACATGGTGGCTTATGCTGACAATGGGTTCCTGGTGGTCAAAGAAGGGTTGAATCCAAGCCACTCAAGCATGCAGAATACTCGAGCTATGGGATTATCAACATAAGATGATGTTTAGCCCGGAGAAGAGCATAATGATGCTCCTCAAGGGTCGTTTGGCTGTGAGGCGGCGAGTCCACATATCTGTGTCAGGGCAATGTATTAGATATGTTCAGGTTCAAAAGTACCTTGGGGTGTTTCTTGATGAGAAATTGCAAGTTAAGAAACACCTTTAATATGTCATGGGGAAGGCCTATAATGCCTTCTTTGGAATTCGACAGCTGGTCAATCCTGATTGGGTTCTTTATTTTAAGACTATGAGTATCTTGTATAAGATCATCTGCGAGACAATTATGCTATATGCAGTGCCTGTTTGGGTGGATAGTTTAAAATTTAAAAGCTATTGGAATATTTTATTACGGGCTCAACACCTGCCTTATATTGCTAATGGTAACGGATGGTTACCATACAGTTTCATGGGAGGTGATCTTGGTGATTGCTGGCATGAAACTGATAGACTTGATTACATCTGAGAGGGAACAGCATTATGTTACTAAGAAGTCAGGTGAATTGACTTTGGATAAAATAAAGGAGATAGAACAGCATGGTGTTGCCCTGTGGCAGGCCAGATGGGATGAGACAGAGTGTGAGCGTTTTACGTATGATCTTTTTTCTAATGTTGTTTTGCAGGACACCTCTTGGGTACACCCGAACAAGTATGTGACACAATTTTTTTCAAGTCATGGCACTTTTCAGGTCAGACTACAGAAATTTGGCCTGGCAGACTCTGGTGTCTGCAATGCAGATTTTGGACGATGCTTATCATGTGATATATGATCTAATGCGCACAGAGATTTGTCGGCTTGATATTATCAGGTCAACACTTGATCTCTAATTGGAAAAGCTGGGCCGAATAGGTGATTTTTGAAAGTTTTATTGCATATTTGGCGAAAGAAAGGATCACAGAAGGGGTGTGATGTTCGCTTGGACTTTCCTTCTTTGTGTTTATGTTTGGTTTTATTTTTATTTTGTTGCTGTTTTTGTTTCTGTTTGGTTATAGATTTTTTTTGGTTTTTTGTTAGTTATGTTTTATGTTACATTATTTATTGTTATCTTTTGTTAGTGTTTCTGTGTTGTTTTATGATTTGTTGCGTGTCAAACTCATTTTTACCTTTCGGTAGGTAGAATTTAGTTCCTTCATTCTTAGAAAGTCATTCAGTCTTGTTTGTGACTTGGCTAGATGTATTTTGTTTGGAGTTTATGTTAGTAATACATCGATGGTCGCTTGTGGCATTCACATCGGTGGCATCCTGGCTGAGGCTTGACTGAAAGATGTCATTGTCGAGGTACTGAAGATGACCTTGGTAAAGCCCATAAGGCCTAGGTATGAAGGGGTGGGGTGGCAACCAAAACAGTCACATGGAGGGTGTCTTCCTATGGGGTCAGTGCTAAGTTAGCTACATTTCAATAAGTAAGGCATAATGATACTCTAGTGTACTTTTGACTCAATGAAGTAGGCAATAGGTAACTGCTTGATTCCTCTCTTTCTCTGGTAATACTGTTATAGGATGCTTACTATTTTTAAGGATGGCTGTCATTTCTGGGAGTAATTTGTAACTTTATATCAGGTCACAGTTAGGATGTTACTTTTTACATGTACACAATATTTTATCTTGTTTCGGTAGTATTGTTTTTTCACTAGTGTACCTGCGTACTAGTGATTCATTTATTTTTTAACTTGCTATTATTTTTCGTTATCTTTTTTTTTGTTTTATGAAATAGGGTAGGAAGTCAGAATTAATATCATATGTAAGACCGGATGATGATAAACCGAAATTAAGTGAATACGATAAATGTGATGTTCATAACAGCGATGAACTCAATAAAGTTCTTTCAAGAGCTCTTGGTGTGTGTGGTGTTGTAAAGAAAACTAGACATCTTTTTCTAATCGGCCAAACAAGAATACATGTTGATCAAGTGACTGGATTGGGTTCATTTATGGAATTGGAGGTAATTTCATGTTTATAGCCATAAAATAAGGATCGGTCGGTCAGTAAAACTTAATAGAATTAGTCGGTCAGATTCAAAAATTTTTGAAAATTTTTTTGTGATTTGCTAACATTTATTTTGTATCTTTTTTTTTTTAAGGTGAAAATGGTATCAACTGAGAGTTTTTGATGATGATTTTTGTTTTGTCTATGAAATGTTGGGTATTTTGTTTAAAAGAAAAGAACAGAAAAGATATTTTATAATTTGGAGAAATGGTGGTTAATCAAGATTAAGAAGATAACGATAAAATAAGAATAAAGAAAAAGATAATTAATTGAAGTCAGTAGCTTGTATGCTGGTTTCACATTTCAAATTTTGTTATGCAATTTAAATTAATGTTAAACCTGAGTAAATAATAGGGAATATCGCATTAATACATTAACTATTACAGCGCATAATAAACAGGACAATTTAATTTACTTCAGAGATACATGTATAACGATAAAAATAAATTTGTGCGATTGATGTGGACAGTAATGTAAGAGTCAGTCAAATATAAACTGGACTTTTGTATTTAATCTATTAGTATAGAATAAAAACACAAAACATATTTATTGCTTTTCTAAGAAGTCTCCCTGAAATTCTATGCAGCTTCCTAACATGTGAGAAGCTTGCTTCTGTATACAAAATTTGAGGATATGTTACAATCCAATTGAGCACAAACTCTGCTACTTTGTTGTTTCTCTGGACTGGATGTCCTCCCAGTCCCTCTTTCAACAGCTGAAACTAAAAGTAATTGCAGAGGGAAGAGGGATAGATTTGAACCAAAAAGGACTTGTTCTAAGGTTTCTCAGTAAATTTTGTACAATTTTTCTTGCAGCTGTGTGAAGCCTGGTGTGAAGGAGAATCACATCTGTAATCAGCTGATTGCACCTTTTGTTCCTGTAGGCAGCTTTCACTTTGTCCAAGAGCTGGCAGTAGTATGCAGTATTCACAATACAACGTTTGTGGAGAAAAATGAGCAATATACTATTGCAGTCCCAAAAGACAGTTCTGAGGACTTTTCCAGCTGATATATGTGTTTTCAGCTTTACATGGCAAGGCTTTCCTCTCATACTCCTAGCTAATTTCAACCCAGAATGATAGTTATGGACCTAGAAAATAAAAGTAATTAAAGAATATAAAGACAAAATATATCCCTACAGAAATGCAACAATGACTTTGTAGACATGTCTTGTTGAAACTCAAAAATAAATCTGTAAATTTTAAGTGGAGAATGTTTATAAATAAAACTGTAAATAGACAAGTGGTTGGCAAAATAAAGATACATATCATATAACAGTTTAAAGGTCTTCTCACCTACAAAAGGGACAGGTCAAGGCTTGCATATAACTGTCTGTTCGGTAGGTGTATGAAAGTGTGTTTAAATTGCTTTGAGACAGCCGTAATGTTATATACAAACACTAATGAATACACAGAAGTGGGACATGATTTTTTAATTTTTTTATAGAAAATTTGGACAAATTAGTCAGTGGTTGCTAAAAATGATAATAAAAGATATGCAACAAACAAAATCCCATTGTAATTTGTTCTCATACAGTAATATTATTATTGTTCTCATATGAATCTCCAGAAGTCTCCAGATATCCCATGCAGCTTTCTGGATTTAGGGTGCATGAGCAGCTGCGTCCTTGTTTGTGATGTGTAAGCAAGTCTTATACAGACTCAGGGTGACCATACCCGAGATGTGTGTTAATTGAAAACAGTGTTCACTAAAGAACACTGGTATTCACAATCTAGTATTCAAATCCGAATAAAGCAACTACTTCTATTAGGATTCAAACCCGAGAACTCGTAACTTTGAAATCAGGTTTTACTACTAGAGCAACTCGGCAGGTTGATAATGTCCCTGTGTGTTACTTTCTCTTTAAATGTTATATGCATACACACTTACAACCTGATTGATGCACATAAAACTAATTTAGTACCTAACATAAATTATTAATCTATTTCTTTAATGTTGCAGGTTGTTTTATCAAAAACTCAAACAATTGAAGATGGCCAAAAAATAGCAAATGAATTAATGGAAAAACTTAGTGTAAATAGCGGACAACTTATATCTGTGGCTTACGTTGATTTGCTTAAAACAAAATTTGATTCCTAAATTAGAGGTTAATCATAAAATCAAATTTATGGCTTCTAAGAAACACATGTTAAATTAGAAATGCTAGTTTTGAAAATTAAGTTTTGAAAGTTTAAACAAAACACTCTGAAAACATTCCATGATGTTAATCATTTTTTGGTTACCTTTAATATTTTTAAGATTAACCCACTTTTCAATAATATAAAAATACTCTTTAAACATCATAAAACTTAAATTAAAGCAACAAAGTAAATAATTATTTAGTGCTGCTTTCTTTTTGGCAAAAAACTCATATCTAAGTGCCCACAGAAGAAGCTGTTACATTTTAAGTTATGTTATTTATTTTTTTAATGTTTGTATTGGAAAATTTAATAAACTGCAAAACGTTTTAATAAAGAAAAATAAAACTTAACTAAAACCGAAAGCATTCATTACTTGTCTGATATCAGTCCCCTATATAATTTCTTGCATCTAAGTAATCAAAACATTTATTGTAACCACCATAATAACAAAATATAAATAAATCAGACATTTTTTCCAAAAAAATGTTTAGTAATGAATCGGCATCAAAATAATCCATTCTGGAATTTTTCTATTAATTGACCCCCCTCCTATGAAATCTTTATTCTTCAGGTCATAACAAGTTTAATTTTGAAAAAGGAGTAATCTTACCTGTCAATGAGAGTGGCAATAATTGCTAATATCGTATAAAGTTTGATCAGATGATTTGATGTTGAGAATAAGCAACACCCGACCTGGCATTTGTTGTGCTTGGTTATGTTTGTGTTAAAAATTCATCATATATGCGGTTCAGGTGCCTTACCTTAGTGACACTGTTATTACCCAGCCTCATCAAGTGTTCTTTGCAGGATGTATGTGGGACTAGTGAACCAGACCTGGGCGCTTCTTTGGGAGCCTTCAGGCCTTCACACTCCTGTTGTGGTTGCCAGCCCCAACAGGTTGTACCAGAGTTGGTTTCAACATAAATAGCCTTGGATGAACAAGGTTAGTCTGCATCGACTGTCCAACGTGCTCTTTCTTCTGCACCTTCTAACTCTGTCACTTCTTCTCATTCTGCCCCTCGGCAGCATATATGCCCATGTTGCCAGCGGTCATTCCCTGCAGCCACTGGCCTGGGGGTACATAAATGCTGTCTGTGCCCATCTTGTCCAGCATGATACTGAGATTGACATTCCATCTGTTAAAGTAAGATGGTTACTAGAGGAATTGCAACTTATGGAAAACAAGAGGTGATGTCAGGTTTATGAACCAGCATCTGCTGGGGCTTGTTCCTGGATGTACCCTGGAATCTGTTAAAAGGGGTATGTAGAAGGCTAGATTATTGCCAATTTGTACAGGCAGCAATCCCTAACCTGAATGTGTCGCTTGGCAGCTTTGCTGATTCTGATGTATCTGATAGTCCCCCAGGCTCTCCAACATCAGCTGCAGTGAGTTCTGTTCCATCCTGCACTTCTGCTGGTGGTGCCTCTCCTTATATTCGGATTCCCGTCTCTACACCTGCTCTTCAGTCAAATGGAATTACTACACCTGCTCTTCAACTGACTGAACACACAATAGCTAGTCTCTCTGCATGCCTTCAGACCTTCTTGTCCTTTTTTGTTTTCTTCTACTGAATGGCAGTCGCTCCATGAGTCTTATTTCGGCTGCCATTTGCTTCCTTTTTTCCATTGTTTCTAATATTTGTAGATGGTAGTCCCAAGAATTTGTATGAGTAGTCATAGCCCATTCTGTTTTGGTTGTTGCTCAGACTCACCAGTCCTAATGTCAGTGGTAGACTGGTTTTCCACTGGCTTTCCTGACCCAGTTTCTTCTATTTGCCCTGCAAGACCAAGGCCTCCACATAACCTGACTCAACAGCAGGATAGGCGATGGGAGTACACCGACACGCAGTGACTGTTCAGGTCAAATATGTTGAGATGTGCTTGGAGTATTCTTGCTAGGACTTCCCATTTGGCCAATGTTCCAGTTCACTCATCGATGAGATGTTCTTCCTAGCTTCTTCCACTCCAAGTGGAAGTGTTCTTCCACTTCTTCCTAGCCCCTGCATAGGAAGTGCCGTTTCCTGGTGCATCCTTTTCTCACGTCAAGTTAAGTGTGTGGGGCCTTGTCGTGTGTGAGGAGGTTGTGGCTGAGTGTGTTTTGCTTAGCTTGGCTCCTGGCCCTGACAGTGTGACCTCATTCCTTTGGTGAGTTACCCCTACATTTTTGAGTACCTCGCTCTTTAAACTCATTCTTTTACTTGGTAGCTTCCCAGTGTCTATGCTGGGTAGCAAAACTGTTTTCGTCCACTAGAAAGGGGGTGTTGGTCAGCCATCAGACTCCATCTGATCTCCATCTCTACTGTGATAGTCAGGCACCTTAATAAAATGCTTTATTAAAACTTAACTACCGAGTTAGCCGTGAACATCATTTCAACACAGAAGAGGGTCTCTGTAAACCTGACATTGTGGCATCTAAGGGCAGGTCGGCTACTATCATGATGTCCAGATTGTCTCTGGAGCCAGATCGACTGAAAGGAGCCATGCAGATAAGAGAAATTACTACACCAATAACTCGTCTTTGATCAATGCAATTAAACTAATGTGCAGAGTGGCATCTTTTACCATAACAACTGTGATTGTCTCCTGGAGGAAACCTGGCATTTGTGTCCAACCTTGCTACAGTGGGCTTAACAACATCTTTACCTGACTCACTATGAGAGTGCTTCAGAGGTCTTCCTCAAACTTTAACAATCGGCAGACATTGACATATAGGAGACAGAATTCTCGATCAGATCCCTGGAGCAGGACTGGTTGATGCATGTGAGAGGGATCTTTCTCTTTGGGTTTATACATCATCCCGTTCTATCCATCTGTCTTCTATGTTCTTTGATTTAATTTTCAGATTTACTTTATCTTCTTTGCTACCCTGCTTTTGTCTCTGTGAGGGACTCAGGGTCATCGATCCTGGTACTCCCCTCCTCTTGTCTTAGATTCTTACTTGTGGTGCAAAATGAAAAATAATATCTCTGACTTTTACAATTTTTCTATGGTTTGTGTATGTCATCAGATATTCAATCGCATCGGTATTGTCACAGCATTAATCACAGAGTTGATGGCAAATCCATTACCATACTTGTTAATTAACTATGAAATTACAACTCTTATGGACAGTATGTAATTTACTTACTGAATAAAGTAGGCCTTATAAATTTGTTGTTTTTGTTAAACAATTGGAAAATCTTGTTATTTTATAGAGTAAATATAAAACATTCATTACTTGCCTAATATTGGTCTCCTAAATAATTTCATGCATCTGAGTAATTCAAACTTTTTTTGTAACCGTTGTAATAATGAAATATAAATAAATCAATCAATTTTTAACCATCGTAGCTTGTGTAGGAGAAGATTTTATGGTGGGACAATTAATGGAAAATTTTCTTAATTTTTTACAAAAATAAAAACTAAAAAAATTCATATTTTTGTTACATTTTTCTTATTGCTACTTACACTATTTTTATTATACATAATTTTAAGAACAGCTTACCAAAATTTCATTTAACTTCCTCAACTGTTTTCAGCTACTCTGCCATCTACAGGAGAAATTTATAATTAAAAAATTAATTACATAACTGATCGTCATTTTGTAATGTTAAAATCATAAGTTATAGTAACTACATTTGTTTTATAAGAGTATCACAAATCACAATTGTTTAATTTTATTATGTGAATTTTACATTTTTATATATTTTAATTATAAATTCCTCCTGAAGATGGCAGAATTGTCAAAAGTGCTTAAGGAAGTCAAACAGAATTTTGGTAAGCTGCTGTTAAAATTATGAATAATAGTTATTTTACCAACAGTGTAATGTTCAAAAAACTTAACTTTATTTTTAGTTTGACTACTACTTTGATTATGAATTTCATTTTTTTATTTATTACTATTTTATTACTTTTTAGAATAATTTTGTATAATAGTAAAAAGATAATTTGGTACAGATTTGTAACAACATGTATGACAAATTTTGCAAAATTTGTAAATTTACAAAATACACACACACTAACCTATAAATAAAAATATTTTTAACATCAACTGCTATTGAAAAAAACTATTATTACTGAAAAAAAAATCAAATATTATTGAAAAAAATAATAATAATTTCAAAACTAAAACATTCTGATAGACAGTAATAGTTTAGTTAATAATTATGAGAATAATGTAACATTTTGTAAGAAATTAATACCTTCATTATTAAAATGAGCAAATGATTTAAAAATAAAAACTGTGTCAAATTACTATTTATGGTTTTTCCTCACTGTCTCTTGTCTCTGAAACTGGTTATGTATCATTTACATCATCAGTTATGTGTAGAGAATCATAAGTTGAATCATTTCTGGTACAGCTCTGCTACAGAGTTCAATCCCCTTTCTTCTGAATGCTAATACTTGGGTTTGTGTAAAATTTTTTATTCTAATTTTGTTCCGGTGTTTTTCTATTTTTATGTGTTTCAGTCAATAGCCATGTTTCTGTAAGTATTTATATGCTCGTGATCATCTTAATATTTGTACCAAATGACAAACAGATAAGCACACTGAATTGCATTTGAATTATTATACTTTAAGCCAATCAATTTTTCATCTTCATTGATATTTTTTATTAAATGCTCTGACAGATTCTTTAAATAAATGAAATCATTAAACTTATGTTTACATTTGTGATTTGACGGCTTTTTGTTACCTCTTTTAATCTACCTCTTTTTTTTCATGGAGTCTACTTACACAAAAGAGTGGCTGCATTCAAAAATTTTTGCTTTATAATTTTAATAGTTAACGCCTGGATTGTGCATTTAAAAACAGAATATATTTAAATTTTCTGTTCTGGCCTCCATAGATGTCAGAAAATAAAGTTATATGTGTTTTTTTCAGATAGCTTCTCTGTGTACTTAGATTGTAATTTTGTAACTGCTTCTATGACCATAATCTTGGTCCTGAAAAGCCACGATCGTGATCTTGAGTTTCGTAGGCAATTGATTTAAAAGTATCTTATTTCCTTGTCGCTGATATGTCAGTACTTGGAATCTCTAGCATACCTAGTACCTGTTAAAAGAGAGAAATGTAAATGAATTGTCTCTGTTTAATGCTTCTTTTTTTTTATTCAAGCTACTCAATTCATTTGAATAATCCTGTAAAGGATCAATCCTTTTTAAGATGAAAACTAAAAAAACATAATCGTTTCAAAAATTATTCTGATAAGTATTATCCTGGCTATTGATAATTGTTTTATCATAGTACTGCCTTTGAATTGACATGCAAACATGATGGCTTTCTACAAAAGAAAAGGATTCTTCTATATCTTCTCTTTTCTTTCTCAATCATGTTCTATGCAAATTTTCTTTTTTATGTAAAATAATTACAAAATTAATCATCAAAATTATAATTTTGATGAAAAATTGTCTTTTTTATCTGTATTTGAAATGTAGTGATTATTGCTTGGTTGGAAATACACTGAGTATTTCAGAGTAATAAAAATAATTATCACTAATTTTGGAAAAAATTAGTGATAATTTATTATTTAAGAATCTTATTATTTAATAACCGACTGTCAGTTTTTACTGCTTCACTATGAATACAAATCTTTCAAATCAAATTGTTGTGGCAGTCGATTGAAGAGCTGGTTTTTACTTTGTTATGCAACTTAAGCAGAGCTTTTGACTCAATCGATCAGTCAATACACTTATGTAAATGTTAAACGTGTGGTATAATATTATAGCTTATAATCGGTTCAGTTTTTAATAAATTGGTTGCATATAATATGTTGAATTACAAATAGTGTTTTAAAGATTTGTTGTGATTTCTTTTTTGGTAAATCTTTTGTACCGCAAGTTTTTTTTTTTGAAATCCTTGTTCTTCCTTCTCTTTACAAATGGCTGAGCAAATTTTCTTGACCTCCCATAGAGATATTTAATGATCATATTTTTCATGATGAGATGAATTTACAATGAAGGAACTTATCTTCAGACAAATCTAACTTTTCTGTAATTATTGTAAATGATATCACCCTTTGGTTCCAGTCCAATCCCGGTCGAGCGCGACATTTCATATGCTACAAAATTTCCATTTCATATTTCCTCATGTAAGCTTCAAGCTTATAAAATTGAAAATGTTAACTTATCTTTGTATTTATATCTATGAATGTACAAACTTTGCCGAAAAAGAATAGTCAATTACTTTTAAAAAAATAACAGTAGCCACCTCTATCAAACAGACAACTCGACTGTTTTCATACAATTACACTCCACTTTGGTTTATGAGGAAAGACCTTATTACACATCAGTTACCATTTTTAATAAATTACTTAACCGTTTAAAATATATTCCCACGATCGGTTTAAAATGCAATTAAAAATTTTGTTTACATTAACAATTTTATTACTCTTCTTAGATTTAATAGTAAAATAAAAACCTGTATCTCATTCGATATGTGTATATTTAAATAAGTTGTATTAATACTTTCTAATTGTGAACTATGTTATAGCTAATATTTATATAATATTTTCATTATTTACCTTAGTATTATTTCATGTGTTTGTGTTTTAAATAAGTAATGTGAATTTTTCACATACAACACTATTTCATTTGTGTTTTTCATGATCTCTGGAACCGAGAAATAAGAGATCTACTGATAAATTTGATTTTAGTTTTTTTCAGTTCATCAAATTTTTGTTCATTCTTGAGACCTTAGAATTTTTTCTTAAATTGTACTTCAAAAAGTGCAATACTGTTTTCTAATCCCCTTTTGCCTTATTTAACAGTAAAAATGGTTTCGTTTACGTTTAATATATTATTTATTGAAATTTAAAAACCGTCGACTTCAGCAATGATTGTCCAGCTACAGAAAATATTTTGGAGGAGGTTAAATAATTTCTGAAACATAATAAAACCGTGATATTATTGAACTATTTATAGATTTTTTTTATTAAATTTATTGTACTATTTGAATATCGAAAAAGCTAGAAACTGAAATCAAAGATTATGTTTTAAATATTAATTTCTAAAAGGTGGTGCCAAGTGTCAAAATAGCACCACTTGTAATTTGCGTTGTTTGCTGGGCCATGAGAGAACACCCATTTCTTCTTTCATATTAGTTCTCTTATATAAAACGGCTAAGTTTGAAATTCAGAAGTTGGAGTTGTTTTGACTGGATTACATAAACTGTTTTATAACTATTTCCAGGTGGTAATTGGTCTTTTAGCGGAAGTTGAAGCCAAGGATTTTCATTTAATTTAATTCTAAATACTTACCAGATTGATTTCCTAATAAGAAATACACCAAATGAAAGTAAAATTAAGTTGTGCTTGGCTGAACTTAACAGAATAAAGAACACTGAGATTGGATGTGATGAATTCCAAGCGAGATCTTTTTGTAGGTTAATTTTACACTTCTAATGACTCGTCAGTTTGATTCAGGTCTGCACATCCACTATTTACACTGCTTGTAGGTTATCGTGCAGCATCCATGCAAAAAAAATGAATATGTCCACTGTCTTTTTCAACATTACCTGAGCGTTTGACATTGTGCTTCTTGGTCTCTAAATTTTTTCCTTCCGTATATTAATTTGCAATAATTATTCTTTCATAAATGTTACTTCAATGTACATTAAAGAAACATTTTGTATTTTTATTTTTGCAGATGGATTTTAGCTGCACCTCTTTGATATCTATGTATATGATATCGAATATATATGATATCAAATGTATATGATATCTATGTATATATATCTTATTCATATATGACATACAATCCTCTCCAGATACGTTCGTATGCTTATTATGCGGTGATTCTTTCAATTTCTATAGCCTCGCACACTTCAGTAGTACATCTTGCTAGAAATGTGGCACATTGAAAGTCAAACCGATGAAAGCAAAAAAGTTGATTGAAAAAAAATGCGTCTAATAATTATTTTATGTATTAATCCTCTATTGAAATACGATTATGCATTTTACTTATTGTATTTTGACAAGTGACTGTTTTATCGTACACAAGTTAACAGGAAACATAAAGACTGCAGAACGCTGTACAATTGATATTTTATAGGTATACTAACCGACACAGTACTTCCAATATTAAAAATAATTTTGGCTTTTGTTGAAAAAAGTAGCTGTGTGTATATAATTTTTTAATCGTTATAGATAATTTAATATAAGAGATTTATAAATAATTTCAATTAACCTTTTAAGTATTTTATATTTTAAGTTTACTTTTAGTAACCGATTAACTTATTGTAAAATATTTTATAAGTAATAATTTACGATACTGGATTCAATGATAAAACACAAATATAAAGAGTGACAGAGAAACGTAAATGTTTCATTGAATAAACGAAATTCAAATATTTAGATACGCTTCCTTCTGCAGTTACCAAAATTACAGGAGTTTAACTACTTGTCTGCCATGGGATACCGTTTCGAGTCCCACCTAGTTAATAATGTGCCGCATGAAAAAACGAATTATTCCTGACCGGCCGCTATACATTTTCAACAAATACTAACTTAATATTTTACAAAGTCATTTTTACCATTTTAAGAAGGTAATATAATTCATATTTACGATCCTATCAAAATGTTGTTTTTGTCCTTTGTTTTACTTTGTTTCAATGTTAATTTGCTGTTATTGTTCCGTGTAATATTTTTATGTTTCGTGTTGAACTCGTACCATCTACAAGTAGGTAGTTCAGTTCCTTTGTTTAGTTAACTCCTTTCAGTCTTACTTAAGACTCTGTAAGATGTGTTTTGTTTTGAGTTCATTAAATAGTAGTACACTTAGGTGTACTACTATTACTTAGATCTACTAAGATCTAAGTTTCACTTCCATATAAAGCTATGCTCCAAACATATACTTTCAAAAATCTTTTCTTAACGTTTAAATTAATTTTTAATGTAAACAATATATATTGCTTACCGAAGGCTCGTTTCGCCTGTGCTATTCGGCATTTTACATCGCTCCTGCTTCGTCCATCTTTAGTAATTCTACTTCCCAAATAACAAACTTCTTCTACCTCCATAATCTTTTCTCTTCCTATTTTCACATTCAGTGGTCCATCTTCGTTATTTCTACTACATTTCATTACTTTCTTTTTGTTCTTGTTTACTTTCATGCGGTAGATCTTGCATAGAACTTCTTCCATGCCGTTCATTGTTTCTTCTAAATCCTTTTTACTCTCAGCTAGAGTTACTATATCATCAGCAAATCGTATCATCTTTATCTTTTCACCTTGTACTCAAATTAAGTATAAATCTATAAATAAAATCACAGAGTTAATTTTTATCAAATGCGGTCGGGAAACAGTAGTGCCTAATTTGATGGATGTTTAACTGAAAGGAATTTGGTGTTCATGGGCAATAAAGGCTTCTTCTTAAATTACTATGTACGTACTTTTGTGCGAGGGTTATTTAATAATTAAAGAAACAGATGGCAAAAAGCGAAAGAATTTCTTTATTTTTTGAACATCGGTTTTTGTTACCGATAATTTATGTCGTGTTAAGATTCCTCTAAACATTAGAAGTTAAAATAATTTCGTTTAGTTTTAGTAATATCAGGACTGCATAAATATTTTGAGATCGACATTTTTCGTTTCGACTTTGTAAGTGTTCGGCACGCAGTTTTTAAGGGATTAATAAAAATATTCCTTTCCGCCATTCACTGGCGTATACAGAAGAAACGCTCCTTGTTTATATATTTATGCGATAATGGATTCCAAAAACCAAAACCAAATGTTGTGCGATTTTTATGACGTCGCTGAATTTTTCTAGCACTTAAATTCGATTTGAAATTTAAAATTAAAATTGTTATCTTTTTCGTTTTACTTGGGAATGGTCGAACTGTTTGTTGTTCGATCACCTATTCTCGCTTGCCAAAAATTCCAGGAATCGGCGAGTTTATTCCTTCAAGAATCTAGTTGGTGGCATTTCAATTACCAGAGGAAAGACAATTTTTCGTTGTAGCATATATTTAAACCGGTCGACACGATATCGTCGATCGTATTTTCCGCTTTTCCATCTGATTAAAATCGCTTTAACCTCTTAAGAGATAATGAGCGCCTTTTTCTTGTCTTCGGTCATTTGACTGGTTTGATGCAGCTCTCCAAGATTCCCTATCTAGTGCTAGTCGTTTCATTTCGGTATACTCCCTACATCCTACATCCCTAACAATTTGTTTTACATATTCCAAATGTTGCCTGCCTGCACAATGTTTCCTTCTACCTGTCCTTCCAATATTAAAGCGACTATTCCAGGATGCCTTAATATGTGGTCTATAAGTCTGTCTCTTCTTTTAACTATATGATCGCCTATCGCCCTGTTTTACTCCGAGGATATATCGTCATGTCACTAACCGTTCCTTTGGATTTCTCCTCCCCATTTTTATTTCTTCGGAATAGGTTCGTATTTTTTTAACTTATACAGAGGATATTCGGACTCGTACACTCAGCGTCTTCTCGAAGCGAGTAAGAATGTCTACGAGACGATTTAAGGATTCTGTTTTCTGAGTAACGGTCGAACAGGATGTCGTCGGGGAATCTGAGCTTCCTAATCTCTTATATGTATGATTTAGGGAAAATAATAAGAAATTTGGAATCCTTCCGTTTTAAGGTTTCTTCGGAATATAAATACTGGTATGAGGCGACGTAACCGGGGAGAAAGGTTTACGTGTACATCCTTTTAATCGATCACCTCAGAACAAAATATGTTTTCAAAAAATTTCAGGCCGATATTTTGAAATTAAAATCTTGTTTTTAAGTACAGAGGAAAGCTGTTTTTCGAAAACGTTTTTCGAAAAATTTGATTTTTATTTCTGCCTTTGTTAATTTTTGACAAGCTGAAAAATATATCGAAAAAATTTTATGAAGTTTAATCGACTTCAAAATACGATATCTTGTCATTTCTGTACACCTCTCGTTTGATTTTTCTTACGATTAAGGAAAATTTGAAAGTAATCGGTCGGTCGGTTCTTGCGTGATGCGATAACAAACAAAGAGACAAACTTTATACATATTTCCAAATAACCGTGAACTGTTAGATCGAAAATGTGACTGATGCGTGCAAAGGTTTGCCTTCAACCTACTTACAAGTACTCCGTTTAAATTTTGAAAATCGGAACATTGTAGAGATATTATTTGAGCATCTCATTGTACCTCTCAAAACAACGGCCCAGGGGTACTCTGTTTGTTACCGGTCAATGGGGACGATCGGTCTGGCTTTCCACGAGATGCTCGCATACCTCCCTTTCTTCTCTCACACGCAATATCCCCGAAAAGCCCGTTATTGTTAAACATAATTTTTTTAAATTTATTTAATTATATTTTATTTAACGTAAATTTAATTCTTTTATTTTTGTAATATTATTGATTCGAATCATTCACTTGAAACCCAGTTTACATTGCGATTGAGACTCACGGTTCACAGTTCATTAATTTAATTTATTAAAATTTACATACATTTATTAATTTAGATATAGACATCTAATCTATACTATTATATAAAGAGGAAGAGGGTTTCTGTTTGTTCGGGATAAACAAAAAAACTACTCGATCAATAGTAACCAGATTTTTACCCGTGTTTCTTGGCATAACCAAGAAGGTTTTTAAATATTTCACCTCGAAAAATTTCTAAAATATATATACAAATTTTTTTTCGAGATAAAATTTATCTGAAAACCTCAGTTATGCCAAGAACCACGAGCATATCCTCTTCTTTTTTATATAATAGTATAGAAATACATTTTGTTTTCCAGATGATTAGTATTTATTACGTAACTTAAAAATTTTGTGCTTAGGTGTGTGATATTAAACATTATAACGGCCGTCCGGGATTCGAACGTAGAACCTTAAGGATGAAAGGTAGAGCTCCTCGCAGAGATCATCGTTTACCAATCCGGCATAAAGAACTTTATTGTTTAAGTTTTATGTATTTATTTTTATTCTTTTGTACTGAAAGGATCTTAAAAAAATACGCCGGCCGTAATTTTTAGGACGGTAATTATTTTCCTCGAACGTATACTGAAACGGCTGGAAAAGTAAGCCGAAAATTTAGCGTTTACTAAATACCTTTAACGGGTTAATTTTTTCTAGCTTTAACTTTGTGCAAACCGATAAATATAAGTACAGTAATTTATTTATTATTTCATTAAAGGAGGGAAAATTCATAATTTTATTTTTCATTTTCTCGGTTCCGAGAAAAATAAATATTTCGTTGCTTTATTTTAGTACTATTATTATATAGGGAAAATCGTATCATATATTATTTGAGGTTTCGTTATTATTATTATTATTGTATTGCATGTGCATTATTTTTTTGTATATATAGTAAATATTTATTTTACGATAAATGATCTTTTTTCCCTAGCGTCTGAATACATTCCAGAGGATCGTAAGCAACAGATTTCCTTATTTCTTAAGGAAAAATATGTTACTAATCATTTTTGTAAAATCCATGTCGTAAGCTCAATAAAACCCAAACATTAAAATGTTTCGACTTCAGTTTATAATGTTTTTTTACAAAAACCGATCGGTAACGTGTTATAATATCGAGTAGAAAAAGAATGTTGACATTTTTCTTTGTCTCGTTACTTTCTGCTTTCATCTAAACTGTGTAGAAAACGAGACGGTTTACACTTTCATTTTGTTTTTTTAATTTATCCAGATTGTGTATTAGATATCTATAAACATTTATACCGGCTGAATTTATGTAAAATAATGCGTACAGTTCTTTCCGATTAAGGAATTACTCTACGGAATTAAAAAAGCGTGAACATATAGATGCGCAGTTGTTCTGCCCGGGGTGTTTGAAATATTATTTGCAGCTGTTAACATTATAATGTACCGCTACAGGACGTCGCAGGTAGAAAGAATCCATTCCCGTCAACTGACTTGTTAGAGAGTTATTTCTCGAATATTTTTCGATAAATAACACTGCTCAACAAAAAAACAAATTTTTTATTTCTTTTTTTTCTGATTTTTTTGTATTAAGAATTTTTGTATACGAATCGTAAATCGTGATTTTAAATAATTTTGGGGTGCTGAATTCAAAACTGTTATCAGAATTTGTGCAATACGTAACGTCTTTTTTAGTTATATACGATTTATCTACCGATGCTCAATATTTAAACAAAATATTAGTTATGTGTATTCATTTATAATTTAATACGATCGACTAAATTTTTATGTATTCAAACACAGATAAATTGAAATACATTAATATAATTTTAAATCACAGTTTCTGGAAGTATAAATCGTTTTATAAATCGAAAATGTCTTTAAAATAGGACTTTTTAAAAGTTTAAATACTTGAAATCATCTTACCTATAATTTTTAAAATATGTTGACAAACTTTTTCTCTTGTACGATCGGTTTCTCTAAACAAAAACGGACAATAGTCCTGTCATTTCAGCATCCCATTCTCTCTGATATCGATGCTCAACGGTCAGAATAGCCTTATGAAAACGCTCTCCTTGCTCGTCGCTGACCGAGCCCAAATTTTCGGAAAAAAATTCTAGACGGGAGCGTAGGAAATGAATTTTTAATAATACAATCTAAACGTTTATAGTTTTCTAACAGCTTAAAAAAAAAAAAAAAAAAAAAAAAACAAGTAGCTTTCATCTTTTCTGTTGCACAAAAAACCACGACAACGTATTTGAAGGATTTCCGTGCAGCTAGATCTCATTCGATAATTTCATCGTGAAAAATTGAGTCCTTAGCCGGTTTCTCGATTTGCGGACCGATAAATATACCCTCCTTCAGCTTACCGTTACTCGATTCAGGAAAATTTATTTTTAAATGATTAAATCGTGGTCCATCTTTGTCTAGTGCCTTTAGAAAAAATTTCACGAGTCCGCATTCTACGTGAAACGGCGACAATATGATTTTACCGCTCTCGATTAATGATAAATGCGTTACATTTTTTTAACCGGCCACAATATTTTGCCGCGATGGCCAGTTCTTTACTTGGTAATGACTTTTTCTATCGCGACTACTCCAGATAAAGAAAACAATAATGTTTCGTTAACCCACCTTGTAAACCGAGAAGTAAAGCGACGACTTTCAGATCGCTGCAGCAAACTTGCCACATATCTATTTTATCGCTTATAATTTTGATGCCGTAGTATCACACCTTTCTTTCATGTTAACTGCAAAAGCGAATGGAATGAACGGTTATTTGTTACCGTTGCGCAATAAAATTGCTTTCAAACTAACTTTAAAAGAATCGATAAAAAGACGCCATTCTTGAGGAATATTCTGAATTCCAAGCTCTTTCATCAGGCCATCGAAAGTACAAACGCACAGAGATTTTTTCATAGTAAAATAAGTCGAAAGAGTTTTATAACGCATAGTAACGTAATAAGTACTAAATATAGTAGCTTTCGTTTTTTCCGCTAAAAGATTCCACCGTTGCAGTCTAGACCCCAGAAGTTCAGCCTGCTGCTTCGATAACTTTAAATCGCGAACTTAATCATTAAGTTCATGTTGTCGAATTAAACGAGGAGATTTGTCATCAGATACAGGAAGAAATTCTTCAGTATTCTTCGAATAATTAAATATTTTATAGATTGTTTATTTATTTTATTTCTTTTTTTAAAAAGGGGTAAAAAAGAAATTAAATTAATTTCTATAGATATTCATGCAAGTATTATTCTATTTGATGGCATTGATATTATTACTCTTGTTATTATTGTTAGGAGAAATATTGTTTTTGATAAATCTATTTTAATTAAAAAGAGAATTTATTCATCGATGGGTATGAACCCATTAGCTCTACATCATTTCAGATTGTTCTTCTAGCGATGTCGGATTAGATGGTGATTCAGGTATAGGTAACTCCTGTCCGTATGGTACCGGCTTTAGAGCTGAGGATATATCTGCATATTTTACGGACTTTCTATTTTTGAATGAAATTCCAAAATGTATTTGCATAGAAAAGTAGCAGTCGGTGAAGCGGTACTTAGGTTTACGCCAAACCATCGGTATAGCAAAGGGCATGGTTCGTCTTTTCCCCTTCAACTATTCTGTTAAGATTTACCGAGCACGATATGCAAATAATATGAGACGCCCAGATTTCATCTTGATCATCGAACGCACAATCAAAATAAAATTTATAAGCTGTTTTTATCGATTTAGAAATAGTTTTTCTTTGAGATTTAGGCGTAAATTTACCACAGACATAATAAAAGTTGTCTGGATGATTTGAACATCCACGAACTTTTTCGAAAGCCGTGTTATAGCAAATAAAAACTTTTGTATTATGAAGAATCGATGAAAATTTAGCAAAACACTAATAATTCTGTGAAACACGACACAAGTGAAGCTAGACCGAATAAGATTTTAAGTTCTGAAGCAGGAAACAACAATATCTGTATGTTGTCATCATACAGACATGTTTGTGCGCGTCTATTTCTCATGATCCAGTGTATATATTTATTTACTTTTTGTTTATTAAGCATGTGCGCATATAGTTTAAAATTATATATACAGAAACTATTGTTAATTGTAACCGGTAATCGATCAAAATGATATTTATTTTAATGATATTTTATTTTAAACAAATTTTACAAATTTTCAATTTACGTAAAATCTTTACGCGGTAACACAATTTCGATAGCATATTTGAAATCAGCACCCAAATTACAATGAGAAAAGTTGTGTACACGTTTGATACAAATTTTGTGTTCACCAATGTAATTATCGAAAGAATCTTTAGCACCCACACATATTTTATACTGTTAAATTACATTAGAATTTAGTGGAAACCACCTCTGATTAAAATTCGTATACTTTAAATATTTTTGAGAGGACTGGTTTTGTTTAAAAAAAGAAATTATTTCACATATATTCATTACCCGCCTTTAATAAATTTAGAGGTACACATCTTTCCCCCTTATCGCGGGAGTTTTTAAAAACTTTGACGTAACACGTCTCCGTGCTTAGAATTTGTTAAATATGTTTCTACGTCAAAAAGAGAGAGGTAACATACGAAAACCGTTCAAACGAAAAAAACTTTATTTTGAATCTACATTTGCAGTAGTTTTTCAAAATAGTCTGCCTTAAGTGTAGCACACTGCTTTCAGCGCTCGATCTACTTTTCAAACACGAAATCCAGGCCGACTTTAGAAAGCAGTTTACATTTCGCCTCCACGGCTTTTACGACCTCTACATTCGCGTCAAATTTTCGCCCATTTAGGTCCATCTTCGCCTCTGGAAACAGCCAGAAATCGCACGGAGCTAGATTTGGGTCTTATGATGGGTGAGGAACCGTTTTAATTTTTTTTCTTTTAAATATTCGCAGATTATCTGAGCGACACGGAGGCGCGCATTATCGTTATTCGTCAGAAATTCTTCAATTTTATGCGGGGCGTTTTTTTTTTAAACAATCCGGCATTATTTTCAGCACATCGATCGACAAGAGAATATTTATATTCGTCCCTGTAGGTACCCCCCTGTCGGTAAATGAATCCTAACATCAAAAAAGACGATCGGTATACGACTTTACCAGCGCTTCATCTAGGGATCATAATGAAACCCTAAGACTCATCAACGGTTACCGCATTATGCAAAAAGCTTGTTTTTTCCTTTTTGTAACGAGTCGACAATTCTTCGCAAAGGATACGAGGTACTTCATTCGGTAAGGAGTTAAAAGCCGCGGAATCTGAAGACACTTAACGCGTTTCATATGCGATCTCTCGCTCAAAATATTACGTGCACCGCTTTGTGAGATGTGCAGCAGCCTTCCGCCGAATTCTGCAGATAAATACGACGATCATCTCGAGCGATGACGCTTGCTTTGCTAATCGACGCGCTCGGTCCACCCGTTCTCGTCATGTTTCCCACGCCCCTTTGTCCGGCCAAAAATTCTGCACGCCGACGAGTATTGCACGTGACACACGCTTTTCATCGAGATCGCTTCTTTAAACATTTCGTACGTTTTGGAAGCTGATTTTTCAAACGGACACAAAGCTGAATCGCGTAATATCGATCGATATTTTTACTTTCCCGTCTAGATAGCTCTTCAGCGGAGCTGTAGCTCTAGAAGGGAAAGTATTGTAACCGGTCCGATTCGGGCATATGCGGTTTTCACCGGATCTTGCCTTTTTCACACTTAAGGAACCCAAACAAACCAAAAGACAGGGTGGAAATTTTCCGGATGTTAATATTCGTATGTACATGTGTTCGGTGTCGGCCTCTAAATCACCTTATATCTCCAGAAATACTCGACTTGGTCGGATTACTTGTATATATGAGGCATTGATGCCATTAAATTTTCAACTTAAAAGGTTAAGGGGATGAGGCTGTAGAGCAAGGTCACCCTCAGTATCTCGCGATTTCGCCTGATTAGTCGTATTTTTCTTAGGCATATTTGTTAACGATTTAAAAATAACAATATTCGCAAAATCGCATCCCCACCCAAAAAAAAAATGTTGTAAACTACAGTTATATAGTGACGACAGAGGTGAGCGATAGAATTAAATAGATGAATAATATTTAAAGTGTAAAACGGTAACTCGGTTTGGCTGAGTCTCAAACTCGATTGCCCGGTGAACTCTATACTTCGGTGCGTTAAGCCTTACGGCTACACCGGTCTGTCGTCCGTACAAGCGAACGAATTTATTGTATGTAAGTTGTGAAATTACATTACTTAGTTAGTGCCGACCGTCGCCGCTAGTACAGCCACACCCGCGCGAAAGAAATACGCTATGTGCGGGGATACTCGCGCGCGCATATCGTATTAAAGACCGCGTACCGCTTTAAAGACAACGAATGGCGTTACCGAAAGATTTTCTTACGGGATTCATTATAATCGATTCCGATTTTCTTACGGATACTCAACGAGTCAAAAATCAAGATAACTGCGGACTATTATGCGTAAGTTATTTTTTTTTTGTTTGCTCGATGATATCGCTCATAAGTTTGAAGCTTACGAGTGGGATATAGAAATGGAATTTTTTAGCGTATGAAATATGCCGTGCCCGACCGGGATTCAAACCCGGAACCTCCGGATGAAAGACCGAGACGCTACCGCTCTTCCAAGGAGATCGGCATTTTTATGCGAAGTTGAAATATAATGAACGTCGGATAGTTCTATGCTCGTCGATTGCAGTTATTTTGATGTTTTTTATACTTGCGATCGGATAAATGATGAACGTTTTACAAATAACTTATCTCGACAGCGGTTGCCGAATAAAAACGTTAAATAAAAGTGATCGTTCAGTACTAGCTAAAACCTTTTCCTTTTTTTAATACTTTTATTCCTCTTTTTTGAATATATCTGTTGTTTCATCTAAAATCACAGATAATTTGAACGTATATACATATGAAGAAATTATTTAGAATAGACTAGAAAATATTATTACGTCGAGTTCCAAAAATCATTTGGCCATTGGATTCTGACTTTAAATAAGGATAAAACCGACCCGAATCCTGCTTCTCAAGGAGAAGTGAATCGCTAATCGCGCGGAATTTACATTAATAATAACATATTTTCCTTATTAAATAACAACCGGTTGACGCCCTACATCTGTTATAGGACGGTGTAAGATAATGAATTTTACAGCGTGTGAAAAATTCCGTGCCGGGACTCGAACCAATCCTCCGCGTAGAACGGCATATAATTAATAGTATTATTTGTGGTACCCACGATATGAGACGCTCGGTAGTTTTGGTCTGCGATAAATTCTCGTGGGAAGTTTAGATTTCCAGTGTCTATTAATAAAACATATTAAATATTTATATCTCTCAGGTTACCTCAAAACGTCAGGAGGACTTTTCACAACACAAAAGCGTCTGTCGGGTCATCATTGTGGCGCCCATTAATATGAAACATTTTTGAACGATAATTCATTAATTGAAAATTTTAAACGCGTTTAAAAAAAGTATTTTATTAAAAACAAAAAAATACATTTCTTACGTCGCCAGTTTAAACTAAATACCCGATCGATTAAAATATCTTCTCGAGAATTACTTATTTAATTTGTAATTAAAAGATTATCTTTTTACCTTCTCGATTACTTTGTCCTGAATTTTCTATTTCCCATTTTCATTAACAACTGAATTGTAAATTATTTTTTAGTTAATTTACACATTTATTATCCGTACATATTAGATAGGAATATTGGTTTGCTTGGCATTTCTCCCGCCACCATCCCATTCGGTCGCCCTAAACCACACGATCAAATGTCTGTACCACAAACGGCTACTGAGTCTCGAAACAGTTTAGCGACCACTGTCCTAAATAGCTCCTAGAGCTTACCTAACAGCGTGAGCGGACTAAGCGCGTTGCCATACACCACCGGCTTACGTGTCCCAACCGCTCACTTGTCATATATTTAATAAAATGGGAAAGCGCACCCCGTCAACTACTAAAAATATATATGACATTCATAAATTGAAATTCATTTCGTCTAGACAGCAATTCGCTGCCACGCCTAGGTCGCTGAATGCCAGCAAGTACCTGTCCACCATAAAAAGCGCTTGGAGCCTTAATTGGCTGGTGGTCAGCCATATATATCTCTAGGTGCGGTAGCCACAGCAGTGCGGTAGGAGTCTTTTTCCCCTTAGGTAAACTACTGATGTCGGTTGAACAAAGCAACCGCATCAAGGAACTCCCACACAGCCCGACAATGCGGCTCTCGCCACATTGACTCGCCGCTTGTGGGTGGCCAATTTTCCCCTTGACCTCTAAGTTCCAGGGTGGCTTGGTCACTGTCCCCTCCAAGAGCAGGGCAGTCAAATATCAGGTGTTCATTTGACTGGTCCTCCCCACAGACGCACAGCTCATCAGTTTCCAGGCAGATCGAAACAGATATTGGTTTAAATTTACATGGTTGGTGAGCACCAGGGCACCCGTTGCCCTTAAATACGAGCTCGAGGCATACCATCCCCCAGATCCTGTATAAATTTATACAAGGATCTTTCCTTAGTCGTGGTGTACCATTCCAGCTGCCATGCATCCATCGCGAGGCTCTGCAGCCTCTTCCGCAGGCGGGAGATGGACAACTGAACGAAATTTAGATCCGGTGCATTGTGATCGCCGTTCCGCATTCCAAATACCTCGGCCTCTCGACCTCTTTGCAATGTCCACATGGCTGCCCGAACTTTCACCACTAAATCGATTGGGAGAGCCTTTCCCAATACGTTAGTAGCCTCGAAGGAGGTTGTTTTAAAAACACCAGTGCATACAATTAAGGCTCTGCGATGAGCACTTCTTAAATTTTGAACAAGTGCTCTATTCATATCCAACCTATACGCCCAAACGGGCGCCGCGTAAGTGGTCTTGCTTTCAAAGACACCTCGGTACACCATGTACATTTGACGGCCCGACAACCCACAGTCTTTCCGAGAAATTCTCCTAAGTTTGTGCATCATTGAGATGGCATCCGCCGCTTCTTGCTTAATTTGATTGCTAAACAGCAACTTCTCATCAAACAAAACAATGACTGGACTTATGAAACTCGAAAAGTCGAAAGGTACTTATAAACTCTAACTCGGCTGATTACTCAGCCTTTATACTTAATGTGGGGGTTACGACTGTACGATAATTTGTTTGCGCCCTTGAGAAGCATGTACTTCATCTAAGGCACAGAAATCTTTAAATGTTGCATGTCCATACAGCCCTCCGCGCTCGACAAAGCCACCTGCGCCCGATCTTCTAGTTGCGGTCGTGAGTTACCACGAACTAATAGGAGACAGTCATCGGCGAAAGCCCGGGCCGTACCCCTTCCGGGAATGTCAATCCCAGAAATCCGTCAAAGACCAGGTTCCACAGCAAGGGACCGAGAACGGAACACTGCGGGCTTCCCCTGGTTACGGAGTTTTCCACAACTAGGTGCGCATTTTTAAACAGAGCCGAGCGGTTAGACAAGTAGTCACGTACTACGGCCTGTAGGGCTACGGGAACATTGCGGCCTTCCAACTCATAGAGGACAGAACTCCAACACAAGGAAGGAAATGCTGCCTCTATGTCAATAAAAATTGCCAAAACATATTTACAGTCGGCGTTTTCCACCTCGGCAAGCGCATTTAAGATGCAGTTCTCTAATCGTTTATTTTATGATATCGTTGTGACGAACGAATGAAAATTTTTACCACGGATTTCCGTGACCATCTGGGTAAATGGTGGAGCAATCCCTTTTTTTGTTGGTGTTGTAGCATATACAAACCCGTTCCTGATGCGATCTGTATAATATAATATTACGTTTCTCTCAATAATGAATTTATTCATTTATACATATAACTACTCAGCTACGCTCCAAAAGTTAGTCCTTCTCGATATTAACGCTTAAGTAACCGGTTTACATTCACAGATCGATCCCAGCCTCGATAATAAAAAAGGGTTTCTACATTTAAACGTCGTAGTCGAACGGAGTTACAGTAAACTGTAAAATCCGTTCGTATCTGAATCGAATTTTTCTACCTATGTTTGTCGATATCCGAATCTCACCTTTGACATCATCAAATCCTTCCCAACCACGGGATATTTCGCGTAATAATTTAAAAGAAGCTAACAACTGTAGGTTATTTTCGATGCACAGCTTACATACACAATTTTAAATATGATTTTATTTAAATATGATATTTTCCCCTTTATTTCATTCAATGATTCTAACTAAAGCGTGCGCGCATAGCGTATTTAATTCGCGCGGGTATGGCGGTACTAGCGAGGAGGACGGCACTAACCAATGTACACAAATTACATAGAACAAATTTCGCTTGTACGGTGGACAGACTGGTGTATCCACGAGACTTAACGCACCTACAGGGTGATTTTTTAGTCCTGTTACCCAATTTTTAATGTCTGGTAATTTTTGTCTTAGAAAGGAAAATTTTGTTTTGTGACACGAAGTTGGTAGCGCTACTCAATCGGTTTAGATATGGCAGTGTGAGTTGATTCTCCTTGAGCTGTGTAAACTTTTGTGCTGTTTCCGGTCGTGTTACGAACAGAATATCTTTTACCATAGAACAACGAGTTTTCATTCTTGAACAATATTTTGCTACGAAATCGTACGCGAGTGTAAAAGAATTATTTCAAATTAAATTTGTTGGTGTTCCTCCGCTAGAAAAAATGCCAATTTCTAGGCTAGCAAAACAATTTTGAGAGACAGGTAGTGTTTGCGACAGAAATGTAGTGGTCAACCAACTCTTTTGACAGATGACGTTTTAGAGAATGTGGAAACAAGATTGCTCAATTCTCCACGGAAAAGTTTACGACAACTTTCCAAGCAAGTCCGTTTCTTATATTCGAGTGTTTAGAAAGCCGCTAAAAAATTGTATCCGTATCCCGTACAATTAGTCCAAGAGCTTCAGCCTCCAGATTTAAACAAGCGATTGCAATATTGCCGTCGGTTCGGGTCTCTCGTGAACGATAACGGAATCGAATTTTTAAACACAGTGTTCTTTAGTGATGAAGCTTGGATCTATCTCGACGGTTATGTGAACAGTCATAACTGTCGAAATTGGGCGGTTGAAAATCCTAACGCTTTACAAGACAAATCGTTGCATCCTGAAAAAATTGGTGTATGGTGTGCGATATCTCGTCATCGTATAGTCGGATCCGTATTCTTCGAACAGACAGTAAGCGATGAAGTATACAGCAATATTGTGCGCCAATTTTTGTCCCTCCTCGAACCTCAAGAACGGTACTGCTGGTTTCACCAAGACGGCGCTACATGCCACACGTCTCGAGAGACCGTGGATTTTCTGCAAGAGTTCTTTGATGATCGAATAATAAGCAAGGGCTTATGGCCTCCAACGTCCCCAGACCTCACATCTCCTGACTACTTTTTGTGGGGCTATATTAATTCCGAGGCCTTCAAAAACAACCCTATCACTATTGATGAACTTAAGTTCATCAATAGTGATAGGGTTCATCAATAGTCAATATTACAGACTTAATCACGAATATTTCCAATGCAACTCTTAAAAAGGTTTCTGCTAATATGCTGAAAAGAGTCCGTGCGTGTATAACCGCAAGGGGTGGGGGGCATTTTAAGCATATTCTTTAACAATTATGTAAGTAATAGCTTTTTATTAAATCTCTTTTTTAAGTAACAAATACATTTTTTTATTGCACCAAAATTTCCCTTTCTTAAATTACATTTAAAATAGGGTAACAGAACGAAAAAATCACTCTGTAGTACCGAGTTCACCCATATATACTAGTAATCTGATCTACTTTGGTCAAACTTGGTGCAGTAGTTCCGGAGAAATAAGGTGATTTAGAGTTCCACACCGAACACACACATGTACATACGAACATTAACATCCGGAAAATTTCCATCCGATTTTTTGGTCTTTTGGTTTCCTTAAGTGTCAAATGAAGATGTATTACGGCAAATTGATGAAGAAAGAAGCATTTGGAAAAATATAGTTAAAAGAAAAGACAGACTTATAGGACATCCTGGTTAATCAGCATGTCTTAATATGTGACTTATAACTCTCTTAATAATCGCTTTAATATTGGAGGGACAGGTAGAAAGGAAAAATTATGCAGGCAGGTAACGTTTGGAATATGTAAAACAAAATGTTTAGGATGTAGGATGTAGGGGGGTATACCGAAATGAAACGACTGGCAGTAGATAGGGAATCTTGGAGAGCTGCATCAAACCAGTCAAATGACTGAAAACAAAAAAAGTGCCAAAACGTCAAGATCCGGTGAGAATCGCTTGCGTCCAAATCGAACCGGTTACAATAATATCCCTTATAGATTGCTATAGCGCAAAACAGAAGGTAAAAATTTGATCCGACGATCGATGAATCTTGTATCTGTACAAGGGTATCGGGGTTAAGCCGTCTTTCGATATACGACTATATTTTTTCGAAGGAAGATGGGAGCGCGGCCGTTTCAACCTGTAACTACGCGGTCAGGGATAAGACCGACTTCTCGACGTCGATGAAGAATTGTACCGTGAGCCTAGCTGTCAAAATCAACCGAACGAAATATACTCGATAAAATCGCCCGGTTGGTTCAACACGGTACCGGTAGATGTCCCGAAAATTTTTTACATTCTTCATTAATCACTATGTACATAAATAAATCTGTCAGAATAATGTTCCGGCCGGTACTGGATAAATCTCGATATACAAATTTGATATATTTTAGTACGCCAATAAATAGCAAGCAGAAATATGTTAATTTAATAAATATATAGAAGAACAGAAAAGAACGATAAACCTTCCTTTTGCGTCGTATATAAATTGATAATCAGACTCGATTTATAAAAATCTAACTTCTGTTCTCTGTAGTTATGTACCGGTCACCGAAATAAAGAACGGTGTACGGAACGGTGCAGATATTTACCGGCGATGAAAAGCGGATTTGGATTATCGATTCGTGTAGTTATAGTGAAAATAGATGGTAATTAACCTCGTAATAACGGGGTGAACTCACAATTTATATGGGGTCCGATCGGGCGGTTTTGCTGCATTTTTCTTTATAAAAAAAAATACAAGGTGAAATGTCAGGAAGTACGGGGAAAACTAACCGATAAACGTATGTTCTGACTAAAAACTTTCATAAATCCTTTCTCTAACTGTGCTCCTTTTTAAGCACGATATAGTGTGAAATTTTGTCGAATGAATATCGATCGATTCTTATCGAACGGGGACGTTTGAATAACGCATCGTTTCCCACACAAAGGAGTATTTGATGCTTTTACGCATCTGTTATAGCCTTTTTTTGTGACCGGTACGTAAACCGTCTCAATCAGTGATGGTTTCTGTGAGGTATAATACGACCCATCCCTACGGTGAACGAAGCGGAGTCGCTCTTAGGGTTAAATCGGATTCATAGTTCTGCACGATACGGTGAAGGAAACCGGAAACCATCTAATTCTTTTTGGTAAAGCCTGAATACGATTCTTGTTATTTCTAGAAATATTTTGTTAAATATCCGTTTAGGAAGCGGCTTGTGTCTCGAGTCAGGTCGCCTGCAATCATCGTATTATTGTATTCGTATTTGTACCCCGATAAATTACACGTTTAAGTATTATTTACGCTTTAGTTAACTCGAGGGGCCGGTACGGTTTAACGTTTTTTATTTTAAAAAATGTTATAACAAATGAAAAACATAATCCTTCCGTTCGGAAGGATACGGGTTCGATTCAAGATCGGGATTTTTCATACGGTAAAAAAATTAACAGGAAAATAGTTGTAACCGGTTATCAAAGGCGAGTAAACAAGTTATCAACCGAAACGATCAAAGTATCTATATCGATTAACCCGTTGTGGCACGCACGATGAGTTAACATACAGCTTCTTCTGAATTCCCCCTCGGTTTCGATTGAAATTCACAGTATCGGCTCAGAAGGAAATAAGTTAATTGGGATAGAAATTGACGCGGCCGTTTCAGAGAATTTTCGTAGAAAAACGGAAAGTAATTAAGGTATATGAGTAAATATTTTTTTTTTTGCTGCGCGGCCTAACTTCATCTAACGACATTTTCCTTATGAATAAGCTTTTGTTTTTTCCTGTTTTCTAAAATGCGGACACTCCACCTTAAGCGTCGATTAAAGCGATGCACCCGTTGTCGGATCGCTTGCTTTTTTTTATGTTAGTATGAATAATGAATAAACCTTTTTTTCCCTCGTACAAAAAAGAATTACAAATATGGTATTAGCAAATGTAACACCTGCAAAGGATAACCTTCGTCAGGTATGAGTCGCTTTATATAAAGGAAATAAAAAGTTAAAACTATTTTAAAAATAAATAATAAAAATTCCTACTAAAACCTTACATACAGACACTTAATTGTTAACGATCTAGATCGATTAAAATTAAAACTTAGGCTAGAAAATTGTAACATATGAGCACTCGTGCATTAAAATTCGACATTCTAGATTTAGTAATATCAAGAATATGAGGATGATGTAAATAATGTTTATATTGTTGTACATTTTTACGCTTAGTATATCTTATAAATCGGTAAAATGAATATTATGTTATTAAAACTATTTTGTAGCCATTAAAATAATGCTAAATAATCTTTCTATTAATATAATGACTATAATTATCAATTTACCCTTAATAAGTCTGACTTCGTTAGTTTGGATTATAATAGGATTTTATATTTAATAATGAAGTAAAGGTTTTCACTAAATCGTTTATTTTTACACCGCGTAATTAAATACGTCACTTTTTATCTATTTATTATTATTTTTACTTAAAAGGTGTTTTTTTCTTGAATATTAACTAATTAAGTATCGTTTAGACAGGATAGCAAAAACATGCTTTGAAAATTCGTTCACATTATTTGCATTATCCATTCTTTAAGGAGTTTGTTGTTCACTCTCCTATATTATTAGTTTAGCAGAAATATGCATAAAATGTCTCCTGCAGGTCATTAAAAAGTATATAAAGGTGATACTAGATGGTCTCAGATTACACGATGAATCACCGGCATTAAAGAGGTTTATATTTTTGTGAATATACAAAACAATGCTTTTGACAAGTCGTCTCATTGTTAACCCGTTAAATTCCCGGAATAGGTCGGCTGTAAGGTAAAGTCTGGTTCTATTTAAGGCTGTTTTTATTAAATATTTTTGAAACGCGTACGTTTTATTAAGTGCACGTTTCTTATCCCAATCTGTCAACGCATTACATGCTGCATTATCGATCGGGCATACGCAAAATATAAAAGTCTAGTGACACCTGTTATTTTTTTGTTTACTAATTTGGTGGAATTTAAGGATCAAGTGCTTAATTCTTTTGCGCGTTCCCTTTAAGGTGAGGGCTTATGCAGAAATTTTGTTTACTTATCTTTTCTAGTTTGGGACACAGACCTGGAGTAAAAGTCGGTCTTTTGCAGTTTATTGAACGCACGGTTAAACTATTTAGGTTATGATGCTGACTACCGTGATTTGTAGAAAACGTCATAAACACGCTTTTTTAAACATTATAGTAGATGTTCGTCAAATCAAGCGCTCCTCAGACCCTTCTTCAGCCGATCTTGTAACCTCATCCCGTGCGAAGCCCGTGAAAATCAAGACGGTGTTATTAGCGAAATATATCGCAGTTTTTATTTTTTATTTTTTATTTTTAGTAAATTATTTACGTACAATAAGAATAAGATAAGGGATAGACTGATCCCTGCGGTAGGCCGTATATTAAACCGATGATGGTGTAGTGATGGACACTACGTCCATCTAGCGAATGCTGGTATCAACGAATTAGGGTAGGCTGTATTCAGTCGACTGCTTTTTATTAGTATTTTTGACGATCGTAAGAATTTGCAATCTGTTTTTAAGGTAAATAAATAATTTATGAGATAAGCCACGTATTCCCAAACTATTTAATTTTTGTAGCAGCTTTGAATACGGGACGGTCTCAACAGCTTTCGCCAGATCTGAAAAAACTACTGTAATTTTTTTATTATCCTTAAAGTTATTTAATACGGAGACGGTAAGTTATTTATCGCATCTCGAGTGCTTTTTTTCGGTCGAAATCCATACGGTTCGCAATAGAAACCTAAAATCGCGAGCTATTTTTTCCGTAACGGATGAAATATATATATATATATATACATTATATTACCGTTGTCGCCAGACGATCGTAGGTACGTCGTTAATATTACGACATTTCTGCGACAAAATCGCCGCTAAATATTAGCACGCGCGAGATCGTATTCGAGTAAACAAAGGGGGGGGGGGAAGAAGAGCAGTCTTGAAAGGAAACGGTTGTAACTAGCGGGAGAGAGAGCGCCAAGTTTGCGTGTACGTGTACGTTTGTCGAGAGCAACAGTTACCGAAATCGAATATCGTTGTAGAGCAGGTCTTGTTTTTTCCTGGAAAGAACGCGGTATAATTAGTGCCACGTGACGTACCGTTTCCACCAATAAAATTTCTTTTACCGGCGGTTACCATAGCGACCATTCATCCTCGTTTCGAGACCTTCAAAGTTTACGTTGCGTCACGGTAACCATGGCGATATACAAAGCCAGGTGTACGATTGATGTACGCGGGGTTCACTTCAGTCAGTGTTGGACTGCGGTTCTATTCGTTCGTCCGTCGTGCGCGTTGAACTTACAATATGTTAGTTTCGTCGTGAATGTGCGCGTGTTTTTCACTTTATTAGTTTATTAATTTCTTCTTTTATTCGTCGATCGTCGTCCAGTACCAGTTATTTGCCGGTAAGAACTGCTGCTTGTCAACCTTTTATGTATATTTATTTAATTTTTCAAGGGATCTTTTGTAAATAAATTATATTTTAAACCGCGTACTATTAAAAAAGTATAAATATATGCAAACCGTTTATTATATCGAATGGATACGTGTGACCTAGATAGATGTGTTCTACACGTATTTTTTTTCGGAGTAAAAATAATTAGATACAAAAAAAAAAACATTATTTTTCACGATTATTATTACTCTTGTCTTTTCTACAAATCTTTATTATGATTCTTAAGTAAGTTACTTGTTCGATGAAGCGTTTACCTGTCGCAGCACGGCGTGTGTAATTTACGAATTAACTCTTGCTTACGTTATAACCGTGTAATGGACGCCATATAAATTAAGTCGATGTATTTATATTTTTTTATCCGACCGTTATATTTATTTAAAAATATATATTCTATGACCGTAAAAAGTGTAAAAAGTATATATATTTTTTTTATTTCTTATTTACAAACAATATTAATATTTGATAAAGATTATTTCAGTTTCTAATTTTTTAAAAATTTGCGTTAATTTGACGCTCCTATTTATCATTTACTATGACTTTCTCTTTAATTTGATCGGCCATGTATTATTTATTTCTTATTAATATAATGTTTTTCTAGTTATATTTTTCGCAGGTATAAAATTTAATTTTTGTTAGATATTTAACAATGCAAAACATAATTATTGTATTTTCGGTTTAAAATTACGTTAACTTTATGTTATCCGTTTCGGTTTTGGAAGTAGCTCTCTCGAAATTTAATTAGTTATTTTACAATTTGGTCGAAAAACGTAATCCTGATAACATATCTGATAAAATTGTAATATCTTAAGTCAGTAGGAAGTGGTTTTTTGTAAAAACGGTCGTAAAGGGTTCAGATGATAAATTTGATAAGAAAAGAAAATTCCTTTAAATCTGGAATAACCTCAATACTTCTCTGTTATCGTAAAAAAAGTTAAACCGACGGAAGTTAAAAATAGTATTTGATTTATAGTTTCCTATGTATGACCTTATGGGATAAAAAATAAACGTTAAAATCGCTTATAAGTTTCGCTGAGAATATGTTCTCTAAACGCGCTATAAGTTTTTATTTTTTAATAACCTTCCAAAAAAAGATAAAACAAAAACTTTCTATCTATAAATCGAAATGTTTCTGTTATTTTGCGTTTCTGCGCGTTTACAGCGATATTGGAGTTGTATGATTTAACAATATTTTGGTCTGTCTAGTTCTATCTTCCGATGTAGAAGACCATCTGTTGAATCCGTTAAAAAATAACTGGCTGAACGGTTTCATTGTACCGTGAATGTTCTTTTTCAGTCTTAAATGTTTACTTTGAGCTCCAATTCTGTATGAATAGCAGTTTATTTTAAATTCTCGCGTAGTAAACTTTTATGCACTCGCGGAAAACAAACTTTAATCATAATTTTCAACATTTTTTTAAAAGGCACTTTTTGAAATTTTAATAATTTTACCGTTTATTTCCCGTTAAAGAAACATTTATACTTTTAATATTTTTTCCGCTGTTTTTTTTTTTTTCACTTCGTTATCGCTCTGAAATTATTTCATTTTCGTGTAAAAGGTAGACGACTTTGAGGTACAAATAATAAATATTTTAACGGCACGGCCGTTTCGATTCTGTTTTCATCCAAAAATGTTTTTCGATCGACGGCAAATTCTATTATGCTCCAGAAAACCTACTCGGTTTAACAGGAACAAATATTCTTCCTCGTTATAAGAGAAAAGTTTACTACCGACCCGATCGTGAAGTAAATCTTTTTTTATACTGAGACATCCGGTTTTTAACTCGGTCAGTATGTAAAAAATAATTTAAACGGATAACATCTGCTAGAAATTTTTCCAAAAACCTTTTTTTGTTAATTAACAGCGAGGATTTCTTCTCTGTTTTGAGAAATAGTTTTTACTATTACGGTAACGATGGAGTTACTCGTGTATCTATGAAGCGTTCGATCCTGACAACGTTCAACGCTTTCGTCGCTTTCTACACCTTATACGCGTTTATACCGTCGTTTTACTATCGGGACGTCGACCGTTTGAAATAAACTTCGAGGAAAGCGATCGTACGTGCGCACCCATTTCGCTGACAACAGGGAAAATTGCCCTTCACGCGATCTGGCAAATCGATAACCCGAGCGTTCGTTCGTTTTGAGATTATCGTTTTAAAATTCGTTTTGTAAAATATCCATTTGTATATGCATAAGCGATTAGATGTGGAAAAAAGCGATTCGCAGCGACGGTAAAGCTATTCCCAAGACTGATGATCATCCTTAGCCGTAGGGTTTACAAAATAACTGAGGAATGAAGCGGTTTCCTGTCGTTTTCTTCGTCGATTTGAATATTCTATCGCATTTTTGGCATTTTTTCCGTACAGACATAATAATTTTCAGAGGAAACTACTCTTACAGATGACGATCGAATATCAGACGATATACTCGCGTCTCGACCGTTAAAACTACTTAATTTTTCGATTAAAAGCGAAAAATTAATGGAATTATTTTCGCCGATCTCCGTGGTGGAGCGATAGTGTCTCGGCCTTTGAAGCCGGGACCCGAAGGTCCCGGCTTCAAATCCCGGTTAGACGTGACGTTTTTCATACTCTAAAAATTTTAATTTTGTATTCCCGTGTGCAAGCTTCTCTTATATGATAAATTAATCGTAAAAAAATAATTACTCCTTTGGGAAACGACGGATTCCTGTGGGATCCTCGATTTTTGAGTCCATTAAAGATACCCTAACGGGGTTTGAAATCTCCATCTTTTTCCGGTAGGGTGGCCTACTTCATTTTTTTAAAATGGGAACCCCCTCGATGATTTTCATAACGGTTTCTGATACGATACGCAATTCTAAGATCTTTATATCGTTTGATATTTTTCTTTAAACGCGACCGTTCTAGAGTTACATCTCATTTGTATATATAACCGCAATACGTAACCTATGTGTACCCTGTTTTTGAAAACACATTTTTGAAAAAGCGAGACTTGCCTAGATTTTCAAAGATCGGTGTGAATTTATTTTCATAAATTTTAATTTTGTAATAATTAAGTTATTTGTTGATAATAAATCTATTATTTTTTTTTTAAAGTAATTTGTTTGTTTTTCCTTTTTTTGAAATAAAAAAAAAGCTATTTGCCGATTTTTCTTGATATAGAGAATTAATATATGTTTTTATAAATTATAATAAAAAATAATTTCTCGATTTCATTAAATTAATAACTTTTTAAAAAATATTTTTATTTATTGACTTATCGACAATTAAAGACATTAGCGACTTATCGGTGTAGTGTAACTGTACTGGTAAATGTATAGTCGAACAAAGCCCGACCGTTCCTGAGACGTGTGGTTAATTAAAACCCGACCGCCAAAGAACACCGGTATCCACGATGTAGTATTCAAATCCGAATAAATTAATAATTTATTTTCTTAAATCAACGTAAATGATAATTATTTTGTTGTTGTTTTTTGTATTTTTTTTTTTTTTTTGTATTTATTAGAATAACAACACCTGTAAAATTTATATTAGAAATAATATGTCGGCTATAAACAGTAGTTATCAAATTTATTAAAAAAATAAATTAAAAAAATATATATATATAAAATAAACTCCTAAATTTACAAAGTTAAATATACAATTGACAAAAAATATTGTAATTTTTTTTTTTTTAGAAAAACGTTTTCTTTTAGCTGAAGTATTATAATTTATAAATAAGCTTAGCGCAAAAAATGTTTACTTCAGTCTTAAAGATTAGTATATAAACTAGAATTTAATTGGATTATACCATACCTTTATTTTTTTTTTTTTTTTTTACGTCGGAGGAGGGAAAATCTGCAACCAGACGCCCAGCAGCCCGTACTGCTGGATGTGTGGGGTTTCCTAAAACTTCACTAAAAACCCTCCCCCTCACACAGCATGGGGATGGGATCGCCTAAGCAGGTACACATCATCCCCACGAGTGTCTCGGGTTCTACCTGTATCGTCTTCAAGCACTGGCTTCAAGAGTCCCCCGAGGGCACTCAGCAGCGACAATCCTGTCGGATCCCCGCTACCCACCCGAGAGGGCTGGCCCTCCACCCTAATCTCGGACTAAACACCACCCTACCTTGTTTCCTCTTCTTCCATTTTCTTGGACAGTACTTGCTGGAACCAGCGAGAAAAACGACTCCAACCGTCATTGGAGCTAAGCATAAAGTTCGTAATTTCCTCCGGCTAGATCTCTCCCCAAACGGTCTATTCGAAGCCCATCTTGAGCACCGTAAAAACAGGTATGCTCATCGTCTTCAAGACCACAATACAGGCAACCCAGCGACACCCGTCTCCCTCTTTTATATAAGTATGCGTCGAACGATCCGTTGAACTAGACCGCGTCGGTACCGATTCGATGTCAAAGTGATGAGAATTCACGATGAGACGTTCTAAATAGCTCCCGTGTTATGTATGTGAGTATCGGTTATTAAGTTAGCTTTTCTATGTATTTTCGAATATGTTTGTAATTAGGCTATCTGGGTAATCGTTTGGAAAATGTTGGTAGATACTGGGTAGAGGATATTTTAGGTGGGTTGCTGTTCTGTTTCAATGTAGTTTTGTTAGGTGATTGTTTTAGGGTGTTCCTTATGTTATTTAGTTTGTATAAATATTTTTATTATTTTTTTTAACCTCCGAAACCGCCGTTTTAGGTATTGCTTCAAAGGATGAGATGAGTGTTTTTGTAGTGAATGAAAATGCCATGCCTGACTGGGATTCGAACCCGGGACCTCCGGATGAAAGGCCGAGACAATACCACTCACGCCACGGAGACTGGCCGGGTATAAATACTTACATTTGTTTATTATAAGTCTGTTTGCGTTAGCAACATATCATATTGTTTTTTTTTTGATCGGCTGAGATTTATTTTGTTTATATATCGGTCTTGTTTGATCGGTTATAAAGTTTTTTTTGTTTAATAGTTGTTAGATGTGTTAATTATCGTTTATTTATTAGATTTTTGAAGTTAAATTTTAATTTTATTGAATATTAGTGTCAGAAGATTAGCTAATAAGTACGAGTCGTGAAGCTCGCACCGAAACCAATTTTGACGGTGAGTCTGACGGTGCTGCTGGTTCCAATCAGCGTCTGAGGTCTAAGAAAAAAGGAAAAGGGATGTCTCCCCTTAAGGAGTCGTCATCTGGAACAGTAAACCAGGTAAAAGCTCCTAAGGTCGTAGGGGTAACCGGTGTAGGTGCCCGTGATTCTGATTCAGATGTGAGGTTTGCCGAGGTGATTTTTGGACCATTTATTTCGAGTCACGGAAAACCAGCGTTTTCCCCCTTGAAGGCCAGGAAGGCAGAGGTTACTGCTTTATGCAATTTAGAAAAGCCGTCGGCTACGAATGACTCGGTATTTGATGAGATTATGACTGGATTAATCGATATGTTTAACGATTTATGCGGTGAGGTGGAAGAGTTTGTAAGCGATACTAAATACGTGCGGGAGAAGAGCGCCTCATATATCCTTTCACGAATACGAAAATTACGTTATTTGGATTTATTAAGTGGCTGGAATGGGGGAGCGGGAGAGGACTCTTCCGCCCATTCTAGTTGCGAGATTGGCAACAGAGGAAGTTAACTCCTCTTGATTCACTGCGCTAAAGGTGTTACTTATAGATAAGCCTTCTGATATTTCAACTACGGTTTTCAAGGGTAACATAATAAAGAAATTGGATTCAAGAAATAATGGTTCGCAGATTATCAGTCTCAAAGAAAATCCGAAAGGAATAAGGATTGCTACCAACGATACAGACACTGAACAGGACAGTCGTGAAATAGAGGGAATAAGCAAATAACCGATTAGGGTCGTCGATTAATAGTATTCGATGTGCCGCGTGAATCGGGGAAAGAACGCTTTCTAGACGCTGTTTGGAATCAAAATTCGTCACTAGGGTTTGATGATAAGACGATTTCCGATACAGGTCTAAAATCATTTATCATACTGACAAAAGAGAAAGCAATCATGTAAATTATGTCGTGGAATATGAAAAAGGAGTACATAAGTTATTCTTACAATCGGTCTCATTTTCATCGATTTTCGATCGTGCAAGGTGAGGGATCATTCGAAGGCGAGTTGTTATTTCAATTATCAAGTGGCAAGGTCCTGTAAAGGGAAAGAATTATGTTCATTTTGTTCTAAACAAGGTCATTTTGCAAAAGATTGTGCTGTCAAGAAAGCAGTGTGTTCAAATGCTGGGCACGACTATAGATCTGATGACTGTACCGCTTACAAGCGTGCGCGGGACTTGTTAGTCAGTAGAATTAATATTTAGTTACTCTGATATCTAGGTGTCAGTTTCTGATGTTTTGTATACATATGTGTATGTTTAGGTTATGTTTTGGTATTTGGTTGTGTTTTGTAGGTGTTTTTTTTATGTTGCATCTTTATTTTCTCCGTCCCCCAGTGCCGGACACGCAGTCAAGCATAAACTCAGCTCCGTGAGATGTCATCGCTTCTAACTACCTCGACGGGAACAAAGCCTCACCCAGGCAGCCGAGTCTCGGTAGTTTATTGCCATGCCATGCCTTTAATGAGGGGTCCCCAGAGGGGTCTTCCATCGGGACTCCGGTGTTTATGCCTCGCCTCTAATGAGGAAACCCCAAAGGGATCCCCCATCGGGACTACGATCTTAACTTCCTCCTCTCCACCAATCATTGATGATGGGACGCCGAAGCCTCCCACCCCTTCTGGACGAGGCTGTCCTCCGCAAATACCACGCCAGGACAGGCACCGTCGACTCATACACGGGTGAAGCCTTACAACCTCGACCACCAGGTGTATTTCCATGCAACTTGCAAGAGGGACAGCGAGCTTCCCGCTTGCAGTCCTTCCGCAAGTGCCCAACCACTCCACAGATAAATCAGTGGTCACTTCTGTCTGGGCCGCAACAAGATTGAGCCCTATGGCTGATGGAGCGGAGGAGATCAGCATAGGTTCTCCCCTCCGCCTTAACCACCACTGTAATCGTCGGCAGACCAATGGCCGCTTTTGCCCTTCCCCTGCGGCACCGACGATGAACGCAGAAGATGCACACAATACCTCCTCACAACTCGACGGGTGGCATATTCCATTGTAAATCATAAAATGTGGCCAACTCTCCCAATTGAATTACAGAAACAATCTACCCTACTTTGCCCATTTGTTATGACCTGCGGAACCGACGTACAAATAGCGGAGGCCACCATCCGGTCCCCCGCCAACGAGTCAATTACAATGGCGTAGTCTATACGCCCAATATCAAGCTGACACTCGTCATCATCTCCATAGAGGACACGGGTAGATGACTGTTCCACTGTCCTGCCTTCAACTTACCCGCACGGGCCAAGTTCCATATTCAAGGGCCTTTCGGAACATCTGCAGTTGGTACGGACTATCATCCCTGGCTGCCAAGTCAACAACCCAGGCGAGAACAGTTCCCCCCTCCAATCCGTCAATGTCCTCCACCTAGGTAGAGAATAGGAACAGATCTTCAGGCCAGCCCCTCAAAAGCACCCACCGGGTTGGTCTAGTGGTGAACGCGTCTTCCCAAATCATCTGATTTGGAAGTCGAGAGTTCCAGCGTTCAAGTCCTATTAAAGCCAGTTATTTTTACACGGATTTGAATACTAGAACGTGGATACCGGTGTTCTTTGGTGGTTGGGTTTCAATTAACCACACATCTCAGGAATGGTCGAACTGAGAATGTACAAGACTACACTTCATTTACACTCATACATATCATCCTCATTCATCCTCTGAAGAATTATCTAAACGGTAGTTACCGGAGGCTAAACAGGAAAAAGAAAAAGCCCCTCAAAAGCAGCTGCACAAGATCTGATGAGATCACTCCCATCTGGAGTCTGTGTAGACACGTCAAAATGATAAAGTAAGTCTGAATCGCCAACTCCACCGTACCCGGCTGAACAGACCCACTCCACTGACACTCCTCAACCTCATCCAAAACGTCCTTAAATATCTCTAGCATACGTACACTGCTCTTCATGTGATCAGCACATTGTTTGATTTCAACCTTCGTGTTCATATGCTGTTGAAAGAGTGAACGTAACTCCTTGACACTGTTAAACAAAACCGCCGAGTTATGGGCAAAGCAACTCTTCCTAATAAAGAAGCTCATGTCCTTACTCCCTATTCCCCGCACTCGTTTTGTAGATTGGATTGATGTTGTCATCTTCTTTTGTTTTTAAATGTAAGTTTCGGTTCAGAGGTGCTGGTGTTTTGTCAGCACAGTAATGTTTATGTTTTCGATTCTACACATTTTGTGTTTTAGTTTATTTGATTTTGATGTGTCTTTTTTTTTTGTTTACTGTGTAGTTTTTTTTTTAGATATTTGGTTAGGTTATGTGTTCATTTTTGGTTGAGATTGTAGGTTGGTTTGATGTTGTTGTCTTGTTTTGTTGTTAAATATACGTTCTGGTTTGGAAATGTTAGTGTTTTGCTACTATAGTAATGTTTATGTTTTGGGTTTACATATTGTTTGTGTTTATACTTTATTTGACGTTGTTGTGTTTCTTTTTTGTTTATTGTGTGGTTTTCAGTTCAGTTTTTCTTTTTTTTCTTCTTCCTGTTCAGCCTCCGCTAATTACCGTTCAGATAATACTTCAGAGTATGAATGAGGATGATATGTATGAGTGTAAATGAAGAGTAAGTCTTGTACAGTCTCAGTCGACCATTACTGAGATGTGTGGTTAACTGAAACCGAACCACCAAAGAACATCGATATCCACGATCTAGTATTAAAATCCGTGTAAAAATAACTGACTTTACTAGGACTTGAACGCTGGAACTCTCGACTTCCAAATCATCTGATTTGGAAGACGCGTTCACTACTAGACCAAGCCGGTGGATTTTCAGTTTAGTTTGATTTTGTTTAGATTTTTGGTTAGGTTATGTTTTCGTTTTTGTTTGTGATTTGTAGATTGGACTGATGTTATTTTCTTTTGTTGTTAAATGTACGTTTCGGTTTGGAGGTGGTGGTGTTTTGTCACCTCAGTAATGTTCATGTTTTTGAGTTTACACGTTGTTTGTGTTTATAGTCTATTTGCTGTTGTTTTGTCATGTTTTTGTTTATTGTTTAATTTTCAATATAGTTTGTTTTTCAACCCTAGACGGGTTGGTTGCGTTTGGTACCTGATAGATTTGTCGGTTACAAGTTCCGAGATAGGTGTTTTACACCGATGTGAATGTCGCTTGTGGCATTTGCATCGGTGGCATCTTGACAGTGGCCAGACCGGGAGATATCCTGAGGAGTTGATATCTTGAAGAAAACCGGTAAAGCCCCTAATGGCTAGGTACGGAGGGAGTGGCATATGACAGCTGGACCCGTCACATGGTGGGTGTTTTCCCCTCGGGGGTCAAGATATCAAAGTGATACTCTCTGTTTTTTTCCATTTTAGTGTAATCGTGCGTTTTGAATTCTTGCCTCGACGTGAAACACTGAACCGTGCGTAATATCAAGGTGTTTTACAACGGTTACATGAAAATATCCGCAAAAAGAGACCGGAATTGTGGTGAGAGTAAAAAATAGACAAAATAATAATAAAATATAAAAAAGTAGTAAAAAATATTTTTAAAAAATGTAAAAAAATAAAGTTCGGTTATTTTCTGAAAAGACCTCGTATATAATCCAGCTTCCGTCGGATTTTCGAAAACATCGTGGTACCTGTATCTTTTTTTTTTTTTAGTAAACAGTAGTCGTTGAGTAGCATCGCCCCAAAATCGGGCCGACTTGCCGGCCTCCGTGTACGAGTGCTAGCGTCTCGATCATTTATCCTCAAGTCCCGGGTTCGAATCCAGCCAGACATGGCATTTTCACACGCTACAAAAATTGTCATTCATCTCATCCTCTGAAGTAATATCTAACGGTGTCGAGGTAGTTAAAAAAAAATTATCGGGCCGACTTAGTGAGTAATTACTCCACAAAGATAAACTTTTAAGCCCCCAAAAACAAGAATAAAAACGGTGTTCGTACTTAAAATATCAATTCTCTTTTTAACTGTAATCTTTAAGATCGAAAATTCAGCCTTATCCAGCCTTAGTAATTACAAGACACGAGAGCCTTTTGATAGAAGGGGATCCTACGAGACCCATAAGATTTTTAAAAGTTATTTTTTATTTATTTTTTGTTTTTTAATATAGTTTCTGGTACTGTATGTAATGTTTCAAATCGAGCCTTTTATTAGAAATTTTACGAGATAGTTGTCGAGTAAGAGGGTCAAATGACCCAAATTTGTTTTTAATTTTAGTTTTTTATTAGCAATTATCCTCTAAATACAGTATAATTTTGAATAAACATGTCATTCGGTTAATGGGGTCGTCTGGAATCTAACATTTTTGAATGTATAATTTTTAGGTCAAAATTTCATTTGATCGAGGATTTCAAATCGGACCATTTTTTTAAATTAAAAATGTTGATATTTTTAGCAGTTGATCTTTAAATACTGCATAATTAAGTCATAATATTTAAAAAGAATCTTTTCAAATGTAAAGCCGAGAAGGACGGTTGCGAACGTTTTTTCTTGTAAAGGATCTTCCATTATTTGTTGTAATTTTGTTTCTTAATATAAAAGCTGATTTCTCCAACGATAAATTTGCGATTTTTATATCGGTTAAATCGATAAAATGAGCTCAGTAATTAGAAGATAATTTATTTTTTAATATTCCCAGTTAAGAAGTTTTACAAACAAAACTTTTTATTTTATGAAATAAAAATAAATCAAATTTTTATTAATTTTTTTTTTAATGAAAAACGGGGTTATCAAACAGCTACGATCATTAGCCCAGTAGAAATTAGTAGCGTATCAAAAGATGCCGGGATTCAAATCCGGGAACTTCGCATGAAATGCGAGACTACCTGCTCAGGCTCGGAGATCGGCAAAATTTATTTTATTGATCTTTATTATTTGTTGTATTTTTTGTTTAACAAAGTTATAAAAAAAAAACTGCGAGGTTTATTAATAGATTTGCAATATTATTTTCTTAAAAAAACTAATTTTATTTATACATATTTTGCAAAAGAAAATTATTATTATTATTTTGCAAAAAAATGTATTAACTATAATGTAGTGTATAAAAAATGTCCTTCGTGTATTATAAGTAGATAGAATGTACTTTTAATTTATACTATCGATTTGAATATAAATATTGAAGAAAAAAAATCGCTGAAATACCAGTTTAAAACCAGTTAAATATATCTAGCGTGGGATATAATATTTAAAAAGTTAATTCGTTTAAAATGATGTGTACTCTCTCCCGGTTTCATTCTGAATATTTAGAGACTGTAAGTTTAATATTTTAATCGTGAAGATTCAGTATTTGTTTTAATCCATATTATTTTTCAAACTTTTTCAATTTTTATAATTTTTTTTTTTTTTCATAAGTAAATTACATTAATACCAAATTAATTTTTAAATAATAAAATTTTTGAATTTGATTTTTATGGTAATTTAAATCTTCATAATCATTCATTAATATTTCGATAATTTTTTCCCCGGTTAAGCGACTAGTATTTAACCGGTGTCCTTTCTGATGCCGTCCTGCTAAAGGGAATGTAGTAGCGTATGATAAAAAAAAGCTGAAAACACATTTGTAATACTTTCCCGTCACGCGGCTAAACTGGGAGTTATTTTTGATGGACAGTTTACACACACACACACAACTTAATTTAAAATATTTATCGTTTTAATTAAATATAATATTGTTTCGTTTATTTAATTCAATTATTAAAAATAAAGCGCGCGCGCATACAGTATTTAATTCGCGCGGGTGTGGCGGTATTAGCAGCATCGGTCGACACTAACTAAACTAATACGATTTCACAACTTACGCAGAATAAATTTCGCCGGTACGGTCAGCAGACCGGTGTAGCCTCGAGGCTTAACGCACTAGATACCGAATCAATTCGGCGTTCCATTTCGAGACCCGGCTAGACCGAGTTCCTTTTTATACTTTAAATATTATTCATTTATTTAATTCTACCACTCATCTGTGACGTCACAACATACCAGTAGCTTAGAATATTTTTTTTTTTGGAAGGGGTGCGATTTCGCAAACATTTTGTTTGTATATTGCTATTTTTTAATCGGTAACAAATGCGCCTAAGAAAAATATGACCTTAACTAGACGAAATCTCGAGATACTGAGAGTGACCTTGCTCTTTAGCCTTACTCCCTTGATCTTTTAAGTTGAAAATTTAACAGCATTAATACCCCATGTATAGAAGTAATCTCACCGAATTTGGTTAAAATCGGTCCGCTTGTTCTGGATATATAACGATTTTAAATATAGCGCTATATTAGCGCTATCTAGACGGGAAAGTAAAACGTTAAAAAATATACTTCGTGCGGTGTTTAATAATCAGAGACAAATGGCTGTTGAAAAATAATTATTTATTCGATGACGATAAAATTAATAATACTTTTCAACGTCTATATTTCGTCGTTTTCCGGTCTTTTCTTTTTCCAGGTGCTTTCCTCGATGTCTGAGCCGTTCTTTGTCGGTTCTGACCTGTTCTTTGCCGCTGAACTCGGTACCGCGTAAAATCTCTGAGAGGATCTGAAGGTGCAAGATCGAGACTGTAAGGGTGGATGTGTCATCTTTTGAGAGAGTAGCCTTCTTCTTATTCGCTTTATTTTCTATCGCAGTAGTACTTAACATTGGTTGTACGTTACTATTTCAAATACTCACAATAAATTGTTTTTTTTTTATAATCCCAAAATACCGTTAGCACCATTTTATCGCTTGACGCGAAAGTTTTGAATTTTCTTTTGGCGGGGTAAGGTTGGATGTTTCCATTCTACATTCTGACTTTTGGATTCCGACTTAAAACGGTAAATCCGAATTTCATTACACGTTATTATACGATCTAAATAATCATTACAGGCTGCTAAAAACTGTCGTTTAAGTTGTGTAGAGATACAAATTCGGTTTTGGGCGATCAACTTTGAACAAGTTTTGCGGTAATTGAGCTTATTGTGTATACCTTTGCCGATGTTTGCGCAACAAATTTCGGTGATTTCTCAAATCTTTAATGCGTCTGTCCTCGCGAATAAGATCACTATGCGATTTTTCAAAGCGTCAGTTGAAATTTCAACAGGTCTTTCGGTAAGATGAAAATCTGTAGTATCTGTTCTTCCCGACTTAAATTATACGATCCGATTATAAAAGTTTGCACGGTAAATACACTTTTTTACAACACTTTTTGAATTTCGGCCGAGAATTTCATCGCATTTCAAAGTAAAGTTTCTTGCGGAGCCGAAATTTTGAAATTAATAAAAAAAGTTATAATGGAAATTCTTTTCGAACAGCTGATCTTTTTCAGTTAAGTTTGCCTATTTGAACGTCATACAATTCGGTTTATCCTATGGAATAGTTTTTTCTCTTGTTGCTATTCGTCTCTGTAATTATTAAACTACCCTCGTAATATAACCGAGTATATTAAAACCGACAGTAAAGACAGGTCTTCATCGATAAGAAAATTTGTCCTTCAACGAAAATATTTAAATACAGTCGGGGGGTTTTGAATAGTAATTGCCCTACATTAAAGAGCTCTGAGTAGTAATTATTCTATATTAAAGAATTCCTCGACTGCATTTAAGTAATTTTTAAACAAATTAAAACTGTCTGTAAATTGATCGGTCACCAATATTTTATTTAATTAAATACTGCATAACGATGTTTAGTCCTTTATTTTAATACCTTGTTTTCTTTTTTTTTAGTACGCTTTATTGTCGGTTTATTATATAACCGACTATATTAAACCATCTTAAAAGATTAAAAAAATAATTGTATAACTTTTTTTAAATTTAGACGTTTTTAGAATCAACGCTAAATTAGCAGTTATTAATTTGGACCTGTATCACTAAAGTGTAATTTTAAAAAAAATTGGAAAACCCTTTTTTACTTTTCATTAAGGCTGGTTTTAATTTTTTTCTTTTTTTTAAATTTTAACTTTCTTATTATTTTTGTTTAATTTAAAATATTGATATCCATATTATTTTTATATCTTTTGCATATATGCCTTTTGTTTTGGCAACAAAAACTGTTCTCAAAATAAAATTATAAAAATTAAAAAAACACGACTCCAAAAATGACAATAAATCGAACTTAAGAAAAGAAAACAAGGTATGAAATACAAGATTTTTTTAACCTCCGGGGACCACCGTTAGGTATTTCCTTTAGAGGATGAGATGAATGACAATTTTTTTGTAGCGTGTGAAAAAATGCTATGCCTGCCCTGGATTCGAACCCGGGACCTTCGGATGAAAGGTCGAGACGCTACCACTCGCGCCACGGAGGCCAACCGAAATTCAGGATTAAATTAAATAGAATAACGGTGACCGATCAACTTTCAGACAGCTTGAATTTGTTTAAATATATTTTTCATGTTGTAGAAATAGCAGTTATGTTAGGTTGTCTAATTATTAAATTCTCACTAGGTCTTCATCGATAAGAAAATTTTGTTCTTCGACGAAAATATTTAAATGCAATCGGTGGGCTCTGAATAGTAATTGTCCTACATTAAAGAGCTCTGAATAGTAATTATTCTATATTAAAGAATTTCCCGACTGTATTTAAGTAATTTTTAAACAAATTAAAACTGTCTGATAGTTATCGGTTATCGTTATTGTATTTAATTAAATACTGCATAACGATGTTTAGTCCTTTATTTCCATACCTTGTTTTTTTTTTTAGTACGCTTTTATTGTCTGTTTTTAAGTTCAATTTTATTTATTTTCTTTTCAGTCGTGTTTTTTTTTTTTAATTATTATAATTGTTTTTATTATTTAATACCTTTTAGTGATCATCGAGAAAAATTAACGATTCGAAAACTTATGATTATAACATATTTAACGTACTGAGCCTAACGAGGAAACTAAACACTCCAATTTATTTATTTAATTGGTGTATACCGATCTTAACTTACAGATTTCTCAAGCGATCGAGTTTCTCGAGAGACTTCTTATTGTGCGAATCCTACAGCAATTTTCTGGAATTCAAACTACTAACTGCTAACCTCTCCGATTGTCTCATGCGACTCAGTTCTACGTAGCCCTGGGCCCTTGGCAAAGGTATGAGTTCTCAGATCTACGACAGCTCTCTCTAAGTAGGGTAGTCCCTTGTAATTTATGCATCGTCACAGCCCAGTACAATATTATCGTCACCACATCCCGTTCCACTTCGCTCTGTCCCCCTAAAGCATTAAATTCGACAATAGCGGGCTCGATCTGATGTCGACAGCATTACCTGTAATCGTAACTCTACAAATATCATTTTTGGGACCGACTCAAGCCGGTCTCGGCGTAGCGCAAGCCATTCGATTTTTCTGAGTATATCAGTTAATTTTTGTTCCGGTTCGATTCTAACGTAATTTTGTATTATACTAGCAAATAACCGGTTTGAATTTTCTAAATCGGAAGATCGGTCGCAAAGATATAACTACATTTCCGAATAACCGTGATGTGTTAGATCGAGAATGTACTTGATGCGTGTAAAAGCACTTTCGACCTACTAACAAATTTCCGTTTGCATTTTGAAAATCGGACGATCGTTTGTACAGTTATTATAAGAGCACCTCCCAAAAAAAGCGCCCCAGGCGCACCCCTTTTGTTACCGGTCGATGCTGAGATCGGTCTAGCCTCTCACGAAGTGCTCGCATCACCTCACTGCTCTACCATCACACGCAGTCCCCACGTGAAGCCAATTATTATTAAACGACATTTTTAAATTTGTTATTTTATTTTATTTAACGTAAATTTAATTATTTTATTTTTGTAATACTATTCATTCGAATTATTCAGTTCAAATCCAGGTAACACAGTGCTAGAGGTTCACAGTTCATTAAAATTTGTGCTTCAACTGGTAAATCTCCACTACTACTTATATATATATATATGATATATATATATATATATATCGACTATATATATGTTCTAACTCCCTGTAACGTAAGGATTCAACGCGGGGTCATACATCTAAGTCGGTTCGGCCGTTGAGCTGCTGCGGTGGAACAATTTTTACGTTTCTTGTTTACCTTTTATTAGATAGGGTGTTAGATTTAGAGAAAATCGAATTAAACCTTAACCTACGAATGAATATTTTTAGAATTTAAAAAAAAATTTATTCCCCACCTTTGATAAAATATTCTGTTTTTTTTTTGTTTGTTTTTTTTAGTTATTTTTTTATTTTTGGCTCCAACTCATTTAATTTTTACTTCCTTGTACGAATTAAAGGAAGTATTGTGATTGCGAAAAATTTCGGGTTTTAGATTTCAACGGAAACAAACATTTTGACCATCCCTGAATCCATTTTGACTAGGTTCGGCGTTACGTCTGTGTCTCGTATAACTCAAAAACGATTAATCGTAAGATGTTGAAATTTTGTATTTAGAACTGTTGTAACATCTATTTGTGCACCTCTCTTTTAGGTTGCAATCTGATGAACCAAAAAAGCCCAAAATCCAAAATATTTTAATTTTGTAATTTTTCTTAACTGCAGTAATAAGTCGTCATTGAGATCTTTTCGGCGATATACATAAATGGTACTTAATTTCATCGGTTCCAGAGTTATAGCCAAATAAAATTCTAATTAATGAAATATTTGGATCTTACGAAGCATCCGACTTCATCTCTTCTTCTTTTTTTAACGTTTTTTTTAATATAATTTAATATATAGATTTATTAATTTATTAACCTCTGATTGTAAAAAAAATGTTTATTATAAATAAAAATTCAATAATAACAATAAAAAAAAATATCACAAGTTATTAGTGAAATAAAATTTTATGTACTTTTCATTTTAAAAAAAATGCGTATATGTAATTTAAATACACGTACAAGGAAATCATGTGGTGTCCACAGAATTTTATTAAATGTGATAATATCGGTGGAATTCGAATGGGAAATCTTTCGGATGAGAGACGAAAAACCTACAACTTCGTGACTGGAATACTTCAGATGTTAAAGTTTGGGTAACTGATAATTCCCAGTATAAATACGGTGGAATTAATTTACGCAGCTGTTTTGAATATAGACTTTTTTAGCAAAATGTAGACCTCAATGTTTTTTTTTTTACCTTGCTACTGTTCTGCGATCGTAATAAATTAATGTTTATTTTCATCGAAACCTAAAAATACATTATATAAATCGCGTCAATATATGATAAATTAAAAATTAATCAGAACATAGAGATACATGTATTTAAATTTCGTATTAATTTTGTAAATACAAAAAAGTGAAGTAATCTTAACGTAAATACATTAAATATAAAAAAAATTACTACAAAATAATTGACAGTTCAGAATCCGTTAATGAAGACTATTTTGAGCAAATTTTTGTACGTGTTGATGGGGTTGCGGAAAAATTCTGTTTTTTTTTTTTAATTATTATTATTTAAAAATTCATCCACAGAATTATATTGTTTCCGTAAAAGAAAATCTTCTAATTGTATTTTACTTTCCCGTTTAGGTAGCGCTATAGCAAAGGTATAGTTGTAGAAAGGAAAATATTGTTATCGGTCTGATTTAGGCAATGCGGTTTTCACCCGATGTTTGCGTTTTAATTCATAAGGAACCCAACATAACCGGATGGAAAATTCCCTGATGTCAATGCTCGTATTTATGCGTTTGTGTTCGATTTCCGCCTCTAATCACCTTATATTTTTAAAACTGTTGAGCCGATTTTGACCAAACTCGGTCAGATTACTTTTATATACGGGGTATTGATACCGTTAAATTTTCAACTTAAAAGGTCAAGGGGGTGAGGCTATAGAGCAAAGTCACTCTCAGTATCTCGAGATTTCCTCTAATAAGGTTTTTTTTTCTTACCATATTTATTAACGACTAAAAAAACAATATTAGCAAAAACGCACCCACACCCCAAAAAATGCTGTTGTAGTCGCCCGCTATGCTGTGACGTCACAGGTGAGTGGTAAAATTAAATAAATGTGTAATAACACTATAAAAAAATAACTCGAACTGGGCGGGCCTCGAACTTGATCGCCCGGTCCACTCGGTACCCGGTACGTTAAGCCTTTCGACTACACCGATCTGCCGACCGTACAAGCGAAATTTCTTTCGTTTAGTTAGTGCCGACCGTCACCGGTAGAACCGCCACACCCGGGGGATGACGGGAAAGTCCTACAACTTGTGCTGTCATCATTTTAAGTAAATTAGTGGGAAGAATTTTTAAATGTTTGAGCAATTTATTAAAAATGACAGCGGAAACATAATTAGGCCGTTTCTCGTGAACCGAAGTACTGTATCGAGTTATAAAAAAACTATTCTGTTGTCTGGTGGTTTGATGAAGGTGGATATTGTTATTTTTTAAGAATAAGCGAACGCAAATTCATAAATATAAACAGAAGAATAAGCTAACATATTTAATCTTTTTTTGTTTTATCAATAAAAATTTTTTACTTTAAGAACAAACTGAAATATTTGAATGTAATTCAGATACATGTACCCCACAACATCTACAAAATTAATAAGTGTGAAAATTTTACCTTTAAATATTTCAAAACGAATGTTAATCATCCATACTTCTATTAACATTATTTTTAATCGAATTTTTTTTATTGGAAAAAATTTTAAGCCTTTCATTGTGTGTTAGGTGAATAAAATTCCCCCCTTCTGTATTCAAATCGCTAATCGATTTAAAAGTAATTAATTATAATTTCTATTATTATTATTATTAGTAAGTGAAAATAGACACAAAATTATCAACCGCGTAATTTTTGCAATCCAATATAATTTCAGTTCTTTGTCAGCCGATTTCATAAACATTTTTCTTTTTTTTAAAAAAAAAAGAGGATATAAATTAAGCGAGAAAAGGCATTTGTCCGCATGAGACTTTAATATTCTGAATTATTTCCTGAAGATTGGCCGATATCTCCTTGGACTCTCTCTCTCTCTCTCTATACGTACGAGTATATTTAAAATATCAATATTGAAAAAATATATCGGTATATTTTAGCCCGTAATCGTCTCAAAATTTAATAATTATTCTTACCTGAGAAATATTTATCTATTTTTTTTTTCTATTATTATTATTTTATAAGACCGCTACGTGCATCTTACGATAGATAACTTTTAAAACTAGTCGTGAAAAATATTTAATGAGAAGGTTGGAGGTCTCCCGGGAGCTTGTATCGTACAAAAAAAAAAAAAAAAAATAGATCGTTGCGAGATAAGATCTGCTAAATCTCATTTTGATTCGTTTAACGGTTGAAAGATTAGTTACGGATTCTCATAGTTTATTAAAATTTTATTTAAAAAAACGTCTGTTTCTCTGTTTGTCTATTTTGTGTAATATATATATTCGCTTAATTAAATATTTAATTTAGTGAATTAAATATAACATTTATAACATTTCTTCATTAAAAAAAAAATAAAAAATGAATTATGTATCGTACCTATTTCATAATTTTTCTTATAAATTTTTTTATTTCTTACATTTTACGAAGTTTACTTTCAACCTTTTCATTGGCTTGTAGACTGTCCCACGGCAGATTATGAATGTGAATTTTGTGCTCTTTAGAACACTGACTATCGTATATATACTCCCTATATTTGTATACACTGCAGCAATTTAATAAATGATATCTAAAAATAGGAAACTTTCGCTTTGGTGTGATAAATCAAATTACAAAATAATCTTCTAAACTGATCGTATAGTCCCTTGTACATTTTATTTACACACACATGCGCGCGCGTACACACATATATAAAGCTTGTGCTTCCCAAGTAAGCGAGTTATCTATGAGTACACGAAGGTCAAAATGTTTTGTCAGTAGAGAGAGAGAGAGATATGATTTAAATTTTCTACTGGTTCGCTTAGGATCGGCAGTCTACAGCCACTTTACAGGGCTAATACAAAAAAAAAAAATAGTACAAGTACATTAAAAAAATAAATAAAAAGTTAGAATATTTTAATTGCGATGAAATTAAATAAAATTATGAAAACAAGAATTAACAAATTAAAATTAGAATTTACTAAAGTATAAGTCACACGTTTGTAGTTACATCAAAGATTATAAATCTGTTACATCGCAAGGGGGTCGGTGAAAAGATATCCAGAAGTAATGGCCTATATTTAGAAAACCAGTCGTCCTAATCTCTTTAACTTAGGGTCAATCTACAATACCTCCAAGATTTGTTCTGTATACTTTAAGGGTTACAAAAACACTAGGTCTGTAAGGTCTAACGTTTGTAAACTCTAAAGATGCACGCGCAGGTAAGCCGACTCACAATGCGATTGTAGTCAGTCGAGATGTGGATCCCTCAACAGATGGTTTAGTACGCGTTTTGGTTAGCGGAATGCCAGTTAAGCGTGTTCAACGGCGTGTATGAACCGAATAGAATATCGATTTTCCTACATTCTATTCGCCAGCGGGATACGACTTTAAGAGAGACCGGAAGCTTGGTTTCACAAATTGGAAATCATCCAAAAATTTCAGTCGGTGACGAGACGGTAGATCGTGTACGCGATATATTCCCTGCCGGTCCTGGAAAGTCAATTAAACACAGCTAGTTACGTACCGCATATTCGTCGTTCCATTTTTCACGACATTTTTCATAAGGGGCTCCGTTTCAAGCATACAGGTTGCAACTCCTTCATCATCTTAAACTAAATGACAACCGCCTACGATATTAGCTTGCTACAGAGGTAATGCACCGTGTCGAAAACAGTCCTGATTATCTTGATACGTTGGTTATTTCGTGATGAGCAACCTTTCGTACGTGAGGGAAACTTAACAGGTGCAATTGGCGAATTTGGGGTACTGAAAACCCCCATAAAGTAATCGAAAGTGAAAGGGACACACCGAAATTAAATGTCTGGTTAGTACTACACAAAAATGGTGTCATCAGTCCGTTTTTTTTTCATGGAACACACTGTGATAGGACACACGTACCTCAACATGCTTGACAATTTTACTGATCCTCAAATTCTTGCAGGCTTCAATTTTAACAAGATGGTGGAGGCTACATTACACTTTCATCGAGATTTTACCATGTTCTTGAACACTCCCCGGATGTTGGATCGGACGAGGAGGTCCTACTGCATATCCACATAGATCTTGAGATCTAGGTGGATATCTTGAGATCTTGACCTTTTTGTTTGGGAATTGCGTGCCCCAAAAAAGTTCGAGATCTGGGAATTTAAAACAGAGAATTGTTGAAACTGTTGGTCTAACAACACCGACGATGCTCTTAAAAACTGGCAAGAGTTAGATTGTCATCTATACTTATCCGAGCTACCAAAGGTGCACATATTGAACTCGTCTAATCAATTTTAAAACTTGTTGAGTAGCTGCGTTAATTAAAAAATATAATTAATTATATTAACTGGTTCTCTCAATATACGTTGCTGCTTTTGAATACCTTTAACCAGGACATTACATATTAATAGTAAATATTTCTTGAATTAATTTTAAACATTTCTTCATTCGATGCCTACAATTTATTAATGTAAATAAATTGATAATTCTAAAACACGGCTCAAAAAAGTCGAATTGGAAAAAAGCAGTTTTACCTGAAGAGATACAGTAATCGATCGGTAAGACGAAGAAGTTTGAAAATTTTGTAGACTGATGTCAATTTATACATAACAGCGGCTTTCTCCTTCAAAGATAGTAACCGCAACAGACGCGATCTGTAATTCTCTTCTTTTCTTCATTTTAAAACCGGTCTCTATTATTGTTATTTTTTATTTATTTTTATTTATAAAATTGAGTAATAAATGTATACGTTTGTCGATAAACTGAAAATTATGCGGATACGGGAAACGTTTTGTTACGTAGAAATGTATAATGTTTACTAGAAATAACGGTCGCTTATTTTTAATAAGTAATAATATTCGCTTCTATCAAACCGGATAACAGAACTGTTTTTGTGTAATGCAATACGGTACTTTGAGGTAAAGAGAAAGGCCCTTATGATTCCGTCGCCCGTTTTTAAAAACTTTAAAAAAATCATCCTTTCTATTTATTTAAAATACAGTTAAAAAAAATTATTTTTAAAAACAAAATTACACTGTAGATTAGCGCTTAAATATGATGGTCGTTTAATAATTAAATACCGAGATTACTGTGGAATTAAACGGTCTATTTAACCGACGTGACTTTTTTACTTTTCAACATAATTTCCAGCAATGCTTGTCCTACCTGTGAATCGGTTTATTTATGCCTGCTGAAAAAAATCTTTGTCTCGATGGCAGAGCCGATTTAGCACATTTTATTTCTCGTCGTTAACTCTATTAAACGTCTTACCACGTAGCGCCTACTTGAGTAGACAAAACGAATGGAAATCCGATGGCTACTAGTCAGGACTGTACGGAGGAGTGAGGTATTACTTCACGAAGCAATTTATCAACGGTTGCTTGAGTTAGGCCGAGGGATATCGTGAAACAGAGTGATGGCTTTTTGGTTGAGATCCAGGGCGTTTTTTTCAACATTGCCGGCTCACTTTTTTGGTAAGTATATCACGATAGTATGCGTTACTTATTGTTTGCTGATCTAGAAAATATACAAAATACTGCATCCCAAAATATTGGGATAAGTATGTACTGGTGCTTTTAAAACAACCTCCTACGAGGTTACTACTGTATTGGGAAAGTCTCTCCCAATCGATTTAGTGGTGAATTAGCGGCCATGTGGAAATTGCAAAGAGGCAGGGAGGCCCATGTATTTGGGATGCAGTTTTGAGCCGGCCCAGTACCGGAGCAGAACGGTGATCTCAATGCACCAGTTCTAAATTTCGAACAGTTGCCCCATCTCCCGTCTTCGGAAGAGGCTTTACAGCCTCGCGATGGAAGCATGACAGCAAGAATGGCACGCCACGACTAAGGGAAAGTACTTGTATAGATTTATACAGGATCTGGGGGGATGTTATGCCTCTCCTTCGTTTTAAGGGCAACGGGAGCCCGAGTTCTCTCCAACCACGTAAATTTAAAACAATATTTGTTTCGGTTTCACCTGGCAGCTGATGAGCTGTGCATCTGCGGGGAGGTCCAGTCAAATGAGCATATGATGTCTGACTGCCTTGCTCTTGGGGAGGCTAGAGACCGGGCCACCCTGGAACTTAGAGGTCAAGGGGAAAATTGGCCGCTCATAAACGGCGAGTCAGTGTGGCGAGAGCCGCATTGTCGGACCGTGTGGCGTTCCTCGAAGAGGTTGCGTTGTTCAACCGACATCGGTAGATTATTTAAGGGTAAAGTATAATGACTCCTACCGTGCTGCTGTGGGAAGCTAATCCAGAGATAATGGACATCCTATAAATGCGGGACTGATGCATACCCGGCCGGAGCAGGTCTCAGAGTGGCTGTTGGCTATGTCCGGCATAATTTTGCAATATTTGTGCAAGAGCAGTCCTCAGAATGAAAGAAGATGATGCAAGACGACTGGGATACTGAGGGTTTTAGTTTATAGCAGGGCAGAGCGGACAGCCCCGTTCTTGAGGGCTCACATGCCCTGGTGTGTATTCCCGTGATGGAGCGGGGACTCCTGGGGTCCGTTAAGTGTAGATTAATGAAAAGATCGAGACCCGACCGGCGGTGTGGGTTCCCGAATACGCTTCGGCTCCTGCGCCGTCGGTTTGAGGCTGGCAAAAGGAAAGACCGAGACCCGGTCTCCGGCGGGGGGGCTGGGAACGGCATAGCCGGGCCTGGTTTCTTCCGTCGGAGATTAGAGACAGGCAATTAAAAGATCCGGAAAGGACACGTCCCCTAGCCTAGTATACTTAATTGGATGTCCAGCTCGAAATGTAGGGAAAAAATCCAGAGATAATGGCTGGCCACCAGCCAGATAAAGTTCCAAGCGCTTTAAATCGTGGAAAGGTACTACCTGGCATTCAGCGATCGAGGCGTGACAAGAAATTACTGCCTTTTTAATATAGTAACAAGGGGTGTGCCTCCTAGGTTTAGTTTTATTATATGACAAGTGAGCGGTTGGGACATGTAAGCAGGTGGTGTATGGCACCTCGCTTAGTCCGCTCACGCTGTTAGGTAAGCTCACTAGGAGCTATTAGATTATTGGTCGCTAAACTGTTTTTGAGGCACAGTAGCCGTTTTTTGCACGGGCATTTGGTCATATGCTCTAGGGCGACCAAATGGGGTGGTCGGAGGAGAAATACCATTTAACCAAAAAAAAAAACCCAAAATATTGTCACCGTAATTTTTCCCGCTGATGGTAGGATTCAGAATTTTTTCTTGACTATCTTTACAATTCTGGTTCGTGTCTCATCGCGGATTAGATTACTGTATAGAAAAGCATCACCTTTCTGATGACACCGTTGTTTCAGCTCAATTCACTGTGAAGTCTAGTCTCCTTATGATGATCTGTCGACTCTCTTGAAACCCATTTTGCGCTTGTTTTGGGGTAGTAAGTTTGTCGGCGATAACGATACAAATTGTGTACACTTACTTGTAATTTTTCAGTTATAATCTGGACTGTAATCCGTCGGTTTTCTTGGATAAGAGAGTAAGCGCTGGATTTGAAACTTCATTCCGATGTCCAGAACGGTGCTCGTCAGTCGCTGAATTTCGACCGTCTTTAAGTTTTTTAATCGGCTTTTAAAAATTTCTGCGGTCGATACAATTTTATCCGTATTGTTTGATAATACGAGAGTAAATTTTAACCTGTTTTTTACCTTCGGGAAGCAAAATACGGACCGTTATTGCTCGCTGTTCAACTAATTCGCAAACTGCTAGAGGACCCGTCATGGTAAAATGAGATTTTGAGGTTTTAAACAAAATGATTTTACCCAAACAGCTAATCGAAGGTCATCACAGGATTACCGACTTACTGATATGAAAGTATCATAACCCTATTACCCGCTGGTTTTGCCTCCCGGGCTACTTGTGTCTTTAGTTATCTAATTACCCTCGTAATACTAATTTAAAAAAACCGCGAGTTTTCTTCGTCCCCCGTTTATTAATATAAATATGTAGGCAAGTAATTTTCATTCTGATTGTTTTCGTAATTATTTTTTTAATTTTGTCTTCGCATATTTCATACGTTTATAATTTGAAATAATCATTGTGAACTTGAACGCCTTTTATTATTTCACGTATAATTAATTGTGTATTTCGTTATAATGCTACGATCGAAGTTTCCTTCGATCCATCCCGGCAATTACAAAAGCGGTTCCTTTTTTGAATCGTTTAATATTTCTGACGTGATATTTATAGGGTATTTTTATGGTCCAATCAGAATAAAACAATTATTTATTTGCACTCTGAAGCGTATTTCTTTGGTCTATAGTTATAGAGAAAAGAGTTGAGTTTTTAAAATACGTTCGTAGTTTATTTTATAGAAATGTAAATCTATTTACGGTTTGGAATTTTTAAATTTTTTTTAGTTTAACGGGTCAGTTTTCTCACCAAACGAACCGGATTAGTTTGTCGGGCGAGAAAACCGGTTCGTAAAATGATATTTTAGAATTTAATTGAAATCGGTCGGACCTGTTCGAAATCGATGTTATTAGTGCTCGAGATCTCACGAAATGCCCCTACTATAAGATCGCACAGATTTCGTTTCGCTCTGGTGATAATTTAACAAAATTTAGTTTTTAAACAATTTATGTTTCTATTTAAAAGCTTTATTTAGGGATTACATCTTAAAGAAAAATTTGAATTGTATAATCCGAATTTAATTACATCGAATATTTTCATTTTAAATTACGAATAATATTATTATCTTTTTACACAATATTTTATATTTCCGCTGGGATAATTGTAACTGATTTCAGTGTTATTTTCCGCCCTTCCTAGCACTGTCACTAACATTCGTAGTCGATGAGTTTCCGAGTACCTCCAACTTCAAAACTACTTTTACATTCTTGTGAAATATTAAAAGTACATTCCCCAAGAGTATTAAATGTAGTTTTGAGATCGGAGTTACTACGAAACGCGTCGACTACGAATGTTAGAGTGACAATCCTAGGAAGGACAGAAAATAACTCTCAAATCGAATATTATATTATTAGAAATACGTGTTTCATGACTTATCTCACCGATTTCTACTTTTATTTTTAATTAAATAAAATTTGAGTAGTTTAGTTTATTCTGTGATCGTTATTTTGGTAAAAAGTAATAAAAATGTAGTCTTTTTCGATGGTTTTTTGATTTTCTATACCTGGAATTTTGGAAAAAATCATTCAGTTTTGATTTTGTTTAGTTCCCGACTCATCGTAATATAAAAAACGGTATTTTTACTGCTGAAAAACGATCTGTACCTCATTTTTTTTGTTACGCATATTACATTCGGATATTTGATGGCTTCTATTTAGTTCTGTTAAAAATGTCGTAACAGATATATATATATATATATATATATATATATATATATATACATGTTAATAACTTTAACCGTTATAACCACTGATTCGGGAATTTTTTGGTAAATAGACGTCATGAGGTTTGAAATAGGTTAAAACTTTTGTGTTAAAGGTGGTAAAAGGTAGTATTTTTAAATGTTAATTTTTTTTCCAAATCATCCAAATTAGTAATTAAATTTAAAAAATGTAATGCAAAAGAAAATAAATAAAAGTATAAGGGCAGAAATAATTTTAAATTCATAGGTACGAAAAAAACAGCTCGATGCAGCTGGTAGAAAATTTAAGTGACTATTACGAACTTTATTCACGCCTCGCTCGATATTCGTTTATCGCTGAAGTAGTATTGATATCTGTTTAATCCGATTTTCTATGTAGAGCCATTTAGACTCACGCTCCGTTTTAGGAAACCATTGTCTTATCTAAAAATATGACGCACAAGTTGTGCTTTACGGAAATGAGACTAATAAAGATGAGTGACAGTGATTCAAATGTGAAGAAGGCGTTAGTCATTTTTAAAATAACCGGAAAAATAGTTAAGTATCGGTTAAATCTCTTACCGGTACATTGATTTATTTCTAGCTGTTCGTTACAAACGGTTTGATTGTTCGATCGTTTATATTTTAATTTACTCCGCCACAAGAAGATTAATAGGTATTATGATTTAAACATGTCGGTGTTTTCAGCAAATAACTCCCGTTTAAAAAAGTAGTATTTTTGAATATTTTTCAGTGTGGTAACAAAAGAAACTTCCCGATCACCGAAATAAAAAAAAAAAACTTGATAATTATTTTCTTCAGAATCGAGCGTAAAGTTACATGCTGTTCGTCTTTCTATCGTTAACGATGTGAAATATGTTTGACTAGCATCCCCGTCGCGTCTTCGCGCGCGGTGTACGGTTACTTGCGTTTCCTGTCGCTGAGAGGGGATACTTAGCCAGTCACGGCTCGATTCTCTCGCTCTTCCCGTCTATCGCGAGGGCTGTTCCCTTGGATCCCGTTGTGTTCATTAAATTCACGCTTCTGAGAATAATAATGATAAATAAAAATTAAAACCTGTTTATTTTATAACAAATATCAGTCCATTTTAATTTTTTCGAACTACAGTTTGGTAAATACAGGACCCGAAAATTTGAGCGATCTAAGAATATGGGTTTCAAAATAGTCGACCTCCATCTTTTTACCCGTACCGAAGTACAGGTAAAAATGTATTTTTCCCGGTTCTTAGCGTACCCAGAAAAAACACACCACTAGCACGTGACTGTTCTTCGTTTGTAATTTTTATTTTAATTATTTTAATTACTTTTCTTTTATGTTTTTTAGTCAATTAACCGGAGGCAGGTGCAGCCATTCGTATCGCACTTACAGTAACAGCGGCTGTGTTGAGCCGCTGCGTTGTATACCGTCAGACCACTTAAAATATCGAAATTCAAAAAATTCGAAAACTGGTTTTAGATATTTATTTGAAGAGTATTTACAAGCCCCTTCTTTAAGTGAATATCTCTTTTAGTATAGTCGGAAATAGGAAAAATTTGCAATCATTTTACAAATTTTTTTACCTTTCATCACTCCTTTCAAGGTCGAATTTAAAAAAAAAAATAAAAATTGGTTTTTAGATATTTACGTGAAATTACACATACCGATATCTTTCTCTACCGAGAAATTAAAAAAAAGCCGGGTTTTAAAAAAAATTCAAAATTAATTTTAATCCTTTAAACTCGGAATTTCAAGAATTCTAGAAATTCATACGAAGATTATACATAAAAAATCAAGTAGATATTTTCATTTGTCCCTAGAAATTAAAAAAGTAGTAAATTTCATTGTTACTCCATTTTAACCCTTTCAACTCGGAATCTCCAAAAATCCTTTCTTAGTGACACACCGTAAGAAGAACATGTATTTCATCGATTTATCTTGAGTAGTTTTTACTGGGCGTTGATGAATTGATAAGAACAAGCTGCGTTATAGATACAGATTATAAGACCTGATAGTATATAAATAATGTTAATTTTACATTTATCATTTGTGATCTTTTGTAATTTGTGTCGGGTCGGCGCAGAGATAGATCGATCGGTCGCCTTTTCTTACAGAATACAGACAGATCGATATGTGAACGTACCGATTAAATTTAAATAATATCGACACTTCGATACTCTTGTTTTGGATTATTAACGACACGCTCCGGTTCGGCGAAACTAGGATGTGACATGGCTATACTTATTTTAATACTGACGAGGAACGTTCCGAATCCGGCTGAGTCTTAAACGGATACTCTTTTGATATTATGTTTTTTTGGAATATATCGATGTTAGAAACGATTAAATTATTTCGTCAAAAATGGCAGCTTTATCTCGACTATCGAATGCGAAAAAGAAATTAAAATCTACGAAGTAATTATGGTTTTTGATAAATATTTAATAAAATTATTTTTAATAGAAGCTGTTAAATTTTACGACATTTATTATTATTTTTTACGTCATTCGGTTCATTTTATTGCAATAATTATTTATAGAGTAGCGCCCAGCTGTTTTTTTTTTTAGTTTTCTGTGTTTTTTTTTTGTTTGTTTGTTTGTTAAGGTAATTACAACGGCTTTTTATTGTTCTTATATGATGATGAAATACGAAATGATTTTTACTTCTTAGAATTATTTAAATTTTACACTTTAACAATGTTATTTATGTAATAAAAGTTTACTTTGTAATAAAACTTTTCTTTCGATTATAACGAATGGCGTGATTTTTGTCGAATCTTTTTTACACTTTATTACTGTATTCTAGTATTTCACTTTACTAACTGTACGACGGGCTATTTGTTATTGTTTAAGATAAAAAGCTATCGATCTCTAGGATTGCGATTGTAATTCTTCAGTTCTTTATTGGAGCGTCCATTTTTCTGATTAAAAAAAAAAATCTTAAAATTTTGCGAATTGTTAGTCGGTAAGAAACTTTCTCGTTAAGTTAATAAAGAATATGCTTAAAAAAGTTTATAAGGTCGTATTAAAGTATGTCCTACTTGATTTCTTATAATAAGTAATAATTTTCTTCGAAAACGAATAGGCTTTGTTTTCCAAATCATCCAGATCATTTCTTAAATGACTTTCAGTAATTATCGATATAGTAAATATCAATAGATATAAAATGTAATGCGTGAATGTACTTTAAATTTTTCAAATGATTTTTCTTCAAAGTTAGTCGGTCGGTTAAATATGAACCTTATTTTTGTTTTTTTAAATAACGTTTACAGAATATAAAATTACAAATCATATCTATTGATTTTGTACGTAGACCTGAATTTCTACTCGTTTTTCTCAGTCTGATATAAATGCCTTACCATAAAAAAAGTTTGAAGACGTGTACATGCTGATCGTTCACAAACTCCTGTAAGCGCAAGGAAGTCCTTGAAGTTCCGGAATCAATGTCCTCCCGGTATCACCTTCGATGACCCGACCGAAAAGAGATTGCAAGGAGATAAATCCTACGGAACCGCTCTAAAGTTTCACAGTATTTATTCCTGTTTATCCCGAGCGCTAACGGTCATGAGGCTTAACGTTATCTTAAAGGAAGATCGCATTTCTGATCGGCTGATGTAGCCTTTTGTTGCTGTAGGCGGTTTTCGCTTCGCCTAAGAGCCGGAAAGTAGTACGCAGGGTTCACATTGCGATGTTCCTGGAGAAAATCTTCACTCCTATGCCGCTCAGTACCCACCGATTTCGACTCGGGAGCGTACCGATGGGCCCGCGTCTAATCGCGTGTGACTACCGGGTACAAAAAAATTATTTTCCTACGTCAAATCGATTTAGGAGACTTCGGAAAATTTTCTGTCGAGCGTGTTTCTGATTCGGATCAAAAATCTTGGAACCGCCTTGCAGGGACTTAATAATATGTTACGCAACCGACAATGGAGTTCTTTCTTTGACATGACTACCGATCCTACACAGGCGAATGCCGAGACTGCTGGAGCGTCCATTTCCTCCCCGCATCAAAAAGTAGCACATCCTAGCGCTAAAAGTAACTGAAAATGTAAGCCTACTAAAAGGCTCTATACCGTATTGAACTGCAGTCGCTGACTGCAAATCGTAAAATTAAAACACAGCAACCACGTTCCGCACAGGTAAATGTATCCAATTTTAACAACGCTGGTGACAGCGCTAGTGGCCGAATTCGGTACTAATGAACTACGTAAGTCAAAACACGTCTGTTTTGCTATGAAATGTGATCTCAACGGAATCTGTGTAATTCTAAATAATTTCTGTAATTCTAAATAATCTGTGTAATTCTAATAATTCTAATAATTTTTATATGCTTTTAAAATTGTGAAGTCCTTTTTAAATCGTCTGGTATTTTGGTTTACGAGAAACGAACTTATTACGCTTCCGATGGCATTTTTAATAAATTACCGAAAATAAAAACATTTTAAAAAACCCCACCGAATTATTTAAAATCCAGTTAAAAGATGTATTACTATATCGATCGATTTTTAAATAATATTAATTAAAAAATTTAGCAAAAACACCCTCAACGTTTTACATACTGTTCAACTAATACATAAACGCCTTCTGAATGGTGATTCGTTTATATATATAATAATAATAATAAAACACATAAATAAAATTATTAATGTGAAGTTTAATCGCACAGTTATTTTAATACATAATTATGTATTTTGATGCTGTTCTTATTAAGGTTTTACCTTTGATCCTTAGATCAAAGGCGAAGTCTTTATCAAAGGCTCCATTATAAATCCTTTGATAAGGCTTTCCCTCATTCTACGAGGCTACACCGTATTGGGAAAGGCTCTCTCAATCGATTTTGTGGAGAAAGTTGAGGCGGCCTTGTGGAAATTGCAAAGAGGTAGGGAGGCCGAGGTATTTGGAGTGCGGTTTCGTGCCGGGCTTGTACCGGAGCGGAACGGTGATCGCAATGCACCGGTTCTCAATTTCGAACAGTTGCAAATCTCCCGCCTGCGGAGAAGGCTTTACAGCCTCGCGATGGAAGCATGGCAGCAAGAATTGTATAGATTTATACAGGACTTGGGGGGATGGGACGCCTCTAGTTCGTTTTTAAGGGCAACGAGAGTCCAAGTGCTCTCCAGTCACTCGAATTTGAACCAAATTTGTTTCGGTTCCGCCTGGCAGCTGATGAAATGTGCGTCTGCGAGGAGGTCCAGTCGAACAAACTCATGACTGCCCAGATTTTGAGAGGGGCCAGAACTCAGGCCACCCTGAAACTTGGAGGTCAAGGGGACAATTGGTCAATCGTAAGCGGCGAGTCAATATGGCGTGAGCCGCATTGTCGGACCGTGTGGGAGTTCCTTGATGCCGTTACTTTGTTCAACCGGCATCAGTAGTTTAAGGGATATAAGACTCCTACCGCTTCCCATAGGAAGCTACTTTCAAGAAATGGCTGGCCATCGGTCAAATATAGCTCCAAGCGCTATATTATGGTGGAAAGGTACTCGCTGGCATTCAGCGACCTTGGCGCGGCAGCAAATTGCTGTCCTTGACAGCAGAATACATTTTAATTTATTGACAAGTCATATATTTTAGTATGTAAACTGGGTACGCCTACCTATTTTAGTAATACATAACAAGTGAGCGGGGGGGACACGCAAGCGAGTGGTGTAGGGCACCACGCTTATTCCACTCACGCATTTAGGTAAACTCTAGGAACTAATTAGGATATCGGTCGCTAAAGCGTTTATAGGAACAGTAGCCGTTTGTGGTACGGACATTCGATCTTACGCTTTAGAGCGACCGAATGGGGTGGTGGTGGAAGAAATGCCAGACAAACCAATTTACCTCATCAAGATAATTTCCTTTATCTTAGGGCTGTTCCTTTTATATTAATACGTGGAGTAGCATATCTACATCTACCGTAACCTGATGTGATATATATTAATTTGTAACGATCAAAATAACATGTTACGTACAAGGAACATCTTTTAATTTAAGGTATATCCAATATATTACTTCTAAAAGAGATGAACCGTACACCGTACAAGGTGCGATGATATTTATTTACGTCTTAATGGTTTTAAGTCGCAGATATCATCAGATTTTAATTATTAGTTTACTTTTAACAGAATATTAAACATTACCGCCGGTGAATGACGTAAAATACGATTAGAATACTGAAAAATAAGTAAAAGAAAAACAATAAAATATTTCGTAATCGATAAAAATAAAAATTTTTAAAACCTTAAATTTTTCTACAACTCTGTTTAACATATACCTAAATATGCGTTCAAACATTTTTTATTAAAACCTTCTGAATTTTTAATTATTTTGTAGTCCGTATTTACATCTATTATTTAGACGTATTTATCGTAATATTATTTCACGTGTTTTTTTGTTTTTTTTTAATAATAATTGCTTTTTGTGATATTTTTATGCTGCTCCGATCAAGGGTTTTCCGTCGATCCACGCAGACAAATGTCGGGGGAATTCCTTTTATCCGTAAAAAAAAGCATATCTTAAATATAATATATTTATCAGAACAACAGATTTGTTTGTTTCCTCGTATTTGCGGTGTTCGTTTCGTAATAATTAAATCGGTGTGAACAGACGAGGAAGGATGATTGTTAATAATATTTTCCTTATTTTTAATGACTGTTAAGGAAATAATATCGTATACAGTCGTAACAAACGCACCCAGTTTTGCAAAATTGAATAAAGTAAAAAAAAAATATCTTTATTCTATTGGGTTCATAGAAGATCGAACGCATAACAGTGTCTGTTATTTAAATATTGTCAGTAAATCGGTTCATACTGTAAAAATTTAATTAAAAACGTAGAACTTACAGTAGGTATTTTTACCTTAATTACTGACATCAGTGCTCTAGTTTTCGTCATCCGTAAGTTGCAATTATCTTCGTAATTGCTAAACCCACAGATAATCGTCCTCACCCTTTCATCCGAAATACAACTCTCCTTTTAATCAAATCGTCCGTATTTCTGATCGAACCGCAATAATCCGCTCACCGATCCGTATTAAAAACGGTTTTTTAATTTTACAAGATGATGTAATCTCGTGTGAGGTGTTGGCCGTCCGGTTTTAAAAGGTCGACTTACGCAGATATCTAGAGGTCGAAAAAATCAATGTCGTTCCACCAGGAATAATAATCTGATCACACTTTCCAGCAGTCGGTCTTCGCTTTACATCATCGGTCTTATCATCCTTAAAACTGTCATTACAAGTACGGAAGGTTTTCGTAGTAAAGTGTTTGGTCGACGCATTTAATCCGGTTCATTACTAATTCATTTTTCATCCATCTGTCTTCTTGTGAAAAGACTTTCATCTGGTACATTTCTGTAGGATCAGCTTTCCAAAACGACGTATATTTCATATACGTGTTGCATGTTTTTCTTCTGTTTCCGAATATTTCGCATTTTCCGCCGAATTGCGATCTTATTTTTATCGGTTATGAAATATGATAATGAAATATGATAAAAATAAGGAAACAGATACTAAGATAAGTGAACATAATAGGTCGGAGCAGAGGAAATGCAAGTTTATTAAACCGCTAGTAGCGGTGAGTGGGGGTATTGACCTTCAGCAACCTCTGGCGGACAGCCCAGTCTACGCAGTTTCATTCGCTATGGACCGTACGTAGAACATCGTGTGTTTGCTGTAGAACAGTTTTTTTTAGAAACAATGATTCTGTATTCACGGTTCAACGTCTTTTCGAAACACGATACTCCGATGAGTTGAGGCGTTTAGAAGTACTGGATCTGTGGTGAAGAAAAAACCCACGTGGTCTTCCCCATTCTGTCGGAACTCCGGAAGATATAGACGGAATGAGAAGGGCAGTTCTTGTTAGTCCGAAATGATTCGCTAGGCGAAAGGCTGTAGCGCTGGGTATGTTACGTCGTTCGTTCGCGTCATCGTATTTTACACGATGATCTCGAATTTCACCTGTAGAAAATAATGATCGTCCAGTAGCTAACCTGAAAGGGACAACTTACCTAAGATTTCTTTTTGTGGGGGGGGTTGAATTATGACGATATTTTATTGTAATATTATTATTATTATTATTATTATTAGAAGTTAAAATATTACATTTTTAATACTATTAAAAGTTGAAATAAACCACCAAAACAATTTTGAAAAATTCAAAAAATCTATATTTGTAAACTTTGATCGGCTTTTCGATCCCCAATATTGCCCCCGAAGTATTTTTTTACGTAGCTTGCACTACTAAATTCGGTTAAAAAATAGGTACTAGATAAAAAGATACCTTTTTTCGATTTTTGGGGAAGGGGGAATTTCTGGGCTAATTTTTTTTAAGTATTAAAAGTAACGCATGTATTGATTTTAATATAAAGCGGGTTATTTTTGCAAAATTTTGAGAAAATAAACCCCCAGTAAACCTCCTGGAAATACTGACACCGAAAATTTACCGACAAATTGCCCCATACATGAGTCTCTGTATAAAATTTCATCTATTCACTCAAAATTCATTAAACTTCAAACATGTCAACACACGTACGTACGAATATTATGCCCCTTTTTTGAGATTCCTGGGCCATGAAACGTCGAGCAATGAAAAAAAACATACCCCATTTTTTTTACTGATTACCATACTTTCGTGCAGCGTAGCTCTAGAACTGTAATGATGGAAAATAAATTATATATATATTTATCTAGAAGAAAATTAATGTTAAAAATAATTAAATTATTTGCAGAAAATGTATTTTTTTTTGTAACGCGATGACACTGACTCTAAAATGCCGATCAGCAATTAAAGATTGTTGTTTCTCTGCAATTATTAATAATATAAAAATAAAATCTACTAATAGAAGTTTTTTTTACCTAAATTCTCCTCTCTGTTGACCAATTTCCTTGAAAGAGGTATTTTATTTACTTATTATCTGTTGGAATATTTGCATTATTTGATTTTTAATCATCGATAGAGTTTAATACTTGAAATAATAGACTGATAATAAAATTGTAAATTAAATACAGATTATGACAAACGTCCCGGAAAGCGAAAATTATTTTTAAAAATGCAAACAAAGAAAATTTCTATTATACAACTGTTAACGGTGCAAAAAATGTGTTTATAACATACGGAGATATATTTACCAAACTCATTTGTATTGTGTGTATTTAGTGTGTCGGATCGACTCAACATTTTAAATCTGAACTTGCATAGAGTAAAAATCTTACGTTTGAGATATTATTTAGCGAAAGAAAACCGCAGAAACTTCAGATTTCTATGACTCCGTTACACAAAATGGCCGATCGGTTAAACACCATTGTTTTCTTTAAAACTTGTGATTTTGATGTGGAGGATCGATATCTCAAAAGAATAGATCGATCACTTCTTCAGAAGATCCGATTCGATCATTTCACGACTGTGTTATTTACCTATTTCGTTCAGGAACGTTTTAAGGTTAAAGTACACGGTTACATCCGGAGAAAGAGCCAAATAATAACAGGACCGATTTACCGGTTTGATTAAACTACTTCAATTTACTGATGAGAATAGATTCAAGGTGTTCGAAACGCTAACCACTCCTCCAATCTCCGTGGTGGAGTGATTAACATCTCTGCCTACCATTCGGAAGTACCGGGTTTCGAATCCCGGTCAGACACGGCATTTTCCATACGCTTATTACATTTCATATTCCTACTCACAAACTTGTAGTTTCTGTAGTGAAATTCGTCAAACAAAATTAATTTTTTGCATATATTTTCAATCGAAACGGTAAGGATTCGTAAAAAAAATCCGTTTAAAAATAAATGCAAAAAATTCATTTTATTTACTTTCTTCGATTAAATTTATGCGAAGTTAATAATTGAGTCGTTATTTATTAACTTGATTGTGTCCTGGTTTGTATCGCGCGTAAAACGTCGATGCGAACAGGATGTTGACAGATGGGGTACCGTCGAAAACTGTAGAAGTCGCATAACTTCTCCGGGTTCGCCCGTTGAAAGATATCGCAGACTAATATGATTAGCTATTAAATCGATAGAATTAGTCGAAAATAACGTCGGTTAAAATTGTCAGTTGAGTGGGTGGTGTTCTGAAAAGATTTCCTGTAAATATAACTCTCATTGCAAAAGAAATAGACAGGAGAGAAATAATTTGCTTTTCGAAAATTCTTATCGAGGTATGACTGACTCGTATCGATATTGAATCTGTCTGTATTTGAAATGCCGTTCCACTCTCGCCTTTCGTTTAAACTAACCGGTACTCGTCTGTACAAAATAAATAAGGGTTAGATAAACAACTTGTTATATTATCGATGATACTGTCCGACATTTTTTTATAACTGTCTAAATATTACTTTTCCAAAAATTTCATGAAAAACCGTGTGTTTTTTTTTATAAGTGCACAATTAAAAAAATAACTGAAAACAACTCACAAGTATTGTTTTATGATTTTACTCAAAAAATATCGATGTTTTTAAAGGTGTAATTAAATGTTCTCTACGATTTTCTTTAAAAAGAGACAAATGACTAAAGCGGAAAAATTATTTAATAGAATGAACTGAAACCTTGGCACGCCTGACATTGAAAATATCAACTTGATAAGAATTTCCGTTATAAATTTTTTTGCATATTCCATAAATTCGTTTCCGCTTGAAACGTATACTTTAGAAGAACGGCTTCTTGTGGTAAGTTTTTGTTTTTTGAAGGCTTACAAAACGCCCGAAAATCGCTCTTGGATGTTAAAAATGTCCGGTAAAAAGTATACTAACCGTGAAAACTTTTATGAGTGAATCGAACAGTTTAAATCAGGAAGAACGAGTGTAACCGATTTTTATCGTACCGGAAGACCGGTGGAAGTTTCGACTGACGCTTTCCAAAATTATAATAAAACTTTTATTCGCAAGGATAAACACAAAGAAAATTTGGGAAATTACTGCGAATGAGAGTGCCGATACTGTTCATTGATTATGTGCGCCTATCTTATATCTTACATCTATCCCAGGTACGAAACTGAACGTAGCAGAGTAGCTAGACAGCTTGCGAGGATTAATCGTGGTTTTGATCTTCAAGTTAACTGGAAAACCGAAAGGGAATGGAAAATAGTCGCTGGCTTCGTTTGATTTTTAGGACGACTGAGGGAGAGTCTGATGTTGTAGATGTAAAGATAGAATCAGGTAGCTCAGGTAGCTAGGGGCCCGCCTTTGTACTTACTACGCCAAGATAGGCGTTTTGGCATGGAGCTCCAGTTACCTTAGATATTAGTTGTTAGGTTAAGAACGGAAGTGTGAAAAACTCTGCGATGAAGCTGGGGTGCGGGAGGGTGCAGGCATTGACCTCGCTCCCGAAAGCGGACCAGAGCAGAGAGAGATAGGGTATGTTTTTAGTAGAAGTTTATTAAATTTGTGAATCTGTTTCTTGATTTTTAAATAAATCAAGACGACTTTTAGTAAACTGAATTGTAGTACAAAATTGTCGTGATCAACACTTGTTTTGTTTCTATGAGGATAGCATTTTTGGTAATTAAAGACTCAATCGAGTAATTATCTGAGTGCATAGTCTAATTGAAGTTAGATGTGTGAAACCTTCGATGTTAGAGGAAGGCGCAGGTATCTCGCTTCGGCGAATCAGTTAATTCGATAGTTGAGGGTTGTAAGTTACGGTAGGTGGTCGTGATTGGAAGAGACCACACGAAGGCGATAGTAGGTTGTGTAAATACACTGATGCAAACGTCTTGGCAGACATTTGCATCGGTGGCATTCTGACAGAGGTCAAACTGATGAGAGTGTTGTGTCATCGCATTTAGAGGGTCTAAAAGACGACTTCTGGTAAAAAAAAAGCCTTCTTTTTCTAGCCTTTTCAGGCTAGAAAATGGGAGGGTAGTGTGACAACCTGGATCATTCCATGTCAGGTGTCTTCTCCTACAGTGGTCAGGATGGTACTACTCATTCCATTATCCATGATGAGCTGAATTACCTCAAAGCTTTATCATAGTAGGTTCAGAAAGTCGAATCAAAATCACAAGGACACCACAATTTTTGAAAGGTACTTAACGGCGGGTTTTTAGCAGAATGTAATCCTTTTTTATATCGCATTATATGTTGTGATGAAATTTGGATTCATAATTTTGAGCCGGAATCCAAATGGATGGAATGGAATCCAAGTTTGGCCGCCAGGCAAAAATTCAAAACCTACGCATGGGTAAAGTGATGTAAATGCTGTTTGGGGACTACGAAGACCCAAATTAATGCTATTATATTGAAGAAAAATGTACAATCAACAGCGAGTACTATTGTGACGTGTTAAAGAATAAACTGATAATTATATTAAAGAGAAAACATCCTAATTCTCTCTCAAAAAACATAATTCTTGGTGGGACAATGCCTACTCCAATACTTCTCAAAAGACACGAGAAATTATTCAAAATTCGGTTCGGGAGGTATTGTTATATCCAGCTTACAGTTTCGATTACGTACCATCAGATTTTTTTTTGTTTCTCTCTTATGTAGCACCGTGTTTGACAATAAGCGAATCAGGAATGCAGTACAAAAATGTCTCAGGCAGCAAGGTGAACAATTTTTTACTACTGGAATAAGAAACCTTCCAGAAAGATGTGGGAAGTGTTTAAATATAGTCGGGGATTATTTTGAAGAGAAGCTTTAGTTACATTGTCATTTATTAAAAATAATTTTTTAATTTTTCTAGTCATTTGTCATTTGCCTCTTTAATTATTAAACGACCCTCGTATACATATAAACAGATATACACAGTGTGTCAGAACTAAAGGTGTCCATAAGCAACAGCGTATATTAAGAAAACCAGTTAATATAATTTTATAATATTTTGTAATTAACATAGCAACTTACCAAGTTTTAATGTACGTTAATTCAAGTTCAATGGGTCCACCTTTTGTAACTCCGCAAACGTGTAGACGATAATTTAACTCTTGCAAGAGTTAAATAACGCGGAGCATCGTCAGCGTTATAAGACCAACAGTTTCAACTATTCTCTGTTTTAAATCGTCCAAATCTCAAAATTGTCTTTAAATCACACAACTTTGAATAAATATCCAAGAAAACAAGTCCAAAGACTTTTTGCTAGTTTGGAGATCTAGGTAGCCTTACAGTTGGACCTCCTTATCTGATCCAACATCCGGGGAAGGTGTTGTTCTAGAACATGGTAACATCTCGATGAAAGTGTGGTGGATCCTCCACCATCTAGTTGAAACTTATTGAGGAATTTGAGGAACAGTAAAATTCTCAAGCACGTAGAGATACGTGTGTCCTGTCACAGAGGGTTGCGTAGACCGATGACGCCATTTTTGTACAGTTATAACCAGACATTGACTTTCGGTGTGTCCCTTTAATTTTTGATTACTGTATAGGGGTTTTCAGTATTCCAAATTCGAAAGTTGTATCTGTTAACTTTCCCGCACGCGTGAGAGGTTGCCTCATCACAAAATAATCAAGATAATTAGGATTTTTTTCAGCACGGTACATTATCTTTCCAGCAAACTGATATCGTGGTCGGCGATCGTTTGGTTTAATGCGAAGAAGAAGTTGTAACTTATATGCTCGCAGATCGGAACCGCTTGTCGCGAACAGTGAGTGGAACGAGGAATTTTCAGTTCGTAACGAGCCCGCCTAATAGATTTCCCGGGACTGGTAATCGCGTACACGATCAATAGTCTCGTCACTAACTGAAACTTTTGGATGATTTTCATTTTGTGAAACCAAGCTTCCGGTTTCGTCGTTGTCCACTGACGGATAGACTTGGATGTAGGAGGATCGATGCGTATTCCGCTGACCTTGAGAGTATAAAAAACAAACTTGGAAATATTTCCTGTCAATTGAGCCTACTTTTAACAGATTACGACTATTTTCTAAACATAGTTCGTCACTTTTGCCTTTAGTCCCGACATATATATATATGGGTATTTTTGACACAGTAGCGATATTTTCATCCGTTATATTGAAAAGTGTTTGTGAAAATAAACTATGAGCGATGCAAACATGGCTACCATAATATCAGTATCCTTCGATTGGGATAACAATAAATAAAGGAGGAAATTTATTTATTTATCTGCGGTAACGATAAACATTCAATTTTATGGTAACCAATTAAATACCAAGTTCTTTTTATTCTTCACTAGCAAAGATTAGGCTTTATAATACGCGTTTCGGTACCCATCTCTTTCGTAGCCATTCAACATCTCGCTATCCGATTCGGGGTGACACTTCAAAATAGCCGAAGGTAATCATCGCTCCGGCACCTTTTTGTCTGTATTTTCGAGTCATTTTGTTTCTTTTTATTGTTTAATTTGTTTATATAAAAATCGTACGGCCGATTCCCTTCTGATATTCTCCTTCCTCATTCTACTTGTTTTAGAACATCCGAATACACTTTTCGTAGAAACCAAAAATTAAACATTAAGTTCTGCATAAAAATACGTAAATAATTCTCAGTCCCCGGCATCACACGCGCCTAGAAGAAGGGAAACTTGTGATTCGCGTTTCATTTTTTGAATAACCTTAATTTAATTTATTGAAGTTTTCGCAGATTTGACAGGTAGTCATTTCGTAATAGAGGGACTTATAGAAATCGTAGTTTTTTTTTACTTTCCTTCGTCAAACAAAATATTACTTGATAAGGATAATTTTTCTAAAATAAGAAAAAAAATGTATTTAGAAGCTTAAATTTAACGCACAAATCAAAATTTAGCCTTCGGTTTTATTTACAGGTTAAGAATTACAAAACTTTATCGATTTAGAAGTTGTCTGATCGCTCCAGTGATTTTCGGTACACCTTTACAATGTGGATACACAAATAAAATAAGTTTATACGTATATATTATTCAGCAGATTATACGAATTAAATGAAAAAAAATAAGAAGATTAACATGACGGAATCCGGTTGACATCATCATTCGAATTAAAAATAAATAACTATTAAAAAAATTCAAAGAAAAGATATAAAAATGGAATAATAGTTAATTGGATTGTTAAGCTTAAATACGTATTATCATCATACGGACATAAAACGTTAACCGTAAATCTTTTTTTTCATAATTTGAAAAAATAAAGTAAAAAAATAATAAAACCGACAATAAATAAACTATTTAAATATAAAAATTTTATTACATTTGGGATTCTGTCGCATAATGAAAAACATAATTTTGTTTAATATTTCTCCTCTCCGCCTTTCATAATAATAGCAATAATTACTTGTAATAATGAAATTGTAATGTTCGTCTTAATATATAACCTTTAATGGTAATTGATGTTTAAAAAATACAATTCTAAACAAAATCATGACAATGATTTACATACAGCTATTAAGTTTGTTAAACTTAATTTGGTATATAACACACACACACACACACACACAAATATATATATATATATATAAATACAAATGCAGACAGGCGTGTTTAATATTCATGTACACTAATTTAATTGTGCATAAAAATAATAAGTGGTTAATTGTGTTGCCGTATAAGTACACCTAGTTAAATAAAGAATTCTTCCCCCCTCGGTTTTGAGGTTGGATGTAATCTTACTTTTGACTTTCATGGTTATTTAATAAAAAAAACTTAGGTAACGAGCCGCGGTCCAATTGAACGGGTTTTATAGCCATGAAAATGGAATGTTATCGAGAGCGATTGATGGAATCGCCCGTTTTTATCGCTCCAATGAAGTCTCAGTTATCCGCTAATAAAAGGATCTTCATACTATGTTTAGTTAATTCATCGTTCCTGGTCCGTGTATCTTCTTAAAAGATTACGGCAGTCGTCCTTGCGTCGTCAGAAACGTCAATCTTCGCTACGATGCGGGATTACACATCGTATCCGTGGTGGGGGTGGCGCATTCACGCAGACTGTTCGGGAGAGCGGCCGTGTCCGAACACGGCCATCTCCGGGACATCTGCCGAGAGGACCGTACTCCACAGGGTATAAGAAAACGGCCTCATGCCGTATTAAACGAACCACCGTGAAGAGGCGGTACGACAGTCAAAAAATGACAAACCAGGCTAGGAGCCTCTATATCGCGTAACCTATAAATTGAAACCGCGCGAAAGTGACCGTTTTCGCAATTAAATTTTGTTAAAATTATAAAAAACTAGACAACACCGTCCCACGAAGAGACCACAATTTCATTTATCAGCATATGCGACTCCTTTCCGAGAACGGGGCGCATTTCTCCCTTCAAATAACTAGGGCTCCGTTAGGAGCACTTCTGCTTGTCCATAGGTGCTGGTACCGACAGGACTTCAGCGGATGGACTGAAGGGGAATCACGCCGGGATTACTAGGCTCAAAAGCTTAGTCTCTCACGGTCAGAACCAGTAAATAAATTTCACGATGATCCATACGGATAGGAACGCAAATTACCAAATCCGTCCATAAATAAAACTTAAAATTTATAACCGCCACTTAAAGACCGATGAAATCCGCCCGATAATAGAAAGATACAGCAGCAAGGGACATTGTCCAGGCTCTGCGATCTGTAGGGAGAAATATTGAAACTCCCGCCATTCTTGCGTTCTGTCCTTGCGATTTTGTCGCTTCGATATTTTACGGATCTAGGTTTTTTAGAATTTCCTACGGTCGTTGACTGTCTTTTATCAATCTTTACCGTATCAGGCAAACAAGTACAGTCGCTAGTTACTTTGATAATTTTCCACCCGCTCACGTTTCACCCTTAAATTTCAGTCTTGTTTGAAAATATTAAAAAAACAATTAAAGAGGTCGGCTTCCCCATAATATTCGCTTATTTTAATCCACTTGTTTTGAATCATTTGTGTTCATGTCAATATCTTCTGCTTCGCCGCAAATTTGACCGTACATCAGTCCATGTTTAAATTTATCCAGCCGCCCGTCGGAAGTTTGAATGTTGTAATCGCTAATCTATTTATGAAAAAAATATTACAAATCTACGATGTAATTATGTTTACGTATAAATTAATCCTAATGTTATATCGATCGAAGAAAACTTTTCATATTTAACAAATCCGTAACCTGGCAGCGGAATCTATCTACACTATTATATAAAGAAGAGGTGGAGGTTTTTGCTTGTTCGGGATAAACAAAAAAACAAATCGATCGATCGCAGCCAAATTTTTACCCGTGTTTCTTGGCATAATTGAAAATGTTTTTAGATAAATTTCATCTCGAAAATATATATATATATATATATGTGTGTGTGTGTGTGTGTGGTAGTGGAGATTTTCCGGTGGAAGCACAAATTTTAATGAATTGAATCAATGAACTGTGAGTTCAATGTGTGAGCCGGGTTTGAACGGTACGATTCGAATCGATCGAAGGAATAATATTATAAAAATAATAGAATTATATTTACGTTAAATAAAATAATATTAAATAAATTAAAAAAGTTTCTATTTAACAATAACGGGCTTCCCGTGGGGACTGTGTGGGAGGCTAGACCGATCATCACCATCGACCGGTAACAAACGGGGTGCCCCTGGACCGCTGATTTAGGAGGTGCAATACGGTTCTCTTATAATATCTCCGCAAACAATTGTCCGATTTTCAAAATTCTAACGGAATATTTGTTAGTAGGTCAAAAGCTAATTTTTGCACGCATCAGGTACACTCTCGATCTAACAGATTACGGTGATTCGGAAACGTTACCTAAAAATGAAAAATTATTTATTATAACGTGTAAATAAAATCAGTTACGGTGTTACACTTCTCATTCGGACCGTTAAATTCTCATGCTCCTTTCTTACAGCGAGCCGCTCCCAAGATATTTTTCAGTAGAGATATTTTCAATAGAGGTCGAATTGAAATCGAAGACTACAAGTCGCGACCTATTCATAATCAACGCCAAGCAAATGCTACTGAAGATAAATCGATGAAAATTTGTATTCACGTTCTTCATACGGTGTAAGTGCACAATAGAAAAAAGGATTTTTTGAAATTCCGAGTTTAAAGGGGTAAAATAGAGTAGCAATGAATTTTACTATTTTTTTATTTATTTATCGGTAATAAAAGAAGATATTATTGATTTTTTTTGTATAATCTTCATGTAAATAACCCGATTTTTATGTTTTTGAAATTCGACCTTGGAAGGGGGTGAAGGATGGTAAAAAAAATTCTGAGCAACGATTGTAGATATTCCCGATCTTGGCTATACTAAATCAGTTGTTGAATAGATTTAGGCTCGTACAGATTCTTCAGATATATATTTAAAAACCATTTTCTGGTTGTTTTGAATTCCAATTTTTTTAAAAGGTGCAAAGGTTCTGATATCTTATTTATTAATTGCCGATACGATATTTATTATTTTAAGGCGCTGTGGTTCAACCGATGCGCAGCCAATGTTAGTACGGTATGTGCGACGCGACTAGCTGCCCCTCCCACCGGTTATTCGACTAAAAAACATAAAATAAAAAGATTAACGCTACGAGAAATGCAAGTAACCATATAGCGCGGACAAAGCTGCGATGGGGAGCTAGTTATATATAAGTAAAATTAATTTTAGTATTTACTGCTTTTGTTTTTTCTTATAAATTTAATATATTTGTAGAGATTTCTATTTAATAAGAAAATTTATATTATTATTAACACTGACGGTTAATATCATTTGCTTTACGGTTCAGTTAAAAAAACCTTTGGATCGGATATGACCCCTTGATAAAACGACAATTTTAATTTAAAAATTATTTACAAAAAAAAAGTTGGGTTCCCGTCGACCCCTTGAACAAATTGCATTTTTATCAAGAATTTACTGAGTTATAGTGTAACTGCTAAAAAAGTTAACCGTATTGTATCACCATCAGCATCCGCAGTTACCCATCTGTCTACGGCGTGCCCTTGTCCTTTAGTTAAAATCACTGAATTAAATAAACGAAAGAATATTATATTTAAATAAAATAATAAATATTTTTGAGTTCTGTCTCCCCCCTCTCATCAGTCTCTCTCTCTCTGTGTGTGAGAGTGCGCGCGCGCACAAGCCGTGCACCAGAAATAACCCACAGTTGTCAGTTTTTTTTTTGCACTAAACATCAGAATTTACGAAAATTGCGATCCTCCAAATGTTGACCAATCGTTATACTTTCCCTTTATAGAGCTGTAGCCGGGAAAGTAAAAGAAATAAATAATTATTTCACTGTAGTATTAATAGAATGGATTTTTTTAAAAGTTTTGTGAGTTTTTTGTGAAATGAATTTATCGTTTGATAAAGCATGGAAAAATTATTTAATGAAATTTACTTGATTTTATCGTAGTTAATATGACGGTAAGTAATTACACAAGTCGCTCGATAAATTAGGTATTTCTATAAATTTCAAAGTAAATATAGACGTATTTTCCTCATTACTCTGATAGCAAATTACTGGTACGATAAAGGTCTTTACATGGAAGTAAATAAGGATATTTACATCATTTACGAATTATGTTTTTGGTTTTTATTTTAATTACCTATCATCCGTGGTAAAACTAATAATTAAAATCCGACTAGATGTGCGGTTTTGCACCGTTAACAAAAATGAATGTTTTTTTTTATTTAGTTATATCTATTTTTTTTTTTACGAGGTGCGACAATAAAGTAATGAGACTGATGTGAAAAAAAATGTTGCTTACCGTTTTAGTCATGTTCAGTGTTGTCTCCTTCAAAGTAGTTCCCCTCTGATTGCACACACTTATTCCAGCGCTTCTGCCATTGATGGTAACATTTCTGGAACTCATCTTTTGTAATATCCTCTAAGACCCTCGTCACAGCTTTTTGGACATCTTGTGTTGTTTGAAAATGGTGTCCCTTGACCGCCATTTTGACTCTTGGAAATAGAAAAAAGTCGCACGGAGCGATATCTGGTGAATAAGGTGGCTGTGGTAGTACTGAAATTTGTTTACAGGTTAAAAATTGCTGTATTGACAGAGCAGTATGGGATGGCGCATTATCGTGATGCAGAATCCAATTATCAGCAATGTTGGCATGCACATGAAGAACTCGTTTACGAAGTCTTTCTAAAATTTCTTTGTAGAAATATCGGTTAACTGTTTGTCCAGGAGGCACCCGCTCTTTATGAACAATTCCCTTAGAATCGAAGAAGCACACAAGCGTGCATTTCACTTTTGACTTTGACATGCGAGCTTTTTTTGGTCTGGGAGATCCATTTGAACACCGTTGCGAACTTTAGCGTTTTGTCTCTGGATCGTATTGAAAAAACCAACCCTCATCACCAGTGATGAAACGGCTCAACAAATCTGGATTGATTTCCGTTTGCTCTAACAAATCGGCTGCCACATTTTTCCGTGTTTCTCGCTGTTGTTGTGTGAGATTTTTGGGGACCATTTTTGCACAAATCTTTCTCATACCGAGATCTTCAGTTAATATTAGACTAACCGTTTCTCGATTGATGTCGAGTTCTTCTGCGATCATTTTCACGGATAATCTTCGATCAGATCCTACGATTTCACGCACCCTGGTCAAGTTGACATCTGTCGTGAGACTGATGGTCGTCCAATGCGGTCTTCATCTTCAACATTCGTTCTGCCTTCACTAAAAATTTTATGCCACCGAAAAACTTCACTCTTGACATAACCTCCTCTCCAAAACTTGTCGTCGCGTTTTCACCCGATTTAACGCAAAAAGAAATGGCATACCGTTGCGTAATATTATGCGGTTTCATTTCTGTGACGAGAGACACAAACACGTGTTCACTTATTACTGCACAACTCACGACTGAGCAGTTGCATCGATGTGCCGCTTGGACTAGAAGTACCTTATAGACCAAGGTCAAAGATGGTGTGGCTACGCAAGCTGCAGGGTTGCCACATCTTGCAAAGAAAAATCAGTCTCATACTTTATTGTCGCACCTCGTATACTTGAAGTTTGATCAATTTTAAGACTTAGTGAATTATTGTATCGATTTGCCGATTACATCTTTAATATTTCGTACAAATTGTAAGACGGTTTATTAAATAAATAAATTATCATACTTTGGTGCATCGTTTTTAGAAGCGAGATGTTTGATATATCTTAAATAAAAAGATGTTCCTTGTACATAGCATTCACATTTTTTTTTTATTTACGGGTAAATCAGATACAATAAACGTTATAAATAAATAAATATTTTATTTTGATCGTTATATATCAATAAATTATATATATCGCATCAGATTTGGATAGATGTAGATATGATGCTCCACGTATAAATAATAAAAGGAACTGCGCCGGCATTTACCTGGATGGATCAAGGAAAATCACGGTAAAGTCTTGATAAGAACAGAATCTCAAAATACAGAATTCATTATATAATAATAAAAAAAGGTGTCGATTAAAGTCAATATTAATCATTTTAGATATAAAGACGTGAAATAATATTAAAATAAACGAGAGATAACACCAGTGCCAAAAAAAAATTATTTTTAATATAGGATAATATTTTTGTATTATGCTACCAAATACCCCGTTTGAATTTTGGAAATCGGAAGATCGATTGCGAAAATATAAAATATTTCCGAATAACCGTGATCTATTAGATCAAGAGTGAACCTGATGCCTGCAAACGTTAGCCATCGAACAAACACCTCGTTTGGATTTTGAAAATCGGACGAGTGTTTGCAGAGATATTTTAAGAACGCCCCGTTGCAACTCCCAAAACAGCTACCCAGGGGCATCCCGTTTGTTACCCGGTCGATTGTGATGATCGGTCTAGCCTCGCATGAGCTGCTCGTATCACCTCACCGCTCTAACCTCACACGCAGGTCCCACGGGAAGCCCGTTTAAATTTATTTAATATTATTTTTTTTTTATTTAACGTAAATTTAATTCTATTATTTTTGTAATATTATTCATTCGAATCATTCAGTTCAAACCCAACTCAGCTCACACAGTGATAGAGGCTCATATAGTTCACAGTTCATTAACTCAATTTATTAAATTTTGGGCTTCGACGTTAAATCTCTACTAAATAGTAGTAATAGTATATTTTTGAGATTTTCGAGATGAATATAACTAAAAACCGTCTCAGTTATGTCAAGAAACATAGGAGTAAAAATTTTGTTGCGATTGATCGATTACTTTTTTGTTTATCAAAACAAAAAACCCACGAACAAAGAAAACCCCTTCTCTTTATATAATAGTATAGATTTTTTTATTTATGTAATTTTTTTATATCTATAGCATAGATTCAACTTTGGGCGTGTGTATGTGTGTGCGCGCGCGCCCTTATCTTCACACACACTCAAGGTTGGTTTTATAAAAAGATATTACATTAAAGCTTGGAGAAACAGTAAATCAAATTACATAGTTTCGTGTAATATTTAAATAATACAATGAAGATGGAACATTAAATTATGTAATAATTGAAACTTCAATGGTCAGAAAATTCTGTACTAACTAGTAGTTTTCATGTGTTAAATTATTTTATTATAAATAGACGCATAATTAACAGGTTAAAATTAATTTTTAATGACTATTTTAATTCTTTATTTTTACGACCGATTATGCGTGCAACGAAACGGTTTTTTTTTAACAATTTCTTTTTTAAATACTTAATTCTATAAAACATTTTTAAAACTTCAGTACTGTTCTATAGACGTCTTTTGAAAACCAGATTATTTAGTTTTATTTACTAGAATTTCATTCTGATTTAATAGACAAGAACCGGTGTTTGGAGGAAAACCGGGTAACGTAGAGACTGTATTTAATAAATCAGATAATATTATATTTTTCATAAAAAATAGGTAATCGTAAATTAATCGAATAAATTCTAATCGGACTGAGGCTTGCTTTTCTGGACTTCCTCAAATCTACTTTTCTAGAAGTTCCTGATTGCTCTCGAGCCGTGAATAGAAAGGGCATCCGATAAAGAAAAAAGCAAGGGAAGTCCAATGAAAGACCTTAATGCGGGTGACAATTTTGTGTAAAGTATAATTTTGTTTTTCAAGTTTTATAAATTTATTTTCAACATATTTATATAGTCTGTGACACTCCTGGTAACGTAAGGATTCCAACACGGTGTCATATATCTAAATCGGTTGAACCGTTGAACTGCTACGATGGAAAAAAAATATACATAAATACATACATGCACCCTAAATACATTACACTTCTTTTTGGGTAGTCGTGTAAAAAGCGGGAAACGAAGAATATAATTACATACCGATTATCGAGGATGTTAAATTGACATCAAGAGGTAATTATTGAATAATATTAGATAAGCGACAGATAGAAATAGAATAAAACTAGCTTGAATTTCGTTAATCTTTAAGTAAATTTTATTTTTACAGATTAAACTTAATCTACGAGTATATCATATACGGTCGAAGCGCGTACGATGTGTCGTTTTGTAACCGTAATAATCACTGTGGTCGTTTTACTGGCCTGATTGTTTTTATTTTATTTTTTTTTATTTGCGGTGCCGTACATAACTAAAGCCGATAGGCTAGCCCTATCTCATCATCTAAACCGCATCTTAGCTTCTGTTTCTTGTCATTTTTTACGTTATTATTTTGTATTTATTCTTTGTTTTTATCTCTACCATCATTATTTCATTTCCTTCAGTTTGCGGTTACCCGTTTTGATTTTCCTGTTACATACTTACAGCGGTTAGAACGGTCGATTATTCGTTCGGTTACTGCCGTCGTTCAAAATACGTTTAAATACAGTAATGTTATAATTGTAATAATGATAATAGTAATGATAAACACTAAAAGATAAAAAAAATATCTACCGCTAGTCGATATTAAAACGCTTATTGTTAACACTCGTCTACTTGGTGCGTGTTTCTGAATCGTTCTTCGTTTATTCGGGATTTAACGATCTTCCGTAGATTATAAAAAGGTACGTATACGGATCGATATAAGTTGAATTTTTTTAGGATAATAAGTGGTTTATTTTTAAAGAGAGATCGTAGAAGATCTTTAAATCTTTTGACGTGGAATATGAAAAAGAAACTATTTATCGAGTGATACATTGAAGCAGTTCTCGTCATAATTCAATCTTTAGTAAAATGCCGCGTATTTGACGCTTCCTCGGATCAAAATATTGTAAGGCCTGACCGTTAGATTTTTAGTGGCATCCTATTTGACTTCAGGAAAATTTCGATCGAACCGATCTTGAACGGATTAGTGAAACGCTCCGTATAGCTGTGAACGTTTAGGAGTGTTAGATCCTAAAGGCAGATGTTTAATAGCTAGGAAATAAACATAATCTCATGAAAAATGTAAAAATTTGAATCGCCCGTTACACTTTTGTTTAAAAAATAAGAACCCGGACGCTTCTATTTCTATAATCTCTTCAAATGTCCGTTCCACTCTTCATATAAGTACTCTTTCCATATTTACGCTAAAATTTTCATCGGACCAATAAATACAATTATGACAGTATACCGCCGTATTATTGAGCTAACGAAACGCGGATTATTTTCTAAAAGAATGAAAAATTCCTTACAAAACTCCACTCCTCTATCGAAATCATGTTTACGAAGCGTAAAAATAATCATGGTATATACATTTAAGCTTTAATCCTTTTAGTATTTTTCGTAAACTTTTTCTGGGTTCCTCAGTCTAACGGAAGTCTTTCCGATGGACGTTTCAGGATTATTTATCTTTTACATGTCTCCACAAGTCGTTATTTTTTTACTAAAGCTCAAGCGGTTCTAGGCCTAACTGATGTTGAAGAATCTTCAATTCCTGGAGCATTCTAAATGTTCGCCGATCGGTAGAGGAGAGTTAAGAAATTCTGTGTTGAATTCTTCATAAATATCCTTATTATTGTTTATGTAAAAGTGAAGGGTAAAAAGTAGTTTTTTTATATATACGAGTATATATTTAAACGCCGTTATTTTTAATACTGTTGCAAAAATTTAGTTGTATTTATATCAACAAATAATAATTAAATATTTCTCACCCGTTTTAGAATTTAAATCTGCACGCCACGGGAAATTGAGTTTTATCCTACCGTGTAAAATATCTTTTATTCTAACAAAGTCCGATTTTGTGTAATGTAATATTCACATTTATAAACCGTAACAAGATTTATGTATATTAAGATAGTAGGTTAAAATGCATAATGCTTCGATGATCACGGAGGTCAAGGAAATTTTTTAGGCTCAGGATATTAAGTCATCGGTTATACATTTACGTTATATAATACGTCTAAAATGTCTACTTTGGTTTCCGATGCTCCTCTGAAATTGCTGATGATTATATTTATTTTATTTTGTTTTTTTTTAATGACACTAGTATCTTTTTTGTATTCCTAGTACTTAATTTGCGAAAGTGTTTTTCTCGCTTTTGCCGGGTCCATTCTGTCTTTATTCTTTTCTTCTATGATTTTGTCTGAACGTATCTGCCTGTGATTTTGTGTATCTCTGTGTTTACTTATTTTAGATTTTCTTTCACCTGTTTGAACTAAATCCCTCTATAGGCGTCTTTCTGTTGTTTTCTCGGTCAAAGATTTCCTCGATTATTCTGTCTTCATCCTTCTCATCAGGTGTTCGTAGAAGGCAAATCTGCGTTTCCTAATAGTTTGTCTACCTTCCGATAAAGTTCGTCGTTTTTTTCGTAATTTCAAACCGTTTTCCGTTTTTCTAGTTCCTAGTACATTCCTTTCCACGTTTTCAAGCTCTTCAATCTCTCTCCGCGGTCTAATGTCATGCGACCGGCCGCATGTAGTACCTCGGGTCTTGGACCAACCCACCGGGTTCGCTTCTTCACAAATCAGTTGATTTGGAAGTCGAAAGTTCCAGCGTTCAAGTCCTAGTAAAGGCAGTTATTTTTATACGATTTAAATACTAGATCGTGGATAACGGTGTTCTTTGGTGGTTGGGTTTCAATTAACCACATATCTCAGAAATGGTCGACTTAAGACTGTACAAGACTACATATTCATACATATCATCCTCATTCATCCTCTGAAATAATATCTGATGATAATTTCCGGGAAATAAACGGGGAAAAGGAAGGAAGTACCTAGGGTCTTATTATCGCTTTCGTGTAACGACTCGGTTTCCCCGTTCTTGTTACATACTTTTTCGGTCATTCCATAAGCTTTTGTGAATTTTGGGACCCCAGTTTTATCGGCTTCTTTATCTAGCCCGTCGAACTGCTTATTATTATTTTTTTTATTATGTTTACGAAAAGAAAATTATAAAACAAAAAAACACATTTTTCTATTATTTACCTATATTGGGATCGCATCCGTTTCCGTTAGAAAAACTTAAACGTAATTTCATTTTTTATTAGTACTTTTTGATCTCGCTTTAGGTAGAATAAGTTTGTGTAGATTAAAAACGTTTCGTGCCCGTTACAGGCGTAGCCTGTATAAGCAAATTATGCTTAATACGTAATTACGTATTACGATACAATACGTTTTACAATACGTAATTACGTATTGTAAAAACATAATGTCAGGTTGTAAATAAATAAATACACTTTAGAGTAACAGAGTCGTAAGAATAATATTCGGTATAAAGCTATAGGATTCAGTAAGTAATTAGCGATGCGTACTCGGTAGCACTGCGATCAGATAGCGGGAATTTTTTAGCTTAATCGATTTATTTACGTTTTTCCTCCAACTTACGAGTAATTCGAAAAAATTAATATAATAATCCCATTTATTAAAAAAAAATATATATTTGAAATTATATAAGATTTTATTTACTTTAATATACGTACGCTGAAAACATTTATTAAAATTATTCAGCGAATAAATGATAAACGATATTTCCAGGATAAGATGAGCTTGCCGTTTAAAGTTACAAAAGGTTTTCTTGTGACATTTTTAAAACATTGTTTTTTTATACATATCATCTCATAAACTAGAGGTCACATAAGCCCCAGTTTAAAAAACATTCATGGAATTTCATTTTTGTCCCGTTAAATTATTACGCAAAGTATATAGCTTTGGAAATGATGGAAAATGTATTGTTATTTCGTTTTTTTCTACGAAACGGTTCCCCGATCATAATATTAAAAAATAATTTTGCATAAAGCGAAGATTGTAAACGGGTTTGAGAACTATTCGTTTAGAATCGTTTTTGCCGCTTTTATTATCGGATTTGCTCGATTACAAATTGTTATTTACTGAAATAAAATTCTTCAATACTGTAAATTTAATTAATTGAAAGAAGGATTTGATAATTTTTTCAATTTTTAATTACGTTATGACATTTTCGATCGCCATTTTGGTTTAAATAATCAGCATTTTTTTTATACCGTTTTGCTTGTCTCACAAACACCTTTAAAAGAAGATGTCACACGACCAATGGGAAGATGTCATTTCCTATTTAACATTTTTGGACCGCTCCTACCTTCTCCCAGTAATCCACAGCCCCATTTAGATTATTCGGCCCAGAAGGCCGAATACTCTACATTTGGGCATACTGAGTTAGGTTCTCTTACCGGAGGAGATTTCCAAAGACAGAATTGGGACACCTCAAATAACAAAAAGATTAAACGTGAGCGTACAACCGTAGTTCTAGCTATCCGAAACAAACACACTGTTTGCTGCCATTTTGGATCGGGCGATCGGAATTAGTATTAATTTTTTGATTTTTCTCGTGTCTCATCGAGTTCTTTAAAATGATATATCATGTCTATTGGCCCATTTGAAATTTTTGAGTGCCCCCCCACAAATCCAAACCTAAGTTTGTTAAAGTATCCCCGTGGTACAAGGAAGAATTCCGTAAACCGCATCATCAAGTTAACTCAATATATATATATATATATATATACAGGGTCTCACGAAGAGGTATACCTTTTTGATTTAGTATCAATCGACCATTCCTCCACAGATTCTATTGAAACTTTATTGACCGAAGGTTGTTTTTTTTACCTTCAGGACCACCATGATGTATTGCTTCAGAGGATGAAATGAATGACAATTTTTGTAGCGTGTGAAAATACCATCCCTGACCGGGATTCGAACCCGGGGCCTCCGGATGAAAGGCCGAGGCGCTACTACTTGCGCCACGGATGCCGGCAACGAAGGTTCTAAAATTTTTTTATGAAGATTTCAACCTTCTAGGGATTTATAAAAACAAAGTAGCGGCTTTAAAATTAAAACAATTTCAGATAAAGCACATTTTTATTTATCACAAAAACAAATGATTTATGTTAAAATTGAATATAACAAGCAGCTGTGGAGGCTCAGACACAAATGGAGCCTCTTCATGTTCACCGTGAAAGAAGTGCACTGCGCTTCTGGGAACGTTCAAGAAGAGTGTATAAGCAACAGTAGGACAGTTACCAGCAAGCAACAAACAGGCTGAAAACCCAAATTTGACCGCTCACTGCAGATAAGAACATATATGAGAAGTACAGCCTGACACTTGTAGATGTAACACAACTTAAAACCTATCAAGATTCTTTCGATTACTGCCGCAAGCCGAATATAACTTAAAATATCATCAACTGCCAAAACACGCCTCTTATAAGGCTGAATTAAAACAGGCTGCGCCCTAAACCATTCATGAAGATTATCCGGAACAGGAATGGTTACACATTTATACAGATAGATCATCAATACCAGGAACAGGAGAAAAAGGAGCCGTGTACTACTGCCGCCACTTCCAGGGGCATCTTGCAGTCGACACTCCACAGAGAAATTACGATGGAAAGATTGCCGCAATTCAAGTAACCGCCAACCAGCTTGAAATCCTTTCCACACGGAAGGCAGTTTTAATGGTCGATTCGCAAGCAGCCATCCGGATCTTGTCGTGTAACGCTATAACTGACTGCACAAGTACTTTGGAGTGCTGGAAGACCTTAAACGAACTGGGATGTCAAGACTGGCAGTTGAAATTCCAACGGGTTCCCGGCCATGTTAACATATATAGTAACGAAATGGCTGACAAATTTGCAAAGCTGGGTATCTCTCTGCCTCAGCCACCCAGCACTCCTTCTCTTGACTCAGCCAAAGCGCAAATAAACACGGCAGTCAATAAATGGGTTGGCGAAAACCGCAAAGAACCAGCAGCAGGCAAGAAGTGGGAAAGCCGTGTCACACATGGCCCTATAAGATATAGCTTCCCTCGGGCAGTCAGCGTTGCTGCATTTAGATTATAAACTTGATATGACTATCTGGCTTCGCACCTACATCGGATACGGGTTCTGACCTATCCAGCATCCCAACTCTGCGGTTACGAAACTATGGAGACCATCTGAGGACCTGCAGAGCTCTAGACTACTGGCAGAGGAATGATGAAGGCGTGAAAATAACTTTGGTATTTTCTTTATTGATTGGCTTGCACATACATACCTTTTTATTTTAAAGTTTTCTAGTGCTCTTTGGTTATGGTTTTGCATAGTTACCTTCCGTTCGTTAAATTCTCCTAATTCGAGTATATTATTCCGATCGCACTGGAGATTCAAAGCGATAAACGGAATCCGCGGTATAAATTTAACTCGATTATTTATTACTAATTATTATGTTGCCGAGCAGCATTACTCCTCCTTTCAAAATATTTTAAAAATCAATTTTTTATTGTTGAAACTTTGTATTTTTTACACAACTGCCCAAAAAGGAGTGTAATGAATTTAGGGTGTACAAGGATGTATATATGTTTGTTCCGGCCTAGCAGATCAACGGCTGTACCTATAGTCACCTTCGCGCTCTTTAATTATCCTATATTAAACAGCAATGTTTGTCAGCGATGTCTTTTTATGGATGTCGTGTTTTTTAATTTTTAATATTTATCTCTTATTTGTTACATTTATAAAGCTAACGGTTAACTCGTCATCGCATATCGATCTTTTAACAGCTGATTTTCGATGTCAAAGGTTCTGAGATTCAAATCCTAGGTCGGTTACTTTTACTAGGATTTCAATACTAGACAGCGGATATCGGTGTACTTCGGTAGTCGGGGTTCAATTAACCACACGTCTCATTAACTGTAAGCCTGAGTCTGCACTCGGTTTACATGTCGTATATCTTCCTCATCCCATCAGAACGATGGTGATGGGGTTGTTTATTGTTCACCAGTCGAACAGATTTCAACGTACACATTAAGAAAGAAATGTGTAAACCGTCTTTCAGTAAAAACAAAATTTCGCTTTCGATAAATGCGGTGATTTAATTTTTTTTTTAAGTTACTATAATTTATTTTGTATGGTAATCGGATACTTTTTTGTTAATTTTAACGGCATTCTTTTTAAATGTTGAACGGTTTTATTAAATTCATTTTAAAGTTATTAATTATAAATATCCACTACTCTACGTAAAATTCTCGAATTTAATACTAAAAAATATTTGGCGTGAAAGTTTTATCGTTCTTTTTCGTAAGGTTCTTTTTTTATAAAGCGGTCTTAACGAGCTCTCTATCCGGAAGAATTACGGTTCCGATCCTAAAATTTATATTATGAATGCTAATTTCGGCATTATAAGGAAATTAAGTTTTATACCTCACTTTTTTTTATTACACGCTACAAAATTTGTTTTTTATTCAACATAATAAACAAAGATAACCGGATGCGAGTGAATACCGTCATAAATAAATAATTCAAAAAGCTTAAACGATTACCGGCATCCATTGAAGTTAAAAACAAATTTCTAAAAGGGTTGATGCAGATTTTTCTTATTTTGAGATTTTTTCGTTATTTTTCCTGTTTTTTTTTTTTTTTTTTTTTACCTCTGTAGTTACTGCCTTACATCCGAAAGGTCTTGGGTTCAAATCCGGGTGGTATATTTTTTATAAGCGACTGGAATCGGGCGTTAGCCGATTCGTGAGTTAGGGAATACTAAAAATATATCGTTACAAAAAGGCGCCTCCCTACGATTTTTAAAACTTAAAAAACATTTTAAAGAAAAGTCACAAAAAATAATTCTTTAATTATTTACGTTTTCAAAATGTAAACGAGTTTAAATTATTGTTAATATAAATTCATTCAGTAAATTTCACTAAAATATGCATGACCGTTCTTGAATAATTCGCAAATTATTGTGTGTGTGTGTGTGTGTGTGTGTGTGTGTGTGTGTGTGTGTGTGTGTGTGTGTGTGTGTGTGTGTGTGTGTGTGTGTGTGTGTGTGTGTGTGCGTGTGTGTGTGTGTGTGTGTGTGTGTGTGTGTGTGTGTGTGTGTGTGTGTGTGTGTGTGTGTGTGTGTGTGTGTGTGTGTGTGTGTGTGTGTGTGTGTGTGTGTGTGTATTTATTAACCGCTTAAGTATTGTAAGGAATGTGAAAAGATCATCGACAAAGGAGGTACAGATAAATTCAAACCTTATAGAAATAACTGGTAGGCCTAATTTAGTTATGCGTTTTAATCGCGTCTTGTGATTCTCAATTAGCGGCTCAATTTCCATTTAAATCCCAGTTTTCTAATTCTTTTTTTAAATAACTTGTTTGAGATAAGTGCCTACCGATTCTCGTTCTTCTTGATGTTTCAGTAAATTCGTATTTCCGTAAAAAAAAAAAGGATTATTCGTTTAAAAGCGGACCGCCTCGTATCAATTACAAAGGCCACAGCGGTGAAATATCATAAATTTGAAATCTTTGAAAGTGTTTTCAAACCTTTAATATATTATTTTATTTTTGGAAATATAAACATAAATTACCGATTTAATTTTAAATCGGATGGTCGAAGTGAGCTCCTATATTAAAATATTTTACATCTTTTACCATAAAAGTAACACGGAAACCGCATTTTGTTTACTGTTGTTACCGTGCTTTATATACCGACGTTGTCGCGTGTAAATGGATAAAGGAGACAAAACGAGGAAGATCTTTTTTAAAGTAATTACCCCTTTTTTCCATTTTCTTTTCTTTAATTACCGTTCTATAAAATTAGCAGAAGATCACGATGATGTGATGAATGAATTTACTTTATCGATCTTATGCGAGTAAATGAAATTTTGGGTCGAGCCTGCTCAGTCAACCAGAAATATTGTAAGCGGTTGCAATGCGTACACTTTACACTTTTTCTAAAGAGTTTGTTTACCGATTACATTTTTTTTCTAAGAAAAAAATTGTGATATTTAAATAAAGTAAATCATAAATGTATCAGTGTGCGCGCGCGCGGATTTTTATTTGTGTTAGCATGAATACGATTGAGAATAACATTTCGTTCAACAGTCTGCTTCTAAGGAGCAAACTCATTTATGTAAAAGCTACATTCTACGTAAAAGGATTAATAATTGATTTTAAGGAAAAGCGATCGATTCACAATTTTATGTTTATTATTTGTTTTTATCCTGCAGGAAACGTAAATAAATATTATTTATATAAACCTATCGGTTTACGTAGATTTAAATCTATTTAAGTCTGCAGAATTTTTTAATTAAATCCGGTTCCTCTTTTGGCTATGATTTTTTCCGAAAAACCTTTATATTTAAAATGAGCACTGCCTCGGTTTTTCTTTACCGCGATTGAACTCGGAAGAAGCCAGGTATGACAGTTAATAAATTAGTAAATCGTACTGCGGAGTTTGTGCCGTGACGAAATGAGAACTAATTTACTGTTTGTTTTAATAATAATACTTAATTATTCGATCTTAAAGGTGTATTCCCCTTACACCTTTTCCCGAAGAACTCTAAATTTGTTACCCTTTACGGTATCTTATTCATGAAAAATGCGTAAACTTTAAATCGTCACGCGATCGGTTCGCTTAGATATGACGCTTTACCGATATGAGCCGAACTCCAACCTCGCTCCCAAGGTGAACTACAGCGCTGGCCTCTCGTTAACGAGCTCTCCTCGACCGATCTCTAATTATCGATGAGAATTTCTGTGAAGGGACCGCTCTTGAAACGATTTTCTCTTTGACGCGCGGTTCCAGAATGGCGTTTGTAATCTTTGCAGAACAGGTCATTCGATCGTCAAATGACGTTTCCTCGCGGTTATGAAATCATATTGAAACTTATTTTATCGGACTTCCTTATACGATTATAACGGAAGTTGTACTTTTTTAGGCTTAGGATATGCTGATGGATAATACGGTTGCGGTTTTCCTACTAACCAGCATCAAGAGTTGCGACAACCTGCCAGAAATCTACTAACAAACCGCAGTCGCTGGTCTTTTAACGCCAAATAATACGCTTTTGTATACGTTGTTTTATTTAAATGTGACCGCAAAATACGATGACCGAATCCGGTTTTCGTTTCACATTATTACGATATCTATCCGGTTCTGGATACAAAGAGGAAAAACATAATATTCGTTTGTTAAGTATATTTTGCCGTCGGAATTAAATGTTAGTTTTCCCGATCATTAACGTCAAATCCGATCGGATGTTCGGCTAATACTCGTATGAAAGCCGGCCGATTAGATATCTATCGGTAAAATCGATTTACTTAAAACTAAAAATATTAAAATACGTGTTTATTACTCATTTAACAATTATTTTAAAGTGTGTTTTTTTTTACCCCAATCTTTCTATTTTAACCTTCATTTCTCGAAAACTATTAAAAACACAGTTATGCAATTTATGTTTCTTCTACTTTTCAGATCGTATTTCATAGAAAAGCTGTTAAATTTATCCATTAATTTGGGTTCCAAGAATTACAGTCGGGTCTAATTTTACCAAAGGCGCAGAAATCAAGACAAAATATTTCATCAGCTGACACTAACGAAGAAGCATTACCGACTCTATGTTTATATTTTTGCCTATGTTTTTTTCTTTTCTTTCCCTAGTAAAATATGTCCTGAAGGTTTATTATATTCTTCGTGAATTATTCTGTATAAATATATATTTATATAACTGAATCGGTTTGTATAATTAAATCTATTTGCATTTTATTACCGGTGCTGGTGGCTTATATCCAACAGGATTTAGATTTATCAGAAGTTTTTAATATTTTTAATGAAGGAGTCAATGAAGTTGGCTTAGTTTATAAAAATGTTATTTTTACCCGTCGTTTTAGGTTATAAAAAAAAACCATCAAAATCGACACAGACATGTTTTGGAAAAAAAGAGTCTGAAAAAAGAAATTAAAAAAATTATCCTATCTCATTTTTTAATTCCCTAATTTTTTCTGATCAAATTGAAACAACAAAATCAGATCGTACTGTTTTTCTTTTAAATGTCCTAATATAACTCTTAAGTTTGTCATTATTATTAAATATTTATTAGCTTATGCATATTCTCGTCTAATGTATGATGTCATCTGTTCGGTTCCCTTTAAAAATCTGCCTATTGTTTTAACCATAAAACAATAGACTTTCAGATCGCTGTTTGGTACCTATTCATAAATTATGTTCATATATACTCTTATTTTATAAATTAAAAATACTAATCTACTCGTCTATTTATAATAATAAATGGTCACATATTCTTAAAAAGTAACATCATCCACCTCTATTAAACTTGTATATCGGACAACGGAATTGTTTTCACGTAAAACAATACTTCGACTTAAAGAAATTCCTAATTATCATTTTTAATAAATTACCAAACGGTTTAGATTATTTTGCCACCGGTTTATTTAAAATACGACTAAAAAATTGTTTTTTATAGAAACAATTCTTCTCTGTCGAAGAGTTTATAATAATATTAATTTTAAAAATACCCTGAATTTGTGCCACATTCAACATGAAAAACAAAACATACATAAATGTGTATGTATGTACATACGTAAATACGTATTCAAATGATTTTCATTGACGCCTTCTGAATGATGTTATATTTTTTAGCGATTTGATATATTTAATTCGTGTATTTACGAGAATTATTTGTTTAATTATTTTTTCTCGATGAATTAATTCAACGCAGAAGCTTACCCAGAATCTCGTACTCGAGAATATGAAAGTGGAATTTGTTTAGAAATGTTATGACTGAACGGGTTTCGAAACCGGGACCCCCGGATGAAAGGCCTGAACGCTGTCGTTCCGCAGCGACAATTTAATGAATTTATATTTTAAATAATTAATATAATTAAATCGCATCTATTTTTTATTTAATGGTGCATTTTATGATGCTGTTCTAATAAATGTTTTACTACGATTTCCCTTGAACCATCCGGGAAAATTCTTGGACAGTTCTTTTTCTTATACATGGAATAGCATATTTACTGGTTCATGATCTGTTCTACAGAGCGTTCGGAAAGTTGCTGTGCACTGAATTATGGAGATGTAATGACGAGACTCTCTCAATTATTACTTTGCATTTTTATGTCATTATTTTACAGAAACAGATATTACAATATCCGTGGAATAGTTAATAAAATGTGTTACAAAAGACCTCCTTCAACTTAGTACAACACTGCAAACTTTTCAATTTGTTTTAAACACTTTAACCGGCTGATGCACTGGGATTTCACGTACGTATACCTTTATTGCGGTTTTTAGTCGGTCAATTGCGCGTGGTCTGTTGCGATACACTGCTTGTTTCGCTGCCCCCCGTAGAAAATTGGGATTCAGATCGGGTGATCGCGCACGCCACAAACTCCTGTAAATAATTCTTTCACCAAAGAAGTTTTGTAAAAAAGTCATCGACCTGTTAGCTGTGTGTGGGTAGGTCCAGGGGTTGGTGGAACGCCATCTTGTTGCAACCGACCGTAATTTATTTCCACTTCTGTTAACCGACTAATGAAGTTTTGTTAAAACAACACGATAACGATCACTATTAACTACATTTTCAAAAAAGATTGGACTCACAATGCGCGTTTAACTCACTCCGACCCAAACTCCAATTTTCGCTTCGTGTAAAGATTGTTCGTGTAATTCACAGGGGTTAGTTATTGACCACAGTCGTGTATTTTATGAATTGATATACCCTCCGAGATGAAACCACGCTTCATGTGTAAAAAAAAACCTAACGTCGAGGATACCTACGGATTTTAGCTGATAAAACGTTTAAACCGTTGCCAATAATTTAGTCTTTTGATACGATTCATAGGTTTCAGTTCCTGAACGCCCATTACTTTGTATGGTAAAATTTACAGTTCTTTTCTTACAGCTTTATGTACGGTAGCAAGTCCGATATGTTGCTGCTGTGCTAACTTACCTCTCGAATTTAATGGACTTTCGGCCATTAAAACAGTAAGTGGCTTCTGTTCGTATAGTTTAGGTGGTCTTTCGCTTCAATCAGCGGCTTCAACAGAGCCTGATGCCCGAAACTTTTCAATAAGAGTTCGAACCGCATCGCGGGAGGAACAACAGTATTTGTAAACTTTTCAGAAAACTTGTACTTTACTAAATCAGTAAATTTGTTCATTCACGAAAGACATGTTCGACGAGAAAATTGCGTTTGTCTACCGAAAAAACCGTTTCGTTCTCGCAAATATTGATTCCAATAACTCGAAACGAAACGAAGCGCGTTGAATCACAACTCAACAACTGACGTCTTGGTTTATTACTGAGCAACGTCCGATGAACTCACAGGGCAACTGACCTAACGCCGAAAAAACAGAATGCATCACATAATTCTAAAGCATACTGCACAGCGACTTTCCTAGCGCTCTGTTTATTATGTACCGATCGGGACAAAATATTTATTAAGTTTTATTATTTCCAAGTACCCGTTTGAATTTTTTTCTCTAAACGAGTGAATAATTTTTAAACCTCATCGGAGAGTCCGAGTAATAGAGAAAGGTTTAGGTTGTTTTTACTGTTTGCATTTAATAACTTCGCATCATCGCAATTTCATATTATTTTTATCACTTTTTCCCTGTTTAGGCCTATGGATCACCTTTAGATAATTTGTCGGGTGTTTTTCTGTTTTGAGTCATAATTTGAATCGTAGTTCAGTTCTTCTACAATCGTCTTCTTTTTCTGTTGGATCGTCTTCTTGAAATTTATGATTTATTAATTAACTTTCTAAAGAAATCACAATTTAATACACATTTTTCTGTAACTTAACTTCTCGGAGATTATTAATTGATTCCATCCAATTATTTTGGTTTTTTTCTTCCAACAGAAATCTGTTAATTTCTTCAGTATTCTATTATTTTTTGTTCTAAAGATGTAACCAGAAACAATTTTTTCTTGTTGCTTGGGAGGGAATTTCACATTCTTTTTAAATTTTTGTTATTAATTTTTTGAACTCTAATATTATTTTTAATATTGAGGCCTAAGACTTTTCTTTCTTTTTTGGGAATTTTTTCTATTTCGCTTTTGACATTTAAGGTTAGATATTCTGCCGGATATAAACTTTCTAAGCCCACAGGGTTGGTCCAGTGGTTAACTCATCGTCGCAAAACACTTATTTAATAACTGATTAGAAGTCGAAGGTTCAGAGGTTCAAATCGTAGTCAAAGTCGGTCACTTTTATTCGGATTTAACTATTAGACAGTAGATACCGGTGTACTTTGGTAGTCGGGGTTCAATCAACCACGCGTTTCAGGACATGAGTCTGTGTAAGACTACACTTCATTTACTTGTACATATCACTCTCATCTCAGCGGGCTGGGGGAATTTGTTTATTGCTCAGTTATTGAACAGATTGCAACGTATTCGTTAAGAATAATAATAAATATAAACATCCTGTTCTTATTGCAGTATTATAGTATCTGATTTAGCATCTATGGAAATGAAGTTCATATTGCAAATATTATGTGTTTGTCTATAATTGATTTCCATTTTATTATCTCTCATTATTTTCTTCATTTAATCTTTTCCATTCGGTTATATATTACTTCACTCAGGTATTTAAATCGTTTGACTTTCTTACTAGAGACATAGACATATCCCTTTTTCAGTTTTACGGGTATTCTTCTTTTTTTTAGGCTTCTTTTTTTTTAGACATTTTTAGGCCCGCATTTTCAACAGTTTCTTTCAAAACAGTTATTTGTTTTTTTGTTTGCTTCTTCTTTATTTTTAACTAAGGTCATTTGGCAGATCATCTAAGAATTGACTTCAGTTTGTCGGTTGCTTAATCCAGTTTTTATAATCTTGTTTAGGACCACGTTAAATAATGAAGGGTGAGAAGCCTTTGCCTTGTCGGAATCCTGTTTTAATCCGGAGCGATTCTGAGCATTTTTCCCATAAATTTTATTTAAGAGGTAATGTCCGTTAAAGGTTCTTTAAAGAGATTTAATAATTTATCATCGAATCGGTATTCTTTTAGAATGTTAAATAAATTTTGTCTATCCGCCCTAAATTTTGTCTGAATCATGAGCCTTTTTATAACATACGTAGAAATGTTAAGATTATTTTCTATTTATCTTACTAATAAGAATTACGATTCTCATGGAGTACTGTACAAATTAAACTCTCCTTGGTTTTCATATAATTGTGGATCTAGTATGTTTGCGAACTTTTTTAAATCCAGTCTTGAAAGTAACTGGGATTAATGAAAACTTTCCATATTTATTTGTATCCTTTTTATCTCCTCTTTTTTATATAGGAATTTATTACAGCTGATTTCCATTCCTGAAAAAAAACATTCATTTTCCAAATATTTTCTATCATTTTACATAAAAAGTTGAGGTTATCTATCTCCATTGTATACATTTTTTTCAAATTTCTACTATATTTCATCTCCGCCAGAAGCGGATCTTTTTGAGTTGTTTTTTTTTGCTTTGGAGCTAGGGATTTAAACTTTCCCCCGTATATTATTGGTCCCGTAATTTCTAATTTATTTTGTAGTACCGCACAATTTAGGGTTTAAAAGACATATTTTTCTAGAATTTTGCAGTCTTTGTTATTAATAGCTAGTTTACCATCTTCTTTTCTTAAACTTAGATTAGGAGGGGATGGTCTGTATTAGAAATAACATATTTTTATCGATATGACCTTTAAGGTTTCCCCTTTTTTATTATTTTCTGATGCTGTTTTGGTTTAGATTTTACTTGATTTTTCCGAGTGAATGCCGATGTAGTTTCCTTGTTTTACATCCGTGGAGTAATATACCGACTCGCTCCTAAAATGGTCTATGTATATGTATTAAAAGCCATAACCGTAATGGTTGTAAGCGACTGGACATGAGTTGCAAGTCACTCGTGAAAACGACAAGGATATCATTAACAAAAACGAGTCCTTCGTGTTAAGCTTATTAGAAAAAGAGAGGAGGGTCAAGTCGTTTTCAGTTACCTTCTGAGCCAAATATACGAGGTCTGTTCAGAAAATAACCGAACATTTTTAATTACGCGCCAACGGAGATATTTAATAAGGTGCGGTCGGCAACACTGAATTCCTCATAACTTCCTCTGTAACCACATATTCTTGCTTTGGTGAGATCTCGTTTAGTTTTCGTGTTGTTGTTATTTGACTGCGATGTGTATAAGAGTTAGTAGCGATTTTAGTAACGTGCAATTTTCGGAAGCGACGTTACGACGTAAAATTTTGCGTGAAACCGGGGAAAACTTTCACAGAAATATTTCAGTTTTTGAAACAATCTTACGAAGAAGATGCTCTGGGTCATACGCGATGTTACGAATAGTTGTCACGATTTAAAAGCGGTCGTCAGTCGATCGAAGATGACCATCGACCACGAAGGCATTCGACTTCAAACAATGACACCCGCATTCTGAAAATCGACGATCTGGTGCGTGCAAATCGTCGTCAGAGATCTCGCAGAAGAGGTTAGCATCTCGATCGGATCGTGCCGTGACATTTTGACTGAAAAATTGAACGCGCATCGAGTCGCAGCAGTTTGTTCCCCGTTTGACGATCGAACAGCAGGAAAAAACATCGAATGGATGTTTGTCGGCGACTTCTTGAACAAGCCGATGACGAAGAAACATTCATGTAAAGGATCATAACGAACGGGAATCGAAAGCCGGATTTATGGCTACTACATCGAGACAAAAGTTCAATCACGATGGATCGACAAAGGATCTCTACGCCTCGAGAAAGCACATCGGTCTCGATCCATTGTCTAAGTTATTCTCTCTGTTTTTTCGATTTTAACGGAATTGTGCCTTCTGAATTCTCGACTCGAGGTTAAGTGCGTATTATCGAGGCGTTTTACAACGTGTTTACGTGAAAAAAATCCGCAAAAAGAGACCGTAGTTGTGGCGAGACAACTCACGGTTCCTTCGCGGCGACGATGCGCTCGCACACTCGGTTTTGTCAATTCGTCAGTTTTGTGCCAAAAATCAGATGACTGTCCTCCATGACCTCCTACTCGTCAGATCTGGCTTCTTGCGATTTTTTCTTATTTTCGAAATTAAAATCGGCGATGAAACTATCGATGACATTAAACCGAATACGTCACGGACCTTAAACGTCATTTAAAATAAAACTATCCAGGACTGCTTTGCGGAAACTCCGTTGGGAAAAGCGTGCGAAATGGGAAGGGGATTAGTTTGAGAACCGAGAATCTGTAAAATTAATAATGATGATTAAAAAAATAAAGTTCAGTTATTTTCTGAACAGAACTCCTACGGTAGCATACGAGAAATACATACGATATTCGACCTCATAAGCGACACCTTCACACTATTCAACATCCCGTCACGTAGTCGACATCACTACTCTCGGAGAAATCGACTCTGATTACTGCCTCTTGTCACAGACAAGGGGAAAGACTTTATTGTAAATAATGGTTTAAATGAATCTCAGCCGTAAAAAAATATCGAAATAAATAACGTAAAGAATTAACGTTTCCCTTTATTTAGCGAAACGATGCGTGTTGTATCATATACTGATTCGACTCAGCAGGGAAATGAAACGATCTATATAATGTATTATTATGTACTTATCCTAAAAATATAATATTTTATCAGGTCGATTAAACTCGTTGTCTCTTTAATGTAAATCTACATTAAAGATAAATGTATTTCTCAGTAATATTATTATTATTATTATTTCGTAAAATTTATATTTCTTTTAAGAATTTTCCTGTACACGAATTTCAATCGTACGAGCCGGAAAAAGTTATAAAGAATAAAAAAAAAACGCTAAACAGAATTGCGAAAGTCGTGATATTTTCTTTTTCTATATCGAAGTGAAGGTAAATTCAAATTTGAGTTTCATAAGAATATATATATATATCATTAATATGTGCTTATGAAGTTTTAAAATTATAAATTTAAGTGAGGTCAAGTAACCAAGTAATAGTTGAGTTGACGCAACTACGTAGTAATTGACTCCATAAATATCGTATGTGCTGTTTAACATACACACACACATACACACACACACACACACACACTCACACCTGTAATTCACAAAATTAATATTTAATGTCATATTTTCCTTGTTGCGGGAGTGATTGTATGCGTATGACTAATTCATGTGATTCTTTTTTCCTTTAAATGTCAACTTTTAATTTAAACTAAATGTGGTTTCATTGTGATTTACATTAATATTAAAAATTAATTTAATTAACTTATTTATGACGGCTGCATAGTACGAGTATCCTTTATGTACACGACTGGGGAATCCACACCGACCGATGGCATGATAATATAATTTACATGTCTATTATTAAATAATAGTAAAACTTTTAGCATATTTATATATAATTTTAATCCATGCTAATAAATATTAGCATAATTACATATATACGATATATATATATACTCGTGTATATATATATATATATATATGTGTGTGTGTGTGTGTGTGTGTGTGTTTCAAAAGAATTTTCCTTCTATGATCTTATAAATCTAATAATAAGCACATAATTAAACCAATAATAAGCAAACTGATAAACACTCGGACAATATTTAATAATTAAACTAATAGTAAGCACATAATTTTCATAGAAATAATGTCTTCCTTTTTTATCATGACACAGCTATTGTCTCAAAAATTCGAAACTACAAATTTCGTCAGTTTTTTTTTTACTCTACGAGGAAAATTGTATACGAAATCAAAATTTCTAATTTAAAAAAAAAATTATTCAAGATTGCGGTCTGATGTCGTGCGTAGCAGAAACCGAAGTTTAATAATATTTACATTAAAATATACGTATTTACAAGACTAAATTATCAGCATTAGCTGTTAAAATTAATTTAAAAAAAAAAATTATATAATTAGATTACATAATAACTGTCTAACTTTAAATTCGGATTAAATCGTTCCATTTTACTACTCAGATAAAGGTAACATTGCCGACCGCGTTGATGTTATTTTCATTATCGGTAATCGTTTAAGATTATCTCCCTGAAAAGGGAGAACGACTTTTCAAGGTACAACAATGGATGTATCAGATCATTGGCTTCGATAAATAAAAATCGCATAATCGGTTTTATAAATGCTGATTTTTGAATTCACAGGTTCTTAGATTCAAATCCTAATAAAATTTGGTCGTTTTTATACGAATTTGGATGCTAGATACTGAACACCGGTGTTCTTCGGCGGTCGCGGTTTAACTATCGACAAGATAACACTAGAAAAGTCTAAAATTCATAGTATTCAATTCCTACAAATATTATTACGTTTACTGTCTACGATGAAACTACCCTATTACACTACTGTCGCTTTCATTATTGTTTTCCGACAACTCACCGAACGACTTCCTGCATTCATCCGCTGTCTACAATGGAATGCTTGTGAAGTACTGATATCGCCGTCACCGCAACCGCGTCGAATTCGTCTTGAGAAACTACCCTGTCATCGCTTGTTATTACGACTACGCCGAACACAGCCTCGCAGAACCGCTCACTCTTTCTGCCGGTCCCTGGCAGTATTTACATCCCCTGGCCTGTAGAACCGGTACCCACCTCATCCCTTAGCGTAATAATTTTTATCGTCTCCCCCTTACATTTTCCCATAAATTCTTATTCCGGTCCGGTAACCGTTCTGGTCAAAAAACAGCTTTGGAGGTGTTATTGTCTGTATTATAAATAGCAGATCGTTAAACGGGCCTGATAATCTGAGAAAGTAATCCCTTTTAATTCCTTCTGGATTTTATTTTCGTTATTATTTTCTCTTTCTTTCTTCTTTATCGGAAGAAATCCGTTACCCTGATCTATTATACCGGACCTAGTACAATATTTTAAATAATTAATATGGACTTAGACGCATTTATTTTCAAAACTTTATATTTAATTATGTCGGTCCGATCAAGTTTTTAACACGGTTTCTCTCGATCCGTCCAAGCGGTTATTGGAGAAGTTTTTTTTACGCACGGAGTAGCATATCTATCCGTTTCTGATACGATCTATATTATGAAATACTACACACCGATCAGAAAAAAATATTTCTTTATTTAATATTTGCATTTATCTTGCCGTGGTATAATATTTATATGTATGAGATTTTTGTAAATTAATAAATTTACGTACGATGAATAAATTTTGTTCAAACAAGATTAAACAGTGCTTTTCTTCTCTTAATATCTATATCGTTATTAAATAATATTTATTATTTCTAATCGTATTCGGGAATATTTTAAAAAGTAAGAACTAGTTTTCAGGGTCAAAAATATATTTATCATATCTCTGATTAGAATCGCTAAATAATAATAATTAAAAGTAATTTTCTGTAAATTACAAATTCTTATAATACCATATTTTATATACTCATATATATTACTAATTACGAAATATAATATTTATTTATATACATACGCACGAGTATATATTACTTTTCGTTGTACGGTGGTTGCTTTTCCTTGTAAAAAAAGTAATTTATTCCTAAAAAAAAAGTAAATAAATAAAGAGAAATTCACTTACATCAAATCAAACCCATATAACAGAACTTTTTCAAATTACAAAGGATACTATTTGATACTACGAGAAATGACCTTATTAGCCTTCCGTTGTCATTTCTAAGTTACACAATTCATGTTCTTCTCACCATTTTCCCCTCCAAAAAAAGTTAGTGAATTTCGTATGTATATATATATATATATATATATATATCGGGGAGAAAATAAAAATGAAAATTTTATTAAATTTCAAACCTTAGTGGTTAAAAAAACGTAGCATATTAAGATCCGTTCACTAGTTGAAAACAAAAATTAAGAGCAATGCTTTTCATAATCTCATAACCCGCAATAATACTCGATTGAAGTTCGAGTAGTTGCTGATAAACTATTCCGTAAAATTCATTCTGTATTGTGTATCTGTTGTATGAGGTCAATATAAAATTTAATAATCTAATTGCAAAATATTTAATTTAAAATGTTTCGATGTACGCTTACAAAATTACCTAAACGAAATGGAATACTTTTAAAGAAATGTTTCAAAAATTATCATTCGTTATTTTTATTTATTTGTATTTATTTGTATTTTTTTTTTTTTTTATTTAGCTTTAAAATTTTTTTTTAATATTTTATTAAAAATGTTATTACTAGCAATTGTAATTTAAATTTTTCCGCCGTGTAAAAGTCAGACGGCTTGTAACACTAACAGGAAAAAATACAATAAACCGAAACAATTTGTGACAATCATTTCATAACCGTTCGATGTTTTTCTCGAACCAAAATTGCTCTATACATTTTTTTAAACTTACTGCAACATCATTCCCCTTTCGTAAAATGATTTTAAGATTTTATACTGTTAATCGAATACTAAATCGCAATATACTAGCGTCGATTGAAATTTGAAATGTTTGAAGGAAGGGGTGCTTTTAGAGATTTTCTTTTTTTGTTGGAAATATTACTAATTTAAAAAAACGAAATAAAAAAGTAAAAAAAAATATATCCTTCGCGGGTTTTATTGTGATTTGACAACCCCTAACTCCGTATCACCATATGCCCTTCAACGGATTAAAAAAAAAAATTAATAGAATCAACGACTCATGTATAGAAGCCGTTCAATGAATTTCGAGTTTATAAGTCAACCGTTTAATGAGATACTAAGATTTTAAAAATATGTGTATGTGTGTACATACATACACACTTTTCTAAGCTGTGTTATACCGGATCTCCATGTTTCACGGCCCCTGAGTCAAAAAATAAATTAAATGTGTGTGTGTGTGTGTGTGTGTGTGTGTGTGTGTGTGTGTGTGTGTGTGTGTGTGTGTGTGTGTGTGTGTATATACATACACAAACAAAAACACACCCACACAAAGGATGTTAATTATGGATGGAAAACTTTACACAATGTTTCAACAGTTAAACATACGAAAATGAAATTTAGTGATTTCTCTGATCAAGAATTTTAAACGGATCGAGTGGGCTGTGACAAATCATTTTAGAGTTCATTAAAAAAAAAAAATGACGTAAAGAACATCCTGCTACGACAACCTTTTTCCAAAACGGCTGCCATTTAATATTTTCATAGTTATTTTCATAAGAGGTCTAGTTATTACCTATTAAATAATTACTCAGCTATTAAATACTAATCAAAAAAAGATTAATTAAATATAATTTAGCAGGCAATCCTACCTCAAAATGACATATTTTTCCGTATAAGGTACCGACGCTTTTGAAAATATCTGTAAAAAAATTAAACGGTCGTTTTTTCAACTATATATTTTAAAAACTATTTGTCACAACCTATTTCCGTTTAAAATGTTTAAGTTACTCCTCGATGGTGGGGGGGAGAGGAAGAAGCCTCATGTGGAGATTTTCTACCGAAAAATAGATCGTTTTTAGGTAGACGCATTTCTTAGATTTCATTTTTATATTTTTAACGGTTGAATTTATAACCGAAATACTTTTACAAATAAATATCAACAAATTTCCAGGAATCGATTCAATTAGATCTTGTTATTTAAGGAATATCGCAGATGAAATTACCCCTTAAGTAGTTCATTATTTTTTTTTTTTACGGAAAAGGTTTTTCTAATTTAATGAAAGCGGTCGTAATTAAACATGTCTATAAAAATTGGGATCGTAGATCGTCAGGAGATTATACACCGATCACTACCGTATCGATGTTTATAATGAATCGTCTTAATAAATATTTGAACGATTATAATTTACTAAGTGATTGTCAGTTAAGGAGTCGGTAACTTGCTTGTAAATTTTTGTAACTATATTAACGACTACTTGGATGACGGAAATCATGTTTTAGCCGCTTTTATTGATTTCAGCAAAGCATTTGACACTAAATCGATCGATCTTGATATGATGATTGAAAAAGATTGGAGTGGAAGGACCTTATTTGAAAGTATCTGAAAATTATTTAAAAAACAAGAATTTTGTGGTAAATATCGGTTCTAGTTTCAGTGATACCATTGAAATTGACGTCGGAGTACCTCAAGGAACTCATTTAGGGCAATATTGTTCTTATTATACGTAGTTAAATGCTACCGCGAACTAAAATGCTGTAGTCTACACTTATGCGGATGACATAGTAATCTTGGCCGATCATAACTTGTTTAAAACAGTTGAATCATATCTTCAGGAAAATTTTATTTCTTTTATGAAATGAATTTCTGAGATGCGACTTTGCCTAAATAAAGATAAAACGGTTGCGGTTTGCTTCAGAATCGGTCACAAGCTTTCTAATAAGCTCCTTGATTATCAAAGCTCATGATTGTAATTGTACTGTGAATGATAACGAATGCGATTGTAAATTTTACAAAATGTAGACGAATTTATGAATTACTTTAGACAGTAAATTAAAATGGAAAAGTAGTATAATAAATCCACAAAAAAAACTTCATATTTGCTAGTAAAGTTTACTATCTCAGCTTCAAAAATGATTTTGTTATGTAAATCGAGTTTTTGAATCGCTAATTAGGTATGGAGTTGAAGTACGGAGTTCAACGGCAAACTGTTAAATTGAAAATATGAAAAAAGCTCAAAATAGAATAACTAAAATAATTTTGAGTAAATACCCGATACGATGCTGTGTCTACGCTATCATATGTAAATTTTTATCAGTTAATATGTACCCAATAATATGTTACCCAATAATTAATGTCTGGTAATTTTTTTCTAAGAAAGGGAAATTTTGTTTTGTGAGACGAAGTTGGTAGCGCTACTCAACCGGTATAGACACGGAAGTGTGAGTTGAATCTCCTTGAGCTATGTAAACTTATGTGCTGTTTCCGGTCGTGTTACGAACAAAATGTCTTTTACCATAGAAAAACGAGTTTTCATTCTTGAACAATATTTTACTACGAAATTGTACGCGAGTGTAAAAGAATCATTTCAAATTAAATTTGTTGGTGTTCCTCCGCCAGAAAAAATATCAATTTCTAGGCTAGCAAACCGATTTCGAGAGACAGGTAGTGTTTGCAACAGAAAACGTAGCGGTCGACCAACTCGCTTGACTGATGACGTTTTAGAGAATGTGAAAACAAGATTGCTCAATTCTCCACGGAAAAGTTAACGAAAACTTTCCACGCAAGTCGGTTTGTCATATTCGAGTGTTCAGAAAGCCGCTAAAAAATTGAAATTGTATCCGTATCGCGTACGACTAGTCCCAGAGCTTCAGCCTCCAGATTTAAACAAGCGATTGCAATATTGCCGTTGGTTTAGGTCTCTCGTAAATGATAACGGAATCGAATTTTTAAACACAGTGCTCTTTAGTGATGAACCTTGGATCCATCTCGACGGTTATGTGAACAGTCATAACTGTCGAATTTGGGCGGTTGAAAATCCTAACGCTTTACAAGACAAATCTTTGCATCCTGAAAAAATTCATGTGTGGTTTGCGATATCTCGTCATCGTATACTCGGACCTGTATTCTTCGAACAGACAGTAAATGGTGAAGTATACTGGAATATTGTGCGCCAATTTGTCCCTCAAAAACCCCTCAAAAATTTGTCTGGAACCTCAAAAACAGTATTGCTGGTTTCAGCAAGACGGCGTTCCATGCCACACGTCTCGAGAAACCGTGGATTTTCTGCAAGAGTTCTTTGATGAACGAATAATAAGCAAGGGCTTATGGCCTCCAAGGTCCCCAGACCTCACATTTCCTGACTAATTTTTCTGGGGCAATATTAAGTTCGAGGCCTTCAAAAACAATCCTCACACTACTGATGAACTTAAAGTCAATATTACAGACTTAATGACGAATATTTCCAATGCGACTCTGGTTTCTGCTAATATGCTGAAAAGAGTCCGTGCGTGTATAACCGCAAGGGGTGGGCATTTTGAGCATATTCTTTAACAATTATGTAAGTAATAGCTTTTTATTAAATCTCTTTTGTAAGTAATAAATACATCTTCTTATTCCACCTAAATTTCCCTTTCTTAAATTACATTTAAAATTGGGTAACAGGACTAAAAATCACTCTGTACGTTCCACATGAAAAAAAAATTATCGAACTAGGTATAAAGATCTATTTATTGTTTTTAAGTATAATAATTTATATGGTAGAAAGTCACTGAAAGCTGTTGTTTCCAGTTTATATAATATGTTACCGAAAGAGATAAAAGATATGACAAAAAAGAAGTATTACGGTTGCTAGCCTCTGAAACTAAATATCTGTTTATCTTAAAGCGACAAACGGTTAAATCCTTTAATATTTTATTTCGATTGAAATATATATTTTTTTAGTTTTTCAAACATGGCAACGTTTCGTATAATAACTAGTATATGTCATTTTAAAACAGCTCACCAAATTCCAGTTTGATTTCCTCGAGTGCTTTCGTCTATTCTGCCATTTTCAAGAGGAGTATAATTATGACTAACATATATATAATTATAATCTTACGTAGTTAAATATATATATATATATATATATATATATATATATATATATATATATATAAAACAATTGATCGTCATTTTGTTAAAATTCCACAAAAGTCTTAAGTCTACGTGACTACGTCCATATTGTAATAGTTTCTAAATTATGTTATAAGATTATAATTTTATATATGTTAGTTATAATTATACTCCTCTTGAAGGTGGCAGAATAGCCGAAAGAACTCGAGAAAATCAAGTTGCAATTTGGTAAGCTGTTTTAAAATTATATATAATATATATTTTTATTGCAACCGCTTTTATAATTAATAGTATTTTTATTATAAACTTAGTAGTTCACGATTCTGTACTGTTTTTCTTTTATAATAAACTTAGTAGTAGATATTATTTTTTATTAACTTTCTTTATCGATATAATTAATCATTAATACATTTTGTTCTGTATTTGTATTTTTCTTCGTTAATGTATTTGTACCGTACCGAACGGCTACTTGCCGATAAGTCTTAGAGCCTTGGTGAGATCCGAATATAAATAATCAGAAATAAAGGTTTTCTATTCTATTCTGAAAACGTATTCGAGGGCTCCGATATTTTGTTAACATTATGCTCGTATATTAGTGTAATCTATATACAGTTTAGATTAATTTTTGACACGACAACGATGTTTTATCTTCATTAAATTCTGCAATGGCTGAGGAAGTAAAATTGCGTCCGGACGATTTAAAATTACGTATTTAATACGATTAAAATGTGAATATTTAAGTAGTTAATCGGTAACGTAGTAGTATTTCATGACGTACCCTTTAAATTCCAGTGGTTAATAATAATAATAATAATAACACCAGGTTTTCCTCCTATCTGAATATCAGTTCTTAAAATCAAATCTATCCGTTTTAATCGTCCTTTTCATTGTGACTCACGATGTTTTTATCGTTTTTTCCTCTTTAATACTTCCTTTTAACATCTTATACGTTACGCTGAAAGGAAATTAAGTAAAGCTGTTTTTATTTTCCTCTATAGTTTCTTTGGTCATATCTTTACGACGTGTAAGTTAAAACTACAGTATTTTAGATGTAACATTGGTGATCTCGTGGTTAGAATTCCCATTAATGATAACGATAGTATTTCTGTTACCTGTAAAACAAAATTTCTTGGTGTTTTATTAGATTACAATATTCCTTTGGATTATCGAATCGATTTCGTACGCGATGAAATTAAACGTACCGTTTTGCTTTAAATCATCATAATAAACCGCTAAGTTTGTCATCGTAATTAAATATTTATTAGGCCTGTTTAAAGTATAATACCATCTCTTCGAGCACCCTCAAAAAATCAAAGCGTGTTGTCAAATTACAATTTGATCCCCCGTAAATATTTAAAAAAATTAAATACGTTAATTTATCCTTACGTTTATATTTATAAACGTGCAATTTTGTAAAAAGAACGGTCACTTATTAAAAAAAAAAAAACCAGCAATATTTGCCTTTACCGATCCAGAAAACGGAACTAGTTTCGTGAAATTCAACACGATACTTTGGCTTATTATTAGAAAGGGCATTTTTACCCTTCCGTTGCGTTTTTACTGAACAATGTTAAAAATCTTCACACCGATTTATTTAAAATACAATTAAAAGGTTTTCTTTTAAGGAAACAATATTACTGTGTCGATGAATTTTGAAATAATACTAATTAAAAACAAATAAGGTTTGTTTTTTTTAATTTTTTGATTTTTTTGGATCTGAATTTTCTTCATCCCTTTCAACGTGTAAATAAATATGCGCTCGAATAAGTTTCGTTAACACCTGATTCGTTATTTATTTTATTAATTTTATTTTGCGTGTTTAAATTTCAAAAAAACTAATACGGGCTTAATCGCGTGTAATTTTATGTGTAATTTTATTTTATAATTAATCGTTTATTTTGTGATGCTGCTGCACTCGAGGTTTTTCCGTTTTTTTTTTTTATCCGTCCAGTCAAATGCCGGGAAATTTTCCTTTTTTTATTCGTGGAGTAACGTAGCTCCTCCTTATGCAATCTATAGGTGTCCCAAAATGAATTGATATTTTAAATTTGTCGCCATTTTTTCGCGGTAAAACCAGAGTAGAAATTTTTATACACCGTTATCAGTAAACATCGAAGTTAAATTATTGAAAAGTACATACTTCAACGACGCTTAGAAATTGTAAAAATAACAATTTAACTAGTTTTGAAAAATATCATCTTTAGCGATGAGGCATACGTTTCTTCTTACCGGCTTTGTCGATAAACAAAATTACCGAATTTGGAATCAGAAAATCCAAAAAATATCGAATACTTTCCTATACGACCTCGACAAGTCACGGTTTGGAGCGGATTTTGAACCGGGAGATCGACCGAACCTTACTTCTTCTTCGAGAAAATGAAAACGGAGATCCCGTTACCCGTCAATGGAATTCGATGTCGTGAGATGATTTCAAACTTTTTACGGCCTGAAATAAACGATATAGCTGCGAAAGACGTGTGGTTTCAAGAAGACGGTGAAACATGCCACAATGCCGATGAAACCGTGCAGTTATTTCTAGAATTTAACTATCGTGTTATTTTTCAGCGAGGTGATGTGAATCGGCCGCCAAAATCGTGTGACGACACCGCTGGACTTTTTTATTTGCTGTTATCTTAATGATTAAGTGTAAGTGGATAAACAAAAACGATCGAAAACCTCAAACAAAAAATTTGACAAAACATTACCGATATTTCCCGGCAATTACGTTAACATGTTTTTGAAAATTTTGTCAAAAGGGTGAACGTGTGCAGGCAAGTCCGGGGTGCTCATTTGTCAGATGTTTTGTATTATACATAACCTCCGTGTCAATAAAGCAAAAATATTATCGGTTATCAAATAAAAAATCTGTTTTATTAAAAAATTAAAATATCAGCTCATTTTCGAACACCTTTATATAAAGTACTATCTTCGATTAGAATAAAAGATATTTAGTTCTCCTCGATTTTTATAACGTGTGTTTGGCCAGAACAGTGCTAAGTAAGTGGTTACCTTTTTAAAGTTATCGAGTATTTTGGAATTCGCATGGTTCGGTAAGCGGCTTCGTATACGGATTTTTTTGGGGGCTTTTTCCTATACGATAAAGCTTAACTCGATCTGAGATGTTACCGTTTAAATCTAGATCGTATATCTGATTTCTTCTAATCTATACTATTATGTAAAAAGGAACAGAGTTTTTCTTTGTTCGGAATAAACAAAAAAACTACCCCATCTTTCGCAACCAAAGTTTTACCCATGTTTCTTGGCATAACTGAGAAGGTTTTTACATATATCTCATCTCGAAAATGTATACGAGTATATATATTATAATAACAAGACATATTTTACTTATGAATATTATCATTATTAATTTCTTGGGTTAATCAACCCACTATACAAACTTATAAATTAAATACAAGTATAATGGATATACACATATGGTGGATTGGTTAACCCAAGAGATTAATAAAGATAATATTACTAAGTAAAATACGTCTTCTTATTATAATTAATTCTATCCAGTCAAGAGGAAAATAAACTTAAATAAATTACATTTAAGTTAATAATAGTGGAGATTTGCCGATTGAAACACAAATTCTAATGAAGCGAATTAGTGAACTGTGAGCAGGGTTTGAACTTAATGATTCGAATGAATTTATATACATAAAAATGAATGTTTGTCTGTTTGTATGTCTCTTATGCTTTCCTAAACCGTTCATCCGATAGCGATGAAAGTTTGGGGAATGGTTGGACGCATGCCAAGGAAGGTTTCTGAATTAGTTTGGACCCGCTAGGTGGCGGTGACGTCGAGATATTTCGAAAAATTGTATTTACGGTCCGATTTTCCTCATATTCAGAATACATGTTACTTACATGGAAATAATTATCTCTGCAAAAAATGAACCCGCTAGATGGTGCTGGGGTTGAGATATTTAGAAAAATTATATTTATGGGCCGATTTGGTTCATATTCAGAATATGAATATTAGTTAGGTGAAAAGAAATATTTTTGCAAAAACTATACCCGCTAGGTGGGGCCGGTGTCAAGATATTTACGAAACAAACAAATATACAAACAGACTTTTTTATTCTATATATATATATATATATATATATATATATATATAAAAGGCATGTTCCTGTGTGTCCGCTAAAGACCAAAAGACTAATGAACCGATTTACGCACGGGCAAAAGGGAAAAAGGGGGAAATGGAAAACGGGGAAAAGGGGAAGAGTGAAAAAGAAAATGGGAAAACGGGAAAAGATAAAAAGGAAACTGTGAGAGGGGGAGGGAGAAGGGTGAAAGGGAGAAGTTGGAAAGAGAAAAGGGGAAGGAGAATAAGTGAAAGGTAAAATTTGTGAAGTTCAATTTTTTTATCAAATTTTCAATTGTGTTCATTCAAACTCTCTCTCTCTCTCTCTCTCTCTCTCTCTATATATATATATATATATATAGCAATAGCGAAGCATTGCCGGGTCTGCTAGTAATATTATAAAAATAATAGAATTAGATTTACATTAAATAAAATAATCTTTATCTATACTATTATATAAAGAGGAAGAGGGCTTTTGTTTGTTCGGGTTAAACAAAAAACTACTCGATCAATCGCAACCAAATGTTTTCCCATGGTTCTTGGGGTAACTGAAAAGGTTTTTGGATATTTTTCATCTCGAAAAATTTCTAAAATATATATATATATAGTACTGGAGATTTACTGGTTAAATCACAAAATTTAATGAACTGTGAATTGCGCGAGTGTCTATCACTGTATGAGCTGGGTTTGAATCGAATGATTATGAATATTGAAAACCGATTTCTAATTTTTTTGAATTTCCAAGTTTCAAGGCTTAAATTGGTTTTTTGAATTTTTTTGAAACCTTATTATTTTTTTAATTTCTCGGTAAAAAAATTGATTTTTGGTGAGTGTAATTTTCACATCGATAATTTCTAGATTTTTTAAATTCGACCTTGAAAGAGATGAAAACACGTAAAAAAAAAATTTTGAACAATGATTGTAAATTTTCCCGGTCCCGACTACAATAAACGAGATATTCAGTAGATTTGGGCTTCCAAATACTCTTCCGATAAATATTTAATTAGGACGGCGGCCTCAAGGTAGAACCGAAGAGCCGATGGCTTTAAATGTGATTACAGCATTCGGATTCGATATATCGACTTCTCTACTTTCCTTATAGCATTTACTACGATGTTTATAGTGTTTACTACTCCACTATGATGTTTATATAGCAACATTTAGGTGTATATTAAAACTTTTATTCTTATATTAAGCTTTATTACTTTATTTTTATTTATCAAAAAAGAAAAGTTATTAATTTATATTTCTTTCCTGTTCTTTTCCACAGAACCGCATTAAGAAAAAAGAATATTGGCAATTAAAATTCTGAAGGTGACTTTTAAAACATATAAAGAGGGAAATCCGAAATTGTGTGGGTGCTTGTATTCAAAATCGTATATGAAAACAAAGGAAAACCCGATTGAATCTAGTCTTAAGGAAAGGAAAACAAATAATTCAGTACAAATATTCGTTCATGGATGTAAGTATATATTATTCTTATGCATTTACTCTTTTTTACAGGTTCCTAACCTTTTTTAAGTGTAGAATTAGATTATTATCCTGCTTTCAGCTATTCTATTTGATTCATTTTTTTGGTTCTTTTATTTTACAGAAAACTTTAACCGTGGCCTTAAAAAGCCCAGAAAAAAATGTTCTGGAGCAACACCCCCCTTAATTTTAGCTACGCGCCGCCAAAAAAAATTTGGTAGCGATTAGTGGAGTAGTTTTTTATTTATCCCAACAAACAAAAACCTCTCTTTCTTTATATAATAGAATAGATATAAATGTATAAATTTCAGAATATGAAGTAGTCACAGTTATTTGATTTTTGTTCTGTATGTGGAGATGTTCTTCATTCCAGGTAATCCCTATTAAAATAGCATCTTTCTTTTCTTATGGTGTATCGATAATCCTTATTTTTGGTCGATTTAGAGAACGGATATAATAATAGATTATTATTAAAAAAGTTGATATATCCAAATGAAAATTTTAACTGAAAGAGTCATTAAAACGAAATTATTGTAACAGTATTACAAAATAAAGTTTTTTTTTTTTTTAATAATATTTTTACTTACAGTTTAATATATCCAGTATTTTTTTATTATTTTAACCGCTTTTTTTTTATCCGTGTAATAAAATTTGTCAATATAAATAAACAACAGAATAATAAAATAAACACGCTAAGTGTAATTACTTTAGCTATTTTTCAGAAGTTAATGGAATACGGAACGGAACGCAAAAGTGGCGGGAGTTTCAGAAATTCTCCCTTCGAATCGCAGAGCCTGGACAGTGTCCCTTGCTACTATATGATTCTGTTAATCGGGTGTGTTTCAAGGGTTTAGTTTAATGTCGGGTCTAAGTTTCAAGTTTTGTTATATTTTATGGACGGATTTGTGAATAGCGTTCCATATCCGTTTGGACCAGCGTTCTCAAACCTATTTCTTGGTCCGACCGCGAGAGACTAGGCTTTTAAAACCTGTGCTCCCGACGTGATTCCCCTTCAGACCGTCCACTGAAATCCTTTCGGTGCTAACGCTTCATAGGCTAGCAGGAATACGCCACAATGGGGCCCTAATTGTTTGGAGGGAGCAATGCGGCCCCTTCTTCAGAGGGAGTCACAATTGCTGATTGAATTTAATTAATTCAAAGTATTGACATTTTTTAAAGTATGGATAAAGGAGAAGATCTTCATCTACTTTTTCGGTGGCTGCCCTTCATGTTGCTTCTCTGCTGGGCTCTTTTTCCGGACTCCAGTCCGTGATATCGGGTCGCGTAGTGGGTCTTCTTTCTTATTTTTCTTCTTCTTCAGATGACCTCTTCGTTCTTCTTTGGCCTACACTTTCCGAGACTCGGCAGTAATCGAAATTACATACCAATAACCTTGATGTTTCCGTGGCCCTGAAAGGCTGAACGGGGGAAAATGCAGGTTTCTTCTTTCTTCGTTCTTCTATGCTGTTGGTGGCTGCTGGGCTGGTAACTGCTGGGCTTGTTCCCTCTTCTTCGTTCTTGAAAGGAAAGGAGATAGGGAACTTACAATTGGGGTAAAACATGATTAGCGATCGCAGTTTGGGAGCGGCGATCGCCTTAATGGAATAAAACGTAGCGCCATAGTTATTCCTGCGTTTGATTAATACCGATAATGCTGCTACGAAAACAAAAATTACTGGATTTTTCCACATTTAAAAAAAAAAAAAATTATTGATTTCTATGTCGGTGAGTAGCTCTTTTGATATGAAAAGCGGTTTGTCGCAGTATCGGTTATTTTTTACACGTTCAAAAAATGACATATTCAACAGAAGTTAAAGCAGAATTATCATTATCATCGCTGTATTTTCATCAATCGCATAAATAACTAGAATTTGCCGATCGCATTCTTTTTTCCTGAGCGAGGTTCTCCGTGATGTCGCCGTGTTTTTACATTTTAAAGCAGTAGAATCGTCGATGTGAAAATGGAGCCGTTGACAGCTCTTGCATCACTCTTTTTAGTGCTATGTCCTGTCGTAGATCATTTAATTAATACTTGTTAATACCTAGAATAAACATACAAGAAATTCTGTAAAAAGATTGCGAGGAATAGTTTTAATACAAAACACTGTTCCTTACCCAGAACGTTTCCCTTTTTATAATAATCTAATAAAATCGTGGTTCCACTAAGCAGCTTAGGAATAGTGAAAGAAATTATCGTTAATAAGCAAAATACAGTTCAATATTATCACTAACGTATGCAAATATACTGTTTAATAAATATTGTATAATCAGATGTAGCAAATATATTTATAACAAGATTTTATTATTTTAGCGAACTTGTTGGGGTACTTTGAAGTAACGAGAAGATGCGTTTGTAATTTTTTCCACAAATATATGGCTGCAAGGTTTTTCTTTGAAACGCCTCAATAAAACGTTAACCTTGTCGTCATTATTAAATATTTTTTATTTTTCTTCCTATACCGTTTCTTTAGGCTATCAAAAATAAGTAAGAACGAACTTTTTATGATGCAAAGACTATCTTTCAAGGGCTATCTTTCTTTTTCTGTTTAGCCTCCGGAATCACCGTACGATTCACAGTGATTCACAGGACGATATGTATGAGTGTAAATGAAGTGTAGTCTTGTGTAGCCTCGTGAAGTTCGTTTCTAAGATGTATGTTTAATTGAAAATTAACCGCCAAATAACACCGGTATTCACGATGTAGCATTCAAATAATAGCCTTGGATAACTAGGATTTGAACCTTAGAACTCTCGACTTTGAAATCGGCTGATTTGCGATGACGAAAAAACAGGCAATCTTATCGTTGTTTGATGCCTATGAGTATGAATCGTACAGACCGATATTTAGAAAATTAAATACGTTAACTTATCCTGAATTTATATTTACGAATGCGCAGTCGCAGCCTTTGCTAATAAGTATGAGCATTTATTATAAGAAATAACAATGTCTACTACTATCAAATGAGGCAAATGAACTGTTTTTGGGGGTCATTCGTCTCAATATTTCGGCTTATTGCCATTTTTAATAAATTTCACTTATACTGATCTGTCGATGAATTAAAAAGTTTAAAGTCTAAATTTTTTTCATCTCCTTCAACAGGAGATGCAAAAAACCACCCGGGTGGCATTTGCATCGGCCACATTCTGATAGAGGCCAAACTGATGACTGTTTGGTGTTATCAGGTTTAGAGGGTCTAAAAGATGACCTCCGGTAAGGCCCTTCATGGCTAGGAACAGGGGGGGTGGTGTGGCAACTAGGATCATCACACAAGACAGATGTCTTCCCCTGTGGAGTCAGGACGTTGAAAAATGCTCTAATTATAAAAAAGGGATAATAATAGCACCTACAACTTCTTTTAACTGACAACCAACAATTAACTGGTAAATTCTGATAAAATTAGTATTTTCTTATCTAGTTGTCCAGCCATTATGGGATTTGAATAGTTGATGAAACAGCGTATAAAAAATAAGAACTTCATAAAATGTAATGAGAGTCATCAAGATACATTATTATCAAGGTGGCTAGCTGGGTTACCAAAATTAAAAAAAAAAAAAAAAATTATTTGAATGCATGTTGGTTTTCAGCTATGAATGAATTTATTTGTGTCGATCAATTTTATTTTGTTAACCAATATTTTTATTATCATTTACTGATAAATTTAGCAATGTTATACACATAAATTATTATTATAACAAAAAACATTCCATATATAATTCAATATTTTTAGACTTGTAATACTGTACAGATGAATACTATGAAATATTTATATTGTAGCACACAATTTTAATCATTCACTCATTATTATTAAATATGATACAACAGTACAATGAATATTAATATAAAAGATGAAATTTTTATATATGTATTTATACATATATATATATATTTATATATATATAAACATTGCTATAAAATGTTTCTTATCCTTTCATTCCATATTATGCTACGTTTAAACAAATATAAAATGTGTTCGATATGACGTATTCATGAGTAAATGAAGATCTCTACTTTTTTATTCTTTTATTCTATCCGACTTTTATTTCAGCTTTAATTTTAATAGTTCAAGAATATAAATATTCTACAACTCTGCCGTAGTGTGTGTGTGTTTATATGTATATACATATACATATATATTTATTTATTATGTATATAGCCAATTCTTTTTGTTCTACAAAAATATATATTGTTAATGTCACAAATGATTTTAACCTATTCTCATATATTTTTTTTTCAAATAGACTTTCCTTAATCCACTACAATTTGGTTTAGGATGATTTGTCAAAACATTTACATTACGAATGTACTTAGCATTCCTAAGTGATTCTAAAATATGGCACATCAACCAAATTATTAAAATAAATACATATTAAATTTATAAAATAATTGTTTGCATGTTGTCAAATATTAATTCTTTGCTGACATGACAAGACTAGAATAATTTTGTTTTATCTATTATTTTATAATTTATTTATATCGGTTCCGTCGTTTACTTATACATTTCATAATCAAATGTTTCCTGACTTACTTATGAGTGTCTGACAATGATTTGGCAGCCCATTTTTATATCTTGAAATATCATTCTGACTTTTTTTAGGAAGCCTCAAGAGATGATATATTTTAGATGGGAATATGCAGAAGCAGAGTCTATATTTATATATATATATTTTTTTTTTTTTTTGACTTCAGTCATTTGACTAGTTCGATGCAGCTCTACAAGATTCCTTATCTAGTGCTAGTCGTTTCATTTCGGTATACCCCCTACATCCTACATCCTACATCCCTAACAATTTGTTTTAAATATTCCAAATGTTGCCTGCCTGCACAATTATTTCCTTCTACCTGACCCTCTAATATTAAAGCGACTATTCCAGGATGCCTTAATATGTGGACTATAAGTCTGTCTCTCCTTTTAACTATATTTTTCCAAATGCTTCTTTCTTCATCTATCTGCCGCAACACCTCTTCATTTGACACTTTATCCATCTGATTTTTAACATTCTTCTATAGCACTACATTTCAAAAGCTTCTAATCTTTTATTTTCAGGTAGTCCGATCGTCAATGTTTAATTTTCATATAAAGCTACCCTCCAAACATATACTTTCAAAAATGTTTTCCTGATGTTTAAATCAATTTTTGATGTTAACAAATTATATTTCTGACTGAAGGCTCGTTTCGCCTGTGCTATTCGGCATTATATATTGCTCCTGCTTCGTCCATCTTTAGTGATTCTACTTCCCAAATAACAAAATTCTTCTACCTCTGTAATCTTTTCTCTTCCTATTTTCACATTCAGTGGTCCATCTTCATTATTTCTACTACATTTCATTGCTTTCGTTTTGTTCTCGTTTATTTCCATGCGCGTTCTTGCATGGACTTCATCCATGCCATTCATTGTTTCTTCTAAATCCTTTTTATTTTCAGCTAGAATTATTATATCATCAGCAGATCGTAGCATCTTTATCTTTTCACCAATTTAATTAGTATTATTTAAAAGTTCATCGACAGAGCAATATTGTTTCTGTAAATAAGATTCTTTTAACGGTATTTTAAATAAATTGGTAGGAAGACGTTTTAGTCTTCCTACCATTTTATTAAAAAAATGTTAAGTCATTTATTAAAAAAGGTAACAGAATCATAACGCCCTTTCTGATAATCCGAAGTATTGCGTCGAGTTATACAAAAGTAGTTCTGTCATCAGGTTCGATAAAGGTGGATATTGTTATTTAAGAATAGGCGATAATTTTTTGTCGAGAAAGATTTCACATTCGTAAATATAAACGCAAAGATAAGTTATCGTATTTAATTTTCAAAGTAGCAGTACGCTCGATTCGTACTTATCGGCACCAGATAACGACCTGACAGCCCGTTTTGGTATCTTAAAAATTCATTATGACTTTCTGAGAGAGCCCGAGAGATTACTTTTTACTTTAGATGAAACTTTACTTAAGCGTAATAAATATTTAATAAAGAAAAATCTCAGGTGTCATAATATTGTTACGCTCGAAGAAAATGCGTCCAATAAATTTCAGTTTTCATCAGAGATCGCCCCTTTTCGTCATATACGAACACCAAAGGATGGACCGATAATTTTATTCCTTAGATGCTAACGTATTATACTTATTTACTTGTAGATTTACTGCAATTAACTAATGTTATTAATTTTTCGATTAACAGGAAGCGGCATGGGCGATCCTCTTATGCAAGGAAACAAGCTCCGATCAACAGACTTCGTTAGAAGAGTTCGATAATGAAAATCATCATTTAGATCATTGTATACAGCAACATTATACCGATCTAAGTAATAGCCACTATGGTCAGTATTGTACCTCTTTCATCCTACATTTTAGATATCTGTTTCATATGTTTCTTCTTTTCTGCTGTTCTCCTACATCGCCTTCTAAAACCAAATTCATAATTCATTCGATGTACGTATATAACAGCAGTTGTTTTTAATAATATGATTATAATGTAAATTCGTATAATATAGTGTTTTATTTACCGGATGTTTCTTATTTATAAGGCTTAGTATTACATTTTTATTAGGCTTTTTTTATTACGTTTTCACCTTATTTTTTTATTTTTTCAAATCGTTTGTTTTTTTACGTTCTCTGGGTAATTTGATTTTAAGTTATTACTCGTTAAAGTTTATAAAGCTCAGTTGACGGACAGATGGAGATGGATCACTGGACCGGCCACTGGCTTCTTCCTACATACAAGGTGTGTGATAATAGTAATGAGATTGACTTTTTACTTACCAAAGTTTTAATTTTTTTCAAACAACAATATTATCCCCTTCAAAGTAGTTCCCTTGAACTACTTCAATATTATCCCCTTCAAAGTAGTTCCCTTGGGTAGCTATACACCGGCGGATCCATTGTTCCCACTCCTGGTAGCAGCGCTGGAAGGCTTCAACTGGTAGGGCTTTTAACCGGTCGGTCACAGTCTTTTGAATGTTCTCCAGAGTTCCAAAATGACGTCCTTTTAAGACACGTTTCAATTACGGAAAAAGGAAAAAGTCACAAGGACTCAAATCAGGTGAATAGGGGAATTGAGGAACCGTAGGAATGCGTTTTGAGGTCAAAAATTCCGTGATGGAAACGGCCGTGTGAAACGGGGCATTGTCATGATGAAGCATCCACTTGTCTGCAATGTCTAGTCTCACGCGAATCACTCTTTTTCTTAGCTTTTCAAGGACACCTTTGTAAAACACTTAACATAAAACACTTGGTTAACAGTTTTCCTGGAGGAACAAATTCTTTAGGCACGATACCCCTATTGTCAAAAAAGCAAATCGGCATGGCTCTGATCTTTGATTTGCTCATTCGACATGTTTACGGTCGAGGAGATGACGGAGTGTGCTACTCTTCTCTTTGCCGCTTTGTTTCAGGATCGTACTCAAATATCCAGGATTCATCACCTGTGATCACACGACTGAAGAATTCTTGGTCGTTGTCAATCCTCTCAAGAAGATCAACGCACACGTTTCTTCGATTGTCCTTTTGTTCCGTTGTGAGGTTTATCGGCACCAATTTCGCACAAACCTTACACATGTCCAAATCGTCTGTTAAAATTTGATGTACGGTGAAAGCGTTTAAATTTAACTGTTCACTCATCATCCTTATTGTTAAATGACGGTCTGAACTCACAAGAAACCTCACACGCTTAATGTTTTCGTCAGATTTTGTAATGAAGTTATATAGATATAACTTCTATAGTTAAATGGATTTTTTTATAAGTTATATAAATAAGTTGAAGGTCTCCCTGAGTGAGGTTGATCTTCAACGTGTTCCTGGACTTCCAAAAATGAATTGTACCGGCGGAAAAGTTGTGCTCTTGATTATCGATGTTCCCCGTAGGCCTGTTTCAACTTTTCAAAGGTCACACTTGCAGATTCCTCATGTTTAACACAAAACTAAATTGCACAACGTGACTTTAAATTCCGATGCTCCATTTTTGTAACACACAACAAAAACACAACTTCACTGATGGCGCTGTCAAAAATAATGTGTTGGCTGAACGGAGTTGAAACTCGTACTGAGCATGTGGAAGGGATGAACAAACCGGTCTAGCACAGACCGGTAAACACAGCGTTGCCAGATCGCTCGCAGTGTTACCAATTTCATTACTTTTCTCACACACCTCGTAAGTGATGTCGTGATAGACGATCGATCCCCTTCAGTGTCCTATTAACAGTGGCAACACTGCTTTAGACATTCCAGGGAGAACTACTGCGCATCCGTTGTGCATTTATGCTTCCTAAATTTTAACCTGGGGTGTTATATTTGGAATTCTTTCTATGTGTATAAGGCAGACGGCAGGAAATTACCGCCATTTTTAATATTAAATAGGAAAACGATGCCCACAAACAAAAAATCTGATGTGATAGTTCGTGCCCATGCGAATGCCCTGACGACTTCCGAAATTATTGAAGAACGGGTAAATTCCGGGTGGAACAGAAGACCAGGAACTCTCCGAAAACCTAAAATCACGCTTATAACGGATGCATTTAAAGGACATTTAGCGATTCAGTGATAAAAAATTGTGACTCTGTGATAACCACGGGCTGTGTGACCGGTCAACTCCATCCACTTTATGAAACCTTTCAAAGACCGCGTAACAAAGAATACGAAAACCGTTTATATTCAGGAGACTGTCCTGTAATGCTTCCGAAAAATAAAAAAAAGCAAATTCTTCAACGATAACGGGATAAGTTTATATCGTCCGGAATAAAATTCCAAATGAAATAACATCCCACTCGTTTAAAATATGCGGCGTGACGGATGCCTTGGATGGAACTGAAGACTACTTAATTTGGAACAATGATGACTGTGAACCGCTTCCAGAGACGATAATGATAGTGAAAACCAGTGTTTATCTGATTTTAATTAATATTTATTCAAATTAAATAAATTATATGGAATTATTTTATGAACTGCGACTTTTTATTTTTTAAATTTATTTTTACTAGTAATTAACATATCAAATTATCTAATTTTTTTTTATATAATTCTTTGGAGAAAATTATTTTTTTTTACAAAAATATTCTTTTAAAACAAATCTTATTATTGTCTTAATTTTTTCAAAGATTGTTTTTATTTTCGAAAAATAAGAATTATTTAAAACTGTTATTACTTAAGTAAATTATTAATTATTAATTAAGGAAAAATGAAATCGATTTGTTTATACAAATGAAACGAAGTATCTATGCCAGCGTTTAAAATATTACATTTGTTAACGGGTAAAAAGGATTAAATGTTGAAAAAATCTAGTAAAGGAATAAACAATTAATCGAGGAATAACATTAATCGAAGTAGTTGTTCATGTTACGATTAAAAAAATTTACATACCGATTAGAAAATTAAAAATTTTCCGTTTTTATCTGTTCATTTTCTATTTTTTCTCTATTTTTATATTTGGGATGTGATCGTTTAGAGAATGGAGTCGATATATGTTAAGGCATCGATTCGATTCCTATCTTTTTTACTACTAAGGTTTCTGGGGTACGAGTGGAAATAAATAATACATTTTCAAGTAATTTATTAAAGCGTCTCAATATTAAAATATGCATAATATAAACAAATTACCTATGAAACTATTATAAATAAATAAAACGATTTGAACCGATAACTGTTGTAGAAAAATAATAAATTTATTTATTTCTACGGCTGTATTATAAAGTTTGAATTACGCGGCTGGAACCTGAGGGTCATTATGAAACAGATTTTCATCTCATACAGATGTTCAACAACAAAAAAGCCTATTCTTTTCAACCACGACCGATCAGAAGCGAGTATTGTTTAATGTATCAGCTGTTTTTATACTTAACCGTATAGCGCTATAGCTCCAGAAGGGAAAGTATTGTAATCGGTCCGATTTGAGCGCATGGGGTTTTTACTGGATCTCTTGTTAAAGCTTTGACGTCTAACGTACCCAAAAAACCGAATGAAAATTTTCCACATGTTAATGATCTTATGTACGTGTTTCGGTGTCGGCCTTTAAATCACCTTATATCTCCAGAACTACTGGACCGATTTTTACCAAACTCGGTCAGATTACTTCTATATACGGGGCATTGATGCCATTAAATTTTCATCAGGAACTCCCGGATTCGAATCCCCCGGGTCAGGTATGACATTTTCACACCTAAAAACTTGCCGTTTCCATCTCATCCTCCTCCGAAGCAATATCTAACGGTGGTCCCGGAGGGTTTAAATTATACTAGCAGCAGAATTCATTTTATTTCGATGATAGTAAATATGCATATATTTCTATAATTTAATTATTTTTTTTATTACTCTACAAAAGAATCTTCTAAGAAAACAGCGATTTGTATAAAATTACTCAACATACGTTAAAATATAATAACGCTAAGAGAATAAATACTCGTCTTTTGTACATTTGGGTACTGTGCATTTTTTCCTTCACCAGGACTGCTTTAAAAAAAAAATCTGTCATCGAAATAAAATGAATTCTGTCGCTAGTATAATTTAAACCCTCCGGAACCACCGTTAGGTATTGCTTCGCTGGAGGATGAGATGTAACGGTAAGTTTTTAGGCGTGAAAATGCCATGCCTGACCGGCGGATTCGGATCCTGGACTTCCGGTTGAAAGGTTTAATTTTTTCCTAATTAAATAATATAATTTAGTGAATGTAATATCTGAAGGCGGGTCTGTAGTGCGTTGTGGCATCCCCTCCACTGCTGTTAACATCACTCAGCGACTTCTCACACCGTAGTATTTTATTCCAAAAGTCACATCAATTAATTTGCAATGACTTGCATCGTAACCAGTTATGACGTCACTGTTATAGCAACCGAAATATGTTCTTATAATTTATGATTACAAATAAAATTATTTACGCCTAATATTTTGTTCAAGATGTATGCGAAGTAATTTATTTATTTCTTGAAAGTATATGTTTTTTTTCAGGTATATTAACTAGGATTTTGCTATAAATAAACGAAACAGTGACGTAATGCAAAGTATATGAAACAAGTTGTTTATTAAAGGCTATAATATCATGATTTTCTTTGGCGTGGCGTAGTTATTTACGAAAATTATCTTTTAATACCGCATACTAATTACTTTTTTAGCAACCAGTAGTAAGTGTTTTGCACGCCGGGGATAGAGGAGGCAAGTAGAGGCAGCTTTGAGGGAGGACCCGCCTTTAGATTTTACATACACTTTAATAATAATTAAAAATCAAATTTAATTGGATTTTTTGTTTCTTTTTACAGTTGATGATGGTCAGAACTACAATAATAATAATAGTGAAACTAGCACCTGTATAAATAATAATAATAATAACAGTAATACTTTTAAACAAGAAAAAATATGTTCTAATATTATTTCATTAAGGTCGCCGACAAACAACAGCGAGGAATTTATTGATCTTGATTATACTTACACTAATTTATTAGCACAGTATAATCATCACCCGCACCACAATAATAATAATAACAACTTAATTATATCATCTTCGCAATCACAGCCCCAAGAATCCACTACAAATCATGATTACAGTTCTGCCAGCGCAAATGAACCGATTCACCACCAACACCACAGCCATCGTAGCGGTCGACATCATCATAATCACCACCACCACCATCATCATCATCAGCACCATCTTCACCACATAGAATATGGCGATGGTCAGTAAAAAAAATTGTGTTTTTATTATTTTTTTAATATTTTTTGTTTATTGTTATCAAAATTTAGTACGTTTCACGAGGTCGAATTCCGGGTAATTCAAGCTTTGTAGAGTATTAGAGGTGTGAAACAATCGCAGAAAATGTTATTTAATCCTGGAAAGACCACCATGAAGGTACTGAAGGGCCGTTTGGCCGCTACGCGGCGAGTCCGTCTTTCGATGACCGGCCATGCTATTCGTTGTCTCGTTGATACGGTATTTGGGTGTACTTCTTGATGAGAATTTCAGATTCAAGAAGCACTATTATAATATCGCTAAGAAGGCGTGTGATGCCTTCTTCGGCGTTCTACGCCGGTGGTCCACGACGATCGGGGTGTACATTTTAAAATAATGAAAATTTTGTATAAGGTGTATGTGAGGTGATTTTACTTTACGCAGCACCTGTTTGGGCCAACAAAATGAGATATAAAAGATACCGAGATATTCTGTTGAGGACTCAGCTTCTCCTGTTACTTACTGTTACTGTTATTTAGTGGGGGCTATAGGACTACTTCACGTGAGGCAGTTCTAGTTAAAGCGAGTGTTAAACCGATTGACGTCCTTGCGTCGGAACGACAGTTACGTTACGCTGCGAAGAAGTCGGGTGAACTGACTGCGCAACGAATTCGGAAAATAGAGAATTTCGGGACAGGCTGGCTCGATTCGGTTTGACTGACTCGGGTCAGTGTCCTCGATGCTTAGTATCGGATGATGCATATCATGTGCTGTACGTTTTATTTTTTATTTTTTTTAAAAAAAGAGGTGGAGGAACCCCATTTACGGGCGCCTGAGCAGTGTCGGGCTCGCTAACAGGTTCCGCAAGATGTTATTAAATGCGTATGTGTTCCTGCGCACTACCGACTAAACCTCCACCCCTGGCTACCCCCGTTCCTGGTACAGCTAATGTGCATTACTTCTGGAACGGGGAATAGCCCTCACACACATTCAAATACCACAGTCAACAGACACGGATCTCACACCCACAAGATACCAAACATCAAACAATATCTCACCACACACTTCGCAACATCCACTCATCACTCAGAAAACATACCTCACGCCGCACATTCCACACATCATATCAAAACCAGCCACATCCAATCACATAAACAAACACCTCACAGACAATCGAACACATAGTATAAACCTCACGGATCACTATCGGACACGGGAGCGAAATGCCCACGACCAAATCGCACCCAGGCGATCACCAAACGTACGGGGAACCCCTCTAGGCTCTCAGCCGCGTGCCTGTTCGCCCCGCACCCTCCGACGACCCCTTCTTCTATCTCTGCGAGACTCCTCCCAGACGTACAGCTCCTCCATGATCTTCCTAGCAAACCTTGCTACAGCCGCCCAATTTCCCGCGCTTTCTAACATGATTTTCTGCAGTTCCTCTTGGAAGAACCTTTTCCTTTTATCTATAGTGTCCAATATTTCCCTCCTTGCATCCTCAAATCGGGGGAAGCGAAAGAAGACGTGATATGCTGTCTCTTCCTCGTCTACACACACCGGAAAACTAGCGGAGTGATCTAGCTTAAACCTAAAAAGGTATTCTCTGAACCCCCTCTAACCCCCCATGGCCCGCTAGAAACTGTGTGAGACAGTAATCCAGCGAGCCATGGGCCCTCTCGCACCAACTTCTCAGGTCCCCAATTATGCGGTGTGTCCATCGGCCTCTATCACTAGTGTCCCACCGCATCTGCCATTCTCTCCTCATTTCTTCCATAATGGAGCTAGCCACTCTCCTTTTCCTCAGGTGTTGACTCCCGTTGATTTTTAATCTTCTTTCTGACTGTCATATTCTCCAGCACAGTCCTAATGGCGTCATGGGTCACACAGTTAAATGCGTTGCGAACGTCAAGCGCTACGAGCAAGCAGATCTTCCTCCCTCCAATGATTCTCATTGTCATACTACCAACTTCCGAACCATCCGTCCAAAGCAGGTCTTCCTCTCCGAAAACCGAATTGTTTATCCGAAAGTCCCCCTGCGTCCTTAATAACTCTGATCAGCCATTGCAGCAGCATGCGCTCGAGTATCTTTGGCCTGGTGTCGATCATCGCTAGTGGTCTATAAGACAACGGAAGCACCGGGTCCCTCCTCGGCTTGGGAACCAAGACCAGGCGCTGCCGTCTCCACCTCTGAGGGAACATCCCCTCATCTAAACAATTATTTTATATCTTCAAAAAGGCATCAGGGTCCGCCCCACAACTCTAGCTCTTACCCCCCTTACTCTACTCTAGCTCTTAGTGCCGTTTTAACGATAATTTTAAACGGGTTCTCCCATGGGTCTGTATCAATTTCTGAGATGAATTGCTTCCAAGATGCCCTTTTAAAGTCTCTAATAAGCTTATTGAGCTCGCTCCTGTACCTCCTATATCGGGCCATGTATAACTGTCCTAGTGAGTAGAGACGCGTACGCTGCGCGAGCCTCCTGGCTCCAAGGCACTCCCCCTGCATTTCCGAGCGATGTCTTCTGTCCACCCAATATACTGGGGAACGATTCTTCTAACAATACCTGCGAGGGAGAAGAACAGCACATTCTGTTTCCAAACAGTCGACCAGACATGCGGCCCCATCTTATGCTGCAGTAACCTCGCGTACCGCACTGATATCCAGTGTCTCCGCAAATCCTTTCGGGTCCATATCCCTCGTAATCCAGCCACGAGGAACCGGCCTCCCATGCGGTTCGAAATCTTATCGAAAATTTTCGGGTGACAGATCGAAGCGGAAGACTACCTAAACTAAACGAATAGAAGCCGCTTGATATTTCGGATGCTATGGCCAAAAGTCCATGCGTAAGTAACCAAATCGACGCGTAAGTTACCGCAGGAACAACATATCGGACTTGCTATCCCACATAAAGCTATAAGGAAAGAATTGAATCTTTTCCCGTACAAAGTAATCTGCGTTCAAGAACTGAAACGTGTACAGATCGTGCCAAACAACTAAATTATTGTCGACGGTTTAAACGTTTTATCGACCAAAAATCCGCGGGGGCAGCAAAACAAGCGGTGTATCGCAACAGACTACGCACGATTGACGAACTAAAAACTGCAATAATGGCCTACGTTCGAGACATTTTAGTATATCAACCGGTTAAATTGTTTGAAAACAAATTGAAACGTGTGCAGTGTTGTATTCGTGTTGGAGAAGGTCTTTTTCATCACCTTTTATAAAATATTTGTTACGGTAATATCTGCTATTATAAAATAACAAAATAATTAAGAAATTTTCGTCATTAGACTTCCATAAGTCCAGTGTACGGTAACTTCCCGAACGCACTGTAGTCTTTTTCCTTTTACCCATATACTTCCTTGTAGAATCGAATTCATTATCCCCTAATTCTCGGCCCACCACTCCTTTCTCGCACTTCATTTTACAATATTATGATGTATAAATGATGATGTCCTTTCGACCCGTTACACTCTAGCACCGCTCCAAAGCTTTCATTTTTGTTTTTCTGGTTCCAAACTGTCCGTATTATTCTAATTTTGTATTATTAATTTTTTTAAAATTATTATTTTTGTTTTTCAGTGTCTTCAACGATATCGTACTACAATAACGGCACAGATACATCGTCGTCGTCGTCCTCATCTGTGTCGCTTACACCCGTTCCGCTTCAATATGAAATCAGCAATCGCCACCATCCCAAACGTCATACAGACTTACGTTCATTAAGGACGAACGTTAGTACGTCGTTAATAATGAGAGATTTAAAAAACGAACCTTATATGCCGCACCATTCATCTTCTTCCTATAACAATACCAATAATAACAATAATACAGGTAAATAATTTATTCGTTGTTTTTATCTATTTCAAGAAGCGGTGGTAATGCGTTCGGGTGGCTTTGCTTTTTTTATGTTTGTGGCACCGACTTGTATAATGTATATATATATATACAAAGTCGTCGAAAAAGGATGCAGCAATAAAAAAAACATATCTCCCTGTGTAATCAAGATAAATTATTAACTGAAACTGCAAAATAATCGTGATATCAAGTTTTATTTAGACGTGACCTTGAGCCGACGCACACAACGGCACAACGCCTTCGCCACTGTCAGTCAGTGCGGTGGCAACAGTTCGGCAAAAACCACAGTACGGCAACGACCCCCCTCCGTTAAAACATTAGACGTTAGACGTGGTACGTGAAGTTTAAGAAATCTGATGACTTGAAAGTGAAGAAATCTCCCGAACGGCCCTAAACGAGTGACGAAGCAGACGAGCGTACACGCTAAAGTTATTTAAGAAGCCCTAATAAATCGATTGCTAGGAGTAGTATGAAAACCTCGGGTTCAATAGCCATTTCTTTCTCTGAAAGTAATGATTCTTTGGCTATTGAACCTGAAGGTATATTTTCCAAGATGAACATATGTTTCTAGTTAAATTTACTAGCTGAAAGAGTGGATTTACTGCAAAATATATAGCAAAACACTGATTTGAGATGCGTCGCAAAATTACGACAAAGAACCAATAAAAGAATTGGCTATTGAACCTGAGGGTCTGTTTTCACGGTTTTATTCGAATACATTAAAAAACAGCTACTTTCAGGGATGAATGTGTGTTCACGTTAAATTTACACCTTGAAACAATTGATTTACAGAAAAAAAATCATACTAAAACATACGGTTGAGATGTTCAATTAATTGCCAACAATTGTCAACAATTAATTGCTTATTGCTGATGATCATTAAATAAAAAAAAGGGCGTAACTCGAAAACGGTGCGTCTTAGGTCATTTTTAACGTGATTTTGAAACGCTCTCCCGAAGGTACTTTGCGATTAGTTTTATGCATCTAGGTCTAATCGTTCTGGAAACACTAGCGCTAGCGAAATTCGTATATATCAACTCACCTCAAACCTACTTTTCACTATGAATTTTTCAATAAATCTACTCCTTTATCTTATAAATTTAAGAAAAAATTATTATGATGTTCTACATCAATCGGTTATCATTACTTTCAGAAAAAAACGAGGGTGCAAACATCTGATTTTTTATTGTATATGTTCCTTCAGATTTGTGAGACTAAAATAAAGCCACAAAATACGGTAAATTTATCGATCAAACGGCTTCTACGTCACAATTCATAGTTTGTTGTAAATGTATATTATTGACATATTTTAACATATTATTGACTGTCTGTGACGTCATGGGATTCCATATAGCAACAGTCCATCATTCATAATTAGTTGTTGTTTTTGCATGTATTGGTTTAGATAGATATTACAATAGCATTAACCTTTGATCTTAATGTAAATTACAGTTTTTCTACGCGTGCGCAGTAGCATATTAATTGTTGTATGTTACGAAAAAAAAAGACGTTTGGTATTTTCACCGATTTTAAGATAATTATCAATACAAATATTTTTAACACTATTATTATTATCTCAGAATGGTTGTAATAAAGAATCAAAAAGAATTAATTGAATTTTACAATAATAAAGCCATTCCTCAGATTCGAGGAATCGCTTATACGATTAAAGATGGTAATAAAGACGAAACAATTCAAATTATTTCCAGAACGTATGTTTATAAGAAATTATTACTGCATTTCAGTAATAATTTGCATTATCTGTACTTCACATACAATAAAAAATGAAAAAAAAAATTTTTATTCTAGTTGGGTTTTGAAACCAGTTTGGGTTACCGTACGTTGATTGAAATGTGGTTGTTTGGCGCCTTAATCCGTTCGGCTACGCCAACTAAAGGCCCCTGGAATAGACGGAATACCTGTAGAATTACTGCGCAGTGCAGGTGAGGAAGCGATTGATAGATTATACAAACTGGTGTGTAATATTTATGAAAAAGGGGAATTTCCGTCAGACTTCAAAAAAAGTGTTATAGTTATGATACCAAAGAAAGCAGGCGCAGATAAATGTGAAGAATACAGAACAATTAGTTTAACTAGTCATGCATCAAAAATCTTAACTAGAATTTTATACAGAAGAATTGAGAGGAGAGTGGAAGAAGTGTTAGGAGAAGACCAATTTGGTTTCAGGAAAAGTATAGGGACAAGGGAAGCAATTTTAGGCCTCAGATTAATAGTAGAAGGAAGATTAAAGAAAAACAAACCAACATACTTGGCGTTTATAGACCTAGAAAAGGCTTTCGATAACGTAGATTGGAATAAAATGTTCAGCATTTTAAAAAAATTAGGGTTCAAATACAGAGATAGAAGAACAATTGCTAACATGTACAGGAACCAAACAGCAACAGTAGCAATTGAAGAACATAAGAAAGAAGCCATAATAAGAAAGGGAGTCCGACAAGGATGTTCTCTATCTCCGTTACTTTTTAATCTTTACATGGAACTAGCAGTTAATGATGTTAAAGAACAATTTAGATTCGGAGTAACAGTACAAGGTGAAAAGATAAAGATGCTACGATTTGCTGATGATATAGTAATTCTAGCCGAGAGTAAAAAGGATTTAGAAGAAACAATGAATGGCATAGATGAAGTCCTACGCAAGAACTATCGCATGAAAATAAACAAGAACAAAACAAAAGTAATGAAATGTAGTAGAAATAACAAAGATGGACCCCTGAATGTGAAAATAGGAGGAGAAAAGATTATGGAGGTAGAAGAATTTTGTTATTTGGGAAGTAAAATTACTAAAGATGGACGAAGCAGGAGCGATATAAAATGCCGAATAGCACAAGCTAAACGAGCCTTCAGTAAGAAATATAATTTGTTTACATCAAAAATGAATTTAAATGTCAGGAAAAGATTTTTGAAAGTGTATGTTTGGAGTGTCGCTTTATATGGAAGTGAAACTTGGACAATCGGAGTATCTGAGAAGAAAAGATTAGAAGCTTTTGAAATGTGGTGCTATAGGAGAATGTTAAAAATCAGATGGGTGGATAAAGTGACAAATGAAGAGGTATTGCGGCAAATAGATGAAGAAAGAAGCATTTGGAAGAATATAGTTAAAAGAAGAGACAGACTTATAGGCCACATACTAAGGCATCCTGGAATAGTCGCTTTAATATTGGAAGGACAGGTAGAAGGGAAAAATTGTGTAGGCAGGCCACGTTTGGAGTATGTAAAACAAATTGTTGGGGATGTAGGATGTAGAGGGTATACTGAAATGAAACGACTAGCACTAGATAGGGAATCTTGGAGAGCTGCATCAAACCAGTCAAATGACTGAAGACAAAAAAAAAAAAAAAAAAAAACGCCAACTAAATAACTCACAAAATGGAAATTGTATTACATAAGTTGCACGTTTTCTTTTATGTATAATGAATGTTAAATGCTTTATTACAACAGGCACCACATAGTTTTCCATTCGGTGTTTAATATACATTACACTTTCAAGATCTAAACCTAATAAAACGTTTAAATATAAAGACGTCATAAATTCGTAACTGTCTTTTAGATACACTTATTGTTTTGTTATTTAGACATTCTTTATATAAATCTTCTGTGATAGGTATTATCTAGTTATAACTGTAAATTTCTTCATAGATATGAATATAATTGTTTGCGATCTAATATATAAAGAATATTTATTACAAAAAAAAGTATTATTGGTTTTACAATTTTATATAATTCAACTACCATTTCATACTTAAAATCATTTTGATTTATGTTAAACATAAACGAACTTCTTTTTAAAAGAGGATTTCTTTTGTTTTCTAAATTTTCTTTTTGATATACTAATTCATAAACAATATATTTAACGCTGCGTTTTTATATTGTGAATTACGTATAGTTAACTTGGACAATTTTTCCATATGTTCAATATAATTTATATTTAAAGTTTTGTTTTTACTTTTAAGTTTATAATCAATAACGTTTACAGTTTCGAGTAATTTTGAATATAATAATGTAAGATATTTAGATATATTGTTTGTAGAATCTCATATTTTTCTAAATTATCTGCAATCTGTAAACATGAGATCATTTTAATATATAAATACTGTTATAATAAATAAATTATAAAATCGTTTTTGAACCGTTGATGAAGTTTACATACAGTAAAGTTGATAAAATTACATACAGTTGAAATGCAATAAAATAGTACCTATTAAGAAGAAATAAAAGATAAGTATTCATACGGAATTTTCGGTGATTTTAAGCCAATTGTCGAGGGTTTTTTTAACTCGATAAGGTTATGTCAAGATGTTGGAAAAAGATTTAAAAAATTGGTTTGAAAATAAACAAACTAAAGAATTAATTGATTATTATTCAGAAAAATTAGTCGGCCCGAATTCAGGCCAACAAAATGTTCTTTATAAAGTGAATCCAAAGGGTACAATTCCAGTATTAACTATAGCATCTTGGATATCCAAAAGTTTTTAATTTTTTTTTATAAATAGATTCTATAACATTAGTTTAATCAATGTATGTTACGAACAAATAAAAACAACTATTCGTATAGTATTTTCAGTGATTATAAGTTAATTATCAATACAAATACGGGTTTTTTTCAACGCAACAAAATTATGTCATGATGGTGGGAAACAATTTAAAAATTGGTTTCTTAATAAAGAATCTCAAAAATTAATAGAATCCTTTGTTCGCTCAGATTCAAGCGACCTACATATATTTACGAGTCTGAAGTTACATAATCGGCAAGTTTATATGAGTTAGAATCCTTCGAAATGGATCCTATCGTATCAGGAATACGATTCCTATTCGATATTTGCGGGCCGCTACAAATATCCGCTTCTGAACGATGAAAATGAGAAAAATCGGCATCGTTACGGTATGAAAAGCTACAACCGTAACGTCAATTCTCAAGACAATTTCTTTTACGAGCTAACAAAGCTTTTATTTTTAACCTGAAAAACTCGTGCGGTTTTAATACCTTCCTCGTATCAAGAAAGATAATCTTATATTGAAAGTAGACTTCGGTTAAATAAATACAAAATCAGGAAAAAACATTTTGTCGAAAAAAGATCGATATTTACGCCGGTCCTGAAATATATGGCACCGTTTTCTACAGCTGCAAATCGATAAGAAGATCCGAACATTTTTTTATATAAAAAAATTATTTTACTCATCGATTAAAATTTTGAATTACAGGACCTACGATGACCGTATTTCCTCGTCCGATTGACCGATTGTAACCGAATTTAATTGGCATCGATGACACTCAGTCGGAAGTTATCGTTCAAAATTTCATAAAATTTAGTCGACCCGATCCGAAGTTATCGAACGAAAAACGACTCACAAAAAAATGTTATCTATCCCCTATATATTATTAACCAAAGTGAGAATGGAATATCTAACCGGTAAAAAAATTCGATTTCGATTCCAGAAATTTAAAAAAATTAAAAAAGAATTTATTGCCTCCGTTCCTTTACGAGGATCCTTTACAGGATAAATCCTGCAAGAAAGAGTGAAGAAGAACGTACAGACTTATATATAGATAGTGTCGTGTACCGTATAGATTCATCAATCGCAAAAAATCTGATAGATTCATCATCGGTGTTCCTTTCTTTCGCGCTTGAAAGCCGATGACCCGTTCACATCCCGTTGACAATTTCCCGCCGTAGCTCACTGTCCTTTGTCGTTCGAATCGACGCTCCTAGTTTTTATCCAGTCAACCCACCGGGTTGGTCTAGTGGTGAACCCGTCTTCCCAAATCAGCTGATTTGGAAGTCGAGAGTTCCAGCGTTCAAGTCCTAGTAAAGCCAGCTATTTTTACACGGACTTGAATACTAAATCGTGGATACCGGTGTTCTTTGGTGGTTGGGTTTCAATTAACCACACATCTCAGGTATGGTCAAACTGAGAATGTACAAGACTACACTTCATTCACACTCATACATATCATCCTCATTCATCCTAGTAAAGTCAGTTATTTTTACACGGATTTGCATACTAGATCGTGGATGCCGGTGTTCTTTGGTGGTCGGGTTTCAATCACCGACACCGAAAGGTAATAGGTCACCTTTCATATACCTGAAGCTAAACAGGAAAAAGAAAAAGAAAGAAAATTTTTTATCAAGTCCTTCTTCAGTTTAGTTCAGCCATCTTTTCGGCGGTCTTTCTCGTGACCTACTATTTTCTATTTTCCTGTACGACTAGCTTCTCAAGATTTTCACCAGGCCTATGGACTATATGGCTGAAAAAGTGGAAGATCTGTCGGAAGCATATTGCGGAAGACCTCCTCTCATTTCTAATCGAATCCTTCGTCCGCTTTTCTCTCCGTGTGACGCGGAGTATTCTACTGTAGGACATTTCAAACGCATCGATTCTCCTCCGGTCTTCCATCTTGACGATCCAGGTCTAAACATTGTATATAACTACTGGAAAGACTAGTTACCTGAAGCGGTTTCAGCTCTGTATTCCTCGTGATCGCCCTATCCTTCCGAACAGCTGTGGACGTCATCAGCCCTTCCTTCGCCAAGATAATTCATTTTTTTATTTCGGCCGACGATCCCACATCTTCATCCATCGTGGATCCTAAAAATACGAAACGGTCTACCTACCCGAAATCACAGAGCGCATTTCCGGTAGATTACATTATTAAAAGAAAAAAATTTGTAGAGTTAAATTTTGTACGAATATATCGATTTATAAATGTATATATTAATAGATTAACACTTTTTTTAAAAACTCCATCGATTAATTCTTTTCACCCCGGTTAGACACCAGATAAGTTTAGCGTTTACACATTTTTTATGCATAGGCCTTTTGTTTGGCGAGATGTATTTTAGCCGTTGTAATAACGATATTTTAGTAGTAATTACGAATTTAATAATTAATCGTCCTTGATCTTGTGTTTTTCACATCCACACATCGCACTTGCCCAAACGGATGAACGGATGCGTTTGAATTATCCCCAAATAGGATTTTGCCTTCGTCGTGGCTTAATAGCCCGGAACGATGAATATTGTACCTTCAGTGACTTAAATTTATTTCTAAAATTGGATTCCATCATCGTAGCACAGGGCGTTACATCACAAACAGAAAATCACTAAATGTTTGTTAGTTCGAGTTACTGTGTAATTTCAGCTGTAAATTTAATTTTATATTAAATTACAGGTGGGTTTCTTTTTTCAGTATACTTTTATATTTTTTTTTTGTCTTTAGTCATTTGACTGGTTTAATGCAGCTCTCCAAGATTCCCTACCTAGTGCTAGTCGTTTCATTTCGGCATACCCCTACATCCTACATCCCTAACAATTTGTTTTACATATTCCAAACGTTGCCTGCCTACACAATTCTTTCCTTCTAGCTGTCCCTCCAATATTAAAGCGACTATTCCAGGATGCCTTAATATGTGGCCTGTAAGTCTGTCTCTTCTTTTAGCTATATTTTTCCAAATGCTTCTTTCTTCATCTATTTGCCGCAACACCTCTTCATTTGACACTTTATCCATCTGATTTTTAACATTCTTCTATAGCACCGCATTTCAAAAGTTTCTAATCTTTTCTTCTCAGATACTCCGATCGTCCAAGTTTCACTTCCATATAAAGCGACACTCCAAACATTTACTTTCAAAAATCTTTTCCTGACATTTAAATTAATTTTTGATGTAAACAAATTATATTTCTTACTGAAGGCTCGTTTCGCCTGTGCTATTCGGTATTTTATATCGCTTCTGCTTCATCCACATTTAGTAATTCTAATTTCCAAATAACAAAATTCTTCTCCATAATCTTTTCTCCTCCTATTTTCACATTCAGCGGTCCATCTTTGTTATTTCTACTACATTTCATTACTTTCGGTTTTTGTTCTCGTTTATCTTCTTGCGTGGATTTCATCCATACCGTTCATTGTTTCTTCTAAATCCTTTTTACTCTCAGCTAGAATTATTATATCATCAGCAAATCGTAGCATCTTTATCGTTTTCTTTTATCTTGTACTGTTACTCCGAATCTAAATTGTTCTTTAACATCATTACTGCTAGTTCTATGTAAAGATTAAAAGTAACGGGGATAGGGAACATCCTTGTCGGACACCCTTTCTTATTACGGCTTCTTTCTTATGTTCTTCAATTATTACTGTTGCTGCTTGGTTCCTGTACATGTTAGCAATTGTTCTTCTATCTCTGTATTTGAACCCTAATTTTTTAAAATGCTGAACATTTTATTCCAGTCTACGTTATCGAATGCCTTTTCTAGGTCTACAAACGCCAAGTATGTTGGTTTGTTTTTCTTTAGTCTTCCTTCTACTATTAATCTGAGGCCTAAAATTGCTTCCCTTGTCCCTATAATTTTCCTGAAACCAAATTGGTCTTCTCCTAACACTTCTTCCACTCTCCTCTCAATTCGTCTGTATAGAATTCTAGTTAAGATTTTTGATGCGTGACTAGTTAAACTAACTGTTCTGTATTCTTCACATTCATCTGCTCCTACTTTCTTTGGTATATGACTATAACACTCTTTTTGAAGTCTGACGTAACTTCCTCTTTTTCATAGATATTACACACCAGTTTCTATAATCTATCAATCGCTTTCTCACCTGCACTGCGCAGTAATTCTACAGGTATTCCGTCTTTTCCAGGAGCCTTTCTGCCATTCAGTTTATATTGAGAGCCTATTTTTATATTAAGAACCTATTTTTATCTTAAGAGGATCCAAACTCAAGACATTAATAAAGCTCATTTCAAATTCAGGGAGATTTTTTATCGCTTATTGTTTTTAAATGTTGTTGAAACTATAATAAATACTTCGCTGTCTTTACACGCGTTAGTAAATTTGTAAAACCGTTCATAAAAAATCTCATAAAGTAAGGTTTAATAAATAACACGTATCAGAAGAAACTGTATTTTTTCTTCTTTAATCTTGCATATAGTGTGTATTTCAGGATGCTTTTTATTGAGAGTTGCTGAAGTTGACAAACGGTACAGGAATATCTTGCTTTCAAATAAAGCAAGATGAGGATTTAAATACGACAACGATTTTGTTGACGGACTTGGTCTGGGCGAATGAAAGACTATATACACCTGACGTTAAATAATATCTGATTTTAGAATTAGTGAATTTTATATAAGCCCTCCGTTCGATTAATTCATATACTTATATAAATTATAGATTTTTTTTGAATGTTATGTTTTTAGATCTAGAAAGCTGCTCGGATTCTGAAACACAGAAAACCGGAGGTATCCATAAAGACGCTTCTTACCCGCCCAGAAGAAGACCGGGCAGGCCTCGCGGTTCGCGTAGGAAGAAACCAGGTATGTATGAGGGTCACGTAATAAATTAAAGTGAAGAATTATTATTTATTTCACGGCTATGAAACTAACGCTACTTTTCGATATAATCCCCGGCTACGTTTAGAAACTTGTGAGCTTATTGTTCAACTCGATGTCCCAACCGTTTTTGTATCGCATCCTTGACCCGCTCGTTGCCGAGCTTAGTGTCGCGTAAAACGTTTTTGAGAGGACCGAACAAACAAAAACTGATGGTGTCAGATCGGAACTGTAAGGGAGATACGGCAACATTTTCTGATCCGAATTTTGAATATCTTCCCGTGTCTTTTGAGGGGTATGGGAGAGGGGTTATTGTGGTGAAGACATGTCCTTTGAGAGAGAACCAACACATTTTCTCCTTATTGCGGATTTCACTTTATTTTCTAGCACATCACACTAGTATTGCGGTCGATCTTCTAAATAATCGCGATAAATCGGGCCTTTATAATCGTAAAACAACGTTACCATCACTTTTACTGGCCGGCGCATGGACTTTGAATTTTTATTTTACCGTCTACGTAGCGATATAACAAAGCTATAGCTCTAGAAGGGAAAGCATTGTAATCCGTCCGATTTTGGCATATGCGATTTTCACCGGATCTTGACGTTTTGACACCTCAGGAACCCAAAAAACCGGATGGAAATTTTCCAGATGTTAATGTTCGTACGTACGTGTGTGTTCGGTGTCGGCCTCTAAAATACCTTTATCTCCAGAACTACCAGACCGATTTTGACCAAACCCGGCCAGATTAGTTCCACATATGGGGGATTGATGTGATATATTTTCAATTTAAAAGGTCAAGGGGGTGAGGCTGTAGAGCAAGGTTACCCTTACTATCTCGAGATTTCGCCTAATTAAGGTCTTATTTTTCTTAGGCATATTTGTTTACGATTAAAAAATAACAATATTTGCAAAAAGGTTTTTTTTCAAAAAGGCTCCCGAACCCAAAAAAAATGCTCTACACTACTGCTTTGTTGTGACGTCACAGGTGAGCGGTAGAATTTCCGCTAAAAACGATGAATCAGGTTTCACGCGTTATTACCCATTCTAAAAAAGTATTAATTAAGATCGAGTCCATCCTCTTGGAACCCATCTCAAAAACATTTTGTAATAATTCAGCTTATCACGTATAATGGAACGGAAAGTGCCGATGCTCGTTCTATAAATTTCAGCGATTTCCAAATTTTTTATGTAAATAACTATTCTCACGAAGAAGATCGTTCTGAAATTTGACTCGCCGTTTATGAGCGGCCAGTTTTTGCACGAAAGTATAACCGTTTCATCGCTCTCTTAGTACTTCCATATGAAATCTAAGAGTGCGGTGATAGTCTTCTGAAATATTTTGAAGGCGAACTCCACATCACAGCATCAGGCCTGTCTCTCGGTCGTCTTCTTGTCTGCAACCGATTCCGCATTCTCTAAATCTCGTTACTGTTTAACCGTTAGGGACTGCCCTGCCACATTAGGATATTTCCCACAAAATTCGTCTTCAACACATGTATAAGAACGACTGGAAAATTAGCGTTGAACAAAGAAAACTCTTGCTCTTGGGGAAACGACATGTTTACCGAGCGATAAACAAAGCACTACTGCAAGTATCGTGTGATCAGTACATATCACAATGGCTTCTGGGTTTATTATTGTTAATACCGATAGTGCTATCTTGTGGTAGCCGATAGAACTTTTTCAACTGTACTATTAGTTATGAGCACTATTTTTTGATGTGCGTAACTTTTGAATCTCTCTGTATAGTGAACCTAGCCCGTTTATATCAATTAATATTTACCTAATCCTAAGGATTTAGGAATCTATCGGATATAATAGGGGGATAGACAAGAGGAGGTCGTTAAGCGATTTCTCAGAAGTGAACAAGTTCGTAGCATTTTTGTCTGCACTGATTTTTCCTGTGTTTTCCCTAATGCATGTTTGCCGTTTAGAGATAATCTACTCGTTACAGCTGCTAGTAATTTACGTTAGACTACTTTTAGAAATTCAGCTATGCTGATAATCCAATATCTTGACGAAATGCAATTTTGTCATTATTTTTGTAAAAAAGAAGTTTAAAATTGTGTATTAAAAGGCCACAGCACCTTAAAAAGGGTAACAAAGGTTAAAAGATAACAGTCACGGCTGTTACTCCTGACAATAATAATTATGTAATTAATGTTAATTTACTTAAGTGCACCTGTTTTCATATTTATTATTATTAGAATCTCTTTGTACGATTAAGATTTGCTTATTTTATTATTTTGTATTTAATAAAAAAATACAAAATAATAAATCGTCTACTTTAGTAATAACAAATAAGCAATGTATACTATAAAACCGACTTACTTTCTAAGTATGGGAAACTTTGTTTAATGCAGCTCTTCCTTCACTATTGATATTGTAAACCGCTGTGATGTTTATTTACTGATACCCTTCTTTGAATGTATATTAAACGCCTCTGTTGTTTGATCTATGCTGTTTTTTAAGATGCTTTTCGAAGAATGTTGAGATCAAGCTCGATTCAAGAAGACAGACGCACATTTATCGACAAAAACTCTACAAATATTCGGCACAATAACCGAATCAAATTTTCATAACACCTTGTAGAAACAGAACAAACGTGCTAAATAAATTTGCTAAGTTTTGAGATTTAGTAATTTTATTAATTTGGAAATAAACATTTTTGCAACGATAAACCAAATCGAATTTTTATAATAAAATAAAATATTTATTTAATATTTTTTGCCAAAATTTGATTGATCCAAAATAACAAACATGAGAGGGGGCAAATATATTGCTTGATCGCAGTAAATGAGTGATTTAAACGTTTCGTGATCGACATCATCGACAACAACACCACCGTTTGCAGGACTATACTGCGGCTTTAAAAAGATATTTTGGAAGAAATATTAAAATTTATTCTTATGAAACTATTATTTTATAATTAATTTTTCTATCAGAAGTTTTTTTGCGATGTGATGATCCGAAATATGTGCATATATACCGTTAAGAGTAATAGTCTTTGAGACATTGTACCGTTATACGCACATTCAAATGGTGAGCACGGATAACGGTCGGTGAATCGTTCAGTATGATCGGTTACAGTCGTATGCTTCGGGTGAAGTATAGTGATCCACCTAATTTTCAACCTCATCCAGTAATACGCATTTCAAAGGCCTCCTGTATTTCTAATCTTCTAATCTTCTCCATATTTTACTACTGTAAAGTTCTGCATTCCATACAAATATTTTCAAGAAGTTCTTTAGAATTCTTAAATACGTATTTGATACCGGTAGATCTTAATCTTGCAGGTATTCTTCATGAAAACTTTCCTCGTTAACAGAAATTTGGTTTTAATATTTGCATTACTTTATCTAATCTTAGGTTAATTTCTTATTCTCTTCCTTTCTGATAATTTCCTTATCGCGTTTGTTTTATTTTTTATTTTTTTGCAAATTTAAATTTTTTTAATAAATCCACTTTATCTAGTATATCTTCTAACTCATCCGAAAGAAAGTATCACCGGAAAACTTAATATCCTTTTTTCTTCATTAATACTCGTATTTACTGCACTCTCAAATTCAAATTTCCTTCGATTCCTGCATTGTTTCTTCTACGCACAATCTGAATATTAACAGAGACGGATTACTTCCTTGTCTTACTACACCTTTCTGAGTCGTAGCTTTCTTTCGTCGTCTTCTACTCTTATAACTGCTATCTAATTCTTGTTTAGAATTCTCGTCTACCTGTTAGTGCTACCTCAAATTATTTTTTGCTTTACATAATATTAATTTATTTTAAAGATGAGTTATATAATGTTATTAAGTTTGTGATACTTTATCGATATATATGTTGTTTTTTTTTCAGAAAAATTAGGAAGACTTTGGGAATTTCTTAGAGACTTGCTATTAAATCCAGAATCTTGTCCTAGTCTTATATGTTGGGATAATTATGAAGAGGGTACGTTTAGGTTTGTACATAGTGATAAAGTTGCCAAACTGTGGGGTGCAAAACGAGAGAATCCAGATATGAATTATGAAAAACTTAGTCGCGCTATGAGGTTTGTATCAGCACATATATTTGTTACTATCTCTCTCGCGCTCTCTCTCTCTCACTCCCCTCTCCCCACTCACTACCACCTCCCCCTTCCCCCTTTCTCGCACGCTCTCTCTCACTCTCTCTCTGTGTGTGTGTGTGTGTGTGTGTGTGTGTGTGTGTGTGTGTGTGTGTGTGTGTGTGTGTGTGTGTGTGTGTGTACACTATTATACCAAGAGAAGAATGGGGGTTTCTGTTTGTTCAGGATAAACAAAAAAACTACTCGGTCAATCGCTACCAAATTTTTACCCATGTTTCTTGCCGTAACTGAGAAGGTTTTTAGATATATTTCATCTCGAAAAAAAATATATATGAGTAGACAAGATTTTCCGATTGAAGAACAAACCTTAATGATCTGTGAACAGTGAGTCTCTATCACTGTGTGAGCTTGGTTTAAGCTGAATTATTCGAATCGATGGAATAAATAATATTACAGAAATAATAGAATTAATTTTATTTTTAACCTTCGGGACCACAGAAATTGCTTCAGAGGATGACATGAATGATTTGGCCATGCCTGACCGGGATTCGAGCCCGGGAACTCCGGATGAAAGACCGAGTAAATTTACGTTAAATAAAATAATATTAAATAGATTTTTTTTTAAATTGTTTAACAATAATGGGCTTCCCGTGGGGATTAGGTATGAGATTAGAGTGGTGAGGTATCACCATCGATCAGTAACAAACGGGGTGCCCCTGGGGCGCTGTTTTGGGAAGTGTAATGAATTGCTCTTTTAATATCTCTGCAAACAATCGTCCGATTTTCAAAATTCAGTCGGGGTATTTGTTAGTAGATTGAAGGCTAACTTTTGCACGCATCAGGTTCACTGATGCGTGCTCGATCTAAAAGACCTCAGTTATTCGTTTATATATATAAAAAGTTTGTGTTTGCTATCGCATCACGTGGTAACCGACCGACTGATTACTTTCAAATTTGTAGGGTACATTCGTGTTATCCCACGGAAGATTTTAAGCCATTGACCGAGGCCCTAGCTCTCTTGATGGTTAAGATATTACAAATATTCATTATTTCTTTGCCCCCAAGGAGGGTGAAGTTATGAATTAAAGATATTCATTAAGGAAAAAATAGATGAATCCTTTTATTTCATTGTTATATTTCTGCCACCACGGCAAAGAAATAAGTTATGAAAATTTCTTTTTTTGAAATTTTGGCGTAAATTTATCAGACAGCAAAAAATTTTTTTTAAATCCACGAACATTTGCGGAAGCCGTGTTGTAGCAAATAAAAACGAGAAAAATCACTTTTGTATTGTATTATAAAAAATCGATAAAAATATAATAAGACACTAATAATTTATGTGAAACACAACACACGGTACAGGCAATTGAAACTTTTTTTTTTTTTTTTTTTTTAACCTCCGAGTCCACAGTGAAGCATTACTTCAGAGGATGAGATCATTAATCTCATCCTCTGAAGTAATGCTTCACTGTGGACAGGCAATTGAAACTAGACCAAATAAAATGTTCTGTACTAGGCAACAACAGATGTTTGTATGATGTCATACGGACATGTTTGTACATGTCACTTCTCATGATACAGTGTATATATTCTTTTTTCTTTACTAAGCATGTATGCATATTGTTTAAAAGTATAAATACAAAACTATTCTTAATTATGACCGGTAGTTGATCAAAATGAGTTTATCATAATAAAAATTTACCATTTACGAAGAACTTTAACGCGGTAACACAATTTAAATAGCTTGTTTGAGTTCAGCACCCAAATTACAGTGAGAAAAATTGTGTAACACGTTAAATATAAATTTTGTGTTCACTAGTGTTATGTCCGACCGACTAAAATATTTATTAAAATGTTTGCTTACAGGTATTATTATAAAAGTAAGGTATTACAGCCTGTTATCGGTAGAAGACTTGTATATAAATTTGGACCGGAAGCGCGGGGTTGGAAGACTGAAAATCCCAATTTTACTTATTGAGGTAAGAGAAATATAATTAAAAAATTTACTAGATATTACTTTGTTATTGATTTTTCAAATATACGAGGTGTGTGAGAAAAGTAATGAGATTGGTAACACTGCGAGCGATCTGGCAACGCTGTGTCTACCGGTCTGTGCTAGACCGGTTTTTTCATCCCTTCCACATGCTCAGTACCAGTTTCAACTCCGTTCATCCGATTATTTCTGACAACGCCATCAGTAAGGTTGTGTGTTACGAAAATGGAGCATCGAAATAGAGCAACGTTGTGCGATCAAGTTTTGTGTTAAACTTGGGGAATCCGCAAGTGTGACCTTTAAAAAGTTGGAACAGGCCTATGAGGAACATTGCTTATAAAGAGCACAAGTTTTGGAAGGCCGAGAACACGTTGAAGAGCAACCTCGTTCAGGGAGACCTTCAACTTCAATATCTGGCGAAAACGTTGAGCGTGTGAGGGTTCTTATGAGATCAGACCGTCGTTTAACAATAAGGATGATGAGTGAACAGTTATACTTAAACACTTTCACCGTACATAAAATTTTGACAAGAAGATTTGGACATGTGAAATTGGTGCCGAAAAATCTCACAACGGAACAGAAGGAAAATCAAAGAACCGTGTGGGTTGATCTTGAAAAGATTGACAATGACCAAGAATTCTTCAATCGTGTGATTACAGGTGATAAATTCTGGATATTTGAGTACGATCCTGAAACAAAGCGAAGAGTGGCACACTCCGTCATCTCCTCGACCGAAAAAATGTTGAATGAGCAAATCAAAGATCAAAACTGTGCCGATTTGCTTTTTTGACAATAGAGGTATCGTGATAAAGAATTTGTTCCTCCAGGACAAACTGTCAACCAAGTGTTTTACAAAGGTGTCCTTGAAAGGCTCAGGAAAAGAGTGATTCGCGTGAGACCAGACATTACAGAAAAGTGGATGCTTCATCATGACAATGCCCCGTGTCACACGGCCATTTCCATCACGGAATGTTTGACCTCAAAATGCATTCCTACGGTTCCTCAATTCCCCTATTCACCTGATTTGAGTCCTTGTGACTTTTTCCTTTTCCCGAAATTGAAACGTGTCTTGAAAGGACGTCATTTTGGAACTCTGGAGAACATTCAAAAGACTGTGACCGACCGGTTAAAAGCCCTACCAGTTGAAGCCTTCCAGCACTGCTAACAGGAGTGGGAATAACGACTCCGCCGGTGTATAGCTGCCCAAGGGAACTACTTTGAAGGGGATAATATTGTTGTTTGAAAAAAATAAAAACTTTGGTAAGTAAAAAGTCGGTCTCATTTCTTTTCTCACACACCTCGTATAACACCGAGATCATAAGAAGGAAAGATAAGAAACTTTTGTTAGTACTTTCTCGAAGTCCATCCGCGACTTTAGACCAGAACAAATTTTTAAATAAAGCATTCATACATTTTTTTAATTAGCTTTAAATAACGTTATCAATATTTTAGAACTCTTTTCTACCATGATATGTTAAAGACCGCGGTAGACAAAAGAGTTTTGTGTACATCTGATGATGATGTAAAGCGAAGGCTAGAATCGATTATAAAAAAGGATATTTTTAGTTTTACACACGGCTGTAGATCGATTCCTTATCTTTCCGCTTGACGGCGCCGCTAGCAAAGATGGTGACTCCTGATTCCTTTTCACGGTGTGAAAAGGAATCGATCAAATTGAATGTGTTTTTATGCAATATCCCGACAGTAGGTTTAAGGGCCGTTGTTTTTTATGGGCCGACATAACAGGAATTGCTTACTCGGATAACCTGCATATACGGCTCTTTTCTCGACTGGAAAAGGGACAGGAGAATTTATTTGACAAGATGTGAATCTCTTCACAGGTATAAATCTGAACGGGATCGGTCGAATGACATTTTATTGACCCACACCTTCAATCGTGTGGGTCGAATGACCCACACGATTGAAGCAGCTGTCGTTTATGTTACTTCAGACACGCCGCTTAAGTATGGCATGAACTCTCTTACTGATTGAACACTTGTAGGGAAAACTATAAATAAGACTTACTCTTTCATTTTACTTGCGATTAATTACTGTAAGTCAGAATTAACAGATAAGCTTTAACCCCCTTTTTTCAGTACACTCTATTATATGTAGGTAATTTTTGTATACTTACGTGTACTTAATTTTAACAGTTTATCTGTGTTGAAGATATCAATGAAATCCATGAGAGCAGTTCAGTAGTAAAATTCTTAGTATTCTTAATATATCTTGGTGGTATATATAAATTTATCGGGTACTTATGTATTAGCCCGTCAACCATGATCATGATGATCCCGTAACTTTGAAGTATTTTCAGAGTTACGGGATCATTAATATATTTTACATATTCAAAATATAAGCATTAGCGCTTATAATTAAAGATATAAATTAACCAAACTTCACCTACGCTCGCTAACCTCGACTAATTAACGGTAATTTTTTTATTATTTAAATAAATAATTGTAATAATTACTGAATTTATTATTTAAATACTCAAAACATTACTGTGTTAATTAGTCAGTATTAGCGAGCGAGGCGACCGTACGTTAAGTTTGGTTAAATTATATTTATGAAATAAATAAACAGCTATAAAAATGATAATATAATAGTTATGTCGAGTGATATTAACAATTACTCAAAAGTTTGCAATTTATTTGTCGATGGGCTAATACTTAAGTACGATTTATCGTGTAAAAAGAAACACGTTAAAAAGATTTTAATAAATATTTTAATTACATGTATATAATCGTTTTAAGTAGCGTCGGTTAACTGCGTAGTAAAAACCAGAAGATAATTGGGTAATTGGTTTGCATGGCATTTCTCCCGCCACCACCCCATTCCGACGCCCTAAAGCATAAGACCGAATGTTTGCACCACAAACGACTACTGAGTCGAATCAGTATAGCGGCCAGTGTCCTAACTAGCTCCTAGAGCTAACCTTATTGCGTGAGCGAACTAAGCGTGGTGGCACACACCACTTATTTCGTGTCCCACCGTTCACTTGTCATACAATTCTAAAACGGGAAGGCGCACCCCATCAACTACTAAAACACATATATGACACTCAATAAATTTAATTTATTTCGTTATTCGCTGCCACGCCTAGGTCGCTGAATTCCAGCAAGTACCTGTCCACCAATATTAAAGTACTTGGAGCCTTATTGGCTAGTGGTCAGCCATAACTATCGGGTAGCCTCCCACAGCAGCGAGGTAGGAGACTTTTCCCTTAAAATAAACTACTGATACCTGTTGAACAATTCAACGGCATCAAGGAACACCCACACAGTCCGACAATACGGCTCTCACCACTAAAAATTGACTCGCCGCTTATGAATGGCCAATTTTTCCCTTGACCTCTAAGTTCCAGGGTGGCCTGAGTTCTGACCCACCCAAGAGCTGGACAGTCGAACATCATGTGTTTAACTGGACCGGCCCTCAGACAGATAGCTCATCAGCTGCCAGGCGGAACCGAGACAAATATCGGTTCAAGTTCGCGTGGTTGGAGAGCCCCTGGGCACCCGTTGCCCTTAAAAACAAAGAAGAGGCATACCATCTCCGCAAGTCCCGCATAAATCTATACAAGAACCTTCCCTTTGTCGTGACGTGCCATTTTTGCAGCCATGCATCCACCGCGAGGCTGTAAAGCCTCCTACGCAGGCGGGAGATGGGAAACTGTTCGAAATTTAGAACCGGTGAATTGCAATCATCGTTCCTCTCTGGTACAGGTACGACTCGAAACCGCATCCCAAATTCCGCGGTCTGCCTGCCTCTTCGCAATTTTTCATACAACTAATTTTATTCCGCCTGACAGCTGATGAGCTGTGGATCTGTAGGGAGGTCCAGTCAAATGAACAACTGATGTTTGACTGCCCTGTTCTTCAGAGGGCCAGAGACCGAGCCATCCTAGAACAGGGTGAGTCAATGTGGCGAGAGCCGCATTGTCGGACCGTGTAGGAATAGGTTCCTAAATACGATTTCTATGTTCAATCGACATCAGTGGTTTACCTAAGGGAAAAGACTCTTACCGTACTTCTTTGTGAAGCTAACCGAGAAATATATATGGCTGACCACCAGCCAATTAAGGCTCCAAGCGCTTTAATATGGCGGCCAGGTACTTGCTGGCATCCAGCGACTTAGGCGTGGCAGCGAATTGTTGTCTAGATGAAGTAAATTTTAATTTATGGATGTAATATATATTTTTAGTTGTTGACGGGGTGCGCCTACCCATTTTATTAAATATATGACAAGTGAGTGGTTGGGACACGTAAGCCGGTGGTGTGTGGCACCGCACTTAGTCCGCTCAGGCTGTTAGGTAAGCTTTTGGAGCTATTAAAATACTGGTCGCTAAACTGCTTAGTGGCTCAGTAGCCGTTTGTGGCACAGACATTCGGTCTTATGCTTTAGGGCGACCGAACGGGGGGGAAGGCGGGAGACATACCAAGCAAACCAACTAATTTTATTCGTAGATGAAAATAAAAAAAGTTTCCGTAATTTACGGTAGCGCATTAAAAATAACCACAATAATGACAAAGAGGTTTTTAATTTATTACAGATATCTTTGAAAAAGTTTTTAGAAACCGACATTTTAATGTGAAAGAGGAAAAACTTTTTACACCCATTACTTCTTTTTCATTGTTTATGGAAAAGCTGTAGTTTTTCAATAAAATGAAACGGTAAGACATTTTCATAAAGAATAGATTAACCGGGAAATCGGAAAATTAAAATTTTCGTAGGTATTTTTGTAATTAACTCCTTTAAAAATTAGCCTGCTAAAATAAAAGAATTTCCTTTTTAAAAATAAAGAGAAAAGTTTCTCTTTCAGTATCATTTTAGTATTTACTCCTGCATTTTTTATTTTATTTCAATAAAACATTATTATAATTTTTCTTGCCTTCAAACCCTCTAACTTTTTTATAAATATATCTACGAGAAAGCATTTTTAAAAGGAGGATCCTTTAGTCATAATGATCTCTTTTCATAATGTTCTGAATTTTATAAATTATCTTTCAAAAATTCAATATTTTTAATACATTACATGTTAAATATTTAATTTTGGTGCAACTGTCGCATGGAATAAATTTATTTTATGAATTTCATACTTTTGTGTAACAACAAAATTGACTATTAGTACTTTTTAAAAAACGGATGGCATTTCGTTGTAGTCTAACTCGCATCAGATAAGATGAGATCCCGTACTTAACAGAGTTCTACCTGTTTGCTGCGTTATTTAAAAACAAGGTGTTGAAGTTCTACAAGTTTGCTATTATTGCATTTTTTCTGTTCATAAGTATCACACTATTCTACTTCAAGTTATAAGTAATCAGGAGTAATGTATGAACGTACTCGCGTATGGTCACGTGTTTTACCGGATCTGACTTTGTAGTAGTAATTGTTATTAAACCGACATAATAAATTAGCTATGTTACTGAAACGGAGTTCTTTATGAATATCATTTATCTCAAAAGTCGACTAATTTTTGTAATGCTAATACATAAAATCGTATGTCACGATTTTATACCTAACTCAATCCCTTTGAACCGGAGCTTGGATTCAAGCATTACACGACCGTGTTCAACATCGTTAGCTGTGTATGTACTGTCATTTACTAGTGCGATTCCAAAACGGTATTATTTTCAAGAAAAGGAGTATTTTTATATCGTAATATACATAATAATATAGATTTTATTTTTATAAAAAGTTTAATACCGTTTAGAAGCGATTAAATGAATCCTGTCTATAAATTATCTTAATAGATTTTTTTAAATAATCTCTGTAAAAATAACAACCCGTTTGGAATTTTTATGAGGTTTTGATCAAACTTTCATTTTTAGGTACATGTTAACCGTAAGGAATCTAGAGGGATTCCACTAGAATCTTGGAGAGCTGCATCAAACCAGTCAAATGACTGAAGACAAAAAAAAAATGTTAACCGTAAATTTCAAAATAATTTTTCCCTACTTTTCCTAGTTACGCCTTTCAAAATAATTACATAAAATTCCATTATTATGTATAATTTTAGAAGAACTGAAAGTGTAAAAATGGAAATTATTCAAATCTTTCGCTTTATTTCAGGTCGACAGAAATCGGAGAGAAAGCAAACGAAATAGATTTCGAACGAATCGAGTTATGTATTTTTGTACAACATGTTAACTTATTACAGGGATTTTTAACAAAGTCAATTTATTGTTACTTCACGATATTGTCAATTAATCTGTTATCGATTTAAAATAAATATTTTTAGTGTAAGTAAATAATACCTTTATTAGTTATACTTTTACTATTTTTATTATCGCTGTTGTTATATTTTCTTAATTATTATTGTTATTATTAATATTATTATATGTTTTGTAAAACATTGTTAAAATTATACAGTATTAAATTTATTTTATTGTTAAATTCATTAAAAAAAATAATAAATGTTATTAATATTATTTCAACGAGCTTTCCCTCTTCTCTACTCAAAAATCAATTAGCATCCTTCAGCTAGCCCTCTTCCATAATTTTTTTATACGCAAGTATATTCTCAAAATTACCTTCCAAACGGTTAAAAAATAAAAAAAAAATCTGATGTGGACATCACATGACTTCCTTTTACGCCTATTAAATTACATTTACACATTTTTTTAAATGAAAAATACATAAAATTTTTATTTTAATATTTTTTTTATTGTTATTATTGAATTATTATTTATCGTAAATTCCTTTTTACAATCAGAAGTTAATAATTATTAATAAATCAATCGATTTAAGATAAAAAAAGTTAAAAAAAAAGGCGATAAAGTCGGATTCGAACGGATGTGCCTTCCCCTTGTAAGATCCAAATATTTCATTAATTAAACTTTTATCTGGCTATAACTATGGAACCGATGAAAATAAGTACCACTTATGATATATCGTTGGAAATCTCTCAATGAGGGCTTATTACTGCAGTTAAGAAAAAATCAAAACTTTTTTTGGATTTTGGGCTTTTCTAGATACTTTTGGACCAGTCGATTGCAATCAAAAGAGGAGACGCACAATTAGATGTTCTAAACAGTTTGCTGTTCTAAATTCAGTTCTAAATTCAAAATTTCAGGATCCTACAGTTAATTGTTTATGAGTTATGCAATACGTACGTACAGACGTCACGCCGAAACTAGTCAAAATCGATTCAGGGATGGTCAAAATGGATATTTCCGTTGAAATCTGAAAACCGAAATTTTTCGCGATTACAATCGCAATTCGCAATTCCTTGTACTTGTCCCTCGACTTCTACATTCATGAATTTCATCGATGTCGTCTCGTTAGCAGTAAAAATTCTGCCAAGAATTCTAATTAAAATTGTGACTTTAATTTTAATAGTCTGATTTCTGACTTTCTTACCTTCTTTTTAAATTAATCTTTTAACTTCTAAATGAAAATCGAAATGAAATGAATTAAATAACTCTGAAATAAAAACAAACTGTTTTTTAAACAGCTCGTTACCGGCGATGAAAAACGGAACGCATATGACAACAATGTATGGGGGGAAGCTTTACAAACTGTGAAAAAGCCAGGGTAGGGTTGATGCCAAAAGGTGATGCTATGTGAATGTGGTTACGGGGATCAGAAAGAAATTGTTCACTATGACCTGCTATCTCTCGGTCAAACCATTAATTCTACCCTCTACTATCTACATTTAGAAAGATTTACGTCAAGCGATCGAGGTAAAGCGACCGGAATCAATCGATAGGAAAAGTATCATCTTTCATCATGAAAATGCCAGACTCCACAAACGTTTGGTGACCTGTTGAAATTTGAGAGAGTTTGGGAAGTTTTGATCATTCACCTCGTGTCGTCAGACTACCATTTGTTTCAGTCTCTACATGAGTTTGTTAATGGTGAAAAGTTGACTTCAAAAGAAGCCTGTGAAAATCATTTACCACAGTTTTTCATCCAGAAATCCAAATTTCTATAGTAATGGGATTATGACTTTACCTCAAAAATTCCAAAAGGTAATCGATTAAAGCGGTCAATATTTGATATAAAAAAAAATCCCTTTCGGCATGCCGGAAGGCAGAGGTAGATTTCACCGGTACTAAATAGGAGATAAAAAAGATTTCCACCTTAAAGTTAATAAAATCTTCAAATTTACTTAATACAACAATGGTTGCATATGAAAAACGTTTCACATGTTTAGCATACGACAAGGCCCATCTTACAATTCCAGCAACATTTTGGTTATCCCTTGCCGTAACGGTTGATCATATCAAAAAATGTTTCAGACAAAGGTTTTAGGTAATGTTTAGAGGACTAACGACCACTTTAAACAGATTTGATACTGTGCTTATTAAGGGAGGTATGATTTTTTTTTTGTCTTCGAAACCCCATTTTTTCCAGCCCCTGGGCCAATGATTGGTGATTTCAAAAACCTTTATTAAATTAAGTTTTAGGCCCTTATCCTAAGAATAGTATTAACTTTAAACGAATTCGAAATTTTACTTAATAAGAAAGTTATAGGGATATTTTTTTTTCGAAAAAGCTCCCATTTCCACCTCCATGGTCCGATTTTGTCCATTAACGAACTCGACTGAGATTTTGGGTCGATGTATTTTATGTATCAATTTGAAAGTGAGTGGCGCAAAATTACGGCAGTTATCGTGTCCACAAGAAAGTGAAATATATATATATATATATTTATAAATGTGTATACAAACTTTTGAACTGACGGTGTTTTGGTGTCTGGGAGATTTGAAACGGGAAGATATGTCGAAATTTTCCAGAAGTCAAATCATGGTACCCATTACAATAGGTAGCTTTCTTATGAAATCTACCTAAAACCTTGTTTTAATTTTACATTAAAATACAAAGAGAGTTTGTATTTTACCAACCAAACTTTTATTACTTCCACAAATAAAATTTTACAGAGTTACTAGATTAAAAATATTTTTTTCTTTTATGTCTAAAAGAAGATTAATTTTTAAACATTTTTTAAAGAGTGTATAAAAATTGTTAAGATTTCTAGAAAAAGCATTTGTTTGCTCTAATTTTTTTTGAATCACTGATATATGTTAAACATTAACATACCACATTATTTACGATTGAAATCAAATACTTACTGATTTTCTTGAAGTGGCTAATGATAAACATCAAAGAAAGAAGAAGAAGAATATTTTAAAAACTGATAGTAAGTTTCATAAATTTAAATACTGTAAATAGGTTACTTTTTTTGTAAAAGATTTTTTTTTATCAATAATAAGAAACGAGATAAATCACTTTTTCTCTGTGACCTAAGATGAAAACAGTTCTTTTAAATTCAGAAGATTGAATTTGCTTGTAATTCGTAGTAATTATTATTGGTATTTATATGTGCAGTACGTATGTATGGATATCTTGAATGTAATTTATTTGAATCATCGTTTTATACCTGTTTCTTTTCTCCATGACGGCATGTTTAGGTTGTTTGTATTTATGAGGAAATAGTTGAAATGTATTGCACTCTTGAACATAATGGGATAACAAAATGTTCCACAAAGTGGCAGGTTATGTTCTCTTGTAGTTTTATTCCCCTACTACAAAGATTCCAAAATTTATTGACCCCCCCACACCCTCTCATTTTCTATCAATCGCCATTTTATGAATCAAGTACATTGGTATGTCAACATGTATAAAACAGCATACTGATCTCTTAATAATGGAAAAAGTGAGCGATAATAACATTATCATCATCTAAAATCCTTTTATGGTGATGCATGGAAGTATTGTGAGTAAGTGGACAACAAAATTGTGTGCCATCTGAAACCAGTAAATATATATTAAGGATGAACATCGCAGGGTGAATCAATTTAAAAATACCATCGCAACACACAACACATGACCACCTAGATAGGGAAATCAAAAGAATGAGTAAGACACATTTTTGCACGATTAGGCTACCGTGAAATCTGTTCACAATAGATGCCACATAAATTTACAGAAAAAAGAACAAACAATAACAAAGTTGGGTATATCTTACAACCCAAAGAAAAAAAAATACAGCAGAGTATGAATACCAGCAGTATGGTTCGCCCACAATCAAACAAATTCAAAACGCAACCATCTGCAAAAAAAGTCTCTTTTGACTATGTCCTGGTATTCCAAACATGTGTATGTGACGGGTTAACTGTAAATTCTGAGATTTTGCACACATAGAAATGTTAAAACACCTTGGGAGATGTGTGTGTGTGTGTTGTGTTCGATGACCCACAGAGCCAATAATTCCACAACTGATAATGCTCTGTTACACATATGTTACATATTATGCATTTGTTTCCAAGTTTGTTATAAGTATGAGTAAATAGATGCGCTCAATTTTGGCAGATTGACCCAATTTCTGTTAAGTAACAAGATGTCTAGTAAACAGTAAAATGAAAGCTCAGATGGCTTTCAGCAGCTACTAAGAATCAGATAGTTGCACGACACCAGGTTGATGAATCCATCTAGTTCATATAATATGAAATTATTTCTGGTGCTAGTTTCCATTTGAAATTACTTTAAAACTGTTAAAAAAAAGTAAACAAGTGTTAATCAAGTTAAAAAAAAAATACTCATATGAACTTCAATAAAGCTTTAAGAACAGGTTATTATTTTTATCCTTAACTAGCAGGTACCTGCAACTTCGCACGTAAATTATGATTGTTGTAGCAGTTTTCAAGTTTATAAATTACTAATATTGTAAAATATTTATTTGTGATTATGAATATCCAAAGTATGAAGTAATAGATTCATCATTAATGTGTCCTTGATATATAAAATCAATATCTGATCATTTTGAAATATCTAAAAGCGTGCGTTTATAAACACGATTCATATAAATAGAGAGATAGATGAAATCATTATTTCTTTTGAATAATGCAGATAGTGTTTATATATATTTTTTTACACCAGTGTCAATATAGTTTTATAAACTATATTTTTGGTTTTTTCCATTATCATAGTAAATAAAGAGCTTAATGCTGTTGCTTACTTGAGAACATGCCACACACAATTACCCATGAGAAAAGCAAACCGCTCATAAATCTGCACCAGCTGTATGTAAACTTTGACCTTGTGACTTATTGATGGTCATTGCAAAGCATACATTAACTGGAAACTGTCGTCTTTTAAATTAAAATGAAAAGTTATTAGGTATAATTGGAATTCTAGGGATAAATTCAGTTTCTCCTTTGCTGCAGTCTGTTAAAGTAGTTGCTTCGATGATATGTTTTTTTTAGAGACTTAACTTTCAATCAAGTACCATTACATAACTGTGATGGCTTTAGATTTTTCATGAGTATAATTGGAACACCTACTTTTAATTTTAATGTGTGAGCTGGTAATCCTGATACTGATAAAGAATTCAAAAACTCAAGTGGCTAATGAACTGTATCCTCTTTGTTCAAAACTATATTAATGGAGTAGTATGCTTTTTCATCTCCTATAAATTCTTGCAGTGTACAGCTATTTAACCATTTACTTGTTTATTTCTTGGTGCTAGTATCACATGCTCATGTAACCATACATCATCATGCAAATTTATAGACTCAATGAATACATTAACCTTTTCAATCAATTCCACTATTGAAGAAACTGTACAACATAAAGATGGCGATAGTGGCGCGGAGTGATGCGGCACACAGTCAGACTAACTTGTGAACATGTCAAGAAGGTAAGTGAATAAAATTTGTAATAACTCCAGTTCTTTTTAACATATTAACAAACAAAGTGGAAAACCAACTCCAGTTCTTTTTAACATATTAACAAACAAAGTGGAAAACCTTCTGTTCAGCGCCTGTTATGAGCATGCAAAGTTTAAATGATTGGTTTAGTAGATTCTGAGATTCTGCGCAGACAAAAAAAACCCCAAAAGATTTATTAATATAAAAGAAAGAGATATGTAGCTTACTTTACCCAGCTTACATAAATATGATCTGTTTTTAGCATGAGATATTTATGAAAGAAAAAATTATCTTTCCTACACATAATAAAAGTAATGAAAATTATATTTTGTATTTATTTGATCTTTATAATTTTTTGTGTGAAACTTTGTGCTCCTATTGTGGGATATTTATGTTTATGCTTTTAGCACAGTTTTTTAACAACTTGATTGCCATTAGATTTCAAGTATTGTTTCATGCAGTGTTAGTAACAGGGCACATGAACAAACGTAGTTGTTCCCAATTGGCTATTATACATTTTCAGCAAATACTGGCTCAATATTTTATGTAGTTGTTTTTACTATCTTAAAAAAGTAATATAATTCATTTTTATGGCCCTAGGATATGAGATCCCAAATGGGATCTCATGGTTTCTCAGTAGTACGTATTTTTTATTAATATATTAATTCTGTACAATAGGAATGTAATATATAAATTGGACTGTAAATATCTTTTGGGTAACTTAATCCTACAGTACCTTACTTTAAGTTGGTTACAATTAATTCATTTTTATGAGATTCTTGTTGGTCAATCGCTACGGGTTTGATGTTTACTTACATTAGCGCCTGCTCTAGCGGTTACGTCCCTGGACAAAAAGACAAATTGCTGGCCCTTAAGAATATATATATATATTTTTTTTTTTTTAAACATGTTTTTTTATTTTCAATAAAAATCAAATCATTTTATTTAAATTTTAATAAAAACATATATTCATAAAGAAAAATGTAACATAACATAAAATTGACAATCAAGCAGTTCAGTACAGTAGAAATTAATTAAGAAATATCTGTACCTAGCCACATATTGGTAACCACATAATCTTTTACATTTTTAAATGCTATTAAAAATGTATATTATTGCACAAACAATCAAAATGCCATTATTTTGAAAATAAAGCAAGGTAACATCAAGTACGCTAAAAAAACAAAAAATTTTTTCTCTCCCTTTCAGTTCTACAAATGTTTTTATTACATCTTTTAGATTTACTTGATCAGCAATTTCATGCTCAATTGCCAAAATGGCCAAACCATTAAGTCAATTTTGTGTAGTAGTCAAACTTAAAAAGTTCTTAATTAATTTTTAACTAAGAGAAACTCCTTTCACCACTTGCTACAGTTATTGATATTGTTAGCAATATTCTTAAAATACATTTATTCTTTATGTTTCTATTTATTTTTTATTCTTAAAAAGTATTTATGCGCTACACAAAATATTTTTCGTATCCTGTTAACGTAAAGAAATCTAGTGTTATTACAGATGTATTTTATTATAACAAATATTTCAGGATATCATAAATAGTCATTAAAAACAATTTTATAATTCTTGATTTTGAGATTTTACTCAGTTCAATTATTCAAATATATTATTATTATAAAATGCGTTTTATTGAAGCAATGAACTTAATAAATGTCCTTATATTATTGATTCACATAATTTATCTTCATAAAACAAAAATATAAATAATTATACCTACAGAATATATTCAAATTTGATACAATATTTTATTGATTCAATAAACAGCCTTTTTGGATAAACAAAATATTTATTTATTTAAAAACGCTTTCATTGTTTCAATCCGATAATCGATTTACAATAAACTAGCATCTATCAAACTAAACAACAGCCTAATTATGGATGTACTTATCTTTAAAAGTTAAGAAATCACACTGAAGTAAATTTTATGAACTTTGCTTGTTATCACTACCAACATCATAGCAAGAATAATGAATGCTATTGTGTAATAAAACTGCTCTTTTATAATTAGAGGTAATAAGCAAGTCTATGCATGTTCAAACACAAGTTGAAGTAGCATTCTGCTCGCATGCTAATGCTATTCTGTTCAGAGCAGAATATATGTTTGAACATATGCATGTTCAAACAAGTTCAAGCAGTTCACGCTACACACTGTAAATCTTTAGCAAACAAAGAAATCAATATAAAATTTTTTATTAGTTGGGTATTTAACACATCAATATTTTTCTCACACTTACAGCCAAAATGCTGCCCCCAAATTTTGGCACCCCGGATAAATGTCCGGGTTGCCTGCCCCTAGAGCAGGCGCTGTTTATATTCTTACTATGAAATATGTAACTACTCTTTTTTTACAAAAAAATAAAGTGCTTGCATAAAAACACTGTAAACTTTATAGAATAATAATTATTTACAGGAAAAAGAGCTTCAAAATTTATACATTTTGTAAAATTTAAAAACTACTGCACATAAAAATATAAAAGAAAATTAAAATAACATAAAAATATAAAATCTATTGAGATAGGCTATGTATTTAAAATAATTACTACAAACTAACAAACAAAACTGAAAAAAAAACTATTTTTTAATTTATATTCCGTTAAAAACAGTTATGACAATAGAAAACTGAACATACTGAGCACCTTCAAGGAACTGAAGTGTGTGAAGTAAAGTAAATGAAAATACCTAAAACCACATTTAATGAATAGACAGAAAAAATTCCCTCCTATTATCAATAGAAAATGGTTTTACAAAATTTACAATAAGCCTTTACCCATAGCTGCTTTGCCACCTGAATTTCAATGCATATTCATATGGAAGGCAAAAGCCACATCAAATTCATTAAGGAACAATTAGACATTTATACTGTATTCCTCCTTAAGAAGCTGTTCATTTGCTTTGGAATGTTAAGAGACTTAAGTGTTGAACATGTGAAATATGTCACTGCATAAAACCTTTGTAAGATCTACTTGTAATTTTTCAATCTTTGACACAATATCCAACAGTTGTGCCGGTGGCCTATCAATAGCATTAATATCTCTGATAATAAAGAGGTAGTGATCATAGTAAATTCTTAGAGAGCTTCCCCCTATGATGTATAAAAGACAGAGGACCCTTTGGTTTCAGAACAGAAATCACATGGTAAACCATCTCCAAGCCATAAAGCTGCTCAAGTTTCCTGTCCACCGATTGCCAAAAAAATAACTTTATGGGGCTTACCAGCCTTTAGTCCTTGTCCTCTGGAATTAATGACAATGAAGCCATCGCCATCAAGGATTTACTCTCCTGACTCAGAGACAAAACCGAGGTTAGATGTAGTTCAACCAAATCATGAGGACTTTTATTGGTTGTCAAATCAACGTAAGTTTGGCACCCTCAAGAGAGCTGATGAAATTTTTATTGTTCAAGAGCCCACATCTTCAAAACTCTTTAGAAGATCGATTTACTCTCTCAGCCTAACTGCACCAAGAACACCAGTGTCGCTACACTGGTGTTCTTGAGGAGAATCTTTTTCCTGACATTTAAAGATCAAAACATCTTGCTCTGAGGTCTAAGTCAAATATTCATTTTATAATGTACTCAAAAAATAAATAATTATACTTAAGAATAAACAGTTAAATAATGTCATTAATAAATTAAATAAAAAGAAATTGAGCAATAACAACACTAAATCATAAAAGCAAAACATGCTAGACAACTGAAAAAATTTAAATATTTAATAATAAATTTTAGTTAGAATAAAAAAATAAAATAAGTCAAACAATTTGAGTGAATATTTAGTTTAAAAATGTATAAACTAAATGTAAAACTATTTTTTGGTAGACATAATAGCGCCATATGTAATATAAATCTCAACTTGTTCAGTGTTTTGATTTATAATGTAAGCAACTAACTTTTTGTATATAATGTATTGCTAATCACAAATCCGTCCATAAATATAACAAAATTTTACATTTATAACCAACACTAAAAATAAACCCTTGAAACACGCCCAATTACAGAATCATACAGCAGCAAGGGATACTGTCCAGGCTCTGTGGTTCGAAGGGAGAATTGTGATACTTCTGCCACTTTTGCATTCCATTCGTTCCAAACATATTAATTGATGTAAGTAATTCATGTAATTTTATTTTTTTCATGGGTAAATTGCAGTTTTATTAAGCAATAAATTATTTACTACTATTTAATATCAGGCAATGATTCACAAATTTCAAGAAAACATATATACATTGACCTTTATTAATTTATTTATAAGAGGGTAGTTCTCACAATGAACATTCATAGTTCATCAAACCTCTTAAGTATGAAAATGAGTTATTTCAGTTGAATGGGTTTATTTTTATTACTTTTTTATAGCCTCCAGGATCACCTTTAGTATTGTTTCAGAGGATGAGATGAAATGACAGTTTTGTAGTGTGTGAAAATGGTTGATCTATATAAGACTACACTTCATTTACATTCATATATAGTGTCCTCATTCATCTCTTACGTAATACTTTACAATGGTTCCGAGGCTAAGCAGAAACAAGAAGGACAGCGCGTGTGAAAATGCCATGCCTGACCAGGATTCGAATTCGGGACCTCTGGATGAAAAGCCAGCTCGAATTGAGCTGGCTTGAATAAACGTACGATAGAAACCAGTTAATATTCCCGCTAAACAATGGAGACATAGTAACGTATTTTCTTTAGAAATTTCCTTATTAAATAAAATGTTGGATGAACTTGTACGAGGTAATTTCAAAATAATACAAAAACACATTTTAACTAATAAATTGCAGTAGTTGTAGAAAAAAATACTATTTAAACACCGATATTTACCAACTGCACTTCGTTAAATTTATTTTATTGGCAAGATTTTAATAATAATGATATTGATAAAAAAATAGCTTTGTTTGCGACTTTAAATTCAATAATTTTTGTTAAAAATGTAATCGACATATACTAATACCAAGTATTATTTACACTACACAATAGATTAAACAATCTAAGAAAATATTTTTGAGTACATTATGATTTTAAAGGTCATGAATCGGTTATGAATAAAATGGCGAGAGATGATGCTTTGAAGAGCAAGTTCTTATTATCAGAAGTGGAAGACTATTCTGCGATTAATGTTCCGTTGAAAACAACAGGAAGGATTAAGGTATTTAAGAAAAAGTATAGATATTTTTTTAATTATCTGTGTCTGAATGTAAATTACTAATCGGTTATCCATTTTGACTTGAACAGTAATAGTTTTTTTGATATTATTTTTCAGTTTGATTTTGGTGTCATTGAAGGTTATGTAATGATAAGACATTTATCTTCTACGGATTACAAGACGTTCTAGTGATGAAATTATTTCTTGCAATAAGAAGTGTAGTTTAGAAATAAGTTTTGATGTTTAAAAAATATAATAAAAATATTTAATATACATTACTCAAACATGTTATCGCTTTCTTATTGGTTTTTGTAAAAATTGTATTGTAAAATTTATTCATAGCATATTAGTTGTACAGGTTAATATTTACTTCCATCATATTTTGAAAGGAAACCGTTGTTTATTTTTTAATTTCATTATTATTTACAATTATTTTTGTTACTTTTGTGCATCCTCTAATAGTAAGCACTGTATCTTGAGGCATATTTTAACAGTTCATTGTTTTATTTTGGCCAATTAAGTAGATCCATTGAAATATGTTGTAATGAACCAAAAAATACATTTTGGCAATTTTAGCTAAATTTTTAAAAAATTCTTTTTGATCTGTACTGCTGCTTCCAATTATGATAAGTAAATGTGTTATGTTTTAATAACATGATATTGATAATTTTTTTTTTTTTTACCAAAAATTAGCCTGAACATTTCCAAAAGTAGTTCTTTTTGAAGTATGCACCTGTTACTCGCCCTGGTGTATCACAAGTATAGGAATATACTAGAATACAAAAACGATCGATTTAGTACTTTATGTTATTAATAGTGTCATGTCGTAATTTAATTGCAAAGAGAAATTGATGTAGACAGAATAGAAACTGCCCCCAGTTGCTTGTTGGAAATTACAAATTAATTCAAACCTTGGGGAATGTGATCAGATCTCAGATGTAATAATAATAATTATAATATAAAGCCAACAATTTCCTCGCAGAACATTCATCTTGTAAGTGAAAATTATCACACATATTCCCTGAAACAATTGTAAAGCCTAAACTTAAGCATCCAAAGCCTTCCTACTTCAACAAGCTCCTCCTTGTTCTTAGAGAATGAAAGTACATATTTTTGGAGAAAAGAGCATATGTGTTTACAAATATTATTTGTTAATTTATTAATATTATTTATATCTTGTTATTAAATATTCAAGTTTAGTATTAATGAGTTGATATGTATATAATAAGCCAAAACCATTTATTTTTTCTTTAATTTTTTTGCCAGTAACATTGTAGGTTTTAAGTAGAATTATAATTTGTATTAATTCATGTAATTAATTTTTTCAGTATACATGTTTTGATGTGTCCCAGAGTTTTCTGGTATTTGGAGCAACAAGTGGTGGCCTTTATGTGTTTAAAAGAGAGCCCTGTACTTTTATTCAGCTTCTTCCTAATAAGGTAAAATATTTATTTTAAAAGCAACTTATTTTTTAAAAAAAAGCATCTATGTATGCTTATACACTTGTCTGAGAAAACTTCATGATATCAAAGTTTTACTTTTGAAAGGTGTTACTGTTATACTCTCCTCAAATAGGTGCATCAATAAAAAAAAATATTTCAGTGTTTAAAAGAATCCTTACCTGAATGTTCTGTAAAACCAGATTTTATTTAGGTTATGGATGGTTGAGGTTGAATACATTTTTAAGGTAATTGTTTTCTATTATATTTTGCTCCAAATCTTTTCTAATTGAAATATCTAATATTTATGTAAAATTAATTTTATCATTTCAAAATTTTGGAAGTTAAAATTATGAAGTTTTTTTTACTATCAATATGTAGATGCATTATCTTTAAGCACATTCTAATCGTTTAACCACTGTATACCATTGCAATTTCCATTCTATATCTAGTCATGGTTTCATGTAGTTATGCTTTTGCAAGCTTGTGAGATGAACTAAATCCAAACCAGTTTCTAATTTAATATTGAATTCCGTATACTATCTGTTTGGAACTGTACAAAATGTAACCAAATGTTATTAGTAAATGTCATCTTCCTCTGTCAGAAGTAGGTGACGCTAATAAATAATAAATGGAAAAAAGAATCTGAAAACTGATTTCATAAGTACCTAAAAAAATATGATTAGAAAACTTAAGTTTACCGTGCAAGAAAATGATTGTTTGTAACATTTTGGAAACCTGTTGCAATCTTTTAGACAGGATTTTCTCTGTAGTTGAATTAATTTTGGTGTAAACATACTGAAGTAGACATGTAAAGACTGCAGCTTTTACGTTTGCACCCACAGCATCATACAAAATAGTGTGAAATTTGGGAGGATCCCTGGTGAAATTGGTGAGATCAATAATTCAAAAATTGGCAGATGATAATATATTTGGGGATGAATAATTCAAGTGAATGGGCATTTGGAGGAATTGAATTTAACATTATTAAGGAACATATTGACAAGACATCACAAAAAGACCACCATGATTGTTTGAAAATCTAGATCGTTGAAAGAGAAAGTGGTGGTTGTATTTTTTAGTATGAGAAGAGTTTTATAGCAAGTTGAGTTGGGAAACTCAGAAGACAGTTGCAGAGAATCTGTATACCAAGGAATGGCTGCCTAAAGTTGTCAAAGGTCAAGAAGCTGCACCCCAACTCAAAGATGGACACATGCTTTCTTCACCACAATAACACTCCAGTGTACCTCACTGAAGTTTGCTTAAATATTTGGCCAGCACTGGTATAAGACTGAAAGTACCCCTCTACAGTCCTGACCTCGTTTCATGTGACTTCACACTGTTCTTGCAGATTAAGAACTGACCAGAAGGGAGGCATTTTACCATAAATGATGAGGTTCTAAGGGCTTGGGATGATGAATGCACCCAGATCTCTGACAAAACAAAGGCATTGTTATCTTTGAAGACTAGTTTCAGAGGATGGAGAAGTATATATTGTAAGGTGGAAATTAATTTGAAAAATTATCAAAAGCAGTCATATTGCAAAACTTTTTATCTGTTTGACTCAAGATATTTGTCACTACGATATTGTTTTTACCCAATACATAACTGTAATATTTCCTGCAGTTTTTTCAGACCTTAAATTGTTTGGGTTTGGTGAACCTGAGTTATGGCAAGGACTGTTTCAGTCTCTGGATCATAGCTGTGTAACAATATTTCATCAACAGTAACTAGTTTTTACAAAAAAAAAATTATCTCTACATTGTTGAAAATACATTAAAATCAAGTTTGAGTAGTTTGTCTTTTTTTCATTCAAACTCAGAAATTATATCATCTGTTTAGTTGAAGCTTTAGAATACCAGTGTTGATAACTTAAAAGTCCTATGTGTTAGTTAGATATTATCATTTTGTTCACTAATTTCTTTGCTAAGATTCTATTCCTTCCAAAATCTGTTCACATACATGATTAAGAAGATTGACAGCTGTTTGAGAATCAAACAGTTGAAACAGCTTCAATTGTGTTGACATTTCTTGCTGAACAACAGCATTTGTGGTATGTTTTAAGTAATCTACATAATGTGAAGGGAAGGATAGAGACTTTGTCTTTTATTAAAATCCACAGAAAGCAGTCAAGAGTTCTTTAAGTCTTGCCTTCTTGGTAGCATGAGTATCAAGACCACATTTTCATCAGTTGCACGGTCGATTCATCCAGATTATTTCAAACCTCTACGTTCCAGTGAGGTAGATCCATCTTTTACAGGAGTGAAATGTTATTATCTTTCTAAAGTTACATTAGCCATTTATATAACATGTCAGGTGAATTCCTCCACTTTGTGTTGATAAAAGGATTCATACGCGTTTTCACAGGAAATAGCACATGTAGATTCACTGTACGTAAATTCTGTATATGCATATGTGTAGTTAGTACTGTAGGGTTTTCTGTTTCCCATACTCACAACTGTTAACCTTTCTGCCAATGTAAAACACTACCAAAAATAAGGCAATGAAAGAAACCATCTTTGTCAACACATTCCTACATGTCCATACCGATCTTTATACAAGACTTTTATCATCATCTCTTAAACTTTGTGTTAACTGTAATTTATAAGGTGTCATTTTCCATACAGCTGTAGAATTTGTAATTCTCAACTTGCCGATCTAGTTGATTTACCTGGACTAATTTGATAAGTGGCGTGAATATGATAGACTTGTTTTTCTGATAAGGAAGGTCTTCTAGAACTTTTCTTTTTACACAGACCATCAGTGTTTTCTAATTTCTTTTTTGTAATCGTAGATGGATTGTCGTTGTTTATTGTACTTTGTTCTGTAACTTTGCCGCACAATAGTAACAAAGTTTGTTTTGCTCTCAAAAAGTATTCTTTAGAGTACTAGTGGCAATCTTGTCCAGTTAGTTTCGAGACGATAATCAATATCGACGTACTTAAAAATATTTCATTTTTTAATTACATTTTTTATAAACAATTAAAAGTGACTGTTTCATTTGTAATCGCTGTGTAAAATAATATGAATTACTATATAAAGTATTCTCATTTTATATAATCACAGGTAACCACAATAAATAATTCTTTTAGGGTAAAAATTAATTACAGTTATGATAGAAGGCACCAGTTAATGAGTAAAAAAAAGTGTGATTACATTTTTACTATGCTGTATTTGAACTGGTGTTTTTCTATAAAAGTTGTGCTATCATTTCTATGTTGTTTACTATTTATAACTTTGTTGATTACAGAAAAAGAAAATGTAATATAGCTTTGGCTGAAAATGAAATTAAAAATTAATATATGAGGATTGATCCAGAAATACGGTTCCCAAAGAGCTCCAGCCGCATGGGAAGGTGTGATGCGAAATCCGGCAACACCGCTGTGCGCAGCTATTCCTCCACTCTCGATTCTGCCTGGCCGCACTTTGCTGCGCTGCTCAGTCTTGGCTCAGCAGCCGTCCAAGATGGAGGTTCCACTTGTTGATCCTGCCAAGTTCGAGATTCATTCTGTAATTTACTCTTTGAATGCCAAATGGACTCCACCTGTGGATATTCATCGTCAGTTGACAGAGGTGTATGGCAACAAGTGTATGTTCGTTCAATACGTCCGAAAGTGGTGCAGGGAGTTTAGTGCCGATCGGAAGGAAGTCCACAATGAAGAACGGAGTGAAAGACCATCAGTTTCAGAGGCAGTTATCGAGATGGTCCAACTTGAAGTGCTTCAAAGCAGGAGGATCACCGTCCATGAACTTGTTGCCCGGATTCCTGGGAGTTCTTCAGTACAGTAGAAAGAGCTTTGACTGAAAAATTGGGGTATCATAAGTGTTGTGCTCGATGGGTACCGCGGCTATTGACATCAGAACACAAGGAGAAACGCCTTGACTGTGCTCGCCAGTTTCTTCAAAAGTGTCAAGATGATAAGGAAGGATTGTTGGACTCCATTGTTACAGATGACGAAACGTGGGTATTTCATTTCACTCCCGAAACGAAACAAAAATCCAAACAGTGGTGTCACTCAGGGTCACCAGTTGCAGTCATGGTCAGTGTTTTTTGGGATCGTAAGGGGATACTGCTGATTGATTTCATGGAACCTGGGACAACAATCAACTCCGACAGTTATTGTGCAACACTAAGAAAACTACTAGCCAGAACCGCCAGCGAGGACGACTGACAGCCGGTGTAACGCTGCTTCATGACAACGCCCGACCTCATGTCTCCCGTCAAACCCAGGAACTTTTGACACACTTTGGGTGGACTGTCATGCCCCACCCACCTTACAAGTCCGGACCTCGCGCCCAGTGATTGTCACTTGTTCCCCAAGTTAAAGGAACACTTGAGTGGCCATTGCTTGCGGAGCGACGATGAAGTCAAAGAAGAGTTGAAACGCTTCCTCAGTGGGTTGGCAGCAGAGTTCTATAACATTGGGATATAGAAATTGGAGCACCGTCTACAAAAATGTGTAAAAAAAGATGGCGATTATGTAGAGAAATAGAGCAAAGTTTCTTCTTTTCAACAATGTAAATTTCTATGAGAATAAACAATGTTGTATATTTGTAAAATTGATGGGAACCTTATTCTGGATCTACCCTTGTATATGTGAAAAATCATTGAAAATTTAAAAAAAAAGTTAATCATGCACATCTGTGATGAACTTTATTGCAGTCATGTAACTGCTAAACTTTTTTATGTGATAAATTGATATGGAAAAGCTCACCTTTATTTGATAAATATAGATTCACATTGAAAAAAATTGAAGATATTAAAAATAATGGATATTTACTGTGCTTAACATAATTATTGTACTCTATTTTGTATTGTTCTGTTGTAAATAATTGTGTTTTTTTTTCAACTTAGGAAGGCCCTATTACATCTATATTAATATCACCTGATGAAAAGTTGTTTGCTTTTTCATCTCAGCGCGGGGTAGTTTGTGTGTTAGAGCGAACTGAGGGTGTTAGCACTCGACTGTTAAATCGTTCTACAGAACATTCAGGCACTCGTGTTACGGCATTGCAATGGGCAAACACTTCAGATCAGATATTCATCGGAGATAGTGTCGGACGTCTCTCTGTTATAAATGTGTCTCTTTTCATGGTGAGTCATTTGAATGCCTACAATATATTGAATATCTTCAGTTCTGTAGAATAGACGACGATTCGCAAATTATTTTCATTGTAGATGTATGTATATAATTACACATTAAAATCCTTTAAAAAAATATTCTGTAGTTCCAGAAATTTTATTTTGAAATATTTCATATGATTTTGTTTATTTTATACATATTTGTCTCATAAATGGAAATAACAGAATTTTGTTTGAAAACCAATGTTTATGTGAATAGCATTATATCGTCGATAAGAATGAGTGTTGGAGTAGCTCTAAGTAGGCTAGATATTTTAAAATACCTAACAAAAATTTGTGTAATAATATAAATAATGAATTTCAACTGCATTCATTCAATAAGAATAAAAGTACTGTCAACAAACACTAATTTTATGGGATTATAGATTTATAGCGAACAAATTTGATTAAATCCACTGACATTTTAAATTTTCACTTAAATCAACAGTTAATTTTTAAATTGATTTTTAAGTCAACAGACACGGTTTAAATCCAACAACTTTTCATTTACTTTCAATAAATGGATGTCTAATTTTAAAATATCATTACCAAGTTCGTGGATAACAGGAACAGAAGCAGCCCATTCGGTATAGATAACCACAACAATAACCAAAATTTTTTATATAAATTTTAAAAATTCTGTGTAATAAACTTGAATAGTAAAGTAGATAGTTGTAAATGAACATCTGGCATATTTAGTAGTATGGATAACTAATTTTACAACAGGCTACTTGTATCATATAAATTACTGCTTCTTGATTTGAAAGTAAATTTTCAAATGCAATAATTTCAATTTCGTCTTCCTCTACATTACAAACTTTTTTTTTATAAAAAAAAAAAAAAGAATAAAAAAGTAGATTCTGTAGTCACTTCTGACAGGTATTAATAATTGTTGCTTTTGACAGTTAGATTCTTTATATTGTACAAACATGTTTAAAGATACAAACAGCTGCAGTCTTATGAATCATAATTTTCTGTGAGTTAGATGTATAAGATCTTCAGTTCTTGGTTTTTTGAAACAAGATTGAAATATGCTTTTTTGAATGGTACTACCTTTTTACCTCGCACAAATATTAAAAATTAACTGAAGTATTTGTTCTTTGATCAGGCAAATTCTTTTGATTTTAAGCTTTTTTTTTCTGTTCTCAAATTTAAAAAAAAATCGTTCTGCCATGAGCCAGTCAATTTGAAATATGATGTTGTTAACAGTTTGTGCTGCATTACTATTTCCTATCTGACTTTAAAATTTTGTCCTTTATATGATTTTTTTTAAATTTTATCAGTTTTCCTAGACTATATCGGTATTGTTATCCAGTCTTATGCGTTTAACCTTTTTGCTGTCAGCCATTTTGGAGTGGGTTGTGAAAAAGCGTTTTTATCCTGGCATGCAGATGTTATTGAAACCATTGTATATCATGCTGTTTTCAATTTATAAATTTGAAAAATACTACTTACCCAGAAAATTATAAAGAATATGATTATGTTTAGAAAATATCATATCTTTCACTTTAAAATGTTCATATTACAAAAATAAATTTTTTTAAATAAAAAAAAAAAAATTAAAAATTTATTTTTGTTTTCCATATTCCTAACAATGTATTTAATTTGAAGAAAACTCACTATTGTCCATAAAATTACGTAAATTAATAAATAAAATCATGTAAGAAGTATGAAATTTGAATTATTATTTACAACGTTATGATAAATAGAAATTTGAGAGTACATGACAATTTTTGTCCTGGTTTTCTATATTGTTAAACTTCAGTATGTTGTGTATCTTCCTATTCATTTTCACTTTCATTTAAAATGTTACCTAGAACATCACTGGCACTTTCAGAGCTAATATTTGTGTCGCTTGTATTTTCACTGTCACTGAACTAGTCAAAATATTCACGAATATCATTGCCGGTAAGTCTTCCACTTGGGTCCAGTGGTGGCTCGTTTCAGAAAAAATAGACAAAAAAGAACAACAAACAAAAATCAAACCCTGAAATTAAATAAAAAGAATTTGAAAACATTTAACTAAACAAAAATAAGATTGTATATTACAAAATAAGTGAACGCAAACAAGTATTAGGTATGTGCAATGATGTCAGAAGAACATGACTTTCACAAACAAATGGTAAAATAACTTTCAATATCAATAATTTGTTGAAAACAGCCATCTAAAACTGAGTACTATTGATATACATGTAGAACCAATATACAACACTCAAGCACGATCTAGCCGGGGTTTTTTATAAATTAAATGAAACTAAAGAGTACTGGTAGATCGGTAACCTGACAGTTCGAGCACTAATTGTGGGTAATGATAGATTGTTATCCCTTACATTCAAAGGGTTAATATAAAGGATTAAAGGGAAATAGTTATATATTTTCATATAATAGTTGTAGTTTTCATCTATACTGAATTCTTATTTTATATTAAATGTATAATTTTATATTTTAAAAAATCCCATTACAAAATCCTTATTATTTTTTCACCCTTGCTTCTAAAGTTAGATCTAATAACCTAGCTCAGATCTAAAGTCATACTTTGTCAGCCCGATCTTTACTCTTTCACCTTTTTCTTGTATAGCTTTGTTCTGTCAAATGTCTTTTTTTATGGCTGTTAAATTAAAATATAACATACCGATTTTCCTAAAACTATAATGTGTTATTGTTTGATCTCAGTCTTTTTTTTTGTGATAGTCTCAATGATTACTTTAATTGTGTATATATTTCTGTTATTTCACCGTTCTCTTTTTGAAGATTACATTATAGAATTCATTCATTAGTTTTTTTGGAATTCATCTTTGACCTTTTTATTTATTTTACAATTCTTTCAAGACATTAGAAGGGACTTAATTGTCTTCTGTATTTCTCCTGGGAAAAGGTCAACTGATAATTCACTATTGGCCTTTAAGCGAACTTATTAAACTTTTCTGGTTTACCTTGGTTTGAACTCTATTTAGTTATTAAATAATATTAATCTACTGTTACTAGTTCTATGAAACGATAAGTCTTCCTAAGACAGAATTAAAAAATGTACATTGATTACTAAATTTATCAGTGTTACATTTAAAATTACATTAAAAGCTACATTTTTCCTCTATGACATGTCTAATAAACACTTTCAGGGGAGGCTAAAAGAGAAGCAGGAAACGTTTTTACAAATATTCTCTAATATCTATAAATTCTGACTGCACGATCCATCTTTTAATTGGGTTGATTCCAGTTTATCCAGATTGTTTCCTAAGAAAAACTCCATGCGATTCAAAAAGTGTTAGTTATGAAGGGTGGCTAAAATGTAATGCACAGTCACAATCCACTCAACACTCAAATCCATGCTAGAATTCCACGTTCTGTTGTTTTTCTTAATAACGATACCCAGGTTTCATCTCTATTTAAAACATTGAGAAAGAAGTCATGATAATGTTTCAGAAGCTGTTCACTATATACCTTTGTTGTTTGTTCTTTTCTGTGACTGCATGGCATCCACCACAAACGAATCTTACAATAGCTCAATTGTGCAATAATGTGTCCTACTTTTTCTTTCGTTATACCTAAGTGTGATATGAAGGTCTTTCTGAATTGATTCATTTGCCTCCTTCTCATCAGTTACAGAAACCAGTCAACCACTGTGAGGTTCATCTTTGATATTCATTCTACCAGCTTCTGATGCAAAAAATTTTATTGCTTGCCTACTTATTGTGCTATGTTCGATTAACAGTTTCATCACCAGAAACATCTTTTAGATGACTATAATTGTAGTATGTAGTGTTATACAGTATAAGCATGTAGTATTTACTTTTTCCACTGTTGAAAGTTCAAACACTGCATTTTGTTTTAGACGCAGTGTTGCCATAGCAGGTGACCCTGACTTTAATCAATGGTGACTTACAGAAAATGTGACTGGGTGAATGAGTTTTGGGATGGTAGTATAGGAAAACAAAAACTACAAGATAACAGCATCTGTTGCTTTATGTGACATTTTGTTCTATTATACTGTATTTGCCTGAATATAGATCAAGATTTTTTTCCTACATTTTCTCCCATATAATGGAAGGTTGACCATAGACCAATTGCATTTGGATTCAACCACCAGGCTTTTAAGTTTTTTCATAATTAATTTTCAGTTCCATACTCGTAATTATTATTACCTATTACTATTAATAGTGATTCAGTATAAGTATTACTCCTCTTACTTATCTATCTGCATGTACAGTTAAAGGTTATGAACAGTTAGCATTAGAACATGTAAGTTAAACAAATGTTCCTTATGTAAAGGTTGTTGCTTTAACATCTTGTACTTTGGGTCTGGGAATTTTTAATTGTTCTTTACAGAGAGGTAGCCATTAAACAGGTTTCACTGTAATTCATAATAATTTTTCTATTGTTTTGTTTGTATATAAACTTGGTTTTCATTCTCAACTCTCAGTTTATAGCTATTTGGCTTGAAGGTATCATCCTGATTAAAAAAAATTATTTATTGTAATTTTTACCCTCAGAAATGAGTGAAAGTTAAAAGATTTTTGCTGAAATTTGACACAAAATTTAAATTACATGTAATAAGTGAAGCTGAAATTCCAATAATTGTAGTTCAGCCAGAAAATATTGTGTCAAATGAAAAAACATACATTGTTGGAGGAAGCAGAAAGACTGCTTACTGACCACAATATCTTCTTGGAAATCTTTCCGAGGATCGCAGGTCTAGGTGTTTTAAAGAAATGGATGATTTAGTTGTCAACTTCATTGAGGAAAATAGATATAAAGGGTTTTATATTACTAGAGACAATTGTGATTAAAGGCTATGAAATTAAGGTGTAGAAAATTTTAAAGTTAGTTTAGGCTGGTATAGGCACATGATGAAAATGAATGGGCTAGCTGTAAAACATCATGGAACATTAGCTCAACCACTGAATCATGCGGAAAGATTTATATTTTCCAGAAACACATTACTAAATTAAGAAAAACACAATTATCCACTAGTTGGAATTGGTAATGCTGATCAAACTCCAGTTTTTTTTTTTTTGATTATAGAACCAAGTTTATTTTAAGTTTTTTTGGATTAATTATAGGTAGTGTTCACTGTGGTCATTACTGTGAAAAACATTACCCCTAACTAAAATACATTATTATTCTATTTAAAGAATCTTTTTTTCTAATTAATGTCATTCTTTTTAATCTGTTTATTTCAGAGCAAGAACATATTCCAGATACCATCATTCATTTTTATGCAACTCGACTCCGGTGTAGTACAGATCAGTTGTCATGATGATCGATTATTAATATCGACATTAACTCACTGTTATGTTTGTGATACAGCCAAAGAACAATATCGCCAGATCGGTACTAAACCGAGAGATGGTGAATATGGAGCATGCTATTTAGATGATAAAATATTTTGCGCACGACCTGGTTCTAGATTATGGGAAGTAGATTTGGAAGGAACTGTACAAAGTACACATCAGTTTAAAAAACTTTTAGCCGTTAAACCATCTTTAGTTGTAACAGATGATCGTTTGTTTAATAATGTTGTTAGTGATGAAAGACATTGCTGGGATGAACAGTCATTTAATTTTATTAGGTTGTCACCGATTTTGAAGTTTCTTTTTACTTTTAAAAATGATGGTATTTATATATTCGATCCAGAAAAAGTCAGTGTTGTGTTATGGAGTAATCATTTTAAAGATATTATCGATGCAAAGTGCCTTGACAATCATATTTATATATGGACATGTTCAAAAAATTTATATACATTATCTGTTATCACGTTAGATAAGTGTTTATTACGACTATTTTTCCGGGAAAAATATAACGTCTGTAAAGAATTATTAACATATTTTTTAGAAGAGTTGTTAGAATCGAAAGAATTTTTATTGAAATTGAATCCATTGATAGATTTAAAAAACTATGTAACGTGTAATGATGATATCATTAAATTACTAAACGAAATTGAATCTGTTGCATCCCAAAAAGAAAAAGCAACGCGTTTAGAATCCGGTATTTTTATGTTAGACAATCATCACGTATGCCAAAAATTATTGTTAGAAAGTAACAGAGATTATAAAACCTTAAATTCATCATCATCAGAAAATAATATTAGCGTTATTGACGATAAACAATGCGGTTCACCGTCTTTATTGGAGTCACAGATTTCATTACCCGAACTTGTACGGTCATCGGGTCAGATTAATTTAATCGGCTCAAACAGTAATAACGATTCAAAAAACACTGTTAACGGTGTATGTTCTGTACCACAAATACCATTTTTACCGCTTTCATCACCTGATGTTATACACGATGCGCTTTTAGAAATCGGTTGTAATGTATCCGATAAAATAACTACGAGTAAAAAGACATTGAAAGATAAATGGCAAATATTAGAAGGTAAATTAAAGCTGTCATCAAAGGTCGAAAATACTCGTACAGCATTTGATTTTAAATCATCGGATGACAATGTAGATGATGATTTTAGTAAGCAAATGATTGACGGTGACAGTATTAAAGATGAAGGTGATGATTATGATGAACCCGTTATCGTATCTAATAAGACTGATTACGGTAATAAAACGAATCAACAAAAATTTATTGCCGCTGATCTAATTAATATTTGTTGTGAACTGGATAAATTAGAAAATGAACGGCGTATAAGTATGTTGAATGAATTCTTAAGTTGTGTATTAATAACATATAAAAAATATAATGATTTTCTTGTCGGCAATAATAATTTTATGTTGTCCACATCTTCAGCCATAAATACCACTGGGACAGGACAGATTAAATATTTTCCGTTTCATCGATATCTACCAAAAAATTATGTTTTAATGATAAAACAACTATTTCATGATAGTTTAAAAACAAATGAGTTATTGCATCGATTGAACATTAACAACAGACAAAGTAACAGTGTATTATGTAACGAACTGTTTAAACATTGTGCAATAATGAAAAAAAAACACCCTACAATATTAAGTGATGTATATTCTAGTGATATTTTAAATTTTGATTTGATGTTAAGTATTTTATTAATCATATTTTCAGAAATATTAGATCCTTATATGATATTGCAAGATTTAAATTCGGTAGATTTACCGTGCATGTATTTATCATGGTGTGTTATTATAGAACGATTTCAAGATGGCGCTTTGCATTATTTTTCTCAAGGTAATATCAATAATCGTGATCATAAAGGTGTAGTGAAAGAACATAACGGAAAAAATTACGAGGAAGATTTAAATGTAGGTTGTAAAGAATGGCCATTGCCTTTATTGCTAAACGCTATGTTTTTGTTGTTACGTTTAGATCAAGTTCAAGCAGCAGTCAAAATGGGTGAAGGAGGTCACGTTTCATTATCAACAGTTTCATATATTTTATTAAAATTGTCATCAGATCTTGAAGAATCTGGTATGACAAAATATGATGCCGATAAAAAATGTGCTAATCTGTTTCTGTTATATTTGTCTAAAGCGATTACATCAAAACATAATAATATCGATTTTGATAATCAAGGTCTGCTGATGCACATTGAAGAATCATTTATTATAATAAATAAAGATCTTCGATATAGCGTATGTCATTGTGGATTTCCTAAAGTGAACATTTTAAACCGTTCCGTGCAAAATAATTACCATAAGGTCGTTAAATATCATAATATAGCTGAAATACTGTTAAATTACTATTGGGATAATCGTGTCAAACCGGATATATTATCGCACATGCCACTGAGTAACGAACAAAATGATGAAAATTTTTGGAGTTTATTAGGTAGTATGGACGAAGGTCATATTCAAGGTAATGATTGTTTAGAACACATAAAACGTTTATGTTGCGTCGCACCGCCGTTACTGTTATGGTTATTAAAAAATAAGTTAAAACAAGATTTATTTACTGTAAGAACTGTTCTTGTATTACAATTAGGTTACTTACACGAATTAGATGTTAATAATACTATTGGTATTGACAAATGGGAACAAATTATCGGATTGAATTGTAGAATCGAACGCGGTGAATGCTGCTTTTGTAATAGAAAATGTGAACCCATACCCGGTATTAATTGGTCTCAGTTGGTGGTATTGATTCTAAGAACTATCGGACCTAGGGCTTCATTAATGATCCTGAAGAAATTTATTGGTGAACTTACGCACGGCATAATTAATAAAAGGTATGTAAACGATAATAGTTTCTCTATCTGTGTATGTTTTTGCATGTATGTTTGTGCATATGGTTCTTAAGTAACATCACTCATCAACCTTTTGAAATTATGTTTCACTTGCATAATTTATTTATATGTCACACCATGCGTTAGGAGTTTTTTTAACAATTTTTAATATCATCTATTAAGAATTTGCATAATACAAAAAAAATTTGTCAGTTCTCATCCGTATTCCAGACATCTGAATACAATTTGTTTTTTTATGTGTAAATGTATTTTGAGAATTATTTCTGAACTTGCTTTCCTGCAAAAAAGAACCGCTTGAGAAAAAATATATTTAATTTTTGTGTAACTGTAAATGTTATTATAGAATGTCATTAATAAAAAATTGTTATTAAAACAAATACAAACTAAGGTTCAATTTTCAAAAAAAGAAATCGATTATACTATTTATCATTGCAACCCAAGTGGGTAAAATGTGGCTATATAGGTGGACGATAATATCTGTTTTTATTGTTGAAATGAAAAATGTTTATTTTTTTAATTTATTTTTAAAAGTTGGATCGGCAGGTCTTGATTTGAACTGCAGTGTATATCGATGTACTATGATTATGTATATCAGCTATTTCTATCGTCTAACATCTATTATGGTTCTTCAATTCATGTACTGATAAGTTATTGGATAATAGCAACTAAATTTAATGTGTTAATTCAATGTTTAGATGTGCATGATTGACAGCACTCTTGGTGCAGTTTATTGTGTATACAATATATTTATGATTCCATTGAATATTTGATAGGCCCTGCAAGTTACTATAAAATCTTTAACTATTTATCTTTTACAGTTTGAGTACTGTTTTTTCTGTATGTTTTTTGTTTAATTGTGTATTATGCATTTTATTAGAATATTTACTTAAATATTTTTAATTTTTTTCCAGTACTTATAAGTATTCCAGTAAATTCTGATATATTTCTTCACAACAGTTACATTATAAAACTGATTGCAAGACTCTATAATGAAAAACAACATAAATTGTTGATTTTTATGTGTATGGAAAAATTTATAATCTATGTTATATAAACTTCAACATCTATTTGTATTAAGTGGCTAAAAGAAGATAGACATCTCTTTCTTTTTAAAATATGAATAATAAATACTTATAAAATGTGCTTTAAAATAGAGAATATTTTACATGATATTTTTATTAACAATTTCCATAATCATATATATTTTATACTATAAATTATATTTATTATTTATTAATTTTTTTTTTGTTTAAGAATAATTAATTATGGTTTGAAAGTATTCTGCAAAGAAAGAGAAAAATTTTGTATCTAAAAATATCCACCAATGAGATTTTTAATTTTTTTTTTTGGTCAATCCATTTGAAGTGTTAAAAAAAACAAGTTGCTTGAACAATTCAAAAAAAAATTGAAACACACTTGTTTCCTACATGTTTCAGGACCTTAACACTATTTTTTTTTAAATCTTTTATTTAAGCAGTTTACCTGTGGTGGCCATTTTTGTTATGGTGCACACACCTATTTTTGTGATTGTAAGGGTTTACGGAAAAAATCATAACTAACCTATTGGTCCTGGAAAGATGAAACAAAAAAAATTTATTCATATTTTCTCAACGTAAAAGATTTATCCAGTGACATTACCTATCTTATTCTTCTTTATTTACCTATCTCTCTTCTTTCTATGAGAAAATTACCAATAAAGTTGAACATGAAAAATTGTAAAATTTCACTTTTGGTAATTTTTTTCAGGAGGCAGGAATGGCATTTCACAGTTTGAATTATTTTTTGATTTATAGGTATATGTTAGTAGTTTTACCACAAATAATATTAATGGTGATATACTTACCCCTAAATTTGTAGGAATTTTTTAAAACTAATTTTTTTTTTAATTAAATTTTGGCTTCAAATAACTCTGATGGAGCTGATGATAAAAATCTCAAATTTGCACAACTTTCAGTGTTTTTGTAAATATTTATAGCAAATAAAAAATTTTCTTGTCTATTGTAGTAATAAAAAACTTATAACCTCTCAAAAATCATGAAAAACCTGTTAAAAGCGATACCATTTTGACTCATTAAATGAGTGCTCCAAGGGGATTTTTTGGAAATCCCCTTGTCTTCTTGGCACTTTAATATTTTTTTTTTATATTTAACCCCTATGTTGAAGTAGATGTTTTCAATATTTTTAAAATATATATTTTTTTTAGATTATTAATGATAGTTCCTAATTTAATGATAACTTAACCAATACCAGTAACCTAATACAATTTTGATTCAAAATGCTTGTAAAATTTACCCAAACTGAGATTTCAATGATTAGTCTACATCTTTTTTTCAAGAATTAATTATTATTTTATATTGGTTTATTTTTGTTAATACTATTGAAGAAAAAATAAATTGTAGAAAAATTTTAATTATTCTTCAATGAAATAGCCTGTTTTTATAGCAGTGAAAGTTTATTATTTAGTGTGGTTACCAACAGCTGTGATGTCTCCTCTGATAATTCTCTTTAAATTGTGTGAGAACAACCCATCACTGTAGTTGATACTTTGCACGGATGCTTTGATCCGTGCTTAATTTTTTCAATTTTGATAGAGGTGATACGCCCAAAATGTTACAAGCATCATCCAATTGTTCAATATTGTGATGTTGAGCAATGTATTGCTCTCAGTCTTCACATTTTTATAGTTCTTTGTTCTGCTTAGAAAAAAATACTTTATAAACAGTTAACACAAAGAGACTTTCCAAGAACTAAATTTAAGTTTGGAAAAATGTATTCTTAAGAGCTTGTTCTAATTTTATTTGTCTTAAGTTTTTCTTAACTGTTTTTTATGAGTTCTCAAAGAGTCACAACAGAACTGTCCATACAGGTGACTGAATTTTGACAAAAACCTTTTTCATGATATTTACAAACATTAGTGACATCTGAATTAACACGTAAAAAAATAAGTTGTTGGTTTTCATCACTAAATTCACAAACTTTAATGAGTTATTTTGGCACTGTTTTATGACACACTTCATCACATAAATTCCTATGGAACATTGTTCTTTCATTGTTTTATGTGAAATTACTTGAAAATAATGTAAAAATTTAACTGATTTTAAAATTTGCAAATATAATATTATTAAGTAAAACTTATTTATTTAATAAACACTTCCAAACACAGAATGAAATTTGAGACACTCGATAAAGATTAAAATAGGTCACTGACTAATATCAAACTGACCCGTCTGTAACTGCAAAGCAATAAACAAGTTACAGAATGAATTTTCTTGACAACTGGAAATGACTTCAAGAGCCTGTTATAACATGAACACTAAAGTTGAATGGTTCAAGTAAGTATAAAAATATTAAAGTGTGAAGAAGACAAGAAACCCTCTTGGAGCAATTTTTTAGCGAAAGTGGTATCGCTTTTAACAGGTTTTTATGATTTTTGAGAGGTTATAACTCTTTTATTAATACAATGCACAGAAACCTTTTTATTTGCCATAAAAATTTACAAAAACACTGTAAGTTTTGCAAACTTGAGATTTTTATCACTAGCCTCATCAGACTTATTTTAAGTCAAAATTTAAATTAAAAAAAAAATTAGTTTTCAAAAATTCCTACACATGGGGTAAGTATATCACCATTAGTATTATTTGTGGTAAAACTACTAACATATACCTATAAATCAAAAAATAATTCAAACTGTGAATGCCATTCCTGCCTCCTGAAAAAAATTACCACAAGTGAAATTTCACAATTTTTCATGTTCAACTTTATTGGTAATTTTCTCATAGAAAGAAGAGAGATAGGTAAATAAAGAAGAATAAGATAGGTAATGTCCAATCTTTTACTTTGAGAAAATATGAATAAATTGGTTTTTGTTTCATCCTTCCAGGACCAATAGATTTTTAGTTATGATTTTTTCTGTAAACTCTTACAATCACAAAAATAGGTTTTAAAGTTTTTGAATTTTTGTTTCTTTTAATATAATTGATGGTCAAATATTATTAGGAAGTAATTGTATGTATTAAGGTCCTGGGAAAATTATCACTATTGTGATAAGTGGTAAAAGTGGTGAAAGATTTTGAAGCGGTTCATGATTATTGCGTATATATATATATATATGTATATATTTTTTTTGAAGCAGCCTACTAGGAATAATGGCAATATAATTTTTTTTTTGCTTTTCCATATTTCCTATATTTTTCAGAAAACACCTTTTTTTCTTTTGTCCATTTTATTATGTATTATTTAAAATAGTAATATTTATAATAATCTGGAAAAGAAAACTATATGAATTTCATGTTCGCTAATATTATTTTACTTGAATCTATAATGATTATTTATCTAACAAACAAATATTATTTAATAAAAATTAATTTAATTAAAATAAATTTATTGTAAATTTGAGCTCCTAGTTACAATCTGAAAATATTTATTTTTTTTTATAATTTATATGATTTTTTTTAGTAGAATTATTATCTTATAGATTGTAACAGTCATACTGTAAATTAAAGTAAATTTATAGATTGTAATTTTTTCAATTTTTATGTTCGTTACATCTATTTGACAATCCTTTATTCACTGTGTGACCCTATTTTTACACACAAAGATTTTTTGTTAATAATTATTATACTGACTAACTTAGTGTTTTTTTTTCTACAGGTTTTATCAAGCATGTGTGCTATCAAGTTATATTGAATCAAGATCAAATAGTGATAATAAAAAAGAGGTGGTCATAAATGCAATTAATTGTATCACTAACGATTCAAACTATATTTCTTCAACAGCTGTTGCATCAAAGGATTGTAAGGTGATGAAATTTTCAATTAATCTTATTTAATATGTCTTTTCATTTGTGTTCAGAAAAAAATTTGTAATTACTGAAATAATAGAAACTGGGAGCAGTCTTGTTGTATTGAAATCAGAAATAACATCTTCTCTATATGAATAATTACATCTATTTTTCATAAATTGTACATTTACATGATATAGAAGCAAAATAATATTGGGGGGGGGGAAATTAGTCATATATGTGCATATATATATATGTTTAACCAAATGTCAGGTATAAAATATTGCGTTTTAACTCGATTTAAGTATTTTAAAATTTAAATAGTTGTAAAAGGGATAGCTGAAATGTAATGCCCAGTTACTTATAACTCAGAAATTAAAAGAGATAATGAAATGAAACAAATTATTGCATAAAGCTACATTTTATTTGATAACAAGAATTTACATTTATTCTTCTGTATAGTAACTGTTTACAGCTACAGATTTCTCCTAGAATTTTACCTGTGGATGAGAAACTTTCTTATTAGCAATTAGAAATATTTTTATTTATTTTTGTTTCAGGGAGGAATCGATCTTGCACATGCAGTATCTATTGATGTAGTAACAGAACCAGACAGAGTTTTGTCAAAAATATTAAGCGTTGATAATCATCATTGGGGTACTGCAGTCGATTTACAGAGCGGTTGTTGCGGTTTATGTTCATTAAGTTTGAGTGCACCATGTCTTTTACTCGACACAGGGTTGCGGGCATTTAAATGCGGTCACGCTTTTCATTTTGTTTGTCTAAATATAAAACAAACTTTAAAATTGTGTCCTATTTGTACAAGGTAGATTTTTAATTATTTTTTTAAATAGTTTTTTTATTTATGATTGTTTTTTTTTTTAAATTACATTAACATGATATATTTTATGTATATATTTTAATTTAAAAATTATTTTTTCATTCTGTGTTAATTACTGAATAATTAATGTTTTTGCTGCCAGGTAATATACCAATTCTAATCAGCTTATCTAGTCTGGTTTATCTTGTATGTGTGCGTGTTAGTGGTTTTTATTTTTATTTTTTTTGTATACAATGTGGGAAATTTTTAACTGAAGTTAAGACAAGATTCATTGAATGAGAATTTATTATAATTTTGAGTTCTAGATATTCTTTAGCAAAATTATGTTGTCAATCTCTTATAATTATAAAGTAAAAATTCTTCAAACTGTGATGGGAAATCTAATTCAAATTCTTGTACCAGTTTCAAATTTGGAGGTTTTAAGATCTTAAAACTTTTCCTACGTATACATTTTTATTTAAAACAGACTCCTCAAAGGTGGGTCAATTTTAAAAATAATTGCTATCAATTGAACAATAAAATTTCAAAGTTCCTGTCTGGCGTATTAAATTTACAAGTTTTAAATGTAAGAAAATCTGTGAAGTTTTTAAGAATTTTATTTTTACAGATATTAACAGCAAAAATTACAATCTTATACCATATTTATTTGTATAACATTCTAAAATATTAGAATTTTAAATTTTATCAAAATAAGTTAGTTCTCTTGAATACATGACATCAGTTGTCAAATTTTAAAATTAGTAGCGTTTGGAAAATGATTGTGTAATATATAATTTAGGGAAAACTGCATTAATTTGTCAAACCGTCTAGAACAATAAACTTTTTTAATACTTTTCTTTACGGCTATGATTAAAAAACAAAGAATACAATAAAATAAAAATTGGAAATATCACCCATCACTCATCCTTGGCATATGACATGAGATCAAATGGATTATGCTGACAAGATCAGAAAATTCTTTTGAAAATCAGCTGCCTGTAGTTTGTTTAATCTATTTTAATGTTATTATTATAACATTTCTCTGCATTTTCTCTACAACTTTAATATTCACGAACATTGTATATAAAAGTTTTTGTAAGAAGGATTATATCATGAAAATATCTAAAGAAATATGTACACATTGCACAATTTACTTATTACATAAATTGTAAATTGGTCAGTTAGTACTGAAAAAAAAAAACCTCAAAGTATTCAAAAAGATGTATACATACCATTACCATTCTAATATTTGTTCTGTCGTAACAGAGAATTACTGTACTTACTCGATTCAAAGACGTACCCCCATTTTAAAAATTCATTATTTGAAATAAAAAAAAGATCTCTAATTAAAGGAAAAATATAAACCGCATAATTTTACAACAATATATTTCAAACTAAGTTTATTATAATAGAAAATACCTATTTAACTATCTGTTTCTGAGGAGTCACTTTCGTATTCACTTTTATTACTGTTCTCTGATTCTGAATTAATGCAATTTTTATTTGATTCTATTGGCCTTTGCGATTTCCAAAGATTTTAATCGCATCATCTGACTGGTTACCAGTAGTCCTTTTGCACATTTTTCTTTTACAAAGTCAATTACAGCATCTTCAATTTGGGGAAATCTTCCTCGTTTACATCCAGTAAAATACTCAGTCAATGCTTTGCATAAAATAAAATTGCTCGATGGTCTTTTCTCCAACACTGTATATTAACTTCGTTAATATTGAAATGACGACTGGCAGCTCTATTGCCATTATTTTCTGCAAATACAATAACTTAATGTTTTAATGCAGTGTCATAATGCAACCTTTTTGTTGCCATATTAATGGTTAAATTAATGGAACACTATAGTTCAATCCATGATGAACTGTATTAGAGTAACAATAACAAGGTTACAAAGAAAGACCATGACACGATCTAACAAAAAATAGCACTATCTATATATTAGCCCGGTATCAATATCAGGGTACTTTTAATATCAATGTAGATATCCTATACCTACAGATGAGTGTTATTGCCCATCGTATTTCTTCAAATCTAAGATTCACCCTATTTGAACGATCATATCAAAATAATAATGTGTCTTAGAATCAAGTAAATATGGTATGTTCATAATTTTTTCCACTGCAGTACTGTACTAAGAAGGTTCAATTAATGTATTTTTATTTTTTATATCGGTCGCACTATTTTGTAGAATTAATTTCCTTAAAAAAACTTAAAAAACTAAATGTGTTAGTATGTACCACAACACCACATTGAAGTGGAAGCATTTCTCCCTTTCATGCAGAAGGTTCTAAGTTGTCCCTGTCAGGCTTGGTACTTTTTCATATGCTATGGAAAAAATAAAACCAAAATAAACGCTCGTATGGCAAAAGTGTGTAAAAAAGCCAAACTGTACTAACCATTGTTTTACAAAATTAAGAAGTACACTATTCATACTGATTTGAAATGAAGTCTGAATTACACTTTTTGCTGTAATAATAGAATAAGCCATATGGATAACGACTGTTTGGAGGGTGGTTGTAAACTGAATATTGGAATTCTTTATCAGTACTTGCTTTATAACTAACTAGCATATAAAACCATGTTAGAAGTCATATATAGGTAATGGAAACTGCAGTTAACTGTTGACTGCTGCTATAATGTATAATAAAAATCTTTTCCCCTATGCCACAGCAGTTAAGTTCAAAAGTGGAACTAATAAATAATAAATTAACTAGAAGTGGTAAAAATTGAAAATATATTTCATGTGTAAAAAAAATTATGAGTTTACCATCATTATCATGACGTAGGACTAATGAAGAATTAAAATTTAATGTTTTCATTTATAATTTGCTGTGAGTAAATGCGCCAGTGATCTTACTTACAATATGGTTTTTATATTTATATAAAGTTATTTTATAATGATAATATATGCTTTTAATGATTTTATAGTTAATTTTTTTTTTTTTTTTTTAAAGATTTTTATCACTTTTTTTAGTCCATTAGTATGTTAAAACAAGGAATACAGATAAATTTCTCACAAGTATTAAACTTAATTGTCACAAATTTTGTTGTTCTTTTCTGGAATTCCGGTCGTCCTTCCTTTTTTTAATATTTTTTCATAGCAAAATACACATCTTATTAGAGGTTGCAATTATCTTTCTCAGTGTTCTGTTCAAGAATGTGACTCTTCAGAATCTGCTTCGTATGGTTGATTTGAGTTGTTTTGCCATCCTTGTTTATGTGTAACATTTGTAAAACTAAACTAGAGTATATCTGAATCTTTTTACAAGCAAACTTATAAATTAGCCAAGCGTTCACCACAGATGAGTTTAAAAGCTCAAAAACTACTTTGTGGAACCACCAATTGTTTTGTGCAAATGTGTGAAATAGTTTGCCATTTGATCAGAAAGGTCTATGCCCTGCTTACCTTACAGTCTATAATAGCCGGTTTATAAACTAATTCTCCTTTTTTGTTTTTTCCCCAGCAGACACTGTAGTGTGTGCTTCATATTCAAGCACAGAACATCACTTTAGTCTTCCCATTTGCCAAATAGTGTGCTTTCCATTTTGCTTAGATTTTTTTATTATTATCCTGATTAGTGCCCTACAAATGGGTATTTTTTCTAATAAAGAATCTGTCAGTGGCATTGAGATATAATAATCATCCATTATTATAGTTCTTTCTTCTGATAAATATTTATCTGCCAGGTCAAGAACTACTTTTTGTGACAAACCAGTTGTTTTAGTAACAGAGTTTTCAGACCTAAAGGATTACATAGCTTGAACATTTTAATACCAGCAATTACTTTACCAGGCACATATTCAGTGTGAAGATTTTCTTGCACCGGGTTTATGAGATTCCTTATTTTATATTGTCTATCAATTTTATCAGCTGTGGCTTCATCTTCAAAATGTATAAATCTCCAAAGCAACTGAAATCTATTTTGACTCATAGTAGTCGGTACCAAAGCATTTTTATAAAAAAAAATTCCAGTTTTCCAGTAACTTCAACTTTTTGATATTTTATGATACCCATGTATATTGTGGCAAAGAATTTCCACAATTCTTCTTCATGAGTATCATGCCATTTACTAATTCTCTATGTTTGCTGGTTTGTTTTGTAATAACATTGCAGCATTTTTATTAGTTTTTCTAACAATTATTTTTTAAATTTCATCATCAAAAAATGTTTGATCTCAAAGTTAAATCTTCAGGGTTCTGGAGGTAACTATCATGGTATGTATAACTTTCAACACCAACAAATTTTATGTGAAGTGGCAGTTTGGTAATATCTACTTCTACTCCTCTGTGGTTCCATCTTGTTGGTTAGGCTTATCATCTGTTGCTGCGGTAGCTTCTGTATAAGTTGATTCGGCTGTTACATTACAATCTTCAACTAAATTAACATCTGATGACAGATTTTCATCACTAAATTCAAATTCAGTTTCAGATGAAAATAAATTATCTTCATTTTCACTAGCTTGAAGCATAGATAAAATGTCTTCATCTGAAAAAACACAATGTCTTGAACGTTGGGGTCTTTTACTTCAGCTAGGTTGATCGTCATAATGAAGTTTATATAATAGTTTAGTATTACAATCAATAATCACCGATTGAATTAGTGTATTCAATCGGCGATTGACGTATACACCAGATTGTTGATTTTTCTGATTTTATTCGAGTGCAATTTGTTGCACTCAAATAACCGTAGCATGAAAACTAAATAGGATATCAACAATAAAAGAACATGTGGTTACAGAGGAAGTTATGCGGAACACAATGCTGCCAACCACACGTCACTAATTATCTCCATTGGCACATAATTAAGAATGTTCAGTTATTTTCTGAACTGACCTCATATTTACCATAACAGAAATAGTTGTAAATAAAAGATTATCGGTTCAAACTATTATGAAGAGTACTAATGTAGTCACTTCATGCTACTCAAGAGTAAAAAAGCTATATAGACAAGTATAATGCTTGCACTCTATTCCATATTTGCATGTATCATTTGTGTTAGACTAGTGGGGTATACTATTTATTTTTTAACAAGATTATTCTTTTAATCACAAATTTTTTTTAAAAATAACCCACTGTTGTAGGAAAAGCAACTTCAAAGGAATTTTAAGCGATATTTAAACGCTCTCTAATAATTAGCAAATTTACAGAATGTTGAAACCACACTTGCAAAAATATCAGAATTCCAAATCTTGTGAGACAATTGTTTGCAATAATTATAATCTTTGTAAAGACATTTGTTTTCTTTCCTGGTTTAAGAATATCAACTGATATTAAGACTTAAGAACATTAAAACACCTCTTCTAAATGCATTCTGTAAATTTTATTACTTCAGGATTTGGAGCAAGTTACCAGTAAGTATAAATCAGACTCTGGTATGAATGGACTAGGTAACTTATTTTCAAGTTATACATAAAACGTACAAGGGTATTTTATACATGACTTGCTGTAATTCCTACAAGTTTTAAGATAAATTTAACAAAGATTTAATTTGATAAGAAGTTAATTTTCATTGTCAAGTGATTTCTAAGTAATAAAGCTTAAAAAAAAGGTTTTTCTTTCATATTATTAATGTATTTGAAAATTTGTTAAAATGAATGGTAATAGCATCTAAAATATCCTTTAAATTAAAATGCAGAATTTTCATAATTACAAACTGAATGTTTACTTTTTATATATAAAATAAAATATTTAATTTACCAACTAGAAACAGAAATACAAATCATCAGTAAAATTGTTTGAAATGAATAGCAGAGTTCAGTGATGGGGAAACATTTTTGGGAGAAGGCCAAAGAAAAAAGAAAACAAACTAAGTGGGCCGACAAAATTTATTAAAAAATAAGCACATGTACATTATATTTTATCTTTGTCGTATATCTTATGATATATTGTTAGAAAATTCAATTAATGATTGAATGAGTATGAAGGAGTGTGTGTTGAATGGAACTGTGTACTTGTTCAAAGTTTCATGGTAGAAAACACTTGTTCACGAACATAGGATGATCCTAACGTGGCGATTATCTTCTGAGCATGAGATCTCAAATTTGGGAAACTTGATCTCGACAGGGACTTGTAGAACTCTAATATTCAGTGTTATGTTTTAACTAGGTTAGTTCAAGCTGAAGTTATGGATTCATTGTGTCTCAGTCCAAATTAAATGGCATACTGAAAATATTCAAGTCTTGTTCAATAGTTTTGAAGTCTTGAAACCTGTGTTCAAATTTATCATGGAGTCTTCTCACGCTTTCCTCGTAGCTCACAAGTTTGTCTTCAATCTCTGCTACTATTTTTTTTTCCATGGTAAGCAGGACAGGTTTTTCTTAACTAGTTGTTTGGCAAATAAAACTAGTTGCATTTTAAAACCTCTGAGATGACCCCAGATATTGAGGATAAATTAATCTCTTCCTTGCAGCTTAACATTCAACTTATTTATATGACAGAAGATCTGTGAAAAACCCAAAGACCGAAATCCATGTTTTATTTACCAGCATTTCACAGCCTTCCAGCATCTGTTTTTCACACATGAATGAAATTATTTCCTCTTTCAGCTCCCAAACTCGCTTGAACACGCATCCTACACTAAGCTTTAGTGTACCTTACTTTAGTGTAGTAGAGTATATCATTGTATTCACACTGCATTGAGTCAAGAATCTCTCGAAATTGTCTGTAAGTGCTTTAGATTGAATAGCATTAACAAGCTTCATTCATAATGACATAATGTACATGTTTCATATTTAGGGCAGATTTACACAAAGTATCTTGATGTATGACACAATGAAAAAATACAACTTTATTCTCAGGGTATGCTTGGTTAAACATGCCATCAAATCCAGATTTATTTCTTGTCGTATTAGATGCTCCATCAGTCGTAATATTGCATATACTGATTATGGGTACTTTCAAAGTCGATAGGCCTTCCTGAAATTCATGAAAGATGTCTGACCCTGTTGACATACCCTTTATCATCAAATGCATTCTAGTTCTTCAGTAATACAAAAGTTATCATCAATACCTCTTATAAATAGTAGTAACTGAGCAGTATCATTTATGTCAGTACTCTCATCCACAGTAATAGAAAGAAATTTAAACTAATCTTAATTCTAGCCGTGACAATAGGTGTTTATCTATTGTTTCAATTGTAGAAGTAATTATTTTTCAAGACAAACTGACAGTCTCAAAATCATTTGTTTTGTCAGGACACAAAATATCAATCTTTGAGCATGCAATGTTTCACAAACTCCTCATCAGAAAGAGCTTTTTTACTTTTAGCAGTATTGAATACCACAACATAACTAGCATGTGTAGCTGCTTTTTTTAGAACTATTATTGTTTTTATATTTTGCTGACCTGAGAGCTTTTTAGATATATCTGCTTTTTGTTTCCTTCCATCTTTGTCATGGCTTCATAACTAGCATTTTTATACTTAGATGTAAAGTGCTGGAAGTGTTAAATTTGTTATAGACAGTCACAGTTCCATTACAAATAAGGCACAATGGTTTATTCTTAAAAGCTGTGAAAATGTATTTCCAAGTCCACTCATCTTTAAAAGTGAATCAGCCTTATGTTTTTTAGTTGCCATCTTGGCAAATCGGAAATGTGTTTCACAAATACTCGCTACAAAATAGCAAACATCAATAACCGACAAGAATATGCGAGATCATATTGAGAACTACTTTACAACTAGCCACTGACTGAGAGTATTAGACCATTAAGCTGTAGCTGGAGTGGTGGGGATAGCATGAGTCAGTCTGTCGAGTACTACTGTTGTGAACACTCTGGCACCATTTCGTGACCTACCGTCATCCACTACCCTGTGTGGAGAATACAGACACAGAAAGATTACGATGTGTTACAATATGAGTGAGATGTACGACATGAAATCTATGTATGTCTTTGGTTGAGAGAACTGATCAGAACATAATAAAGAGTGTGTATAGGTGGCCATTCAGAATCGTGTCACAGGCCGGATTAGACCAGTCCAGGGACCACATCTGGCTCACAGGCCATACTTTACCCATCGCTGGTGTTGTTCAAATTAATATATATTGTTATTGTAAATAAAAGTAAAAATTGTGTTATTCTTTCACTATAAGAATAAAGTTGATATTGGAAATTTTTATTAGTTTTACTGTTAATTTTTCTTTCACATTTAATAATATCCAACACGCTTTCATTACTGTAAATTTTTTTATTAAATTATGTATCATTATGTAATCTTTTTACTTGCAAAAAAATGTTTTGAGTAAATTTTAGAAGTCTATTAATAATTTTAGCTTTGTGTTCAGGAGACTCCTTAAGTTAGAAAAACAGTTAATATATTTAGTTATCTAAACTCATTTGATCTCAAAATGTTTCTTTTTCATAAAAGGTAATCTAAAAGGAAAATTTTTTTTATAAATTACTTATAATAAACCATTAAATTTTCCCTCTAAGGTAATGCAGTTATTCTTTCTAATCCTTTTCTGACAATAACATTTTTATTTAAATATTTATCAGTAAGTTTTATGCGAGTGAGAAATTTACATTACATGGTTTATTTTTACTCTTAAATAATCTTCTAAAATTTGACTGTACATAATCTACACTCCGTAATTTACACAAAAAGCCTGAATTTACACAAAAAGCCTGAACATTATCCTTAAATAAATTTGTAAAATATTGCTGCTGTAAGGAGAAATCAATTCAGAGATACAGTTCAGATCAGTTGGAAAAAAAAAAAAAAATAGTACTTGAAAATGAGTTAATAGTTCAGTTGTTGCAACATTGGATTTTTATCAAAAATTAACATTAAAATTGCCATATTTTATAATATTGAATTTATTTGAAACTTTTCAAAGAGTCTCATATAATTTATATGGAAATGTTTCGAAAGAATTAGGAGTTTTATAATTAATGATCAAAGCAGATTTTAAACTAGGTATTAAGTTGCACAGCATTTAAAATTTATTGTTTCAGGCAATACAAGGTAACATTCGGTTTTATAAAAAAAAAATTCTTAAATCTTTTGTATTGTAAAAAAAAAATTACTGTGCTTTTTAATTAATGCTCATAAAATATTTATATTTTTATAAAAAGGTTTAAAAATTTCACATTTCTTAATTTAGATAACCTGGAATTTTCTTTGTTCTGAAAACACAAAATTCCCTAAATCATTGCATAAAAATATTTTCTAATTCATATTCAGTATTAAATTAGGAAATCTTAAAATTAGTATAATTATTATTTTTAGGGAAATAAGGAATACTTAGATTTATTAAGAAACTTCCCTAAGTTATGCTAATAAGTTTTATTTTGATCACAGGTTGTAGGTCATCTTAACATCACAATTTACTTTATTTTTAAGTTTAATCCAGTTTAAAGTTTTAAATCGAACTTAGATCTTGGAAAATTATAAATGAATTTAAGAGGGAAGTAATTTTAAACATAAGTTAATATCGGTCATTTATTTAAAAAAAAAACCTTTATTAAGCTGCTCAACAGTTAAATCACAGACATATATGTATCATAATTGAAAATCTTGTCATATTATTATTTAGTTTTTATTAGCAATTTGTCAAAAGCAATGAAACTTTATAAAAAATAGAATAGAATAAAGTTTCCTATTTAAGGTAATTTTTCCCTGTAATGGAATGCTATGATGGATATTTTTTTGAAAATAATATTTTGACATATAAATAATATGTTAAAGTCATATCAATTTACGGGTTAATATACCATTTGATCAAAAATTAGTGCTCTAAGATACATTACAGCGTACTTAAGAATATAACTATTTTTGTACATTTTAATATAATCAAATATAAAAATAAAAAGTAGTTACCGATATCATGTTAATGTATACTTTTTTAAAATTGAAAATGTAATAAAGAAATAGTTTTTTGTTATTATTCATTAATATACAATAAGTTGTTTGTATGCATGTGTGTATGTGTGTATTTCTTTATGTTTTGAGTTGAAAAATATTTTTTGTCGTACATTTTTCTTTTTTATGATTGAACATATGTATAAAGTACTATTTATAGTATGACTGTCTGTAGCAGACTTTTTCACATTTTAAAAATGAAAAAAAAATCCATCTGTGGAAAATTGTATATTCTAAAACTCTCTATTAGTGTAGCGTTGTAACAAAATATGTATTAGACTGTGACTATCACATTTTATATTCTACTGAATCTTACATTTGACTGCAGATGACCTTACAATTGTTATATGCAAGCTCACTGCTTCTCCATGTTCCAAATTCAGTTGTTGTTACGCTTATAATTTAATTTCAGTTTACATGTTTTTAACCCTTTTATCTTTTAAACTAAATTAATATAGTTTAATTAATTACCTATTGATTTTAGATTTTTGATAAAGGTTTTTGTTCAATAGAAAACTAAAATAAGTGATATAAAAAAAGTAATTTTTCAAAATAAGTGAATTAGTGTTTTCCTTACTTTTTCTACAATGCTTACTGTTTTAATTCTCTATCCTGTGATGCAGAGAACAGTACTACCAAAAAGTTTGGAATGTTAAACATGGTTTCTAATCTGGTTTTATTACAGATGTGTGCTACTATATGATGCAAGCCGTACTTATTAGTGAATTGGCTGAGTGTCATGCTATGTGTATATCTGTACTTTTTTTGTGACATTGTAATTGTATCATTCTGTGATTCTACCATGAATTGAAAGTGATTTAAAGATCATAGAGTGTTCATCAGTTTCTGTTGGATTATCTGCAAGACGGCTTCAGAAACTTTCTGAATGACTTGGCAAGTATTTGGTGAGCGTGCTTTTAGCCAAATACAAAATTACAATCTGTACAGATATTTTAAAAACAGATGGAAATTAGTTTATGAAGAACATTCTTGTCCTCCGATCAAAAAAAAAAAAAATACCTCAAAATGTAATAAAAGTATGTGAAGAAATCTGCACGAGCAAAGGAGAACAAGCCATGATATCTATGAGATTCTTGACAAAAGTACTGCGACTGACTCGTGCTTTCTTATCTCCTTTTTAATTCCCAAGTACTCTGTCCAGTGTTATGAAACTATGCCTGCTTACTGGGAAAAATCATATGTCTGAGCGTTCTGTGAAGTATTTAACAACCAAAACTTATTGCACCGACAAAAATGGAATTTTTGTTGTGTGCATTGCACCTATCACAAAAAGTCTCATTATTTTATACTGTAAAACCCCTTCATGAAGAAGGAAATCATAAATACAAGACTTGATTTCATTTGCACCCTTCCCAAACTCTTTTAGTCCACATGTAAGATGCAACATTGTTTGTACAAAGTTGCGACTTTGAATGGCCTTTAATGATTGTAAAACTATTAGATAAATCTGCCAGCTATAATAGGTTCCTTGGTCAGGCAGCGGCTGGTTTTTATGATAGTCATATAATATGGTTAGTATATCTGTTTTGTTTTCTTTGTTCAAGTTGTAAAACATTTTTGCTCTTAATTTATAGATTTTTATTTGGGTTAAAATATTATCTTACTTATTTTGCACACAATTTTTCAGTTTTTCCTCAAACAACAGATGTATCTAGCAAACATCAACCCAAGGTGTACCAAAACTCTAGTAATGCATATTAAAAATGAATCTAAACATGGTTCTTTTACCTGTAACTCAATCTCAGAAGTTTCAGCAACGTACATCACCCCTAGATCCAATGGGAGATATTTTTGACCATTTTAATACAACAGTCATTGTTTCAGTGTAGTTAAATTTATTTAAGAAAATCATGATACTTTATTTTTTTATTAAACTTTTTAAATAATATTTCCTCCATGTCTTTTTTTGGAATATCTCCCTCTTCATTATAGTTTTTTGTAATTAAATTAATTGTAAATCTTGACATGTGTATAGCATTTAAAAATGTTTCCGATCACACCGGTACCAATTCTTTATTGTTATTACTGATAAATTATTTTTTATATGTTTTTATAGCTTCTTTTTTCATTTGTATTAGTTTTAGCTCTTTGGTATTTTAAAGGAACTATTGTTTTATACTTTAAGATCCTTAAAATCTTTATCCTTATTGTCATAAAATCTCTGGTAAAATTTTCATTTTTAATTTGCAGTTAATGTTGAATGAAATGTACTTTGGTTCTTCAAAATTTTAGAATTGTATCACGAAGTGGTTTATAGATTTAAAAATTGATTATTTTTTGTAAGTGCTTCGAAAGATCACATTATAAATTTTATACATTGTTGGATCAAGCAACCAATGTTAGAACTCTGTGATCGTTAGTAAAATGTACTCTAGGAAGCAGTACATAACCAGAACATGTATTTATATTAGGTTTGTTGCTTTACTATTTTAAAGATGTTATTGGAAAAATTATCAGAGAGGAGCTCATCATAAAAATCATATAGAAAGGATGGATTTTAGGAAGTATAAGAAAAAAAAAGAAATTTTTATCGTATTGGTTCCTAATATATCGGCACACAAAATGAAGGGGCTTGAGATAACAGTCAAGTAATTTTGTTTTATAAGCTAATTTTAGGAACTTTTAAACCATGATACCAGAGGTATAAATAAGTGAAAACATTTTTCTCTTTTGCTATTTTTTTTTTTTGCATCTTAAATCTTAATTAGTATTTAAACTTAAAAAATTGAATCAAATATCTGATATACTGAATGCGATTTCATTAATCAACCTAGGTCTCTAGGATTGATTGTAGAATCTGGTTTATACTGAAGAAACGTTTTTCTTTTTAATTTTATGAAAACTTATTAAGGTAGCATACTTTATTAAAGGCATGCCTTTGATTTAGAGTTAAAAATTAAACTACAAAAATCACAGTTAAGGACCGAGTTTTGCCTTCTATAAATTGAAAGTAATAAAAATATTATACATTAAGATCAACAAAAAGAACTTATTTTTTTTGTCGAAAGTTTTACGGTACTATCCTTACTTGCAAGGGTAGACAGTCAACTGACAAATTAGTTTATTTAGGTCCTTTTGTAGGGTGATAGATGGAAAGGATGATCCCCACTTTAAAAAGTCATCTGCGTAGTCGGTATGTAAGAAAAAATAAAAATTAAAAAAATTTCAGTCTCAAATCCAACACCTTTTGATTATATGAGGTCTCTGGAACAATCACTCACTACTCGGCTACTGTAATTGTTGATATTCAAATAAAAAAATTAAACGAAGTTGAAAATTAAAATGGAGTTTATATAGAAATTGAGCCAAGTTGAAACCTCCTCAAGTTTAAATTTAAAATAGGGACTATCTTGCAAAAGTATATCAATAAATTAATTTGTAAGTTCACCGCTTGCTGTTAAATTCTCTTTTAATTGTACAGTATTCGTATATGGGTATATAATTCCAGGCTGGGAAAATATTTTCAGAAAAAGTAATCTTTAGATTATTAATTTACCAGCACTTTAAGACAGCTTAAATAAATAATATTTTTTAACTTTGCCCTTCCATTTATTTAAATATATAATTTTGTCTCGTAATGATAATAATTTAAAGATTATTTAACAGACCGTAATAATTATAAGCACAATTTATTATACATATAATTATACTACAAGAAATATAAATGAACAGTGGCGGCTTGCATAAATGTACTGTGGAACTGCAGCACCCCCTATTTCCACTTGATATCGACAACGTTTAATATAATTAGTCCTTTTTTTCTTTATACTTTTAAAATATATAATCCTTAAGTTTAATGTCAGTAGCCATTCCCCAGTTTATGAAGGCACAGTTCCATACAAAGATACAGAAATCTTTGTATGGAACTGTGCCCTTCACAGTTCCAGCGGCATGGTGTATGGCTGTTGTGCACATGCGCATGTAGGAAGCTGCAAGGGAGAAACAATGCTGGTGGAAAGTAGTTTTGTTTTTACTCCACATGTGTATGGAACATTCCTTGTTCATTCCCTTTTCTAGTTCTAACTATTTAGCTACAAGCCACCACTGTAAATGAATTAAATTTAAATTGCCCAATATACAGACTAGTAACACATAATCATAACTTCTTGAACATGGGTCTCCAAAATGTATAAGTAACTGGCTAATCATATTAACTAAATCAATAACTGTAAAAAGAAAAAAAATTAATACAAAATGGTTTTTTACATGTTATCCAATTATATACTGAGCGATGACCTTGAAGTCTAGGGGTTGTAACAAGGTCAATTATATTTTTATTTTGTAATAATGTATGATTAGTACATTTTTAGCAATTCAATATTATGTAACAATTTAAAAATAAATAAACCCTGCAGTAAACACACCTAAAAGTAAGATACTAGCAGGCAAATTTTGCATATATGTATATAACATTTGCTGCCTGCTGTACACACCCACACACACATATATATATATATATATATATATATATATATACACACATACACATGTTTGGCACTTGGTAATGCTACAAATAAAGAATTCTGTAAAGAGATTTTAATTATTTTAAATTATTAAATTTATTGTTTAGCAGTCTTTTTATTCATTTAATAATGTGTTATTAATTCATGTGTTTTAAAAAAATGTTCATCTGTAAAAGGTTTTGGTGTCAGTAACAAAAATGTAAATCGTAACAAAAAGGTTACGATTTACCTTTAAAACATTTTTAAAGGTAAATCGTAATGTTAAGTTTACTATCAAAACATATTTAAATGACTTTACTCGAAAAAGTTACCTTAGTTGTCACTGTCCACACGGTTACAATATTTATTTCTAACTAGCTGATCCGGCAATGCCTAATTATTGCTAGATTTGAGTATATGTATATATATATATAGATTAAACGAACACAAATGAAAGTTTGATTAAACATTAAAAACTGAACATTATGGAACATCATAAAATTTAACCTTTCTTTTTTCCCCTCTTCCAATCTTTTGTTTTTCCCTTCTTCGCAGAAATATTTCTTTTCACTAATATATATTCTGAATATGAGCCAAATCGGACCATAAATACAATTTTTTTAAATATCGCGACCCTCCTGTGGTACCAAGTGGGTCCAAACTAATTCAGAAACCTTGACGGGTGTGCATACAACAACTCAGGAAAGTTTCATCACAATCAAATGAATGGTATAGGAACGCATATGGGACAAACAATCATTTATATATGTATATAAAAGATTAATGGGTTTTTTGTCTAAATTTGCTGCACTTTAGCGTTATATATTCTTTGCTTTTATGCAAAATAATTTTCTTCTTTAATCGCTTTACCTTTACCTTAAAGGGAAGCCGGATTCAGTCATTTGATATATCCTAGTAAAGCCCAAGATTTAAGTGTCTAATAGACTTGGTTAGATTTTTTTTTAAATCCCATTTAAATATGAATATAAAGTCCTTATGAATTTTCTTGTGTTGCATTACTATAGAATAAAATATGATCTCTAGCCATCACTTATTTGTTTAAATAGAATTATTCATTTTTACCCAATCTGTATTAATATTCCCTTCAGACCTTTTGTTGTCGGGTAATAATCGACAGTTATAAATCTAGGTCGTAATTAATTAAATTTCATGCATCGATAAAAATAACATTAGTGACTATTTTTAGAAAAAATGGTACTGAACTTACATCATTTTGGTAAGTGAAAAATTATTGCTCTGCTATTATCTTCTTGAAACTAAGAGTTTTTTCTAATTTATTGATAAATATACAATGTTTGTGGTAAATAATTGCCTCTTGCCTATTTTTTTCAGTGTTTCAAACATCTACGATTAGATCTCTTTACCTTTTCTTTCTTTTTCCTGTTTAGCCTCCGGTAACTACTGTTTAGATAATTCTTCAGAGGATGATATGTATGAGTGCAAATGAAGTGTAGTCTTGTACATTCTCAGTTCGACCATTCCTGAGATATGTGGTTAATTGAAACCCAACCACCAAAAAACACTGGTATCCACGATCTAGTATTCAAATCCGTGTAAAAATAACTCTTTACACTTTACTAGGCTTTACTAGGACTTGAACGCTGTAACTCTCGACTTCCAAATCAGCTGATTTGGGAAGACGCGTTAACCACTAGACCAACCCGGTGGGTTAGATCTCTTTACCTATTAAATATAAAAATAACCGATTGAAATTGTAATTAGAGTTTCATTACTCTTTTCATAATAATTAATATAATTTTATTTTTTATATATCTATTTATGTTTTTGGCAATATCTTCAATTACATCAAGTTAATAATTTTTTAAAAAGTTGAAATTTAGATTTTCAAGCCCTGTATTACAGATTTGTACGTCGGTCAAAATTATATTGAGAATTACATATAACAGAAATGTCACACTTAAAAAATCAGGAGTGGCTTTCTCAAACACCATTGTTCACTTGTTCAAAAATTACTAAATGACTGTTATGAGATGTCTATTTTTTAGAATGGTTTATTTATAATCTGATCTTTTACTGTGAATTATTGTAATTGTATTCATTTTATGTATTATATCTTCTATTTCATTGTAAATTTTAATGTACTTTTTATTTGTGTTGCGAGTGAATGCTACATGATTAAGGATGTACTATTGTGTCGTATGCACTGCATACTGTTAAAATTTCTAAGAATCCAGATTTGTGTTTAAAAAATCATATTGCTGTCTAGATGTAGATAACAACTTAAGGCGATAAGAGCAATATTTCTCAAATTTAAATACAATATAATTACTGTATTAAATAAGATATACGATATAAATTTAATAATTTTTTTTTTTTGGACAGCAAGATTCTATATCTGTAATCAGCATTTTTATGAAAACAGTTAATACACTCAGTAGATTTAATTGAATTTTCTTATAATATATGTAACTGTATTTTTATAACTTGCATTGTCATTTCAAGTAAGTAATAAGAAAACCGAATGCACCTTGGCTACAAGAGGTTTTTGTTCACTTCCACTCGTAAACTGTTGGTCTTGGTTCAGTACTTCCCAAAATGGTTTATTACAGGGTGGTTTGTTAAGTAAGGAGGGGGGAAAAGTGGGTATAAGTGGGGGAAAATAGTGAAAATACTGATACAATTTTATTTATTTTTTGTTATAACCTTTTAGTTCGACATGCTTAACCTAACAATTTTTAAGGGCCATTATACATTTTTATAGGTCGATTCGTTTCAGCTCTTCAAAATAGCCATTTACAGCATCAATCGGTTTGCTATCACCAGAAAATTTCTTTCCTTTTGAACCGCTTCTTTAGATTTGGAAATAGACAGAAATCACAGTAAACCAAATCTGGTGCATAGGAGAATGCAATAGCAGTTCAACCATTGTAAATGCTGAAGTGTGAATAATCATATTGTCTTGAAGCAGCATTTTTTCTTGACAAATTGCAATCTGGTTTTCTTGATTTCATTTACATATTAAAAAAAGTCCATAGTATTTGCTGTTGATTGTTTTCCCATTTGTAAGACAATTGATTAAAATTATGCCCTTTTCATCCTAAAAAGCAGTATTTGTGACCGTTCCAGTAAAAAAATAGTTACTTGAACTTCTTTGACATCGTTTGCCTCTTAGTGTTTATTGTTATGGCTGTTCCTTTATCTTAAGTTTATGAAATTAACCTCCATTTCATTTCTATTTCTTTTAGTTTCATTATATATTATTTGCCCAAATAATATTGCCAATTTTTGTGATAATTTCTTCAGTTATTACCTCATTGGGAATCGATTGTGGTATTCATCTTCACACTGCCACATTTTACTTGGTAACAGTGAATAGTTTTAAAATAACAATGCAGACTCACTGTGAACTGCATCATTACTTTTTATTTAGTTTCTCCTTTAAAAAAATAGAATTTTTTTATTTACTTTTTCTCTATTTTTTACCAGTCACTGATAGTGGCTTAGTTAAATGTTGAGCACAAACTTATTAACATTTAAATTTGATCATTTAAGCAATGAAATAAAACATGTCACTGACTATTTTATTTATAATACTTATATGTCGTTTCCCTTATTTATCCATACACCCTATATGTTGTACACCCTGTATGTACTGTTCATTTCTTTGATCAAAGGCTTTTTTTTCCACATGTATCTTTACCTACATAAATATATATTTTTTATGACAGAATATTAAATGTTAATGATGTAGATTAATTATTATAATAATAATAATGTGATAAATCAATAAAAAATTAATAAAAATAGTAATATTTATAGCAATATTATTATACATCTTGTGTAAATATTATATATTTATAATGAAAAAATAAATATGATATTATACTATATTTTAAAATAAAAAGTAAATAAATAAAAGAATGTGTGTGTTCTTTACTGAATTGTTTTTTTCTGTTTTAATTAACTTATTTTTTATCATACTATTGTGTGTTAAATCATTTTATGTTTTCAAATATAATACTAAGTGTAACTTAATGAAAAATATAGCAAAAAAATCCTGTAATTTGTTTGGGTAGTACTTATCACAAAGAAAAAAAAAATTTCATTAATGTTAAAGAATATCATAACACTGCTGAGTAACAAATAATTTTATATATGACTGACACAGATAGTGTTGAAAGATGATTACTGGACAGCAGACTTGTAATGCATGAAAATTACATGCATTAAAAAAATACATAGTCAATGTGTTAAAGATAACAATTACGTACGGCAGCAGACCATCAGTAAAATATTGGAAAATGTAAAAAAAAATTTATCCTCAATAAATCATCATCAAGCAATTCAAAAATTATAAGTTAGAATTAGTTAAGGTACATGCCAAGAAATATGAATTTAAAATTAATTTGAAGAGCTAGCTTCATAATTCACTCAATTGAGGCAGTCCATGAGTGCCATAATCTTCAAAAATGGCTAAAAGTAACCTAAGTTTATTATCTATAGATTATCACAGGTGATGATAAGATAGAAGGGTGTATGACTATAAAACAACAGTCATCAAGATTGATAGAACTTACCACGTTTAACAAACTCAGGTGAAAACTTGTAATGAAAACTATTAGAATTGTGGAATAAACAAAACTGGTTTTTGCGTTATGATGTAAGTAATTCTTCTTACTTCTGTTAAAATGGTGTAGTTTTAACAAAGTCATTGCATATTTCTCCTACGTATAATTCTGTAACATTGTCTTGTCTCCTATAATGGAAGTGAAACTGAAAGGTAGCTCCTCTTGATACCTTACTCTGATAACCTTCAAGAAGAGGACTTTGTCAGTGCTTTTCAGGAGTTGGGATTTATTATTAAGGAGAGCATTTCAAAGGTGAGAGCAATCATTTTTAACAGACTTCAAAAAAGTAGGAGGTTATCAATTCTGACTTTATTTTTTATTTTATTTTTTAATGCATGTTATGCAATATCCCTGATGTTGGGAAACAGATTTTGATCAATTTTATTTTAATTGAAAGAGTATATTTTTGAAATGGTCCCTTATCAATTTTAACCAAATCCGATATTAATCTTAGGAAAATACAAAAAAAAACTGAATGGCTTGACACCCTTAGCCGTTGACCGCTTGCACCAGTATCGTGTTGCTTTGTTCCCTTTATGACTAGAATATTAATAACAGTCTATGTTGTCATTCTTTAGTCTCTGTGAAAATATTCATGGCATTTCTTTCTCTGTTTTTCCTCTGTAAACAATCTTTTTTTTACCGAGCACTTAGTACACACGCTGAATATCACTGAGCATGCTTTCTTCCAAATTTGGTGGAACGTTTGTAACTTGAGATACGACTCATTTTAGCTTTTTATTAATAAGTAATAAAAGCGCAAATTTAAACATTAAAATCTAATATTTAGTTCCTAAGAATTATTAAATTAGTTACTCCATTAAAAGTTAACATATCAGGATGCTAAGTAATCAATTTCAAAGATAGAATGTGGGGAACACATGTACATAGAAAATAGAAAATGAGATGCCATTCGGAGTCTCCATGCTCTATAAATAACTCTCCGTGAGATTCCAAATGGATCTCATGACCTGATGTTGATATGTGAAACCCCAATTGGGATATTATGGCCTGTTAAAAATGGCTTAGCAGTCAAGTTGTTAACTAGTGGGGAGATGAAGTAGATAGCTAAATTATTTTTATTATAATTTATACAGAATGACTATTTTCTGTGAAACTCATAATCTAAATACATTCTTGAATGTATGCAGCAAATTAATTAAAAACAGAAATTTTTATCTCGGATACTAATATTTAAAATGAATCCACAAGAATACTCCGATGAAGCAAGAATACTTCTGAAAACATTAAAATAAAGAAATAATTACGAATAAGTATTCATCAAAGTTTAGAAAGTGTCTGATCTACTATGAGCAATGACACCATCACAATATAGGGGATAATGTACTACAACAGGATGTCATAAGAAGTCAGTTTGCAGGTCCCCACCCTGCTCGTCATCTGAGCTATCTAAACTTTTGATAAGTATTAAAAAAAATTTATTTTTATACATAATTACATTAAGATGCAAATTGGTAGATTATTTTTATTTAGTTATGTTATTTTCAAGAATTATAATAAACTTATATTGCCAGTGAGGAATTTATTGTCCCCCAGGTGGCAGATAAGATAATACCCAGCAGATATGCAGTTATAGATGGGAAGTAAAAACACCCCTGAACCAAAACAATGCCTCAAATCCACTTTGTATTTGACTTGCCACAAATGGCAAAGTGGTGACCATCTGTTCACCAAAAGTGCAGCTGTAAATTTCTGCTCTGAGCTAACCTCAAGATGTATCCTTAGGGGACTTGTTCCTCTAACCCAACAAAAAATTAACTTGGATTTGCACTTTGTAAGAGATTTTATCACAGGGAGTAGTCATCTCTCATTTCCAAGGAAATGACAAGTAGGCATTCAGATTCTGGGTACCTACAATAATGTGCTAAGGATGAGGTAAATATTCTGAAACCTGCATTAAACAACAATTACGTAAAATTAAAAATATAAATTACATAGCCACTTCAATTTTTTTTTATGTACTTAAAAACAGGTTAACTTAAAACAATTTTCCTAAGAAAAAAATATTATGAATAACTGCACTTCAAAAAACAAACTATACAGATGAACACCCTTTTGTTTCTGAAGGATTTAGGATCCTTAAAGAAAAATTAGGAAAGAGTAATAATGTACCACAATTTGAAATAGGGTTCATTGTAAATAAAAGCATATTCAACTCAATAATAGAATTTAAATCCATTAATGAAAGACTTTCCACACCAACCTTTAAAAGATCTAACATAATTTATACTGTTGTAAATACACATTCATCAATAAAGAGAAGAACAAAAAGAAAAGTTTTAGCAAATACTGAGAAAACTTTACACAAAATCCCATCTAAAAACATCATTATATTACTTGGAGACTAATGCACAAGTCTGTAAAGAACATGTAACACACACAGTAGACGGATATCCTGCACATAAAAGAACTAATACGAATGGGGAACAACTGCTAGGCCTGTGTAAAGAACATAACATAATATTAAAATCTATGTTCTTTAAAAAACTTCCTAGGAAACAAACTACCCAATCTACGGTAAAAAACAACTTCACAAGTAAACGCTCCACAATGGAGATACTCAATGTTAAAGTTACCAAAACTGCTGGTTTAGACTCAGATCCTACATTTCAATAATTAAGTTCAAAATTGAACAATATGTAGAAAAATAAATAGATTCCAACCTAAAAGGTTTGACACAAAAATTAACTAAGGAAAATGGTTTTAGAACCCTTTTGGAAAAAAGAATGCCCAAAAATTGGGAAGAATTCCAAAAACATAATACAGACAGCAGAATATACGTATCCTTAAAAAGAAAAGAAAACATGCCTGTTGTCATAATAAACTAGTCCTCAAAAGACAAATAGCATGGAACATCTGGAATGCAAATAAAAATAAGAACAGGAAAGCCTTTATAGAAACTAGGAAAATAACATCTAATGACCAAACTACATCTAAAAGATCAACTAACTTCGATTCAATTTGACTTTAAGAAGAACAATATAAGGGATTTTTAACAAAATACACACCTCCAAATTTACATTTTAAAGATTCAGAAACAATTAAAAATGCATATAACACAGAATATTTAAACAACTGCAACCCCTAGAATAAAACGCTATCGAAAAGAGAGTCAAAGTCACCAATATTTGAACAAATTTAAAAAAATCATAAAACAGTTTAAAACTAGCAATGTAACTGCAGAGCAGTGAAAACATGATAAAGTGTTTGACAGGAGTAATCCAAGAAATCTGGGAAGCAAACCTTAAGGATGAACATTAGTGTTAATAATACATCTACTGCACAAGAAGGGAGACAATACGCAGAGGAATAGCCCTCTAACCAGTGGCATGTAAAATCTTGTCCTAAGCACAACGAAACAGTGCTCGACCCCAATTAGGAGGGTTTAGAAAAGTTAGGTAGTGTAGAACACATCACAGACCAAAAAAATTTTAGAAATTAGGAAACTCAGAAGCTTTTAGATTTTAAAAATCTAAAAGATTTAGCTTAGATTTTAAAAAGGCATACAATTCAATTGACAGAAACATGCTAATCAGCATTGTAAAAGAAATGGACAATAGAACTAGTGAAATTATTAAAGAAAGCTACCTTAACAAACACAGCATCTAAACTAAATATATAGGGTGACTGTAAGACAAGCAGATGGTGTACCACAACTCCTTTTCAATGTGCTTTAAAGAAGGTAGAGAATGGAGAAGCACTTTAAATAAATACTAAGGCCAACAACTTGAAAGGAACTCAAGATCTTGATGGATTATCTAGCCTTTGAGATGACATGGCAATTACTACAGACTCACTTGAAAATGCACAACAATAAATCACAGAATTACAAAAACAAGCAGCCAAAGTAGAATTATAAATTCCATTTGAAAAAACACAGTTGTGTTTTGACAAATGTCAGCAGTGCACCTCAATACTTTAAGATAAATAATAAAGCTATATCTAAAACAAATTGCATTAAATATTTTGGAAAATGTGTATTGAACACCAAAAGAGAAAATATAGCAATAGAAACTAAATACAAAAAATTTAAAGAGCATTTCACTTACAAGAAATCTCTATCATGGAGCATAAAACTGAGACATTATTAAACAGTGGTTAGACCCGAATTACTTTAAAAAGTAGAAACACAACTAACCAGAATTGGAGATCTTGAAAAATTAAAAAAGATTGAAAATAGAATTCTGAGGAAAATACTAGGACCTAAAAATAACAGTAAGTTGGAATTCAAATTATAACCTAGTAATTTTTTTATTTTTCAAGTACGAGAATTGTACTTGAAAGCTTAAAAATTGATAGATGTAATTAGGAAAGGAAGATTACAATTCTTTGAACATATATGTAGGATGGGTGATAACAGATTAACTAAACAGATCTTTGACTTTCTAAGAAGTTAGTTACAAATCCAAACCCACATGGTTTCGGGGGGGAATTAGGAAAAGACATGAAAAATATTAGAATCAACACAGACACAATAAATGACAGGACACTTTTTAGGTAAATAATTCAGGAAAGGAAAAATCAACCAGTGGAAGGAAGTGGACATAAGAAGGAATACCATTCTTGAACCATGAAAGAAGTGTGGGTACAAAGTTGATTTATTGTACCCTCTAAAAGGGTTATTTGAAAAAAAATTATTTGGATTCTTTATCAGAAATGAAACATTCTTGAAAAAGATCAATCCAAAAAAAAGTAATTGAGAAGCAGTTTCAGGTAAATCAGAAACTCTATAAAGTTTCTGAAGGTATTTCTATAGGAAGATAAAATATTAACCAAATAGGAGATACTTTATTTAGATAACATATTATACATTGTACAATTCATGACAGGATGGTAGAGGATCTATCCCCATTATTTACTTTAAAAGACAAGGAAAATGTTAAACATCACAAAATAAAAAAGGAATATGGTTGAAACTATAAGAAGTAAATCTTGCTGTACATGAAATAAGAATTTTGGAAACACAAATTGAAATATATTTCATAGTGAGAAAATACATATCTTCTTAATTAACTACAAATAAGACTTTGCCAACCAAATAGTCACAGATCAAAGTGGCAGCAACATAAGGATTTGTTAAGAATAATTATGAGGCTAGGTTATTACCATATATGTCATATGAATTGTTTTATGGAAGATTTAGTGCTATGATTAAGCAAGACATACTGAGAACCAAGTAAGTTGCCTTGAAGGTGGATGAGAAGTTTATCATAAAGAGTTGAAAAACCCAGAATAGAGCAGTCAACAGGGCCTTTAATTATGACAAAATTGTTATCCAGAAACCGAGTAGTGTTTGAATGTGTTATGTAAATATTGATGTGAATGAGAAGTGTGCCTGTGATGTGGATGGTGCTGATGTTATGTCTTTACGTTAATTCCAGCACCGCCCTGCGTGAGGGAGTGGGTCCCACCACATAAGCGGTGAACTCCACACACTCGGTATGTGCGAGCTGCTGGGTGTTTGTTTCAGGCAAATTTTCCCCACTTCCTACAAAAAAAAAAAAAAGGTGGTATACATAACGCTTGTTATCTTATGGTATACACTACCAGCGTCTCATTCGGCTCCATGCGGCGCATTCCAAAACCTTGAATGTTACATGTGAACGCCCTGTATCTTGTGCAGCACGTTATCATATAACGCCGCTTATTTTATCAGTAAGACATTGTGTGTTATTGATCAATAAGACAATGTTGTCATTTGTCTTATTTTATCAATAGGACATTGATAAATTTTATCCAGTTTCCAGGTAAAAATTTTGTCACAAATTCAGCTCTATTGACTGGTCTAGAAGTCTTTCAAAAGAAATGTAAATTAAGAATTTCTAGGCATTGCAATCATTGAAAAATGTTAACGATTAACATTTTTTTTGTTGAACTTTTACATGATATTTATTATGATTTGTTTGCTGCTAATTCTCTTTTGGTTAATAGAATTCATTTGTCTCCTTGTATGTTTGCAGTAAGTTAGAGAAATCATTAATGGTGAGCTGAGCAGTTGGGGGTTTTAAAGTTAAATTTTGTCAGGATATTTGTGGTATTTGTAAGATATACCAGTTTTTTAAGCATGTCTCAATATTTTAAGTAATCTGGTTGTATATTTTAATATATGTATTTAGTATGGGTATTTCCCTGGCACTCTGAATTTCTCAAGAACAACCCCTTTTTTTAAAAATGTTGACAGTCAAATAGTTAGTTACTAACTTACATGAAACATAGAAGTCTATGTTTGGGAAAATCTCAGAGACTGTTATAGATATGCAGCTGTGTGAATATTTTGAGTCTTGTTGTCAATCCATTCCTGTGCAGTATGATGGCTTGGCTTTTGGCTTCTGTAGAGAGTGGTAATTTGATGCTGGTAGTAGGTTGTTCAATACTGTGCGATTTGTCCATTGTTTTTGACAAGTTTCTCATAATGTACTGCTTTAGATTATGCTGCTTAATGGATATGGCATGGGTGGTAAGGCTATCCATGCATGATCATTGCCATCATCACCTGATGATCATTATGTAATGATCATCACCTAGTTCTGGGGTGAGTTTACTTTGAAGTGAGGGTGCTTCAAAGTTTGGTGCTTGGTCTGATTTTGTTAATTAAATCAATGATCTTAGACTGGACGGCTCTGTTACATGCGATGGCACAACTTAAATAAATTGAGACAGAAGAGCTGCTGGGTGAGTTTGGAGTCTACTGTTTTACTTCATAAGGCCAAATCCTGATGTGTAACTAATAGATTCAGATACTAAGTGAAGAGAAAATAAGACACTGATTCGCAGCCTGCACATGTCCTTTATGTTGCCAGTAGCTGGACGTGCACAATTGCTAGGTTTCCATTTTTTATGTTGAACTGGAATGCCAGTTGTGTTAAGAGGCTGTACGAATTTAGTATCTGATCAGGTAGTTAAGAGAAATCTTGGTGGTAGAATCAGCAGTTGTAGACTGGAAATATCAAGAAGTTTTCTCATTTGGCTGAACAAATGTTTAATGCTCCGCCTGTCAGGATTAGGGAAATGAGTATAGATTAAGTTATATGTGTTATGTTCGATTGGCTATTACCAAATTAGTTTTACCCCATTGAGGATTTTTGGGAAATCCACGTGCATTGCTCTGGAATCGTTGTCAGCTGTCATGGTTTTTCTCTGCACTTGTTTATATTGTGCATTAGCACATACCACATACATTGTTAATCAAGATCTTTAAGTATTTTTTCTATCGGGCGTGAATTATGATAAAAAATTTTCTTCCTATCTGATTTTGATAGATTTCTGGAAATACATTGTTGAAATTGATTTTTTCACGACTATATTCAGTTTACATCAATAAAAAGACGCTCCAACCAATGTTTTCAATATGGCAGCAGAAAATGGAGCTTTTAAAAGAAGTGATTTTCGTAAAGTTCATGAAAATTTTCTCGATGGTTAAACATATTATATTTTTCATAACAATAACCATATTAAATTCTTTGAAAATGTTTTCGAGAAATTCAATTTTGAAAATAACTGCCATGTTTATCATATAAATTGCCATTCAGCTTCACCGGGTTGTAATACTGTTTCAGTAAATAAATTAAAATTTTTCGTAAACATAAAGATCAAGAAACCGATTTTCATATGAAAATTCTCAGAACCACCTGTGATCAAAATTTACTTGTGTAAATTTACTTCTTTAATAAAGATCTGGAACCGGACATTTGCAATTGGTAGACCTGTTAGTACAAAGCCTGCTGTTTAGTAATCCATTTCCATTTTTCTTCTTCACAACTTTAGCGGCAAAGAGGTGAGTGTGGATGTATTAGAATAATTTATTTTTGTAATTACCTTGCTCTGTTTTGATGTAAAAGAAGCCGTAACTGTTCTCTAGCTACTGGTAAATTCATACGTATTTTTTAACAGATTTTTTTGTTATTTTTGAGTTGTGTTTCCGTTTATTAACTTATGTTCACGTGCCAGACCAAAGAGACGGCGTAGTTAAATTGACGCCGAGAAGAGGTTGTAGATAATTGAATCAAGTTATTGTGTTAAGAATGCCATGTTGTTTTATTTAGTTTTAAATTCTTGTTGCTTATTATAAATTATTTGTAAAATTTAGTAATATAACTGCTTAAGCTTTGTTTATTTTTTTGGGTTAAATGGTCCATTGTTTCAAGGTTGCCGTATGTATGTTAGCTGATGGGTTTTCGTTATTTCTTTTTCTAAATTGAAGTGAATTAAATAAAAAAGTATGCCGCCGTTTATATTTTTGTTAGAATTAAATATTTATTAAGGATTAATGCGTTAACTGGGGTGACGTAGTTGTTAATTAACAAATATTAGTTCAGCCGGCGTCTTGATTTGCAAAATTACGTTTAGACAATATAGTGGGTTTTTTGTTTATTAGAATTAATAATCAGCTGCCTTCAGTTTTTTCTGTATTCTATTATTTAATCGCTTGTAAAATTGTGTGTCCACCTTACCTTTTTTATTAATTTTTTTGTTGTAAAAAACGTATATTTGTAATAGATATTGCATTTGTTAATGTTAAACCTTTGCAATTTTTACTGTTGTAAACAGTAACGGTGGCAATAAAAATGTTAGTATATAACATGATATTATTATTAATTATATAAAAATAGTACAAATTGCTTCTTTCTTTTTTAACAAAATACATTTTTTAGGAGATTGTTTGAATTATGAGAGGTTTTATCATGCAATTTTAATTCTTTTGTTTACCTTTAAAATTAAAATATACTTAACCATGTGAATTAATAAGGCCAAATTTGTTAACATTTTGCAAAAGCCTTTAAAATAGTTAAATCAATTCTAGGATAGTGTTTTTATTCATAAATTCGTTAGTAGTTGGGTTCAGATATGCATAAATTTCTTTTTTTTACTGGTGTTTGCACCATTTTATAATACATTATAAATTTGTTAGATGTGATTTTAACCTGCCAATTTTAGTGAAATAAGATGGCCAGGTTCTGTTTTAGGTAAAAACCAAGCCAAAAGTAGTAGTTTGATTTTAATAGTAAATCACTAATTCTGTATAAAATTGTTTTTAAAATGAATTATTTCACTTAGTTGGGTTGTGCTAAAATGGAACTTTTTTACTCTACTTTCTAGGAATGTCTTAAATGTGGCAAAGGGAATTTGTGCAAATTTTATTTGTGAAATTTTAAAAAACTTTAATTTTTTGTATGAAAGTAATGCAATTTTAAATTTGGGAGGATGATTTCAATGATTAAGATTTATAAACAAAATCCATTTTTTTTACTTGGAATTCTTTATGCGATTGATTATTAGATATTAAAAATGTATCCAATTAACAATTATTTAAATATATTTAGAATGCCATTAATAAGATAAGATGTTCTTTCATTTGAGACTATTTGATTTATAATAACTTATAATTATAAATTTCATTAATGGTGTTTACCATATATACAAAGATAGATAATAACATTACTTGCTGCTTTGTGGAATGATGATTCACTGCTTGTGTTTTGAGTTACACAAGACTGGCAAGTAGGGTTCAAATTTCAGAATTATTGGAAATTCTTAGCTATGAGTTTCTTGTTTGTAGTATACAGCATTTTAATCCCACCGTTTAAGACATGTTTTATATAATAGTTTTTTTTTGTTAATATTATGCACTTGTTTTAACTGTTATTACACTGATTTTAAGTATGTAAGGATTTGAATTATTAGTATGTTATTGTAGGTTAGTTAGAAACTAAATCGCAGATTTCACAAAAAATTATTTTTGTCCATTTTTGACTGTGAAAATGTGAGCTGCTGAATTTAAATATGGTCGTACATCCATTCAAGATGAACACTTGGGATGCCACGACCGATGAAATCATCACAAAAATCTAGTATTTCACATTAAATTAATTAAATTATAGCCAACAGAAGGTACACAGAGCTTGGTTATATTGCTAACATTGTTGTAAAGTGTTCATTATGTTGGCTATGAAAAAGCTTTCCTCTCCGTGGGTATTGCATTAGCAAACAACCAAAAACACATTCGATTGAACACTTCTTAAGAATGTTTAGATTATTTATATGTGATATTAAGTTTCTTTGACTTTTTATAACAGTAGATGATAAATGGATTTACCATTACACACCAGAGACCAAACAATGGGTGAGAGCAGGTGAAAGTGACCGTTCCATTTGCAGGAAAAGTCATAGCTGTGGTTATTTGGGACTCTAGTGTGGTAGTGCTTGTAAACTACCTGGAAAAAGGTAGGAACATCAGGAAGTATTGTTTTTCACTATTGAACTGATTGAAAGCTGCTATTTTGGAAAAAAAATGCTCTTTCATAATGACGAGACTCCTGCACGAATGTTTTGAGTTGTTAATGTATGACCAACACTTAGAAAACACTCTACATACCCTGGATGATTTGGCTCCCAGTGATTATTTCCTCTGCTCTGAAGATTCACTTAAAATGATGGAGAAAACTATTTATTTCAAAGGTACAGGCATCATTATTATATTATGATATTAAAAAGTTGGACAGTCCATCTGTTTAAATGTATCAAATTACAAGATGACTGTTAAAAAAATAAAAAAATAGGTTTTTGAAAAATTAGTGATTTTGTCAGACCAAGAAATTTCCATATGACCATAAGGCTCTCTTGAAGGTTGCAATTTATGGAAAGAAGTGACAGATTTATTAGCCTATTGACCAAAGTGTGTGATTTCCTTAAGGAATTTATACACCACATCTTAAATATATGATGATTTTTACAGCAAATGAAAAAAAAATATTTTTAAATTTCAGATTAAATTAATTTGTATATAATCAATATAAACAAACTTACTGTAACAAAACATTGTGTTAGTAGTATTGTAATTATTATTTTAAGAAGTATATCCTTTCTAGATTCTACATATCATTTTTGTTATATTTTTTATATTGTTCTGCAGTTGACCATCTTTTTTAATAAGATTGTTCTTTTCTTAATTTAACTGTGTTTATGGTTAAATCATTTGTAATAAACTGTCTGATTGTTACAGAGAAAAAAGTTATTTTGTTTCTGTGCCTGTGGTATTCTTTGGGGTGTTACAATACATTGCGTTTCAGAGTTAGTAATTTTTCTAATGTAGTCTAGTTTCAGATTTCTAATAGAAGGGATAGTGATGTATTTTTTTAAAATGCCTTTGTTATTCACCTTGTTTGAAGATCATTCAAACAATATCATATTTGTATTAACAGAGTTAAGAAATCAGGGAGTATGTTTATATGAAGAAAACATGCATATATATATTTTTTTTTTTTCAAGAGAAAGATGACATGAACCTTCAATCATCAGAAGTATCTGCTATCGTAAACAAAAGTTAGATTAGATAACCGTTTAATGTTTTTTTTGATGGAAATTTTGCAAAAAAAAGCTTTAAAATTATGTTAGATATTTGTTCGGTATTGTAATTAATCATTGAATTTTGTCTATAGTTCTTGAGTAAATGTAATATAACTAACTTTTCTCATTTCATTTTATTAATCCTTTTTTTATTTAGAAATTTGATTTTAAGTAAACTTATTTATGAATTCCAAATTCTTGATAATTATATGCCACAACTGATATATGTTTTACAATTTGCTCTTTATGTTATAAATGACAGTTACTGTCCTTACTAAATAGATTTATCACTTACTTAAATTTAAAATAAAGTAAATTATTACTGTTTATTAAAACTAATAAATAAGCGTTTGTAAATGTTATTTGTTTATTTATTTAATAATAATGTAGTCTGTTACTCATTCTCTTTTTTTTTCTCTAACTTGTCATCTGTTATGAAATCCCTATCTTTCTTTATTCCATGTAAAAACTGAATTGTCACGATCTATTGAATGAAATGTTTTACTGTTTGCTCTGTTAAAACATTGTCAACTTTAATTTAGTTGTGTAAAAATTTAAGATTCATTTACATATTTGTTTTATATATTAATTTTCTTAAATTTATTGTACATCTTTGTGAAATGGATGGTTACCTTTACAAAATTTTCTTTTTTTAAGGCATTCTCTTAAATGTTCTAAATTGTTTATTGAAGGGGAATTGTTAATTTATCAAAATCTGTACATGGTGTAATTAAAAAATGTAGAATTTTTTAATTCTATCCCCATGTCGTTGGGAGCATGGGCTAATTTCAGCCATATTAGACATACAGTTCAAATATGTCATCTAAGTAATTAGAATGCTTTTTTTAAAAAAAATATTAGTTAGAAAAGGCTTTTGGGGTACATTAAAAGGGTACTCCAAAAGCTTTTTGTACTGCTCATTAAACCCTTTTAATGAGCAGTACAGGTTTCAAGAAGTACATGAAGATAACAAGGGTTGGATGTTCTAACACATAAACAGTTTAAGAAAATATTGACAAAATATCGACAATTATGAGAAAATATTGACATTATGATTATCGTTCGATCACCATTAAAGAAGTTCTTATGTATATTTGTTTAGAATCATCACAATTCTGCAAATTATTAAAATACTAAGCTGTGTTTAAATTATCTTTTTTTAAGTGTGATGAAGAAAAAATATAGAAAAGAAGTGATAGATTTTGTTTGCCACATATTAAGGCATCCTGTAATAGTCATTTTAATATTGGAGGAACAGGTAGAAGGAAAAATTTGTGCAGGCAGGCAATGTTTGGAATATGTAAAATAAATTGTTATGAATGTGGGATGTTAGGGGGTATACTGAAATGAAAAGAGTAGCATTAGATAGGGAATCTTGGAGAGCTGCATCAAACCAGTCAAATGACTGAAGACAAAAAAAAGTTTTAAGTGTTTTCTATTATTTTTTTTATTTTTTAACAGAAGTCCTCTGATTTAATCCATCTATATAATATCTGAATATTCCTCATAGGTTTTCCTCTTGTAAAACTGATCTGCATTATCAGCATTAACATTTTTTTTAATTACAACTAAAACTGCCTCCATTCAAGATCAATATATCAGGCGGTTGATATTTTTAATTTGTTCATTAATTTAGTTTGTTATTAAACTTGCATTTCCTAAACCAGGCATCATTTTTTAGGTATTTTGTTTTACTGGAATGAAGCATCTATTAAACATTCTTTGCACTAAAATGGTCCAGCTATTTTTCCACTTTTATTAAACTTTGAGGCTTTGAAAGGAACGTAATTTGATAGTTTTATCAAATTTTTTCAGTGCCTCGACATTTTTGATTTGTTTTTTAGTTTGATCATCAGGAATAATTTTAAAGCTTTATTAAATATAAGTAGAAGTTTTGAAAACTACACATAACCCACAAATCGAGCAAACAAATTTATTCTTGAGAATAAAAAAATAGTTTGATGTTTACTTATGAAACTGACTGCTGTTGGTATCCGCTTTAAATTTTTGTGGCTGTTTTTTTTTTAAAGAAAGTGCAAAAAATTTGGGTAATGAAAATCATTACTTTAGGCTAAAACCAGTATAGTAAATAAAATCTCATTTGCTCAAGTAGAATGCTCACATTTAGTATAAGTAGTATTATGGTCAATATATGAATCCAATCAACGAATTAAAAATATACAAAGCCTCCACATAACTGAAAAAGAATAGGCTTTATGACCAATTTAAGTTTTTTTTTTTTGTGATGTTTGTAGTTACAGTTTTTGATGTAGGTGTCAAAATTAATACCGGGTTTACATTCTGATGTAATAGTTATATATTTCATTGAATATTAAATCTGACTGATGCTGAAGATTGAAATCTTTAATTATGAAAATTAATTTAAGTCTTAAAGTAATACTATTCGTTTTTTAAGTGTAGGCATGTATCTGGGAAATGAAAACATGTCGTAAAGATAATCTAATATCAGTATATTAAATCTTACCTTGAAAATCATGTATTTTTTTATAAATAATTTTCACTTGATTTGTTAAAAAATTAGTTAATGCTGTTTCATATCAGTTTTTTTATGAAACAAATCAAGTTATTAGAATTTTTATATGATAAACTTGTAGTGCATTAACAGGTGGAAAATAGAATGATGAAAATTTACAAAAAAAATTCATTTGGTAGAAATATTTTAAAAGAAAAAATATTCACTTAACTATAGTGACAGGTTAGCTTACTGGCTGTTAGATTGGCTGATATTAACCACCTAGTCTAGTGGTGAACTTGTCATTGTAAATCAGCTGATTTTGAAGTCAAGAGTTCTAAGTTTCAAATCCTAGTAAAGACAGTTGTTTTTATACAGATTTGAATACTAGATCGTGGATACCGGTGTTCTTTGATGGGTTGGGTTTCAATTAATCACTCTTCTCAGGAATGGTCGACCTGAGGCGGTACAAGACTAGACTTTATTTACGTTCATATATATCATCCTCTGAATAATACCTTACGGTGGTTCCGGAGGCTGTACAGAAAAAAAAGATTGGCTGATATTTAGTTCAGTTCCTGGCAAAGTCTGGTATTTTGTTTTTATCTTTCATATCATTAATTTGTTTCTCCTCAATGTGTGTGTATACAAAAACTGTGTAATAAATTATAATGTTAAAGTGTATTTATCATAAGCTGATGTTTCTGCAGAATGTGTACCAGGTAGTAAAATATTGTCTAATGATCCTAATAACATTGTTGCATAACGTGTGCTTTGCCATCATAAAAGCAGTTAAGATATTAATTACAGGAATTTTGGTAGTATCTCAAATCTGTATTATATCAAATTAATGTTTTCTAGATGGCCAGTGATCCAGAGCGGCAAGGTGATGAAATGGAAGATTTGGATGATGACAAGGAGTCATTGGGTGGTTTCGAACAGATTGGGGATGAACCACAGATTTTAAATCGACCTGATTTTCTTGCTAAGATACAAGGCCGTCTCAGTAACACAGATGCTGTGCTTCAGGTAATCAAGCGGCCTATCTTTACTTTTTATATAATGTGTCTGGATAATTTGGATTCATACAGCATAGCAGTACGTTACGTGCAAAAATACTAACACCTGAGATAATATATTAACTGGAGAAAGTGTTAATAAATTATAAAAATAATCAAGTCTTTTGCCCATAATTCTCCTCCTGATTGAGTGTATGTGCTTGGGTTGCAAGCTATACATAAACTTTTTTTTTTAATAGTTAATCACTCAAGAAGTATCTTAATGTCCCTTCAGGTAGAGGATGGTTAACCCACCGGGTTGGTCTAGTGGTGAACGTGTCTTCCCAAATCAGCTGATTTGGAAGTCGAGAGTTCCAGCGTTCAAGTCCTAGTAAAGCCAGCTATTTTTACACAGACTTGAATACTAGATCGTGGATACCGGTGTAATTTGGTGGTTGGGTTTCAATTAACCACACATCAGGTATGGTCGAACTGAGAATGTACAAGATTACACTTCATTCACACTCATACATATCATCCTCATTCATCCTCTGAAGTATTATCTAAACAGTAGTTACTGGAGGCTAAACAGGAAAAAGAAAAGGTAGAGGATGGCTGTCCTGTTGTCAACTCTTCTGGAGATTAGAGTATCTGTATCTAGAGTACAAACTTCATATTAATGATAAATAATGGTGTTAACTGGCTCAAAAGTATGCTTTTTTGAGTTTCCTATGAAAAATCCTAGTCATTGTATAAAAAAACTTGAACTGTAAGCGTTTGGCAGATCACCGCTTAGAATTGTTTTGTTACTGCTGCAAAAGTGGTATTTATTCTTTTGACTTGTCATTAAATTACGGTTTTGGGGATCTAAGTCGTGACTATAATTAATGTTTTACAAATTTCTTATTTAAATTCGTATCATATGATATGAAACAGACGATATGATGAAACAAAGAATTGTTTTTATAACAAAACTTAGTTTTTCATGAATAGAAATGAAATAAATTCTGTTTTGAGTTTTACACGTTCCATAATATCTCTATTTAGATGTAATTGTGATTTGGTATGTAATTGAGGGGATGTTATGATAATTTTGTCTTTATTTTTGTTTTCAGTCATTACCGGCCCCAGTGAAGCGCAGAATTAAAGCACTGAAAAAACTCCAGTTAGAAACTGCAAATATTGAAGCTAAATTTTATCAAGAAGTTCATGAACTCGAATGCAAATATCATAATATGTATTATCCATTGTATGAAAAGGTAAATTTCTTTTATTAATTTCACAGGTGTTTGTGCTTTTACATGTCATGGTTTTATTAATGAGATAAGACTGGGCCTCAAATAATGTGTGTAGTTACATCAAGGTAAATAAATAAGTAAATATGTTTGTATTGAACGCTACAATATTTAATAGACACATGCACACTAAGTCCCGTTCATTATAAAATTGAAATTAATTTATTGAAGAATTCATCGGCTATTGATTTAGAGTTCTGAGAAACTAGGAAAAGGATTGCTTGATGCCAAAATAGTGATATTTAAGAAAAAATATGATGTGGACACTACATGACTTCCTTGTACACCTATTAAATTACATATTTACATTTTTTGCTGCACTTAATTTAAATTTATTTCATTTGAAAGTGGGATAAGAGCCTCCAATTCTTTAATAAAGTGGACAGTTACACAATTGCATTGTGGTGGACACCACATCACACCACTTTTTTGTGGTGTCTTATCAGCATTTTATATTTTGTTTCACGTAGCTTAAGTACGTAGGATATGTGGTATAACATATGTGGAACATGTCGGATCCATAACCACGCACACATCTGTTTGAATCTGAATTCATATACATATACATATATTTTTTTTTTAATTTAAATATATTGATTTATTAATAATTATTAACCTAATAATTTTTGAATTAAAATGAAAAGTGCATTATATTTTATTTCGTTAATAACCTGTGATTTTTTTTCATTTTGTTTTTTTTTTTTGTTATTGAATTATTATTTATTGTAAAACTGTTTTTACAATCAGAGGATAATAATTTTTAAATTAAAAAAAAAAAGTCAACACATCTATATGAAGTCAGATTCAAACCGATCTGCCTACCCCTTGTAAGATCAAAAACTTCATTAATTAAAATTTTATTTGGCTATAACTCTACAACTAAAAATAAGTAAAACTTAAGTACCACTTTTGATGTATCGTTAAAAAGCTCTCAGTGAGTGCTTATTATAATGTAGTTAAGAAAAAGTCGAAAATCTAAATTTTTTTATTTTTAACACTTTTGGTCCAATCTATTGCAATCAAAAGGGGACTTGTAGAACTAGATGTTGTAACCTTCCTAAATAAAAAAATTTCAACATCCTATGGCTATCATCTTTGAGTTATGGGAGATATGTATGTAAAACTAGTCAAAATGGATATTTCTGTTGAAATCTGAAAATAAAAATTTTTCAGTATTACAATACTTCCTTTACTTTGTATAACAAAGTTCAGGAAGTATTACAATACTTCCTTTACTTTGTATAACAAAGTTCAAAGGTGTTTAAATTAGTAGTTGAAAGGATATGTTGTGTTGTGTTTAGCATGCATATTTATACATTCTTTACATTTGTGCAAGAGAATTTTTAAGTAATAAATTGTGTAAAAATAAAACAATTTTTAACAATATGTAATAGTTTCATGTACCCAATTTATACAGTATTTTTTTAAAATAAAATTGTGGTTATAATGGCCCAATATGATTAGAACTGGTTTCATTGGAATGTATTTTTTTATATGCTTATAATATACTAGCAATAATAATAAAATTGATGAAAATCAGTAATAATTATTTTTAATTTACTATTTGTTTCCTCAGCAATCTGTTGTCTACAGTAGATTCTTTCCTTTTATTTGCACTTGTGCAAAATCGCTGATTTTATTCTCAAAAAAGCACTTTCTATTATTTGTATTCTAAAATCTATTTTTTATAAACTTCAACTGCCAATATAAATTAGAAATACATTTATTAGTACTTATTATTTGTATTTACAATTAAATTTTTTTATTACGATATCAAAGTATATAAATAAAGTAAGTTGTTTTTAAATTTTTAATTGAGGATATGTTTTTCCTGTTGTATTCTCTCATGTAGAAATGCAGTTGCAGACATTCGGTTCGTGTAGCTAATAGAAAGTGCAAAATTGAGAAAAGGATATTTGAAATAAATGGGATCACATATGTGGAAAATAATATAAATCTGTAATTGTATAATAAAAATGTGTTAGATAGATGAATAAGAAACATTTTTTTTTTTAATTAGTAAAAAAAAAAAATGTACATATCAAGTAATATTAGCAGAAAAGGAAACTTAGGTTATGTTATGGAACTGCTACATTATTTTACATTGTATGGACTAACACATTGAAGTGTAAATAAATAATTTCACACATATAATACCTTATTTAGAATAATATATTTATAGTGTATATGAAGATATCAACATTAAACTTTTTATTCTCAAACACAAAAGAAGTTCAAGTTTATTTGTTAATATAATTGAATTTTTATAAAAATTGATTTAAAAAAAAACAAAACTAGGCTTTTTATTAAACTTAATGATATCCATAATATTGAAAAGGCCTATCGGAGGAATGTAATTTGTGATTTTTCATTCTGACTTGAGCAGATAAAGATTCTGTTGAAGACAACAGATACGGTTCAAACTAACTGCTAAGGAAACAAACTGCATTAAAGTTTGTTGTTGAAAAATATCCTTATGTGGGATGTATGCTACTAGTTCAGTATATAAAATATGCTTGTTAACTGTTATGTCTGTATTATGTCATTATATCGGTATTATGGTATTACTATGTAGCCGATATAATGGCTACATGCCATTATATCAGCATGTATATATATATATATATATATAATTTTATGAAATGGGCAGTTCGTAAGAATTACATTATTTTCTCGAGGAATTGTTTTTTTATTCACTATCAAATATTTAGGTAGGGTAACCTAAATTTTAACTATATTATATTTGATCATCTTGCATAGGTTTTTTTTTTGATTTTATTATAAATGACAATAAAAGAAGAATGGGAAGGCCAGTAAACAATTCATTCAATTTTAAAAGGATTAACTTTTTAACAATAAGGTAAAAAAATTTAATGTACTCCGATTTTTTTTTTTTTTTTTTTTTTTTAATACATTCCCTGAAGTGTTAGTTTTCTGCATTATCATTAAAATTGACAGAATTAATACCAGAAAATTCTGAGTAAAATATAATACTGCATTTTGCATAAGAGAAGGATCCTATTTTGTCTTTCTTTCCTTTCCAAAATATCTACAGAGTTAGACAAATTTTTGTTGCTCGTTAATATAAAACTTGTATTGGCCACTGAATTATTTCTTTGGATAGTCTTTTTTTTTACATTTTATAGAGTTAGGTAAATGAATATAAATGGGTCTTTTCTTTTGTATGCGGTTTAATACTGATCACTCATTGTTTTAAATGGATGGAAGTAGGCAATTAAATAATTGTAATAATTAGTGGTTTTTGCAAGATTTTAGTTAAGGTAAGAAGTTATATCATTAAAGACCATGAAGATAAACTACATTTGGTCTGATTGTGTTATAAAAGTTGTTGCTTTATTTTTGTCATTAATTTTTCAATGTAAATTTGTTATAGCGTGCAAATATAGTCACTGGTGTACATGAACCAAATGATGATGAATGTGAATTCCCATCTGACGATGAAAAGGATGAGGATGTGACTACAGAATTAAAAACAAAGCTGAAAATTGAAGATGCAGCTAATGAAAAAGAGTAAGTCTATTTTGGTGATATTATTTGATACTGTTGATATATTAATACATAATAGTAAATAAGATAGCGACAGAATCAACTGGTAGTTGAGCACAGACTGCTGCTTTGTATTATTTTCTCGCACGCTAATGTGTGGATTATATGTCAAAGATAGAAGCTTGCTGTATTGAATTGTTAAAAGAGTATTAGGGAGAGAGGTTAGAGTAGAGGGTTTTCCAAAAAGCAGGGATACTTAATTATATGAAGTATTAAATCATGTAGTATATATTTCTTTTGTATTATTTTTCATTTACGATATGTGCTATGTGTAATTTCATTTTACTGCATTTGTTTTGGATTATTTTAGGATGATTTAGTAAATTGGAGTGCATATTGTGTAAGTTATTGTATGTAGGTAATTTGGCTCTGTTCCTTTTAAAATTGGTCATTTGTATTTTCTTCTTTTTTTTGGTTTTGTGCAACTATCTGAAAGGTAATTTTCTTAAGAATTAACCTTCATTTGATTTTGTCATTCTTAACTATTAGAAATACTCTTGCAACAACTCCTTCCCGAAGTCCTTTCTTAGTTCATCAGTTGTGTCTCTTTTCCATATTTCTCAAGTAGTTGATTGTTTAGTGTTAAAAATACAATTTGTCATTTGTTTGGTTTTTTTTTAAATTGACGCTCATTCAAAAAATTTGGTGTTTTTTTATTATTTTACTCCTGAAAATTTTTTTTAGACTTAATACTTCATATTTGCTGGGATGTCTTCAGTTGAGTCAAATTGGTTTCCTTTCAGCAAAAATTTCAATTTAAGAAGCAGGTAGAAATCAGGGGAATAGAGGGGTAACAGAAGCACAGGAATTTGGCTTTTGGCCAAAACTTTTGTGGATTTTGAAGCGGAAGGCTGGCCAGACCGGGTCATCTTCATTTGATTCATGGCCATCTTTGAATCTGTTGATAATTTGACGAGCAATAATCCTCAGAGAACTGAACATTACTTCGTTCCCCAGGATGCCACTCTCTCCTGAGCAAAGATATGATTGTGACCTTTTCAGAACATTTCAAGGGTAAAACAAGCTTCCCCTTACACATCTACAGTCAAACTTAGCCCCTTATATTGAGTAGTGACTTTACCTGCCGTATAACATTTTTCTCACAAAGTTAAAGCCATAGGCTAATATAGATAGGTAGGCTTGTTATAGATTGACACCTTGCCCTCCAAGCAGACAGAATGGGAAATTTTTTCCCATAGAATTGGAAGAACAGTTAAAAAGTCTCAACTTTTCCTGAAGAAAAACCAATAATAAATTAATTAATGATTTAATTTACATGTATATTTGAAATGAATAAACACACACACACTATATATATATATATACATATCGGGTAGTTTTTATTAGTACATGAAAAAAAAAAACTGCAGCAGTGTAATTACAGTGAAATTGATTTTTCTTACTTTAAGGTATTTATTTGTTTTTCTCAAGTAGCTTTACAATTCAGTTAATTATTTATTATATATCATATTCATTAACTTTGATAAAGAGGCTTTCTCACCTTTTTAAGATTATAATGTTTGAAATGTATGTATTTTTAGGATTGAAATGTGATTCATTTATAAACTGACTAAATTTACTCTCTTCTTTTTATTTTACAATATTTATCTTTTTTGTCAGCATTAATTACCAAAATGATAACTCTTTATTTCTTTATCGACAGTGAATCTCAGAAGGATGTACGGGGTGTGCCTGACTTTTGGTTAACTATTTTTAAAAATGTTGGAATGCTGAGCGATATGGTCGAAGCGCACGATGAGCCGATACTCAAACATTTAGTAGATATTAAAGTTTTGCTATTAAAATCACCGATGGGTTTTGTACTAGAATTTCACTTTTCACCTAATGAGTATTTCTCAAATTCAGTTCTTACAAAGGAGTATGAAATGAAATGTGTTCCTGATGAAAATGACCCATTCTCATTTGAAGGTCCTGAAATTTATAAATGTAAAGTAAGTATATGTTTTTATTTATTTATTTTTTTTCATTAATCTTTAAAATACTTTGCACAATAAGCCAGCTAGCTGAATCTCATTATGATTTAGTCTGCATGATGTTTGTGCTAAATAAATATGCAGTTTGTAACTGTCATTAGTATACAGTAATATGCTTATGAATTTGAAAACTTGCTACAAGGTTATATAAATATTTTTAAAAGTTATAAATGACTAGTGGTAAATGAAAATAGTTCTCTATGAGAAACAACATTTTTATTCTTGTCTCATTTTAAAGCTTGTTTTTAATTTTCTTAATTTTAATATCTAGTTTATAAGATCCAGCTGTTGTCTGGCTGTGTAAGTTGATAGGAAATTGCATCTGATTTTTACTACAGTTTTTTAACATCGACTTCTAAAACTTGTAGCTCATCAGCATTGAAAGAAAGTATTTTCGGGTTGGAACAGATTTTCTTTGATATATTTATAGTACATTAACAAAGTTGGTCTAGTTGTGCTAGAGGTTTAGCATGTAAAAAGTTAAGAAATATTTGTTTCCAAAGCAGATTGAAACAGTTTTATTGTTGTATAATTAGAAAGTAACTGTATGAAATTTTAGTACCTTTGGAGGGTTTTTCATAAATGAGTGGAATATGGAGAAAAATGTCAAAGATTCTCTTTAAAATTTTAGAGAAGATCAGAGGTTTAGGAATACCAACTGCACACCACGTAATATTTTACTTTTGCTTGTCCCCATAGTGATTTATAGTCTTCAGTTTATTGTATTTAGAAGTTTTTATTTTATAAACTTTTGGATGATGAACTTCCTAAAAATATTACAAATACTCAATGATGAGTAAAATACCAAAGTTATAAATATGAAACCAAACCATATCAGCTGGACTAACAAATTTGTATGAAAAACAGATGATAATCTTGTTCTACAGTACTTTCCATTCATAATGTTTAAACACTCATTGTAAATTGATCTTTCAATTAAAAACTCATCAGCTGATTTAGAGTTAAATTTCAAAACCACTATTTAAAGGGTTATTGTGATTACTTACTTACTTCATTGCAGTCTTGATTTGCCATAATGAGTGAAGGAGTTGTACACGATAGGGTTCGTTCATTCAAAAGTGGACAAAGAAAGGAGTGGCCATCCATCTGCAGTCAATCGTGAACTGGTTCAAAAGATTGATGCCAAAGAGCATGAAAATCAATGTTTTACAATCTCTGAGCTTTCCAATGAATTCTCGCAAATTTCCAGGACTGTTTTGTTCAAGGTAGTAACAGAAAAGTTAGGCTTCCGTAAATCCTGTAAATAAGGAACAGGTGGGAGATTTTTTGCAGCCGAAATTTCTAAGTTAGTGACAAGGTGTGTGATGAGTGCCTAAATTTAGATTGTAATTACATTGAAAAGTAGAGGAAAGATGTATATAATAAAATGTATTTACTTACAACTGTGTTTTGTTTAAAACCAAACTGAGGTTACTTTCTGAACGGCCCTTGTATATTTATGCTGTGAAATATTCAAGGTAGATGTTTGTTGCTTTCATCAGAGGAATAATCAATAAATTTTTAATTTTTAAATTCATTGTAAAAAACTATTATGAATCTGAAGATATGATAATTGTTATTTTAATATTTTCCATATCTGTGCTTTTTAAATAACATTACTGTGGGCAACAACCTGGCAGTTAAGATTAATCAATTTCTCTTAAATAGAGTAAAGAAGTAAAATTACAATTAATTTCAACTTAATATTAAGGATAACCCTCATACTCAAATTAATATATAATGCCTTTTGTGTGGGAGCTAAGTTTTAAAATGTAATTTCAATAAATCTTTGTTAAAATAATGTTAGAAAGTTTGTGTAAAGCTTTATTATGAAAAAAAAGTATTGAGAAAACATTATATACCTACTGTGATTATAGTAATGTAAGTTTTAATCGTAGCAAACAACAGTGAACTTAAAATTTAATGTATTTTTCAATTTACAATGAAATTTAATTAAATAAAAAATTTATTAATAATTTAATAAATGGCTTGAGTATTTATTTATTTTTTCTTTTTAATTGTATCAGCAGCAGAATATATATAAATTATGAAATTTATTGCTGTTCACCCTGGTAAATGCTTTTGCAGTAGATGATTTTTTTTTGAACTGAAAATTTTTTCGGTGTAAATATTACATTTTTTTCACTATATTTTATATTTCTGCTAGGATTATCATGATTGATTTGAGTGTTATTTTCTGTCGTTCCTAGCATTGTCACTTAACATTTATAGTTGACATGTTTCGGAGTACCTCCATTCTCAAAACTACTTTTACTAGCACTCTTAGTTTTGAGAATAGAGGTACTCCGAAACACATAAACTATAAATGTTTGTGACAATGTTAGGAATGACAGAAAATAACACCCAAATCAATATCTCACATTCTAATATACCTTTTGGGACAATATACAATTTTTTTTTTTAACTATCGGGAATGTGAATGTTTTTAGAAAAATAACATCTGCATTTTGTAGTTAATGTTTACGTTTTTTAGTGTGCTAGTGCTGTTTCAGATGTGTTAGGTATTTTGTGTACAATTAAGTTATTTGTGAATTGTGGCAATATTATATATGCAAATGAATGACTAGATCACTGTTGATCAACCTGTGTTGTGCATGCACTGCATAATATCTATTTTAACTTTTTTCACATTACATAAGAACTGGTTATTCGACTAAATAAAACAAGGAGCTATTTGTATGTGTGATCAAATCATTAACCGAGGTGCTATTTTTATTAAGTGGAAACTCCACATCAAATGCCTATTTAAAGAATAATATTAAATGTAATGTAGGACCTACTAAAATTTTGACTTTATTATCAACAGATAATTTTTTTTATTGTTTTGAATTGTATGAATCTTATATACTGACATTATGTGGCTATGTGTTTTTGTACGTTTTGAACAATATTAAATGGGTTGTGACTCCATGAAGTAACAGAATTGTTAATCGGGATTTATCTTTTTATTGTGACCATTTACTGAACTATTAAGTTTAGGAATGAGTTATCATTTTTTTCAGGTTAACGGTTGTTGAAAAAATTTAGGCACAGGCTGTAAGAACACAATCAAGGTCAGATACACTCATTTTATAATCTGTCAAGCTAAGTGTTTACACAGATAAAAGAGCAGTGCTAGTTTTGTTTTAATGTTATATTAGGGGAAATAGTCAAGAGTGGTAGAGTATAATGCACGTGTATACAGTTAGTTCAATCTTTGTTATGCATCACGTAAAAAATTATTGCGATAAGTAATATCTATTTCTCATAACAAAACATCAGTGTATATGCTAACATAGACGTGTTATTTATTTACTTTGATGATTAATAAAACTTTTATTTCCTAATAACAGTATATTTACAAATATTAGAAAAAAGTTTTAAAAATACTACAAGTTTCTCGATTAAATAATAAATTAAAATTGTAGTTTTCCAGAAAATAACTATTAATATTGCATAATAAATAATTAAATTAGCGATTAGTATGAGGGTTATTTTTTTTTCAATGTCTGATTGGTCATGAAATTAAAACCGCAGTGAAAATAAATGTTTTATTTGAAAACAAGTACTTGCATAATTATGCTATTTCTCTTCGTAGTCGCCACTCTGATTTAGACATTTATCGTAGCGTGGTACCAACTTTCCAATACCCTCGTCATAGAAAGGAGCTGCCTGTGTTTTCAGCCATGTTTCTACACTGGTCTGCAGCTTGATATCTGTGCCAAAATGTCCTCCTAGCCAGCGTTTCATGTGAGCAAAGAGGTGAAAATCGGATGGAGCAAAGTCCGGGCTGTATGGTGGGTGATCAAACACTTCCCAACGAAAATGCTGCAGGAGCTTCTTTGTTACAGCTGCAGTGTGCGGCCGAGCATTGTCATGGAGAAAGACAATGCCTGATGACAACATTCAATGTTGTAGAGAGCTGACCTTGAAATTTCAGGAAACAAATCGCTCAATACAGAAATTGTGAACCGACTGTTTTCTCGAATTGCCTCATCCACTTGCTCAACGAGATCATCGGTAGACACTCGCTTCCTTCCCTGACCGCCTGAATCATGAACATCTGTACGTCCTGCTTTAAAGTTCCTGCTCCATTGTCGCACTTTGCTGTCACTCTTTGAAGTTTCACCATACACGTTACTTATTCATCGATGAATTTCAGCTGCATTACAACCCTCAGCCTGAAGAAATCGAATTACTTCACACTTGGCGGTAGATGCTATTGTTGTAGACATGTTTACGTGCTAGCTGCGTGTTCAGAACTAAATAAAGTGACATGGCATGATTGAAGGCCATACTAGAGACTCAGCGCAACACATATGCGCAAAGCTTCATCCAATTTTTGCGTGGGTTTTTATTTCGTGACTGATCGGACCTTGATAAAAAAATAACCCTCATATTAGAATTTGTTGTAAAGATTTTATATATCACAAGATTTATTACTGTAAGTGCTATTAGATTGATAGGCTAAGTTCACCAAACTTACTTCCACATGGCTTTGGCACCTAGTCTGAAAGACTGGTTATATGCCTGAAGGAAAGAACGTTGTGAAACTGCTTCTATTGGAGTAGGTTAAGTAATAATTACTGGAAGACTGCTGAGGATGAGTTTTTTTTGTATCTGTGCCCCATCAGTGTTGTACAGTCAAGAGTAATCTTGCTGTAATAACAGAGAAAACCTTTTGGCTACTGATTCAATGCCAAGTGTAAAGTGACAGGAAGTAATAACTTGACTTCCCCAGGGAACTGATGGTCAATGTTATTGGTTAGAGGAATTGTCTTTGAATCGCATCAAACCTGGTATCTGTAAACTTATTGCAGATTTCCACAGTTGTAACTGATGGCAGCTTACTGTAGTTCATTTCTGGTTTTAATAGACTACGATAGAATATAGATCTAATGTCTCCTGTAAATGAAGATCATAATTTGACATGATTAAGTATTTTTACCGTAATCTGATAAGAATACCTCTCAATTTGACATCGAGGCAATGTGATGAATTCGTATTAATGTTGCTAAAGCTGTTGAGTAAATATGTGCTGTTCACAGGAGACAGCAGAAAATATTTGTCCCAGGATATCGGTAGAAGCTTTAAAATTTTCATGATTTTATGTCGTGATAAAAACTGTTCAGATTGTCCCAGTAAGAAGGCTGTATCTTCTCTACAATAATAGCAGCTTTTTTTCCAAGCTGATGTAAGAGAGCACTCAGAATGATAATCAAATTGCAAAATAAAGTATCATTCCCTAAAAGGATACTGTAAAAAATATATTACTGACAAACACTGGAAATCGCTTGCATCACATTGATATATGAATAATAGACAGTCAATATGTGAGTAGTGGTACCAAATGAACATAATTAAGAGAGTTTTCAAAAAATGAAAAGAAAAAAGCTATGGGCCTGACAACATCCTGGCAGAATTTCTGATGATTATGGAGATAAGAGGTGTGAATTAATTAGCAGTTATGTACAATAAAATTTAAACAGAAAAACACTTTAGAATTTTGAAAATTATTGAGAATTTAAAGTAGTAACTTCATGATTAAGACCTGAAGCAGCAAAGTAAAGGCATTGAATGATAACAATAGTGACTAAAACAGAATATGTTACTAATTTTTTTCTTTTTTTTTATCAAACTCATAAGGAAATGCATCACAGAATCACTTTCTTAAAAAGATATACTGACCTTTCATTCATTCGTCCATCATTAACACTTGTGATTAGTACCAGCAGTCGACTTACGTTGAGATTTGTGTAAACCATAGTGCAGTGGCAGATGGCAAAAACAAATATCAGTCTCCGACATACTATCATAATAGCGGATGCCAATAATAAAGGAAAATCCTTGAAACTGTTGGTTAATCCAGCGGTAATGTATCACTCTTCACGCTGATCTTTAAAGAAAAAAGAAAACAATTTCTATATAAACTTGTAGAATTAAACAGATTGGCGAGGTGTTGTGTGGCTTGAAAAAGTTAAAAGTATGCCTGTAGAAGTTTTAAAGTTGCTAAAAAGGCAAGAGAGATGTGTGTATGGTGGTATGCACATGTTGCCAGAAGAGAGAGCATGGTCATTTGACAAAAAATGCCTAATATAACGGTAGCCTAGAAGGTCTAAAACAACTTGCTGATCTAATTGATACTATTGGATGTGGATGATATAGATGCCTAAAATAAGGAGTAAAATGAATGTCTCATCAGAGACATTGACGAGGTTTCAAGCATTTGTATTTCATGTAGGAAAGATTTTAGGTTGATAACCAATGTTATTAAAAGCCCATGAGTAGGACTTCTTTTCTTACTCCAATCTGTACATAATTTCCATGCGATTCCTTCCCCTGAAGTAAATAATATTTGTAGTATGCAACTTAGGGTCATTCCATGTCAAATCACCAAGCCTCACAACTTGACAATCACCTATTTCAACAAAATTCATAGGATTGATCTTATCTATAAAGTGATGCAAAAAGTTTTTTTTTCTTTCAGATTTTTCAGTTGCTCTTTTTTTTGTATAAAATCCCATACAAAAGTGAGAAAATTGCAAAAAGCGAGGTTCAGGTAATTAACAAAAAATTAATTTTCTCAGCTCCTATTAGAGAAAGAGAGGTCAACTTGGTGTCATTTTAAAGCTCTTTGAATGGGCTTTAATGTGTCGAAATGCTTTAACATGAATCTGCTCAATATGTCCATTTGCCGAGTCATACAGCTATCATGGAGTCATAATCTGGTCATTGTAGGTCATTTGAAGACTTGCTGTAATTGTAAGTTTTAGCAGTCCCTCCCAAACATCACATGCACTTTTGGCATGAGATGTGAGGTTGAAAAAATTGAGTCTGTTTTTGTACTGAGAGGCAGCACAATCACTGTGGTAATAGACCAGGCTTGGCTTGGTTTTGTGGTAAAATGAGACTGCATAAAACCAATTAAATAATTCTGAAAAAGGTGCACTGCTATTGTGTCATGTGTGAGATGGTCAGAAATTTTGACAAGAGAAGTACACTTCAATGTTTTTGTTGTTGGATCTTGGAAATATATTGTGAAAGATGAACTGTTGCCTGTGCATTGTTCCAGTGGGCCGCATTCAGGAGAAGTAATGAATAATTCTCAGCAAAGTCGCAGATTACAAGATATTCACCTTCTTTCAGATGGGTGAGGGTAACTGAACCGTGGACTAGCAAGAAATGAGTGTTGAAGAAGTTACAGAAGTTTTTCAAAAATTATACTGATGAATTCTTTAGTAGGTTTGATTAATGTCTTGAGAGTTGTTCTTTTTTCAACTTTTATCCACTGGTGATGTTTTCAATGCAGTTGAGCTCGAAAGCTTCCTCAGTCCTTCCCTTGATTCAAACCTAGGACAATTTTTGCAGTTTTCAAAGTAGGAAACTTCAGTTGGATTAGCACACACTACATATGTAATAATATCTTTGTAAGACTTAATTGGTCTATCACCTTCTATCAGTTCATTCTATAATGCATGCCATAAGTATTGCATTTTGAAGCATAGTACATACACAACACTGGGTTCCACTGCACCTGCAAGAACACCATAGAGTTCTTGCCTGAGTTCACAGAACTTTGAAAATCCTATTTTCAGCAATGGATATCTGTTTAAACAATGCATAAGCTTCACTGAGATAACAGAATTAACTTTTTCTGAACATGCTTTCATCTTCCATTTATCTTTAGAGAAATATAATGTTTTTTTTTTGGGCATATTCGACTCTATTTCCTCACTCTCATACAGATCAGTTACTTTTTCTGCTGTTTCAAAATCTAAAGTTCTACCAGGTTTAGGATCAGGATATGACATAAGCTTTTTTTTAACCAGGTTTTTAGCTTTCCTTGCAGTCTAGTCGGATAGTCCAAATTCATCTTGAATGTCTTTTACAGTCCAGCTTTTAGGGAGCATTGTCAATATTTGCATCCTGATGCTCTTGTCATCTGCGGCATTAAATTTTTCCTTCAATTAGTTGGATAATTTCACGGTTAGAGGAGAGAGGAATAGCATCTTGTTCAGAATCTGTATCCGTGTTCAATATTTTGCTTTTGAAAACTACTGCTGATTTCTTAAGCTTTTTCTTGGTGGTAATTTCTCTCATGTAGTCGTTTTTACTGAATAGGTGATTCATTTAAAACAATCAAACTTTTGTTCTGAGCATTTACAACCTCATATTTTTCTGAAGCACACAAAGGATCTAATTGTTAGAATTCTTCGTCAGAAGTAGATTCTTCAGCATTTTTTCTAGCCGATGTTTCTAACTGTTTGCAACAAGTATCAAATTTTTTAACCTTGCTTAAGAAAAGTAAATGTTTGCACCAAGTTCTTGCTTACACTTCTCAGGTTTTTCTTACAGGAATTATGACTTGACTTTTCAATTGGATTGCAACAGTACATTTTACTTGAAAGTGTAGAAGTTGATGGTTCCATGCTGGTCGCTGTATTCTGGTTCAAGGCTGTGATGAATTTGTCATAAAACTCCAAACCTGTAGAGAAAGGCAAGCTCAGTTAACAAAGGGTGACTGAAAATCGCAAAAAAAATTTTTTGCATTTTATAGATACGATTAATCTTCTTAGGGAATACACCACTGAATCTTCTGTTCCAGATTGCATCTTACTTGTCTTAACAGGGTGAAACATTTATATTCTTTTGTTGGCAGCAGGCGTGACTCAGTCTGGAAGACTGGAAGGGGAAATTTTTTATTGATAAATTGCCACGTAGAGGGAATAATTGGAATATTCTGCTGCACCTAATTATTACAAAATTATTTTTTAATATGATCTCATTGCAATCCACATTGTGAACATTATAAAATGTTTATCACATGTTCAACCCATTAGGAAGCAAAAAAACTTCTTTTTTTTTTAATTTTTAAAATACATTTAAATATATTTTGAGGTCAAATAATGTTTTTGTTGAGCTTGAACTATTAGTATCACAAAACCTTGCCAAGTGAAATATGAAAGCCCATTCCAAATGTCATCAAAATGAGCTCTATTTCTTTACGAGCTGAGAAATTTATTCTTTTGTAATTGTCCAAACTTTTCTTTTGGCAATTGTTTTACTATTTTACAAGGTTCTATTCAAAAAACTGAGTGACTGAAAAAAATATTTTTTTGCATTACTTCATGGGTAGAGCCAAACTTGTAAATTTTATCTGAATTACTGGACATGAATCTGAGAAGTGCATTTATTTTCGTTGAAGTGGAATGGTCCCTATGGAGGATGAAATTCAATTGAATTTCAGTATAACTTTTTGCTTTTCTATCACTTTAAGTTATTTAATACTTTGCAACTATTTTATCCAGTATGATTGTTTATTTATTATATTTCATCTGACAGCTAGTAAACATTTTTTTGATCACTCATTTTAATTTAATTATATAACACTGTAACTACATCCAACACATTTTTTTTATCACAGTTAATGATTTACGGTTTGCACAGTGTAGCCGATGACATAAAATAACCTTGTTAATCTGTAATTAACAGAAGTCAGCACTATAATGTTAGCACAGAAATTGCATGCTTTATATTATAAAATTATTTATATAGCTAAAAATTGTTTTTATACTTTTTATTATAATATTCAGTAAATTAATAAGTATTTTATTTAGATCATAGCAATGTATTATTTAAGATATCAAAAATTGTACTTGTGCGCTATTATGTGAATAGGCAAAAGGAGCTGCAAGACTTAATTCATATGTTAAATAAAATGTACACGGGTATTTTAATTTTCTAACTATGACGCCAAGCTTAGTGATAGATTGATAGATGATTGACAAAACAGTGTAGTTTAACATTGTAGCAAACAAAATCAAAATCGATTAGATTATCCAAAGAAAATTTATCAACTAACAAGGTGCCTAAAATTTTATTCTGTGGGAAGAGAAATTCTAATAATCATTAAATGGGAGTACTATTTGCATAGTCAGCAATGGTATGTTTACCTCTGAAGCACATTACAACAGTTTTCTTTACTCAAAGAACTTGAGAAGAACTGCTAATGCTGAATCTTTAATCCTGTTATCAGTTATCTTCTGATGTAGATGCAGTTGTGACTACGGTAACAATGAATAGTATGATATTTTGAGAAAGATTATAATTATTAATAACAGCAAGGAGGTACACTGTTCATTCATTTCATTTTGAAGGTACTGTATATTTCATTTGGAGTGAGCAGATGCAGTTTATTTACGTTATGTCAAAAGAGAGGATTTCACTTAAACATGCACTTTTTATATTTCAAATAAAGGATTTAACTACTTTGGTATCTACCTGAAACCAAAATTTTGAATCAACAAAATTATTCAGTGTGGATTCTGTAGTTTTAAGAGATGATATGAAGCATGGCTGAAAAATACCAGACTGATCAATCTGCAGATAAACATCATGTGCCAATGTGGTCAATCGAACACAGCAGTCATGTTAAGTCCCCTCTTTCCATTGCTGCCCCCAAGTTGACTGTGGACTCCTTAGTGGGGCCGTGGCCTTAGTTTGTATTGGACCTTGCACCTGCGGCCTGTCGAAAGAATGTTAAGTGTTTTAAAAGAGTAATGCATTAATGTGAAATTTCTTGAAAAACTCAGGTTTTTGAGTGGTTTGAACGGTTCAAAGACTGATGAGAAGAGATTGAAGATGACCTATGATTTTTGACATCTGTAGGGTTGTATATGTAAACTGGGTACCAGATTGTGAAACTGTGAATCAGCAATACTACTTTGAGTAAGGTTCTAACTGCTGTCAGTGAATGAGTAGGAAGAAAGTGACCTGAGTTATGGAAAAGAAGTCTGATTCTTCATCAGGAATACCCCGGCCCTTTGTCTGTCAAGTTATTTTGGTCAAGCATGGAATTCCTGTGTTGGAACATCCACTCTATTCGCCAGACCTCACCCCATGTGACTTTTTTCAGTTTCCAAAGGTGAAATCAGCACTGAAAGGAAGAAGATTTGAAGCTGTGAAAGACAAAGTGATGTGAAATCATGAATATGCTTTTTGAAAATGACTTCCAACACTGCTTTGACCAATGGAAAATTCACATGAAATTGTTTAGGGGAGTATGTTGAAGGGGATAATGTTAAAATTGTGAAGAATAAAAAGCAAAGCTTTTTATAGCATTAATCAGTTTTTTAAAGCCACATCTCGTACAGAAAGAATAAATAATCACTAAAATCAGTTTTAGTTAGGGCATTGGGCATATGTATATGAGGGTTATTTTTTTTCAAGGTCTGATTGGTCATGAAATTAAAACCACAGTGAAAATAAAAAAAAAATTATTTGTAACAAGTACTTACATAGTTACACTATTTCTCTACATAGTCTCCATGGCAATGCTCGGCCGCACACTGCAGCTGTAACAAAGAAGCTCCTGCAGTGTTTTTGTTGGGAAGTGTTTGATCACCCACCATACAGGCCTGGACTTGGCTCCATCCGATTTTCACCTCTTTGCTCACATCAAACGCTGGCTAGGAGGACAACATTTTGGCACAGACATCGAGCTGCAGATCAGCGTAGAAACATGGCTGAAAACTCAGGTGGCTCCGTTCTGTGACGAAAGTATTGGAAAGTTTGTACCACGCTATGACAAATGTCTAAATCAGAGTGGTGTAATGAGTAGCCAATTACATCCTGCCAAATCTTATTCAAGTTAGATGAAGGTCTAGCCAGATTCCTGAATTTTTTTAAGCAGGGCTGTAAATTTCAAATCTGTATCTAGCAATTTGTAAATGTTAGATCATGCTGGTATTATGCATGAACTACTTCATCCAGTATTCATGCTAGTAATATATACATATTTTATAGTGTGTGAGAACTCAAAAGCTTTTGAGTAATTTTTTCGATTATAGAATCAAGTAGACTGTGTTTAAAAACTTGTTTACTGAGAAATATTTTAAGATTCATGTATTCTCAATCGCCAATTATTTTTGTGAATAATATTAAAATACCTCAACTTGAAGTGTGAAATATATTTTCATAATGCATTGAGATTAATTTTGTATGATGATAGTGAAAAATATCACCTGTATTTGGATTTCAAAGTTCAAAAAGCATAATTAGTTATGAGTTACTTTGAATGTTGTTTGGAAAAATGTCCTTAGACTTCATACATCATGGTTATTTTAGTCAGGGAAAATTACTTTAAAAATTTAGGGGAATCCTTTGAAGATAAACAGTTTTTCGAGGTAGGATGCTCATTTTTATGTGCATTCAGAATTTGAGTAAATTTATAAAAATTAATGGAGTCAGGGTAAATTGTTAATAAAAAATTGTATGGATTTTAATTTAAATAAACAAATACAAAAGTTATATAGTAATAAAATGATTTAAAAACAAGATTAGTTAAAAATGTAAAATCATAAAAAATTGCTTTTGAATAAAACTTTAAAAAAAAGTAATGATATGTAAAAGTCAAACAAATTCTTAAGTATTTAGATGTATGTTTAAACTGAACTCAAAAATGAACTGATGCAGTGAAAATTCAGAAATGAGTACTAATAAAACCAACCTGCAATGTAAACATGTGTGTATGCTTACAGTGTATCGCAAAGTTTCCCTGGATTTTAAGTAACCTATTTTACACATGAAAATAATGGAAAAAGTTCATATAAACATTGCTCTAAAATGCTTTGTTTGCTAGTTACAGCTACTGAAAGGTTTTGTTTGGATTTCAGCTGTCCAGGTAAAATGTGGTAGTACTGAACTTTTTAGAACATTAAGAGAGAATTAGTGATTACTTATGGATTTTAATCTCAAAAATTGAGTAAAATAGATTCCAGAAGCGTATCTGCAGTAAATTCTTGAGAAATGTGGGATGAAAAGCAATAAATTGGGTAAAAAAAAAAAACAGTTTGTTTGATATACAATAAATAATGTGTAATAAACAAAAACTTTTTAAATAAAATTTGTAAGAGAGTTTAATTCTGAACAAAATTGTGTAAAATAACTTTAATTAAATGAAGAAAGTTATAAAAATTGAGTTTTATTTAGAAACTGTATGTGACTATATGTGTCAGAAAAGTACATATTTAATGTAAAAAACCAAATTCTTTTATGGTACGTGAAAAATTTGTAAAAACAAAATTTTCTGTTAGAAAATTTTTAAACGGCTGAAAATTACATAATTTCAAAATAAAAATTACTTAAATTAATTTTTTTTATTAATGACAGAATTACATTAAATTATTTGAAAAGTATTATTACAAAATTTACAATAAAGTAACAGCTGATCTCAGCATTGTGCATTACTGTATTAGTGTTTAAATCATCGTGCAAGATACATTATTGGGTAATGTGAACTGTGCTGTTGTTCATGAAGATTTCTGTGAATTTTAGTTTGAACGTTTGCCTTTGAAGTAATGTTGTACTATTTACAACAGAGGAATACGTTGATGCAGTATTTATATTAGGTGTGTAATCTGGTAATGCTACAGCTGCTGCAGTAGAATATGAAATAGGTTTCCTGAATCTCAGGATTCCAGACCCCAAAACAATTAGCGTGACTTTTTGCAATCTTCAGAAAACAGGTTCACTACCTAGTATTTACACCAGCTAAGAACGATCTTCCCAACACTATGCTGTTATTGATGTATTTCAACTCAGTCAGGCATCAGTACATGATGTCTTTGTAAGTGGATGGGAGTTTCGTATTCTATGGTTTGAAGGACATTAAAAAAAAAAAAAACAAGTTCTATCCTTATCATAAACAGCCAGGTCCAACATTACATCCAGGAGACTGCTTCGCTTGGAATTCTGCAACTGGTGGAATACAAATTAACAATTGTACAAGTATGTTTTGTTTACCAGTGAGGAAATTTTCACTCGAGATGGATCATTAACTTATGCAGTTAACACACACGGGTAGAAGTAAATCCTCATGAGACAGTACAAGGCTATTTTGAACAGTGATTTATCATCAATATATGGGGAGGTGTTCTTCACAGTCAGCGTTTTGGACCGTTCATATTATTTGGTTGCTTAAATGCTGAGGTCTACTTGCATTTCTCCAAGAATTGCTGCAGCTTCTTGAAAATGTTTCTCTAGTTCTGAGATGCAAAGTATACTTCCAGCACAGTGGTGTGCCTCTCCACTTCTCTTGTCCAGTTTTCACTCGCTTAAATCATCATTTCCTTGAGAAGTGGGTCAGTTGTGGGGTCCACATTCCTCACCACCAAGATTGCCTGATCTCAAGATACAAAATCTAAGTGCGTTACCCTTTAGATTTTTGCGTCTTGAGAATGAATGAAAAATTCTGTATACAAAACAAAGATACATTCTTGTCAGAAATTAATTGTCTGCATTGTGGATGCAAATGAGCAACTTAAGAACAACCCTGAAGATCTAAAAATAGCAACAAAAGCAGTACAGAAGCATGCCAAGAAATGTGTTGGAAGTAGCGGTTTTTGAACATTTATAAACTGATAAATATAATGCACTTTGGTCTAGTGTACAGTTTCAAAATAAAATTTGAATTTTTTTAACCTGTTTTATTGAACTTATCTTATATCATTTTGTTCTGAATTTGATTTTTTACAAGTTTCATTTAAAAGTATGTGTTTATTAGCTCCCTGTAGCAGCTTTGCCCGTGCTATGTGGTTACTTTGGATTCCCGTAGTAGTCAATCTTTTTTATTTTTTAGTCAAAGAAATATGCAGTAACTGTGACAGTGGCTGTGTTGTTTGAGCCACAGTGCTGTATACCTTCCCACCCCTTAAGAAAATCTGAATTATAAAAACCCAAAAATTGTTTTTAAATATTTATCTGAAGAGTATTTATTTACAAGCCCAAATCTATTGAATATCTCATTTACTGTAGTGGGATCGGGAAAATTTGCAATCATTCTTTAAAATTTTTTTACCTTTCTTCATCCTTATTCAAGGTCAAATTTCAGAAATCCAGAAATTGGTTTATTGACATGAAGATTACACCCAAAAATGAGGTTGATTTCTTCATTTGTTACTGAGAAATTAAAAAAAAATAACAGGGTTTCAAAAAATTCAAAATTTCATTTTAACTCTTGAAACTCAGAATTTAAAAAAAAATCGAGATGTTTTTATTAGATGTTCATAATCTTTCAGTTCAAACCCAGCTCGTACAGTGATAGACACTCAACAGTTCATTAATTCATTTCAATTAGTTCAGTTCATTAAATTTGTGCTTCAACCAGCAAATCTTCACTATTAAATTTATTTTTTTTTTGAGGTGAACTAGTATCAAAAAACCTATATTAAAAATTTGGTTGTGATTGATCTGGTAGTTTTTTTTTATGTAGAACAAACAAAAACCCTCTGTATAATAGTTTAGATTACCCATTTAACAATGTTCTATCAAACGTAAAAAATAAGGGTTGCTACTTTATTGGTTTTCATCCCAGATTTTTCAAAAACTACTGCAGATACTGTGTGGGATCTATTTTACTCATTTTTTTTCAGGTAAAAAACCATAAGAAGTAACTAATTCTGCCTCCTTAACTGACATCCTAAAAACTTCAGTACAACCTCATTTTACATAAGTAGTTGAAATTTGAGTGAAATCTTTCACTAACTATAACTTGCAGATGAAGCATTTTAGGACATATGCTTTTTTCATTGTTTTTACAAGTAGAATAGGTTATGCCCCAGGAGAACTTTGTGATACACCTGTATATTTCGTGGCTAGTGTAAATTAAAATGTTTTTCTTTTTTTGTTACTTTTTCTTATTTTACTATATTTAGGTTTATAGTCCATCAAAAACTTTAATGTATAACACAGTGTACCTGTTTTTTTACTATAATCGATGTATTGAATACCTGAAATTGATGAATTATGGTATAAACTTAGAAGAATTTCCTGGTATTTACAGTGTTAGTATGTTCTGGGAAGTAATTCAGGCATATATTTTAACTTCCTTTCCTTTTAAATGATTCAATTTCAGTTACATTTCAGTAATCTCTATATAATGTTAATTATCAGTAATTGTAATTTGGTATTATAATGCTAAATTAAAATATTAAGATAAATAAACAGTATTAGTTTTATCAGTGTAAAAAAATTTCTTTGGAACTTAATAGTAATATTTTTTTCTATTGTTCACATAAAGTTGTGTGGTAAGAATATTATAACCACTAATATTGCCATAACTATTATAGTATAACTACAAACATTGTAACAATTGTGGTCCTGTTTGTGATTATAAAAATTTGCAGAAAACAGATTTGTAATAGATTTTATATACATTGATGCAGATTTTAACAGTTGTTGTGATGCACAGATTTATGGTAATATTGATTTTGAATTAAACTTATATCACCATATAAATATTAGCTACTAAAGTAAAAAATAACATATAATAAAAGCATAAAGAAATGGAATCTTTGTTTACAAGTCCGTTTAAAAGTTCTGTCCTAAATTTTTGACTGATGACCTTTTTGATATTTAAAGTGTTAAGAGAAGCCTGTGCCTTTTTTCTCTAGATAAAGGATCCATATGTACAATATTTATAACTGACTCATTACAGTTTTTTTTGTTTTGGTATTTTATCTTTTTTTAGTTTTAGTGCATATGTCGTGTTATGGTCTGCTTACCTTTACCTAAAAACTAGATTAACTGTGGTAGCTTGTATCCGATGATCCCATGCCTTAGCCCTTTTATGAGGTTGGTAACAGGGTTGGTACCTGAGTATGTACCCAGAGAAAAGTACTTTTCTTCAAGGACTATGGCAGCAAACCAGCTTTCCTTGCATTGACACCTAAGTAGTTGCTTACAAGATACTCAAAAGACGAAGAAAGTAGAATAAAAAAAATTTCCATTTATACTATAAATTTTGATCCTGCCTTTGGTATTTTGGAAGCAGAAATGTTAACTAATTGTTTTATCTTATTGCTTATAAGTACACTTAAATACTAACTTTTTATCATTGCATTTACTATTTTAAATTTTATTGAAACATACATAATATTCATGAGAAAATTTCAAGATTTATGAGGTCATAAAGATGTTTGACCGGTAGAAATAAGTGGAGATTAACAAAACGAGGTATATTATGTTTACATTTACTAATATTAATTAAACATTTTAATTGTATCTCTTATGGCTTTTATTTTATAAATTGTTTCCAAAGTAGGAGCTGGCTAAATCGATTCTGCAGGTCAATTATTCCTTCCTTCTTTTGGCTTGCATAATAAATATCCATCATTCTTTTCATGTGCACAGTGGGTAATAATGGCATTCATTATGTGGGATTTTGATTAGAGTTTGAAGGTTATGCAAAGGATATGCTCCACACTAACTTTAAATTTGTTAAAAAGAAATAATAATTGTAATTTTCTTTTTGTATGTTTTTTACATTAGAAAGATTTCATTTTTTTTTTAGGGTTGTGTTATCGATTGGAAGAAAGGTAAAAATGTGACTGTTAAGACTGTAAAGAAAAGGCAGAAACATAAATCCAGAGGCTCTATGAGAACAATTATGAAGACGATACAGAATGATTCATTTTTCAATTTCTTTACACCACCTTGCAGTAAGTTGTTATGCTATTAATGTACAAAACTTATTAATACTAGAATTTGAATTATTTTATGAAATTAGTAAAGTCTTAGCAATCTTTTCTAGGTTTTGACCATGCTTAGATTGACCACTTTTTACTTATGAATGTATTTAATTGTTCATCAAGGTAATTTTGTCAAGGAACTTAAATTAACTTGCTATATTAACCAAATAGTTATTTTTAGAATTTTCTGCTGCAGACTATGTTATAACAATAATTTATTATTGTTATTTGTAATTCTTTAAATTTATATAGCAGTTTGCAAGAAATTTTGTGATAACAGTTTGTGTCTGATTCTGTATATATTAAAAGAACAGAACAGAAAGAGAAAAAAGTTATATCAATTACAGTAATTTTTAATATATATAACCATTTATTAATGTACTCTATTATAGTTGTATTCATAAATCAATTTTTCCCCTTTATGTTACTGTTCACATTATTTTATATGATTTGGGTTGTCACTAATTTTAATGAATTGTGATAGACTGAATTGTTTACATCAAAAATTAATTTAAATGTCAGGAAAAGATTTTTGAAAGTGTATGTTTGGAGTGTCGCTTTATATGGAAGTGAAACTTGGACAATCGGAGTATCTGAGAAGAAAAGATTAGAAGCTTTTGAAATGTGGTGCTATAGGAGAATGTTAAAATCAGATGGGTGGATAAAGTGACAAATGAAGAGGTATTGCGGCAAATCGATGAAGAAAGAAGCATTTGGAAAAATATAGTTAAAAGAAGAGACAGACTTATAGACCACATACTAAGGCATCCTGGAATAGTCGCTTTAATATTGGAAGGACAGGTAGAAGGAAAAAATTATGTAGGCAGGCCACGTTTTGAATATGTAAAACAAATTGTTAGGGATGTAGGATGTAGAGGGTATACTGAAGTGAAACGACTAGCACTAGATAGGGAATCTTGGAGAGCTGCATCAAACCAGTCAAATGACTGAAGACAAAAAAAAAGTGATTAACCTAACCTAACCTAAGACAGATATTATTTTGACAACTAGATGATTACCATGTTAGGATTTTCATTCATTATGCAGGTATACAATTAAAAAAAACATTGAGGTTTTAAAGCTGTTCAATATCTCTTAACTTAAAGTTATAATAATAAATTGCAAATAAAATGAAAGTGTAACTTACAGTTCTACCCTATAAGTGTTTGTGTTTCACCATGTGGCACACATCCAACCAATAAAGAGTTTGTGCTGTAGTTTAACCTGCATGTCTGGAATAATTGAAGAGAACTGCTTCAATCCTGTGGTAGATTAGTAGGTAATAGAAGTATGTACACATGATCTTTATAAAACCTTAAGAAAAAATCACATGGCATCAGATAAAGTGGCCTTTGGAGGCTACTCCAAACAAGCTTTGTCAGTGGTAGGGAAAAAAAGTCATTCAATTGATTCCATACATAGTTATATTGATGAAGAGATGGCACAATCTTGTAGCCATATAAAATTCTCCAGAGCTGTGTACGTAGCATATCCAAATAAGCAACTCCTGTTACCTTGTTTCAGCAGAAAAGCAATCCCTTTTACATTGTAAGAGTTGATGGAATTTTCCAACCCCCAGATACGTACATATATATGTTAACTTTGTCACTAAATGTTGACCTGTCGTTAAGCACAATGCAATCAAGATAGTCATCTTTGTGCTGTAACATCTTCATCGCTAAGTCGGCACACACAGAAAGTCTAGGCTTCACAGCCTATAACAGCTGTAAATGGAATGGGTACATATGAAAATGTTTGCTTAAAATATTCTACACTTTTTTTGGCAAAAAATTCTACTTCTATTTTAAGGACTATACATGAAAGATTGGTACATTCAACATTTTCTTCTGGTACCCTTTGTCAATATTTACACTAGACATCCAGTCATTTCAAACTAATGAGTGTTTTTGTTGGCCCAGAGGATCACAATAAACTTTCTACAGAATACGTTTCAGATAGTTAAAACTACAGATTTACATTTAGGAAACTGGAAAACACAAAAGGCTTTCTGTCAGAAGTCGCCGTCTTTGCTAATAGTGCTGTCAATTGGAAACTTGCAGAATCAATCAACAGTCATGTGCACAACTTAAAGTGTCCTCTTTGTTCTTTGATTCTGGCTTTAAAGTGACACTATACTCTGCACCCAACAAAGATAAATTAAAATCCTGATGTTCTTTTTTTACTCTCAGAATTGGAACCTAGCATTAACAAAATGTGACTGAAATAGATAAATTAAGATTTGTAAAAACTCTTCAATTGCCATCAGAGTTTTTAGCAAATTCTTTTATTGAGGGAGCTTTGTACACAGGTCCTCTCTCTACTTTAGTTTATGTTTTTCATAATTTTAATTCTTTCTTAAAATTGTACCTCTTGTTGCAATCATTATGAGAAACTTGCTACTTGATGTCGAGTGAAAGAAACTTTAGCAGTCTTCCTTTTTGTGGGATCCTTTTCCACTTCCTGAATGTGTTGAGTTTATGTCAATATGTGGATGCTTTGAAAACTATCATTTTATTTTTGTGAATACTATGGTTCCCGCAGGTTGGAAAAGTCAGGAAACATAAACTTAGGAAAAGTTATGAGTTTTTAGAAAATCAGGAAAAATTACAAAAAATTTTAGAGAATTGAATTTTTGTTACCAAATTAAGTTTAATGATAGTTATTACTAAAGTATTTTTTTAAGTAATGCCAAAATATATTTGTTATACTTTTCTGGTGGCTGGAAGTGGAACCCCATCACCCAGTTGCATATTAACACATCCTGTCCTTACTTGCATCGCTTAATTATTTTTCTTATACTGAAGAATGAATATAATAGCAGTTAATTCTTTCACTGGTGAAATTTTAACAAAATTACTGTTGAAAGATTTAAAGGTTAACCGTTTTTCTTGGAATTTCTTTCAAACTGTCTTGAATTTTCTTTTTGTACTTTAGGTAATTAATGGCTTGTAGGTGGCATCTAAAAAGACTGTTTAATGACTAATGGTTAGATATCCAGAATTAAGTCAGTTGAGAAGAGGTAGAGATGTGTATCATGCTTTTTCTGATGTGTGTAAAAAACATTATGACTAGGCTGTATGGGCCAAAATGCAGCGACTTCGCAAAGTAAAGGAGAGCAGCATAATGAAATAATTGAGATAAGAAATTCTCAGCCTTTACTGAGAACTGTTTTATCTCTCAGCGGACTGAAACGTTGATGAGAACTGTGGTTATGATACATCTGTGTTCTTTGCCTGGATCTTTTGGTCTGAGTATTTGACAGTCAATACTTGACTGTCAGCTAGCAAGGTTCTTTCAACCATTTTTTTGGCCAGCAAGGCATTTTGCTCATTGATTTTTTGTACGATAGATGCACAATCAATGCTGCTTACTACTGCGAGCTGTTGAATGAGGTGAGGGCTGCATATCGACGAGACCAACCGATTCAAGAGGCCATCCTCTATGACAATTCCAGGCCCCATATTGCAGCTCTAACGGTCTCAAAACTAGAAGAAATGCACAACTCAACTTGATCATCCACCTTACAGCCCAGATCTATTGCCCTGTTTGTGGTTTTCATTTGTTTGGACCGCTTAAAGAAGCTCTAGGAGGGCAACGATTTGAAGATGACGAGGTGTGGATATCCAGAAAATGGTTAGATATCCAGAATTAAGTCAGTTGAGAAGAGGTAGAGATGTGTATCATGCTTTTTCTGATGTGTGTAAAAAACATTTATGACTAGGCAGTATGGGCCAAAATGCAGCGACTTCGCAAAGTAAAGGAGAGCAGCATAATGAAATAATTGAGATAAGAAATTCTCAGCCTTCACTGAGAACTGTTTTATCTCTCAGCGGACTGAAACGTTGATGAGAACTGTGGTTATGATACATCTGTGTTCTTTGCCTGGATCTTTTGGTCTGAGTATTTGACAGTCAATACTTGACTGTCAGCTAGCAAGGTTCTTTCAACCATTTTTTTGGCCAGCAAGGCATTTTGCTCATTGATTTTTTGTACGATAGATGCACAATCAATGCTGCTTACTACTGCGAGCTGTTGAATGAGGTGAGGGCTGCATATCGACGAGACCAACCGATTCAAGAGGCCATCCTCTATGACAATTCCAGGCCCCATATTGCAGCTCTAACGGTCTCAAAACTAGAAGAAATGCACAACTCAACTTGATCATCCACCTTACAGCCCAGATCTATTGCCCTGTTTGTGGTTTTCATTTGTTTGGACCGCTTAAAGAAGCTCTAGGAGGGCAACGATTTGAAGATGACGAGGTGTGGATATCCAGAAAATGGTTAGATATCCAGAATTAAGTCAGTTGAGAAGAGGTAGAGATGTGTATCATGCTTTTTCTGATGTGTGTAAAAAACATTTATGACTAGGCAGTATGGGCCAAAATGCAGCGACTTCGCAAAGTAAAGGAGAGCAGCATAATGAAATAATTGAGATAAGAAATTCTCAGCCTTCACTGAGAACTGTTTTATCTCTCAGCGGACTGAAACGTTGATGAGAACTGTGGTTATGATACATCTGTGTTCTTTGCCTGGATCTTTTGGTCTGAGTATTTGACAGTCAATACTTGACTGTCAGCTAGCAAGGTTTTTTCAACCATTTTTTTGGCCAGCAAGGCATTTTGCTCATTGATTTTTTGTACGATAGATGCACAATCAATGCTGCTTACTACTGCGAGCTGTTGAATGAGGTGAGGGCTGCATATCGACGAGACCAACCGATTCAAGAGGCCATCCTCTATGACAATTCCAGGCCCCATATTGCAGCTCTAACGGTCTCAAAACTAGAAGAAATGCACAACTCAACTTGATCATCCACCTTACAGCCCAGATCTATTGCCCTGTTTGTGGTTTTCATTTGTTTGGACCGCTTAAAGAAGCTCTAGGAGGGCAACGATTTGAAGATGACGAGGTGTGGATATCCAGAAAATGGTTAGATATCCAGAATTAAGTCAGTTGAGAAGAGGTAGAGATGTGTATCATGCTTTTTCTGATGTGTGTAAAAAACATTTATGACTAGGCAGTATGGGCCAAAATGCAGCGACTTCGCAAAGTAAAGGAGAGCAGCATAATGAAATAATTGAGATAAGAAATTCTCAGCCTTCACTGAGAACTGTTTTATCTCTCAGCGGACTGAAACGTTGATGAGAACTGTGGTTATGATACATCTGTGTTCTTTGCCTGGATCTTTTGGTCTGAGTATTTGACAGTCAATACTTGACTGTCAGCTAGCAAGGTTCTTTCAACCATTTTTTTGGCCAGCAAGGCATTTTGCTCATTGATTTTTTGTACGATAGATGCACAATCAATGCTGCTTACTACTGCGAGCTGTTGAATGAGGTGAGGGCTGCATATCGACGAGACCAACCGATTCAAGAGGCCATCCTCTATGACAATTCCAGGCCCCATATTGCAGCTCTAACGGTCTCAAAACTAGAAGAAATGCACAACTCAACTTGATCATCCACCTTACAGCCCAGATCTATTGCCCTGTTTGTGGTTTTCATTTGTTTGGACCGCTTAAAGAAGCTCTAGGAGGGCAACGATTTGAAGATGACGAGGTGTGGATATCCAGAAAATGGTTAGATATCCAGAATTAAGTCAGTTGAGAAGAGGTAGAGATGTGTATCATGCTTTTTCTGATGTGTGTAAAAAACATTTATGACTAGGCAGTATGGGCCAAAATGCAGCGACTTCGCAAAGTAAAGGAGAGCAGCATAATGAAATAATTGAGATAAGAAATTCTCAGCCTTCACTGAGAACTGTTTTATCTCTCAGCGGACTGAAACGTTGATGAGAACTGTGGTTATGATACATCTGTGTTCTTTGCCTGGATCTTTTGGTCTGAGTATTTGACAGTCAATACTTGACTGTCAGCTAGCAAGGTTTTTTCAACCATTTTTTTGGCCAGCAAGGCATTTTGCTCATTGATTTTTTGTACGATAGATGCACAATCAATGCTGCTTACTACTGCGAGCTGTTGAATGAGGTGAGGGCTGCATATCGACGAGACCAACCGATTCAAGAGGCCATCCTCTATGACAATTCCAGGCCCCATATTGCAGCTCTAACGGTCTCAAAACTAGAAGAAATGCACAACTCAACTTGATCATCCACCTTACAGCCCAGATCTATTGCCCTGTTTGTGGTTTTCATTTGTTTGGACCGCTTAAAGAAGCTCTAGGAGGGCAACGATTTGAAGATGACGAGGTGTGGAGGGATTTGTGCGCAATCGGCTCCTCATGCATCCAGCTTCATTCTACGATACTGTGATAAAAAACCTTCCTTCTTGCTGGAAAAAAGATATTTCTAAAGCAGGAAACTGTGTAGAAAAATAAATTATATTCGCCTTTTATTTTTCAATAAATAGTTTTAAAAAATCCTGTTTATATTTGACTTACCCTTGTACTGGTATACAAATAAACAACCCTTGTACTGGTATACAAATAAACAAAGGAAAAAGGGGGAAAAACAGTATCAAGGTCTAAGGACTAAACACATATCACAACATGAATAAAAAAGATTTCTTGAAAATAATGAAAAAATACATAGATCAAAATAAAAGTATAAAAGCCATTACATTACTGGAGATTTTAATGTTAATAGTATTCAAATGGATAATGTGAACCAAGCTTTTTTGATAATTTTCTTGAAGGTGGTGTTTATAAGCCTTACTTTAATAACGTAATTAGACTTTCAAAAGTGATTACAACACTAGGTTCTTGAATAGACAATTGTACATTAATTCAAGCATGCATATCGAAACTTAAATATACATGCTGATTCACTGAACATTATCCACATTTATTATCAGTTGAAACACAAATGTTAAATGAAAATAGGAAACTGTTGAAACATATATTAGCTGTAAAGTCTTAAAATTTAAAGCAAAGAAAGTTGGCTTGACGTGTTGTTTATGGATAACCCTGAAAAAGCTACAAATAATTTAAGGAAAAAATAAAACATGACAATGTTATTGACTTGGTTAAAAAGAAAAGGTAATATTGATTATATCAGTCCTAATCACCTCTTGTAAATCCAAAGAGTTTTTGTATATATTATGATATAGTAAAAATTTATGGAAATATATAAGTTATAGAATAAATAAAACTCTTTTAGCTTGAAAGAAAAGTTGAATAAATCATTCATAAGAAGAATAGTACAGAAAATCCTAAAAAAATAACTGATAATCTCTACACAAGACATCTGTCAACCTTGGAAATTAAAATATCTGTACTAAAAGATGCAAAACTGAAGTTCTCAAAATCCAACAATAGAAGTATTTTTTTGAAACCTTTGAGTTTCTAAGAAATTAATAGATAACCCACAAATTGAAAATAAAGCTGGTAGAATTAATATAAATTAACTGTATGCAACTTTAAATTTTCAAACTAAGTATAGATGAATCTATTTGGTCTTATGCTTTAAAAGCGGCATTATAACAGATCACAAATCTGGAGAAGCATTTTTTACCACAAACTAAAGACAGATTTCTTTAATATTCAGTTAATAACGAGTTATTCGTAAAAGGAATTTTCAATTTTATTGATCAATGTGTTATTATTTTACCAAGACTATGACTTTTTGAAAACAAATCACAATGCTCTAGATTGTTATAATTTTATTTATTAAAAATTAAATTTAGAACCATTAATTTACTAGCAAAATAGTCTGGTCCTCAAATAGTTATAAAAACAAGTTTATGCATACAAGTGGCTTCTGAAATAAACCAATAAATGCATGAAAGAATAGGATTTACTTGGTATGAACAGGTCTTTTAATGTGAAAAGCACGTTAAGTTCTTACATATTTCAGTTTTATCTGTGATTACTAGGTGAAACCATTGGCTAAAGGTAGAAATTCACATGTGTTTATGAATTATGAGAAATTATAAAGAAAAAACAGGTTATTTGTGAAAATTTTATTAGATCTTTAGTATTTTAAAATATGATTGTTTAGAAAGAAATACACTACTGATACTTAGTTTAATTTTCATTTTTAGTGCCAGAAGATCCAGATGCTGAAATAGATGAAGATACACAATCCCTTTTGACTACCGATTTTGAAATTGGCCATTACATTCGTGAACGTATTATTCAGAGAGCAGTTCTTTACTACACAGGTAACTATAGCAATTGACCATATTAAGTAGATAGTTATTCCCAATTTTGTTCTTTTAAATATCTATCTTATTGTTTTCTGATATAATTTATACACTTCTGGCCTACCAGTTCGACATCTGAATTCCATGTACTGCTCAAATATCTACCCTTCTACTTACTCGATTGTTCCATTTTATCTGGATATGTAATATTTAAAGTTTCTTTACATAGCTTTGTTTTTACGCTTATTGTGTTTTTATTGTACATTTTAATTTCTGTTATTGAGTGTATTGGAATAAAGCAGAATTAACTCTTAATAGGTACATTACACAGTAAGGTAGAATTTACTACATATTTTAAGCAGTATGGTCGTTAATGAAAAAGTTCTAAGATAGCACTGTATTAGATTTCCTTAACTTTAATTTTAGTGCTACACAGGTGATTTTTTTTAGATTTGGTGGTTTTGAACCTCTAATTGGACATCATGCAATCTGATTGTTTTTAATCATGATTTTGTGCCATCTCCTTCATGTAATATTTACTAGTCAAATTTATGGTCCATCTTGTCAAAGTTTTCTTTATTTATGAAAATTGCATAAATTAATTGCAACGTAGACTACCAACAAAATATAAGAATGGCTTTTCAAAGATTTTATTAACTTAGTTATAAAAACAGGTGTACATGAATTTTTGCTGAAATAATTATTACCATCAAAATTTTTATGCATATTTTTAAAAATTTTAAAATTTTCAAAAACTATAATTGTCTTCTTTTTTTAAGGAAGAATGCTTGTACTTCTAAATGAATTGGGAACAGTTATTGTTTTTGAACAAGATTATAAATGCTAAATGATTTTACTATGATAATGATTTAAATAATCTGACCCCTTGTCATTAAAACTTACCTTAAATTTATTTCACTTATATTTATGATTTGAATATTAAAATTATATCAAAAATTGAATTCTATACGTAAAAAAAATCTTTAATTTTTATAGTCAGTTTACCAATTTTCATCATACATATAGTTCATATCAATTTGAGAATTTACTTTAGGGAACTTAACCTGTATTTGTGCAAAATTTGCAGAAGATTTCTTTATTAAGTTTTTACAAAATTGCAAAAGATAACAATTTTTAAATTGTTGGGTACCCAAACTGTTTGTTGTTTAAAGGAAATCATTTGGTTCTGATTTGTTCGTAAACTGAGAATTTATTTTAAAACATTGTATTTATTATGTCTTAATCCATCATCAGTAACTGTAACTAGCTGCCGTAGTAATATATTTTTTTTAGACACTTGAAATTACCCGTTAGTTTCAGCTAAAAAGGGCAGGAAGTTGGCTAACAGCTGAGTTTATTGATGGCCTTCTGAAGGATGATAGGTGGAACTTCTCTACTTTAAATCAAAAATTGCAGCATCAAACTCTCACCCCTATTTATGCAGTTTAAAGATTTGTGACTTGTTCAAGTAATTTTGTAATCTATTATCACAGGTATGGCAACAGCCAAGCAGCAGGTGTTCCACTCTCATATTTGAGTGGTCTTTGGTTTAAGACTCCATCATTTTTTTATGTAATTTTTTCTTATAATATTTTTAATAATAATATAAGAATGTGGGAAAAATTTGTTTGCTGAAATAATTTTTAATATGCAGCTTGCTCGCCTGTTAGTTCAAAAATATTTATTCTGTTTGTTTTTTGTTATAATCTTTTTTTATATCTAACCAATAATTCTAACAGGCATACTGAAGTTTAAAATAAATTTATTTATTTCAAGTTTTATTAAACATTTGTTAGTTAAACCTTCATTTGTGACCTTATGTGACCCTTATTCGTATATGTTCATACAGGTTTTTTTTGTTAATTATTTTATTAAAATAAAATATTGAATTCACAGACTTTCTGTTGAATTTTTTAGCCTATAATTTATACAAAATTCATTTTTTCCCAAAGAAAACATTATTTAACAACCACAAAAAAAATAATTTAATTCGTAATTGGTGGTAAGTTACATTATGCATTAAACTCTTAACATTTATCTCTATTTGTTGGCAATCACTTAACCACTACAGCGCGCTTGTGATTTGTCTTTTTCCTTTGAAAGCTTAAGCTTTTTTTATATATAGAAAGCGCATTAATAAGTTTAACCATTATTTATAGTAACAGGTTTGCAATTTAGTAAAAAGTGAATGTTTTTTAAAACTTGAAAGAGAGTTATCTATTACATTTATAAAAAAATTTACTCCTGATAGTTCCATTAATGAGTTCATGAAAATTGTTACAACCTTTGTTGGTTGGGCTGCATAATCTGTTTAGATGAATGAAATAATACTTCATTTATACATCTGACCTTCTTTTGATGTTTTTACCATCTCCCCTACATTGTGATGCTAAATCAGAGATATTTACCTTTGTGATATTGAAATCCAAAAAACAGTAACTGTACTCTAGTTACAAAATCATTAACAATCTAGTTTATTATTTTTTTTATTACTATTTACTCACTGTTTTTTTTTTCATTATAACTTTCAACTTTAAGTTCAGTTTATTTCACATCTTCTTTTCTTATTTTCCTATCGACCTTGTCAACATAATGCTTCAGATTTAACGTTTTAAAAGATCACTTTCTAATCGCTGACCATAGCAGAATCACTTGAGTTACAATAGATTACATTTCATTTTTAAGTGCTTTATCCAAATATTAATTTGTATATTTTAATGAAAAATTCAGGTGAAGCTCTCGAAGATGAAGACGATTATGAAGAAGAGGGTGAAGAAGATGAAGAAGACGATGATGAAGAGGAAGAAGATGAAGACGAGGAAGGAGTTAAAACGGGTGGAAGCATTTTAATAAAGGAAACCAACCACGGTCAGCCGGGAGATTGTAAACAGCAGTAAACTACAAACTAAATAAATAGCGTATTTATATTCTTTTTTCCCTCTTTTTTTTCTTTTTTATTAAATGAAAAATTATGAAAATTTTTATAAATGTGTCACACAATTTAATATTTTAATTTATTGTAAAGTGTGGATGAAATGAGAAGGAAATCGTGTAACTTTTTTCTTATTTATTTTTAATCAAATGTCATCAGAATAAATCATACCAATGAAGAGATTATATTTATATATTATTGTATATTTTTGATCTATTCATCCCGGTGTTTATGGTTTGAAAATATATTAGTACTGATAAGTAAAATTAGCATATGTCATCGTTAGCCACTTAAATCATTATTGTTGTTATCATCATTATTATTATTATTATTGAGAAGGATCAAAATAATCAGAATGAAGACTAAGTGCTGTATTATTGTAAAAGAAAAATAAACGACTTTTTTATATATATATATATATTTAGATATATTTATGAATTGTTATATAATTATTTACGGAATATAATTTAGTTTCATTTATAATTTAGTACCATTATAAATTGTAGAGCAATTTTCTTTATTTTTGATTTTCTTTAAAAAAAATTAAAAATATAAAAAAATGATTTGTTATAATAATTTATTTTTTATTAATAGACTATTATTGTATACTTCTTCCTAATCTCATTATCACCATTACTTTTATTATTAAAGAACCTTTTTATACAAATGAATAATGATGCTACTCGATGATACAAATTTTATTTTTATCTTCTAACTTGAAAGTATAGTAGAAAATTAAGCTTATTGTTTTTAACGAATGAAAAGATTGTGTTAAAGAATAATAAATAAATTACAACTTTTTTTTAAAGAAATCTTACATATTTTTTTAATTTTAGGCCTATTACTATAATTGACCGGAATTTAACCCACTGAGGAAGCAATTTTTTAATATGAACCAAAGGTTTCTAATATTTTTTTATATCAAACTAATAGAAATATTATTTTAAAAAAATAAATAAATACAACTTAAATAAATAAAAAATTTGGACAAGTCTAAATTTTTTAGAATATTTAAAATAAATTTTACAATCACAATAATACTAATTCTAATTTTAACAATATTTTTCACTAACAAATATTTTGAGAATATTGGAAGAACCATTATTAAAAATCGTATGTTTAAATCAATTTGAAAATTAAATTTAATTAATTTATTTATAATAGGAAATAATAAGAAAAAATTAATAACTTTCACATTGGTAATCAGACATCCATATCCTTGTTATCAAATATTTTTGTTCACTTTTGTACAATTATAAAATTTGCAAATTTTTCATAGATAATAACAAGAGCGGTTCTTATATTGGCAAACAGTGAATATCAGCACTATCTTCTTTTTTTTTCTGTTTAGCCTCCGGTAACTACCGTTTAGATAATTCTTCAGAGGATGAATGAGGATGATATGTATGAGTGTAAATGAAGTGTAGTCTTGTACATTCTCAGTTCGACCATTCCTGAGATGTGTGGTTAATTGAAACCCAACCACCAAAGAACACCAGTATCAACGATCTAGTATTCAAATCAGTGTAAAAATAATTGGCTTTACTAGGACTTGAACGCTGTAACTCTCAACTTCCAAATCAGCTGATTTGGGAAGACGCGTTAACCACTAGACCAACCCGGTGGGTTATATCAGCACTATCTATTGTTTTTCAAATTAACTACTTACGAAATAGAATAACTGGTGTACTATTGACAAAAACCAATTGAAAATTCAATTTTGTGGAAATTTAATGTTACTTTAATAACCATTGTCTCCTCGATAGGTTAAACATGTTTTTGTAATAAAAACATTTTCTTGTATACGCAAAATATTTATATGTTCTGTTATCCCATAATCATCTGGTGTTCTACCTGCTGGCAGGTCCCTTACGCCACTGCTGTTTCTAACCATACTGTCCCAAGTCTTCCCTTTGTCCCCTTTTAAATTCCAATCTTCACTTGGACTTCATCCTTCTTCTTCCACGTTTTTCCTTTCTCTTTCTTCTGACCCTTCCAATGTGCAGTTATCAAAATTCTACTTCCTCTGACCGCAAGTCCTATCAGTTTTTTTTTTATTAATATAGTTTCTGCGTAAGTGCTCTTTCTTCTTTAATCCGTTCATTACTTTATCCATCTGTTTTACTTTATACCCATATTTAAAACCCTCTGTTTGGTCCCTCTCCCACTTCCTCATTGTCCTTGTTGCATCACTTCTGTGCAACACAGTAATCGATACATTGCATTCATTTTTTTAAAATTAGGCACACTTCCTACTTAATAATTTTCTCTTCTTATAGAAGGCTTTCTTTGTCATTGCTATGCTTCCTTTCAATTTCCATTGCGCGCTTCCACTCCTCTGACGACATAGTTCCCAAATATATGTAATTTTTTCCTTTTATTCATACCAGTAAATCCTCTTCTTTATTCCCGTTATTTAGTTTTACTAATATTGCTACCAATGTCGATTACTTATTTATCCCATAAGTCTGTACAAATTTCAGTGTAAAGTTTTGCTTATTAATTTTTTTTTTTAACATGCAAACAGAAGTTTTTATTACCCTGGGGATGTATCTTGCACTGTTTAGAATGGAGATTCACTAGTCTCCTAGGAAGATAAGACAACTCTTAACATTTTTAATTTTAAAAAAATTATATAAATTATTAATATGAACTATAAGTTAAGAAGTTAACAGTATATAGGAATAATATGAATCTTAAGTTCAATAAATGTTTGAATTAAAATAGCTTTGGTGAAACAAAAATACAGATTTATTTCCAATAATTTAACAAAGATCATAGCCCTTCACAACACTAGCATACACTGATAAGATTTCATTATATTATATTATAAAAACATTCAATAATTTTATTTCAAACTTTTTAGAATAAATAGACAAGTGAATCTGCTTATTGAAACTTAATTACTTACCCGAGTCATGTGTGTAAAAAGAAGTTAATGCAAATGTTTCACAAGAGTGTTCTCTTAGTAGAGGTGTTTGCATTATTTGTTTCATGTTTTTAATTTATATCTCAAGCTTTCAACTCTATGCTTACTGCTTTGTTAGTCAATCAAATTATTTAAATATTTAGTAGAAAATTATTTAATGAATCTTGAGATTATGATGGTATATATTTTTATATAATAAAGATTTACTTCAATTAATATACATGCTCATTTATATTTTTTACTAAAGACATTTTTTAAAAGTATTTTTTAAAAAATAACCCCCTTACAATTTTTTTTTATACAGAAATGAATCATTTTTGCTCTATTTTTTTTCATTGTGTATATTTTGACTTGAGGTTGGTTTAAAAAGGCCATGCAAAAATAAAAACCACTTATTTTTTGTGAAACCTTTATTTCTCAACATAGTCTCCTTTTAAACTATTTCATCCAATGTTGCTTCAGTTTGTTTGATCCCTTCCAAATAATAGAATTTGTTACAATTCTGCAGATAGGCATTTGTTCCTGTGATTGCCTTATTTGAATAAAATCTCCTTCCTGCCAGCTGTTTTATCATGTTTAGGAACAAATAGTAGTCTAAAGGAGCAAAATCTAGAGAATACCGGGCTTGTGATATGCATTTTAAACCCTAACTCTATCAATTTTGCAGCCACAGTTGCAGAGGAGTGGGAAGATTTTCATTACCATGACGGAAAGGACTTTTTGTAGGCCAGTGTGTATTTTTCTTGCAGTTTGATTTTGTAACAGTTACTGACAGTACACGTAGTATTTGCCTGTAATCGCTGAACCCTTTTCTAAATTGTCAATGAGAATTATCCCTAGCGAATCCAGAAGACAGTCTCCCTAACCTTCCCAGCCAAAGGAATGGCATATTTGCCATCTGTGGTGCAGACTTCCCACTGGCAACCCATTATCTGGATTATTCCTTGGTCTGAGGCTTATAGTGGTATATCCGTGTATTGTCCACAGTGATGAAACTTTTGTGGATTCACTGAAACAGCTGCAAACTGCTCATGGCAATAACAGAATTTATTTATCTAACTGAAAATCTTTTATTGGGATATAGAAGAGAATTTATTGTTTATATAACGCACGGTTTGTTATAGTGGTACATAATTATAGAATTGCAAAGTCTAGGTAAAAGATTTAAACATTTGTGTGACAAAGTAGGAGTTAAAAATAAGGTAGAGCAGAAACAATTAGATGATTTAAAACTTGAAAATGATCACTTAATTGCAAATGAAATACTATATACGCCATTGTAAAGAACAAGGACCTACATTTACTTTCCAACTTACATTTTGAATATAGTCACATGCTTTCACATAGTCGTTGATTTTCCTCAGCTGTTCCACCGGAATTTCAGTTCTTATATAGTATGAGGTCGGTTGGCATAAACCTCTTTCAAATGGCCCCAAGGAAAAAATTGCATGCTGATAAATCTGGAAAAAGCAAGAGGCCATGCAACTTCTCTGAAACTAGAGATGAATGTTGGGGGAAACATTTCTTGGATGACTGCCACGGAATTTCATGCTATGTGAGCCATAGTGCCGTTTTATTGGAACCACCATACCATACCCTGGCAACACAGCCACTCCCACCAGCGGGAGCCCTAAATTGAATCACAAACAATACCAATATAACCATGGCACGATGCCAATGCGCCTACCTCCAACCAATCCAATGCCTAAGCTGGGACCACCCCTTATTAGAACCACATTGTGTGCAAGTGCTGATGGTCATTTTGGAGAAAGCACCATATTATTTTTTTTCTCCCATACCTAGGAGGGTGGACCAGCTAATGCATTGCACACTCTCAGAGGTTGCCTTTGCCTCTAACCTACTGAGACTCAACAGGACCTGGCAATGCCGTTCTCTCAGGGGTTGTTCACCCAGTAGTCTGGGACTGGGTCTTTTATATGCCTGCCTCTAACCATACCCCCTCCCTAGGGAGGGATCCAGCCGGGTCTTGGTCTTTTTTTATTACCCATGAACTCAGGGGGTCCCTGGTCAGTCATCAAGAATGGTCCACCTCAGCGAACCACCCTCTCATGAGCAGAGCTGCCCCTGTAAGACCAGGTTACCCTGTTTCACTCAACAGCGTCTCGTTCCTTAGTCTTTATAATGTTCGTTATTAAAGGTGCCACGGTGTTCCATTCATGATGTCTCTTTAACATGTGTTGTATGGTATTATCCGGTGTCAGTTCTTGAATGGCCCATGTGTGCCTCAGTTTGTCCCACCGGTGACATAAGTATATCGTATGTTCCACGGTATCTATTTCTTCACAGTATTGGCAAAGTGGTGGAGGTAGCCCCCAAACCCTCCATGCCCAGTCAACCACTGAGAGAGATGGAAGCCCACCTCCCCGTGATTAATAGAGACCCATCAGTCAATTCATATAATCATCCTTGTCTAAGAACCGGTATATGAGGCTTGCCAGCATGTCTGCCATTCTTCCAACATTGATTTTGGGCTTCTTTGTGTGGCACACCATGTCATATCCTTTTCAACATCAGGATGCGAAGATTACGGGAGGAACTCCTAGTCACTTCAAGTCCATTCTGTGAAACAGTTTTGTTAGCCGATATTATGCTTATATTCATCCTACGCTGTAAAGATGAGACCCATTGAAGGTTTAGTTTTTTTTAATCAAAATCCTCCGCCCAAGCCGGAACAGCATAGTAATTTATTGATATGGCTACTGACAGTATTAGTTCTCTCTTAGAGGGGCTTGGTCCCCGGTGATTACTCATCAGTCTTTTTAATTTCCCGATTATAATTTCTGTATGTTCAGTCACCTTGTTCAAGTGTACAGTATGTAATCTGTTTTTGTACAACCATACGCCTAAATATTTGACCGTGTTCGTTACACGGATATCCGTATGTTTTGGAGCCTATGATGGCCAGTTAATGCTGTCGCTGCGATCTTAGTGGGCGCTAACATCAATCCTTTGTCTGACAGCCATGCCTGTATTTTGATGATCGCTGCATTTGTATACTCCACTTATTCAGAATACTCTGAAACCAGTAAAGCTATATCATCCACATAGGCCACTAGTTTCACGTCTCCATCGAACTCTACACATAACACCCCATTGAAAGCTAAGTTCTACAGGAGTAGTCCAAGGACCACATTGATTTGATGTGACTGTAACAGACCGACCAATAGCATTCTCAAAAAAGTACGGCCCAATCACTCAAATTTACTAACATCACACCACACTGTGCAATAGATTCTCTGCGACCCAGTATCTGAAATTATGCTTGTTACCATATCTGTTAGATGAAAATTTGTTTCATCGAACATCAGCAGGTGATCCAGCAATTGCCTACAAAAGTCACTCTGATAAATCATGCAGTTGTAGTTGTTGTATTAATTACATTTTGTAGGGATGGTACATTAAATTCTCAAGTAAGAAGCATCCAATAGTTCTCTGGGTTGATTGGTGATGAGCAGAATGTTGAGGACTATGTTGAATCGCTTCTGCCATTTTCCATGGTTTGTACAGTTCAAGGGCGATCAGGCAGCTTGTTGACAATGGATGCATTAATCTGAATTGTTGTCTGACCCAATTCAATATTGTTTGGTGTGGGGGAATCTTTCCATTCCTTCTACAGACAAAAAACTCATTTGCGTTACAAGTAACAGAACCATTATGTTTGCAGAAAAAGTGCAATGCTGCGTCATGACTGAAGCCTTTAAATTGCTTTACTCAGCAATGTGTTTCCCGCCACCACCTACACAGATGTCAGTATGGCGCAACTTATGTCTAATTGTTACTGCTCCACACAGTAGTTTATCTACCTCTGTCTTTCAAATTAGCCCATTCAAAATATACGCTGCAGTTAGAAATATTTGAGATCTAGTTGTCTGTTTTCCAGCCTTGAAATCAGAAATACTACTTTAAAACATTTTGTGATAAATTTCTGTATAAATGTTGAATTTATAATTACATCTACCAGTTCGTCAGTTACAAACAATTAAAAATATTAAATACATTTTTTGGGTCAGGAATACCCACACTTGTTCCAGATTGATTGTCTAAAGAAGTAGGAAGGTCTACAGCATAAATGCCTCATTTCGAGCCTATAAAAGTTTTATCGGGATAACTTACAGATTCAGTTGAGGTCTCATTTCATAGCAAAACGCATCAAGTTTTTGATTTGCGTAAATCATTGATACATTTACTGGTGTGGAACATACTCGCTGTGTTTTTGTTAAACAATTTGTAGTTCCAAAGTAATTTTTGTATGTTAGGGAGCCTCCTAATAGGCATACAATTTACCCTGGCACCAAACCTTTGTTGGGATAGGTTGTTTTTCCAGGATGCAACTATAAATGGTGGTATAGTTTATCTGTACATGCTTCAAGATTTTCTAATTCCTAAGTTAGATATTGAAAACCAAAATGGACACCATTACTCTCAGCAAGACGGGGCAACACCTCACCCCTAAAAGCCCAAGATTTTCATGGCACTTGATTCCCAGGTCGTGAAGGCCCAGTTGCAAGGCTGCCTCACTCCAGATTTGATTTTTTTTATGGAGTTTTCTCAAGACAAGGTTTATGTGTACCACCTTTGCCTGCTAATCTTGTTGAGCTTTGAACGATCCTCCGTTAAAGCCATTACTGGCAAGGAACGGAGGGGGTGGTGTAGCGACCTGACAAGCTACGAGGCGGGATCTTCTCCCCTCGGGGGGAATTGAGATGAGCTTTAAACGAGCACATGACACTGTCGGATGGGATGACGAGGGCTTGGATCCCATGCAACCGTGAGGTGTAGCACATCTCGATGTTGGTTGAAGAAAGTAAATGTTACACGGGACTCATTACTGACGTAGAGTTCACTAAAGAAACTAGGACTAAATTTTGTTGTTACGAACAACATGTTAATTTGCCTCGAATTTTTGAGACATTTACTAGAAATTGGCTCAATAAAAGTAGAACTAGGCGCGGGGTTTGTGCTTCCATGAGCTCGATTAGCTAGTTCAGAGGGTAACGATGTAGGATATTCAAGATGTCTGGACGAGGACTACAGTGAAGGCAAAAGCTGAGATTAAACATCAATGTAAATGTCTACTGAGGCATTTACATCGGTGGCATCCCAACGAGGCCTGGCTTATTACTATGAAATGTAAAAGTTAGGGCGAAAGATGATGATTCCTGATAGTCCATCAGGGCTATGAACAGGGAGGGTGTAGTGACCGGAAGCGTCACAAGGTGGGTATCTTATCCTGCGAGGTTTGGATGATCTTGTTGAGCTAAGAATGAATTAATGCCACAGTTGCAGAGGTAATGCCAGACCTGCTGGCTATATAGAAATCAACTTAAAGTGAGATGTATGTTGCATTACAAATGGAAGCCATATCAAACCAATGTTGAGTGTTGGTGACAAACTGGATGTGTTTTTCTATGAAATTAGACCTCAGCCGAATGTGTAAATTATTTTAAAATTTTATATGTTTTAAAATTGTGAAATCCTTTTTGAATCGCCCAGTATTTTTTTGTGTGTAAAAAAGTGATACCGTTGGCTTGAGTAAATATATTTTTTTAAAGTTTTAAGTTTAAATGAAGTTCCAGTAAGAGGCCTCAGATTAATAGTAGAAGGAAGGTTAAAGAAAAATAAACCAACATACTTGGCATTTATAGACCTAGAAAAGGCATTCAATAACATACACTAGAATAAAATGTTCAGCATTTAAAAAAAATTAGGGTTCAAATACAGAGATAGAAGAACAATTGCTAACATTTATAGGAACCAAACAGCAACAGTAATAATTGAAGAACATAAGAAAGGGAGTCCGACAAGGATGTTCCCTATCGGTAGTATAAAAACCTCGGGTTTTTGATCAGGCCGACCAGTCCTGAGCATAAGCTAGTGATCTTGAACCCGAAATTTTTTTTCAAGAAGAGCACCGCCACTTTCTAGTTAAATTCTCACCATGCAAGCGTCTATCTACTACAAAAAGCATACCAAAACACGACTCTTGTTTTCTTCAATCATCGTCTTCAATAAATTGATTCAGAACCCGAGTAACTTATTCAAATACATTAAAGAAGATTGATCCAGTATACGAGTAAATTATTCATTACATTAAAAAAGATTGTCAAATTTAAAAAAAGATGTAACTTGAAAATGGTGCGTCCTGGGCGATTTTGAAAGGGTTAACCGGAATAGTATTTTCCAACATCTGGGAACGATTGCCGGCAGTTTCATCCACCCAAGTCCAGCCGTTCTCGAGATACACCCCTTTCACAACATTTTTTGAAATTGATGCTGAAATAAAATGAAAATGTGCTCAGTTAACAGTTTTAATCACTTTTAAATTAATTTTAAAATTGGACATCATTACTTTTTATTCCGCCAAAGCGGAATAAAAGCATTAAACCCGAGTAAATTATTCAATACATTAAAGAAGATTGTGCCAGATAACAATAACACATCATTATTAAAATTATTTTCATTATAATAAGACCATGAATTTTGAACGAATTGACAATATTAGTATTTTGTTACAAAAATCTGTCTAACAAGTATGATTTAATTACATTTTTAGACAATATAAAAGATGATATTGAACAATTCCTGGCTGGGTTTCAATTAACCACACATCTCAGAGACTAAAAAATTACACTTCATTTACATTCATACTTACCATCCTCTGAAGTAATACCTTACGGTTGTTCCGGAGGCTAAACAGAAAAAGGTAGTTAAGTGTTATGAAAATATTAATACCAAACTGATATTCGAATCTATGCCAATTATTTGTCTGGTTTATCCTGATTGAACATGTTAGTTTAGGATATAAAAATCAACTTAGCGCTAGTTAAATGTTAGATACCGCCAACAATGCTGGCGCTAGTTAGATGTTAGATACCGTCAACAATGCCCCGAAATGGGTGAGACATAGTTTAGAAATTTTCCTCCAAGAGGGTGAGTGATGACTCCCTTACCTCATACAACGGACTCGCCGAGCCACGGCGATCCTCAGCAAAACCGTCACCCCCACGAAGCCAACTCAAACGTCGGGGCGCATCAAAGCTGATGCGGGGCTCCTTGAAACCGTGGTACCTAATTCCGTTTAGGTGAGCCAAAGAGCAAAAAACATCAACCGCGATCGAGCTATGGAGGTCGAGTCCCGAAGAACGTACTACACTAAATCTTCAGGCTCAAAGGTATCGCCAAGACCCAAGGTGGCAAGATTTTTAAGTGTGGATAAGACCATCACGCGCATTTAGTAGTGTGAGGATGAGTTCTCATTGGTCGCCGTCAAAGTAAACAATGACATTAAATTTAGTAAAACAAGCTATAAGTTTCTGAAAAAGTCGATACTGATCGATATAAAAAAATTACGATATACATAATGGCATTAGTAAAAGAAGTTCTAGGTTATTTATTTATAGCCGGCTTCGCTGGTGCAAGTGGTAGCGTCTCAGCTTTTCATACGAAGTTCCCCGGTTCGAATCCTGATCAGGCATGACATTTTCACACGCTACCAAATTGCCATTTAATTTATCCTCTGAAGCAACGGTGGTCCTGGAGGCTAAACAAAAAAAAGTTATTTATTTATACATTTTTTTTTAATTTATGATTTATATAGTAGCGAGACTGGTAGGGTTTGAACTATGGTAACATTATCGCGGTGGGGAAGGGTGAGGTTTGGAACAAACGGAAAAATATTTTCTCTTAAAATATTATATTGTCTTCTAGTATGATTTAATTTAAACCCTCTCCACTAATATTTTTATTTAATAAGCTAATTGATAAATTTATGCATGTACGTACAATATACTAATTTCATTTTTAATTATACGATAAATTTATACAGTTTCGGATAAATTGGCGTTATAAAAAAAAAATTATTTTAAACAAGATTGAGCGATCATTATCGTGTGTAAATAGCTTAATTAAAATAAATTGATTAAGGAATTCTCAAATTGTGCGCTTATTTCTAAAAGCATTTAAAATGTAGACATCTAAAATTGTCATTATGAAAATATTTTCTTCCCTTATTAGGAAAAGTTTAGAAATATATTTTGCTCTTTTTTCCTACATATAACCATGATTTATTTCACTTTGCATTTTTATTCTACTTTTGTTTTTATATTTTAAAACAAACCAGGTAATAAAAAAAGGAGATAAGTCTAGTAGTATGACATTTATCGGAATTTCACTTACTTGGTTTAGGGTAGAAACTGAAATTGGTTGCTTGCTGAGCGAACGGTTGTCGCCGTCAGGAGACAAACCCCCAAATTAAATGCGAAGTGTCAAACCATGTGACATTTTAAGCTTTATGCTTACTACAACAACAACCCAATCTACGTTAAATAGGGATATATATCCCTATATATACACACGAAACAACGAATAATCCAGAGAGACTAACAATCCATTTTATTTACGCCTATCTGCTCACTAATTTTGATTACAACAATGCTTATTAGCATTATATATCTTTCATTGACATCGAACAAGCACGAACTATCGTAAATCACCTATTCCCAATGAACACACTCACATATATATATATATATAATACACACCCCCAATGAGCAGTATAATCGTTTTAAATTTGCCGCGCTTACTAATCTCCTATCTTTCCCTCACGTCTTCTCTAATTAAACTTTGATAGCTCGCAACGTTACCTATCGGCATGAGGTGAAAGATTATCCCTAAACAATTTATTACCTCTGAACTTCCCGACTTAAGAAGGATATAAAATTAAATTCAACTATAATTAAAGCAATATTTTTTCATAGAAAATAATTATTTCTTATATGAGTAAATATTTCGTTTATACAACAGATTTATCAACGTTAAATATAAACCCCACCAGCTTTTTTATATCTGATTCTAACGATTACTTATATTTTATTCCTAAGTTAATTTAACTTAAATAGAATATAACTTAAATTAAATTATCTGATATGTAATTAATTAAAAATTTAACGTAATTGATTTATTTTCTTAATAAAAATAATAAAACAAATACATTTAGTTTCTCTAATAAAGTAGGCTATTTAAAGAAAAAATATATGTACAGAGCATTCCGGGACGTATTCTCCGACCTTCAGGAACTGATTGAGGACACCAAATGAGCAAAAACGTTCATATTGACAAGTCCTATTTGGTTTGTTTTCTTTTTGAACCCATTTTGTGATTATCAGAAAAAAAATTATTTCTAAGGAGCGGATAAATCTACTTTAATTAGATTTGGCAAATGTACGACTAGTGACTTGTTCTACAAAATAAAAAATTGTGAATACGTCACCTTTAAAAATTTCAAAATGGCGGCCATCTTAATTGATTAATCTTCAATATCTTTATAATTATTTGTTTCAACAAATCTTTTCATATTACAAAATTAATTAAACATTTTATTTTGAACAAAATGACACCTCCTATGTAAAAATCTGTTGATAAACAATCGAGTTATTGCAGACAATTAACCCTTGCATATTCCTGTTTAGCCTCCGGTAACTACCGTTCAGATAATTCTTCAGAGGATGATATGTATGAGTGTAAATGAAGTGTAGTCTTGTACAGTCTCAGTTCAACCATTCCTGAGATGTGTGGTTAATTGAAACCCAACCACCAAAGAACACCGGTATCCACGATCTAGTATTCAAATCCGTGTAAAAATAACTGGCTTTACTAGGACTTGAACGCTGGAACTCTCGACTTCCAAATCAGCTGATATGGGAAGACGCGTTCACCACTAGACCAACCTGGTGGGTTGCAGACAATTAACCCGGCAGTACGCATGTGCATCGTAATGCAAGGTGATAATTTTTATTATTAATTAACTATTATTATTTATTATTAATAATTTTTATTACGAATAAAAACACACAAAAATTATCACCTTCTGCAGGACGGCCGGGTGACGGGGTCATCGGCACTGTTCAGCCGGAGGGGGCCAGCGGGGCATCTTCCGGCACAGGCGAGAGTTCGCTGGAGGGTTGGAAGAGAAGGGTGCATTGTCTCTCTTTCAATTTAGATCTTCTTTTGCAGCATGTGCAGACCATGGGCGACTTGGTTCATGCGAATGTTACTACCAAAATGAAAATTAAGACTTTGGCCAAGGATATGGACGAGGTGGCGGTCGTGGTGAAGATGTTTACTTCCGCCCTTGTGCATCTTCCTGCTGCGGTTGAGGTTGTGCAGGGGCCTGCAACTACCGCAAATGTCAACATTCAGACCGTTGGCTGGTCGGGGTGTGACAACAGCTGAAATACGGAGTAAGCTGGAGGCTGGTGTTGTGGGCGAAGAGGTGGCTGATCTTATCTCTGTAAGGTGACCTGAAGAACTCTTCAGCAGTGTGGATGTCAAAGTAGGACAGCAGGGCTTCAACGAGGGCCATCTGGCGATCATGGAACTGAACCTACAGGGCGATAAATCTAGCTTGTTCTCTAGGAGTGTTTATGACAGTTAGTTTAGTTTCTCGTCTAGCGCTATAGCAAACCTATAGCTATAAAAGGAAAAGTATTGAATTTGGCTCAATTTGGGCACGTGCGATTTTCACTGGATTTAGACTTTAGATACCTAAGGAACCCAAAAAATCGTATGGAAATTTTCCAGATTCGTATGTACATGTGTGTGTTCAGTGACTTACACCTTATATCTCCAGAACTACTGGACCGATTTTGACCAAACTTGGTCAGATTACTGGGCATTGGTGCCATTAAATTCTCAACTTAAAAGGTGAAAGAGGTAAGACTGTACAGCAAGGTCACTCTCAGTATATCGAGATTTCGCCTATTTAAGGTGTTATTTTTCTTAGGCCCATTTGTTAACAATTAAAAAAATAATATTTGTAAAAAATATTTTTTCAAAATTGCATCACAAAAAAATTTGTTAAACTAGAGGCCAAGTGGGATACTGCATCAATAGTATCTCATCTCACTACAAGGAGCGCTAGTGTAGCACTGACATACAGCTCTTGTTGAAAAATATTATATTTAAATAAAATGATAAATATTTTAAATTAAGTTATCTGTAAAAACCGTGTGATGGGAAATTCCTACAACTGTATTGTCAGTTTTTTTTAAATATGAGTTCAGTTTATTAAAAAAATATATTATTTTTAATTTTTATTGTTTTTTTTAAGTCAGTTTTAATTTGTTTTATATTATCAAATAACTTGTTATATCTCATGGAAATAAATTTGTTTTACATAAAAATTTTCATTGTACAGGAGAAATCCTGTGCAAAAATAACAATAAAATTGAAGATAAATGAAAATAACAGGTTTTTTTTAATGAAACGTTAAGATAAAAAAACAGTAAAGCAAATTAATAAATATAATTCTGTAGAATTATAGAAACAGTTGAGTTCTAAACTCTTTTTTAATACATTCCTTTCCATGAATTTATTATTACGGGGAAAACTGTGCGCATATACTCATGTAACCTTCATATAGATTGTAAAAGAGAAAAAAAAAATTTCTGTGATTTTCCAAGTGGAAAATTATTAAAAATCTGTATATAACAACTTTTGAACTCCTCGTTTGACATGCAACAGAATGTAACATTTTGTATTTGTGTATACTTTTAAACGATGAATTATTTTGGAAGTAATAAAAGAGAATAATTACATGGTTTTATATTATTATAAAATTCTGTAAATGAAAATATTTCTTAAGCTTTAATTATATATATATTTTTTTTAAACAGAAATACCTTGTATATTCTATATAACTGATTCTTTGTTAGGTTCATATATTGCACCTTGTCTATTGCAAGTATTTTTATTATTGTATTTATATTTTTTTTTATTTATTATTGTATTTTATTATTGTATTTTTATTATTTATTATTGTATTTTATACAAGGGAAAAAGTTTTTCATGAAACCACTAAACTCCAATTTCAGTAGGTATACTAGTTTTTTTTTATCTTGGCTCACTTGGTTTCATGTGTTGTGTGAAACCTTAACTAGTGAGTGTAACATCGCTACCATTAGAGATACTTCTTGAATTGCAGGAATTCTTTATCATCTATTTCTTCGTTTATTTCTTACTCATTCCTTTTGTATGTTTACTCCCACACTATATTTCTTCTTCTTCTTTCTCATTCACACTATAGTCTGCCCATTTTATTTTTCATCCATTCACTTTACACATACTTCACTTCACACACACACATATGTGTATATATATATATATATACATTTTAAATTTTAATTAAATTATTTGTTAAGAGATATTTATGTTTTCTTATACTTCAATTTATTTTAAAAATGGTATTAAACTTATTTTTATTGGCTGAATTTGCAGAGAAGTAATATTTCACTCGATAAATTCCAAATATGAATTGCAATCAAGTTTGGAATTCTTCGTACGACCCTTTTTCCAAACCATATTATTATGTGAAATTCTCAAGTTTATATTGTAAATATTTTAAAATTATGATTACCTAAAAGAATTCTGTTTGGTTCTAGAAATCTGAATGAGTATATATATAAATATATATATATACTCATAATTTTCTTTTTGTTGTAAATAAAATAAGAACTTTAAAAATTAATTTTAAAGAACTTTGGTAGAAATTTATTGAACTCTTTATCGTTTTACTGCTTAAAGAATTTAAAATGTCTTTTTTACAATATAAACTTGAGGATTTCACATAAAAGGTTTGGAAAGGGTCGTACGAAGAATTCCAAATTTGATTGCAATTCGTATTTGGAATTTATCGAGTGAAATATTATTTCTCAGCAAATTCAGCCAATAAAAATAAGTTTAATACCATTTTTAAAATAAATTGAAGTATAAGAAAACATAAATATCTCTAACAAATAATTTAATTAAAATTTTAAATTTCATAGTTTAGTAAACATTATCAGTAAATAGTTAGGAAATATTATGCATATGTATATAAATAATTAATAAAACCGAAAGTTTGTTTGTTTGTTTGTTTGTCTGACTGTCTGACAATAATCAGACAAACAAGCAAACATAGCTACATAAACAACATAGCAGTTTGTGCATAACACAAGCTAGTTTGCATGTTCTCGCATCAAGCTAGAACCAATCAACTGAATTAAAAATTTGCAAAATATATTCGTGTTTTTATTCCAGAGGAGAGCACAATACATCTAGGACCTAGTCCCCATGAGAGTTAAGTTTTCAATGAAACATGTTTATTAAAGAAAGAAATAACAATTTCTATTTCATTGTTATATCTCTCAAACCATGGAAACAGAAATAAGTAGTGAAATTTCCCTCATCAAAGATGTGTACACTTTAGTTACCATAGTTACTACTACATTCTCTCTATTATAATTTATTTTCTCTTCATGTTTCTATAAAGCCTGAATACATTAGCTGTTATTTATCAGTATTATCATCAAATCTATGAGGGTAACGAACAATACGGGGGTCGAGGGGGACGGTAACTCTCCTGGTTAGGTGGGAAATGCAAGCTGTGGGAGGTTCAGGGGTCGGTCGGACCTCTTGCCAACTTGGCGGTTTCGCTCGCCAACTTGGTGGCCTCGGGGAAAGGCGGAGCTGGCCGTGGGGGCCTGAGGGGAGCCAGGAGACGAAGCCCCCTTGCTAGATCCATATCTTTCTCTCTTTTGTAGATCCATCTTATGACAGGTTTCAATTGGATGCTCTCCACTTCTCTTGGTCCTGAACATTATCCTTCATTAATGCCCACCTGGAGATCCAATCATGGGCATAATACACCAGACAATGTTTTCTCAGGAACTCCCATATTTAGAGCATAATCTAATGCGACTAGGGACACCAAAAAGGTCTTTAATGCGGTGGTTTCCCCTTTCCTTCTGCATTCTATGCCATTGAATGTCTGGTTTCATCTGTGTTTAGGAATGGTTTCCCATTCTAAGGACAAGATTGAGATCTATCTTCTATCGCTCCTCTACCCTTCATACAGGCTGTTGATATTTGTAGAAGGGGAACTCGTTTTCCTGGTAGATGCTTGGTCCCAACCTTTGTTAGCTGCTTACTCACATTAACATAAGCAGTATGTGTAATTGTTGCTCAGTCTCTACCATGGAAAAGTGAAAGGCCGGAATTTCTCTTCCTCAAAATCAGGACCACAAGGCATTTCCTGATTTCTCCAGTACTTTAGAGATGACATATATATATATATATATATATATATATATATATATATAATTACAAAATAATAATTAATAAACTACACTTATTTTGTTTCTAGGATAGGATTTTCAAGACCATTTTATAAAATTTCTAAATAGTGGTTTCATGATTTCCATTTCAATTTTTGGTAAACAGTAGTTGTATGGCTCTCAAATTTGTTATCAGGTAGTGCAAATTGGAATTTCAAAAGTGATAATTGAAAATTTTGCATTTAGCTCTATTAAAATCAGTTGCTGACATTTTTTTGATAATATTAATTTAGAGAATATGAAACCGCCTATAAAATGTTTTTAGATATGTTACTAGGTATGAACCTAGTAGTGGGACCACAGGATAACTCTGTCACTGTGTAGTGAATGTCACTTTGATAGTCTACAAATTATAGTTAATTCTATCTATGGATGACTTTTTGTTTATTTATAGTGTTGTTTTCATATATTGGTATTGTTTTTTTTCTATCTATGGTTTATTTTTAGTACTGTATTAAGTATTCAACTTTACTTGACCACTTATACAATTGCTTTTGCTATAAATGTGGTTTTTTTTTGTTTCTGATTTAAACACCCCTAAGGCAACCAGTCCGGCAATTAGGCATCACTCGATCATCTCAGGGTGTCATGGCCCTCCCTGTCTAACCCCTTGTAGAGGCTAGATGAGGTGTTGAATCTTAGTATGCTTTAATGAGAAGAGGTTTCATCAGGGACCTAACTTCATGTGATTATTATAAATTAAATGTACTTATGGTCTCCTGTGAGGTACTGATTTATAAATAACAAAGAAAAAATTATATCTTATTCTTTTAATTGGAAAATTTATAATAAACATCATTATAACATACATGCAAGTTTATTATTATTTATTATAAAAATACATTGTATTAACCAGCAGTAGTTTAAATGTCACACCATCTAACAATACAACAACATTTTATTTCAAATATATATAAATTGTTTTAAGTGAACATAAAATAATGCTCCTGGGAAAATACGGAAAAGTAAATGATTATACAAGGATTGTTCAATGATTAAATAGACAAATTATTATAGTAAAGTTACTATTTATTCAATTATGAAATTAAAATTACATTTCAACATAATCCGTTACAATAATTACGTTCTTGTCCAGTCTTTCTGTGAATTCTTTACTACTGCGTTATTCCAGTAACACCTTGATGTACCAGTAATCTACTAGTAATTTACCTTGATGTCTAAGGCATTCTTGAACTACTCAATATTATCAAGCTCACATGTAAATTGCCAGGAACCAAACAGCAACAGTAATAATAATTGAAGAACATAAGAAAGAAGCCGTAATAAGAAAGGGAATCCGACAAGGATGTTCCCTATCACCGTTACTTTTTAATCTTTACATGGAACTAGCAGTTAATGATGTTAAAGAACAATTTAGATTCGGAGTAACAGTACAAGGTGAAAAGATAAAGATGCTACGATTTGCTGATGATATAGTAATTCTAGCTGAGAGTTAAAAGGATTTAGAAGAAACAATGAATGGCATGTATGAAGTCCTATGCAAGAACTACCGCATGAAAATAAACAAGAACAAAACGAATGTAATGAAATGTAGTAGAAATAACAAAGATGGACCACTGAATGTGAAAACAGGAGGAGAAAAGATTATGGAGGTAGAAGAATTTTGTTATTTAGGAAGTAGAATTACTAAAGATGGACGAAGCAGGAGCGATATAAAATGCCGAATAGCACAGGTGAAACAAGCCTTCAGTCAGAAATATAATTTTTGTATATCAAAAATTATATTAAATGTCAGGAAAAGATTTTCGAAAGTATATGTTTGGAGCGTCGCTTTATGTGGAAGTGAAACTTGGACGATCGGAATATCTGAGGAGAAAAGATTAGAAGATTTTGAAATGTGGTGCTATAGTAGAATGTTAAAAATCAGATAGGTGGATAAAGTGACAAATGAACAGGTGTTGCGACAAATAGATGAAGAAAGAAGCATTTGTTAAAATATAGCTAAAAGAAGAGACAGACTTATAGGCCACATATTAAGGTATCCTGGAATAGTCGTTTTAACATTGGAGGGACAGGTAGAAGGAAAAAATTGTGTAGGCAGGCCACGTTTGGAATATGTAAAACAAATTGTTAGGTATGTAGGATGTAGAGGGTATACCGAAATCAAACGACTAGCACTAGACAGGGAATCTTGGAGTGCTGCATCAACCCAGTCAAATGACTGAAGACAAAAAAAAAACCAGTTAAAAACTGAAAGTGTCAAATGAAAGGCATATGCGAAAAACTGGCAACGAAGAAATTAACAAAATTGTTTGGGAGCGGATTGTGAATGCGAGAGCAAGAAAGTTACCGATTTTAGGAGTAATTGTACAGCACCTAGCAAAGGAAGTTGCAGAGAAATTAGGGAGTACTAACACCAGTTTCAGTGTTAAAATGGTTGGCTGGAAAATTAAAAAGCGGCACCAAATTGTTTTATAGAAGTATGTGGCTTGTTGGAGATGTGTGTGACGAGACAGTAATCGACTGGAAAAGAAAACTTGTAACTTGACTGAAAATTACGAACCTAGAAATATTGCAAACTGAGACGAAACCGGACTTTTTTTCGTTCACTACCGAGTAAGACATTTTGCTTGAAAGAAGAACGTTGTACAGGAGGAAAGCATTCCAAGTAAAAGTTGACAGTATTTTTTGCGACAAGAAAAACCGGTCGTTATCGGAAAGGCTGCTAAACCGAGGTGTTTTAAAAACATTAATAAAGACAATCTTCGTGTAGTATGAAGATGTACCAGAAAATCACGGATGACGTCGTGTATTATGGCGCAAGGGTTTAACACAAAATGAAGCAGTAAAATAGACACGTTCTTCTCTTTTTAGATAACGCTACGTCCCATCCAGATATTGCATTAAGCAATCTTAAATTAGTTTGGTTCCCACCAAATAATGTTATCCAGCCTACGGATAAGGGTGTAATTAAATGTCTCAAATTACAATACCGTAAATTTTTAAATCTCTGTTAGCAACTACTGGAAACGGCACAGTCAACTACTCGAGTGATTAAATCTATAATATCGGTGCTCCACGCAATAATATGGAAGACGATACGCATTTAAATGCGTATCGTCTGAGACGGTTCAATACTGTTTCTAAAAAGCAAACCTTCATTTGCACTCGGCTACAGAAACGGAACTTACGACGACAGTCTTATGAAAATATAATTGCTGAAGATTTTGTTAATATGGACAACTTAGTAGAGACGGAGGCTAACAGAGAGTATAGATGAATTTATTGACCACCAGAGAGAAAACTGTCGAAGACAAAAGCGATTTCGATGAAGAAGACCGTAACAGCGACGAACGATACAAAAACTAGCTCTTACAGTGCAGCGTTGTCCAACCTATTCACGTTCAGGAATTTTCACTTACAGCATATGAAGCATAATTTTTAAAACCAGAATGTTGACAGTAAAACAGAGTTGTTGAAAGTAAAAGTTCATTACAAAAAAAAAAATAACCATTTTCCTTGTAATAGACTGAGTTACGTAATGAACGGTAATAAAGAACAGTGAGGTTAATTTAAATTATATTTACCTGCCGGCCATTTAGGACAAGTTCATAAACCTGAGGACTGGCGCATTTTCATAGATTCGGCCAAGTATAGTTTAAAAGTGGTTCTACTACACAACGGTAATATATATTCTTCGATACCAATCACTTACGGTATTAATTTGAAAGAGACATACGATGTGATGAAAGGCGTTCTTGAAAAAATAAATAAATTATAGCTGGAACTGCGTGGTGATTTGAAAGCTACAGCTATTTTGTTAGGCATGCAGGTAGGTTATACTAAGTACATGTGTTTTCTTTGCGAATGGGACAGCCGAGCTAGGGATAAACATTATGTTACCAAAGAGTGGAAGAAACGAGACAACTTAACTCCAAATGGGAAAAATATTATTCATGAGCCCTTAGTTGAACCCAAAAAAATATTTTTACCCCCTCTCCATGTCAAGCTAGGACTAATGAAAAATGTTATAAAAGCAATGAAGAGGAATAGTCCCGGATTTTTGTACATCAGGTAGACATTTCCGAATGTAAGTGGCGGAAAAATTAAAGAAGGAATATTTTTTGGTCCGCAAATAAGAGAGCCGGAAAGATGATGTATTTAACTCTATGTTAAATAATGTAGAAAATGCAACTTGGGCTTCATTTAAAGATATTTGCAAAAATTTTCTTGGCAAACAAAAATCCAACAATTACCACGATATTGTTAATCAACTTCTTACTTAATACAGAGCTATGGGATGTAATATCTCTTTGAAAATACACTTCTTCCACTCGAATCTGGATTTTTTCCCGGACAACCTCGGAGACGTGAGTGACGAACACAGTGAACGTTTCCACCAAGACATTTCGGCGATTGAAAGCCGCTAAAAAGGGAAATGGACTACTAACATGCTAGCCGATTACTGTTAGACATTAATTAGGGATGTGCCTGAGGGTATTTATAAAAGAAAGCATCAGCGAAATCATTCTAACACAGGCATGGCCGTGCAAAATTATAAATTTTACAGATTTTAATTAAATTTTCCCTTAATTTTTTTTTGAAGCGTAATTTACTTAAAAGTAAGGGTGATAGAAAAATTGCGTACATAAAAAATGTACGCAAAAAAGCAATTCAAGAAATAGTATCATACTTAGAGAAACATTAAAAAAAGATTTTTTGTGTATCAGCGATATTATTTGGAAAACTAGGCTAAGCAAGAAATACAATCTATTAAGACTTAGTTAAAGATCGTTAATAGTCTAGCTCCTTCGTTCTCAAAACGGGCGATAACGTCCTCTTGTGGGCGTTCGTCCCACACGGAAAAAATTATATTTTACTGATATTTCAAACTAAAATTAAATACCTACTGCACTAGTACAAAAAAATAAAGGGACACCTATATTGTATAATACTACTTTAACTTTGCAATCAAGAGGTTTAGAGTCGAATAAAAAACAAATAAAGCTGATACTCTACTTTTTGACAGTATACTTCTGATTTCAAAAAGCATCAAATTTAAAAAAAATCGGTGATAAGAAAAGTTTTAAAAATTTGAAAGTTTTTCTTCGTATTTGATCGAGTGCATGGGGGAAAAATATTTTTTCAGTAAACTGTATTAAAATTGTTTAAAAGCATAAGACTTTAACTTTAATTTCTTTTTTGGTATTTCTATGATTTTTCTGAACCGAAATATTCCACTTTAAAGTGGAAATGCCAATTTTTTAAAGAGAGCAGAGCAGTTTTAATAAACATACTTCCAGATATTATCAAATAGGTTATGCGTTTTACTTGCTCTCATTTAAAATATAAGTTTCAACTCAGAAATAGGACATGTCACGTTCAAAAACAATAATTGCAATTGCTATTTTTAAGAGCACATCTTAAAAACAGCAATTGCAATTATTAATTTTAACAGATGGTAAGTTTAAAAATTGTTGATTCTCAATGTGGTCGGTAGGTGAAAAAGTTTGAGAATCATTGGTCTAGCACATTTCTCTGCGTTCCTTTTGTTATTTTTATCAAGATATACAGTTTCCTCATTTTTGCGTTTTTCTGCGGTTGTGTAAATTAAAATAAACTTTTAAAAACTCTTCTCTAAAAACTACCAAAAATTATTAATATTTTAATTTCGAAATCGGTCCCAATTTAAGGTTAGATATAATTTAGCCCTATCTAATTTTATTGATCGACTTCCAAAAAGTAGAAATTTAAAGAATTGGAAAAAAATCTTTTTTTCATTTTTTATTTATCTTTCGAGAAACATTTTAGCCTACCCGATCCAGTTACAGCTTCCCTACACTTTTTTTTTGTTGTAAAATACATTTTTTAGCGAAAATTGTGGTGAAAAAAAATTATGAGCTTGTCTAGAATCTGAATCCAGGATCTTTCTGAATGAAAGCTTGATGGTGCTACCTCTCCAGCGGTACGGCGAAGTAGTATTTATTAATTATAGTAAACAATAATTATTTAAACATATTCATCAAAATCTTTTATACTAATACTATCATTGTCCGTATCTACTGTTAGCAACTAAACCAAATTAAATTAACGAAAAGTCGGTCATCTTGTACAGTTTATTCCTTAAATTATGATGGAGAAAAAATCCGTATCGTTATGTAATTTGTTTCATTGTATACTTTTTATTTCTTACTAAAATAAAGTTTTCTGTGAGTTACGTTGCTAAAAAAAAAATTCATTTTAAAATATACATCCACCAGGTTGATCTAGTGGTGAACGCGTCTTCGCAAACCAGCTGATTTTCTAGTCGAGAGTTCCAATATTCATATCCTAATAAAGGCTTTGGTACAGAGTTTGTACAGATTTGAATATTAGATCGTGGATACCGGTGTTCTTTGGCAGTTGGGTTCCAATTAACCACAGATCTCAGGAACGGTCGAACTGAGACTGTACCAGACTACACTTATTTTCACTCTTACATATCATCCATCCTCAAAGTATTGTCTGAACGGTGATTCCCGGAGGCTAAGCAGGACAAAGAAGAAAATATTTACAATTGTTTTGACATAGTACTAGTTAATTTTCAACAGATAGCTTTAGTGCTTTTTATTAAATTGTGGTGGGATGATTCTTTTCAGGAATTGATTCGTAAAAAAGAATCGTTCGTCCGCTTCAACGATTCTTCCCCTTGCCTCCATTACCAGTAGTGTGAACTCTAACGTGCATGCTTTCTCTTCTTCACCCATGTTTAGCGTTTCATCTCTATTCAGACTCCTGTTCGACTCACCTGATGCATTTCTACTAAATGTCTCCGATTCTTCCTTTTCAACTCTTATTCGATTCTTTAAGAAAGACTGCCTTGAAACGAATCGTAACTAAGAAAGATTTCCTATCGCCTATCCAATTTATTGTTGAGAATTGTAAAATAAGTTTCTCCTGCAAACCGAATCGGAGGAACGACTCGGTCACGATTCTCACATTAAAATCTTTTCACCCGGTTCCGCTTCAATGTTGTGTTTTAGGTTGCTTAGTGATAAGTTGTAAACAGTTTGTCGAGTAATGCGGGTATAAAATATTAATATCGTCATTGTAAAGTGGTGTAGAGAAAAAACTAGGGTTGTTAAAAGCTAATGAAATATTGCATTGAATAATTAGTTATTGTTTCAGTATGTAGAGGGAGCCGTTTATTTGTGTAAGTGTGTGACAGCATTATTTTAAATAAGAATTGTTATTTAGGAAATAACGGATCGGCTTATTTAATGGTATCGGTGGTTATATAATATTAATTTAAGAATTATTTATATTACTTGTGTAAATTCGAAGATTTATTTGTTTCTAAATTTTTATCTTTCAGTTCATCGGTTAATTGTTTATAAAATGTAGCCTAGCCTAAAATAAATTATTTATGATGCATGAAATATTTTGTTTGAACAAGTGAATTCGGTATGCAGACGCCCTACTCTTTGTTGGATTGTAGTTCTTTATTATAGGACTAAAAGTAATTGTAGACGATTTGAAATGAAATTTTTTGTTTTCCATTTTTTTACCATGTCAGCATGCATGTCGTTCGGATTTAAAATCATAACATTTATTATTATCCAGAAACTTATATGTGGTACCATTAATTTGTTAGCTTATTGTCCACATTTGAAATCCCACGCTGCAGTGAGGAGAATGTTTAAGTGTATCTGTATCGAATGCAGGTTTTCCATGAGCTAATTAATGCTGATTATGCTAAAAGTGTTCATTACTGTTAGCGGTTCAAGAACTTCATTAGAGGCAACATTGGAATTTAAGATGAAGTGTGGTTTCATCTTTGTGTTTGTTTCATCTTTGGACCTGGACCTGGAACTACCAAAACATGCAGATTTTCTTGCCATTTCCCTTACACCCATAAAGAATAGGCATACGATGTGCGGTTTCAAGGCTATGAATAACAGGATTCTTGTTTTTTTTTTTAAACTGTAGAAGCTGCTGTCTGCCAAGAAATTATTGACCAGATCATAGCCGTACTACAAGACTATGAGCATGATTGTGTTTGCAAAAGGATAGTGCCACGTGTCATAAAATTTGTTTCAGTCTGTTATAAGCTATAGGATTTTTTTCAGTAGAAGAATCATTTCTGAAAGATTGTATCTACCAAGATCCCCTGATCTGACTAGCCCAGACTTTTTTCTGTGGGGTTACTTAAAAGAGATTGTCTCCTATACACCTTACAGGAATTTATTGTGATTACACACCTGTAAGATCGCGATTACACTTAGTGTGTAGATTATAATTGCACTTATAGGAATTGATGCCAAACATTACTGAAGCCATCCAGGAAATAGGTTTCAGCTAAGAGTAGCCAGGAACATGGTCAAATGTTTGACCAGTCGATAGAAGTGGGTGGACATAATTTTCAACACCTTTTGTAAATTATTACATGTGTTTGCCAAATAGCTAATATTTATAAACTAAACAAAATGAAGCGACCAATTTTAAGTTGACTACTAATATATATATATATATATATATATATATATAATTTTGTATTTTTTTTATAATCAAAAACTAACTTGTACAACCCAAGTACAGAATTACAAAGTAAATGAAATGACAGTTACTTTTTATTTATTTATTACAATAGCATTTTCACATGATCCCGCATCATAAGTTGTGTATAAATTACATATCAAACATAACAATTTTATTTTTGTATATATGATAGTAATTTTAATCTTTTAATTTTTATTCTAAAAAAAAACTGTTATGTTTGATATGTAATTTTATATAATTTATGTACAACTGATGATGCGGGATCCTGCAAAAATGCTATTGGATTAAAGAAAGAAATTTGTAATTCTGTACTTTGGTTGTTCAAGTTGTTTTTTGATTATAAAAAAAAAATATATATATAATTATAACAGAGGAATTTGGGTCTTATAATTTGGAAAAAAATAAATAGAAAATATATATTTATACTTATAAATGAATATTATTAATAATTAACACTAGAACAGTAGACCATGATGCATACATACCAATATATCTCCCAATATATTTGTCATTAAGGATACTATTTTTGAAATATTTTATGTTTTAGGTGTACTTTGCTGGTAAAATAGAACTTCTTTTAGGTATTGTTTTATATAAATTTGTTTACCATATTTTATTATTTTAAAATTATGATGGATTTAGTTGATGAAAGAAAGGAATTCATTTTGACCACTACAGGTTAGTTTAGTAATAAGTTCTGTCATTTTATATTTTTATTAATTAGTTGTAATAAATATGATAATTATTAAAAAAATTAGAATTTAATTGCTAATTTTATTCTGTTTAATTATTTAAATTATCATTATATTAATTTTTACATTTTTGATAAGATCATGAGTAATATCGGCATCATTGCATCAATTTATTTTTTTATTAGTAAACTATATTTTTTTAGCCGTGTAACAGTACACGAAGTAAGGCTGACTTGAAATAAATAATTAATCTTACAAATAGATTTAAGTCCCAAAAAACTAGGGAGCTAAATCTGAAACATAATAAAATAATTAAAGGTTTAAAATCTAATTGTATCCAATATTAATGTAAACGTTATGGAGATTTTTAAAATTGAAACCTTTTTCAGTTATTTTAAGCTTTAAGTCGATAAGATTTTGGGGTGGTAGGGATATTCAACTATCTCTTAACAGTTTTTGTCCTGTTTCTTGAAAGTCTTTGACCAAGTAAGTTTAAATTTGGTATTTGCAAATATGTGTCAAAGCTTTGGTTTTATTTTTGACTCGAAGGCATCACAGTATCTGTATATTTTTTATTTCCCCCTTGGCTATAGCTATACAGTGTCCTGGGAATTGCCGGTTAACTTAAGAGACTGATTCATGTCAAAATAAACAGTATATTTCATGCAGTCACGTGTCTTATTTTGCTTTATTTTCCCTTTAACTATTTTGTGTATTTTTCAATAAAAATTGATAGAAGATGTTTATTTCAGTGAAATATTTTTAGATATTATTTATATCGTAAGATAATTTTGGCTATTTAAGTTTTTAATTATTTTAAATATATTTTTTATCAAATAATGTTTTACTTGACAAATTGTTTAGCCTGTTATTGTGAACAAAATGACAACACCTCATTTGTTCAAATTGATTGATAAACAGCTATGATGTGACTGAAACTGTTAAAGTGGGTTGCAAAAATTATGTGTGAAAACAGATATAAAATTGTCAGACTACATAATTTACAGTCTGTATCCCTACAAATAAGTGGGTAAGATGATATCCAGATTCAAATTTATTAGTTTGCTTCTAATATCATTAAACAGATTTTATATTAAAGAGTGAAATTTAATAAAAATGTTTCCATATAAGGGAAATTTATGATGGATTATTAATTTTTACATTTGGTACTGGCTAGTGAAATTTTCATTAGAAACTCTAGAACCCTCTGTAGAAACAGATTTCTAAAATTGTTTACTGTTTTTTTTAGCAATTATATTCTAAATACAGTATAATTTAAATGATAAAAACTTCATTTGGTCACTGGAGTCGACTGGAATCCATCTTTACTAAGAATTTTGATTTCTTTTTCTGAATTGTATTTTTAGTACTACATAATTTTTAAGGTAGAAATGAAATTTGTTTAATGGGATCAAATCAGATCCTTTTTCTGAACATTTGATATTTTTCACAATTGTATTTTTCTAATTATTTTGTAACTAAGTCTTAATTGTTATAACTTATACTAAGTTATGATGTTGCCAAAATACATAAATTTCATATTAAGTGGATCCCCTTACGTTAGTTTTCAATATGTAAGTATTTACGCATACACAGTTTGGAACCGAGATAAACGTTGGTGATTAGAATGTATTTATTATGCTAAATCTTAAAATAAAATCAATTTTTCTTCATCACCCTCAGATTTTTAGTCGCTTATGTCATCAGAGTTTAAAGGGAAAAAGTCCAAATGAGAATGTAAAAAATGAATTTTCAATGATATTCTGTAGCCTAAATTTTTTTAGTTCACCAAGAGTTAATTTGTCAGCCAATAATGTTTTTCAGCTGTTTTGTTTGCGAGTAAACCAGTAGCGACATCTTTGAATGATTTCCATGCTGCTAGTTCTTTAGGATTCAGTTTGCTGTCAGATATATTTTCACAAATTAATTTTCTTATTTGCAGCCTGATGAATATTCCCTCTTTTAATTTGGCTTGACTTAATTTAGGAAAAACCTTGACTAAATATTTAAAACCATCTCCATCTTTATTTAATGCTTTAACACAATTCTTCATCAGGCTTAGTTTTATGTGTAGAGGTGGTAAAATAATACGATCTCCTTTGCTGATTCATCACAAGTGTTCATCATATTTATTAGCTTTTAAAATTTTTGACATACTTTCATATATTTCTTTCATTCCTACAGCATGTGCTACTGGTATAGAAGAAACCTTGTTCGAGTTATGCAACAACACTACCTTTAAGCTTCTTTTTGATGAGTCTATTAATAAACTCCTATCATATATAACATATTCGATGTCCGGTTCAGACATTAGCCCCTAACATCATGGCAGGAATAAATTTAACCATCTCTTCTAAAGTATTTCAGTAATACTGAAATTTTATCATCCTTGTTTAATAAATATCATTGTTTAAAACGTGAACCTAGGAGTTCTGCATGTTGTTTTGATGAATACAATTCATGAATTAGGTTGCTCAGTTCTGCTCGTGTGATGATGAGGTGAGGTTCAGTATTTGATTCTTTTGGGTTGTAATTAATATCTATTGAAGTTGAGGATTCATCGATCGAGCCTTCTGGGAAATCATAGCTGAATGAAGATTTGGTTATGCTTTTATTGTTTGAATTGAAACCAGTACATTTGTTAAGCAAAGATAGCAGTCATCATAATGGTTAGTAGGCTCTCTCCAAATCATAGGTATGCCAAAAGACAAATGCTCTTTTTCCTTTTAACCACTGGCTTGGTTAAATGTATTACTTACTGTGTGTTGCATGCCCAGAACTTATCTTTGTTTCCTAAGGGATAGTCAAAATAATGTTTGTAAACAGTTTTTAGCAGTTTTGAATACTGGTTTTTGTTCACCATGACTTTTCGTGGTGAATTCTCTGCAGATGTAACAAAAAATATGTTTGGAGGATTTTTACCAGCTCAATTTTTATTCATTGTAAAATTCAGAATGTTTTAATGATTGAAAGTAAACTGAAATATTACAGAAATACTTTAATGAAGTTTTAATTTATAAATACTTGCTAGCAATACTTAATTGCTTATACTTCATAAAATTATTTCACCATGGAGTGTTATAAATCACAGTGCAACACACATACACGCGCGTGCACGCACATGCACACACATTTTGATTGTTCAAGAAAATAATACCAAAAGTTGTTCTGTCATAAAAATCTTTCACTAAATTTATGGCATCACTTATAAAACAATCTTTATAATATGTGTATGATAAAACCACTACCACAACTAAAGAATACAGCAAGTCATAGAAAGAACTGAACTTATACCGAAGAAAATTTCATCACGTTATTTCATCTCATTACTTGACTCGCTGACATGTCTGGCTTGACATAAAATGACATCATTTGACTGTTATCAAATATAGGTCTACAGCTCATATCACAATATATATCAGATGTGAGTAAGCAACCATTCAGATATAGTAACTTATTTCTATTGTTTGTTCCAAGAATGATGGAACAAATAAATTTAAGGGGTTGTAAGTTAAGAAAGTTACATGTTGGGATGTTTCAGAATATATATTCAGATTCAGCATAAATTTTGGGTTGACCATGTTATTAATTGTAAATGATAATTTTTGAAATTAATTAATCATTTTTTATTAAATGTACTTTTTTCTTTATAAATAAAGAACTTTTTATATACTCCTTTTCAGGTTTTACTTTTTGTTGATTTTTCTCCTTATTTGCAAATCATCAGGGAAATATTGTTATTCACTTATTTATTATTAATTTTTTTTTAATTAGTTTCAACAAATTTGATTCTATAAATTGTTTTTACAGGTAAATGTTTAGGTTTTAAAGATGAAGAAATTCAGCGTCATGTACATGAGTTGATGTCTGAGAAATCTCTTGATGCATTTTTAGATAGTATCACTTGTTTTACATTATCTATAAAACAAATAAATAAATACAAATTGCATCTTAACAATGAGGTAATTATTGTATTATTATCAGTATGTGTGCGTGCACGTATATATGTATGTATGCATTGTAAGGAATTTCTTCTTAGCTTCTAGTAATTAATTTGTCGAGCTTAGTTTGGGCATGTTGTAAAGTCATGAGGCAGAAATAAAATACTCATAAGAGTTTCTGGGTAACTCTGTAGTCAAAGCTGCCTTTCCTCCATCATACTATATAAATGAAAAAGGACTTAACATGGAGATACTTGACCAAAATTCTGTGAAAGAAAGAATAATGAGAAAGGAGGACTTGTAGTCAGTTAGAAAAAACTTAGCTATAGAAAAAATACAAAAAAAAACAAACAAGTCATATCAAAGGAGTCATTCAAAGTCCTGTTCATTTCAATCCTGCTCATAATTGTTTGGGAAATAAGGCTTCTTGTTTTCAGGGTTAGGACCAGCACATACATCACTGGTTAATGATTTTCAATTGTCAGCTTAAATTTATGCTGAAAAAATTGATTTTGTTCCAGATATTAAAGAAACACTTAAGGACAGGTTCAAGTTTTTCCTCAGGCCTTTTCAAAGTTAAGTGACTTACAAGTTTCAAAATTCTATTTGTGCGTGTGTGTTTTTTGTATTTACATTGGCCTCTGCGTAGGATTTTATCTTTAGAACAGTTTAACCAGGAAATTTAATGTAGTAGTTTGCAGACAGTTCTATCAAATTAAAAAAAAGTTACATGAGGCAGTGCTTACCTCAAATGGGGCTGAACTTTATTAAAAGTTTTAATGCGTGCATGTTTTTTATGTTAACAAAATATAACTAACTACTTCACTGGTAACTATTATTAATAATTTTATTTTTTAAGATTTTTCTGACATTTGGAATTTTTTTCTCTAAATTAAAATTTTTTCTTATATTTTGCTATTGTGAACTATGGATTGAATATATATTTTTAACTGATTTCCAAAAATATGATAGATTCTCATTTCTGTACAAATGAATTTTTTATATATGTTTAAGTCTACTCTTTTTCAAATGGATCAGTTTTGAGGAGGAAGTTGCTCTGATAGGCATGTAATTTTTTTCAGGTAGCTTTTTTCTTAAATTGAGAATTGCATTGTCTATCCAGACAAAACAGATACTCAAATCTGGGAAGATAATTGATTGCCAATTATTTCCAGTACATCAAGTTTTGTGCTTCAAATTTCTTTAGTTTAAAGAATATATTATTTTCTGGGGTGGCTGAAATAAAATGTATAATTGCTCATAATTTCCCAAAAGAGAAGAAATTATCAAATTTAACAAAATAAAAAAGTACATTTTATTTGCTACCATAGCTTACATTTATTATTTTTTTAATGTAATTCCCATTTACAACCACACATTTCTCCTACTGAGATGAATTAGTTTTCTCAATCTGTGAATAAAGAATGATAGTGGTTGTTCCTTGATCCACATACTTCAGTCCATAGTTTATTTCAGTATAGTTATTTCATGTCCTTCAGTTCATCTACTGTGATGAAATGAATATCCTTAATATCCCTTATTAATTGCAGAAAGAAGTCAAAATCACAGAGCATCTGGTGAATATGAGGGGTGTGGAATAGGTTCTTATTTCAACTTCACAAAAGCATTGGTGGTTGCATGCCATGTTTGTGGCTGAGGATTGTCATGTTGCGTAAATCAGTTCAGAAGAGATGCATTTCTTAAAGTATTTTAATGTCTCTATGTATTGAACAGAAATACAGTTGATCTGGCTTCCGAGTACTCAATCACATTTTGGAATCCCAGAACACTGTTGCGAAAGTTTTTTATGCAGTATGTTTTTCATTTTTCTGATTGTGATGATTCAATTGCCAGTTTTCCACGCTGTGCCGATTATCTTCTGGATCATAATGATATGATATATCCAAGTTTTGTCTTCTATCACAATATAAAAAGAAAGTAATTTCCCTCATCATGGTAATATTTCAGGAGCTTTTACTAAATTCCTTTCATTTTGTTTGTTGTTTTCTGTGATTTTGCGTGGCACCCATCCTGAACAAATTTTAAGGCGATCCAATTTTGCAATAATGTGTCTACTTGTTCCTTTGATGTGCCTATCTAGGTGATGATCCATTGTTGTATGATGTGACAGCCATTTTGAATTAATTCATTCACTTCCTGTTGGGCTTTTCATCTGTCACAGAAACCAGTTGACAGCTGCGAGGCTAATCTTTAATACTCGTTTTATCAGCCCTGATGTATAAACTTTTTTATCATCCATCTATTCATAGTACTTTTATTAACTGATTCATAACTATAAATGTTTATGAAATAATTATACACCTAAGTTTTGTCTCCCATTGCATTATTAAAAAGGATGTCATCTCCCTTCCTTGCCATAATAACGATTCTGAACCTATTCACAGCATACCTTTTGTTGTCATATGTTTTCTGTGAGTTTGTGTGGTTCTCTCTGCAGATTTTACATTTCACAATGCAAATTATCACCTAGTCGTGCAATAATGCTCCCTACTTGTTCTTTCAGTATGCCTATCCGGGTGGAAATGCATTATTGTGTGATACGGTGGTCAGAGACTCCTCTTATCACTTCTCATTAATCACAGAAACTAGTTAACTGTTGCAGATTCATCCTCAATATTTACTTCTAATGACCAAAATTTTATCACCACCTATTCATAGTACTTTAGCTTTTAGATGATGATGAATGACATTGTATTTACTTTTCTACTGTTAAAAAATCAGTTGCTGAATGTTGTTTGAGACATGCTGACATACCAAGTGTACTCGATTCCTTAATGATGGTAACTGATAGAAAATGAGAGTGGGTCAATGAATTTTGGAATATTTCTAGTAGAGGAACAAAACAACAAGATAGCAGCAGCAAGAATGTTGTTTTGTGTGATATTTTGTTATTTATTTCATTACATTCTGGTGTGCATTAGATTTCAGCAGTCCTTTGTATTAATTTAATTAGCAAGTACAGGCTTATGATAAATTAACATTAAATATATATATTTTTGTAATTTATTTTTACATGAATAATGGTTAGATTGACTGGGATTTTGAGCATAGAACTTACTTGATGAAAGCCAGAGGTGTGCAGCCTACTATGGTGTAAATGGATAACAAAATTTTGTAAGATAACCAATATACATGAATGGAGGATATGAGTATGGGTCTGATGATAATAACTTTTCTTTATTTTGAAACTTTATGAAAAAATTATGTATTGTATCATTATTTTAAGTTATTTGTTACATGTAAAAATTGTAACTCAAATTTCTTTCAAAGGTAACTTCTGGTGATGGTAATAAAATTATGTTAGTGTTTTTTAAAGTACGTCCTGAAGTCGTTACACCAAATAATCTTCACGATATTGTATTTTTTTGTTCAATGATTGATTCTCCTTTAACCGCCTTTTATCATGCTATCCAAAGAATATATGCTCCTGCTCTTCTTAAAGTAAGTTTAAATTTTATATAACTCATTTTTTCTTTTAATTACCATTAACATTTATAGTTTACAGCAATATGGCGCTTCGGCAATGGTACTTAATCAACATGTCATTGCAGCGCTAATAAGTATAATTCTACTTATGCGTGCCAAGTCACTTGATATGTTAGGAAGGGATTGATGCTATACTTATTCAATTTTCTAGTCAGCATGTTTCTTGTAATAGTTAAAAAAATTTAAACAACTGCTGCATGTGAAATTTAATTTTTGATCAGTTTCTTGAACACAAAGAACATTAAATCACGTGAAATTTACCATAAATTTGCAGTGAGTGATACTATTTTATGGAGGTGGCTGCTACAGTTTAATGATGAATGTGTGTACGATGGTAACAGAGCAAGCGAATGCCTTTGGTTAGCGATGATTTAGTGCATGCAAACAATGTTAAAACTAAAAGAGAACAGATGATTCACTATCTCTTTCTGTGCATTTTCCAGAAATTTCACATTCCTTTTTACATGAAATTGAGTTTTGAGAAATTGAATTTCTGGAAATAGTGTGTATACTGTAGTGTGTACACCATAAGCCTAAGATGCTTATGATTTTTTTTTGTAGTCTTTCATACGTGAAGGTGTTTCATATGAGTCATTTCATACAACTGAATATCACCTACATGTAAATGGGGTCAGTATATATTCAGTTTGATGTTGGGAGCTTGTTGTTCTTGAAAGTTGATCAGAAATTTTAAGGAAGAACCAATGTCACATTTTCCTGACAGATGCAAGGTGGCTAAAATAAAACCTCTTTTTAAGAAGGGTGGTAATATAAATTAGGAGAACTGCAGACCCACATTACTTTGGCCAGTTATATCAAAACTTATTGAGAGAGTAGTATGTGACCGGTTTAACGATTTTTTTTTAGAAAAAAATTATTTATCATTAAAAAATCAGTATGGCTTCATAAAAATAAGTTACTGAATTAGCTTTGGTTGATTTTGTAAGTAGATGCATAGATGCTATCGAAAAGTGTCATCAGATGCTTTTTATTTTTCAATAGAAAACCTTTTTCTATTTCTAGATGGTACTACATTGTTCACTAGTAATATGATTCGCTAGAGCAGAATACTTTTATAAACATTAATGGTTTTACCCAATATTTCTCTAATAATAATCTAAAAATAAATTGAGGTAAAACTGTTGACTTCATGTGTTTATAAAATCATCAAAGGAAAAGATCTAAATTATTTGTGACTCCTTCAGTCTTTATTGATGTAGAAAGACTGATGGAATCAGAATCTGTTGATTTTTGGTGATGAAAGCTAGACTGTCGGTTGAACTAGACTAGAGAATTTAGAGAAAAAACTGTCAAAGGGTCTATTCATCCTGTAAAAAGTGTCAGAACTAGAAAATACTACTCTCTCAAAGATAGTTTACTGTAGTCTTTTTAAGAGCTAATTTATTGTATATGATTACTCTGTGGGAGGCCATTAAGTGAAATTTGGAAAAAATATTTATATGGTAAAAGATAACTCTGAGGAGTATATTTAGATTGCAACCCATTGCTAGCCTCTTTTTAAAAAATGTGCATATCTACATTTACATATCTGTACATCTTTCAAACTATAAATTATGTAAGAAATATAAATATAATTAATGTAAAAATCTATCACTAGTATAGTACTATAAAAGTAGGAATCGTTATTCAGAATATCAAAGGCTCAACTTGAGAAAAAACACCCAAATACATTGGAAACAAATTACTGGCAGTGTTACCTGAAAGTATTAAAAGTGAAATAAATAAAATAAGCTGAAAAAATTCCCAATTGGAAAAAGACTTTTTATTCCGTAGAAGAATTCTTTGAGAAATGTAGTGAAACAATATAGCCGATCGGTTATTGTTAAGTAATTATTTACTTGTGAGATTTTAATTATTGATTTACTGGTGAATATAAATGCTTCTGATTTTTTTTTATGTTTATGTATCTTTGTTTATTTTTATCCGAATCCTGCCTGAAGGCAGAGACTTTTTACTAGCCTCTTGTTCAGGTAGTCTTTTGATACTTGAGAAAAATAAATTAATATATTTCAGATAGATAATAATATTTGTTAAATTGTTTTGTTAATGTTTTCAGGATGATCAGATCAGTCAAAATGTTCAATCATTAGTTACTGACCTCGAAACAAATTTAAAATCAGCGGTTTTAAGATCATCAAATGGAATATCTATTGATAATAATGATTTATCTGCGCATTTTCTTGCAGGTATATAACTTCAAAATATATACAAGGGTAAATCAATTATTATCCGCAATGTGGTTATAAATTTTATTGCAATACAAATAGGAAACTTACATGTACATCATTTTTCAACATAGTTCCCTTGCATTTCAACACACTTGGTCCATCGTTGCACAAGCTTCCTGATGCCCTCATAAAAGAAGGTTTTCGGTTGAGCTGCAAGCCAGGAATGCACCGCTTCTTTCACTGTTTCGTCTGAGGTAAATCGACGGCCCCTTAATGCCTCTTTGAGTGGACCAAACAAGTGGATCACTGAACGTTGCTCTTCTTTGGTGCAAACAGAAAGCGGAGCAGCCATGGTTAACAGCAAGGCAACGATAATGGAACTAACCTAGCAGTATCAAACCTGCACAGACATAACAATTAAACCACACATGCGTCATCTATGCAACACAACAGTACTACCAACATAAACAAAAATATAACTAAATTGCGGATAATAATTGACTTACCTTCATATATATAAAAAAATAAAATAAATTTGAACAGTTCATTAATTTTGTGATCATTGCTAGTTCCCTTATGGTACTTTACTTCTTTGCTTCTGTTCTGAAAGTTCATTTTACAAGTTCATGTTACCTGCTGTCACCCACTGTCACCCACTATTTAATCTCTGGCATGTAATAGCGAATCCATGTTTCATTTACTGTTTTGAAACATCAAAGAATCTCAGTGGAATCATGTTGAAATAAATCCAAACCAGCATTTCTCAACCTTTCAGTATTTGCGACCCAATTTTCAATTGTAATTTTCATCGTGCCCTCCTCTAATACAATAGTAATGTAGTTTGAGTATTTTGACACTAAAACTACACTAAGACTTAATTACAAACCTTACAAATTACCAAGCATAAGTAAATTTATTGATATTTGGCAATATCAATCTGCTGCATTGACAAAACCAGAATCGATGGCTTTCTATTGCTCTTATCTTATGTCCACCATATCAGACATTCTTGCAGCTTCGCGAGAAGTTCTGATTTGTCTCGAATATTTTGGAATATCTGCACAAATGTGTATAAATGCTGCACCTCATTCATTTCCAGCCAATCTCAGTCGAGTCAATCCTTCTATTGCTATTGAATCTATTGTGAGTGTGAATGTTGTAATTTGCATGCTAATTGCAATTCACGGCATTTAATATTCACGGCAGTAGATTTATACAATATGAAGAAGAAAGGCCCCTGTGTGTTATTTGCTAAAAACTTTGGTAGCAGACAGCATGTAACCTAATAAACTTAAACAAAATTTGGAAAAGCTTCATAGTGAGTATGTTAACAAACCCCGAGAATTCTTCAAATTGAAATTAAGATCATATGAAAAGCAAACAGTGAAAAAATGGATAAAACATACTCAATAACTCCATGAAACATGGAAATAAGCTCTTTACTACTGACCAGTAAATAGTGGAACATTTTAGTAAACACTACGTGAAGATTAGCAATTTCACACCCAATTATAATAACAAGACCCTAGCTATTCAAATCCCACGAACATGCTTAAATAAAGAAGAATTCAGCTCTAATTTAACAATGAATTTAGTTTGGCTGAAATGGAGGTAGCGTTAAAAGGAATAAAAAAAGAAAAGAGTGCTGGACCGGATAATGTAATGCCTGAATTCCTCACCCACCTAGGCAGTTCAGCAAAATAGTTGATGGTTCGGTTCCTCAACAAGGGTATAGTCATCTTATGTGCCATGTGAATGGAGATCATCCCTCTTCTGAAGAAAGGGAAACCTGCTGATTGTGTGAAAAACTTCCAACCTATAGCACTTACCATGTCTTTTGCAAGTTGCTTGAACGGATGGCACTGAGGAGATTACAAAACTTATCTGGAAAGGCGTATGCTTATCTCACATAAACAAGCAGGATTTAGATGATATTGAAGTACCATAGAACAAGTAATACAGCTTACACAAGACATTAAAGATGGATATCATTGCAAACATAGTTCACTCACTGTTTTTGTGGACTTCAAAACTGCCTTCAATAGGGTTTGGAGGAAGAGACTTCTTGAAAAGCTGTTAAAAAAGGGTGTGTAGGGCAAATTTTTTCAATATATTTCATCTTACTTAGGCCAAAGACGTTCTTGTGTCACCTTTGACAAGGAACATCCAAATTCAGGCAGATAAAGTAAACTACTCTTTACAGGACCAGTATCCACTATCCAAAAAATTGAAAAAGTACAAAATAACGCTCTCAGAGTTATTACAGGAGCCCCAAAATCAACTCCATTTATGGCTATGCAGTTGCAAATGCGTATAGAACTCATCAAAATAAGAAATGAGATTGCAGCTCTTACAATGAGCGAGAAACTACAGTGTGTGGATATTGGTTACTGGAAGAACTATAAACCTGCCACCACAAGACTTAAAACCCAGGTCACATTCATGAACAAAATAGACTCAATTAGAGAAGATAAAGGACTTGCCATTTGTACTAGAGAAAATTTTGTTATGATTCCATCAAGAATTCCTACAAAATCAACAGAAGCCAACTTAAGCTCCTGCAGCTGATAAATAGAGCTAAAGAATTTTGTGCTCAAAACTATAAGAAAGCGGTACTCCACACCCCTATGGTTAAACATGTTTACAGAGGTTCTACAAATAGTGCAAAAAAAATTGAGGGGCTGAGTCTATGCAGAAGCTTACCAATTATTAAGAGCCTGTGGGGAAGCTAGCCAGTAACTTTGACGGTGAGGTCAGAGCAGTCTTCTCGCCTTGGTTTTTCCATAAAAAAGTTCAAACTGCAGAAAGTCATTATCCTGATTGATTCACAGAGTGCCATAATTGCCATTTCTGATGCTTTCTGCTCTTCTACAAATCAAGTTAATATGCATCAGCAGTTGATTGAGGTGTTGATTTTAGAAGGGATACAAGTCGTTTTACAATGGATACCGGCACTCTGTGGGTTACTGGGCAATGAAAAAGCTGATCAGTTAGTTAAAGAAGGTGCGAGAAAAGAACAGTCTGATAAGCCAATACCTTTTGTGGTGGCAAAAAAATTAATCAAATCATTAATCATGTAAGAGTTGGAGCAGAAGTGACAGTTAGAATTAATGGAGAAGCAATGGGCATCATTACTTGATGAAAAGGGACAAGTGCCAGTAGATCTTCCAAGGGGTGAGGCTATTGCACAGTTTTGAATGAAGACGGGGCATGTCTATCTCCAGAGCCACCTCCATTGCATTAAACGATGCGTCAGCATCATGCCTACTGTCTCGACAACGGTCTATGACAGCTCTGGATCTGTTGACCTATCCTGAATTATGGGACGTTAGAACCACAGTAAAAAGTGAGGCTGAAGTGTATTGAGCTGCTAGATGTCGCATGGCTGAAATTGTCTAAAACAATCAAGGCATAGGATAAAAAAAATGAAAACCAAACATCATTTTTTTAAAAAAAATTAGTCTGTGAATGAAAAAGGTTTACTTGCTTCTTACAAAGTTTCATATAAAATAGTCAGATGTAAAAACCTACACACCATTGTAGAAGAGCTTATTTACCAGTTGCAATTGAGATTGTAGAAACTAAGTTTGGAGATAATTTTGCCAAACAATTGCAGTCCATACCTCTATCAAATGATACTGTTGCCTGTTGAATTGGTGATGAAGCTGAAGATGTACAGCATCAGATTTTTGGGAAGTTGTGTGATAAATTGTTTTCAATTCAGCTTGATGAGGCAACAAAAGATATAAAGATGCCCATTTCATCGCCTATGTTTGATTTTATGATGGTATGTCAGCAGTAGAAGAACACTTTTTTGCAAACCAATAGAACTCAAAGCAACAGCACTCGCATTATTTGTTATCTTAAATAATTTTATAAAGGAGGCAAACATAGAGTGGAAAAATTGCGTCGGAAAATGCACTGATAATGCTTGTTCAATGTCTGGAAGATTCCAAAGTATACAAGCATTTATGAAACAAAAATCTCCTCAGTGTGTCTGGACACATTGCATGATCCACAGAGAAGCTCTGGCTTCCAAAGAAATGACAGATGTAACCGTAGTAAATTATATAAAAATAAGACCCTAAAATCAAGAATCTTTTCTGCACTTTGTAAAGACATGGGTGCAGTATATTCAGCATTACTATTTTATTGCAAGGCAAGATGATTATCATGTGGGAAATTTTTGCAATGTGTTTGTGAATTAAGAGATGAAATTGCCATTTTCTAGAAGAGGGAAACTGATCAGAAGCCGAGAAGTTTCAAGATGGTTTATTTGTGATGGAATTGAGCTACTTGGTCAACATATTTGAGAAATTAAATACCTAGAATCTTCAACTCCAAGGAGCAAATGCACACAACTATTGGATTCAAGTAATAAAGTTAATTCTTTTTGTAGAAAATTGGAATTGTGGATTAGAAATTTAAAGCAAAAACCTAGAAATGTTTGCAAATGTGGATGAATGTGTTAAAAATTACAAGGCTGAAGAACAACATGTGAAAGTTGTTTTTGTAACCGTTGAAAATCATTTAGCTATGCTTGTAAAGAATTTTAAAAAGTATTTTCTTGCTGATGACACCTTTGTAGCAAGTTACAAGTGGGTTAGGCATCCATTTCAAATTGCTGCCCAAGTGCTCTCAACTGTCGAAGAAGAAATCTTCACGGCAAGTGGAAAAATCAAAAGAAAATTTTGTAATAAATCACTCTTTGAATTTTGGGCAGGGGTAGATGATGAGTTTTCTGCACTGAAAACAAGAGCATTTTGTTTACTATTACCATTTTCAACATCATACCTTTGCAAAACCATTTTTTGTGGTGGCTGCTTTGAAGACAAAATATAGATCTCGGCTAACTATAGAAAAAGAACTCTGTGTCTATTTCTAATATTAAACCTTCCTTTGAAAAACTTTGCTCTGCAAGACAGGCCCCAAGGGAGTCACTAATAATTATTAACTTGTTTTTAATTAAGTATTGATAAGTTAATTATTAAATACATTTTGTAGTGCTGATACAATCCTATTTGTAAGTGTATTATATCAGTATAAATATGTATTTTATTATTTATTATGACAGATTGTATTTTGTTTTGCTTTCCCTTCAGTAAATTAATAAATTTTTTAATAATATTTTCTTTTCGATATGCTTGTGCCCCCCCATTCCATTTAGTGTTATCATGTTCCCCTAGGGGGGGTGCGCCCCATAAGTTGAGAAACACCGATTTAAACAGTTAATTAAAATTATGAAACTATACATGTGTTATAATATTCTTCTTAAATACATAGTTTAGAGGAAAATAATTCCTTCCTTTACTGAGAACTAAAATAAATTTTTTTTTTTAAATTGCCATATTGAAATTGACTATCAGAAATATTTAAAAACATATCTAAACAATAGTAAACTCATTTTTTAAGTATATTTAAATATGAATACTTAATTACTGTTATATGGTTTAATTTAAATATAAGTTTTTATCTGAGTGATAACAAATTTGTATAAAATTTAAATTTTATTTTGTTAGCGTAAGTGAAAAATGCGTGATACTTTAGGGTAATTTTTTGTAATTCATACTGGTAACTCTAATAAATTGTTATTTACAATAATAATGCAGAGAACATTTTTTAATAAGTTATAAAACTTAATTTATTTGATCTAGTAGTTAATAAGGTATAACCCATCAAAGGCAAACATTATCTTTCATGAGAAGTTTCATAAAATGTAAAATCCTTTTTTATTAAATAAGCCTTGCTTTCTATATAATTAATCTAATTATAATTCCTCTATAATTAATATAATTTTATGTCAGACAGCATTTGTCTCATTCCTGTAGTATGAAATGCTGTAAATTTCTAATATATCCTTGTACAAAAAATAAAAAATACATTTTTAGAAGATAAAAAATTAATATTTAATTAAGACTTTGATTTGTTAATTTTTGTAAAACAAATTAAACAGAATTGAAAAAGTTTGATCAATTAAGTATAGTAGTTTTTCTAGGAAGATCACATTTTTAAGCAAATTAATCAGACTATATACATCTGATGGAAGACTGTTGATTCTTATTTTAATAGTATCTAAGTATCGTAAATAATACTCGGATCGCTCATTAATTAAAAAGACAAATGGTAGCAGTGGAAACTATTTAATAGAATAAATTGGAACTTTTTGACATTCAGTTAGCACCTTTACATAGAAAATATCAGCTGTTCCAAAAGAATTTCCATTTTTACAAACTCTTGTTTATTTCAAAATATCGGCTTTGCTTGAAACGTATACTCTGGAAGTACAGCGTGCCGTGAAAAGATTTTTATTTCTTTAAGGTGTAAAATGGCCGAACTTCACTTGCAGATGTTAAAACAGTATGTTAAAAAGTTTATTAAATGTGTAAATTTTTATAATTGGATAGACCAGTTTTAATTGGGTGAAACAAGTGTCAGCAATTTTCATTTTAGCAGAAGATCAATGAAAGATTCCAATGACTCTTTGCAAAATCGCATTTTATGATCTTATTTGTAAAGACAGATATATAAAAATTTAGGAAATTGCTGAAGTTTGTAGTTGTGAATATCAGCACTGCCCTTTCCATTATTCACGAAAAATTGAATTACTGCAAAACTTATATTTAAGATGGGTTCTGAGATGGTCGATTCTAAATTGCAATTGTATCAAACTTATACAACTTTCTTTAGTTGAAAGTAGTGGATTTGTAGACACAATCCAAGTTTCATCAGAAACTTGGATTCTTCATTTTGAGATTGGAATGGAAACATTTGAGTTCATCTGCTTGAAAAAAATTCAAAACTTACATTTCAGGTGGTAAAGCAAAGCTAACAGTGTTTTAGGGTTATAAAGGCTCATTTTATTGCTATTATTTGGAAGAACAACATACAATCAACAGCAAGTATTACTGTGACATGCTAAAAAATACAGTGAAACCAGCAATAAGGAGGCCTAATTCTTTTGCATGATAACGCCCATCCCATTCCACTCAAAAGAAACAAGAAGCTATTAAGTTAGATTGAGAGGTGTTGACACATTCACCTGACAATCCCCGATTTTTTGTTTGGTCCTCAAAATGTTTTTATATAACATGAAGTTCAGATAAAAATGAGCAGATCAAAAATGTACAAGAATGGTTCAGACAACAAGCTAACAGCTAACAGTTTGTTATTACTGGAATAAGAAAACTCACAGAAAAATGGGACAAGTGTCTAAATGCAGTTGGTATTTTGTTGAAAAGTAGTTTCATTGTCGATGAATAAATAATTTTTCTACAGCTATTTGTCTCTTTAATTATTGAACAACTGCTGTATTTGTAAGATTAAACACAATGCTTGATACTATTAATTTTATTTTTTCTTATATACATCTATTTACATTTGTAGATTAATGTAAGTATAATATGTGTACTTGAATTTTTCTTATTGCAGAAGTTATAAGTATTGATGATGAATTACATTTCTGGACGAATGTTATCAACATTGGAAAACACAGAAGCGACAAAGAAAAAGCTAAAGCTTTTATTGAAGCTTTAGAACCTCTTTGTGCAGTGATGAGGTCAGTTAGATTAAATAATAGCTTTAAATTCTAGAAGCTTCTCTTTTGTGTATTATTCGTGGGTTTTTCTGTGCTTAGATGGGATTGTTACAGTTATTGTGTTTTCTTTTATGACAGTCTTCTAAAGAATACATATATGAATGAGTGTAATATATGTATGAGTAGTTATGATGGTTTACTTTATTGTGTTTGTTGATATTACTTAACCGTGAGTTTATTCATGGGAACCATTGTAGTAACACTGTCATGGTGGCCAACTTATGAAATTACTCCATTTCCAGCCAGTTAAAACATCAATTTTGTTACTTTGATAGATTGAACTACAGCAACAAGTCAGAATGATCATTTTTCAGTTCTGTGCATCGACTAGGCCGATTGGGAGTCATTGCAGTTACTATAAAAAAAGAACGCTTACACAGCCAGACTAGACTAGCATTAATGAAGAGACTTAAACAAGAAGAAAGAGAAAATGTGTGGTACAAAGCAGTGTGACCATTTCATTTTCTCATTCCTGCCTTCTACTTGAAAGGCAAAACTTTTTTTTAGAACCATTCAAAGCTTAGACTCTTGGGCTGGCCTTGTCAAAATTGTTTTTGATCCAAAGATCTCAAAAAGCAAACAGCTCTTTATTCAGCCAACCAGTTAAGGTAGATGGATACCATCTCTTTGTCTCAGCTGTCACCTCTGACTGTCCTGGGAGTCAACTTAATTAATGATCCTTTTCAGGGCCAGCAGTGTAAAAATTGCCTTTGAGAGTTCAAGAATTGGAGATCCAAGATGGACCTTGAGTCCAGTATTCAGACCAATTTTTTGTTTTTTTCTAATCTGTAAATAATTTTATCTCAAGAAGTACAAGTCTATCAAATTACATTTTACCAGTTCTGAAATATCATATCTGGTGATAATAGAAGTTAACCAAAGAAACAGAATTTTTATTTACACTTCAATGCCAAAATAAAAAACTTTTAATTGATTTGAATTAGGAAAGTTTTTCAGATTACTAAGATATGAGTAAATTCTAAACTTTAGTATCACATAATTATGTAATATCGATATGTAATGGCCCTGGGTAAGATTATAAGCTGCACTTCGATGAATATTATGATTAATATTCATCGAAGATATATTCTCTTATAATATATGGTTATTAGATGCACTACGAATTACAAACTAATTATTCTGCAACTTCTGAAGGTAAATTGCCGATGTAATAAATTGTGCCAAGCTAAAAAGTAAATTAACTGAGACAATTTAACTGTGACAATTTTTATAAGTGGATGAAACAGTTTAAATCTGGCAGAACAAGTGTCTCCAATTTTCATCATAGAAGAAGACAGGTAGAAGTTTTGAATGATGTTCTTGCAAAATTGCATTAAGAATCTTATTTAGGAAGACAGATGCATAAAAATACAGGAAATTGCTGAAATTTGTTGTCCAAGAATTGAGAATGATCCATGATAAGTGGAATTCCACAAAACATTTTTGAGGTAGGTTCCAAGACAGTTACATCTGTATTGAAATTACAAATACAAATTCACATTTGTATTGAACATAAACAACAGTTTCTAGTGGAAGATAAGATTGTTTTGTTTGCATAATAACTTGTGATGAAACTTGGATTCTCATTTTGAGCTGAAATCCAAATCCAAATTTACGCATCACCTGGTAGAGCAATGCTAATGTGTTTTGGATTACAAAGTCCTAATTTATTATGACTGTTTCGAATAGCATTGTAGAGTCAACAATGATTACTATTGTGACTTGCTAGAAAATAAAATGAAACCACAGTAAGGAGGAAACATCTTGGTTCTCTCCCAAAAGGTTTAATTCTTCTGTATGATAATGCTTGTTTTTATAATGCTTTTATGATAATGCTTTGTTTTTATATGGCATAGTAAATTTTTAAACACTTAATGCATGATTTTACTTTATTACAGAGATTTGGAATTGCACCAGTTATCAGATTTAGATGAAGTTATTGAATCGGCTCATAATTATATCGATGACCTTTGGAAAATTGATGAATATAGATTTCCACAGACACGTATGGAACATTTAATGGATGTTATTGGTACAAATGATTTCAATTCTTTGTTTCTGATTTGTTTTTATAAAAATTAGATATTTATCTTTTTCTTTATAGCGCAAACTTCAGTAAAATGTGTTTGCTGTTTTTTTTCAAACATTTCAATTGTTGTATTAATAGCAACGATTTGAACGATTCCAAAACCATTCTTAGATATCTTATGTCAGTCGGTTTAATTACATTATTCATGAGTAATTAAAAAAATAGTTCAGTTTCTCTGAATTTAATTAAAAAAAAATTAAGCCAGGCACACCACTGAAGATCTAAATTCTACCATTTTCAGTATTTTTTAATAAAATTTTTATCATGAAACCAGCCCAATAGTTAGTTATGATTTGATTTTTAGACTGGTTCATTTTTATTCTATATTAGAAATAAAGGGGATCCTTGTTAAAAACAGCCTATATTTTTGGCCAGAATTTCTTATTATTGGTTCAACCTAGAATCCTGAAAAGGCTTATTTTTAGTAATTCAGCTCTTCTTTTCTATTTTAGAGCTTTTGTTTTTTTTTTCTATTTTGTATTTTTTCTTTCACATTTATAACATTTTGTTAAATAAATTTTTTTTTAAATTAAGTTAAACGTATTTTCCTAATTTAAAATTGTTTTATTGAAAACCCCCCTTATAGTACATAGATTATTATACTAGGAATATAAAAGTGATTCCAAGAAAGAATCGCTCCTTTAAATTTAGTTGGCGATGAGAAATTTCTCAAAAGTTACGATTAAATAAATTTACAGAATAATGGCAAAACAAAGATTTGCTTGATTGTTTTATATTTTTTGTCGTTTGAACTTTTATATTTCTTACTGTTTTGACTCTGGTATATTTCTTAATATATTTAAATTAAAATGTGTCTATATATGAGGGATATCTCTAAAGTAAAGACTGCTGGGAAATCTCTCTCCTTAAGGTTGGCGAACCTGTCGTTCATAGACATGCTAGTAATGTACACACTGGATTGTTGTCTATAAGTTGTGTTGTAGTATCTTTGATTACGTATGAGTTATTATTTTACAAAATGAATAGGAAAATCGATGTTGCCACAGACTGTGAAATACGTGGAATCATAACGATTTTTAAACCATCAAAATATTAAGCTGGCTGAAATTTATAGGCGGTTGGTTTGTGTGTATGGTGATAATAATATAAGGAATGAAAGAAATGTCCGAAAATGGTGTGAAAGGTTTAGAAATAACAGAATTAATGTGCATGATGAAGAATGTTCAGGGAGGCCCTCTTATAATCACTGAGGACTTGTTGAAACGCATCGTTGATGAAATCAGAAAAGATCGTTGCTCAACGATTTCCGACCTGGCCCTTCTTTTTCCTGATGTTTCAAGAGCTGTTATTGGTCGCATTGTTCATGATCATTTAGGCTTCACAAAGGTTTGTGCTTGTTTTAACAGAACGTCACAAAAAAATCCGAATGGGATCTGCATTGGCATTTAGAAAAAGGTGATGAGTTCCTTAATTCAATTGTTGCTGGTGATGAAACATGGATTTTGTGTTACATACCAGATAGAAAACGGCAGTCAACTAAATGGCATCATCCTCGGTCACCTACCAGACCAACAAAGGTCAAGCCACAGCCATTTGGATGCAAACTGATGGCCAAAGTCTTTTCAGATCGGTTTGGCATACTGTTAATTGATTTCATGCCACTTGGAATGACCATAAATGCAGAACCCTACTGCGAAACTCTATATAAGTTACGGATGACATGGGTGGCTGACTGACAGCGTCGTCTAGCTGCATGATAATGCACGTCCACATGTTGTGAGTCCAACATGTGATTTATTAGAACATTTGGATGGTAAATTTACGATCACCCACCATATAGTCCAAACTTAGCTCCTTCTGATTACCATTTATTTGAGATATTGAAAGAATTTTTGAACGGTTAGCAATTCGCGGATGACGATGAACTTAAAAATGTTGTTAATCAGTGGCTAAATGGACTGGTGACAGAAGAATATGATGTGGGTATATTGGTATATTGAATGAAGCTGGGTATCGCTATGGTAAATGTCTTAATTCATGTGTGATTACATAGAAAAGTAGTGTAAGGTATGTAGTTAAGAGAAATAAAAAATATTTATAAGTTTTCAGAATAAATATTTTTACAATGAAACAGTCTTTACTTTAGAGATATCTCTCGCGTTTTTTAATTTTACCTGAAAAATATGCTTACAAAATTACATAAAAAGTGTTTTCTTATATTTTTATTTGGATTGTCCTGCACCATACTCATTCCTTCCATTTCATCTTTCTTCTCTTCTTCAGCTGATATTTTTTAGCATATCCTTTTTTTAAAAAACTGCTGATCTTTTCTTTTGGCTCTTCATGCCTTTTTCGCAATCCTCATTCCTTCTGATCTTAACTATAGCTTTACCTGGTAACATATCTAATATTTCCATTACCATTGCTAGTAATGAATTCCTGTAGTAATGCTCTGCTTCTACAAGAGTAGCAACTGTTTTTTTTTACACACTGCTGTTTCTGGCATACTGAATTCCAACTTATTTGGTGATTCAAATTCCAACATAATTTATCAAGAAAATGAAAGAAATCATAAATTTAGCTCAAGTAGCATGATATAAGAGTTACATATTAAGAATAAAAAAGGGCATTAATGAAATAATTTTATAGAATAAATATACAAAAGTAAATGAGATATTACAAAATATCAAAACAGTAAAATTTTTCCTTTTTCTAAAACTAGGTGATTGCTCCTTTAAAATTAATTGTTTCTGTGATCAGAAGTAAAAATCATATTTTAAATCTTTCAAAAAATATAGCGATTCTGTTATTATTTAGATATAACACAATTTTTTGTGTTATTTAGAACCTATAGAAGGCTCATAGTTTTATTGTATAATACAGCTTAAGATATTTATTGATAACTTATAATTTTCTTTGCTACTGAAATGATTTCTTATTGCAGGTGACACTTTAATTTCATTCATTCTAAAAAAATTAAAGGCGTTGGATTTATGGGATGGCCAGTTCATTGATATACAGGAGGCATTGAATCAGGTATGAAATAATTCCTACTTTATTTAATAAGCTAGATAAGCTGATCTTATATAGATTATGATTTATAATCTCCATAATCTAAGGAATCTGACTCCTTATAATTTATATTAATACTAAATTTCCAAACAGCATATAATATTAGGGTCATAAGAATGTTTGGTCTTTTGTGGTGCTTGAGGTTTGGAGGAATCTACACACGCCTCTATTACCAAATTAACTAAATCTGAATATGGTGAAGTGTAGCTTACATATCTAGTTCATCTTTTTAACATAAAGTTCTTTACTATTATTTGTCATTTTATAATTATATATGATTTTCAATATTCTCCTGTAAAACCATTTTTCAAAGGGCATGATTGTGTTTGTTAAACATTTTCAAACTAGGTGTGAAAAGTGTAACCCACCGGGTTGGTCTAGTGGTGAACGCATCTTCCCAAATCAGCTGATTTGGAAGCCGAGAGTTCCAGCGTTCAAGTCCTTGTAAAGCCAGTTATTTTTACACGGATTTGAATACTAGATCATGGATACCGGTGTTCTTTGGTGGTTGGGTTTCAATTAACCACACATCTCAGGAATGGTCGAACTGTGAATGTACAAGACTACACTTCATTTACACTCATACATATCATCCTCATTCATCCTCTGAAGTATTATCTAAACGGTAGTTACTGAAGGCTAAACAGAAAAAAGAGAGAGAGAGAGGTGTGAAAAGTGAAATTGCAATCTCAACCATTTTTACTTTAGGTAAATTTGTGTACATTACACTTTTAATAACTATTATATAGTATTATTATTCTCTTCCAATAAGTATGTTTTAATTATTGACTTTATTGTTTTCTTTTTGAATTTTTTATGGGGCAATCGATCAGTTTACTCTTTAACATAATGCAAATTAATGACAATAATATAAATAGCATTACTCTGTTTAACCCATAAAAAAACAACTGAAAGTATAAAATTAATTTAATAAAAAGTAAATTAATTTAATAAAAGACATTTTTAAAACAAAAATTTTTTGAAAATTATTTAAAACATTGTGATTTGCTTTTGCTATGTATTTTTTCATCCGACACGAGTATTTTTCTAAATGGAATAAACATTATGTAACTTCAAACTGATTTGTTATTGATTGATAGCAGTTATGAGGGTTAGTCAAATATAAACTGGACTTTTATATCACAACTCACTTATGAACATGAATGGGCTGGTGTAATGTGATATTGATAGTGGATATGTGAGGCATTCACCTAGGCATTTGTGTCACGCTGGTCAATGTTGTCCTGTCAGAGCAAGAGTTTCCATTGTTAGTTGAGCAGTAATTGAGCAGTGATATATTATCATGAAGTTTCTCACGAAGGAGAGAACATTAAACCCTTAAAGATTTTTATTTGATTCATGCATGGTTTATAGATATGATATCATGTATCCAGTCTATGACTCGGCCACAAATTTAAAGATTGATATGAAGCTGTGGAAAATGAGATTCACAATAGGTGTTCAAGAACATGGATGTTGGCATTCCATTGATTAGGTTGTCAAATTCTGCAGGGTAGGTTGTAAGACTTTAACCCGAAATCAGAGAGGCTGGCTTGACAGAAAATTTTCCAAAGGCTCCCTCAATCGATTCTGATGAAAAGGAAATAATTTTCTGCATCGAATATTCACATCTGATAAGTCATGGGGCCATCACTAAATTCCTGAAATGAAATCGGCGACTATGGAGTGGCATAAGGAAAATACGGAAAAGGAAAATACATCCTTCAGTTGTCTTTTGACAACTCCTGAAAAATTCCTGCAGTTGTCTTTTGGGATTGTAAAGACATATTTTTCCTCAGTTTTCTCCATGAATATTGCATTGTGAATGCTGTGTACTAATACCAGCTCTTAGTTTCAAAATGAAACTAACTACAGTAACAAAAGGACGTCAGCTAAAGATGTGATTCTCCTTCATGACAACACTAGTCCTTTTACAGCTATTAGCATTAACGATAAACTGGAATAAATTTACTGGGAAACCTTAGAACAGTCCCCTTACAGTCCAGATTTATCCCCCTTTATTTCACTTATTTTGTTTGGGCCATTGAAGGAACAGGCATTCAGAGGAAATCAATCCAGAGTGGCATCTGTTCTTGCACAATTGGCTTGTGACACGTCCTCAGATGTTTTATGAAGAATGGATCTACAAACTCCTCGCACATTGGGAAAAATGTGTAGAAGCTCGGGGAGACTAAATAGAAAGCAATAAACATGTTTTGTATTTTTATTCTTTACTAATAAACATTAAAAACAAAAATTCTGTTTTTATTTAATTGACCCAGTACTTGTTTTTAGCTAAGTTGGATTACTTCATTAGTGAATTACTAAAAAAAAAATCACTAAAAAAATTACTAAAAATTACTAATCACTAATTACTAATCATTAAAATTACTAAATAAATTATTAAAATTTATTTTACTAAAAAAAATCCTGTTTTTTAAGGTGTTGGGACTTGTTGTTTTTTTAAGGTGTTGGGCCTATTATTTAGAGCGATGCTTATGGCAATGTCAGAATAAGAAGTATCCATTGTTAGAGGTTTCGCTGTGTCAGATCAAATTTTCAAAACATGTTTTTTACAAGTATTATTCTTCAAATGTTTTGCTAGAATCCGTCCTGAGTGTTTAATCTTTTAATATAAAAATGTTTGTTCTTAGACAAGGTTGAAGCTTTCAGTTCAAAATTTCAAAGAAATGTTTGATATTAGGATTTTTATAAATTTCAATTTTTGGTCATGATGTGAATGTTTCTTACATTTTTATTTATTTATTCCTAATAATTAAAAATGAATAAATTCCTAATAATTTAAAATGCTCTGTCTATTAAATATACTGTATTAAAACTTATAAAACATTCAGTTGATTTTATTAATACAAATTCTGATATTTTAAAAGTATTTATATTTAAATTTGTTGTAGAGTGTATCAGCTTGCGATAAATGGTGTTTAATGTGTGAACGTTTAACATCACTATTTTGGCCGCACCATTCATTACATCAGTGGAATGGAGGTCCTTATTCCCATGAATATTTAAAAAAATTTTCATGTCGCCTGAAAGAGGTAAGTTTTACATTTTTTTAAATTTATTTTACTATATTTTTTATGGTTAACCACAATTATTATTAAAATTGTATCTATTAAAGTTGACTGGTTAGATTCATTAATCATTTACCATTCTCCATAACAAAGTGGTTGTATTCTTATCTTCCATTTAGAATGTCCTGGATGAGAATTTTGGTCAGACTTTGTTTTATTTCATATGGTATAAACATAACTCATCATGCTTCCACACAAAAATGCTGAGCTTGAGTGCTTAATTAATCATTTTAAATAGAACGTAGAATAAAATTTGTATTTTAATAAATTAATCATAGTTACCTAAGATTATTATACATTATTTCATATTTCTTGTGTGCAGCATTCCATGATGTTATGCATTTTAGTTAAATTGTTTTATTTGTTATCCAACAGTTGTATATTTAAAGTCAGTAACCATTCCATTTACTTTTTTTGTTGTGCTGAGATATTGTTTACACGGTTTTAACTGGCCTTTTTTTTGTCATCCATTTTGCCATTATAGTATCTGGGAATTGGCATTTTAATCTTTCCCTTCTTCTACGTGTCCTAAGAAGACATCTTCATTTCCATCTTGCATGTTTGCCAATTTTTGTTATTAATATGGTATAATCTGAATGGAAATAATGTAATTGCAAAAACATGTAAATAAAGTTTAATATGATATAAATATGCCATTAAATTATGTACGTATTTCTAACATTTATTTGAAAATTACACGTCTTCTAAGGTAAATTAATTAAATGGTTGAAGAGGAAGTGGTGGGAGTCACCATATAAGTGACTTTGATTTTCAGTTCTTTTTAATTTTATATTAATTGTTTGGTAATGTTGATTTACTAAATATTTTATTATTAATTTATTTCTATTGTAAAAAGGGGCTGGTCTATTAATTATGTAAGCATGAAATGGGTTAATAGCTATTTTTTTTTAATAAGACTACTTGCCAGATAAGATAATCCTTTTATAATATTAAAATAAAGTTATTGTTAGAGTTTTATGGAAAATTTTTAATTTAAAGATAGATTAAAAATTAGAAATAAATCAAATTATTAAAAAATGAAAGTTCAGCAAAAAGTTTCAAGTGTAGTACAAATTCAGTTAAGAATTATTTCCTTTGATTCATTTTTTATCCTAAAAACATTAATATTTTTCAATTTTTATGAACTTTGTAAATATCACTTACTTAAAAAAGTTGCTAATATATTGAACATTCTATACTAAAATTAGTGTTGCGTTTTGTATTTACTTTTAGAGTAAATTCTTACTTAATTATTAAACTTTTTGTAGATTTTATACATTAAAAAAAAGAAAATTTCATTATATTATAGTAAGCAATAATTGTCCTTTGCCCTTCGTCAACAGCTTGTTAACATTTGGATCAAAGAAGAACTATCAGAATACTGGACGACAGCCATCATCCATCCACTACACAGAAAAGGGGAGAAAGCAGACTCTACAGTAACCATTACAGGAGAATCTCGCTCCTAGACACAACGTAAAAAATTCTTTCAAGAATCATCCTCAACAGGATTGTCTCACAACTTAAGAAAGAACAAGGAGAATTCCAGGGAGGTTTCAATCTTGGAGGAGCTGTCCAGACCAGATCATGAGTCTCAGGCTAATAATGGATCACAACAGGAAAAGAAACAGAGACATAGTGATAACATTTGTAGATTTCAAGAAAGTTTATGACTGCATCGATAGAGAATCCCTACTAAAAATTTTAAGACACCTCGGACTATATACCAAATTAATAAACATGATAAAACTGACCCTCACAAACTCAAAGTCAAAGGTAAGATTCAGAGGTGAGCTCTCTGAACCATTTGAGATTAAAACAGGAGTGCACCAACGTGATGCAGCCTTACCATTATTCAACTATGCTCTAGAAATGGTAATGAGGGGATGACTCAAAAAATGCCCCGAAAAGTAAAAATAGGCCAAAACCATCTGTCTTTGTTTCACCGATGATTTGGCACTGCTAGAAGACTACATCGATGAAGCTAAATCAATTGGAACTTCAAAACATTGCAAATAAAATTCAAAGAGACAGAAATCATGCCCCAAAAACAAACATGATTAAAAGAGGTGAATATAAATGGTAATCAAAATAATAACCCGATTTAAATACCTCAGAGAAATAATAACAAACAACCTAAATGAAAAAACCTTGATCGAAATAAGAAGAAACAAACTAGCTAATGCCCAAAAATTAACCTGGCACACTTACAATAAAAAAGGCCTATCAGAAAATGCAAAAATAAGACACTACAACAGTTATAATACCAGAAGCCACTTATGCGGCAGAAACACTCTTCTACCTGAACAATCAAAGAACATGAACAATCAAAGACAGACAGACTCCAGAAAATTGAAAGAAGAATTTGTGAGAAAACCTGCATCAATAAAAAGTACCAGAAAGCCAGGCAGTGGTGAATTGTGCTTAACAAGTCGTGTACAAAGAATTAGAACAAATCACTGACACCACGCGTAAAGGGGAGACTAGGAGTCTTTGGACATATCATGAGGATGCAAGATTTAAGACTTCTGAATCAGCTAGTACAGTACGATCTTGACTCAAAAAACACCATGACAGGATGCAGATGTATCAGAGACATAAGAGAGGATTTGAAGGAAATCGGCCTTACACCAGAATACACCACAGATAAGATAAAATTAAATAAGAAAATCAAGAACAAAAACACTCGCTTCATACTCACAAGAAAAAACTCATAACACATACATTTTCAACACTAGAAAGGCACAAAGATCGGAATGTATGGAAAAGTACTGGGAGAACCTCAAGGTCCAAACAGTTCCATGAAAGAGATTTGGATATTGGAGTGACTAAAGTAATCCTATGCAATCATAAATAATAATAATGAAAAGTAAGTAATCAACAGCTGAAAATATTAAAATTACTCAAATTTTTATTAAAAAAATATTATTCTTTGTTCTTTAGTTTTAATTTTATTCTTGAACTAATAATTATGTAAGAACTGGGGGAGAAGGTCTTAAATTTGTAATGGAATCTCATGATGGGAGAATATATATACTGAAGTCTCATTTACAGGAGAAGATCTAAATACCATAATTTTAGTTTGCATAATTCATGGACAGCCCCCAAATTTTCCTTAGTTCATAATTTTTGAGCCAGATTAACCAATTGTACACTTAAAATGAAAACAAAATTAATACTATTTGATTATTTTCAATATCTTTGAATTGGTTTAAGATTTTAATTTTATTTACATTTTTTTATTCTTATTGTTTCCTTTTACCTAAGTTAGATCAGTTAAGTTAAAAAATCGATGTTCTGAAGGTTTTATTTTATAAATATTATGGTGGCTATTTTTTGTTTGTTTATTTACTATGACCTTCAATAAAACTTATATTATTTTTTTTAAATTGAAAAGCATCTTTTAAATCATCCTTTAAAAAGATATTTAATTAAAAATTAACCATTGATCTACAATAATTATAATTTTTACTTCTCTTTTATTATTTTATAGATATTGAGAGTACGAACTGTTTGTAGACAACTTACGCGATTGCTGACAGTTTCTGAACAACAAGAATTGAATTCCAGTGACTATTTCAACTCATTTAAAGGTTTTTGTAATTTGAATACCTATTATGGGACTGTAGTTTAATAATTATTTATGTATAATCATTATCAGTACTGTGTGCTGGTTCCCACATGCAGATGGATTTGATTAGTTAGTGCTAACATTTGCTGTAAATACAGTACTGTTACCATTTTTTATTGTACATAGTTAATCTAGGCTGCAATTTTTAAACAAATGTTTTATTGTTTATTTATGGTTTAATAGAAATAAATTCAATTGTATGCCAGGTTAGTCTAGCGGTAAAACTCATCATCACAGATGATTTCGAAGTTACAGCTGATTTTCGAAGTCGATAGTTCTAAGTTTCGAGTCCTTGTAAAGGTAGTTGGTTTTATATGGATTTGAATACTAGACTGTAGATACCGCTCTTCTTTGGTGCTTGGGTTTCAATCAACCACACATCTCAGGAGTGGTTGACCTGACTGTTCAGGACTACATGTTTACTGGTACATTTACACTAAAATTTGCAGCTACAGACCTGGCAAGCCCAGTAGCAGTGCATTTGCCTATATACACACACACAGACACATGTGCATGCATACACACACACACACACACACACACACACATCTGGCAGCAAGCTGGAAAAACTGGTTGAAATAATTGAACTATTCAGTGTTTCTCCACTGCCAGATCTTATTTGATGTGTTCTCTTACAATGTGCTATTTGTGTAAGCTACTTCTAGTTACCCCGTGCCATACCAGAATTATTTGGATAAATTTTTGCTTAAAACTATCCTCAAAGTTAATGAAAACATTTTTCTGAAAACTATTGTTCTGATTAGTCCAGCTATTTTTGAATTTTAAACGAATACCTGTAAAACAAACATGCGTAGGGATATTCAAATTTTTATAAATATGTTTATTTACAATTATTAAAAACTATCTATAAAAAAGTATCAAGCTTTATTATATAAAGTTTCTAATTTATATTATATGCTATTCAAATTCATGGATTCATCATCTGGTATATATATATATATATATATATATATATACATTACAAGTGAAAGCAATACTTACCATGATCAAATGAATTAAATATTGGTTATAAATACTATGCTCTTAAAACAATTGAAAACTCTTATACTTAAAACCACTGGGGGGACTGAACAAATATAAAATCTGATTATGCGAAATCAGAACTGTATGGTGGATGCGGCAACACCTCCTGACCCGACTTTTAAATCGCTTTCTGTATCTTTTGACTGATATGGAGGCAGGCATTATCATGCAGAAGGATTACATCTTTTGAAACAAAACCAGAATGTTTCCTAATGAGTTCATTTCATTTTCTAGCACACAGTATTATCAACTATTGATTGTACATTGTTCTTCCAAACAATCAAAATAGATTTGACCTATATAGAATCAGAACACCATTAGCATAATTTTAGCGGCTAACTGTAGGTTTTGAATTTTTTCTTGCAAGTGCATTTTGACATTTTCATTCCATACTATGAAGCTTGGATTTCAGTCAAAATGATGAATCAAAGTTTTGTGAGATAGAGTTAAGTTTCAACAGATGTGAGATCTGTAAGTAAAAAAGCATTAACTTCTGCTAAAAAAGCGTTGTTTAAGTTTTTTATCACAAATGAAAGTCACTGACACTTGTTCTGCTAGATTTCAACTATCCAAATCCACTTATAAAAATTTGCATGATTCATTTTGAAACTTGAAATTGGGCACAAATATTTGGCTATCTGTATTGCAGCTTCGACCTGATCTTTGATTCCACTGGACAAGGAGGCACTACGGTACCTATATTTTTTATATTCCCCCATTCTTTAGCTATAAAAGTTATCCTGGAAAGTGTTAGCTAAACTTAAGGGACTGATTCAGGACATCACAATTAACAAAAATGTTCATGCAGATAAATACCACTAAAACATTTTTGCATTAAATCCCAAAATTTATTTAATGGATTCTTTATCATTTCTGGAACTTATGTGTTTTTCAAATTGGAGCTCTTATTAAAAATGTTATGCGAGTTTGTTGTTGAGTATGTGTCTTTTACTAAAAATTTTGATTTTTTTTCTCAATCCGTTCTAATATGACATAATTTTTAAGATATAAAAAACCATTTGATCAAGAAAGTAAAATCAGACCCAAATTTTTTTGTTGAATATTTTTGTATTTTTCTCCAATTTTACTCAAAATACTAAAATTAAGCGATTAATATTTAAAAATTATATTGTATTTGAAATAAAAGTCTGTCTAGAGCAAAGTTGGGAAAGTTATGCGACTGTTTGCAACTTTTTAGATGACATTAATGAATAAATATGAAAATCGAAGCTCCAGTAATCACATAAATGTGTTAAGTTAAAACTTATATAATATTCTTAGAAATAAACAACATGCTGTATCAATATAAATGACGCCTGATTTGTTTGTATCAGGTTTTGACAAACTGACTTTAGATAATATTCAATATTATTCTTACACTTGTGTAAAGGAAAAAATTAATATACAATTAACTTAATTTGAAATTGAATTCCACTGATGTGGGAGTCAAGTATAATTAATTTGTTTTGTATATTTTGTATTTGGTTTATGACAATGATTCTATGATAAAAAATGTGCTGTACATATAGTTATTGAAATTAGTATTGCATCCTGTATTAAAGGATCTGCTATTTCCAGCCTTATGAAATATAAAATTTGAACCTTAAAATAATTGATTGCATTATTATTTATCACATGTTTAATTGCTTTAAATTTGATTATCAATCTGATATTGTACAGTTTGTCGAATGGTTGAGAAGAAAAAGATTTAGATGAAAATATTTATTCAGAATTTTAGTATGAAGAAATATTATAAAGACGAGAATCATTTAATAAATATAAACCTAATTTTAAAATTAATTTATTAAAAAAGGTTTAATGTTTAGCAAGGTGTCTTCAATAAATATTTTGAGTCAGATTTTTCTAAGGAATAATACCTAAAATTTTGACGAGAGTCTGTATAAGTGATTTAAAGAGATTGGAAATTTAAAAAAATAAGAAAAGTAATTTTTGGGTGGTCATATCGATAAAATAGACTGTAAATTGCCAACACAAATACACAGTAACAAACGCAAGTATGTATGCTTTGCTTTTTTGTGATGTTTCATTAGAGGCTTCTTCAAACAATATTAATTTGAAGAAAACTGAAAATTTAGTATTCAAATGGCTATTCAGCGATTAAGTAACATTGCTTTTTTTTTTATAACATTATGTTTTTGTACTCAAATTTATTCCATATAAATATCAATTATTACAGACTATTCAGTTTCGCAGACAAAAATGTTTTAATGTTTTTATTTTTCAGATGTTAGTCCATTACTTGTTAATCAGTATACAGAACCTTTCTGGCAAACAGCTATTAAGCAATTTGAAAATAATGTGCATCCAGCAGAAGAGAGAGTAGCTGCAAAACTTAAAACACAGTTACGTAGTCTGGATACAAATACTCTTCAGGTATGACAGTTTCAGTCAGAAAATTGTTCTATTTGTGTATGCATGCATGCATGTGCAATCATATATGTGTGTGCTGTGTTATTGAGACATTAACTTTTATTGCTTTTACAATTTTTAATGGTTTGGTAAAATTCCCACTGGTTATCATTATGTGTATGTAATCACTTTTTGAAATATCAAGTAATTGTTAATAATTATATTACTCTGCAAAAATTAAAACGATGTATTTTTACTTAAAATTATATTATCTTTTGTTTTCATTTATTTCTGTAGATTTTCATTTAAGGATGGACAAATCTAATGCCAACGATCATTGTGAAGCTGACATGCATAATATGCAAAAAATTGGAAACTGATTCTGGAGAAAATATGAATTTAGGAGAAATAATAAAAATTACAAGAGGATTACCTACGTTAAGATAGGCATCTGCATAATGAGGAGATGATTGTTTTAATTTTTTAAATAATGCAGAATTTGTTTTTGCACATGCAGTATGTCGTCAAAGATATATTAACAAAAAATATATTGAATTGTTTAAAAGGAATGATCAAAAGCAGTTAATTTACTCTACACAGAAGAAAATACTGCGTAAGTCATCATCATTAGCTTTTGATTGGAAAAGTAATTGTTTTATTTGTGGAAAAGAAGCTGACGAAATAAAAGAAAAAAGCGGTTAAAGGCGACATGAAGAAAAATTATAATTGTAAACCATTTAGATTTTAAAGAATAGATACTTGGTTTGCTGGCCTTATGAAAAGACGATTTTAGCCAAGAAAATTTTGAAGAATATCAGGTGTAATGGACTTAAGGATTGTTACACTTAAAATTCTGCAATAATAGCTGATCTTGTTAAAAAAGTCCATCCTCAAGTTTTACAAGTTGTTGCAGCAATGGAACAAGTTTATAAATATATTGAAGAGATAGATGATTGCCAATTCTCATTACAAGAATTGAAAAGTATTTTAACATCAGCATATTCCGGATGAAAAAACAATATTCTGCATGAGTCAATGATAACGCATGTTATCCATTTGACTCCATATGCCTTTGCAGATGTGTCAATTTTTTAAGCTTTTAATTTTTTAATTATAATTTCAATCTTTTAATATTTTTTATGTTTAATATGTAGTTATACAAAAAGTTTTACATACAACTGATGATGAGGATCCCACAAAAGTACTCTTGTAGAAAATCAACAAAATAAGGTAAGATATTTTTTGGGTGGATATTGTACTTGGTGGATCAAGTTGATTTACATTATATAATGAATCATTATGATGACAATATACTATTTTCCAGTAAATTTGATCCAGTACAATCACTTGTTTTAAAAATGTTTCGCATGAAATTTTATCTAATACCTAATATAACCAAAAATCAGATGATGAGGAATTGGAAAAAAAGGATAATAAAAACTGCTGGTGAGATTATTTGAAGAGATATCTGATTGCAAGTTTACAATAATGAAATTTACCCGGCAAGTGGTAAAATGTTTGAGAGTGTTCACAAATTTATTCCGGAATCATTACGTTTGAAATAATATTAACAGATAAACAGAGGAAGCCTGAAAAACTGTGTAATTATGAAAATAAATGCACCTCAATAGCTCACGCTATTATTTGGAAGGGAAAATCAGGGAAAAAGTGTTTTCATCAAAATCTTTAGAAAAAACTTTGCCTACTGTACAGAACACATTCTTTTTTTATATGCACTGACTGACTGACTGACTGCGATATAACTTATTGTTTTTTTAATCGAGGTAAAAATAAATTTGCCAAATCATTTGAAAATAGAAAGGATTTACATGATGCTGCTGAAATTTTCGCAAATGCCCGTACAAGTTGTAGTTCTATCTATCAAGCTGGAATTACATGAATACTTGCATTATACAATGCAACAAAAAAATGAGATAACAAATCGTGAAATTGTGCTCGTTAAATCAAATTCTTGTTACAAGCGAGCTTGACTTTGCGAGTTCCTCTGTATACTGTAATCCAGTTTCTTTTTTTTTCAATAATTTTTTTTACTTTAATCTTCTCTTTTTATTCTCTTTTATATAATGAAGAAAATTATGTTGATCCTGTGGCGGAGCAGTAGCGTCTTGGCTTTTAATCAGAGTTCCTGAATTAGAATCCTGGTCAAGTGTAACATTTATCATATGTTACAAAATTCTATTTCCATATCCTACCCACAAGTTTCAAATCTATGTAGTGTTACTATCAAGTCCAAAAAAAAATTACTTTTTGTTTTAACTTAATTCTTTCATTTAATATTTGTAGTTCTGTAAGTTTTTCTTTGTTTAAAATGTCCGTATTCCTCACTTCCTTCCATTGTTAACTTATCAAATATTTAATATATAGTCAAGGAATATGGTGTATACTTTCAAATTTTATCATACCATTTTCAATTTTTTTTCTTTTGTAGTTATAGACTTTTATAGATTTGTTAATCCATTTTTTACTTTCTCACTTTCCTATTATTTGTGTAACCTTTCTCTAAATTGCTACATTATATTTAAATAATTTAAAAAATTCAAATTCCTGAATTTATGTTTTAAATTAGCAAATTTATTTTTTGCATGAAGGCTATCCTTATTCACGCTAACCTCCTTTCAGTTGAGGTTAAGGGATTAAGTTAGGTAAGGGGGAAAGGTATAATAAAATCATAATTTGGTTTTTTTTCATTAATATTTATTTTCGTTTATTTTTTGCCATACCCATCTCTTTTGAGATACGGGTGTGGCATAGAACAATCAATGTCAGAGAGCAAGACCGTGTAGCAAATGAAGACGTATTAAAGAGAATCGGAGAGAACAGGAAAGTGCTAAATGTGATTGAATATAGGAAAAGGAGTTGACTAGGATTTTCAGCGTGACATTTGTACGTAGTACTATGTATCTCGTATGACTCAAAAACGATAAGCCATAGAATGTTAAATTTTGGATTTAGGACTGTTGTAATATCTAGTAGTGCACCTCCTCTATTGATTACAATTGACTAAAGCAAAAGTGTCCAGAAAAGCCCAAAGTCAAAAAAATTTGAATTTTGGACTTTTTCTTAACTGCAGTAATAAGCCCTCATTGAGAGCTTTTCATTGATATATCTTAAGTGGTACTTATTTTCATTGGTTCAAGAGTTATAGCAAAATAAAATTTTAATTAATGAAATATTTGGATCTTAGGGGAAGGCACATCAGTTCATCAGCTTTTTTTAACTATTTTTTTTTAATGTAAATATATTGATTTATTAATAATTATTAAATTCTGATTGTAAAAATAAAATTACGATTAATAATTTAATAACAATAAAAAAAGTATGAAAAAGTAATAGATTAATGAGATAAAATTTTATGTACTTTTCATTATACAAAAATGTGTATATGTAATTTAATAGGTGTACAAGTAAGTCATATGGTGTCTCCACATCAGATTTTTTAAAATTCAGATTATCGTGGTGCAGTCTAAGAAACTTTTTCAAAACATAAAAATAATATTTGAAACAACTATCCTGTATATTTTGGGTGTTTCATTTGTAATGGGAAAGGGGGGGCTCCATACTTAATGATTATGCTTTGTACAGAAAAATTCTAAGAAATGAAAATTAATCTAATGGAATTCTTGATTATTAAATTTATTGAAATTTGAAATGTGGACTCCTTTTTCGATCTTGTGAGATCAGCTTTTTTTATGTGATGTATTTCACCAACTTAATCTCTGTTGATGTATTTTCGTAAAAATTTTTATGAATTCAGGAATGGAAAAACTAAATGAAAAAAAATGTCATATTACAAATTTAAAAACAGTTTGATAGATTTAAGAACTGATATTTGGAGGAGCATTATATAATTCAGGGTATGATCAATAATCTGAGTTTAGTAATAATTTATTCTTAATTTTTTTAATAACTGTTTACAGTTGGTTCAGGAGTTAAATAGATATCAAGACCTTATTGAACGTCCAGTGTTACGCCAATATTTAGTTGCTGAGCGTGAAATGTTATTAAGTTTGCTGCAAGATTATGTATCTAGTATTACAGTGGATGGAGGATCAATTAAGCTAGTCGACATGCCACCGGTTGTTTGTAGCTTGTATTGGGTACATCAGCAACAATCTAAGGTAACAAAATATGTCACTTCATTTTATCTACCTACTCTCCTGTACTCTATCACCTATTACTCTTCACTTTACATTACTGTCTATATGATACCATATTCATTATTTTCCATTTATTTTTTATTTATTTTGATAGATATTATTATATCCATTATTTTGATTTATTATTTACTCGTTTTTTGTATCGCCTCATGAGTCCTTAGACTCTTTCCTTGTGTGCAGGTGCGTGCACATGTGTGTATATTACAAAGTTCATTCCTGTTGTAAAAAAATTATGCTGTAATTTGGCATCACTGTATTGTTAGCAGTATAAATAATATCGGGGGAATGTTGCTGCAGTGTGAAAAAGTATGAGTATCTGATTTTAATAACTAAGAAATACTATTTTTTTTAAAAACTGACATTTTAAAAATAACTACTATATGTCTGTTATGCTCTAATACAGCAATATGTAACTATACATAATTACCTACTATATTACTTACAGTAATAGTTGGAGAGTCCCTGTGAACATTCAAATATATCTCCACATGTTTCATGTTCTTGAAGATTTTCACAAGTTGCACATGTGGATTGTTCTCTGTGAAATCACAATTAGCGATTTGAAATTTTTGAAGGCTGTGGGGGTTTTCTCTAACGAAATGGCCACAAGCCCTTAGAAATTATTCGACCTCTGAAGACCTCTTTAGTAACTTCATGGACTACCTAGCTATACGCATAGTTGCACAGTCTTGTTGAATTCAAGCATTATTAATTTCATCTTAGCTCTCTCATGAACCAGTGAATGATTTCACAATAATGAGTGGAATTTATAGTTTCTACAAAGAATATTGGGTCGACTACTCTTCTTCTGGATATTGGAATCCAAAGACCAATCTTTTGGTAAGTAGTGGAATTTTATGTGGGTTGTGTCAGCAGACCAAAAACATGAGTTCTGTGCAAGCACGTACCCTGTTAAATGGAACCATGCCTCATCAGTGTAATAATCCAAAATATCATTAGAATTGTCTGCTAGAAGCTGTTGAAACCATTCACATTATTGAATTCACTTCCCACAACCTGAGGCCAATAACTGTTTATTTCGTGTATTGTTTATCCCACCTCACATAAATGATGCTTCATCTAAGATATCAGCAATGGAAGCATGTTGTTTTGTAGTAAGCACTTTCTCTTCAAGACATTGAATTGGTTGAAGATGATATGGATCTTCATTGTGTAATGTGTGCCATATACAATTGCATGGAATCCCCAAACGTGTAGATAATCTATGTGTACTAGTGGTTGGATTTTGCTCTGTTATATGAAAAATCCGCTTGTTCAGATTTGTTTCCCATTCAGATGTCACATTAAATGTTCTGCTTCCCCTTTGGTGCTGGTGAGTTTTTGCAAATATTTGCCAGTTAGGAATGTTTTGACTGGGAAATCTCTGACGATATTCTTCAATGGCTCATGTAGCATTACCATTACAAAAACCATAGATGAAATGAATGACAGCATATTCTTGATTTGTAAACGCATTTCTCTTTTACAACAGAAAAAAATCACTTGCTAATAATTATCAATAGCTTTTAAAATCAGGACAAATGAACTATTTAAATACACATAAATCACAAATGTACACTTCACAAATTAAATAAAATTTTATACTGAAAATTAACTTCTTAATAACAAATACAGCATATTACAAGATTCTTAATTATTACCACAACTGTTGGTAGATAATTTACATGAATTTTCTCATTAAATTCTCTTTCAGTTTAACTAATAAGTTTTATTTGTTTATTGACAATTTAACAAAGTTATTTTGCATCAAAGTGTTTTCGGACCCATGATATTCAGATAGATTATATCATGGTTAAGAAAAGATTTAGAAATCAATTTGTTGACTGTAAAGCATATCCAGGAGCAGACATTGAGAATTGATAATTTAGTAATAATGAAATGTTGAGTGGGGGTTTAAAAACCTGAAGAAAAGGTGTTAGATGAATTGGTGGAATTTAGAGAAGCTTGAGGAAGAGGAGGTAAAGAAGATTTTTGAGGAGTATATTGTAAGAGGTTAGAGTAAAAAAGATAAGTAGAAAATATAGAAGAACAGTGGGAGAATGCTAAAAAGGAGTCTTAAATCTGCAGAAGTGAACTTAGGTGGAGCATAGAGTATTGGTAGAAAACCTTGGATATCAGAGGATATATTGCAGCTGAATGTAGAAAATATGGTAATGATGAAGATGGTAAAAGGAACTATCGACTATTAAGAAATTCTATAAACAGGAAGTGCAAATTAGCAAAAGAAAAGTGTTCAGAAGGGAAAGAGAAATGAACATTGGTAAAATAGGCAGAGCATACAGGAAAGTTAAGGAGAACTTTGTGGTACATAAGTTAAAATCTAATAATATGTTAAATAAAGATGGTAAACTGATTTATAATATGAAAGAAAAGGTCAATAGGTGGGTGGAATATATTGAAGAGTTATACAGAGAGAATGAATTAGAAATTTGTATTATAGAGGAAGAATAGGAAGTTGAAGAGGATGAAAAGGGAGATACAATATTGAGATCTGAATTTAATACAGCATTAAAGGATTTGAGTGGCAGAAAGGCTCCTGGGACAGATGATATACCTGCAGCATTACTGTGCAGTGTGGCTGAGGAAGCGATAGACAGATTATAGAAACTGGTGTGTAATATTTATGAAAAAGGGAAAGTTCCATCAGACTTCAAAACAAGTTTTATTGTCATGATACCAAAGAAAGCAGGAGCAGATAAATATGAACAATACAGAACTGTTAGTTTAACTATTCATGCATCAAAAATTTTTAACTAGAATTCTGTACAGAAGAATTGAAAGGAGAATGGAAGAAGTGTTAGGAGAATACCAATTTGGTTTCAGGAAAAGTATAGGGACTAGAGAAGCAATTTTAGCACTCAGATTAATAGTAGAAGGAAGATTGAAGAAAAACAAATCAACATACATGGCATTTATAGACTTAGAAAAGGCATTTGATAACTGGAACAAATGTTCAGCATTTTAAAAAGTTAGGGTTCAAGTGTAGTGATAAAAGAACAATTACTAACATTTACAGGAAGCAAAGTGCAACAGTAATAAATCAGAGCATAAGAAAGAAGCCACAATAAAAAAGGGAATCTGACAAGATGTTCCCTATCCCCATTACTTTTTAATCTTTACATAGAACTAGCTGTTAATGATGTTAAAGAACAATTTAGATCCTGAGTAACATTGCAAGGTGAAAAGATAAAGATGCTACGATTTGCTGATGATATAGTAATTCTAGCTGAGTGTAAAAAGTCCTTCTTATGAACTATTACATGAAAATAAACAAGAACAAAACGAAAGTAATGAAATGTAGTCGAAATAAAGTAGATAGACGACTGAATATAAAAATAGGATGGAAAAAGACTATGGTGGTTTAAGAATTTTGTTATTTGGGAAGTAGAATTACTAAAGATGGACAAAATAGGAGCAATATAAAATGCCAAATAGCACAGGTGAAACAAGCTTTCAGTCAGAAATATAATTTGCTTATATCAAAAATTAATTTAAATATCAGGAAAGCATTTTTGAAATTATATATTTGGAGTATGCGTCGCTTTATATGGAAGTAAAACTTGAATGATTGGAAAACCTGAGAAGAAAAGATTAGAAGCTCTTGAAATGTGGTGCTAAAATATAAAATATTAAAATCAGATGGGTAGATAAAGTGACAAATAAAGAGGTAATGTGGCAAATTGATGAAGAAAAAAACATTTGGCAAAATATAGATAAAAGAAAAGACAAACTTGTAGGCCACATCTTAAGGCATCCCTGGAATAGTCGCTTTGATATTGGAGGGACAGGTAGGTAAGAAAAATTGTGCAGGCGGGCAACATTTGTAATATGTAAAACAAATTGTTGGGGATGTAGGATGTAGGGGAGGAGGGTATACCGAAATGAAACAACTGGCACTAGATAGGGAATCTTGTAGAGCTGCAACAAACCAGTCAAATGATTGAAGAAAAAAAATAAAATAAAATAATGATTTCATATTAACGTTAAATATAAAAATATTTATCAGATTTTTTTTTTTGTAACAAGAAATTGTTTTTAACATTTAATTTTTTTAAAATATGTTATTTATTTATTTATTTTTTTTTTTTAGTTATTAGAAATAGAAAAAACTGGTAAAAGATTGTTGGGTGATTTATCCGGTTGGAAACAGCTTTATCAACAAATAGAAGGTGTTAGAAATGAATTAAAACAATATCATACTGATTTATTTGATACATGGACTAGACAGACTGGAGCTGCTATCAGTGAAAGGAGTCTCGGGTCTGTATATGATTAAAAAAAATTATATAAATTATATATAGATTAGTGTGTATACTACACACTAATTTTATAAAATTGTTAATAAATTTAACTTAATATATAAATATTTCATTTATAAAAATCTGTCTTGCAACTTTGTAATTTGTATGCTAACTTACACAGTTTTAGTTACAAGTTTATTTCATCACATGCAAATGTTTCATTATTATATACAAATTTATCAATAGAATGTAAATCATTAATAAATAATAATGAATAATCACAAAATGAAACATTGTGAATATGTTAACAATGACATGAAGTTATTATGTTGAACGTTGTTGGATATTTCTACTTGAACCGTGTTATTCAAGGTATTAGTTCAACCTCTGTTTATGTTTTAATTGCATTTATATATTTCCATTTTATGAAGGTAATTGAATAATATTTAATTGTTAAACAGTTGCTGTTTTTTTTTTTAAATTTAAAGCCTTTATATATTTCAAATTCTTCAGCTGTTTACATGCCCACCTTAATTGTCAAAAAGTATCAAATATTCAGAAAAACTGAAATTATTGTGATTATTAGTTAATAGTGATAGAAGTTAGCTACAAAGAGCAGAGTTGAAATTTTTAACTAGTATAGATTAAAATACTGGAAGGGATAGTGAGAAAAATTAAAAGATTGAGAAAAGTCTGGTATTTAGCTTTCTGGTTGGAGTAGAGTAGTTTTGGCACCTACAGATCAGATGAACAAACACCATGAAAAATATGGAAATAGAGGGACACTACAATTAGAAAAAGACTATTACCATGAAAACAGTGGATTGATCAGTCAAAGAAGAAGCAGATAGTAAATTTGGCTTAGAGAGAAAGCGGTTTCCTCAGAGTAAGTCTGTTCTTAATGATTTAACTTGGAATATCCTGAAGTAGAGAAACATTAAAAAAGAAAATTATTTGCCAGATGTAATGCATAATTATCTTTTGTAGTTGTGATATTATTTTTAGGCAAATATTCCTTAAATCTGTCTATGAATATTTTTTCCGGCTTGGTTATTGTTATAATACCTTAGCTTTTTAATTGTGTAATTAATTTTCAGTTTGTTTTTTCATATGTATTTTAGTGTAATCTATAAATTACTGATTGTGTTAAATATTACAGCATTGACATAAGCTTCTTGAATTAATTTTGAATAATATTTAGAAGTAATTTAATGTTGTAAGTTTTTTAATGTTATAACATTATTTCAGTTTCTTTTAATTTTATTTTTCTTTTATCACAGCTATATGTTTGATTTTATTGAGCTGTCACAAGAGCTTAATAGTATTATTATTATTCTGCATATAAAACCATTGAAGAAACTACTTTCTACAAATGTAGATTAGATGAGTGGCTGAAATGCAATGCATTCTGGAACATAATGGGAGAACAAAATGTTATAAAATGTTATCCAATGCATCAGGTGCTGTCATCGTGTAGTTTCATTCCCCTACTACTACTGACACTCCAAAACTAGTTGACCCCCATACCCTCTATTCTGTCAGTTGCCATTATTATAAAGATGAGTATGCTGCTATGTCAGTGGGTCTAAAACAATGTGCCGAGATTCAATTTTTAATAGAAGAAAAAATGAATGCCAATGATATTCATTATTGCCTAAAAGATATTAATGGGGTTGAAACTGTGAACTGAAGTACAGTGACTAGTGGGTGATAAAATTTTATGCATTAGAAGTAGGTAAAGTGAATATTAAGGATAAACCTTTTAGTGGTCAATTCAGTTTCTGTGACTGATTAGTCACAGAAGGTCATTGAATTGATTCAAAATGACTGCTACATCACACAACAGCATATTACTACCTAGATAGGCATGTCGTAAGAATGAGTAAGACGCATTATTGCTCGATTGGGTTACCATGAAATTTGTTCACATTGGATGCCACATGACTTGCAGAAAATAACAAACAGCAATGAAAGGAGTGTTTTAAAGAGCTTCTGAAATGTTATGTGATGATTTCTTTTTCAATTTTGTGACGGAGACAAAACTCAGGTGTATCATATTATGACTCAGTAGCAAAATGACTGAGCATAGAATTCTGATACCATGGTTTGCTACAATAAAAAAAATTTAACACACAACCTTATGTAAAAATAATTCTATCAAAAGTATTCCAGGATTCCAAACACATGCACGTGACCAATTACTTGGAAGCCAGGTCATCATAAATTCTATGCAACATAAATTGAGGTATTAGAATACTTTAGGAGATGTGTGTGTCATATTCTATGATCCTTGGAGTTGAAAATTCTGCAATACAATAATGTGTAGCTGCCAAAGTTGTTAGTTCATGCTACTGCTGAAGTTGAAATTTGTTACTTAGTTCTTTCTGCAATTAAAAAGGGTTATTAAGGATATTCATTTCATCACAGATAATGAACTGAAAAGGCCATTGATCAAGGAAATTCCACCAGCATTCTTTATCGACAGAATGAGAAAACTGATTTATCTTTTAGCTATAAATGATCACTTTATAAAATGTACTTTTATGCCATTTTGATTCATTTGAGGATCTCTTTTCATTTGCGAGTTATGAGTGACTGTGCATTACACTTTAGATATCCTTCATATATGTTAAATGAATATTTTTTATTATATTGTTTTTTATTCAATAGATTGAACACAGATGAACCGGTCGTTAGTTTTGAACAAGGTAAATTAATGAGAGTTAATTATGATCCACGGCTTGTTAAATTGGTCAGAGAAGTACGTCAGTTGTCTGTGTTAGGGTACGTGATACCAGCTACTATTGTTGACACTGCACATCTTGCCAAGGATTTCATGAAACAGGCCAGAGCCCTACAACAGGTAGGTATTTTGTTTTCTTACTACAAAAATAAACATAAATGAGTGTTTAAATTTAATATATACACAAATAAAATACATTCTATAAAATATGTTTTTTATTACAAATGTTAACAATATAGTTTAATTAAATGAAATGTGAGTAAACACACCAATAACTGTGATGTTACTTATTATAAAAAAGCATTTTCAAATTTCAAATTGTATAAGAAATTATTCATTACCAGTTTTATAAAATTATACATTTTTGGTGAACAATTATGTCATCTTCTAGAAATGAATGAAACATTGTGACAGGTGAAGGAGTTTGAAAAGCTTTGGAAAGATGTCCATACGTAGGTGATATTGGTACCATTATGGATAATTATTTGTAGAGTCCTGACAACAAGGAAGAAATGATTCATACAAGTGCAGTACTTTTTATAAAAGTTATTCAGCGCATGATGATTGATATAGCTTGAACAATAGAAGTAAAGTTTAATTTGATTTAAGTTGGAGTAATGCAGTGCTAAAAGTAGTCAAAAGTGCAATCGTACAGCTATTTCAAGGAAATGTTTTTTTAATTTATTTTATTATTTGATATGATGATTTATCTCAAGTAAAATATTCTGGAACTGAAATAAACCACCATTCAGATAGTGGTTCATCAGTCAAATTACCTACAATAATACCATTAAGTATTATTGTAGGTAAGGAAAAAACAAGAAATATAAAAACCTTGATGTTTTTCAAGTCTGTATAAGAAATATTAGAAGTTCAAATAAGAGTGGTAAGCTTCATAGGTTAGGGTTAGATGTAGTAGGGAGTTAGTTAGCTATGTAAGGCGAAAAAAATAAGGAAGATTTTTTGTTAATAAATAATAAATTAAAGAATACAAACACAAAAATAAATAATGGAAATGTTGAAATTGGAATAATATTAATAACAATGTAGGAGAAAAAGTATATATTCGGTTTAATTGGGGTGGATAAATTGTGTTATCAAATATATCTGAATCGTTGGTGATCAGAAAGAAAGAGAAAATTCAGATAGTTTTGAAATGTAGTTGTGGCGAATGGAGGAAGTGGAATGGATAAGAAATGAGAGATAATAAAATAAGAAATGAAGGGAAGTATTGAGAAGAATAGGAGAGGAGCAGAATTTGGTGAGGATGATAGGGAAGTAAAAAACATCTTCATTGGAAATCAAACTTACATCCATCCTCTTCTGTAGATTATTAAGAAATTGCAGATGAATAAGTAAATGAATTAATAAGATATGTAAATAGAGATTTAAATTTGATTCTCATAGATCTTCTATGAGAATACTTATTTTTCTATTATTACTTATTTTTCTATTATTTACTTATTTTTCTATTATTAGAAAAATAAGTACAGAAAATAAGTATACTTAGATTTGCAGATGTCATCACAATTGTGGAAAGCGAACAAGACTTTGCTGACTTGTTACAAAGGATAGAGAAAATTTTAATATAGAATAGAGCTTGAAGATTAATGTAGTGAAAACTAAAATAATTTTGTGCAACAAAAAAGATTGAACATATTCATGTATTACTCAATGGGAAGGAGATTGAAAAAGTTAAGGAGTTTGCATGTTTGGGGAATAAGGTTACTTACTAGCGATGGATGAAGTAAAAGAGATGCAAGTTAGCTGGATAAATTAAGCAAAACAGGCTTTGTCTTCCAGGAAAATCTTATCTTCTTCTAAAGCTACTTTACTAGAAACTAGGAATTGAAGAGTTATATATGGAGCTTAGCGTTGTATGCAAAGAAGTCATGAGATAAGGAATGTAATTTGTAACTATTGCCTTTAATTGTGAAAAATGCAGGAATTGGAAAGATTTGAGAGTGATGTAATAACCTTGTTAAAAAAACTTTTTTTGTAACATCAATGAAATAATCTATTTCTGATTAATTTTGCTATTTTGCAATTAACTTTTTAATTGCAAAATAGCTGTAACATATAGTTTTTCGTTATTAGCAATATTGCTAATAATATACTTATAATTAACATTTTTTAATTTTTTCCTTTTATGTGAATTAAAATTTATTTTACATCAATTGTGGGTCTTCATTTTTTAAATTGCTTGAAAATCATTCTCATTTAGTGTTAATAGACTTGCACTTCTCTGATAACAAATCCTGTTTTCTTCCCACCTTACCTCAGTAATTTCTACAACATCTTGCATTAATCTATCCATTTTTCCTTTTAAATATTTTTTACTTTTCATTTAAATTGTAAAAGCAATTTTTTTGGTGATACATATTTAATTAGAAAAAGGCTTGAGTTCATAATATTTTTTTGTTCTGCATGAATTCTTTACTATGTTTAAACTTTATTTATGAATTATAATTAACTATATAACAGAATAGGACTGGGGGAGGGTATCAAGGAGTTATTAATGTTGAAATATAACTTTTTCAACCAGCCCTCAAAATATCAAACTCCCACACAAGAGAATAGTTCTTTAACCCTCTGCTGCTGAGGCATGCAAAAATATTAACTAGGTTTGGTTTTAATTTTAGGTAGCTACATTTCATAATACGATTGGAGATAGAATGATAATTTCACAAAGGCCAATGATGTTATCAGCTGCTGTTGAATTGGCAAGATTAGTAAGAGAACAACACAGTGTGACTTGGTCTGACACAACCGCTGTTGATTTATATATAGGAAGATTGCAGGCAGCCGTGCAACGTCTTTATACAGAAAATAATAAATTGGCTGCGTTTCATGATCAAATTTTACAACAGGTAAAAATATTTTTTTAATTTTTTTATTTAAATTATCCCATTAACTGCCAGACATAAAGGTATGCAACTTTTTTGTAAATAAATTCTTAATTTCATCTGTTTTAAGTGTATAAAACTAGAAATATTTTCATATCAACAAAAAAATCAATTATTACTCAGGAATAAAATGGTTCGTATACGTATCTTTGGCAAAAAGCATGCAAAAATTGTTTTTTCTGACGAATACAGTTAGAAAAAAGAAAAGGCAAGACATATGAAGAATTTATATTATAATTTATTAAAATAAAAGTAATACAGTTACAAATGAACAATTTTAATTTTGTTTTTTTTTTTACAAAAAGATTATTTAGTTTCTTTGCTGCGAATGAAATTCTTGAAAAGATTTTGAATGTAGGTGCACTTACATTTTATACACAAAAAATTCTATAGTTTTTGCATAGCTTACATCTTTGTATTGCTTTTCTCACATGTTCTGAAATAACATGTGCCCTATTTGATCATAATGAACATCTTCTGGCAAACTGTTTTTTGATAGATGACTCTTGGTTGCCATTGGTTATCTTTAAAACCATGTGCCAAAGATTATCTTTACTTTTTTCTTAATTTTCAGCAATACTTTTTTTCACTCTTTATCAGTGATAATAAAAGAGAAGACCTAAAATCAGTTTGACTGATTTTACTGTTATTTGCAACTTTCCCATGAATTTACTAGAATTGGTAGCATTTATAAACAATGGCCACCACCATTTTTTTTCCATGCACTCAAATTCTATATTTTCCAATACTATTGTCATAGGAATCAGCACCATCTGTACTTTTAGTACATTCTATCATTAATGGCCAAAAAATCACGGTATCTTTCTTTTTGTTTTTGATAATGGATGTATGCTATTGTGGATACTGGCAATTGTTACCACTGGATTATTATTCCATCTAGCTGCTGCAATATTTGTTTACCATTGGTAAGGATATCCCTGGCAGGATTCAGAACTGGTCTGTAGTTGAAGACTGCACAAGCGATCATCAGCTAATAGTTTTTGATTTGCTAGATGGGCTGCACAATGTTTATAGATGGCACATTCCTGTTTAGCAGGGGCTCCTCCTGTGCTTCTTGCACAGGAAGGTGGGTTGGCTGAAGTTTTCTAATCTTCTTGTGGGCAGGCTTCGAGTATTCATTCTGAGCTTGGATGAGTTCCCGTCAGAGGACCTGGCAGAGAGATTTTCCGCTGATAATTCCATTCCCTGAGGTACAGGTCAGGAGAAAGTAGCTGGTTGGTGGACTTGGGACTTGACTGTGATGAAGCGAACTGTAGGTCAGCTCAGGAGAGCTGCTGAACATGAGGGTGATCAGTGTGCAGTTTTACTTGTGGACTATTGTAGGAAAAGGACTGAGTATTCACAATAATCAGGAAAATTTTCACAAGGTTAGGTCTTCTAAGCATGATTCCTGGTGTTCTTTTGTGTAAGAGCAGTGACCATGTGTAAGACCCATGTGGTGTATCCATTGTCAGAGCATGTTGTACAGGTTTGAGACTGGAGAGGTGTACCTTTAGCTGGGTGCCTTTCTAGTAGATTTCATATACTTGCTCTGTACGTTGAAGGACAGTGTACAGGCTTCCCATGGAACTTCGAATCTTTTATATCGACCTTCATAAGCAGGACCGGCGTGTTGTTTACGCACACTTGGTCATCTGTCAAATGTCTGTTGCTCTTCTCTGTTGTATACGAACTTCTTTTGACCTTCTGGTGTGATGGTGGTCACCTCATCCCATTGAGGCGATTTCTCTGTTTTTGGGTACTGCTACTCCTTGGGTCTCTAACTGTCTCCCAATGAGCAGTTTGCTTGGTGGCATGTGCCGGTCGTGGGCATATTGGCCCGATTTCTTAATCAGCACGGGACACTCTTATCCCAGATTAGATATTGAACATCCTGCTTAAGCGCTATCGTCAGTGTCTTCTTCACCTCCTCATTACGATGTTCCATGGGATTTACCCATGAATTTTATAAGAGTGTAGTCCAGTTTGCAATGTATCATTATCAGCATAACTTCTTCCACATTCTGTTGTCTGAGCACAGTCCTGTTATCTGCCAGGAGGGCTGCAAGATAGCCACAGCGGCAAAACACTTCCTCCTCCAAACAGCTAAAGATTGTGTCTGTGTCAGTTCAGGAACGGACCTTGCCTCTATCCAGTAGGAAATCAGGTCAGCTGCCACCATTAGGAACCTGTTGCCTTATTCTGTTTCTGGACATGGACTTTTCAACAAGTTTTAGGTCTCCGAGGTCACTGATTGTCTGGTGGAGAGTTTGGCCCTCGTTTGTATTGGATGCATGTGTGCTACTGCCAGATGTGCTGATGAATGTCCTTTGTAAGGTCCTGTCAATCGTAGTATTGGCGGATCTGCCCGCCAGGTCTCTTCTGCTGTGGGGTAACCGGCTTCTGAAGCATTGTGGTAGAGTCATATGACAACAGAGCCAAAAAACTGCGACGATGTTGGCATGCCAACATCGCCAGAGTTTTTGTTAGGTTTGTAGTACAATATCTTTTTTTACGTGACTAATAAATTCCTAAATTTTATTATTAAAACTTGTAAAGAATTTAATTCTGAGAAAATTTATGTCATTGAAAAAAAAACAAAAAAATCAATTTTTATTATTAAGAACAAAACTTAACAGAAAGATGTTAAGAATTTGTAAAAATTAAAAACAAATAAATTTTAATAAAATAAATTTAGACCTTTGAAAGTTTAAAAAATTTTAATTTACTTTAAAAAAAAAATACTCACTGTGGTTTATACTGTATTAAATTATGATAAAAATTTGAAAATTCCCCCCTGACATTGATGCGCTTTTCAACTCGTTACCTTATATTTTATCTCGCCAACCAAATGATCTCTTCACTTTCCTTGATGAAGGCCGCAGGATTGAGAATGCAAGCAATTAGCTCACCGCATGTCTACATTTTGCTTGTATAAATCGCATTTCATTTATCCCCCATAAACAGTAATCTTAGGGAGAATAGTTCAGTGATCTAGGTGGCCAGTTTACTGGCCCTCTACTTCCAATCCATTTACAAGTAAATTTTTCATCTAAGAATTGTCTTACTTCATTGGTGAAATGTGTTGATGCTCCATCAAGTTGATAGTACATTTCAGTTTGTTTTGCCAGTGAGAAATTTTCAAGCATTGTAAGAGATTCATTGTTTAAAAATTCCAGATAATTTCTCCCCAAGACAAGTTGTCCTAGTATGAAAGAGAGCTTATTAATTAGTGGTCGACCATGCCAAACCAAATGTTCATCGAAATTGTTGCTGGAAATTTGATCAACTATAGCATGTTGTAGGTCTTCTTCAGACCACCAATGTAAATACCATGTGTTGTTTATGACATTGCAAAAAGTAGCTTTGTATGGAAATAGTATGAATGGAATTAAGTGGTAATTATTGTTAATCCTCCTCATGAAGATTATTTAAAATTCCACAAAATGGTTTGAACTAATCCTCCATGATCCCTATGTTGGTATTCATACAGTGTTATTATGAAAACTACAAGAGGTTGAATTCTGGGACCTATTTTATATGATTTTTCAGGTCAAAACCATATGAAATCATCAACCTCTCATATAATGCCTTAAAAATTTCAGTATGACCTCATTTCACTGGAGAAACTGAAATCCGGGAAACATTTTTGCTAGCTACAACTTGATAACAAAGCATTTTTGAACATATGTTTGTATGAACCTTTTTCCTTATTTCAAGTTCTATTCCCAAATTTTTTTCCTTTACTCTTGAATCACTCTGAATTTTTAATAAAAAAGTTAATCACTTGTGTTATTGAGTTTTGGTGTATGAGCTGTTAACTCAATCTGTTGCATTAGAAAATGTGTGAAACTGATACTTACTAGCTGAAGTACTGCTATGAAGTTTACAGAAATGTCTTGATGTTATTGACTTATGTTAAGAAAACTTATATTAAGAAAAAATAGGAACCAGTCATTTTCTGTAATTACTCCTGATTTTTCGCAGAATAAAGTAATCATTCATAAAATTATGCAAGTTTTCAGAAAACCAAATTCTGCTGTTCTGATGTTTATCTGTAAAAAAAATTACTTCACCAAATAAAAAAAATAAAAAGTTATTCTTGTAACTATCTCATATTTTTGTAAATATCATATAAATGATATTTACTTATTTATGTTTAAGGTATGTATCTAATTAACCAAAAGGAGTTTTAGGAACTTTACAAGTAAAAGAAATTATTTTATTTTTAAAGTAATAAATTTATATTTTGTTTACAGGTTTCTGATCTAATGGAAACAGATCTACTGAGGCAGCAGCAAAAATGGAAAGATGGTCTTCGTTATATAAGAGATATTATTTCACAGGTTGAAGAACAGGTACCATTTATTTAAAATTTTTGTTTTTTACTTCTATCTACAGTTTTTGGAAATTTACTATTTTTTAAATTTTATATATAAGAATTTCTGCAATAATCTTTATGTTTTTTTAAGAGAAAAATATTAATTGTTGATTTCTTACAATTAAAGAAACTAATAAGAAACTATAGAGACGCTGACCCTACACTGCAGGGCTATGGAGACTGCCACTGCCACCGGAGGAAAGCTCAGTCTGATTCCAATGGATGAATTGTAACTCGCCGACTACAGCCAAGCCAACATCTCTGGACACCAGCATTTGGACTCAACAGCCCTTCTCAGGGTTATCTCTCCAAACACACAAATGACCTTGAAAAGGGTTGTTTGTGTTTGGGTTACCATTCCAAAAATCACAAACAGCCCTTTTCAAGGCTACTACAAGGTTCTAAGGTGTGATGGAGCAATTTGGCGACAAAATGTTATTGAAACAAAGATCTAATCATCCCGATGAAAGCTTCCTGAAGGATCAAAACAAGTTTGATAGAGTTGTTTTTTGGATTACAGCCTTACTGTTTTTTCTGATTACAATGGTATTATCCATTATGAATTCTTACCACAAGATTGTATGGTCAACAAACGTAATTACTTAGCAGTTGAACACTGTTTACATGAAACAGTCCAAAGAATAAAACCTCAAATATGCTCAAACAATTCTTGTATTTTGCACCATGATAACATTCCAGCTCACACTCATTATTAATTCATGATTATTTAGCCAAAAATAATAATAATAATAATAATAATAATAATCTTTATTCCGCAAAATAAACTAATAACAAATGAAAATAAAATTATTTACAGTTTTAAATTTCTAATACATAAGCTTATTAGATGCACAACCAAGCAATATAAGATAGAAGTAAAATAATAAAAGTAAACCATTATTACATAATCCTGTGGAACTAGGTACCCCCTACAGTAATAACTGTGTTGGAGGTTACCATCCAATTATTTTCAGTGAGTAAAATAATAAACCATTTTAAATTATTTTATTTAAGTACATTTATATATTTTTTTTATTGAATTCATTCCTTTTTAGTTTTCTAATATGAAATCATGGTGTGTGCACTGGGATCATCAGTTGTATAAAGCTCTAGAACATCGATACCAAATCGGATTGGAAGCCATTAATCAACATCTACCAGAAATAAAAATAGAACTAGTTTACAGGTAAATGGTTACTACACATTTTTTTTGCTTTTCTTTTTTTATATAACCTTTCCTTTTTTAAAGTCAATACTTATAAGACCCATATTCCTGTGTACCTATTTTTTATAATCAAAAACCAACTTTAACAACCCAAATACAGAATTACAATGCAAATGAAATGACCTTATTTTTCTTTTCTTTATTCCAATAGCACTTTTGTGGGATCCCGCATCATCAGTTGTGTATAAATTATATAAAATTACATATCAAAATAACAATTTTTTTTTTAGAAAAAAATTAAAAGAGTAATGTAACATTGGCTGGCCAGGTTAGAAGATTTATTCTAATTATTTTATTTTAAAGGTTATTTTGAATTCTTAATTGATGTCATATCTAAATATATGTAATTATTTTATTTAATTGACTTCATGTTTTCTGTATATGATAGTAATTTTAATTTTAATAGTTTAATTTTTTCTAAAAAAAAAAAAAAAATTGTTTTTTGATATGTAATTTTATCTAATCTATATACAACTGAAGGTATGGGATCCCACATAAGTGCTATTGGAATAAAGAAAAGAAAAATAAGGTAAGTATCATTTCATTTACTTTGTAATTCTGTACTTGGTTATTCAAATTGGTTTTTGATTATAAAAAATGCAAAGTTTCCTTTGTATATTAATCATGCATAAAAGCTATTGCTATTTATTGGAAAAACAAACTCTAATTAGTGTAACTACCAAAGTATAATTAGTAAGCCTAATTGATATAAATATATTTAAATAATTCTATTTATATTAAATAATGGTCATCTTATTTGCATATTTTTTTTTTTAGGCAACAGAAATTACAATTTAATCCACCGATGGAGGAAATACGTATGAAATATTATCGACAACTGAAACATTTTATGTCTATACCACTTAATTTTCGTGGAGTTAGTGATACACATATTTTCCCTTCAATTATTGAACAGTAAGTATTTACAATAATATATAAAAAATAATCCTTAGTTAAAGTTTAACCCTGGATTATATTGGGAACTGCTGGATTCATTTACATTGGTTCTCTATTAGCATTTACGGTTTACGTACTAATAAGCCACAAAGACTACAAATTTTTAAAATCACATCATAACAGTTTATTGTCATTACATTTTCTCTTGCTGATCTCTAGTATCTACAGTTTTCTTTAAAGATAAAGTTTCAGTAAGTTAGCAAATGAGATTTGTCTGAATTCTTTCTCCCTTCACCATTTAACTCATGAATAGTATGAATGTAAAAATTGTTTGTTTAAAGTTGAATTGTAATAGTTAAGGAGGAGTTTACCATTGTTAGTACTAAAATTTAATAATTTTTTTTTACAGAAGGAAAGGTAATTCAAAAATTAAAAGTCCATACATTTCAGAGCTACATTTCAAACAATTTGTGTTTGGGATCGATTTTGAATCCAATTTTTTTATAATTAAATAGGCAAATAAAATATTAAATCTAGAGCTCATAGGACAATAAAAGAGAGGGAAATGTATGACAGAATCTTGTAAATTAGGTTGGTTTGCCACATATTAAGACATCTATTTTAAGTTAATTTGGTGTTAAAGAAATATGTATAAAAAGAGAAAAATTGGAACATACAGAATGTTTTTTTTTTGGGAGGTCACCACTGGGATCTTGAGAACCAGAAAAGTTACATCTTGAACCCATAGGAGAAGACACCTGTCATGTGATGATTCTGGTCACCATCCCACCCACTCTGTACCTAGCCCTGATGGGCCTTACCAGAAAGACAAAACATATCCCTCAGCCTTGTTCTTGCCTCAGTCATGATGCCACCGATGCAAATACCACACGTGATATTTCCATCGGTGTACTACAAATACCTACTACATTAACCTAACAAAACGTAAGAATAACCCAAGATATAATCAGTTCTTAAACAAGACTGAATGACTACCTAAATTATGTGCTGAAAACCTTAAAATCCCACCAATAAGCGAACATGCTTTAATCAACCAAAAGGACCCTAAACTAAACCTCTTCTACAACTATGTTCAAGACCAAATATTTCATAAAACCTACCACAATGCCCATTTGGCCTGGTTCTTCCAATTTTCTCGTAAATCTAATGCAGACCGAATAATATTGAACCTACACATTACTTCAGTTAGCTTTAGGTCATCTCTTGCATACTCGTAAAATAAATGGTATGCATCATCTAGTACCCTACAATGAGGGCACAGACATGAGTCAACCAGGTTGAATCGAGTCAATCTGTCCTTAAAAGCACCATGCCCCAAAAGAAATTGTGTTATGTATTTATTCAGATATACCCAAGAGACACCCCACAAACCTTTTACATCAGGGAAGAGGCCATGCGTATAACTCCCTTCTGCTGCCTCATCCCACTTAGTTTGTCACAATTCAAAATCGCATTGATCAATCTCTTTCACTTTTTCCGAAGTGAAAAACTCCCCAGACTTCTTAGCAACATAACATTGCTGCCTGAGATGCTAAGGCATCTATCGGCTTGATACTAGCATACTGGTTATCATTAATACCTGGCACAAAGTTAATCTCTCATTTATGTGGAGATGCAGTATCTTTTCAAATACTTTACCGAGGACCAACAGCAACGTCAAAGGTCTGCATGAGGAACCAACGGTGGAATCCTTATCGCCTTCTTTAAACAGTAGTTCTACTATTCTTTTTTTCAACACCGTGAAAAAGTTCCCTCAAACAGAAACCTATTAAACACATGTGTAATCATTCTTACACACACACCTTTATTGAGCAAATGAGGAGTTCCACTGTTATCCCATCGAAACTGGAGCAAGGTGCCTGCCTTGCCCCATGCAAAACCACAGATCAACTGATGCACTTTGACCTCAGCAATCTCCGATGTTAATACATCCCCATGAAATGAGGCAACAGCACGCTGCACCCGCAGATGGTATGCGGTTTCTCCCACCATGTCATTGTCTGGCAATAAGTCATCTAACACTTTTTGTAAGATATGTGTGAAAACACACCTGATCAGGTTGAGCAAGCAGACAGAAAAATGTCCTTCTTTCATTTATGTCCCAAAACTCTGAATATGATTCCCCAAGGATCCTTATTCACTTGCTCGTGTACAAACAAATGCCAGGAATCCTGTTTTGCAATTCTAATCTCATGAAAGTAGGAACATCTACATTCCCTGTGGTTATTTTCCAACTCTGCTCACTGCTCAGGATTGCTCTCTCTTTGAGCTGCTTTCCACAAACGGCAGACTGTCTGCTTCAATGTAGTTAACTCCTGATTCCACCACAGTGCAAGCCTCTCTAAACCAATACTACATGGAATCAAACACTTGGTAGAATCAGTGAAAGTTACTGACAGTTTTACTGCCAGGTCCTCTAAATCCAAAGCATCCAAACTGCTGTCCAACTCACAGAGTGTGCCAAAAGCCTATCAAAAACTTTTTCCAAACTGCACGTCTGAGCAGAAAACGATCTGATGACCTGGAACATTAGATTGGTAGTCCTCATTCAAGCCACCAATGACCTCAAAAACAATTAATCAATGATCACTTGAGGAGTCAACTACCTTCCAGTCACACACATTGGCAAGAATAAACTTGCCCAGAAAAGCTTCAGAGAACTTTAAACAGGAAACTTTCCTACCTTTTTGAACGCATTAAAAATACTCTTCTGGTTTGTTTGAAATCATCAATATTAAAACCAGTTTATTTTAATGGAAACATATTTTTATAACATTTTCGGATTAAAAACAATTCAAGACTTTTTCTTCAACATTTTTCTATAAACACAACCGTTCAGGTCCAACACCTCATCTTCAATTAAAGTTATATCTACCAACAGTATATGTAACCTATAAATTAAAGCTAAGTCCACAGTGTTGCAATTGTATTCTTTTTTTATTGTTTTAATGGAGGTGTATTTGAATAAAATCTCACTATTTTTAATTAACTTTTACCAAAAATGTCTGTATGTGTTTTACTAAAAATGTCTGGAATGTGATGAGCTGGAGAATTGTTGTGATGAATTTTCCAATCGCTATTCTCTCAAAGCTGTAGTCTTTGGGTCAAACAGGATCTCTTAGCTGATGAAGACCAGTTCTGTAGTACTCTTTATGGACACTTTGTCCATGAGCAGTATACTTATGATGAACTGTATCTTGACAGCATGAAGGTCATATTGATATTCTATTTTTACTATTGTCATGACAATGTTCCTCCGGCCTATGCATCACAGTTTATCCACAAATTTTTGACAAAACACAGGATCAAACAACTTCAGTAGGCTCCTTAACCATATATGGCTCCTGGCAATTTTTGGCTGTTGAAAAATGCTTTCAACAATGGAAATATCATTGGGATAAATATCCCAATGCATCAGACGAGACTTACTTTGAAGGAGACAAGTCATTGAATTCAATAGGTTAAATATTTTTGTTTTTATAAATCAAAGTCTGATACCTTTTGATCACACTCTTATAATCAGTTGAGAATGAATTATTTGCTTCGACCAGTTTGAACATCTTTTATTCATAGTTATTTATTTTTTCTTTCTCTAGTAATGCACACAGATTCAGAAGGGTATTTGAAAGAGCTGAACAGTTGTTTAAAAAATTACAATTGTTGTCTGATGAATGGATTGATAGAAGTGCTCTTGGTAATGTTGATTGGGATGTACTTGTTGAACAACATCTTATTGACGCTCAAGATTGGGATATTAATTTTAGAGCTTCTAAATCATGGGGACAGCAAATCGCTAAATTACCGACGTAAGTATCAATTATATTAATTCAATCACAGAAGGTTATGAATTATTGTGGTGTTTATTTTTAGAAATCTTTTTATTATGCATATTTTGTTTTTAAAGATGCCAAACATGTAATATAAAAGTTTTTGAATATAAATCCATCTGTCGTTAAATCAGTGTGCAAATATTACTACTATGTGATAATGTAGCAAATTACAACTATGCCCAATATTATAAATAAATATATTCAATTTAAAAATTATTTAATGTTAATAAGTAATTCATATTAAATCGGTTTCAGGTATTTTTTTTTTACATTAAGTTTTAAGATTTTATAACACTTCTCTTTCAATTGGCACTAAAATTAATTAAAATAATAAGCGACATAGACTTAATTATTTGGAAAGAAATTTAATATACGACGCTGTTCATAATTAAAGAAAAAAATTGTTCACTGACAATGAAACTAATGCACCTTTTCTTAACATTTGACAAATTCAATTTATTCTATTAATAGTTTTTCTGCTGTTGCTGTTTGTTAAAGAATGAACATTTTTTTATATCAAAAAGTCTTAATTTGAAAATTTATTTTTAGTTTTGTATCTTTTATGTTTATATTAAAATTATATATTTATGTAAATGCGTTCAATTTCTGTCTTAATAGTTTTTCTACTGTTGCCATTTCTCTCGAATTATTGAAAATAGATAACAATTAATTAAATTTGGATTTATTAGAAGATAATAATAATACTCTTCTATTAACTTTTACAAACTTGTTAAAAAATAAAAAATTTTTTTGTATCAAAAAATCATAATTTGAAAATTTTAAATTAGTTTTGTATCTTTTACATTTATATTAAAATTATATATTTAATAAATATACCAAATTAATAATTTTACCAAATTAATAATGAACGCATTTATTAATAATTGATTTATTTAGATTAAATTTTTTGAAGTCCATTTTTATTTTTACTTTGTATTTTAAATAACTGTATGTATAATATAATATTTTTTCAGCCTCCACAAAGTACAGAATTAGAGAACACTCCTCCTACCTTTATTTTTTCATCTTCAATATGTTTTTGGGTCTAAGCCCATCTTCAGTGATATTTTTTAATAAATTCTTCATTTGTTTACATTTATACTTTATATTTTTTGCTTGTTACATTTTATTTTGTAAAAATTAACAATTACAACAAACAATTTTTGTATAATTTTCTAAAAAGAGAAAAATTCTTTTATTAAGTTTATAAACTTTCTTCCAATAAGATAGAGAAGAGCAGCTATGAAGAGAGAGTTTGCAAGTTTTGAAAAGTTAAAAAAAAAAAAGCTTTGATGCCAAAAAGAAGCTGATTGTTGTGAAACCTATTTATAACCTTGAATGGTGAGACATCCACTGCAGGGACAGTTCAGTGAAAGCCAACCACCCTTATTACTATCAGTTAGCTATTTATTTACTGCAGATATTGCTCACCATTTTATACTTGTATGAAGTACTTGTACTTGTATGTCAAATTACACCAAATTTTCAAGGATTTCTCACACACTTTTTAACATTTTCTTTAGGAACATGAATTTTTTTTGTTTAGGCAAATGAAATTAAGGTAATGAAACTGTGGATCAAACTATTGTGAATTATTAATCTTTTATGACTGCATAGAATTGCCTTAGTCAATCCATTGTCCAAGTTTCTTTGGTGGTACGTTTAGGGCCTTGCAGTCCTTCCAGTATGTTTTCATGTGTTCCGATCTTTGTGCCCTTTCTAGTGTTGAAAATGTTCGTGTAGTGAGTTTTTTCTTTTGAGTGTGAAGCGAGTGTTTTTGTTCGTGATTTTCTTGTTTAATTTTACCTTATCTGTGGTGTCTTCTGTTGCAAGGCAAATTTCCTTCAGATCCACTCTTATTTCTGTGATAAATCTGCATCTTGGTGTTTTTAAAGTCGAGATTTTACTGTACTGGCTGTTCAAGAAGTCTTGATTCTTGCATTCTCATGATATGTCAAAAGAATTCTAGTCTCCTCTTACGCATGGTATCAGTGATGAGTTCTAACTCTTTGTACACGACTTTGTCAGGCATGATCCACCACTGCTCGTCTTCCTGATACTTTTTATTGATGCAGTTTCTTGTGATTCTTCTTTTAATTTTCCCGAAGTCTGTCTATTTGATTGTTTATTCAGGTGGAAGAGTGTTTCTGCTGCATAAGTGGCTTGTGGTTTTATAACTGTTATAGTGGCTTATTTTTGTTTATTAATAGGCATTTTTTATGTAAGTTTACCAGGTTAATTTTTGAGCTTTAGCTAGTTTTTTTCTTCTTATTTGGATTGAGGTTTTTTATTTAGGTTATTTGTTATTTTTTCTCAGAGGTATTTAAATTGGGTTACTATTTTGATTTTATTACCACTTATGTTTACTTCTTTTAATCGTATGATTTATGGGCATAATTTCTGTATTTTCGAATGATATTTTGAGACCACTTTTATTTACAATGTTGTGAAGTTCTAATATCTGTGATTTAGCTTTGTCTATGTCATTCTGAACCATTCCCTTATTACCATTTCTAGAGCACAATTGAGTAATAGCAGTGAGAGCACATTGTTTTGGCACAGTCCTGTTATGATCTCAAATGGTTCTGAGAGTTTGCCTCTGAATTTTACCTTCAATTTAGTGTTTGTGAGGGTCAGTTTTATCATGTTTATTAATTTGGTATGTAGTCTGTGGTGTCATAGAATTTTTAGTAGGGATTCTCTTTTTAGTAGTGGATGCAGTCACAAGCTTTCTTGAAATCTACAAATCATTATCACCATGTCTCAGTTTCTTTTCCTGTTTAATCCATTATTAGCTTGAGATTCATGATCTGGTTTGGACAGCTCTCCAGGGTCTGAAATTTCCACGGTATTCTCATTGATCTTTCTCGCGTTGTGAACCGATCCTGTTTAGGATTATTTTTAAAAGAATTTTGTATGTTATGTGTAGGAATGAGATTCCCCTGTAATTGTTAGGGTCTGTTTTGTCCCCTTTTTTGAATAGCGGATGGATGAGGGCTGTTGTACAGTGTTCTGGTAGTTCTTCTTTGATCCAGATGTTTACAAGTTCTTGATCAACAATTTTTGCTGATCTTCCTGCACGTTTCCAGATTTCTATAAAAGTCTGGTCTTCTCCCACTACTTTGTAATACTTCATCTCGCTCAATAATTGGTAGACTTCTTTTATTTTGGGAGGATTGATGTTTTCTGGTGGTGTTGTTATTGGGATGTTGGTGTTGAAGTTTAGGAGTTCTGTCACTATTGTGATTAGGTGAAGAATAAAATTTTTTACATCAGAAGCTATTAATGCAAAAGCCCTTCTCTTGACAATACATGTAGTTGGCTTATATTGTACTTAGATACCGGGATAGATGTGAATTCTATGAGGTGCAAAGAAATATTTCAACATTCTATATACCATGTTTGTGTCATATTCAAAAATCCACTGAACCTGTAATTCTGTACATGATAATGCTTGGTCGAACAAGTTTGGCTGTGGATCAAGAAAAAACAACTGGATTTCTTTATTGACAGTATAAGAAAACTGGTTCACCTTTGGGAGAAATGTATTATTTAGATTGAGATTACCTTGAAAAGTAAAGATAAGCTCTTGTAGTCTGTAAGTAGTCTTTTTTGTTTCATGTTTTGTTACTGTTTACTAGTGTTTCATGGGTGTACTTTACCTTTTAGCACCCCCTCATAGAAATAAAATGCCAAAGGATTAAAAAAAAATAAAAGAAGAGAAGAAAATAAAAAAATGAAAAAAATTAGAAATATGTATGTGTACCATTCTTTAAATAGAAATTCTTGAAGAAGAAGAATGGCTTGCAGCCATTAATAAATATATATAAATCAAAATCTACCTTATTTAAAATGATTTCAATTGTAATGGAATTAATTATTTTTTTTTTAAATGTATGTTGTCACAACACAGTTAAAACAGAAATGTGTGCCAGTACCTAACCTTACCAGCTACTAAAATCAAAATAGATTGCCAAATTTACATTAAATTTTAATTGCACGGGATCAAACATTTCTAAATGTTCATGTAAATTTTAAATTAATATTTTTACTTATTTATTTTCTTCTACTCTAATTATATTAAAGGTATTGCAGGTATTACAATTTCAGTATTTTTTTTTTTTTATTATATATAATAATTTTTGCATAAGATCTAAATATACAAAATTAGTCTTTTATTTTTGTTTTAGTGGAGATCATAAAATAGGCTGTTTTACAGTAAGCGTGACACCTGTCAGAGCAGAAATTGAAATGCACAATAGAAAATATTGGGATGTTTTATCAAGTAGCCTCCATTCTTCTGTTATACGTGATGTTACAATGCTTGAAAAATTTGTTTCTGAATCGCGTAACAGCCTTGAACAAGCTCCTCAGTCATTGACAGAAGTCGGTGAAGCTAATAATAGACATCAGGCTATTGCAAAAGCTGCTGATAAAGTAATGACTTTAATTTTATTATTAGTATTTATATATTTTTACAATAAACAAATGTTTTACATGGAAAGTAAAGTCTGAAAATTATTTAAAAAAATATATATTAATGTAAGTTTTGTTTTATGCACGTAAATTGAACCCACAATAATTAAAATATTTATTACTAAAATCTTTATTGCCTTATCAGCTGTTTTTGGCGTTGTTTCATCTACCAGCTGAAGGTATATAAATTACACACAAATTCAAATTAAGAGAACTTTTATATTTTAATAAAAATGAATGTAGAAATATTATAAACAAAGAAAATATAAAAATTAGTTTTTTCCATGTGTATTACATACTCCTTTTCAACGTAGGAATCGGACAAATCTGACTGCTATTGTATCTATAAAGTACTTAAATATTTTTATTTCAACATACTGTAAGTGAAGGGCACTAAATCATAAATTTTACAGGAGAACTAAATCTAAATTTCTTATTTTGTTTGATTCTCTTGCATGTTTTTTCACTTTTTTGAACCTTTTTAACACCAATTAACATTCTGATTATTCTTCTTTTTCGTTTTAGAATTTTTTTTAATTATAGGCAAACAAACATCTTGGATAAAACAATGTGTTCATTATTAATAATATATATACTGTAAATCATCAATTTAACTTTAAAAAGAATAGAATTTATGCACAATTTTTTAGGATCAAACAGGAACAGTCGGCTGATTATGTATGTTATTAAACGTTGACTGTTACAAGGGCCAAACTATGTTATCTAGGAGGGTATAATATATATAATACTTTTCACCCATATTAGATGTATAGTTCAAATTTCACAGCTGAGGATTTGCGTTAATTTTAAAATTGATTATATTCATAAAATAAAGGATATTATGATCAATAATTGTCTAATCACTATTAAAGAAGTTTCTGAAGAGTTTGTAGGAATCTCTTGTTGTTTAAGCTTTTTAAGATTCTATTATTGCTGTTAAGATATAATTCTTTTAGTGTGTATGTAATTAATTTTTTACTTTCAATGAGATAAGATATTTCAGCAACAGCTATTCTTGAATCTTCAGCTGTTTTCAGCTGCATAAACTGCAGAAGAAGTGTGAGTATTTGTATAACATTTGAATCAATTTATATAGGCCTTAAAAAAACTTGACTCCATTTAGATAGTAGGGATACCCAAATATACAGATTTTACTGTACTTGGGTAAGAATCCTATAGAATTCACAAACATATAAAATGTATTTTCTACCAGAAAAATAAAAAGGAGATAATAAGCTAAGCTACTGCTTCACTAAAATAAAATTAAAATGCTGAAGAAGTATAGTTTCTTATTAATGATGTTCCCTGGCCGAATTGAAGCAATATACTCTGTATAGTTTCATAAAAGAAAAAGGTACATCACTTTGTTGCATTACACTATCTGTCTCGGTCTTTGTTGTGGTTGTGCTGCATATAAAGCACCTGAGGTACAAGAGGTGGTAGGCAGAGTTGCTGTCTCTGAAAATAATGAGACCATCTTACAGAATAAGATATCACTTGAATATCTCTTACATTTCAGTGAGATCGGGATGCTGATATACAATAGTGCATTTGGCTCGGTGAAGGAGGCAATGGGAGATCGTCTCAACAATTATTTCCATAGTAAGCCTGGCATAGGATGCTCATATTACACTTTAAAAGAGTTTTTAAAAAATTATTAAAATAATAAACAATTCAGAAGCCTGTATTAAACAACTATTGAGCATACATTTATTTATACGTTGATGGGGATGTAGATACTGTGTTTTTTTAAAAAATTATTATTTAAAATTTCATCAACAAATATTGTTTCTTGTAAAAGAAAATCTTCCAATTGCATTTTAAATAAATTTGTGGAAAGATTTTTTAAACGGTTGGACAATTTATTAAAAGAGGCAGTGGAAGTATAATAAGGCCTTTTCTCATAAGCCAAGATACTATTAGAGTTATACAGAAACACTTCTTTTGTCTGGTTTGGTGTAGGTGGATTTGTTATTTTTTAAGAATAAATGACCATTCTTTTTTTTTAAGCAAAGATATTAGGCATTAAAGAGCATTAAAACCATTAAAAATGTTTTTCAGAAAAAAAATAATTTGTCAATCATTCAGGTTTTTTTGCTTATAATTATATTGACTGCTAGCACAGGTGCAGGTATAATTTGTTTCAGATGTGAAACTAAAATCAAAATTCTATTTAATTTTATCTTTTCAGATGGTTGATTTAATTGATTCAGCAGTAAAAAAGAATAGAATATTGGCTAGTTGGACTAAGGAGAGAGTGGAACATGTTTCACATATGACTATTATGTGGGATAATCTGCAATCATTACTAAATAATCAACAGATGCTTATCTCTAAACAGGTTTGTTAACTTTGTTTTTATTTATTTTTTGTCATCAGTAAATAGATATGTTTTGTTGCACACTTCCATTCTTTTTTGTCTTTTCTACTCTTTTAGCTTTAACATACCAATGTCTTGCTTGCTTGTTTTACATCATTAATTTTTGTACGTTGTATCCACATCACTTGGTGCAGCTCAAATTATCTTCTCCGCTCTTTATTTCTTGTAAACCACATCATTTTGTTTAAAAATTCCACTATTCTTTCACCAGCATTAGTAATAACCTCCTTCAACAATATTACTTCATTTTCATTTAGTATTTATATTTTAAGTGCCTAACCGGGTATAATTTATTTATCCAATTTTTTTTCTCTGAAGATACTGTCATTTTGTATGGTCAGTTTGATTTCTTTGAATATACTAATCTTGGAAACTGATAAGACATTGTCTCTAAAGTTCTTTAAATTGTATCACCTTAAAACATTAATCTTAAAACAATTCTTGATTTTAGATTTTTCCCGTGCTTTTTCTTCATTGCTTCTGAATGATTTCTACTTGCTGAGATATCACAGTAGACATTAATGTAAGCCTACAAAAGTCAATCTCAGATTAAAATTCCCAGCTTGCAACACTTATCTCTTCATTGAAATATTTTCCTGTTAGGGGTTGGCTACACGTCTTTCTACTGAGTTCTTTGGCTTAAATTAGTATTGCAATGTGTCACACACTGCTTTTGTTGCTACCAAAGCTCCACCGCTGTTTTTTCTTTTCTTTTCCAACTTTTACTACCATACTTTTTTCTTGTTTTAAATTTACTTACTCTGAATTCCTTACACGATTCTATCACAAACTACACTTTCATTTTGAATTTTTAATGAACTGATTAATTTTCAGTATAATTTCATGGAAAAATTAATGACATGCTCCTAGTAAGGTTCTATGTGTTTTTTTATTAATCATTTATGTCAATATGAACTGGAAAAAACATTGTGCTCAGTAAAAAAAAAACATTAAACATTGTTAAAAAGAAGATTTTATTGTTTTAATGAGTGAAATCATTCTTGCCTCTATTTTGAAATCTATTCTTTTGTTATCTGGTTTTCTTTATGGTTTAAGATGGATCTTTCTGGTCTATCTTTCCTATTATAAAGAGCTACAGTACTGAATATAAATAAGTTCATGATTATGTCATAGTTTTTGGTGTGGAAAACAGATGCTATCTGAATACAAAAATGTATCTTTGACAGGTTAGATTCAGTTTTAATCTTGTTAATGTGAGAATTCACTAAAACAGAATGATACAAAAAAGTTAAAATAACTAAAATGCATTTTGTTTATTCACATTAATTCAAATTTCTAAATTATATATTTATAGTAGAAAAGAATTAGAAAGTAGTGTCAATTAGAAAAACAGATTTATTTACCTTATTTTTTAAAAATAATTCTACAATTCTGCAATACTGGCTATTATTACATATTCTTTATAAATTTTTTATTAACATAAACTTTCTTAAACTTCTTTAACATTCTTTTTGCTTTATTATTACATGTTTGTTGTATAAGGTCTTCTGCTAAGATGTGCAATGGTTAATCAAAAAAGTAAAAAGCTGAAGGTGCCTTTTTTCTTTCTTTGGCTTTTTCAAATCTCTTATTTGTAAATACTTTAATAATCGAAGCTAGAAATTTTTGTTTTTCTTCACTTGTTAAAATTATAACTTCTTTTTGAATAGAGTTTAGTGTCTATTTTTTCTAACAATTGTTTGCCAGTTTAGTTTGGTACAATTAAATTAGTAACAAAACACTTGGAACTTTATTTGGAGTATGGTCATTAATTTTTCCATGAAATTTTAATAATGAACATAAAGTGGAATGATGTTAAATGAGAATATAATGTACAAATATTTTTAAAAACCATTTCGTAATTCTTAGATGTACAAGGTTTGATAAAAAAAATATGAGAAATTTTTATTTTTTCCAAAAAATATCTATTTATTCACCGATATTGATTTTGTCACCTTCAAAGTACTTCTTTTCAGATATAATTCATTTGTGCCAGCGCTTATTCCAATACTCTGGGACGCAATTCCCAGTATGGTGTTTAGTTCTGTCAATGATTCTGTCTTCATCTCTTCAGTGTTGGCAAAATGTCTTTCACGGTTCTTTTCAGCTTGGGGAATATGAAGAAGTCACAGGAGCCCTTGTCCAACAAATAAGGAAGCTGAGGCATCATAATGGTATTGTTTTTGCCCAAAAATTCAAGAATAAACAGTGAAGTGTGAGCAGATGCATTAGCATGGTGCAATTGCCATGAATTGTTTAACCACAAATCTGGGCATTTTCGTTGGATGAATTGCTTTGTGCAAACGACATAGAACTACCAGGTAGTAATCCTTATTGACTGTCTGATTTGGCTATTATTATTAGTGATTTGATGATTGCCTGTAATAATTTTCTTCACTTTTTCAACATTGTCATCGGTTGTTGATGTGCTGGGACGTTCAGAGCTCTCATCATCTTCAATGTCTTCATGGCCTTCTTGGAAACATTTGCAACACTTGTTTTATTCATAGAAGAATTGCAAAAGCAACATTCAAAATTTTCAATGTGGTGCTGCACTTTATTTCATTCTTAAAGCAAAATTTAATACAAATTCTTTGTTCCAGTTTTGCCACAAGTTAAAAGTTGATGACACATACCAAAATATGTGTAACCTTTTCGACAGCCAATAATAAACTAAGCATCCAATCTGACTACAAAGCTTAACATATGTTAGGGACAAAAAATTGTGATAGTTAGACTTATACATGCTGGGAAATTAAAAAATTCTGTGTATTTTTTTTTATCAAACCTCATATACCTGATACTAGAAGACTTCATTTTTGCATGAGAGCTGTCCTTATATTTAATCCGTTATTTCCTTAATTTTATTAATCTAATAATACCATATATTATTGTATTTATAAATAAATAATTGCAATTACAGGTGGAAACAATGAAAAGTAATCTAGTATCAGAAGCAGAACGTATAGCTGATGATATTGAAAGGTATGCTCTTCATTGGAAACAATTACGACCAAAAGAAGATAATCTTTCTGCTGTAACTAGTAATGCCAATGGTGCACAAACTATTGTTCAGTTATTAAAAGAAAAAAGAATACAATGGGATAATTTAATTGAATCTACTATTAAGATACGGTCAGTTATTGTTTTAACTTAATTTCCAAATAATTATAAATTTTATAATTGTAATTATAAAAATAGTTTATGTTGACTAATGGTATCGTCTTTTATTTTTTGTTCTGAATCCAATTCAGCAGATATTGCCAAATTTTTTTCTTTTAATTAATTTTTGCTGCAGAAAGATTTTGATGGCAGGACTACAATGAACTCAACCTCAATCAGAAAGAGTTTCTCTGTTGGTTGATTGTCTCCTTCCTCTTCCTACACTTTTTCGTATCCTTTGTTTCTTCTCGATTAGGTAAAATGTCAGCCACCACTGGATCCATCTGCGGCACCAGCAGGTACTTTCTGGTAATTTGCAGGTTACCCGTTTTGTTATTGGAGCTTAAGTCAAACAATCCTCTTTGCATAAGGAATTATCCAAGGATTCTTTGCACAAAAAACCAAACTAGTGGCTGAAATGTTTGGTGGTTAAAATTTTTTATTCTTGTTCTGATCAAGTGACCATAATTTAAAATAAATACTTTTTTGTGTCAGTCCACTTTTCAGTTGTAATGTCTCTGCTGTTTGCATTTATTTTCCCTTTTCCTCATGTTTTCCTCAATTTGGTTTTTATTTTTTCCTAGACCTTTCCAATCGTATTCTATTATTTCTTTTATCATTTTTACATTTTTTAACCATTTTAATAGGCATTTCTATTCTACATTTTATAAAACTCTAAATAGAGATTTAAAATCATTTTGAAAAATAATTAAAAAAATTTATTAGCACTCTCCTCTGAAAGATGTAATTTTTTTGTAATAATTTTTTTTTTTAGTACCTTTGATACGTTAACTTTAAGTCAGTTTATATCTTATGCTAATTAATTCTGAATTGGAATTGTCATTTAAAGTAATATATTATTTCAATATCATTTTGATATTAAATGCATTTGAATGGAAAATTTATTATAAAATAAATGATAGTGCAATGATATGTTTTTACATAAAGCACTTACAAATGCAGTGTAAAAACTAATGAATTATGTTAATTCATAATTGTTCTAATTGGTGGTTGGTAAAATATTATGTAGAAGAATTGCACTTGTCAACATAAAATTTGGAACTGAGAAGGGAGTAGGTGTTCTATATAGTATTTTATATGCTGAATCTAAATGTGTATTCCAAAACAACCCATCACATATCCATTAAATTTATTTGTTCCATCATTCGTGGAACAAACAATACAAATAAGTTAGTACGTCTGTATGTTTGTTTATTCACATCTGATTTATATTTATATTTGATACGAAACAGTCGAATGACGTCATTTCATGTCAAGCCAGACATGTATAGACATGTCAGTGAGTCAAGTAATGAGTAATTCAACGTGATAAAATTTTCTTCAGTATGAGTTCAGCTCTTAGTATGACTTACTTTGTTCTTTAGTTGCGTTAGTGGTTTTATCATACACATATTATAAAGATTGTTTAATAAGTGATGCCATAGGTTTAGTGAAAGATTTTTACGACAGAACAACTTTTGGTATTATTTTATTGACATCAAGATTTATTAAGTAGTGTGCAGATGTGTTTCATGCTGTGTTTTATTTTGCATCCCATGTTGAAACAATGTTATGATCATTTTAAGTAATTAAGTATTTATAAATTAAAATTTAATTATTTTTATTATTATTATTTCTGTAATATTTCAGTTTACTTTCATTCATTAAAACATTTTGAATTTTACAGTGAATAAAAATTGGGTGTGTAAAAGTTCTCCAAATATTTTTTGTTATGTTTTGGAGAATTCACCATGAAAAGTCAATGAAAATTGGTATCAAATCTGCTGATAACTGCTTACAAACATTATTTTGACTGGCCCTTGGGAGACGAAGCTAAATCCTGGGCTCCACACGTAGCATGCATAAAGTGCTACATTAAACTAACTCAGTGGTTAAAAGGAAAAAAAGCATTTGTCTTTTAGCATACCTTTGATTTGGCAAGAGCCTACTAACCATAATGGTTACTGCTATTTTTGCTTAACAAATGTTACAGGTTTCAATTCAAACAATGAAAGCAGTACCTCATACCCAAATGTTCGTTCGGCTATGAGACCGGTACATCATGGTGTTGATTTACAGATTCCAATCGCCCCAACTTCTAGGAAAGAAATCTCTGATTCCCAGAAGGCTTGACCGACGAATTCTCAACTTCAATAGATATTAATTTCATTTTAGAAGAATCAAATACTTAACCTCACCTCATCATACGAGCAAAACTGAGTGATCTAATTTGTAACTTGTATTCGTCGAAACAACATGCAGAACAAACAAACAACAAACTGCAGAACAAACCTAAATCCTAGGTTCAAGTGTTAAAGAATGGAATTTATTGAACAAGAATACCAAAATTTCAGTATATAGAAATTGAAATGAAAATTTACCGAAATACAAGAGATGGCTTAATTTGTTCCTGCCTGATGTTAAGGGGCTAATGTTTCAACCAGACATTAAATATGTTATTTATGATTGGCATTTATTTATAGACTCGTAAAAAAGAAGATTAAAAGTAGTGTTGTTACATAATTTGAACAAGTTTTCTTCTACACCGGTATTACATGCTGTAGGAATGAAAGAAGTGTATGAAAGTATGTCAAAAATTTTAAAAGCTATTAAGTATGATGAAGACTCATGGGTGAATCAGTGCTGACCTGAAAGCGGTAGAGCTTCTTCGTGGTCTGCAGAGTGGCTTTACAAAATATATGTGTTTCTTGAGTTTGCAGACTAGTCGCGCTATAGATAAACACTATTCAGTCAAAGACTAGCCAAAAAGAAATCAGTTTACCACAAGAAAGGAAAATGTTCTCAATATTCCCCTTGTCGAAGCAGATCATATTATTTTACCATCTCTACACATAAAACTAGGCCTGATGAAGAATTTTGTAAAAGTATTAGATAAAGATGGAGACAACTTTAAATATTTAGCTGCGATTTTTTCACAATTAAGTGAAGGCTTATTATTTATTTAATATTTTTAAGTTAAGCTATTATTTTTTTATTCTATTATTTAGGAAGTTTCTCAATATTTTAAAGATCATAACTAAAAATCTGAGGGTGATGAAGATTTCATTTTAAGATTCGACATAAAAAATAAATTCTAATTCTCACCTACTTTTATTTCAGTTTCAGATTATTTTTTTTTTTTGTTGACCTATGTTATTAAAAATTATTGATAGTTATTAGAAATTATTTTCTGAAGATTAAAGAATTATTTTATGAAGTATTCTTTAAATTTAAATTTATTAAAAATGAAATAAAGTATATCTCATTTAAGGGATTTGTAAGTATCATAAATTATGCTTAACTACATTAAAATGGTTACTGTACACAAAGAAATTTAGCTTAGCATATCAATATATCATTTGAATTATTTGACATCTAGCAGCACTATTCTGAACTGCATTGAATTATAATAATATTCCATTTAAAATGCATTATAATTTAAAATCTATTAAGCAGATGGATGAAGTACAGGGGTGAATGAGACTTAACAAAGATGCAGAGGAGCATGTGAATTTTCAATAATCTATACCTTCAAAGTTAGCGAATGTGTTAAAAAGTGTTGAGATATGACATTATAGGAGCATGCTGTCTTCTAGGTAGCCTGTTCTTGGGTTCCTGATAAGATTCTGTAATTTTTTCACAATCATTTAGTCTGTCTCAACTTTCTCTTTAAAATACCTGTGTTGCACATTCAAGGTCATAATATTAAAATAAAAGTACCTTTAGTGGCATAGTAAATACTTTGACTTAACATCAATTAAGAATATTTATTTTGATATCTATAATTTTATGATTCATTATTGTTTTTATATAGGGATGATTTTATTCAGTTTGGTATGGAGCCACCAGAATTTAATAAATGTGATGAAGTCGAAGAAGATTTAAAACACCATGAAAATATATGGGCAGTTTACGAACAGTTTATGACAGGTAATTATCAGCAATCTTCTTTGTTAATACATTGAAGGATCATTTTTATGTAAACATTCACTTTTTACTTTCCCCAGCGAATATAACTAGAAATATTAAGTATATTAAGGGGAAAAGTATGGTGAACATGTCAAAAATGGTGTGTTCAAAGTTGTGATTAGCGCCAGCTGTGCTGTTGTCTGCCGCTAGTTCCTAGTGGTAGGAAGGCTGCCATTGTTAGTGTTAATTTAGACTCTGCTGTGTGCGGTTGTATGTACATCTTACTATTGTGTTACAGTTCTTAATATTGTGTTACTACCTGAACCAGATCAATAAACAGGTTTATCGGAATTTTTACAAATTTTTATGTTTTAGGGTCTAAATAGTTCACCTACACCAAAAAACATGTATGTTTTTATGTATGTAGTACGTGTATACATATGTGTGTTACAGTGCTTTTGGCCTTATATTTCAGGATTGATCCTACTGATATTCTTCAAATTTGGTTCAAGTATTTCTATGTACAGGTCATTGATCATATTAATTTTTATAAAAATTGGTTAAGGTGGTGGTGGATACTGTGAAAAAACCAGTTTCAAGGCATTTTAGAGAAAAATTTAATAAAACAAATATGTTAACTACAGTGGCATATATAAATAATCTAAAACTTTTTCCAAAAGATCAACCCTCCCACATCTTCCTTCAGTTTAAACATTTTTTAAAAACTTTTTGAAAGAGTACACTTCATATATTCTAGAGCTATCAAGAAAGTCCACAATTTTTTAAAATTATTATTCTTATTTTGGCCTTTATTGAAGAGAGTGTAAGATTTGGAAAAAACTTTACTTAAGCAAATTTATAAGCTCATATATATATATATATATATATATATATATATAAAAAAAGATTTTAATTTGTAAACAAATATTCTGTTTGTTGGTTAGGTTGCTTTGGTACGTTACTATATTCTGACCCAAAATAAGAAGAAATTTTATTTTATTACTTTGTTAAAATTTATACTTCATTTTTCCAATATTTAAAAAAAAAAATTCTTTTAAATTATTTTTTTTTTTTAAATAAAAGTCAGACCCCCATATATTTGAATTTTAAAAACTACCTGGTTTCGCCGAAAGATTTTGCAATGAAAAAACTGTACAAGTTATAGTATGATTTCATCAGCAGAGCTGTGAAAGTCATGTAATACTTTTCCAGCCTTTTTCTTTTGAATTTTAAGTTTATTTGAAACATGTAAAGATTTAGGTCCTCTCTTCAAGACATAGAGTGCAGAGTGCCTCAGGGAAGTGTTCTCAGTCTGTTGTCTTTTTTTATTGTTTATTGAAGTATTGTTTATAATCACCAGTCACAAAATCTTGAGCCATTCATTGTAACCGTTTTCATAGACATTGAAACTGTATCTACATCTGAAAGTAAACATTTAAAAGGAATTGGAAATTGTATGATAGCGACTAAAAAAACTTTTCACTAGATGATTGTAACCATCTTTCTTTAAACATGGATAAAACCATTACATTGGGCTTCTCAGCTAGGTGTAACATTGTTCATCATGTGGGTGGAATTCCCATTAATGATAGTAATTACACTTCTGTTGCCCACAAAGCGAAATCTCTGGCTGTTTTATTACATGGGATGGTTTCATTAGTAACAAAATCAAGTGCATCATTTTGCTCTGTAGTGCCTTAATAAAATGCCAAGCTTCTCACAATTATTTAATATTCATTATGCTTACGTATTCTCTTATAAATTACAGTGCAATTTCTTTGGGCTCCTTCAAAAAAGTCTGAACAAGTTTTTAAGATAAAAAAATGGGCTGTCAAATCATTATCTGGTGTCCATAAGTATGAATCATATTGGCCTATATTTAGAAAATGAAATGCTAACTTATCCTTTTGTTTATATTTATGAATGAACAATCTTTGCTAAAAAATAGTCGCTTATACTTTAATTAATAATACGCTCCCTACCAAATCAGTCAATGGAACTGTTTTCATGCAATTTCAAACAATACTTTGGCTTATAAGAAAGGGCCTTATTTTGCTTCTGTTGCATTTTTAATAAATTGCCAAAACCATTTGAAAGGTCTTCCCACTGATTTATTTAAAGTACAATATTTTTTTCTGTTGTTAAATTTTTAAATAACACTAATTAAAAACAAAACATTATCTGTAACCTGTGCAAAGTATACATGAACATTGCAAAAAATAATTTTCAATTGGTGGCTTCTGAATTGTGAACTATTTTGTAGTAATTTTTTATATTTATGTATTTATCTTACGTTTTTCTTATGTTTGTATTTCAGTAATTAATATAGACTTTAAACTCATTTATTTTTTTATTCATAATTTCTTTTATATTGATGTCATTTGTACAATGTATTATGTTCCAGTCAGAATAAAGATTTATTTTTTATAATTTTTTTTTTAATACAGGGCTATCCGAGTTGGGTGATGAAGAATGGATTGTATTGCGTAGTCGTTGTCAAAGTAAATTTGATAGCTTTTTATCTGATTGGACTATTAAATTAACCGAAGAGGGCAAACCGGTTACTACTATGAGCGCCTATCTTCTTCAAGAAATTCAACGTTATAAAGTAATCATAAATTCACTTTTACTGTGTTATATGATATTTTCATCTACTGTGGTTTATAATGAACAAATGTTATATAAAACTTAATTTCTTTTCTTTCTAAATTTCTTTAATGTTAAGTAAATTTTTTGATGTTAAACTAAAGCAGATTTATATTTACCAGATCTTTTTGTCAAAGAGTGATTCAAATAGATTCTGAATTTCCTTGGTGATACTCAAGTATTTGTGTGATTATTGTTATTCTAGATGAAATTACTGCTAATTGTATATTTTTGTGTAGGAAGGAAGAAGATAGATGTTACCATTGTGGTCGAAATATATATTTCTTTTGTACCTGTTCATTTGGTATACTGGTTTTGAATGTTTGTGTATTTCATAAGTTTTTCAAATACACTAATAAAGTGTTATCTTTTATGTAAATAAGTAGAATAGCTAAAATGTTAATATTGGTAGATTTGTAATTTTTTTTCAAAAAGAAAGTTTGTAATTGTTAAACTTTGTATTTGAGTTAATTGTTTCTTCATTTGATGTTGTAATTCTGTTTTTTAATGTAGAAAAATGTTTGTTGAAATAGTTTGAAATATGTATTAGCTGTTGTGAATCCATATTTTATGTAATATAGAATATTGGTGCCTGATTTTTTGTTTGCATTTCTCAATGTTTTGAGAATGCATTCTTAACAAAGGTAGGATATTTATAAAAAATTAAAAACATATTATCTCTTATATTTTATCATTATAATTGTGTTGCTGAAATATAATATTTAATAAACTAAAGAATTTGTTGTTAATTAAAATATTTTTTTTTTGTTTTGTGTTACTTTAGGATATGCTTCCAGTTATAAAATATGTAAGGGGTGAAATGTTTTCTGATAAACATTGGGTTGAGTTATTTGGTATTTTAAATATACCGTATAAACCAATTGAACAGCTTTTATTCTCTGATTTATTACCATTAAGAGATATAATTGTTGCTAACTGTTCTGCACTTCAGGTAATAAATGATTTTTTTTAATATAAATTATATTTAAGTTGTCATATAGTTTTTATTAAATTTGTATAATCAGATTTGAAGAGAAAAAAATGGAATGCTTTCCAGCATTAAATATATGGTTTATGGAGATAATTAGTAATTTGTTTACTAACATTTCTTCCACTTTATTGCCTTTAAGCATTTACAATAAGAGCCTGCTGCACGGAACTGTCAGTAATCACAGTTAGTATAACAACTGATTCATAAATAATATAAAACTAATAATCAAACGTTTTAGAGGGTGACTTAAGCCTATGAGGTAATAAAGTAGTGTTTGCCCCTCTTAGATCCTAAAATAAATGTTGCAGTATAAAGTTAAAGTATAAAAGAGTTATAAAATTTTTTTTTAAACCGTTTGACCACCTAAACAGGAAAATTTTGTGTTGCATTTAGCCAGCCCAAAGCTAAAGCTGCTTGATTGCTTTGCCAGTTACATATGCTTAATCGTTATCAAAATCATTTTTGATTATAACTGTGACACCTTCAGTAAGAGTGTTGCTTAAAGCTAACTGTAGTTTCATTCAGAAACTCCTTTATAAAGCTTCATTTGAGATCGGTTTTATCCTGTCTTGGAAATTACAAACTGTTATTGTCTCTTGCTCTTTACTAGAGTAAATTGATATGATTGTTCAATCAGTCAGACAATCAAACTTTATTATTACTTAAGATTAAGGATTCCCTCTTCCACTTGACCAGTTCTTTTTATTACAATATTATTTATATGTAGTTATTAATGCAGATTAATATCAACTAAAAATATAAATAAAAATAATAAAAGCAATATTTATATGTAAAAATCCTCACTTTAAAACCACAAAAATTTACGAGGTCTGTTCAGAAAATATCTGAACTTTATTTTTTTAATCTTTATTATCTTTATTATTAATTTTACAAATTACTGGTCCTTGTCCTCTTCAAAGTACTCCTTCCCTTCCCTATTCACACACTTTTCCCAGCAGTGTTTATACTTCACATAGCTGATGAATTTGCTTTAATATCATCAATAGTCTTAAAATGGTGTCCTTTCATCATTTTAATTTCAAAATAAGAAAAAGTTGCAAGCAGCTAGGTCTGGCTAGTAGGGAGACTGAGGGAGGATAGTCATCTGATTTTTGACACAAAACTGATGAATTGACAATGCTGAGTGTACGGGTGCATTGTCATGGTGAAAGAACAATGAGTAGTCTCGCCTTAACTCTGGTCTCTTTTTGCAGATTTTTTTCACGTAACTATTGTAAAATGCCTTGATAGTACGCATGATTCACTGTTTCACCTTGAGGCAAGATTTAAAAATGCACAATTCCTTTAAAATCAAAAAAAATCAGACAGTATCACTTTGACATCAGATTGAGACTGATGTGCTTTCTTGGGGTTTGGAGATCCCTTTTCAGCTTGTTGTGATGATTGAACTTTGTCTCGATGTCGTAGCCGTAACCCGGCTTTTCATCTGCCGTTATGATCCTTTGCTTGAATGTTTCATTGTCATCAGCTTGTTCAAGAAGTCCACTCAGTGGACAAACGTCCACTTGATGTTCTTTCTGGTATTCAATTATCAAACGAGAGAGGAACAAACTTTGCTGCAACTCAATGTATGTTCAATTTTTTAGTCAAAATATCATGGCATGATCCAATTGAGATGCTAACCTCTTCTGCAAGTTTTTGACACTCAATTGGCAATTTGCATGCACTAGATGGTTGACTTTCTAAACATGGGTGTCATCAGTTGAAGTTGAAGGTCTTCCTTGTCGAAGTTTTGTCACTTTTAAATCATGAAAACCATTCGTAATATTGCGTACGACCCAGAGCATCATCTCTGTAAGCTTGTTTCAAAACTTAAGATGTTTCTGTGAAAGTTTTCCCCCGGTTTCATACAAAATTTTATGTTGTATCTTTGCTTCTGATAATTGCACATAACAAAAATCCCTACTAACACTTAAACACCTGGTTACAGAGGTGGTTATGCAGAACACAATGCTGCCATCTGCACGTCACTAAATATCTCCATTGGTGTGTAATTAAAAATGTTTGGTTAATTTCTGAACCTGTACATACACATTCAGTAACAAAAATAATAAACAATGAACATAATTAAGTTTCTGGGCAGAGCACCAAATTTAAGATGCTTGCTCGACTGAATAATCCCTTCACTAGCACAAGATTCATCAGTAGCTTAAACAAATTTTTTCATATATTGACCAGAATTTCTGTAGTTGGACATACCAGGATTTTTCTAGAAAGCCAGGTGATCTGTTATAAATTCATTCATGGGCCTTCCCTTATTTGAAGTATCATGTTTATTTTGCTGTGTTTCTAGAAAGAGGACTTGTGTTCTCTTCTTTAGAATAGTGAACATTGACAAAAAAACTTTGATTTGAAATGACATCAGCTAAAATTCTTTTCACTGATATTTCTTCCATTTTGAGTTGCTCACTTAGTTCCTCCTGCCCCATTTGCAGTTCCGCATTACATACCAAATCTTCACTACTAAATTGTCTGGAAACATTAACTCCACCATTTATATCGGTAGAATGGTAGTTCCTACATGACGCTTGACTAAACATCACTTTGCTATCTTACATGACATGCAGTAACTAGAACAGGGACTATGAACTCACTTCTTATGTTAAAAACGGAAAAAGAATGGGTTAATAGCTGTTATTGTGCACATGCGTCTAGCTACTTTAATGAAATTAATCTTTTTATTATATATTTGAGAGTAGTAAATGACATTGTTGTATGAAAATATTTCAAACTGAAATTTAGTGATTTTTTTCTGTTTATAAAGTATGGATTTATATGAATAAATTTTTACCCTTTTGATAATTTTTACAGGATTTAAATAATCGTGCAGCCGGTGAAGTTGTAATCAGACAAGCATTATCTGATCTTGATATTTGGGAAGTGGAAGCAAAATTTACATTGATTTCACATACTGATAGTAGAGGAAATACTGTTTATCTTATAAAAGATTTCACCGATGTTATGACTAAGGTTTATATGTTTTCATTATATTTAATTATTTTAATTTTTATTGCTTTATTTAAATATATTTTTATTATCAGACTTCAAAAATGGAAGAGGTTATCAATTCAACTGTCTTTTTTTTTAAGTGTATGTTATGGAATATCTTCACTGTTAGTAAACCTATTTTGTTAATTTTTTTTTTTAAATCTAAAGAGTGTACTTTCAGAATAGTACCATATTCATTTTAAACAAATCCAATGGTAATCTTAGGAAAAATTCCAAAAAACTGAGTGGCTCGACATCCTTAGCTGCTGACTGCTCCACACCAGTACTGTGTTGCTCTGTTCCCTGTATGACTTGGATTAATAACAGTCTATATTATCGTTGTTTATTCATCATGGAAATATTCATGGCATTTCTTTTTAAATTTTTTTCCTTAAACAATCATTCCTTTTTTTTTCTTGGCAATTTTCCTCTAAACTAAATAAATAATAAAACTAAATAAATATTAAACATACATTTAATATGTATAAAATGGTGTAAAAGTGCATTATCCCTAATTGAAAAATTATAATATAAATATTTATATTATATGCTATTTATATTTATATAATATTTATATTTTTTATGCAATAATAAATTTAAATTTTACAATATTAGATAGATAGTCATACAACAAGCTCCCAACCAACATCACCCTATATGAAGCCTGTTAAATATTATAATTTTGCCATAAATAATATTTTATAGTTATTATAAACACTTTGTTTTAACCGGGTACTCGCAAACCTTGTCCAAATGACTACTCACAATAATGAAACCTACAAATTGGATGCAACTTATCATTTTTGTCAGAGCTTTCTCATCATGTGATTTATTTAATAACTTACTTGGGTCCAAATCAGACAAGACAATGCCCTCTAAAGTTTAAACTTGACTAAGAGGAACATAAATCTGCCCCTTGGCAAACTTTCTCTTGCCGAGGTCTATCACTGCCCTGTCAAGAGTTGTACCCTGCAGTTCGTTAACAGTTATAGCCCAGTTTAATATTAGAGGTAGCTTTATGCACACGACACCTCCATATCCTTTTGTCGGTTGGAATATTAAACAAACTGGTGAATTCGCTATGCAACCATCAACATCTTTCATTCTAAGACCAATAGTCTCATCACAAATTTTATTAGTACAGCTTCCAGTAATTCTCCTTCCTTGTATATCAAGCCTAGTTGGTTGAGAATGTTGTTGCTCTTGCATTTCATTTGACAAACGTTTGTATATTCAACTATTACAATGAGCATGACTTTATAGACTTTCATTCTGTAAGCATCGACTGTTGTACATTCTTATTTGTGTACATAAGTATGTAAATGAAAATACACAAATGTATGAGTCTACATTCTCGTTTTTGAGAAGCCTTGTTTTCATGGCACTTCTTTTTCTATTTTTCCTTGAACAATCATTTCTTTCGTGGCAGCTTTCCGTTAAATGTTGCTGTGTCATTTGAGCTGTGGATTTAGTAGGCCTACCCATATTTTGTATATTATTTTTTTAAATCAATTCTTTTAATAACCATACTCCTCTGTACCAATACAAATTAATTTATATTTAATAGATCAACCTTAAGTACAGAATAATTGAAATAGGATGACTTATCTATTTCTTTAGTCAAACAGAAGTGCTTTCGCGAACTTTATTTATATCATCAGCTGCATTCATTTATATATGTATTATAAAAACATCATAAATTGCAATCCATGATAACATACCACTTATTCACTTATCATTTTATGTAAACCAATTAAATTTTATTAAGAATCTTTAAATTAAATTTAACTTATCATACTTTAAAATCTTATGTAAAAAATTGATAAAAACTTTCATTTAAATTAAAATTTTTTAAATTATAATCAAAACAAGAGATAAAAAAATAAAATATAAAAATTCTTTAACAACTTTTAATTAAGTTGTTAAATAAAAATAAAAATTGTTAACTATAAAAAGTTAAAATTAAAATGTAAAAATATAATTAAAACAAAGATAAAATTAAATAATAAAAAATTAAAACTTTTAAAATTAAATACAAAAACTTAAGCAAAGCAAAATCATGTGCCTCCTATTTCACTGAATTTACTCTACTAACCATCTAGATGGTTATTTGTTTTGTTATTGATGGTTTTATTTTAATTTTATTTTAAAAGTTTTAATTATGTTTTTACATTATAATTTTAACTTAATTGATATTAATTGATTAATCTTTATAATTTTAAACAATTTTATATTTTTTATTTCTTGTTTTGATTATAATAAATTTATAATTTAAATGAAAGTTTTAAAAAAATTTTTTTATAAGATTTTAAAGTATGATAAGTTAAATTTAATTTAAAGATTTTTAATAAAATTTAATTTATTTACATAAAATTATAAGTGAATAAGTGGTATGTTATCATGGATTGTAAGTTTATGATGTTCTTGTAATAAATATATATATATATATATGCAGCTTGATGATGCGAAAGCACTTCTGTTTGTGTAATGAAATAAGTCAAAACATTTAAAAAATTTCAGAACAAATATTTGTTCAGTCAAGAGAATGAAAATGTATATATAACTATTAATTTATCAATATCTTATCATTTATGCCAACTTAAATAATTTTAATAAGAATGCCCCCATCAAATTCAGTTGCAGATTTATAAGGCTGAATTTACATTTATGTAAATATTTATCTATATATGTACAATTTTTCTAAAATTTCTAATTTTTTATTACTTTTCATGTTCAATATTTACTTACGATTATTTCTAAATTATTTTCTAAACTAGTTATATTATGATTATTATTTATTAAATGGTCAGCTACACTTGAGAAATCTGTTTTTTTATTTTTAAATGATCTAAAATGTTCATTAAGTCTATCTTTAAAGGACCTATTCGTTTTACCAATATATATATATTTCTCAATTGTTCCATTTTATTTTATAAATACCGGAAAAATCATATTTATTTTTTACTCTTTCATTATTATTATATTTTAAATGTTTTATTACATGGTTATTATTTGTGTAATAGTATTTTATATAAATATTTTCACTACTTTTATTTATGGGTATTAATGTAGTAATGTTTGTGTTTTTCAAAAATTCTGAATTATGTTTTTTATTATATGTATTATCAGAAACTTATGACATCCATTTTTACAGCTATATTTTTTTATATTTTGTTATACAATTCCTGTTTATTGTTTATGTATTTTATTGCTTTATTTATCTTCTTTTTTTTTTAAATATTAATTTTTTGGAACCAAGGATGAATAGAATTCTTGTTTATAATTTCATTTGAGGTAGGTTTTTTATATACTCCAGTTATTATTTGATTGTTTTTATTTATTTTAACATTTACATCTAAATAATTTATTTTTCTATTATGTTCGATATCATATGTAAATTTTAATGTGTTATGATACAAATTTAATTTATTTAAAATTACTTCATGTTCGTTATTTATATCTAGTTCATATATAGCCAAAATATCATCCATATATGTGACTCACAATAAAATTTTGTGTACGTGATTTATGCTATATCTTATTCTACTTTCAAATTCCTGCAGATAAATTTCTGACATTACCAAAGATAGGGAAATCCCATTGGTAAAACATTTTCTTGTATATAACAGGTACCATTAAATTCAAAATAATTTTGTTTACATATATTTCTAATTATTGTATAATATTATTTATAAAATTTTGGTTTTCACCTGTTTTAATTAATTTGTTTTTTATTATTGAAATTGTATAATCAATGTGAATACTTGGGTACATATTAGTTAAATCGAAGCTAATCATTTTATTTTTATTATTAATTTTTAATTTATCAATCAAATCGTACATGATTTTTACATTCTAAATTAATCTTTAATCTAATTACTTTATCAATAATTTTGGTAATTAGGGTGTGTTTTGTGTGTGAAAGTATTGGCACCAGGGTGTATGCTTCCAGTTAATTTGAAATACAGGTTAGAAAACTGCTTATCCCAGCGTAGTTAGTAAATCTTTTAAATACTTTAGCTGGAAGCTACAAGAGTTAAAACAACAAAAGGGTAGTTTTTATATGTAAGTATTAACACCAAACAATACTTTGGCTAGCATCTTACAAGGTGGTACATAGAATCTCAAAATATATCAGAGGAGTGTTTTTAAAGTAAGGTCTTTGTGAATGTAAACAGACGGCACTTGCTTAGTTGGCTATTTCAATTAATAGTCAGCTGTTAGAAATAATAGTTTAGTCATTTTGTTGTTAGTGGCTTAAATTCATCCATTTACATTTCCTGATTCTACCAAGTGTGAAGTATAAGGAGTAATCTGATTTTTGATGGCAAAAAACAATTTTGTGGCTGAAATTGACAGCTCAATTTATAATGTTTACCGGTCAAATAATAGAAATGATGCTAAAGTAAGATGTTAGTGCAATTCATTTTGAAAAGGATGAACAAACTTTCATAATAACATAGTGGTTTGATGTCAGTAACAAATGATTTGATTGAAAACAACAAAAAATTTCAAGAAAACTGGTTCTGCAGTGTTACAGTCATCTTTGATGTTTCACGATTTTTGAAGTTTTGTCTGAAAAACTGATCTATAAAAAATTGTTGAGTGCTGGAGATTTTAATAGACTATGTACAAGGAAAAACATCATTCTAAATTGTATGAATTTCTATGGTGTTACAGAAATGAAGGTTGATATGCGTACAAAGATATGTGTTCAGATACACGTATCTTTGTTGTTCTACAGAACTTTGTGATGATGTACTTTCTCATGGTAATGTATTGTCTTGTATGTTTGAACTGTAACAAGAAATTTGTATTTTTCTTAAAGAGGAGGAACACAAGTGTAGTGAACATTTTGTGATTGAACATTTTTTGGTAAAAGTAGCATATTTATGCGACATTCTTGAAAAGCTGAATGCTCTGAATCTTTCCCTGCGGGGAAGCAACATGCATCTTTTAAAGATGACTGAGAAAATTGTATCTTTCATAAAAAAATTAAAAATATGTAAAAAAAATCAATGAAGACTGAGGCAAGGAATGGTGTTTCCCCTTGTGGAACAATTTCTGAAAGCTCTCACATATCAGAACACATATCACAGCTTATTACCTGCTTTGGGAAATATTTTTAAAATTATAATATTGACAAATTTTTGTGGTTTCAGTATTAATTTAATGCCACTGCTCCATCTGAATTTACTGCTGCAGAAGAAGAGAATTTGAGTTGTCTTGTGCCAATGTATTGAAAATAAAATTTAGCATTGTGGTATTAACTGAATTTTGGATGTCAGTAGACAATAAATATATACCACTCCTAAGTGGTGAAGTTCAGAAAATTTTAATTCCATTTGCATCTTCTTACTTGTTTGAAGTTAGGTTTTCAGCAATTGCTGCGATAAAATCTAAGTATTGTACAAAAATCTATGTGGAGAAGGGAATGAGGATGCCATATCCAGTTTAATTCCATGATCCACAGGCTCATCATCTACTCCAATAATTATTGTAATCATTTTAATTTGTTCAATTAAAATTTATTTATTTCTATCTAACCTTTGTAAAAAATTATGTTAGTTTCATAAAGAGAATATTAGAATATTAGAGAATGTTAGAATTTGGCATAGAATGTCTTGGAAAAATCTGGAATCAACAAGCCCACTGAGAACCAAAAAAACTTGGGAAATTCTGCATTAAATAATTATGTTTGTTAAAATAAAAGTATGTTTGTTATAAATGACAGACAAGTTCTTATTATTTTTGATATAGGTTGGTGATAATCAGTGTTTGTTGCAATCTGTTAAAAGTTCAGCAAATTATGAAAACTTTATTGATCGCACTGCAATTTGGGAGACACGCCTAACTGATCTTGACAATTATTTAAGAATGCTTCATCAGGTGCAAAGAAAGTAAGTTAAATATTAATATTAAACATTGTATTCTTTCCCACTATTTTTCTGTTTATTTTCTCATCTAAAGTCTATCCTGCCTTCTTTCAAGAAGACATTTAGATTTTTTCCTTTTTTTCATTAAAATTATTTTCCGTTTGCAAGATTACCTTATCTTCCTCTCATCAGTTTTTTTCTACAGCAGCCCTGATTTGAATAAAATATTTTGTTATTTATTTTAATATGCATATAATACATAAATTATTGTATTATGTTTGCTTTTATTAAATAGAAAAATGAGTTAGCCACTTTTTAAAATATACGAATTTGTTTTAAAAGTAATCTGGGCTCAAGACTTAAATGTCTGCTTTGATTTGATGTTTCTGTTTTTTTTTTTCAATATAGATTGTTTTTTTATTACCATTTTAGGTTATAAGTTCCAGCAAAAATAATGGAACAGATATTATATTGATTAAGACTTAAATGCCACCAACTGAACAACATTTATAGTCTTTAGGGCTAACCTATAATCGCCAGTTTAGTGAGACTGCTAAGTTCCACGCTAAACGTGTCAGGAAATATGTTACGATGTCATGTAGGTGACCTTTACAAATTCCTGCTGGAGATTATTATATTAGTGTTATGAAACAGCAAGTGCATATCAAATTCTGTTATAAATAAGTAAAAGTGCATTAAAGACTGTGGGGTTTATAAGATAAATGTGCACAGACACATGTTTATCTTACGTATAAAGATATCATTCTAGTTAAGTGATCAAGCGGTAACGAAAACTTTGAAAACAGAGGTGCCTCGACCATCCAATATTTAAATAGAGGAACTAATTGCCAAACAAGAGATTCATGAAGATTGTTGTGCGACTCTTAGAATGATCACAAATGATCTTTATCAATAATAAACTGACCATTTGCCTAACAGTAGAATATTTGAAAACAAAGGATATTTGTTGGTTTGTGCTAGATTCCTTGTCAGATGATCAAAGATTTAATCATGTGGAATACACTTGAAAGATATTTCAAATTAACTGTAGAAACAAAAATTTCTTAAATTTGATTGTTGCCAAGATGAGATTTCTTGCTGTAATCCTATAACTAAATATGAACTCTTTAATGGAGATCACCAGGAACACCAAACTCAAGAAAATTTGTCTTTAGAAATCAAAGATAAAGTCAACACTTATTTGTTTTTATGTCGGCAAAGGAATTAATCATTATGAATTTTTCCCTGATGTACAAACTGTCACTGGAAATTGTTTATTGTTCTTGAATGTTTATGGATGAGGCTTGAATGTATCTAGTAGGAATACTTGCTGACATGTAGTTTCATCACAGTGATTAATAGCTCACCAAATAGTAGTGTCTAGGAATTATTGGCCCAAAAAAGAAGTCTCTCTCTCTCTCTCTCTCTCTCTCTCTCTCTCTCTCTCTCTCTCTCTCTCTCTCTCTCTCTCTCTCTCTCTCTCTGTTTGTGTGTGTGTATGGAGGGGGGGTGCACACAGATGTAGGTATCCACCCTACCTTTTAGATATTCTCCACCATTATTTCCTTTTACAATTAAAATTATTTCCAGGAAGGGTTTTTTTATGATGTTGGGGACATGTAATGAAATCTACATAGTTTTTTAAAGTCATAAAAAAAAAATAAAGTCATAAAAAAAAGACCATTTCAGTCATTGGTACATATAAATGTAAATTGCCCCTCATTTTAATATAGAAGGGCTGATCTTTGAATATATTATGTGTAGTATTTAATTGTTTTACTTAAGACAGATATCACGGAATAAAATGAAAGCAAAATTTCCGTGATATCTGTCTTGTTAGTAAATTGTCTGAACATGTATATTAATTTATTGCAGAGATTTTTTAAATTTGTTCATAAAGAACTTTGTGTATTTTTTAAAGTATTAAAAATGTTAACTTACATGGTTGTCCAATCTTTGCTAAAAAGAATAATCACTTTTTCTTAAAAAATAGCAATATCTACCTGTACCTCACATTCGACAACAGAACTGTTTTCATGTAACTCATCACAATATGTTTACTTATGAGAAAAGTCTTATGTTTCTGTTACCATTAATTAATTAATTACTGTACCATTTAAACAACAGTCTTCTTACCAATCTACTTAAAATGCAATTAAATGATTTTCTTTTGCAGTAATAATATTAGTCTGTTGATGAATTTTTAAATAACTGTAATTAAAATAATCTTGAAAAAACCCTTGAATTTTCTGCATCCTGGTCAACATGTACATAAATATGTTAACATTAACATTATTATTTCATGAGTATATATTTTAATAATATGAAGTTTAACAGCATGTATTTTTTATTTTATAATTAGTTATATAATTTGTGATACTATGATCAAAGATTTTATCATGATTTTCCTTGATATGTCCAGATAGATGCTGGGATGGTTCCTTTTTTATTCGTGGAGTAGCATGTCTTAATTTATTTAAAACTTTGATTTTAGTGATCATAGTTGAACCAAACAATACTGATTTCACTTTTGCATTGTAATGGTCTTCTATTACAATGAAACTTGGTGACAATTGTTCTACCTTTATGTTTGTTCTGTATTTATATGGAGTGGCCCAAGATAAACCAAACCCACAGCAAGTGAAGAAGACGTGAACTGTAAGGCAGAATACGTAAGGCACCTGCTTACGTGGGTTCCTCACTGCTTCCAAGGAAGCGTCCTGCTCGTAATATGTAAAATATCATTTATCTGGTCTAGTTGCTGTGCGAAGGACTGGAAGATGTCGGCAATATAAATACTGTGTTCATTATGTCTGTAAAGAAAAGAGTCCAATGATTCTCATACCTGACTCATTCCAAACTATACATTATGCACTAGTAGCTCAAATATTTGTCATGGGTTTTTGACAGACCAATATCGTGAATTAATGTAGCCACACTGAGGTGGAACCGCACCTCATCTGTCATGAACGAGAGGTTTGGATTAAGTAAACCTCTTTCGATTTCCTTCAGTAGCCATATGCAATACTGTACACGTTTATCATCCATGTTGTTCTCAACACTCCTACCTGCTGCCGTGTGGATTTAGTGGATCTTTGCAACATCTGCTGGTGAATATCTTCCTTCTGTGTCTCAGTCCTTTTCATAGGTGATGTTTCTTATCAACCATAGATCCAATTCACTCAAACCTCTTTATGAGTTCATGTATGAATGACTTGGTGGATGGATCACTGTTGAAATCTGCACAGAAATTTTCTTGTGCTTTTTGATCGATCTGCCCTGTTGTAATATTCATTGTTCAATAATATTCTGGCATCCTTAATCAGCGGCATATTCATGTGTGTGCACTAGTGGTTGGCTTTATCTCATCTGTGTTTCCTTCAAAAGTCATGTTTCTTCCTTCTCTGCTTTTCCACTCACAACATCCAAGATCAATGCGTATCACAGCTTGCTGGATGGCAGTCGAGATGTTAATGCTTGTTACTATGTTGAATTCACTAAGCTTTTAAGTTTCTCCTCTCCCATGTCCAGTTCAGTTATGTTGCAAAATGTATCTTGAAATGTTAATTAAATTTAATGTTATTTAATTTATGTAATAAGTGTTATTAAATTTTATTGTTGTTACTGCTAATTTTTATTATTATTAACTTCTAAGTTTATTATTATTATTAATTATAACTTTTAATATTATTTAAATAAATTAATCTTGAAATGATATTGCTTGTTGCTAAGTTTAATACATTGATGCTTTTCAGTTTCTTCTGTGTCATATCCAGTTTGGTTTATCTTGGGCCTCTCTTTCGTTCTCTCTCTCTCTCTCTCTCTCTCTCTCTCTCTCTCTATATATATATATATGTAAAACAAAACTAAATTGATCTTTAATTAACTCAACTTTTGCTTTCTAATTTTTTCAGATGGGTTTATCTAGAACCAATATTTGGAGCTAGTACATTAAATGTTGAAAAATCAAGATTTGATAGAGTGGACCGAGATGTTAGATTTATTTTGAATGAGTTATCCAGTGGTGATCAAAGAGTTGTCGGTTTATGCCGTATACCGAATTTAAATCATATTCTACAATCTCTTTGTCAGCATTTATCACACTGCCAAAAAAATTTACTGGACTTTCTTGAGGTAATAAATAGTTTTATTTGGTTTTGATAGTATCAGATAAATACTTGTTTCATTGAATTTAATTTTTAAATAAGTTTAAGTAAAAAAAAATTGTAGTATTTTATTTACTTCAATTTTTCATCCTAAATTTAATAGTAAAATTGAAAGAATAATATTCGTATATCATTTTTTTTATTTTAGGATAAGAGAAATAAGTTTCCTAGATTTTATTTTCTTGGTGATGAAGATTTATTGGAAATTCTAGGACAATCTCAGAAGCAAGAAGTAATATTATCGCACTTAAAAAAGTTATTTACTGGTATACATAGTGTTGAATTTAAGGATGGTTCAATTATCAGCATGTGTTCAATGCACGGTGAAATTGTTCCATTATCTAAGCCGGTTCCAGTTATGCAGAATGTTGAGGTAGAGAAGTATAGTACTTTTATTTTTAATTGTAAGATTATATTTTAGAATTATTATATTGATTGATTATTATGTGATAATCTGGAAATTTCTAGATATCTAGTGTAGGTCTCATGATTTTGGGTCCTGCAGGAAGTTGCATCCCTTTTTCATATGAGTGTGCCTGCAACTGTTATGTTTCTGGATTGGTATACAAAGATGTAAGTGAACAAGGCTGGATATTTTCAAGGAGCCTTGATGCTCTGCAAAATTGCATTAATGATATTATTTGCAAAGACAGATACTATGAACTAGTGCTAAAATTTGTAGTGCTAGTATAGGCACTGTCTATTTTTTTATCAATCATAAGCTGAATTATTGCTAAATGTGTTTAAGGTGATTCTGAGACATTTGACTCAAAATCACAGATATCTGAATTTTTTGTATGGAACTTAACCAATTGTTTTTACCAAAGGGTAATGTTTTTCTAGATCGTGCAATAATTTGTGATAAAGTTTTAATTAATCATTATGACCCAGAATCTAAACACCAGAGTGCGGTAAGCAAATACCGAAGTTTGCCTATCAGAAAAAATCAAACCTCATTTTAGCTGGTAAAGTGATGCTAACAGTGTTATGGGAATATAAAATCCAAATTTATTGTGATTATTTAGAAGAACAACATACATTCAACAATGAGTACTATTGTAACATGATGGTAAACAAAGTGAACCCGCAATAAGGAAGAAACATCGTGGTTCTCTTTCTCTCAAAAGACATAATTTTTCTGCATGATTAATGCCTATCCCAGTACTGCTGAAAAGACAAAGGAAACCTATTTAAAAGTTCAGTTAGGAGATTTCACAAGTCCCAATCTTGCTCTATCAGATTTATTTTTATTTGGTCCTCCCAAAGATATTTATTATAGTTGGATATTGATAATGCTAATATAAAAACAAAAAACAAAACTTTTTCTATTGCATGTATTGAATAAGATGAGTTTTACAGTATTTTTTCCGCTGTTTTTAAATCTGAAAAACACAGGGCAGGGTTTTTTAGTATTATGGATTTAAAAAATCTGATGTTTTTTAAAGGATTGCATAGCCTATAATTTATCATCTAATCTAATATCTGCTTTTCTTTGGTTTTCCCCTGTGTTCAGCCACTGGAACATCCCTTTTTAGTTACCAGCAGTAATTGGCAAGCATATTTGGGCTCCATTTTCTCTAGAAGTGTGTTTTCATTATTGATATATCCTAGTAAAAGTATATATGCTCATAACTTACATCACCAAGGTTAGATAGAAAATAGTCCACTTGTGAATACAACGTGTGTATCTTCAGAGAAATATTGCATCCCAATTTTCTTATATAGTTTTCAAGAAATTCACTCACCAATCCTATGTAGTTCTCAACCTTCATTTTGCCTAGTAATGATTTACCAATATTTTGAAACCTGTGTTGTTTTCTTATATTTATTCAAACTCCTCTCAAAGTTTGACTCCTTCATTAGCTTACGTATCTATGGCTCAAGAAATATTCCTTCTTTGATTTTTGCCTCAATGATCCTAGGAAACTTGTTCTTGAGGTATAAGAAACCTTGGCCATTACGATCCATTGCTTTGACAAAATCTTTTATCAAACCAACTTTTGTGTGTAATTGTACTTTCTTCAGAATCACAAGAGCTTGACAAATGTTTTTTTGCTCAATTATGAATCCTCTCATCGGCCATTTTGTTTATGTAGTATTTTATCCTGTCTGTTGTCCCACTTGCATAAAAAACAACAGTATTTAGCATAAGCAAGCTGCATTTCTAACAAAATTACCTCCCCTTTAGATCTCTGCTTATGTGCCAATAATACTTTTCATACTATATCATTGCCAATAAAAAATTCATATATACTTGTTAATTTGTGTTGGATAAGCAAGAGGAATTAAGTCTTTTAATCTTGAAGTTAGTAACTCTGTCAAATTAGATCATTTATATCTTATTCAGTTAGCTTATAGAGTTTAAATAAACAAACTGCACATATGAGAGTTAGGGCGGCTGATTCTCAAGTATCTCCTGTAAATTCTGATGCATATAAAAGAAACTACGTGATAAAAATAAATAAAACTCAAATAAAATTAATAAATTTTATTTGAGTTTTTTTAAGAGTTATGAAATTGTCAATTGTCCACAAGCAGTACAAGTTCATTAATATATTAGATTAAATATCTGTGATGATAAACAAATAATACATTTTTTCAATTCAGTTTTTGTCATCTAATTGCGAGAAATCTGTTGTGCTGTCAATGTTAAGAGATGCAGTGGGAGACTCAATTTTGTGTTTTATTGTATTTTCCAATTCCCAATAATTTGGTTCAGTAGTATCCGTTACATGTTTTATACAGTTTTATCATTCCTGCTGGCATATTTTATCAATGAATTTTAAGCATAAATTTTTAACATCAGATATTTTAAAAGCAGTATTATGACGCTATGTAACTTTTGATTTGTTCCCAAATTAACTAGCCGGGTCAAGTACACAATGATAAAAGGAGGTAATTGAGCACAGTTTTGCCATTGGATCTTGCTAATGCATCAATTTTATGCACATTAAAATTACTTTTAATATGTGAAACCCTTTACAATAATCAGACCTTAAGTTCATCCTCTTTAAAAATTACTCCTTTTAAACTAAGCCTCATTTTGATATCATTATTTTTCCAAGACATGGATGGAATTCTTTCTTTTTACATGAATGATAAGGGGTATTGTCAAGACAATAACTGAGTTATCTTCCAGATGTAATACATCTCTAAATCATTTCTCAATAAATAAAATTTGTGTTCTTTTTTACGAATCACATTTTTATTGAAATTGTCAACTTTTTTTTCAATTGACCTGCAGGGTTTTGCTCTTCAGGAGACGGTAATTCATTATTGGATTTATACTTGCTAATCATATTGTACACTGAAGCTGCATAACTTCTACTTATGTTAGCAGTCTTTTAATGACATCCAAAAACAATGCTGTTGGATTACTGTGTAATTTGCTTTTGTAAGCATTTAAAATGATGTGTTTTACTGCACGACTTGAGGGCTTTTTTCGTGGTCTTTTTTTTCAGAAGGTATATCTATAATCATGCACTATTATCAGCTGAATCAGTATCAGACATGGTGTCAAAGTAATGAAACTCAATTCATACAGACACAAAAACTAGGAATATGCTAGACTTACCTTCCAGTAAACTTAAAAAAAATTGCATTTTTGGTGTATTAACTTTAAATAACATTAGAGTAAATAAATATGTTGCAGAAACACAAAAATTGAACACAAGAACAAAGGAGTGATCATATGAAAAGATCAAGGGTTTTATTAATAGAACTGAAAGACATAATATTATAAATTTTTAATTGTTTGATTACATGGGTACTATGTGACTAATTAATTAATTATATGGTAACTAATACGAGTAATGATTATTGTGTTGTATATAGATAAAGCTGCGTTGTGAATCGGCAGTGACACAAGGGATGTAACTCAGCAGGAACATGACAAAATCACTAACATGAATGCAATGTCTGTTTATTCTTCACTATACAAGCTAACTGAATACTGCTTAGATAATTTAAGATCTCAAACCAAATCATTAAGTTGCTCAAGTAATTTTGTGATGTTCAATCCTGTCACTTTGGAAATCTGGATCCTCTTCTTTATTAATTTCTAAATCATCATAGATTTCTTAATTATCAATATTTCCTTCTAAACTCTCATGTTTCTGGTTGAACAAGAATAGTTAACTGTTCACCGACTCAGTGGATTAGGTCTCAAAGCTGAAGGAAGACTGGAAATTGGCCAAAAGTTTTTAAAGTTTACTTGTGATGTCTAAAAACAATATGTGTCTGTATCAGAAAAAGTAGGAATAAAAAAATAAGTTGGGATGGTATTTCATGAAAACCAGAATTAAATTGATAGTATGGTGTGGGTTATTGAAGAAAATAATAATTTACACTTTTCATTTTTTTATGAGTGATAATTACAAAAGGTGAAACCCTTAGGACAAATTTTGACATCACATTTGGCTTCAGCATCAGAAAATACATAAAACTAAGCTAAAACTGTTATACATCAGTATCATCAGAACTGAGGTTAATGCACTCTATTTTTAAACAAAAAAATAAACTAAGTTTAGTTTGTTTTCATTAGATTTAAATTTTTTTTTTTTTTAGGAATGGCTTAGCTTACTAGCAGTTGAGATGAAGTCAACATTACAGGAGTTGGTGTGCAAATGTTTAAAAGCTCCTTCTCCCGATCCCTTACTTTATCCTTTGCAAGTTTTATGTTTAGCTGAAAGAGTTTCATTTACTAAAAGATGTGAGGAAGCTATTAGTTCTGGAAGACTATCACAGTTATTATCTTCTTTACATGTAAGTATTTATGTAATTGTACAGTAAATATGAGCACATTTAGTGCTTCTTTAAATATTTAGCTTTAGCATGTTTATTTTTAGGAATTTTATTATTGCTATCAGTAAACATTCATTGTAGAAAGTAGTGTACAGTGTTTCCTCAATGCTCAATAGTTAAGTTTCCTTACAATTTTTTTTTATACTCTTATGTTTTTTTTTACTTCATCAACTATATAGTTAGATAAAGTACACTATATGCAGGAAAATTTGGTAATCAGGTTGAATTTTATGTCAGGGTTTTTTCGAATCTTGATGAAAGTCTTTGGTCCTCTGATAAAAAAACACAGCTTTTCCAAAATTAAAAGATTCTCAAACGATGCACTTACATATGTACATATGTAGGCCTGTTTTTTTCTTGATATCTCCAGACTGGATGGACCGATTTCTGTGTATGGGAGCATTGGTGGCATTTAATTTTTGGTTAATCTGTCAAGGAAGTATGGAGATGTGGATCTTATGGATCCATATCTATAAATGGAAATTTGTGATATGGGAAAAGTATCAAAAATGTTTTTCAAATAATTAGTGCCCCTTAGGTAGCTAAGGTATTTTGTATATGAGTTTGGTCTTCTTATACAAATTTCCATAAAAGAATAAGAAGCAACAAACCTTACTTTCTTTTTTGTTTCTAGACTCAAAGATTGTTCTAATTAGTTGATTCCATTACTAGTATGTCACTTTGGTTATGTGTTCAAGGGTGGTGGAGGAAAATAAGCCAAATTTTTTTCTGTTTTTTCACTAATTATATTTTGTTTGATATCATCTTCTTACTGGATTAACAAATTTTTATTAAATTTTGTATGACAACTTATGAATCTGGATTATTAATCTAATGTGGATTATTTTACTGGTACTGTATCTCAAAATTTTACTCAAACAGTAAATAAGCAGGCTTTTTACATGTACTCTTACATATTGTAATTTTCCACTCAGTTTTCTTCTTAAACAGCTATCTGTTGTAGGAGAACCCCTCAGCAGCCAGAGTTATGCAGCTCATGCTGGCTTTTTTAATGATATAAAAACTGTTGCTGCAGTTAGCTCCAGGAAGATTATTTGCTGAAGTTAGCTTCAGTTGGCACCCAGTGAAGGTTTGGGACACTGGGTGTTTTGCTCATGATTTGGAAAATTTTTTGAATAAATAACATATAAATGAGAAATAATGAAAACCAAATTATTTTAAGAAGAAAATCTTATGTATTTCTATAGTTTAATCTACCCGATTCATTGGAGCATTGATATGTCAGACTCCAGTAATATTCCTACACCTCAATTGAGTTTACATCATTGGATTTATTTCACTTTGTGGATTTCCTAGTAACACGTTTTAAATCTTGACAGTTCATATTGGAGTTGTTTTACAGTATTACAGAAATATTCTTTTTCTTGAAATTTCTACATTTTTTCTTATATTTTTCCCTTAGCATTGTTTTATTATTCATTACAGTGTAATTTTTGCCCTTAACCAGTGTTTCTTACTTAAATCATTTTTAAATCGATTTTTTATTAAAAAAACCTGTCACTGCAAGTTTGATAATCTGATGATAACTCTTTGTTTTTATCACAGAAGATGTTTGCTTAAAGTATGAAACAAAAAGTAATGTGTTATGAATGTCAGTCAAAAATAAATCGGACATTTGTCTTAATGGCTTGTGCACAAAATTAAGTGAGCTGACGTAGAGTGATATTGACAGTGGAATGTAGGGAGAGGATAGACACTCCACTTGCCTGAGCATTTGTGCCTTTCTGGTCACATATTATATGTTCATTAGCATATGTCAGAGCAAGAGGTTCTGTCATCTATTGTGCAACATATTATAGTGAAGTTTTTCATGAATTATGAGATCAAATCCTCTATAATTTGACTAGACTGTGTGTGCAGTTTGGTTAAATTATGTTTGTCATCTACCCAAGTCTGTGGCTGGGTAAGCAACTTTAAAGGAGAGGGTGAAACAATAGAATATGTGTCACAATAGATATCAAGGACAAATGTGACTGATGACAACATTTGATCGCTCTGTGACCTCATTAAAGATAATTGGTATTTTACAGTTGATAAAATCGCTTTGGTAGTGAGTATCATTCATGAAAGTGCCCTTTCTATTATCACAAAATACGTTGGATTCCATAGATATCTGTGTGAATTGTGTGCCACATGTGATGAGACACATATCCAACAATATACTGCTCAATCGAAGTCAGCAAGTATGAAGGAAGGGCTGCAGGAACTGAGCACTTTACCGTGTAAAGGAGAAAATGTTACCATCATCTGGAAAAGTTCTTACAACTGTCTTTTGGGATCGCAAAGGCATAATGCTCACCAACTTCCTCCATGAACATCGCACTGTAAATGCTGCATACTACTGCCGATTCTTGGAGAAAATGAAATTTTCCTGCAGGAATAAAAGCACAGTCAGCCGATCAGAGATATGATTTTCCTTTATGCCAGGCCTCATACAGTTATTAGCATCTGGATAAAATTTACTGGGAAACCTTAGAACATTCTTTGTAAAGTTCAGATTTATACTCCTGCAATCTGTTTTCAGTTTTAACACCTGCAAACACTGTCATAATGAGTGTATATCCTGCTATTTATGCATCAGTTTTATGTCTGTGTTAATTTTCGACTTTGCCAGCAATTTGAAAATTACTGGTCTCTAGTGTTTACCATTCATTAAAATGTTATTTTCCTAGTACTGATGGGTTGCTTCTGAAATGCTTCTAATTTTTCATCTGAGTATTCCTCAAATATGTGCTTCTTGTTTCTTTATGAAATAGTTTTTACATCACAGTCATACCCAGCTTGTTTTGAAGTCTGCATCTGGTGTTTGTAGAACTTTTATAATTTGTTTGCTCACTGATTATGGCATTTCTGTAGATAAAGAAATGGCACCCTTTCTGTCACCTTATTTATTTAATTATTTTGAATGAGTGCAACTTTATAGTGACTATTTGCGGAAACTTCAATTTGTGCAAAATCACTTTCTACATTGATTGCTTATTAACAGTTTTCTTTTTCAGTTTCAAATTCAGGCTAACGGTTAATGATTTCTTTAGCTGTGAGAGTTGATTTCAGTTTTTACTGACTAACAGAAAAAAAATTTTACAAAACTTTAAAAAAAAGTAAATGTACCATTATATTAACTAGAACACAACTAGGAAACTCCTGCATTGAGAATGAAATAGCAATTATGCAAAGAAAAACCATACTTACCAATTCAGATTTTAGTTTATACACTTTCTAATTAAAAATATCTAGTTTTATTTTTATTTATCTCGCATATGAATCTGTAATTCATACATTGCTGAATCTAAGGCTATATGAATAATTTTATGTATTCTTAATTCTACTTAGTGTTTAGTTGGGATAATGGGAAAACTGCACAAAAGATGTGCATCCTAACTTTTTAGTTACATTTTAGGAAAAGTAGTGCACATGATGTGTGTTACTAATTCAGAAGAACTATTCTGCATTAGCAGTATATAAGATCCGTGTAAAGGCAGTTACTTTTATACGGATTTGAATACTAGGTAGTGGATACTGATGTTCATTGGTGGTTGGGTTTCAATTAACTACACCTCTCAGGAATGGTTGACCTGAGACTATATAAGACTACACTTCATTTACATTCATACATATTATTCTCTGAAGTAATATCTTACGGTGATTCTGGAGGCTAAACAGAAAAAAGCATATGTAGGAAGCATTTTATAACATGTAATATAGTATCATATCATGTAATATTGTATCATTATATTCTTCCTTTCTCTATGAATCATGAGACCTTGCTGATGGGGAGGGGGCTTGAGTGTTTAGTGATACAGAGTAGCTGGACTGAAGGTGCAACTACATCGGAGAGGTATCTGCTGAGAACCAGACTGAGGAATGATTCCTGAAAAAGGGCAGCAGCTCTTTCAGTAGTTGTTAAGGTAATAGGTCAGGAGGACTTAAACGGCCATATCAACATCACTCAATCTTCTTAGTATTTTACAGCTGAAAGCAATGGAAAACCACAGCTGTTTTTTTTTCAATAAAATTTTACCGTTTGCATTTTCATGTAACAAAGATGAAGGCGCCTTCCTTGGTAAAATATTCCAGAGGTAAACTAGTCCTCCAGTCAGATCTTTGGGTGGGGACTGCCAAGGAAGGGGTCACCAGAAAATTAAAAAATAACATTCTACGAGTCAGAACATGGAATGTTAAAAATTTACAAAAGTTTGGTAGGTTAGAAAATTTAAAGAGGAAAATGGATAAGTTAAATGTAGATGTAGTAGGAATTAGCAAGGTTCGGTGGGAAGAGGAAAATGACTTTTGCTCAGGTGATTTTTAGAATAATTAACTCAGCTTCAAATTCAAAGGGCAGGCAGGAGTAGGTTTTGTAATGAACAAGAAGATGGGGAAAAGAGTAGAGTATTTCAAAATGCATAGCGACACAATCATTATAATAAGGATTAAATCAAAACCTAGGCCGACAACGATTGTTAACATCTGTGTGCCTTCAAGTGTCCATGTAGATGATGAGATAGAATGCGTATATGAAGAAATTGACCAAGGAATTAAACACATAAAAGGGAGGAAAATTAATAATAGTTGGAGATTGGAATGCAAGCATTGGAAAAGGCAAGGAAGGAAATATTGTGGGTGAATATGGGCTGGGCAAAAGAAATGAAAGAAGGGGTCTAACTTATTGAGTTTTGCATGTAGTATAATTTAGTAATTGCTAACACCCAGTTAAAAATCATAATAGAAGAATATATACATGGAAAAAACCAGGTGATACTGCAATGTATCAGGTAGATTATATCATGGTTAAACAAAGATTTAGAAATCAGCTCGTCAGCTGCAATGCTTACCCAGGAGCAATCATAATTTAGTGATAATGAAATGTAGATTGGGATTTAAAAACATGAAGAAAAGGTGTCAGATGAATCGGTGGAATTTAGAGAACCTTGATGAATAAGAAGTAAAGAAGATTTTTGAGGACATCGCAAAAGGTCTGAGTAAAAAAAGGTAAGGTAGAAAATATAAAAGAAGAATAGGAGAATGTTAAAAAAGAAATTCTTAAATCAACAGAAGCAAACTTTTAGGCGAATTATTAGGTGAAAAAAAGAGAACTGGTAGCAAATCTTAGATGTCAAATGATATATTGCAGCTGGTGGATGAACGTAGAAAGTATAAGAATGCTACTGATGAAGAAGGTAAAAGGACCTATGTACAATTAAGAAAAATTGTAAACAGGTGCAAATAATGAAAGAAGTGTGGTTAAAGAAAAGTGTTCAGAAATAGAAAGAGAAATGATCATTGGTAAAAATAGATGAAACATACAGGAAACTTACGGAGAATTTTGTAGTAGATAAGTTAAAATCTAATCATCTTTTAAATAAAGATGGTACGCTGATTTATAATACGAAAGGAATAGGTGGGTGGAATATATTGAAGAGTTATTTGAGGAAATGAATTAGAAACTGGTATTGTTGAGGAAGAAGAGAAAGTCGAAGTGGATGTAATGGGAGATAACAATACTGAGATCTGAATTTAAGAGAGCATTAAAAGATTTGAGTAGCAGAAAAGCTCCTGGGATAGATAGGTTACCCGCAGAATTGCTACACAGTAGAGGCGAGGAAGCAGTAGATAGATTATTCAAACTGGTGCATAATATTTACAAAAAAGGGGAAGATAAATGTGAAGAACACAGAACAATTAGCTTGTTCATCATGCATCAAAAATCTTAACTAGAATTCTATACAGAAAAATGGAGAGGGAAAGTGGGAGAAGTGTTAGGAGAAGACCAATTTGATTTCAGGAAAAGCATAGGGACAAGGGAAGCAATTTTAGCACTCAGATTAATTTTAGAAGGAAGATTAAAAAAAAACAAACCAACATACTTGGCATTTGTAGACTTAGAGAAGGTAACATAGACTGGAATAAAATGTCCAGCATATTAAAAATTTAGGGTTAAATTATAGAAATAGAACAATTGTTAACATTTACAGGCACCAAACATACAACAGTAATAATCAAGGAACACAAGAAAGACACAGTAATAAAAAAGGGAGTCTGACAAGGATGTTCCCTATCCCCGTTACTTTTTAATCTTTACATAGAAGTAGCAGTTAATGATGTTAAAGAACAATTTAGATCCTGAGTAACAGTACAAGGTAAAAAGATGAAGATGCTAAGATTTGCTGATGATAAAGTAATTCTTGCTAAGAGTAAAAAAGATTTTGAATAAACAATGAATGGCATGAATGTATCGCATGAAAATAAAAAAGAACAAAATGAAAGTAATGAAATTTAGTAGAAATAATGTAGATGGACCACTGAATATGAAAATAGGAAGAGAAAAGATTATGGAGGTAGAAGAATTTTGTTACTTGGGAAGTAGAATTACTAATGATGGACAAATCAGAAGCAATATAAAATGCCAAATAGTACAGGTGAAACAAGCTTTCTGTCAAAAATATAATTTGTTTACATCAAACATTAATTTACACGTCAGGAAAACATTTTTGAAAGTTTATGTTTGGAGTATAGCTTTACATGGAAGTGAAACAGACGATTGGAGTACCTGAGAAGAAAAGATTAGAAGCTTTTGAAATATGTTGCTGTAGGAGAATGTTTTTGAAAATCAGATGGGTGGATAAAGTGACAAATGAAGAGGTGTTGTAGCAAATTTATGAAGAAAAAAGCATGTGGAAAAACATAGTTAAAAGAAGAGACAGACTGTAGGCTACATATTAAGGCATCCTGGAATAGTCGCTTCAATATTGGAGGGACATGTAGATGGGAAAAATTGTGCTGGCAGGATACGTTTGGAATATGTAAAACAAATTGTTAGGAATGTAGGATGGAGGGTTTTACCGAAATGAAACCACTGGGGTGGCATTAGATAGGGAATCTTGAGAGCTGCATAAAACCAGTCAAATGACTGAAGGCTTGGTATAAGTTTGTAAGGGTACATTATTTGCATATTTATCTCAGACAAAAATAGACAGATATAAATAAAAGATATCCCAGATAAAAATTAGACGCGACAAACATAATTTTCTGTTTATTGTAATTCTTTAAAGGCAGTTTAGTTTAATTATCTGTATTAAATAGTTTCCAATAGCAAGCTTGTTTATATATATGTATTTTGTTTTCTTTAAAGGCACAGTTGGAAGAATATACACAACAGCAGAATGAATGGAAGGGTGGTGCATCTGATGAACAAAAAGTTACTAGTTTAGATTTTTCTACAAATGTATTACAATTAAAGCTTAAATCATTACTAATGGACACAATATACCACAAAAATTTAGTTACTGAATTAGTTCGAAATAATGTAACTAGTCTAGATGACTGGGATTGGCAAAGGCGACTCAGGTAAATCTTTGCTGTCACTGCTCTTTTTTCTCGTTTTAGTAATTTTTTTCTTCACTTTCTTAATAGATTTTTTTATAAGTAGTCTTTTTTACTCTTTATTTAGTGATTTAATTAACATGAGTGCTTATTTAATAAATGTTTTCACAAAAGATAGATTAATATGAGGGTTATTTTTTTTTCAAGGTCTGATCAGTCACGAAATTAAAACCACAGTGAAAACAAAATTTTTTTATTTGTAACAAGTACTTACATAGTTAGGCTATTTCTCTAGATAGTCGCCACTCTGATGTAGACATTTGTTGTAGCTTGGTACCAACTTTCCAATACCCTCGTCATAGAATGGAGCCGCCTGTGTTTTCAGCCATGTTTCTACGCTGGTCTGCAGCTCGGATGGAGCCAAGTCTGGGCCGTATGGTGGGTGATCAAACAATTCCCAAAGAAAACGCTACAGGAGCTTCTTTGTTACAACTGCAGTGTGCGGCCGAGCATTGTCATGGAGAAAGACAATGCCTGATGACAACATTCCCCTCTGCTTATTCTGAATTGTCCTTCATAGACGTTGAAGAGTCACGCAGTATGAGGTTGCAGTAATGGTCGTGCCACGTTCACCCTGAAGAAATCGAATTACCGCACGCACTTCACACTTGGCAGGAGATGCTATTGTTGTAGACATATTTACGTGCTAGCTGCGTGTTCAGAACTAAACGAAGTGGCACGGCATAATTGAAGGCCACTACTAGAGACGCTGCGCAACACATATGTGCAAAGGTTCATCCGATTTTTGTGGGGGTTTTATTTCGCAACCAATTGGACCTTGAAAAAATAACCCTTGTAAAATAAAATAATAGCGTAATAAGTTCTTAATTTACATGAGACTTACAAGTTAACCAGATAATATTCATTTAAAAACTATTTAAACACCTTTTAAGCTGATAAAACTGAAATGTCTCCAAAAGTGAAATGGGATAAAATAACATTAACTTGAGTTATGCTTTATTAGGGCTGGCAGAAATGTATCTATAGATTCTGTAACTCATTAATGAAAAGAGATAGTCAAATGAAAAAAAAATGTGGCATAAAATTTAATTTTATTTCCTATAAAAACTTATATTTATTTTTCCATGCAGTCATCATTTGCAGCTATACATTTTTCTTAAAAGTAAACCGGTTTTCTTAATCTGTCGATGAAGACAAATTGTCTTTTTTTGATCCTCAAGTTCACTGTGTTCATCTGCTGTGGTGAAACGAATACCCTTAATATCCCTCTTTAATGCAGAAAGAAGTGAAAATTGCAGGACATCAAAACCGGTAAGTATAGAGATTATGAACTCTCAAATTTCAACTTCATAAGAGCCTTGGGATTTACAGGTGATATCTATGGCTTAGCATTATTTTGTTGGCGTTATTGGCTCTGTGGATCAGTGAACATAACACACGTCTCCTATGGTGTTTTAACATTTCCATGTATTTCATAGAATTTACAGTTGATCCAGTTTCCTGATAGTCTGTCGGATACATGTGTTTGGAAATCCCAAAAGTTTGTCAAGAGAATTTTTTTGCAGGGGATTGTTTTGAATTTTTTTGATGTTTGTAAACCATATTGCCGTTATTTCTTGCTATTTTTTTTTAAGTCATAATTACCCAAGTTTTGTCTTCTGTTACAAATTAAAATGGAAATCTATCTTCATTGTCTTGATAACATATCAGAAGAGTATTTTGTAAAATTATTAATTAATTATTATTATTATTATTATTTGTATAATTATTATTATTATATTAATTAAGATATTTATAGACAAAACTTCAAATTATGTATGGATTATATGAATATTTTTAAAATAACAAAATGTCATTTTTAAAATTATGTTTATTTTCCCTACTACCATGTTATGAATAATTTTTACATGAAATGGAATCCATAGAGTAATAATTTGTTGTTTTTCATCGCTATTCATTCTCTGGTCTTTCTTATGAATCCCTTTCATGTTAACACCAAAGATATAAAAGCTCTGATCAGAACTGTTTCTCTGAGAGTAATGATGTCCACTATATTTATCAGCCCTTGTGGTGAGTAGTATGAAGGCGTATTTGTATGGTTGAATATCACTTCTACCTTAGCAGGCTTGGCATACCTTTTCACCTTTTTTTATCTTTAATTTCTTAAAAAGGTAACAAGAAATCAACTGTCAGATCATTATTTGGCACCCATAAATATGAATCGTAAAGACCATAATTTCAAAAATTAAATTTGTTAACCTATCATTTTGTTTATATGTATTAATGTGCAGTCTTTGCTAAAAAGAAGAATGGTCAATTATTCTTAAAAATAACAAAACCTTTATCAACCTACCATAGAACTGTTTTTAACTCGACCCAATACTTCTGCTTACAAGAAAGGGTCTTATTTTGCTTTCTGTTATGCCATTTTTTAATAAATAGCCGAACCATTTGAAAGTTTTTCCCACAGATTTAATTAAAATACAGAAACAATATTGCTCGGCGATGAATTTTGAAATAATACTGATAAAAAAAAAAGAAAAGAAGATTATCTATCTGCATTCCTTCAATATGTACATAATTAAGTGCTCAAAATAATATTCAATAGCAGCTTCTGATTGTGAATGATATTGTATCTTTTATATTTAATGTATTTACCCTAACATTATTTTGTATATTTGTATTTAAATAACTGATATGGTTTTTAATTGCATCTATTTTTTTCTTATAATTTTAAGAATATTAATATAATATTTTTATTTTTTTTTTAATTTATCGTATAATAATGCAGTCTATAAAATGTCTCATAGGTACTGATCAGAATAAAATATTTATTTATTTACCACTTTATTTCTTATTTATGGGTTGGGTTAGTCGTAATTTTTTGAATGGCTATGACATTTTTGGAAGTAGCTAGCGTTTTATGTGAGGTCAGCTGCAGGTATTAAGTCACACATTCGTATCTATATCTATACTATTATATAAAGAAGAAGAGGGTTTTTGTTTGTTCAGGATAAACAAAAATACTACTCGATCAGTTGCAACCAAATTTTTACCTATGTTTCTTGTAATAACTGATAAGGTTTTTTAGATATATTTCATCTAAAATAATCAACAATGAAAAAACAAGGTTAAAAAATAATGTTTCAATGCATGCATACGTAGTATGTAGGCTCGCTGCTAGTAGAAAGACATGTGCTTCATGCAACAAATTTTTCACAGTTCAGTATCACGAGAATGTATGCTGTCGGTACCTGTTAATTATTGAATATCGGCAATTTTAATTTGTTTCTTTGATATATATATATAGTAGTTAGGTTAATGCAGTTGTATTCAATTTCTTAGGAAATATGGAATATTGGTTCTGTGGTAGGTGATAAATATTTGATTATTCATATAAAAGTCTGTCATATATAAACCAACCAACCAATTGCTTTCAAATTTGCAGGATACATTTGTGTTATCAGAGGGAAGGCTTTAAGCCATAGACCGAGGCCTTAGCTCTTTTGAAGCTTAAGATATTAGAAATAATCATTATTTCTTCACCCCCCAAGGAATTGTTATGATGTAAATTGAGAATAATTTTATCTTGTGAATTTTATATATTTTTATTTTTAAATTTTAATTCTAAATTCTTATAAGATCCTTAAAAAATGACAGAATAGCCGAAAACATTTGAGGGAATTAACTAATCTACTGGTAAACTGATTTTAATATTATGAATTTTTTGTTGTCAAAGATGTGAATACTTTAGTTACTATTATTCTTTCTTTTGTAATTTAGTTTCTTTTCAAGTTTCTATAAAGCCTGAATACTTAATTGTTATTTATTAGTAGTATTATTCTTACAACCATGAGGATAACGATCAGGGGTGGAGCCCTGGGTAGACAGGAATGGTGACTGAAGCGAACTCTGCAGGTGTCTAGGGTGCCGGTCCCTCTGGGAACATGGGAATGGTGAGCAAAGCGAGCTCTGCGGCCCTCAGGTAGTTCCCATGGCCCCAGTAAGCTCCAACAAATCCCTGAATTGGCTCCAGGGTTCAGCTGGGCCCCAAGGTCTAGGTTCTGGCTAATAAGTTAACTAGTAATTTATACAAACATACATTATCAGACATATGATTTCATGTTTTCTTCAACATTCTATCAAGTTTTATGATATATTCATTCAAAAAAGTGTGTTTATAATTGTTTAATCATTATTTTATGAGAAATCAGATATGCAGTTTTTGGTTATTTATTATTTTTCTTACCAGATAACAAATTTACCAACATTAACCTTGTGTATTCCACATGTGCATAAAAATGGATCACTAAAACTGTATAACATTTATGACCTCACAAAAACCCTCGACATTGATTTCAACTTTTCAGTCACATTTAAATAAATAAGTGTGTTGAATATACCGCCTACCTAATAAAAACCACCAACAAAGATAGCAAAGACTGATGATGGCTGCAAAATTAATTGAAAACTCTATGATGTGAGTTAATACACACTACAGTAAATTTAATTTGGTTTGTTGTTAAAAAAATAAGAATTTTATATAATTATTATCATCAACCATCTTTAATAAAACAAATAAATTTTATATGTGAATCTGTTATTTTATTTGCGTAAAAGTTTTATATAGGTTTTTTTATTCTTCAGTTTAATACTTAAAGCTTACAAATGTATTAAAAATTGATTTATTTCATTTTATTGTATCTTTTGTTAATTTTGTTTTAGAGTTTTCAAACTATCTAGAAAATAACATTACTTCTTACAGAAAACAGATGTTATATGGGCTTAAATGTATGTGGCTGCATGTTTTTCATTAGAATATTTTAGTCAAACAGAATGTTTTAAAAATGTTTCTTATGATGTACCATAGTGATTAGTACTGTAGTTAATTAAACTTAATGAAGAAATAATGCGTAAGTTAAATAGAAAACTGATTGCTATGATGTGGAATAAGTGAGGTGGCAATATCATATGCAGTTGACATATATATGAGGTGATCAGGCAGAACCCAGTAATAATCTTATCTTTGAAACTTTATTCTTTCCTGAACAATTTATTGTTGTTAATTAAATTTAAATTTCTCTTCTTGACAATATTAAATAAATAAAATTATGTTACATTTTTTTCAATGCCTAATTTAACTTTTGTATTTATTTTAAACCCAACATTTTTCAATTTAATATATATTTATGTAATTGTATTGTTGATTTTACAAGGAGACAGTTACTTTAAAAGTTCTCTGTATTGTTAGATAATTCATTTTATTATTATTGTTGAAGGTTTTACAGCGGAACCAGTAAGTCATCTGGAACTACTGTCAGTAATAAACAGACCAGATTATCATCTGATACGGTGATAGTTAAGATGGTTGATGTTCAGTTTGAATATTCTTATGAGTATCAAGGGAATGCAGATAAATTAGTCCATACTCCACTTACTGATAAATGCTATTTAACATTAACGCAGGTCAGATATATTGATTTATATTTTTATATACTTATTTATTTTTATTTTGTCCCTATTCTGGGAGTAAATATTATTACAGTTGCAGTTATATTGTCCTTTTATTATTAAGTATTTTTTTGATTAGTGATTCGGTTGTTGTTTGCGCTAATCATTTAATTTAAAGTTCAGAGGATTCTGAGTTCACAGCCTGGTTTTCTGTTAACAAAGTATGGAAACCCTTAAATAGCATCGAATAGTTAAACATAGAAAAATGAAATTTTGCATATCCCTCTTTTTTAGCTCTTTAGAACTAAACAGATTAGCAAAAGCAGTAAAAAAGTGTGTCAAGAAATATATTGAAAATGGGCGGGGTCATTTGTAAACATTTATTATAAACTGTTACGTATAATGCATTTTGGTCTAGAGTACTTTTTCTAAATAAAATTCAAATTTTTGTAACTTTTCTCTGCTTTATTCAGTTTATCTTACACTATTTTGTTCAGAATTAAATTCTCTACAAGTTTTGTTTATAAGTTATATGTGTTTATCACCAATTTAACAAAGTTATACATCAAACTTAAAAAACAGGGTTTTTTATCCCAATTTATTGGTTTTCACCCCCAGATTTCTCAAAAAAATACTCCAGATATGGTTCTGGAACTTATTTTATTTGATTTTTCAGATCAAAAACCACAAGAAATCACTAAATCTACTACTTAATTAACGTCCTAAAAATGTCAGTACAACCTCATTTCATCAGGGTAGCTGAATTCTGAGCAAAATCTTTCACTAGCTGTATCTCACAAACAAAGCATTTTAGGATATATGCTTATATGAACTTTTTCCATTGTTTTCACAACTAGAATAGGTTATGAAAGTCCCAGGAGAACTTTGTGATATACTGTATAATTGTAATAGATTTGTTATGTAACAGGAATCCGATCGTACAGTATGACTGATTTATTTTAATTAGCTTCAATGATAACATTTTTAATTAAAAAAATTACAAGATTTAGAAGTTTTGTGAAAATTGTTATTAATAAAAAAAAAGTTTTCAAATTTTATTTCAGAAGTTGTATCTAAAAATTTATTCTTAAAATAAAATTTACCTAATTCAATCATACTTTCATTCATTGTTTAAGTACAGAATAATAAGTGAGGTTCTTACACTCTATGCTGACTGGTATCCTGGATCCTTTTCAGAATTTTACTTTGTATATACTTTCGTTGATGTAGAAAATTAGTATATTTCCCTGTAAAAAATTGACATGACTAAAAAAAATACCAATTTTTCTGTATCAAAAAATTTTCTAAAAAGAAATTTTTTTTTTAAATAACTTTGTATAGTATTTTTCATATGACTCTTTATCCCCTCATTACTGACAACTTTAAGAACATTTCTATTTTGGAGAGTTTGACACTTATTGTAAAATGAATGATAATTATCAATTCTGCCTTACCGTAATATGAGAGGGATGTTGGTAATGGAGGAGGGATAAATGTTTTATTTAAGGGGTCACTAGAATTTTTCATTGTATTTATTTTAATAATGATCAAACAGATAAATTTTAAGTTTTTTAAATTGTTTTTTAGGCTATGAATGTAGGATTGGGTGGAAATCCTTATGGCCCAGCAGGCACTGGTAAAACTGAATCTGTTAAAGCATTAGCTGCACTTCTTGGCCGGCAAGTACTCGTCTTCAACTGTGATGAGGTACTTACTGGTTTTTTTCTTATATTTATACGATGTTTCTTTAAATATATTGAATGCTGTTTTTGTAATGTATAAGTTTAAGTTTTTAAATGTTTTTAGATGTATCTTTCTTTATGCTTGAACATTTAAAAACTTCATCTCTGTGAAACATAAATTTTGGTAATATACATTTTTACTCTTATACTTTATTTAAAATTATAATTTATCTTATTTGATGCAGTTAATTGCTTTGTCAAATTTCACAGACTAAATTTTAGTCAGAAAGAACCTCTACAGCAAATACTGGTTAAGTAAATTTTATTTGTTATATTAAATTCTTCAAATTCCAGATGTTTTAATTCCTTTTGTAAAGACAATCCTGTGTAAATACAGACAAAAACATTTTATCATAAGTATATGTACATAAATAGTAAATTTCCTTCAGTATTTAATTTAATGATAAAAAAAATAAATGAACAAATCATTTCTCTCAAACAAGACAATAAAGGATTTTCATTGATAAATTAAATTTAATTGATCATTAAATTTAAAAGAATTTTAATTGAATTTAAGAATGTAAAAGAATTTTCATTGATAAATTAAATTTATATTTTTCATATAAACATAGTACAATACTTGTTATAAGAACAATCCTTTTTATGCTTCTATTACTGGTTTTAATAAATTTATTTCCTTTTAACAAATACAAGCTAATAACCGACTAGACCCGCTTTGAGAGACAAAGTTTTGCTGTATGTGAAAAATGCCATGCCTAACCAGGATTTAAATCCTGAATTCACAAGGATAACTTCTGGATTAAATTGTACATCACATTGCTGTGGAGTTTTATATTAAATTAACTAACCCTTGAAAAAGATTTTCCCACAAATTTATTTCAAATTCAATTAAAGGGTTTTCTTTTATATAACTGCTGAAATTTTAAATAATACTAATTATAAAAAACCAGATCTTTATATCTTCAAGTAACATATGCAGATAATGATAATATGAGCTAAAATAATTTCCTTATCTTATAAATTGTTAAATTGATTTTATTTACTAGTATTCTTTCAAATTTGTTTTAGTAATAATTCGTATCATACTTTTATGAATAAATTCTACTTAATCATTGTTTTTTTAATAGAAGTTTTCCCACAGTTTCCCTTTATTCTTACAGGCAAATGCTTGAGCAGTTTTTTGTTGTCAATGAAATAGTGTCTTACCATTTCTGGCATGATATGTATAATGTATAATTATATATTTATCTGGATAGAATATTAAGTTGTTCATATCCTTTCTGTTACGAGTGTAAGATGTACCTATTTATATATTTTTTGTTTTGTTGTAACAGGGTATTGATGTACAATCACTGACAAGAATATTAATGGGTTTAGTTAAGTGTGGTGCTTGGGGTTGCTTTGATGAATTTAATCGTCTTGAGGAGGCTACATTATCAGCTATATCGATGCAAATTCATAGAATACAAGAAGCATTAAGAACAAATTCAGATGTAGTTGAATTACTTGGTCAACAAGTTAGTTTTATTTTGATTTTTATGGTTTATTCTAGTGTAATGTAAAAGTTTAAGTTCGAAGTCTTAATCAGACGTGAAGAGATTAGTATAAAACTATAAGATTTTTTAATTATCTTTTTTCTAAATATTAGATCAATCATTTGATACCGATTTTAAAATTATTCTTTAAGTTAATTTTATTTTATTTTTAATAATACACCATGTCAAGCTGTAATTACATTTTAATAATTCTTTTTTTTAGATTTAGGCCAAACAGTCCTGATGTAATTATGTTAACTGAACCCAAACAAGTAAAGCACAATTGTAACGTGGATTTACAAAACCGATTAAAAGTAACTACATCGTTTAACTGGATTTGTATTTGATTTGAACTGAATCATATAAGTGAACAATTTATTTCTGACCTTCATACTTGTGTTTCCTTGTTATTAATTTCATGTTAAATAGACTGCTGTATTCCTTAATGTAGTGTATTCTTTAAAATTTTCCCTGTGCACATCAATTCCCAGGATGTACATTCCAGCTGCTGAAATGCAATTTTTGCATTAAGAATTGCAATTCACTGGTTCTTCAGAACCATGTTTATTCTTTATAAAATATCTGTAATATTGTTCGATTGTATTATGGAAATTAGTGTTTTGCGTGAGCTATACCAAAAATTATTCCAAAAATTGATTAGTGAGTAATAAATAAAAGTAATGAAAAGGATTCTATTAATTATATGAGTTATGTAATGGCTACATTACTTCTTCATATAATATTATGTACTACGTACATTTAGACATTTATCATTCCTTAACACTAGTTTTAGCACACTCTTGTCAAAGAATACCTCTGTTGTAGTGTTTTATTTAGTTTCTAGCTTATTCTTAACCTCATCTACAATCTTTTCATCGGTTTCAAAATATTGACTAACCAACTTTATTCAGTGCTTTGTTTTAGTGAAGAGATGACAGTCACTTGACACCAAGCCCAGGTTGTAGGAGGAATAATTGAAAATCTCCTGCTTAAGTAGTCATTGCACGACCTGCAGAGTGGGTCATAACAATATACATTGTTATCCAGAAGTTTTGGAATACCTTATGCCAATTTTTTTTTTGAACTGACTTCTGAAGTTAATTCAATATTTCATAAAATAACCACTTATTATGGTGCCAGATTTTATGAATTCTGCCATTATTTTTTAATTTAGCAAACACCTACATAAATTCTTCTCATTAGGTTAACAAATTTAATTCCACTGTGTCAATTATTTCTTAGTCTGTATATATTTACAAATTTGTTCTTCCATGTCTGGTACCAAATGGTGACGATTCTGTCAAGATGTCCATCCTCTTTCACTTTTTATTGCAGTGCTCAAAGAACACCAAAACTGTGGCTCCTTATTGAATTTATTGTAACTCAATCAATTTTCTTAATACTTGACTATCACAAGTTATGAAAACCCAGCCTGTCTTGTCGCAGTTCTAATTATTGTTATTCTTGAAATTTTTAGAAATTCATTTGAAGTGCCAGAATGTTTATCACAAATAATTTGTTCAGTTTGAGAGAGTCGCTCTTTCCCTCCTTCATCATGCATACCTGTGTTTTTCAGTTATCCAATGCCACAATCTCTTTCAGTCATATTATACATTTTCTACTTAAAAATAAAAATCGCATTACATATTTCACATTTGACAGAACCAACAAAGACAAGTTCCATGTTTTATCGATGCTGCTTTAACAGAGTTTAACACAATAAATTAGTGTAAGAAAATTATAGATGATATCTGTCGGCTATTAAACAAAAGTGGTGTTGCTAAAACCACTATTTTATTTTCGTCAGCCAATCGGAAGTCAATTTTTGCATAGCTTCATAAAAATATAAAATATTAAATAAGTTGTATTGCAGTTGATTTTATATAACAATAAAGTTTTATGTTAATTTGTTTAATACATTAAAATGACCTTTAGAGATCAATAAAAAATTATGATTAAAAAATAAGTAATAATTTTTTACATTTAAGCTTTTCATTCATTAATGATATATTATTTCTTTTATTCATTCTGAAATAATCCCCTCCTCTAACCCAACCCCCTCCACTATAAGGATTGTTTTAGTAAATACACTCGAGGTGGTGTGTCTATCCTATCTTTGCTTTAATCTTATATACCATCCATATTGCTATTATAAATATTTTATAATTGGTAAGACACTTCCCTACCTTAGAACACTTATAATATGAAACCATCATATTTGTCCAACCATTTATCTTTAACAAAGTTTTCGTTTCTGTCATAAATTGATTACATGATTATTTCATGAAGAATAGTGTTATCATCACTAGAGACAATTTTAAAATGAACCTCCTTGATATAAAATAAGCAAAAATTTATTTTAAGTTTTAAGTTAAAACTATATTATTATTAAAATCATTAGTAACAGTCAAATTAGCTCATTGAAATCATTCTCAGCATAAGAAAATGAAATTTTCCATACGGCAGTTTGTCAAATGAAGAAATAGCCCCACTTCAGATAACATGTTAAATATGCTGTTTTCAAAATAATGATAAGTACACCTAAGTACTAATTGAAAAATATTCTACTTCCTTTTTACTTGTGTGAGTAGGAAATATACATTTTTATAGCACTTCTCTTATCTCACTTTCCTTTAATTAGATATGTCATTATTATTCATAAAAAATATATTTATCTTTCATGTAGCAAAATAGTCTTGTTATCTTTGATATACCATTAAGATAGTTCTGTGTTTATTTTTGTCTGATTAATAAATGTTTAGTTTTTTGTATATACGGTGCAGTATTCATAAAGTCACAGAAATCCTTGTATAAAAAAAATTGTATTTCAACCAGATGAAGAAACACGGCTTATTGTTTGTTCGCCATACGTGCTCTTATTTTTATTGCCAGTTGAAGCACAAACTTTAATTAATTGAATTAATGAACTGTGAACTGTGAGCCTCTATCACTGTTAGCTTTGATTGAACTGAATGATTCAAATCAGTTAAATGAATAATGTTACAAAAATAATAGTTGCAAATTTTTTAAAATTATTTTGAAGCCTTTCTTTGTAAAAATTTTTGTTGTTGTTAGTATGCTAAACAATTAGCAAAAGCATTTAACAAAATCATGTCTAATGAAATACAAACCATGTAACATTTTTGTGGCGGTCCTTAGGCTTTAATAATAAGGGTAATTTAATTATAACATGCATGAAACTAAGCAGACAACTTTTTTTTTTTTTCACGTACATGTTGTAATGAATGTTTAAAACGTCTACCTTGAGCGTCGAAAATCAACTTGTTTCTTCATGATCAGTGCAAGCCTTTCCATAGAGTTACTGCATTGTTGTTAGAGCTGTCTTCAATATTTTCTTTAAATGTGTATAAAGTGTGTCGATTGTTCTTGAAAACAGAACCTTTTTTTAGCCTCATAAATAAAAATTGGTGGTAAGAGTTCGGGGAGCAGTACTCTGCATGAAATTACACAGTCATCGGAAAATCTCACAATCTAGTTGCATGCAACACCGATTTATTGTAACCAGCGGTTAGGTTTTCGGTTGCAAATGAAGCTACAAAATTTGCGTTAGTTACTGAATAATTTTCTGCAGTCAATGTATCTGTGAAAAAATGGGTGTGACCACTCTTCGGTGCAAAATCCACACACCAAACACTACTTTATGAGAATTCAATGGCCTTTCATTATAAATGTGAGGATTCTCAGAGCTTAACTCAATTTTTGGCTGCTAATGTGTTCAGAAAGATGAAACTTTTAATTCATCGAAATAAAAATATACAGTATCCAAAATACGCATGCCACCTCGAATGAAATATTTGAATCTCCTTCAGTACTGAAATAAGGTTCTCAAAGTTCTTGTCCTATTCAAGTTCAGTACAGCTGTAACTTAAGTTCTTTAATAATCGTGGACAATCCAGACTGAAAGTTCAGGCTGTTTTACTTTCCTGGAGAATGTAAAAACAGCTGATGAATGTTGTACAAACTGTCATCATGTAACATTGATGGTGGACCACTACATTTATGATCATTAACCTTTACTTTATGATCATGAATCGCTACATTTCCTATTTCATAAATTGTGTGTATGCTTGCGGTACTGCTGCAAAACTACTAATACTGACACAGGAACAATGAGTCAGATGATCTATATGTTTTGACCTTGTCAAAACATATAGATATGCGTTTGTTTTGGGTTGCATGACTTTATGAATACTGTATAAAACATTAATGCTTAAATAAAGTTAATACAGTTATTTTAATTTCTCAAAATAATTATATATTTTTATTGATGTTTACTGCATTAACATAAGAGGAATTGAAGATGGAGACAAGGGCTGTAGTATTTTTTTGTATCTATTCAAAGTCTCTGAATAGAAACTGTCTTTCTGATAAAGTATTAAAAGTATAAAAATTTCTTCTCCTACCAGTTCATAACCAGTTACTCATACAGTTTATTAAGTAGATGTCTACAGATGTTATTTGTTTAATAATTTGTTTATTTCTTCATTTATTTGACGTAGGTACCAGTAGATCATAAAACAGGTTTATTTGTGACATTAAATCCAGCTGGCAGAGGATATGGTGGTCGTCAACAACTTCCTGATAATTTAAAACAGTTATTCAGACCAGTTGCTATGTCACAACCCGATGAAAGATTAATTGCTGAAGTTATATTACACTGTGAAGGTTTCTTACATGCTGATGATATTGCTCATAAACTTGTTACACTTTTTACATTAGCAAGGTGAATTAATTTTTTCCCTAATACTTAATGGTATATTTAAGAAATATAGAAAGCTGTAAAACTAACTTAAATCTTACAGTACTCTTACTTTTAAAATGTTTTGTTATTTTTGGTTGGTCAGTTGATATTTTGATAAATTTTTTATTCCGTTTTAATTTTATGTTTTGTTTATTAGGTATTGTTTTATTCCATTCTATCTCTTCATTTTACATCCTTTTTCCAAACTTTTATGAATATTTTCTATAATTAACTGTGACCAAGACTTTTTTCAGTATTAATGTATTTGGTGCTTTGCTTATATTAAAAAGTTAGTATAATTATAGGAGGAGGACAAAAAAATATGAACTTAAGCATTCTTAAATACAAAATCACAATAATAATTTCATGCATTTAATCTTTATATTTAACAATTTAAAAAAATCTAAAAGTTAAAGAACAAAACACAAGTTAAGCACAAATACATTAAAGAATAATCAGTTACGTTCATGTTTCTAGAAATATAAAATTGATTTACTTATTTACATCAGAAAACTGTCTTTGTTAAATTGTGATTGTAATAAAATTAAAAAGATACTAATTATAAGATGTTTGGGAATGGAAAATACAAAGGACACTAAGAAAGTTTTGCAATACAGCTTTATTTTTTATGATTTTTCAAAATAATTTCCACCACATATTATACCTTTATTTCTGCATTCATTGAAACCAGTCTTTAGAGAAATGCTGCCATGTTTCATCGGAGGTCTGAGGACATTCATTGTTCCAAGCACTTAGATCATCATTGCTCGTAAAATACCTCCCATTTAGTCTGTTCTTTGCCTAGGACAACAGCGAGAAGTCATATGAAGTGAGGTCAGGACTAAAGGGGGGGTGCTCTAACAGTTTTATTCCATTGCTGGCCAAATACTTGGAGCGGCGCACTGGGCATTATCATGGTTAAGGTGAAGAAACCATGTCTCCATCCTTGAGTTTGGGCACAGCTTCTTGAGAGCTTCTGAAACTATAGGTATGCATTCCTCTTTATACCACTTCCTTGGAAATGGCTTCTGAGTTTTCAACACAACTCGCTCTAAAATTCTTTTAAGCCACCAATTTTTTTTCACTTTCTGGATTTTTGAACTGATATAGAGATCTTCCCATCTTTGAACACCCACACTTTGTTCTAAGCGTTGGTAAGGACATCATAGTAGTACAGTCAAGTTTAGTTACCTGTCCAATACTGTTCTCCTGATTGTCAGATCAAGTTATACAGCAAAGAGTAAAAAACATTCTAACTTGAAGGTGATCTTTGCAGAATAACATAAATTGTTGGTGCAATAATGACTGAGGAACCTCTATTTGGTGGTAGGTTACACACCTGTCTGTCTTCAGCATTTCTTGTACTGTAGCAATGTTTCCCTCAGTCAAAGATGAAGATGTTCGATCTGACCTTGGAGCATCCTCAGGGCCAAAATTTCCTTTTTCAAACTCTCAGTATCACTTGAATATTGTTGTAGATATATAATGTTGACAGGTTGAGATCTGTCTAAACACACGCTAACTTGTAACCACCTGTGATCATCTGTTAAATATATTGTAAGCATATCATAAACATATTGTAAAACATTCCTAATTCCCTTTGTATATATATATATTCCTCTGTACTATATGCAAATATTTATTTTATTAGATCAACCTAAGTACAGAATAAATGAATAAAGTTGGCTGACTTTACCTTATTCCGCCATATATGCAGAAGCACTTTCGCAATTTACTCGCATTATCAGCTGCATTACATATTCATATATTTATCTCAAATTACATCACAAACTTCACAAATTATTATGACATGTTATTCATTTATTTATTTTATTTAAAATTTAAAACCTTTAATCTTCAAATAAACCTTTGTAATATGTTCAAATATTTTATCAGTATATACATATTATTTTTTTTTAAATGAAAAAAATGATGACAATATTAATAATCGTTTTCCGGGTATACAGGCTTTCTTTATTCAGGACCAAGCAAATTATCTTTCATTTTTTTCCAGTTGTCCTCTTTCAGGTAATTTTAAGAACTAACCCTTTCAAAGGGGAATTTCATTTTGTCTACAGAAAAAATAAAATATAAAAGTTTTTAAATATCTACCTGTTTGTATGTATGTTATATATATGTTTTTAACTTTATTTTTATTTTAATTATTTTTTTTTTTTTGTTTTCTATTAATAGGAAATTATTATCTCAACAACAGCATTATGACTGGGGTTTGAGAGCATTAAAAACGGTTATTGGTGGTTGTGGAACAGCCATGAGACAGACAAAATTGAAAGGTATATTTTTTCATATTGTTATTTCTTAGTAATAACTTATATTCCTTTTGTTGAGCACATGTTTTAGTATGAGTATGTTTTGTTATTGTTTATTTTACTAACCAAATATTGGGTAAAATTTATTCTCTATAATTAATAACTTTTTAATTTATTTTCTTAGTCATGATGCAAGTAAACTTGTTTAAATATTTTTAAGTTGTTCTCTGTGTACGTTTTTGATGTGAGAAAACAAGTACATGTATTCATCTATTTTTTTTTTTTTTTTTAAATGGTTAAATAATATATATAACCACATATATATAATATATGGTTATATATAAAAATGGTTAAAAATCATTTATAAAGTTTGTATAGAAAATTTTCTAGATTACAAAATTCTTACACTACAAAAACATTTTTTAAGACATTTAATTTGAATATCAACTAAATTTTGTACTAAAGAAAAAGAGGGAGGTGGTAATAGAGGGTGGAATAATATTTAAAAAATATCTACTAGATAAATTTTTGTGTCAAATTTATTGATAACATTACAGTTTTATTATTATGTGCTATTTGATGATATCAAGGCTATTGTTAGTTGCTGAATGTTGTAGATGTTTAAGCAGTATTGTGTTCTTATTGACAGTCTTCCATTATTATTAGAAGCTGAAACATTAATTACAGAGTGTTCAAAAAAGAATATCAAAGTTTTAAGTTATTATATCTTTTGGATGAGATGTAAGGAGTTGATTTAAAGCTATAATCCGGGAGTACAATTTTAATTGCGCATATGGGCGTAAATTGTTTACCTATTTTATCCTTGACAGTGACACTAGCAAGAAGACAACTCCTGAACAGAAAGGTTTCTTTGTTTTATATTTTGCTAAATGTGAATCTGTAGTTACAGTTCAATGTGTGTTAAATAGAAAGGTTAATTTTGATCCTCTGAGTGACAGTAACAACCAGATGTATATGTAAGGAAAGATACAGAATGACTGAGAATTGTATGAAGAGACTGTTGCTCATCTCAGGTGTCTTTCCTTTACAGTAGTTAAAAATTTATTAAGAAGGTCAGCAGCTGTGAACTGATGTCAGAGTATGACTGTGTGGAATGTTTTAATGAAATCTTTACATATGCATCCATACGGTTTACAACTGTTACAGGCTTTGAAGCTGCCGACTTCGCAATTGAAATGTTGCAGCAGGAAGATGAAGGTTTACTTGATGATATTGTATTTAGTGAGTTAACATTTCATTATAATGGATAAGTTGCTCACCTAATGTCTGTATCTGAGGTCAGAAAATCCCTATGAACTCTTACGATGTGAAAGGACTTCCCAAAATTAAATTATTTTTGTGCAGTAAGTTAGGGGCCATTCTTTTTTACTGAAGCAAGCATAACAGGAGTTGCTTCTTTGAATATGTTGTATACATGGCTCTTTCCTCAACTGAAAGGTGGGCCAGGGAGTTTTACTTGGCAATAAGATGGTGCCCTTCTCACTGGCATAACATTGTATGGAATCTGTTGATTGACGTTTTCCCCAGTGACTGGATTAGTTGACATGTACCTGATGGCAGAGCTTTTCATAGTGGCCTCTCCAAGGTCATCTGATCTGACTCCATGTGATTTTTTCTTTAGGGTTTTATAAAGGATATTGTGCATGTGCCTCTGTTACCTACTAATCTAACAGATTTTATACACAGGATTGAATCAGTTGTCACTTCCATTACACCAGATGTGCTGGTTAAAGTACAGGATAAATGCACCTGTCAGTTGGATGTATGCCACGTAAGAAAGAAGATCACATTGAACACTTGCAGGAAAAAACTGTAAAAGTTATTCATTCATTTTATTTGTGATTCATTACTGTTAGTCAAACTCAAAGAGATCTTAAATAGTATTAAAACAGACAATTCCTGAACCAGATATTGTTTTTTGTACATTCTGTATAACTAATTGTAGTTAAAAATTTTTAAATAAATTAAAAAGTTTCATTTGTGAAACAGATTCCACAGTGTTTGTAAATAGTTAAAATCTTTCAGAATATATATATATATATATATATATATATATTCTGAATATATATATCTGTAATTTTTTCCTCAAAGCTGCTGACTGTATACTGTACAAATGAATAAACATTTACCTATTATAGTAATGAAAATTTTCATAGATGGCTGACAAAAAGGTTTTCTAGGCATTTATAAAAATAATGCTGCTTGAAATGAAACAAATGAAACAAATATTGGGTGAATTGATTCTTTCAGATCAAACGTTTAAATTATACATAAAAATTATAACATAAAATATCAGCATTAGTCAGGACCTGAATTAGATTTTTTGCTTAGCAATCTGTTTTCATGAAACTTTTTCAATTAGAATAGAATTTTATTTAGGTCAGAATCCATTTTCAGTTTATTTAAACTCTTAGTATCACCTTCCCTTACCCATATGCAGATACAATACCAGATCAGAGAAAAGTTTTTCACATCTTATCTACAGACAAATATTGTTTGATTTCATTAAACATTTTGTTTGATATTGTTTGATGTTATTTAGGATTAAAATTAATTAATAGTTTGTTAAATGATTTTAAATAACAATGATTCTACAATCTCTTTGAAAAGTTATTTAATCAAAAAAGTTTACTCAATAATAGAATATTTAGTTTTGGTAGTAGTGGTTATAGATTTTCCCCCTTTGTTGTAATGTTTTGTATTTTATATTCTAGCATTTGTTAACCTTCATTTATGAAACGGCTGTCACTTCAATCAGCTTCGTTAAAAATTATGAAAACTATTCGATGCTAATAAAATAAATAATTTTTTTTACATAAATAAAATTGTTGTATTTTTGCAGGTGATAAGGATTCAGAAATGAGTCTAGTTGTTAAGATTGTACGTCTAAACATTCTTTCAAAACTAACATTCTCAGACTGTTATTGTTTTGATGAATTAATTAAAGATACGTTCTGTGGAATTCACTTTGAATCATCTGGACGGGATCAAATAGTAAAAGCCATAAATGAAGCTTATAATGATTTAGGATTTATACATTCTACACGTCAGGTACTCATCTATAATAAATTAACTAATGTTTACAGGCAATACATTTCTCCTGTTGTTATCCTAACATTATAAGACATATAATGTACTTGAAAAAAAAACTACCTATAGTAAATTAAAAAATATATAAAAAAGTTTTGGATTATCCGAAATCTTCCTTGAATATTCTAAAAGTAATTGCATAGGTACATGTTAGCGAGTGCACTAAGCATATGAATTTTCTAATGAAGCAATTCTTTTAGACTGATTTTGATCATTCAGTGCTTGAATGGTTTTATAGTAAAAATGATATAAGTCCCTTCAACATAGTTTTAAATTTAATATGAAACATTTTAAATTCTACAAGATTTTTTTTTTTAAATTGTCTGATAATTCTAAAAAGGTATAATAAAATAAACATTTAGAAAAGATTTCTGTTTAAAAAAATTAAAATAAAATAAAACTTTAAAAACATACTAAAAATGAAATAAAATTCTCTTTTAATTTGTGAGGTTCGTATACTACAAAAAAAAAAATTTACAAAAATAAAAACTAATTTTTAAAGAATTTGTTTTTTAAAAAAAATAAATTTACTAATGTTGGGATTTGCGAAACAACATACTAAGACTATGCTGCTTGATAAGTTTATATCCTAAGATTGCTCTCTTTAAAATTTAATTGGTATATTGTACCGATTTACAATATATACCCCATAAGTTAAATCTAAGTCCAGTGTTGTAATTTTATTCTTTTATTATCAATTCAATGAATTTTTATTTTCATAAAATTTCATTATTTTAGTTAATTTTCAAAAAAAAATTATACTTTTACATTTTAACAGTTTTATGACGCTGTAATTCAGAGTCTGTTAATACAGAGTCATAATTCTGTATTAATATCATTGTAGGAAATAAATAGAAAAAAATCAAAATACTTACGAAAACAGTTGTTTTATTTCTACTGTTGGAAATTTAATTTAATGAAATTGACAAATCAATTTTAATTAATTACAGTTTATGAAAAATAAATATTATTGTTTAAAACAAATCAAATTTAAAAATAGAATCGATTTAATATTGACAAATAATTTAACTATTATACTGTTCAAATTTATCTTTGCATGAAAATCTGGAGTCTGATTTTTAAAAAATGTGTTTGTAGTGTAACATTGTCTTGTCAATGAGTACAGCCTGGTGATGAGGTGTATAGTAGCTTTTGAATGGTCGTGTTTAGGGGGAAAGTATCCACGAATAAAAATTTGTAGAATTATGTGTTAAATTTGAAAATGTTATAAAAATTGGACCTTTTAAGAAATTAAGATTGAAAAAATGGGCAATAGGGTATTTGCAAGCGAGGAAAAGTTCCCCTTAGCTTTTCTCTTTTTTTAGATTTCAATGGTTATCATCATCACCATTCATCATTTTTATAGCCTCTGGAACTACCATAAGGTTATTATTTCAAAGGATGATGATGACTATCTTGTACCTCTTTTACAGTCTCAGGTCGACCATTCCTAAGATGTATATGTGTTAATTGAAATCCAATCACCAAAGAACACCATTATCCATTATCTAGTTTCAAATCCATATAAAAGTAACTAACTACCTTTACTAGGACTTGAAACTCTCGACTTCAAAATCAGCTGATTTGTGACGAAGAGTTCACCGCTAAACCAACCAGGTGGGTCCTATAGTCATCATCTGGTGTACTGCGTGTCAACAGGTCCCTTACGCCAGATCTCTTCCCCACCACTGTCTCCATCCAATTCTTCTTCTTTGCCTCCTTGTAGATTATAATCTTCACCTCATCTGTTAACCTTATCTTTCTTCTTTCTTTCTCCTTCTACTACTAATCCTTTTGATGCAGTTGTCAAGATTCCTTTCCCTAACCACTTTTATTTTGTAATACTACTTGCATTAGTGGTTTTTCTTCTTAAATACTGTTCATTACTTCCTCCTTCCTCACTTTATCCATCTATCTTACTTTCTCCATCCTTCTTCACATCCACATCTCTAAAGCCTCAACCCAGTTACTCTCCTTCTTCACTCCTCTTCTCTCCCTCTTCCTCCAGTTACTCATCCACGCTTCACTCCTTACGTAGCAAGACTTTTGCTACATAGTAATTTCCTCTTCTTACTGAAGACTTCATTTGCCATTGTTATTCTTTTTTTTATTTCTATTGCGCTCTTCCAGTCCTCTGTCACCATAATCCCCAAATATTTGCAATTTTTTACTCTTTCTATTAAATCCTCTTTGTTGTTTACTTCCATTATTTTACTTTTTTGTGTATCTCAGTGGCAGCATACTTAAAATGAACAGAATGTATATTAACAGGTTGATATAACACCAACCATCTCATCAATAGATCACAAGATAGATCACCAGTCGCAGTACAGAATATCAAAATCAGTAAAACTTTCTGGAGGTAATTAACTTAAAAATATAACTAGGTATATATATTAATATTAAGATCAACAACCATAATTGCAGTTGTCAAATCAGAAATTTGTTTATTGTATAACTTTTTCTCATGAAAAGATTTCACCTGATGCTTTTTGAAATTGTTAAGTATCAGTTTTACTAAGATTTAGAGGAAGTTTATTATAATATTTTATTCCTATGGACAAGGGAGTTTTGCAAAAGCAGTAGTTCTGTGCAAACCCACCGGGTTGGTCTAGTGGTTAACGCGTCTTCCCAAATCAGCTGATTTGGAAGTCGAGAGTTACAGCGTTCAAGTCCTAGTAAAGCCAGTTATTTTTACACTGATTTGAATACTAGATTGTGGATACCGGTGTTCTTTGGTGGTTGGGTTTCAATTAACCACACATCTCAGGAATGGTCGAACTGAGAATGTACAAGACTACACTTCATTTACACTCATACATATCATCCTCATTCATCCTCTGAAGAATTATCTAAACGGTAGTTACCGGAGGCTAAACAGGAAAAAGAAAGAAAAAGTAGTTCTGTGCACCTGGAAATCGAAATTCATCTATATAGCAGGCATTGTAATTTTGAGTGTGTGTGTGTGTGTGTGTATGTATGTGTGTGTGCATACGTGTGTGTATGTGCATGTGTGTGCCCGTTTCTATGAAACATGTGATTCGTAAAATTTTATTTTGTAATTTTGTCTTCTTCTGTATTTATTTTATAAAATTATTTTGTAAATTTCAGGAACGTAAGTGCATCGAATTGTATGAACAGTTAATTCAAAGAATGGGTGTGGTCTTAGTAGGTACAGCTGGTTCTGGCAAGACTACAGTTATAAATTTATTAAAATTGGTTTGTAGCTTTACTTAGTAATCAGTATTTTAGTAATACTATTATTATAATATTTGAATCGTATTAAAGATAACCTGATATAAAAAAAGATTTAAATACTTTCAGGAACATTTGCAAGCATATTAATATGGTAAACAAAAATCTAATTTTGGTAATCATATTATTGTTGATGAAATTGCTTCAGAAGTGTGTATCAGTCACAGAAATGCCCATTCCCTAGGTTCTACAGTCAGTGCGACATGAGTTCCAAAGCCTTTGGCCCAACATCAGAAACAGGCTTGACAGGAAATTTGCCGTAGCTCATGAATACCTTTTGATGAGAGGGGAGTAATTTTTTGCATTAAATAATCACATATGAGACATGGGCCCATCACTATTCTCTGAAGTTGAAATCTATGAGCATGAAATGAGGTATAGAAGTGGAGAGCCTTGCTCTATAATCGCAAAAATGCACTGTGAGTTGGAAAAGTCCTTACAGCTGTCTTTTCAGACTGGAAGGCTATATGGCTAGTTAATTTTCTCCACAAACATTGCATTGTAAATGCTGCATACTACTGCCAGTTGTTGGACAAAGTGAGACCCGCCTACAGGACCCAAAAAGTGCCATCAGCCAATCAGAGATTTGATTCTTCTTCTTCTTTACAACACCATTCCTTGCACAACTGTTAACACTTAGGATAAACCAGATGAAATTTACTGGGAAATCTTAAAACATCCCTCGTACAGTCCAAATTTATCTCCCTGATTGGAATAAATACTACTCTTTTTGTTTCGGCCATTGAAGAAGGATGCACTTTGAGGACATAAATTTCATAACGACAGTGAAGTAGAGGAGCTTATATGTAATTGACATTTTACGTATCCTCAAACTTTTTATGAGAAAGAGATCCACAAACTCCTTGCAAGGGAAAAATGTGTAGAACTTCGGGAATAGTTCATAGAAAAACAATAAAAATGTCTTGTATTTTTATCCTGTACTCACAAATGTTAAAAACAAAAGTCCAGTTTATATTAATATTATTATTAAGAATGAATCAGATTTGCAAATAATGACCAACTCGGGGAAATGAATTTAAGCTATTCAAAAATTAATAATTTTTTTAAAAAATATATTTAAATTTGGTACCAAAGTAATTGTTTTATTATTTAAAAAGAAGAATTGCAATAGAAGTACAATAATTAATTTTATATCAATGACTGAAATATAAATCTACTTACACCACATCTGCCTCTGTTCTCTTCTACTTCCAGTTGAACTTTATAGCTCCTTTTAGACCATCTATCATTTTTTCTCTTTGTGTCTTTTACTGATTCTTCTAGCACTGTTTAATCAATCCTTATCCACTCATGTTAAGTCCTGACCGATCAGCTTTCTTTATTTACATTGTTCTGATAAAGGTTCTATTCCCATTTAATTATTTCCAATCTCTTCCATACTTACATTTCAAATGGCTCTGGTCTTTTTTTTCTTTTTCTTAACATCTACGTTTCTCATCCACTACGTACATGCACTTCAAACATAAAATTTCACAAGACACTTTTTCAATAAACTAATAACTATTTATTTAATTTAAGTAAACAGGCATGAAGCCCACGAATACAAAATTATATAAAAAACATAAGTAAGTAACAAAAAGTTAAAGTACTCTTGGTAAGTTATTAATAGTACTTAATCTAATATTATTATAAATATCTAGCCAGCTTGAGTATTCATTACATAGTAAAGAGACCCTAGAAATAGGTGACCTTCTGTGAGAATTGATTGAAACATAAAAATATGAAAATTATGTTTAAGTGATCTAGTTGGTACATAGAAGTCTAAAAGTTACAATAAATTACGACAGTCAAAAGGACTATTCATAATTGTATAGGCATATGTTAAATGTATCCTCATCAGAGATGATTCAATACTTCGTATTTTTAAGAAAATTGAAATATGAGTAAAGTTATGATGAAGTGCATAGGATCACTGATTTTATAGGCACCATATCTAAGACAGATTCTAATTTGTTTTTCTATTAATTGAGATTGCAAGTCAGTAAAAGGTCGCCAGACAACAAGTTAGTATCAAATATATAAAAGCATAATGTAAAGTTCTGTAAGAGTTAATATTTCTAAAATTTGTAGAGAATCTCCTAATAAAATTTACCATTTTTAGTGACTTAGATACAGTAAAACCAATGAGTTCATGAAGAATAACTTACTATCAAAATATATGTCTAACAGAAGATACATTTCGTACTATTGTATCATTCAGTAAATAATTGTAATTTGAAATCCTTCCAAATTGAATATGAAAAAAGGTATTTCTTGTAAATTAAAAAAATGTTTTTTAATTTACCTTGATGGTGACTTTATGAAAAAAGTCACCATCATTTTTGCGCAGAGTTAAAAGTCAGTTTGAAGCAACTGAATATCAATCAAATTTATAATAGGTTTAATACAATTTCATATCGTCCATAAATAATAAAAAATGACAATAGAGTATAATTAAACTATTGTCATTTGTAAATAGTAAGAAAGCTGGAGAACCCAAATGAGATAAAATTATCTATTTTAACATAATCGTTTTCAAATCTCCTTTTCCAATTTTATAAGAAATGAAATTTTACAAGACAATAATTTACCATTAAAACCACTCGCATTCTAATTTGTAATTTGATAATAACTACATCTAACACAAAACGAAAATTAGTACAACACATCAAAATAATACCATTATTTAACGCATCTACAATATATTCCATATATACACACTCAAGTTCATTTGTGTAAATTTACCTTCCGAAAAACTATGTTGTTCAGGAACTATATTTCTTTATGTTCAGGAACTACATTTCTTTATGTAAGGGATCATACAAACTAACTAATCTAAGAGTTTGGCAAAAACATTATATTTACTGATAGGATGATAATTATTGATATCTAAGTGGCACATTTTTTAAATAATGGGCTTACGTAGCAAATTTTCCAAACACTAGGAAAAGCACTAATATTTAAAGAATGATTGAAGAGAAATTAAGAGCATTACAAAAAAGGCAGAGCCTATCGAAGAATTATCATTAAAGTGGCAAATGGCATCTTCAACATTCACAGTTAAAATAATGTTACTAAAATAATCATTAAAGTTAAATGTCATTTCAATCGAGGAAAAGTCATTATTAGTGTAAACACTCCCAAATTGTTTAGCAAAATGTTCTACAATATCAGCATACCCATTTTCAAGATGCAAGATGGGTAAGATATCTAACATTATCATTTTTATTAGCAAATTAAAACAAATTTGTAATCATAAACATTCCTGAAAATGGTATAATTAAAAAAATTCTCTAAGACTAAAAGTATTACATATACTTTGTTAAATACTTCTTAAATAAAAATTTAATCATTCTTATTTAATTCTTAAATAAGTTAATGTAATTTCGTAAATAATTCATAATAATAAATACATCTAGATGTATAACAATACAGCAATATAGATGTATCATATACATCTATATTACTTATGAAGCTTATGGAACTTTAGCTTATTAATAATTGCAATAATTAGTTCACCAGAGAACCACTTTGGAAAATTATCTTTTTTTAAAAATACTTTCTGTAAATGACTATCAACAATATTTTTAATACATAGTTGGTAATTCCTCAGCAAAAGTTTCAATATCAAAATGATCAATATTATTTAGTATTGAACTCTTATTTAGTAAATATTGAATTGTTTCAAAATTTGTATATTTATAATCTAGTATGTAATTATCAGATATAAGGTTAGAATTCAGAATCTAGTTAACATTATTTATAAAGATAATAATGTTTTTCTCAATAAATAATTTCATCAAAAGCAATATTAACATTAATGTCATTGATTAGAAATAAGTAAAATTTTTAACCGGTTATAATTTGTAAAAAATATTTTATAATTTCAGGCATTGTCAAAATTGGGCTCAACTGTTAAACAGAATATTATAAATCCAAAAGCGATGAGTCGAACACAGTTATTAGGACAAACGGATCCAGATACTAGACAATGGTCAGATGGTGTACTTAGTTCTACAGCGCAGTCAGTTTATAATCAAGCAGACGGTTTGTATTTAATTCATTACAATAATTTTCTTTAGTTAATGTTTAAAAATACTGAGATATTTTTATAATTAATTTTTTATTAAATTTTATATGAATTTTTAATGTTTTTTTATTTTTTACAGTTGTGTAATATCAGTTGCAAGAAACACCTCCTGACCTCAGTTAAACTATTCAGTGTAATTTGTCTTACATATTTAGAAACCTACATTTATGAATTCTTGTTCCTAAGTTGAATTCTGCTTTCAAGTTATTTGACGATATGCTTTTTTTCATATTATGTCTAGAAACTTCTACTGTAAGTTCTTTGTTTTCATTTCATTGTAGTGTTGTACACATTATTCTGTTAGTTTGTCTTTCAGATTGTTTGTGCCAAGTTGAGCTTTCCAAAAACATTTTGTTGCTAGTATGAATAAGGAGTATGAATAAGTTTGTCTTTAATTTATTAATAAATAGGTAAATTCCATTTTTTAATCAATTGGCTATTTAAGACTGTACTTTTTTCATTTGTTTTAGATAACTAACCTATCTAAGAATAATAATAATAAAAAAAAAACACATTTAAAAACAACAAATTAGGAGCTATTCTTTTAGTTCCCAAATTTGCTTAATGTTAGTTTTTATGTTCAAAACATGCTGTAGTCAATCACATTTTTTTGAAGATGTTTTATTTTTTTCTTACCCTTGAAACAAATGATGAAGTGCATTTAAATATGAAAATCCAGTAGGAGTAATTCACACGCTTGAAGAATTGACTACTAAATTATTTTTCAATACTTTTTCTGTTTGGCCTCCAGAACCACTGTAAGGTATTACTTCAGAGGATGAATGAAGATGATAAATATGAATGTAAATGAAGTGCAGTCGTGTACAGTTTCACATTGACCGTTCCTGATATGTGGTTAATTGAAACCTGACCACCAAAGAACACCAATATCCATGTATATTTATATAATTTTTTTTAATTTCATTTAAAATTACAAATGCATTGTTAATTTATACAAGTAATGTGTTTTTAATTCATTCGTAACTTAACAACACATTAAAAAAGGCTGATATTTAGGTGGGATGAAAATTAAATAGGGCTAAATTTGAATTTCATTGAAACTGTAAATTAAGACTGATAAATTAAGACTGTTTTTTAAATGTGTATAAAGAAATGCATATTTAATTCATTCAAGTATTTCAAAGTCGAAAAATGTTTTAAATTTGTGATCCGATCAAAATGAGGATTTCTTAAACATAATAGTGGAAAATTATTTTTATGTACAGTTTGTCCATTCTGATTTATGGTCTCTGAAACTTTTAAAACTACAAGAAGTTCAAACAGACAACTTTTATTTATTTTGCCTCAGCATTAAAAGTATAGATATTATTTTTCAATTCACTTCCAGTTTTCCCCCATATGACGGTCAACTTTACTGTTTTGCAGTTTTTTAGGGAAAATATAATTTTAATACTTAATTCTTGGGTATTTTTCTTTAAATAAAACATGAGATGTAGATCCTGAATGGTTACATTTAGGAAAAAAACACCCAAAAATAAAATAATCTTAAAATAATGTTTTCTATGAAAAAAAAACTGAAGAAAAAATAGGGCTTTCTGTAGTTTTTGATAAAAAAAATTAAGTCAATATATTTAAAAAATAAAATTGAAATGAGAAATGCCAATAAAATACTTTTAATCTTCAGGGAAAAATAAGTGAAATTCCCCATTTAAAGTTTTTTGTAACTCTTACAGTTTCAGAAATTTTAACTGTGACTCTTAAAAAGAACACTCTATCTAAAGAGAAAAGTCAGAAATTGAATATGCATGAAAAAACTTATCATTGTGGGTTTACATTAATCATCACATAGGCCTTACATTAATCTTTAGCACATTATTTTAGTAATTGTTTCAATTTTGTTCACAATAGATGTCCAGTCATGGATAGTTTTTGATGGTGATATAGACCCTGAGTGGGTGGAATCATTAAATTCAGTATTGGATGATAATAGGTTGTTGACTTTACCTTCTGGTTGGAGAATACAGTTCGGACCAAATGTTCATTTTCTTTTTGAAACTAATGATTTGAAACACGCATCTCCTGCTACCATATCGCGTATGGGCGTTATACTGATAAGGTATGATAACACACAAGTTTTAAGAATTAAGTTATTTTTATACTTCATTTTTTATTCAGTATTAAGGAAATCATTAATTTTAACTACAGTTAAGTTTCCAGTTAAACCTTACCACTTAATATAATTAATATTATCATTGTGGCATCATTATTAATTGTAATCATAAATTTCTAACTCAATAAATAACATTTTAACTGTAGAACTGGTAGAAATAAAGTTTTGTAAAAACAGATCTATTTATTGAATTTTGCAAAGGTTATTTTAACTGTCATTAGTTATTTTGTTTATGAAATATAAAAGAATGGCTTTTCTACATTAGTAATATTATGTATACATTAAAGCTAATTTTTTAAGTAATTATTCAATAGAACTTCGTAAGTGTAATATCAAACTTGTTGAAACTGAGAAAGTTGAAATAAAAAATAAAAATACAAAAAAACAAAGATTTTTTTTTTAGAACCAAATTGGAAGTTGTGACAAGCAAAATAAAAAATAGTAAGGTTATAAATTTTAGATTATTTGAGTCTATAAAAAATAAATTATATAATTGAAGGAGAGATGTGAAGTAGCATTTCATTAGGACCAACCTACTTTATTAAAATTTAAGCTTATTTTATTTTCTGGTGAGATTATTTTATTCAACAAGTCATCATTATTATTGGTACATAAATACATATTGTCTTTTAGTAATTAAGTTGGTCAGTTGGCTAGTCAGATGGCCAGTTCATGATTCAAGTAGCTGTCATAGTTGTGGGTTGTAAGTTATGGTAGGTGGTCATATACGAAAGCGATAATAGGTTGTATAAATACATTGTCTTGTAAATACAATGTCTGCCCAAGGGATTTGTATCAGTGGCATCCTGACAGAGACCAAACTGATGACTGTGTTGTATTATCAAGTGTAGAGGGTTTTAAAGATGACCTCTGATAAATCCCATCAGGGCTAGGAATGGAGGGAGTGGTCTGGCAACTGGGATTGTCACATGGCAGATGTCTTTCCCTACGAGGGTCAGGGTGTAATACAGTGATAACATTGTATTTTTTTTTAAAGATTTTTATTAAATTGTACTGAATAATAAAAAGCATCATATATATATACTCATTGTCTGCTCCTTATTTGTGGTATATAAGGCACAGATTTCTGCAAACGTGTACCCGCCTCACCGCAGCAAAGAGGTGGCAATGACTTCTAGTCATAAGCCCGTGTAATGAGTAAGGGAATACTCCCTACTAGTCTACTTGTTTTCTTTTCAGAACAAGGGCCATAATCCATGGTTATTTTATAACTGATCCAGAAATGGCTAAGAGGTACAAAGAGTGACAGGAGAATATCTGAGGTCTACAGCTGCCTGTACTCGCTGCAGGCAGTCGTCACAACTGTGAGCTTGCCCAAAGTTTACATAGGAGGAAGACTGGGAGAGTAGTGTTGAGTCATGGCTAGTCAGGTCAGGGAATCTCCAACCATGCAAGAAGCAGGATTCCAGGTTTTAATGAAGAAGTCTGGGCAGAAGAGGAAGCTGGAGCCTGTTCCTTTGACTTCGTCAGAGGACGAGGTTACCAATATGGGTACAGGGACACCCACCTGGGTTAAACCCAATCCCATAGTTGAGGCTTTTAAGAAAACAAAGAGCAGACCCAGCAGTTCTGCCACGCTGGTCAAGGCAGCTCAAAGCAACTACCTCATTGAGTTTCTGTAGCTCCCCAGCAGCATGGGTTCATGTGTGAGAAAGACAATTTTTCCTTGATTAGCGAAAATTAAAGAGGCTCTCTACTTTAGCAGAGGGATACAAGACCTTGACCTCCAAGCCCAGGGAGATCAAAGTGCTTCAGAAGCCACTTCCTTCCCCAGCATAGCCCAGGCGATATGCTGAGGTTGTCCATGGTAAAAGGGAGGCCAGCCAGGCCAAGAAACCCGAGGTGTTGTTTTTTAACAAGCTAGAGGGTTCCACCAAGACAAGTGCCAACTGCAAGAAGGACTTTCAAGCTGTGCTTCATGATAGCCAAAAGAGCCTTAAGATTAGGAACATAAAAGAGACCAGCAGGGGTCTAGTTGTGGTAGCGGATAACAAGGAGACAGTCTGAGTCATTCAGGACTCTCCTGCAGTGAAGAAGCTTGAGGTCAAGGCTGAACAAGTGTGGTAGTAGGCCCGGTGTCACAATCTATGACATAGACTGCAGTCTCTCTAGAAGGTTCTTACCTTGATTAGCGATCAGAACACCGACTTGGACGAGGCTGCATTTAACGAAGAATGCAGGCTGAACTTCAGGGAAGCATGATGCCCCCGGTATCACGGTGTGTTCAAGTTAGACGCTGGTCTCTTCCAGAAGTTTCTGTCTGAGGGTAGAATCGTTGGACTTCGCATCCTGTCACGTCAAGGGAGTACCTTGATGTGCAGCGATGCTTCAAATGTTGTCGTTTCGACCACAGGGCCAAGTTCTGTAAGTATGCGTCAGTCTGGGCGCATTATGGTGAGGAGGGCTACAAGCATGATGATTGTCTGCAGAAAAAAAGAGGCTCTGACTTGCGTTAACTGTAAAAGGTTGTGTAAGAGTCATGGGCACTCTGTAAATAGCAAGGAATGTGGTTGTTACAAGAGAGCTGTTGAGATTTATTTCAACTCTCTTGATTGTTAGATTTGGTCAACTACATGCCTTGGGGTGCCTATGTAGTCCAAGTTGAGTTAGGTGAAGTTGTCAAAAAATGGAGCCTCAATGTTCTTCTTCTACAACACCTGTACGTGGTCAAGCATGATCTGCCTACCAGGTTTTCCAGGTTGGAGGAGTTTGTTGTTGGTAAATCGCTGTTCTGTGCAGGAAGTTTTTAGATACTGAGGGCATTGATTCCCATGCAGCCGTGAGGTATAGCAACATCTCGCTGTTGGTAGTAAGTGAAAGTAAATGTCATACAGGACTCTGCGATGGAGCTGAGTGGGAATAGGAGATCTGTCCTCCTCTCCCTTGTAGACCAGACCAGAGTCCATAATGAAACCAAGTCAGGAGTATGAACTGAAGTTAAGTTCACTAAGGGAACTAGGAATAAATTTTGTTCCTAGTTCCCTTAGGAACAACATTTTTGGTGGTATGTTATTATTCAACTGCCACGAATTTATGAGACATTTGCAAATGAAATGGCTTTATATAATGTAGAGATAGGCGCAAGGTTCATGCTTCCGTGAAGTCAGTTAGCTAGTTCAGAGGGCAATGATCTAGGACATTCAAGATGTCCAGATGAGGTCTGTAGCGAAGGCAAAAGCTGAGTTATAAATCAGTGATGAAAATATCTACAAAGGCATTTATATCAGTGGCATCCCAACGAGGCCTGGCTGATTACTATGAGATGTAAAAAGTTAGAGGGCGAAAGATGACTCCTGTTGAAGTTCATCAAGGCTATGAACGTGGGGGTGGGGTAGCAACAGAAGCATCACAAGGTGATTGTCTTCCCAGGTTGGGATGTACATATTTAATAAATGAGCTTAAATGTCACATAAAACAGTTTGTTTATTCCGTAAAGATAAGGTATTTTTTAAAACTGTCAATCAACAATCAAAATTTTTTTTTTCTTTTTAAATGATGAACATTTAAAACAATTAATAGCTAATTTCATTATAATTTATTTTTTATTTTTATAATTTTATTAATTTTTTTCTTATTTACTTATTAGAAATTAATTTCAAATTTCTTAACAGAAATGAAATTTTTAATGGTTAAGAAAATAATACAATTTTAAATGATAGATTGAATAATAAATAACATATTTATTTCTTATATAAATATGTTTCATTGGTTTATTGTTATTCTATTTTCAAGATAAAAGCTGGAATCTTTTTGAAAAACGAAACAAACTAATATATTAGTTATTATTTGAAATATAATAACTGACATATCATTTTTTTAGCATAAAAATTCTTTTTTTTTTAATTTTTATAAAATAGCTTACCTTTAAGAAAATAGGCATAGAAAATTTAAAATGGCCATCAGTTTGAAAAAAAAAAATTTCAATGTTTTTGTTGTGAGGGTATTATTATTTTAACTTTTCTGGGTAGAAGATAAAAACTGGTAAATATTTGAGTAATATGAGTAAATCAGCTCGTAAGAAATTTTACTTTTGAAGATTTTAAAAAACAAATGTTATTTTTCATATTAATTTTGATTGTATCATTTAAATTACCAATAATTAATTTTACTATGGTTTTTGTATTATTATAGTGAAGAAGAGTTTGATAGTAAGCATATAATCGAAGCGTGGTTATTGAAACAACCTGAAAATGAAGCTGAAATTATTTCAAGATTTATCGATGATTATTTTCATAGAGGTAATAATTTTTATTTATTTAATATTTACTCTCTACACTGGGTAAAATAAAAGATGTAACCTAGTTTTAGAACGGTCTTGTTCACTAGTCCAAACTTGTAAAAAAATTATGTTCATTTTCTTTAAAATTTCTTCTCTTTGACTGTAATGTTTTTGGAAACTTCCAAGATTAATGGCACAGAAAGTTATGTAAAACCACTCATTTTTATGGTCAAACTAATTTAATGTGCATTACACTACTATATAAAATATCAGCATTTGTGGATTTTTTTGTTTGGAATAATTTCAGAAATTACTAAATTGGTGTTTGAAATTCTGACAGTGTTTTAAAATTCACTTACTCCGTGTATTAATAGTAATGTGTAATTATGTGTTAAAGTAATTATGTCTAAATAGTTTTAATTTTATTAAAAAAGATTCAGGCTCCCAAAACATCTGTAACATCCTAGCCTTGCCAGTCTAAAAATCTAAATAATGCGTTTATTTAAACAGTATTTTTCTAAACTTATTTTCCTTTTGAAAAATGTAAACATTAGTAGTGTTTAAATGGCGTAGGGCCGCCTTGCCTATGAAGGAATTCAAATATTTTTATATCCCAACTGTTGTTTTTAAATGTATTTTACTCTAAAAGAAGTGTAACAGTGTTGTATAACAGGTTCTAGGCCCCTGTATTTAAAAAATGAAATATTAGCTTAATTCAGTTCTTTTTTCAATGTGTCCTACTTCTTCGGGTAGGTAAAACCTTATATAGCACAAGTTAGGAAACTATAAAAACTTAGAAACATAAAAAGTAAACAATGTTTGATGCCTTCTCACAGGATGTTGTTTTTTTAATGACAGTGACCGGCCACACATGGGACCTCCTGATATGTTATCTGCTTATAGAAGTGTGATCCATGGACTACTCAACACACCCACATCATCGTACAGGACTCAGCCTTACAGAATACCTAGCTTACACAAATAGAAATAACAGTATCAAACAGTACATAAAGATCTAACAAAGAATATTAATGTAGAAATATAATATATACAGTAGAATGTTTTAGTCCATTTATTATTTAGCCATGTTTGAGTACAGTTATAGGAATAGGTTTTTTTTATCAATTCTATGTTTTTAAATATAAGATAAGACTAATGATATTGTAAACAACAAAAGTACTATGATGAAGTGAATATCTTCTGTTGACAAAGCCATGTACCATCTGGGTATCTGAGTATAAGCCATGTATCTTCTGGGTTGAAAATAAATAATTCATAATGTTATATTTATTTTATTTCTAGGTGTATCATGGGTAATGGAACGCGGTGAAATGGTTGTGCCATGTTCACGTGTTGGTATTATTAATAATGGTTTATCATTATTGTCTGGTGCGACTACAATTGCTTCATTTAGTTTTAATTTTGCTGCAGGCCTCGGATCTTTGTTAACGTCAAATTCAAGAGAATCATTCTATAAACAGGTAACTAAATCTGACATAATATAGGGTAAATATAGTAAATATGTGATTATGTGGTATTCATGTGCTTAAATAATTAGTCCAATTTTCCAATTGCTAGTGATGAATCTGAAGAAAGCTTAACGATTCATAATTAAATATTGAAATTAATAGTTTTAAATTGTTGAAAAATTATCCAGTTTGTGCTATTTCATTCTCCAAGATTTATATAAGATATCTTAAAAAAATTTCATAGTATTTTAAATTTAAATATATAAAAAATATAAATTTTTATTTTCTAAATGTTTGTGAGTAAAATAAATATTAAAAGCTATAAACAGTTAAAGTATATTGTTTAAATACTGACAATCATATCCCCAAGGATAAAGTTTTAGTTTGTATGAGAGATCCAAAAGTTAGACACATCTAGGAACACATCAGGAAAGGTCTACAAAATTAAAGTGTCTATAAATAGTAGTATAGTTAAAAAAATTCTATCGGGTACTGCAAGATAGCACCATAGGTTTTAAGAGCAACAAACCTAGACGCCATTGTGATGTGTATTGATCACATGATGCTTGTAGTAGTAGTGTTTTGTTTATTGCATGGAAACATGTCATTTTCCCAAGAGCAACGAGTTTTCATTGTTGAACATTATTTTTCCAGTCTTTCTTATGCATGTGTTGTAGTGGAATTTCATGGGAAATATCCAGATGTTGTGTTGCCTAACAATTCGACCATAACGAGATTAATCACCTGTTTTAGAGAATGCGAATCAGTTGCAGACAAGAAGAGGACCAGGAGACCAGCCATTTTGACTGATGCTAAACCGGCCGACGTTAAGAATGTGATGATGCAGCGTTCATTTTCAAAAAGCTTGAGGAGACTCAGCACACTCTCAGATTTCATATGGAAGTACTCAGAGAGCAATGAAGTGGTTATACTTTCGTGCATATCATGTTCACAGTGTTCAGGAATAGAAGGAGCCAGGTAAAGAAAAGCGCATAGTGTACATGGTTTCGGTCATTTGTTGACAGTTATGGAATTGAAGAGCTTGACTGTGTTTTCTTCACTGATGTGTGGTTTCACCTTAATGGCTACATTAAAAGTCAAGACTCTAGAATTTAATAGACTAAAAATCCACATGTGTTACATGAAAACTCCTTTACACTCACAGAAAATGAAAGTTTGATGTGCCATATCACGTCTTTGAATAGTGGGCGCCACTTTCTTTGAAACTTCAGCGAACAGTGTTGTGTGCTGAGAAATCATTACACAGTTCATTGCACATCTTGAAGATGATGAACATGACTGTTGGTTCCAGCAGGACAGTGCCACATGTCACACATCTAATGAAATCATGCATTTCTTGTGCAAGTTTTTTGACGAGTGTATCATCTCTAAAGGATTATGGCCCCTGCATTCACCCTATTTGACATCCCCAGATTTCTTCCTGTGGGGTTATCTTAAAGGTAAAGTCTATAAAAATAGGTCACACACGCTGGAGGAACTAAAGATGAACATAATAGAGATTAACGATATCAGTATACACGTGCTCCACAAAGTGGCCTCAAACTTGGTAAAAAGGGTTTGTACATGCATTACTGAACAAGGTAGCCATTTTGAGGATAATTTGTGAAGATAAATAAATTTAAAAATATTATTACTTTTAAATAATATGTCTTACTTTTAATAATATCTGTGTGAGTTTTGGATCTCTGTATAATAAGTAACACAAGGGCTTTTATTCAACATGAATTTTATTATTATATAAAGATAGTGTTGTATAAATACATATTTTATGTAAAACATTTACCACCTTTCATATGCTATGTGTTTAAATACTAAAAATCTTTGTCAATTGAGTTCACACCAGATGACCAAAGTATATATCTTATTATTATCTACCTTGAAGCAAATTTCTTGTACCATATTCGTTTCTATTGTCTTTATTTCCAGATAAATTTTTAAGATCCTATTACCTCTCTCATTTTCTTTCAGGTGGTTATTATTTTTAATCTTTTCCAGTTTCTCTTTTTTCACCTTCTAACATTGTTTTAATCAATCCTTCTCCTCTCATGGCATGTGTAGCCAGTTAGTTTTCCTATTTTGAATTGTTCTGATTAAGCCTCTAGTCTTAACTAACTCTCTCATTTCTTCACTTTTCACTTTGTCCATTGACTTTCTCCAGTCTCCTCTGTGGCCACATTATTTCAAATGCCTTCACTCTTTCTTTATCTTATTCTCTTATGCTCTAAGTTTCGTTTCTGTTCAGAAGTTCATCCAAACATAACACTTCTCAAGATTCTTTTTCAATTCGTAATGGCATCTTACTGTATAATTACTGTGTTTTTCCATTAAATGTTTCTAAGCCACTACTATTCTTGCTTTTATTTTTTTTTCACTTTTGTAATATTTGTTTATGTGGTATCTCACTTGTTCATTTCTTCATTATTTTGTGCACTATATTGTTTTTTTTAACATTTATTTTCATTCATAATTTTATATTTTTGTAATTTTTAAATCATCTGTTAAATATTTTTTGGCATCATCTAGAAAAACCATGTCATATGTGGATTTTATTCTTTTTATTTCTACACTGATCCATTTATATCAGCCATTTAATCATTTTCAGTCACTCTTCTGGTAGGATACATTACCAGTTGTCACTACAGAATTTGATGGAACATAAGGTATTAATTATGTTTGAAAATATTCCTGAAGTTATCACTGTTCACATGAATTATTTGTCTGTGGTACTTGCTGTGAACTGTGTTCACTTTCTTATCAATAAAGCATCAGAAATGTAGATGTTACCTCCTACATGAATAATAGATGTTTTTTTTCTGTTGGCTTTTTTAAAATTTTCATTAAAATGTGTCCTGTACATCTATCATTTTTGCATTATGTGAGAAGAAAAGTCATGTAGTTCATCTAAATAAATAATAGTTCTCTTTAAAATTTTGTACAATGAATAAAAGTTTTCAAATTATTTATTTATTACTTTTTTTAGTCTTTTAAGATAATATAAGGTTCGGTCAAATAGAACAGATTTTCGTTTTTATGGCTTGCATATGAACATCAGTAGGCTGGCTGGCATAAAGGGATATTGATGGAGAGTGGCAGGAAGAGAAGGATTCTCCAGCCACCTCAGTGCTTTCATCTCTCTAACCAATAGCATCATTTCAGAGCAAGATGTTTCATTGTCAGTTGTACTACACATGATTGAGAAATATTTCATGAATGAGGACATCAAACCTTCTAACCTTCCAACATTTTGAAGAGACTTTGTGCACAGTTTGGGGATATGATATCACATACCCAAGTCCAAAATGGGCCAGTATGTTTTAAGGAGGGCATGAAGCTGTAAAAAATGAAAGTCATAATTCGCGTTCAAGGACGAGTATGACGGATGACAATATTTGATTGATCTGTGACCACATTGAAGATGATCGGCACCTTGCAGTTGATGAATTGCTTTGGAAGTGGATATTCTGAAGTTTCCATTTCATTATAACAAAGCACCTTGGGTTCTGCTAAGTCTGTGTGAGATAGGTTTCAAGACTTTGGATACAAAATAACAAAACAGCCTGGCAGGAAATTTGCCAAAGGCTCATAAATCAATTTCGAGAAGGAAAAATTTTTTCCTCGAATAGTCTCTTGATGAGAAATGGATCCATCCATTACTATGCTCCCAAATTTAAATGGTGTAAGAGTGGAGAACCTTGTTCTTAAAAATGTGAAAAAGCTTCTGTCAGCTGCAAAAACATGCTTGCAATTCCCTTTTGGGACTGGAAAGGCATGCGTCCTGAAGGGCAGCCATAACAGAAGCGGATGAAGAGCTTCTACATAACCCTTCCTCTAAAACTTACAATAAAAATTAACACAAATCAGCAATTGCGACTCCTCCGGAAAAGGGGACGCATTGCTCCCTCCATATAGTTAGTGCCCCATTGTGGCGTATTCCTGCTAGCCTATAAGCGTTAGCACCGAAAGGACTTCAGTGGACGGTCTGAAGGGGAATTACGTCAGGAGTTCAGGTTTCATAAGCCTAGCGTTCTGCAGTCGGCCCATAAAATGGGTTCGATAATGCTGGTTCAACAACGGATTGGAATGCAATTAAATCCGTCCTTAAAATACTAAATAATAATAAACAAAACTTGAAAAATTAGACCCGCCATTTAAAATAAACCTTTTAAAAAACACGCCCGATTAGAATCATCCAGCAGCAAGGGACTCTGTCCAGGTTCTGCGATTTGTAGGGAGAAATAAACTCCCGCCAACTTTGCATTCCATTCCGGAAAGGCATATTGTTCATTGATTTTCTTCATGACAGTTCCACAGTGAATGCTGCCTAACACTGTCAGCTCTTTCGATAAATAAAACTGCCTACAACAATAAATGATGCTGTCACCTAATGAGAGAGGCAACCTTCCTTTATGACAATGCCAGATCTTGCACAGCTGTTAGCATTCAGGATAAATCGTACACAAGTTACTGAGTCACCTTAGAATAATCCCCGTACAGTCAAGATTTATCCCCCTTAAATTTTTTTTGTTTGGGCCATTGAACGAGGTAGCACTGGGTAGACTTCTATTCCAGACCGACAGTGAAGTAGAGGAGCTCATGGACAATTACCTCATGATACGTTCTCAAACTTTTTTTGAAGACTGGATTCATAAACTTTCCACATTTTAGAAAAAATGTGGAAAGTTTACACACTAAGCAGTAGAAAAGCAGAAAATACGTGTTTTGTATTTTCATTCTGTACTAATAAATGTTAAAAACAAAATTTCGGTTTATAGTTGACTGATCTAGTGATTTGGTCTTCAAATTAGGTACATTACCAAAGTAATTGATACAATCTGTCAATTTTTATGAGATAAAATTTATAATCAGAAATGAATTAGCAATATTCATTATATATGACTTCTAACCTTATATTTATCAAAATCATTTTAATAGTTATTTTTATCATTTTTATTTTAACATTTAGAATTATGAATCGCTGATAACATGTTAATATTTTATTTTTGTTTGCATATATTTAGTACAGTTATCAGTGAAGTACTACAAGCACTAACTGCTTTCTGTAATTATTTATTCACAGAAGTCATTTCTAAATGACTCATTCAATGTGAACTCAATAACTCTCCATATGGTTTTGCCAGCTCGATTGTGAAGCTTTTTCCCTTTCCATAACATAGACTTGAAATTTTCCACAATAAAAAATGTTTAAATATATAGTCCACTATGAAATGAACTGTTTTTAAACACTTTGAAGTGGATGTTATAATAATATCTTGGTTAACATCACAACAACCTTTTCTGTTAATCGGATTTTCTGGTTCTGGAAAAAGGTGTTTCTAATTTTTATGTTAGATGTGTATTATTTTTATAGTTTTTTAATATTATTAATTTATCTATATGAGGTATAACAATTTTAATTCTAGTTTTGGTCATGTATTGTAACTAATGTGTGATTTGGTTGGAGTAATGTGTATAATGTTTGTATATGTTTTTAATTAATTTTAACAAATTTATGTTTTTAGTCGACCTTGAAGTGGACTATTTTTATTTTTTAAAAAAGATATAATTATTGAAAAGATGGAAGATTTAAAAATAAAAATAAAAAAACTACTAGTTAGTGTAGAATTAATTGTAAAATTAAACCGAAAAGCTGCTCTTTTAATATAGTATAGTACACTGCAGAAGAGGCTAAAAAGAATTCTTTATATTTTTGATCAGTTGCAAATTTATTATTTTAGTTTTGTAAAATTCATGAGATTTTGTGAAATTGGTAATAAATGAAGCCAAAAAAATTCAAAGTCATCATGTAGTGAATTAAGTAGTTGTATTTACAATTATTTTAATCTTTAAACTTTTGTTTTGTTTTCTTTGTATTTATTATATATGAAATTGCATATCAGAATTTATTTTTGGCATGAATGTGTTGAGATAAAAGAAAAAGGAAAAGTTCAGTTAGGTAAGGTATATAAGAAGCAGCACTTCATGCAATTTTTTTAAAAATTTGTATACTTTTGCGACAAAGGTTTCATTGTGGGAATGCAAGTATTATTTCTAGATTCCCCTTTTATTTGTTGTTTCTGTTATCATTATTACTTATGAAGAATTGCTTTGTAAAATTTTTACATCGTCTGTACAAAATTAAAGTAATTGATTCAATCATTTTTAAGACACGTTAATATAGAAATAAAATTTTCATCTAGTAGTCAAATTCAATTCAATATTAGTAAGCTTGTGATAAATATAAATATGTATTGAAAAAATAAAATATGATAAATGTAATCAAAGGTTAAAAAAATAACTTAAAAATCTGCAATAATTAATTCTCTTTTGCAGTTATTCGAATGGACTGGTGAATTATTGCCAGATGGTATTGGCCAACAATTACAATGGAGTCAGTATGATGATAGACGTGATCGCATTGAAGATTTTATCTTCGATAAAGATTATAATACGTGTAATAAAGATAATTTCAATTCGTATACTTTAGTAGTTACAGGAAGAATAAAAGCGGCCTCTACTACGTTAATATCTTGGTTAACATCACATCAACCTTTTGTGTTGATCGGACCTTCTGGTTCTGGAAAAAGGTATTTCTAATTTTTATGTTAGATATGTTTAATTTTTATAGCCTTTAATATTATTAATTTATCTATATGAGGTGTAACAATTTTAATTCCTGTTTTGGCCTTGTAGTGTAACTAATTTGCGATTCAGTTGGAGTAATCTGTGATGTTTGTTATGTTTTTAACTAATTTATGTGTCAATCTCAAATTGGTAGAGGCATTTAAGATCTTTGTGTAAAAATGAGAGATCAGAATTTATAGCATTAGTAAACATCAAATTTTATGTGAAAATCTGCAAAATTGTTATTGAAACATTGTAGTTGTTGAATGCAGAATAGGTGTTGTAAAAATGACAAGTATTTTTTTTCAAAGATGTGAGCAACAATCTCAGAAGTGAAGTGCCAAAAGAAAATAATATCATTATTTGTGTGGGTGTGGGCATGTATTATTATTATTATAATTCATTTTCGCCCTTAAGGAGAGTGTGTTTGAACTTGAATGCTTCATGATTACGCAATCCTAAGTTGTTTTCTCCTTCTTTTTCTGTTCCTAAAATTTCTTCATTCTTTAACTGTGTGTTCGTTGTCTCCTTTGTTCTGTCCATTTTGCTCCCATTTTCTTCTTTTCTTTCACTTCAAATTTCATGTTCATAATTTTGTTTCTAAGTTTTCTTCTTTTTCCCATCATTTCCCTGTTGATCCCTGCTTGTCTTAGATTCTGTTCTATTTTGTGATGCTGAACAATTTCCTGATCAAGCCATTTACTACATTAAAGATCCTCTTTATGAGTCTGTTGTTGTTCATTCGCTGTATGCACTATGAGTCTGTTGTTCATTTGCTGTATGTGCTCATAGAATGTAAGTCTGTGTTTTCTGATCGTGTCTGTGAGTGTGTCAGTTTGTTAATATAATTCCCTTGTTGTTCTCCATCCATATGCCATATCTACATACTGCTCCAATTTTTCTAAGTATCTTTTATGTTTCTGTGATGCCTGATGCTCCAATCGTGATTTCTGATGTGTACAGCACCTCCGGTAGCACAACTGTCCTGTAGTGTCACCTGACTCAAATACTTTGCTTGAAATATAGTGTGACCATGTGAGTCTGTATGTTTTCTGACATCTGATGATTGTTTTGGTGTCATGTCTCTTCCCAGATGGTATCCCCGTGACATGTTTTTCCCACTATTTGATAATTGTCCAAGACCACGTTGAATAACAGTGGTGAGAGCTTGTTGCCTTGTCTAACTCTGTTTATATCTCGAATGGTGTTGAAGTTTTTCCCGCGAATTTTCTCTTGGTGGTGCCCATGAGTGAGTGTCTATTGTATGAGTGCCATTTTCTTTCCATCTACACTGTATTCTTCTAAAGTATGAAAGAGAATCTGCCTGTCTATGGACTCATATGCTTTCCTAAACTCGACAAAAGTAGCCACACTTTTGGATGCATGATCATTCTTCTCTCTCACTCTCTCTCTCTCTCACACACACTCTATATATATGTATATATTTCACCTCCATATATTGTAAGAGAGAGAAGAAATAAAAATATCTTTATTGGAGTTCTTTCTTTATCTACTCAGTTGAAAGTACTTCAAAATTGAAAAGCTGTTTTTTTTAATCCTGTGTTTGTTATTACTGATGTAAATTAATAAAAAAAAAAGAAAAATGTTTACTCTGTTCTCTTTATTGAGAGTTAAATTCTACTTCTAATCATTTATAGTATATATATTATTATGTGATCCAAGTCATACAACCCAGATGTTAAGTAATATTTATCTGGAGATTTATTTGTTTAATCATTGAAGGTTCTGAGTAATTAATATTTATAAGTAAATATTAAAAATGCTGCTTATGATTAAGTGTCTACATTAACCACATCATTTGTTGTTTGAATCTCTTTAGTGATATTTGTAAGTAAAAATCTGAATGTTACTGTTCAGTTCATTAAGTTTATTTGGATTACTTTAATAAAAAAAATGTACTTTTAAGGATAATATGAGAAAGTAGCTCCTTGATAAAGTCAGAAAAAGTAGAATTGCAGTTAACTATCCAAGATAAACTAAGGTTCTCAACCTTGGTTTTCATTAAATGAATGATTTTTCAAGGTATAAGGGACAAGATCATGAAAAGCCAAGAGATTGTGCTTATATTATGTTGTAGAGAACACTCTTAGGTTCCCTTAACTCTGCTGCAGATACACACTATGTTTCTGTCAAGATAGATTTATAATTCTTTTGTTGGCAGTTGTTTGAAGTCGATCAAGTGTTCAAGATTTGTGAAAAATGGTCTAAAGAGAATTTTTTGTGATCAAAAATTACTTTTAAAAAAAGGCAAAATACACAGGAAACTAAAACAAAATCATATAAATATTATGGTGATTTGATTCATTTGATTAGGACAGTTGTTGGTTATTTTGGAGCAGTCATATGAGCACAAATGATGCTAAATGTTCTGATGGCCTGATTGAAAAATGATGTGGATTACTTTGTCAATTCCATTTTCTCTATAGGGATGCCATTTTGATACCAGACATATTAGTTTTATCCTACAATGGGTTCTACAGAATGAATTCAGTAAGATATGAAACACTATTAAGAATTATTACTATTATTGGAAAATAAGTGGTGATAGATTTTGTTCATTGCATCCTTTTTGATTGAGATCTAATATATAATTGGTTTTTAAAAAGCATTAGCTCAACACAAATATGTTTAGGCATATAGTTGTACGTAGAAAAAAATGTGTTTAATTGAAATATAAAAGAAACTTCATGCAGTAGGAAAATGATTGAATGAAAGTTTAAGCTTGACAGAATGTGTTTAGATTTCATTTTTTGTGTAGGGTTGAAGTTGGAATTGTCCGTAGAATTTCATGTGAATTAATAAAAATGTCTTATATTGAAATAAAAAAGAAACTTTATGTAGTAGGCAAATTATAGAATGAAAGTTTAATCCATAAAGTAGTGCGGACCACTGTAGTCATACTTGCCCTAAATAATCTTTTTTGTAAAAAAATAATGATCACTAATTTTGAAAATAAATTCAGAGACAAATTTCTGTTTTGAAAAAGCATTGTTGTATGCATGAATCGCGTTCAATTTAAATAAATCGTGAAAAATACTTGATGGGATATGCGTATAAAATTTTGAGACTCAAAATTGTTCTAACTACTACATCAGTTTCATTGAAATTTTTATATGCATGTTAAAATTTAATGAAAATTTGTTAATCATTCCTGACCAATCAGGATCATTTGAATCTCGGTCAGACCTCTTCTGAAGGCTGAATATTATTTTTAGACTAGTTACTGTGGGACATTGGTGCGCTCCAATAAAAAAACAAGAATGCTAATCAAAAAACTGCTTTGCGCATAAGATTATTTTTTTCAGGATTCTTAAATAAAATTCATGCATCCTAAATCATTCTTATTTATATAATAAAATGGATGTGAAGGTACAGAAGGTGTCAAAAAGCCATATTTTAAAGATAATAGCGGTAGTGTCGCCGCCTTTCTATTATGTCATACTTGCCAGAGGGAGTACTAGCGATACCCCTTGATGTAATGTAGCAACATATACATGATTTGTTTCACAATGTTCAATTAAATATTTGGCGTGTTCAGAAATTTGTTTCGACCATTGCTATTTGAGGTCAGAAACTTATTTTTTTTTAGTTTTTCATATTTACTGAAAAAAAATATGCAAATCAAATAAGTTACTTGATTATTCTGAAGAGTATTCAGAAGTAACTGAATACTGTAAATAGCTTTCCTAACTGTGTAAAGATGATAACAACCAGCAACATTGACCAAGGAAGGAGGACTGGAAAGTGGATAAGAAAAGATCATCTGGAAACAATTTTATTTAGAAAATAATTTTTTTTTTTAAGTTTACCAATATTTCATTATGTTGATAAACAAATAAAATAATCACGGTAGAAAGATTTGAAGTCTGTTTTGTCATAATTATATTTACCCTGAGCTTGATAAATTGGAGAGTTCATTAGCTCCTGCACAACCTTTGGTGTATTTTCTTTTCCCTGAATGAAATTTTAATTAAATGATAAATTTAATACATATTACTAAGCGGTTTAAATGTTATAATTTTCATTTTACAATTTTCTTTTATCAGCATACTTTTGGAACATTGTTTGAAATTATTACAATCTCAGTCACATGCACATTTACATCTGCAAGTGGCGACAATATATTGCAGTGCTCATGTTACCCCGCAACATGTTCTACAGAAATTATCTCAGGTAGAAATTAACTTGACTACTGCACAATAAAAAGCACATATTATGTAGATTTATTTTTTATACCATATCGTGTATTTGTTGTCTGTCACAGTCATACAGTTTTCAGTTGTAAGTTTCATTTTATTTGTGAGATATTCATTACAAATATTTTTGTATTTCAATTTTTAATAAATTTTTAACCTTTTTATTAGCATTTAAAATAATTTTAGTGTAGTTATTTTTAATATTTTTATTGCTATAATTTATCTTTTGTTTATGGGGAAAGAAATTGTAATTAAAATTTTTTAAGTGTTTTTTATTTTGTGGATTTATAACATTTCCTACCTATCTAAAACATTTTCTACTACAGTTGTGCTATAAAGAAAACTTTGATTTATTAAAACTATGTATAATATGCAATCAAGATACTAAAATTCTTCACTTATTTTTGATAGCATAATTTTAATTCATCGAGTCCCTTTTAAGTCTATACTTCTTAAAATACTATAATCTAATACTCTTTAGTAGTCAAATGTAGCACTCGGGAATTTACAAAAATATTAATAGATATAATCATTCAAAATGTATGTAAATGGTACATTTATATAAACTATATTTGCTGATAGAAATATTAATAATGATTTTTTTTTTACTGCAATTTTACTCTCATATTACTGAAAGAACTAATAACTAGCAAACTGTTACTGTTAAAACCATACTCAATGACTTCTTTTTCTTAGTTTGTTGAAAATCAGATAATTAAGTAATACCATCATTAGTAAATAGATTTTATAGAAGAATCAACATATAGAACTCAATTATTATTATTAATCAAAATTACTTACTACTGATAATTAAACAATTATTTAACTATATCAGGTCAGCCAAACATAAACCAGACTTTTTAACAGTTATTAGTAGAGAATAAAAATAAAAAAACATACTAATTCCTTCTCTACACACTCTCCCTGAAGTTCTATACATTTTTCTCAACATGTGGGGAGCTTGTGAATCCCTTCTTCATAGAATATTTGAGAATGTATCACAAAGCCAATTACGCACACACACTACTTCACTTTGGTTTTTCAGTAAATTTTGTATAAACAGCTGTGTGTGAGGCTTGGCATTGTCATGAAGGAGAATCACATCTTTAATTGGCTGACACATCTTTTGTTTCTGTAGTTGCAGTATAGTACACAGCATTCACAGAACTTTTTCATGGAAAAAATGCAGGACAAGGCTCTTAACTGCATATCCACTGATTTTAAATCGTGCAGTGATGGAACCGTACCTCATTTCACATGTGACTATTTGATGCAAAAAGTTATTTCTATTTTATCAAAATCTATTCAGGAGCCTTTGGCAAATCTTCATCCAGTTTCTCATTTTGGGTCAAAATTCTTGGAACCCGCCTTGCTCAGACTTGCAGAACCTGAGGTGCTTTGTGACAATGAAATGAGTACTTCCATGACTAATTTCAATTTTTAATACGATATTATCAACATTCAGAAGTATCTGCTTCATCGAGTGTCTTCATGAGGTCAAGGATTGATATTATCATCTGTTACACTCGTCCTTGAAATCTATTATTACTCTAATTTTCTACAGCTTAATTCCCTAAAAAGATTTGCAGGCCTGGTCATAGACTTAGGTATGTGATATATTCCCAAATTGCATAAGCATTTTAGGCAAAGTTTTGGGGGGTTTTGGAGAGAAACCTCAGGATAATAAGTTGCAGTACCGATGGTGGAACTTATTACTCTGTCATGATTCCAATCAAAGAGATGTGAATGCGTGAAGTGACCGGAGCATTTATTCCTTTACCACATCGATTGGATTGACTCTGAGAAATCAATATTCCTCTACTCCGGCTCATTCATATTTGTACACAAGCCAAGAAGATAAAAGTACAATTTATATTTGACTGGTGTAGTTTAAATACATTTTAATTAAGCTATTAGACTCAAAATAAAAAACTATGAAAGTGTATGGATATGTAGACTAAACAATACTGAATAATTATTGAGTAATAAAGGATTAAAATGACTACATTTATCCTATCCAGAAAGAAAAACAAACGCCTATGAACCAGGATGACAACAATCAGCTGATGCCTTTCAGTGAAGAAGATACAGCTTTGTGGTCCAAATCTACAAACATTTTAAGGGTTTTCTTTGCCCAATTATGCTAAATAATATTCATTGTAATGTCTTTTTGAAAGTAATAAGCAAACACTTATCGACTTAAAAGATTTAATCTCATTAATGTTATCTAATATATCTTCAAATCCTGGACAACCCTGAAGAGATATAATAATTTAATTTAAATTAGTGTTGGATTCCTTTCACCTCAGAATTAAATTAATTAATGATCTATTAACAGTATGCTGAATAAATATTGTTGTTGAGTTGAAGTACATTTTTAAAAAAAAAATTTTTTTAAACTAACAACTTTTTATTTGATGTTGTCATTTATGAGAGTTTGCAGTGAAATACATATATATAAAAGAATTTGATGACAAACTTAATCAGATTTATATTTAACGAGCAATATATATTATTAGTTTAAATATTATTGAGGAAGAATGGAAGAATGATTAAAACCACTTTGTCATAAGTAAAAAAAAAATTGTTAAATATAATTGGCTTAATTTGATTTGCTATTAAATTAAAGTGGTACTATTTTATAAAGTAAATTTTTTTTAACTTTTTCTATTCCTAATGTGTGCATTACAATCTGTTTAATAAGCAACCCCCCTCCTGGCCTCAAGAGATAAGGATGATATGTATGGTATTTAAATAAGTTGTAGTCTTGTACAGACAGGCTGACCATTCCTTGAGACGTGTGATTAATTTAACACAACCGCTAAAGTACACCCATATCACTTGGCAAAGAAAAGTGTTTTTCAATTCACCCAGTATGTATCTTCAATTGATCTCAGGAACTGCATGATTTATTTCATGAATACATGAATCTTTCACTGATTAATTCTAGATAAATTAATATCACAATTTATCATATTTGAATAGCTATCCAGATTTCTCTTGCCTAAATATTAAGTTTATTCTTTTTTTTTAGTTTTTTATTAAATACATATAACTTTTTTTTTTTTATATTCTTACAGTTGTGTATGGTTGTATCGAGTAGTACTGGTAGAGTTTATAAACCAAAAAATGGACAGCGTTTAATATTACATTTAAAAGATATTAATTTGATTAGACCAGATAAATGGGGTACATCTATGTTGGTCACATTCATTCAACAGGTAATTTTTTATACTAACAGTAACTTTTAGCATGTTTTAGTAATTTATAAAGATCATCTGAATAACATATATATATATATATATATATATAAGATTTAATGTAAAATAACAATAAGATTGTCTAAAAATTCCATATATAAAATAATAATAACAAATTAATAAATGAACAAGTTAAGTTCAATGCTGTTATTTTATATAAGCAGATAATGAACAATAATAATTAAGTTGGCTAAACTGATTCCACAATTTACAGAGCTATAACAATTGAGAAACTATCGCAATATGAACTTAGTCACTTAGACTAACTTTAACTTCTGACAAATAATAAAATTATGATCAATTGTTTTATATATAATTCAGTTATGGTAGTTGTATAATTTTAATCATAATTATATTTCTCTTGAAGATGGCAGAATAGCTGAAAGTGCTCAAGGAAATTAAACTGGAATTTGGTAAGCTAGCCAATGTTACAGTACTGTATGGACTTAAATTAAATTGGATTATGTACTGTCATTATTTTTATTTGAATAAGTACTGCCATCTACTGCAGCCCTTATAAGTGTTTCATCTTCATATTCTGTTTGTAAGATGATAAAGTTGAATTATATATAACATTTCTCCAAAATGTTATATATAATAAAATGATATATATATATATATAAACTATACTTATACATTTGTTGGGGTATTTGGCATCATTTTTATCAAAGATGGCTATGATTTTTTTTTTGTCTTCTTCAAGCTTTGATTTTTCATCACCAGTCTTTCATAGTACTGTTACCATACAAATGGTACAATCATAGTGGATCTTTGTGGTGCTGGGTTCTGCGTGTATAAAAAATAATCATGCTACACACTTTATAGTTTGCAGAAGCAACAGTAACTGGTTCCTTGTTACTTTTACTACTGATTTACTGGTACTAAAAGAGCAGTATACGCCCAAATAGATATAAAATAAAATTAAAGATATCTGGTGGTAACTATGTATTTGCCATTTTATTATAAGAACAATAGTGGGTGGTAGAGATAGTAGACAAAGTAGAATTCCATCTATTTCTAATGCAACAAATTGGCAGTTAAACTGATCCTAATCTTTTTAAAACATCACATGCTGATTCCTCCTCCTTGAAAAACTTTAACCATACTGACTAAAATTTCCTGTAAAAATATTCAAGGCCTCGTCCTCAACAGGATCGGTTTACAATTCAAGAGAACTAGGAAAATACAAAGGAGGTTTCAGATCTTGGAGGGGCTGTCCAGACCAGATCATGAGTCTCAAGCTAATAATGGATTACAACAGGAAAGAAAACAGAGACATTGTGATAACATTTGTAGATTTCAAGAAAACTTACGACTGCGTACACAGTGAATCCCTTCTTAAAATTCTAAGACACCTCGGACTACATACCAAATTAAGAAAAATGATAAAACTGACCCTCAAAAATAATAAGTCGAAGGTAAAATTCAGAGGCAAACTCTCAGAACCATTTGAGATCAAAACAGGACTCTGGACATCAAAAAAGAGGAGATCAAAACTTCACTGCTATTATTCAACTGTGCTCAAGAAATGGTAATGAAGAAACGGCTCAAAATGACGACAAAGCTACATCACAGACATTAGAACTTCAAAACATTATAAATAAAATTGACCTCAAAATATCATTCGAAAGACCGAAATTATGCCCCAAAAATCAATATGATTAAAAGAAGTAAACATAAATAGTAGTCCCATTTAAATACATTGGAGAAATAATTACAAATATCTAAACAAAAAAACCTCGATCCAATTAAAAAGAAACAAACTAGCCAAAGCTCAAAAATTAACTTGGTGCACTTACAATAAAAAATGGTTATCAATAAACACAAAAAGAAGACACTGCAATACAGTTATAAAACCATGAGCCACTTATGCAACAGAAACACTCTTCCACCTGAACAAACAATCAAAGACAAACAGACTCCAGAAAATTGAAAGATGAATCGGAAGAACCTGCATCAGTAAAAGGTATCAGAAAGACGGCAAAGTCATAAAAAGTATACCTGACAAAGTCATGTACAAAGAGTTAGAACTCATCGCTGGTACTTTGCATAAGAGGAGACTAGGATTCTTTTGACATATCATGAGAGAATGCAAGATTCAAGATTTCTGGAATGGCTAGTACAGTACATTTTCGACTCGAAATTCAGCACCAAGACAGGATGCAGATGGATCAGAGAAATAATAGAGAAGCTGAAGGAATTTTTTTTATTAAAATGTTCAGTCTCTTTGTTGTGTGAATGAATAACACCAGTCCAAATCCCCTGTTCTGTGTTAATTCAGGTTAAAATATCAAGGTATAATCCAGTTTGATTGAATTTGAATTTTACATATGAATTGAATTTTACCTATGTATGTAAGGTTATTGTAGTTCAAACTACTGCATATTTTCAGAAATTTTCTTGTAGATGTTGGTGAGACTAATTAACTCATGAACTATAATTAAACTTACATCTATTTAAGAGGCATTATAATCTCATTACTAGAGATTAAGATTAACAGCAATTTTATATGTTGAAGACCAATTGTTGATAGTCTTTTTTCTTTCAGCTATTGATGTACGGTGCATTTTATGATACTAATTTGGAATGGGTTGCATTAGAAAATGTTCAAATAATTACAAGTGTTTCTTCAGCTGACAGCATAAGTTCAAGATTTTTATCTCTTAACAGAATATATTATTTGAGGTTGGTAAATCAAAGTAGAATTCAGTTTGTTAATCTGTAGATATAAATATCTGTGCTTTTAAGTTTTTGTCGATTTTGATGTAAAGCTTCAAATTCATTGGGCCAATCTGGATTGATTCATTTACCTGTATAAAAATTGAACTTTGAGGAAATTGTATAAATAAATTTGTTAAGACTTCATTATCAGGAATTAGCTGTAAGGGTTAACCTGAAAATATGTCATATTTTATAGCATCATCTTTCATATTGTGTTATTTGAGCTGCTGATTATGTCTTTTTATGGTTCCTGAGAATAAAATTAAAAAAATAAAATGAATTTTTTAATTACAAATCGAATGAAGAAACATAAACTGAATGTGTCAATAGAAAAACTATTTCTGTATAATTTGAAAGTAAATTGTTAGTAATTTTTAGGCATGTTTTAAAGTATGATCACCTTTTTTTTCATTTTGTTCAACAAGATTGGATTTTTTGAGTTTTTTTATCAAATTGGTTAAACTTTCTCAACATAACAATGACTTAGTAGAAAATATCATTGTTTTTATCAAATATCATGATTTTCACAGCTAAATGTAATAAATATAATTTTCCATATGAACTCAGTCTTAATATAAAACTAAGAATTATTTTGGATGTATTATATTATTGTATTGTATTGTATTATATATATTATTGGAGGCAATATTATTTTTTTTTTTTGGATGACTTGTGATATTTTTTGTAGTTATTTCTTAATTTTTATAATTACAATTTTGTCTGTAAATTGCTAAGAATACACTTCATTTTTTTTGTTTTCTTTGTATTACATACAAAATTAGGTGGCAGCCCATTCATTATTATGTCGATTTATATATGTTTTTATGGGATCACAAACTGTGTAGCAAAATGTGTTTTATTAAAAATTACTTATACAATTTGGCAAAAATGTTTCAAAATTTACAAAAAGTAGTGGTAGGACAAAAGATTAATCTGCCCCCCTCCCCTTCGTTCAATGAAAATCTTTTCAATTTATTCTTTTGGGCATAGTTTAGTGTAAAACTGCAGAGGATAAATGTAAAGCTTGGAACTGCTTTCCTTCGAAGATTTTTTTTCACTGCTTATACACTCCTCTCCTCCTTTGGATCCTTTTGGCAATTTTTTTTTTTTGATTTATTTGCTGATAAAAAAATTCAAGTAATGAAAAATTACAGTAAAAACATTTAAATATCTTTAAATGTTCAATTATAAAATTGTGTCCTTCCTCAATCTGGTGAAAAGTTTTTTTTTTTACTCATTGCTGATGTGTTTTAGTAAAAGATTTCAGGGGCAGAACTTAATCCATTCTACTACCAATTAAGAATAACGTTAATTTCATTCCTTGCCAGCCAATTTTGAAAATCATAATTTTTAAAAATTATATTTTTTGTTCAGGTTTTCTAACTAATTTCTTAAAATAATCCTTTTAATGTAATTTTTTTTTGAACTGTTTTTAATGCACTATTTCATCAAAAAGAATTTGAAAATTTCAGTAAATATAAAAAAACTTCAGTGTAAATTTTAAAAGAATTTTACTTTAGCTTTCATCAGTCAACAGATGAAAATTTTATTTTGTATTAAAAAAATTTTTTTTTATTAAGTTTTAGATTCTTTAGGTTTTCCATAATTAATCTGAAAAATAAAAAGTCATTAACACTTGAAGTATACAATATTTCAACTGAATAATAAAGTGATTCCATATCTGTTTTTGTTTAGAACAGAATAGAACAAGAGTTCATAATAATTGTTTAAAACTTAGGGAAAAAATTATTAAGATAATAAGATAAACTATATTAAGAAATTAATTAAAAATTATTTTATATTTAAAAATTTATTATCAGTATGAAAGAGAGTGATGTATGTATTGTCATGACATTTGATTGAAGTTGCACATCAATGTGTCCTTAGCAGTGAATGGGTTAAAGCAAAACATTTTTCATTTTAAGTATTTTTTTTTTTCAGTTGACTAAGAGTTCTCTTCCAGGTAATTAGATAAAAGGTGGTAACCAGAGGATTGGGTATAGTTAAGTCATTATTATGTTGTAATTTTTTATATGTTTCTGTCCACGATGATTGTATTAATTTGAATTTTAACTTTTGAAACGACTGTCTGAAGTAAACTGAATTGTCAAATGAGGATGGTAAAAAAGACAAGTATAACTGATTTGATGTAGGTTTTTTAAAAAAACAATAATTGTATAATCTGTTTATAATTTCAAAAACCTGAAAACAGTTGTAAGCTGCATTCTGGGAAAGTCCTACAATTGTGGGTTGATTCTGATGCACAGCTTACACACACGCCTGCACATACACACAACACACACACAACTTAGTTTAAAATATTTATCATTTTATTTAAATGTATTATTTTTTTGTTTGATTCAATGATTGTAAGTAAAGCATGCGCCATACCATATTTAATTTGCACGAATACTAGCACAGTATTTAATTAGCGCGGTACTAGCAGCAATGGCCGACACTAACTAAACTAATATAATTTCACAACTTAATGGAACAAATTTCGGTTGTACAGTTGGCAGACCAGTTTAGCCACCAGGCTTACACACCAGGTACCGAGTCGACCAGGCGATCAAGTTCAAGATCCTACCAGACCGAGTTACTTCATTACACTTAAATATTATTAATTTTTTAATTCTAAAGCTTACCTGTGATGTCACAACATAACAGGCAACTACTACAGCATTTTTTGGGGGTGGGGTGTGACTTTTCAAAAAATGTTTTTGCAAATATTGTTATTTTTTAATTGTTAACATGCCTAAGAAAAATTTGACCTTAATTAGGTGAAATCTTGAGATACTGAGGGTGATCTTGCTCTACAGCCTCACCCCTTGTTGAAAATTTAATGGCATCAATGCCCTGTGTATAGAAATAATATAAGTTTGTTCAAAATCAGTCCTGTAGTTCTGGAGATATAAGGTGATTTAGAGGACGACACACACACACACACACACACACATACGCAAGCACACACGTAATATGAACATTAACATCTGGATTATTTCCATCTGGTTTTTGGGTTCCTTAGATATTAGAATTTCAAGATCTGGTGAAAACTGCATATGCCCAAATTGAATTCATACTACTTCCCTTCTAGAACTATAGCTCTGCTATAGCATTATCAAGATGAGAAAGTAAAATGTTAAATTTCAAATTTGCATTTATTTTAGGTACTGTTTTAATAAATAGTACTACATCATCGTCATCAGTAAAACTTCATTTAATATTGTTTATTATTTTTTTTTTTATAATTAATGTAAACTAAATCATTTTTTTATGATCTACAGTTCTCCTGAGAATAATGAGCTGAGAACAATATTTGGTGCATACAGTAACACTTTATTAAATAATAAAAAAAGTTCAATTAGTTTGGCATCGACCATGGTAAACATCTATCAAGAGGTATTATTATATTTGTACAATTTTATCATCTTTCTTATATTTCTTAATCGTTTGATTTTCTGTTAAAAGATTTACATTCTTTTAATACTCGCATCTTTTAATTAAAAGAAATTATTGGACCTATGATATCTGATGTGGAATTATTCAATAAAAATATAATTATAACTTACTTATTTACTTATTTTAATGTGCCTTTATAATAGTGTCTGTCACTATGTTATCTTCCTCATCACTTCTTCCATCACAGTGATTGTGCATTTATTTATTTTGTTTTGCTGTTTTTGTACATTATTCTGAGATCACTGCTGTATAAGTCATTTTATTTAATCATTTTATATCAAAAACAAATTACATTTTTAAATCATTAATGTGGTTAATTTATGTATAATTATACCATAATAATTAAAAAAACTAATGAATTTGAAGCGAATATTGTTTAAAATTTTGTGAAATTCTAATCAGAGTTTTATCATTGTTTTAATCAATTTTGATTCTTTTTTATTCTGTTTGGGGTATACTTTTATGAATACTTTGTTACAAAATTTATCACCTGTAACTTATTTAGTAACTTTTTCTTTTATATATTTTAAACTTTCAGAGATTATTTTCCCTTGATTTCTTGTCTAATACGTTTTTTTATTAAACTTTGTTGTTATAATACACACTAAAATTTGATGCAAAATATTTCAAGAAAATATCATTGAACAATTAGTAAAGCTCTTCTCATATATCATTTAAGCCAATTAGTTTTCTTCTGATTAAATTGTGTTGTGTTATTTTTTTGGGAAGTCATTCCTAGTAAAAAACGTCAAATTTTCTAGCACCAATAAATAAACAAAGAGAATAATGCTTCGTTACGCAGTTAAGGTATAATATCAGTCGATCACGGTATGGAAATTGTAATACTAATGAAATATTTAAATTACAAATACATTTAAACATGCTGATTGCAGTAGTCTTTTGACTGATTTGCTGCAGCACAGTACTAGCCTTGCTGTTTTATATCTGTGATATTTGTAATGCAATACAAGACTTTATAAACATGATTTAATTCCACTGTAGTTTGACAGTTAACTCCAATACTTTTTTATTTATTATTTGGGGCTATCTACAGTACGTGCATTGAGTATTATTACACTTAAACCGTACAAGGACCCTTGTGTCCCGTACTGCACTGACAGAAGGGTAATTATTAATATATCCTTGAAAATCTATACTGCATCTATATATTGCCATTATTTATTATAAAACAATTAGCTTCAGTGCTGGTATCAACAGAAGAAATAGCATTCTAATAATTTTCATTCTTTGCTTTATAGAACAGATTAAAGTATTCAAACAATTCATTTTATGATTGAAAAATTAAAATTGTAATTTTTCATTAATTCTATTAAGTGGGTGCAATAGTAACAGTTATTGACACTTTTTTATTGTCATTGATACTACAAAGACGGTCATTAATGCTCAAGAATTTTAGTGATTGGCACACAGTACATAATATGGTTAATAATTTTTATTTGTTATATATATAGTTGCATAAGCAATCGAATAAAATTGTTATTTATGTACACCCAGGTGTGTGATTAAATCCCTCTTGTTCAGACTCTCTCCTCTCTCTCTCTCTCTCTCTCTCTCTCTCACTCTCTCTCCTCTCTCTCTCACTCTCACTCTCACTCTCAATCTCAATCTCTCTTTTTTTTTGCTTAGCCTCCAGAACCTTCAAAGGATGTATGAGGATGATATATGTGAATGTAAATGAAGTGCAGTCTTGTACAGTCTCAGGTCGACTATTCCTGAGATGTGTGGTTAATTGAAACCTAATCACCAAAGAACACCGGTATTCACGACCTAGTATTCAAATCCATATAAAAGTTAATGGCTTTACTAGGATTTGAACCGTAGAACTCTTGACTTCAAAATTGGCTAATTTGCAATGACAAGTTAACCACTAGACCAGCTCAGTGGGCTCTCTTCTTCAGACTTACAGCTCTAATTTATTATTCTAGCATGTTATAAAATGTGGGATGCTGTACAGGTCCCTAGGGTTCTGTACTTGATTAATGAGATATGAAATAAATATCTCAAAGTACAGGCGAGAAATCTGTATGTGTTTTATGCTCCAAAAACAATAATTAAATCTAAAATTCCTCCAGGTATATTTAAAAATACATATTAAACTCAAATCTCAATATGCGTAACCTTAATGTTGGTTACCTTGACCTAAAATTTCCTGTTTTATGACTAATGCGGTAGGTGTTTGTAATATGTGTTCATTAATTATGAGATCTCGTTTGCAATGCTAGTTTGCAAAACCAGGTATTGCTTGTTCTGAAAAACTGCACTTTTTGAAATCACAAAAAAAAATTCGAGCTATGTAAGATGTAAAGATCTTGGTGGACATAAAACTTTTAAGACTAAGCAATATCTAAAAAAATTTCACAATACAGCTAGCATTTCATTAGCATTACGATAAGTAGTTTGCCCATCTTGTAGAAAACATTTTCATTCAGAATTTAAAATTAGTTGAGTCTTCTGTCTTATTAACTCTCATCGCTATATTACTATGTTTAAGCTTCATTCCGAACTCTTCTCACTCGTACAATTCTCTATTAATATTCTCTGATTTAGGTAAAGTATTTAAAAGCTAGTTGGTTGATTGCTTGAGTATTGTTGGATGATAATTTAATTATTTGTACTGCTTTGTCATCACTGAAAAAAACTATTTCTGAAGTGATTTTATCATCACTTACTCGGTAGCACTTATGACTTGTAAACTGTAAGACCTTGCATCTTATTCCATAAAAAGAATCTGGATTCTTTTGAAGAAAATTTCTTTATTGATTAAAGTCATGCCTAAAATAAGCATCTAAAATTTAAATAATTTTTAAGTTTTCCCATTATATGCCACTAGTCTGTTTCCTGTGTTTCAAATATAATCTAAAGTTAGAGGGAACTTAAAGTATCAATTGAATTATTTTTGACTTTGATAATGTTTTATTACCTTCTATATAAAAGTTACTCTGAGCTTACATCACTCCCTTATATTTTATCCTCATTTTATAATATATATAAAACATCAGTACTCATGATTTTTAAGTTAGAATAGTAAATGTAGTGTATGTTCCTCATAGCATTTTTTTTTCTTATTTGCCTTATCATGAGCTTTTGAGCAATATAATATTTTGTCGTGAAGTAAACAGTTGTAGCCTAATATGAACCTCTCATTCCTTGAAAATAGGGAACATTGATGAAGTCGAATAATTTCAGATAGATATTTATACAAGCTTCTTATGCCACTCGAACATAAAATTAATCTCTTTGAAGCAATTTTATCATATACCGTCTTCTACCAGCCTGCAAAGATAAAATTTGATTTAATTAATACATTAAAAGCAAGAATAATAGTATAGTGTAGTGTAGGCATATAACGTAAAAGTACCTGCTCTTTTTATTCAGTATAAATATCAGTATTTTTTCATTTGTTTATCATTTTATAATTATATTATTTTAGGTGAAGAATAACATACAGAACGGTTTACATGCTCATTATATGTTTACACCAAGAGATCTCACCAGATGGTGTATTGGACTGATGCGTTATCCTTTACATGATAGTCAGTGTACTGTTGAGGTAATGAAAATAATAATTTATTATTAATTAATAATTATAAATAGTTAATAATTTATTTATTTTTTGTACGCACATGTGCAATGCATATCTATGTATTGAATTAATTATAACTATTACTATGTGATGCAGTCTTTGTAAAATTAATTTTTGAGCTGTGAAAATACTACATATGTAGTTGCATGTACATAATCGATTGATCTGAAAAGATAATCTGCTAGTTTCACAATAATCTAAAAATCTCAGGGTGTATAATCTTGAAAGCAGAAGCAAATTAAGGAAAAAATTAAAATGGGCCATCTATATTTAACCTTAGAATCAGTTAGTATTGATCTTAGCATCATGTAGTGGGCCTTTTAAATGGTTTATTCACACATGTATTATGAATCAATTAGTTTTTCAATTTATATCACATCACATATAATTTTAAAGAGTTAATTTGAACTTTTCTCTTAATGCAGCTCTTCCTGTAGTACCTTGCATTTCATTAGTTATGGTGTCATTATTAGTGGATGTTGATAAAAAAGTAGTGACTGTTTACACTTACGTTGTAATTGTATGTTGTTGTGTACCTAATTATTTTATAAATAAAAAGCTAAAAACTTGTTGTTTGTTTGAATAATCAGTAATTTACTATAATTTAATGTTTTGCTTTTACATAAAATAGTACATTAAATAAGCTAATAGACTAATAATGTTATTAATTACAGGTTAATTTATGTTGTTATTTTTTACAACTCTTTAAATTTTTCCAACAGTCAGTGACATACTTGTACTGTTGTTATACTGCTACTGATTATGCATTATGCATTATGCATTTGTGCGTTGACTTCTAACAAGATTTTAAATAGATTATTAATTACCTGGATAAAGAGTGGAATTTTTATTCTTATGTGGTACATCTTAACTGAACTATAGTTTCAAATAAATTTTTACTTCCTTGTACAAAATAAAGGAAGTATTGTGATCACAAAAAATTTTGATTTTCAGATTTTAATGGAAAATAAAAATTTTGACCATCCCTGAATACATTTTGACTGTTTCGGTGTGACATCTTACATACGTATGTATGTATCTATATAACTCAAAAATGATTAGCCGTAGGATGTTGAAATTTTGGATTTAGGACTGTTGTAACATATAGTTGTGTACCTCCCCTTTTGGTTGCAATCAACTGAACCGAAAATGTCCAAAATAACCCAAAATCCAAAACATTTGGATTTTCTTAACTGCAGTAATAAGCCGCCATTGAGAGCTTTTCAACGATATATCATAAGTGGTATTTATTTTCATTGGTTCCAGAGTTATACCAAATAAAATTTTAATTAATGTAATATTTGGATCTTAGGGGAAGGCACATCAGTTCATCAGCTTTTTTTAACTATTTTTTTTAATGCAAATATATTGATTTATGAATAATTATTAACCTCCGATTGTAAAAAATTTACGACAAATAATTCAATAATAACAATTAAAAAAAAAAAAAATATATATATATGAAAAAAAAATCGTAAGTTTTTAGTGAAATAAAATTTTATGTAATTTTCATTTTAATTCAAAAATTTGGCAGAAGTTAATAAATTATTAATAAATCAATATATTTCAATTAAAACAAAAAAAAATGTTAAAAAAAATATGTATATGAAGTCGTATTTGAACCGATGTGTGCGTACATGGTTATGGATCTGACATGTTCTCATTTACACCACAAAACTACTTGAGCGACAAGAAACAAAACTATTATAAAATAGACATCACAAAAGAATGTGATGCAATGTAGTGTCCACCACAATGCAATTGTGTAACTGTCCACTTTATTAAAGAATTGGAGGCATATCTCGCTTTCAAATGAAATAAGTTTAAATGAAGTGATTAGGTTTAAATAAGTTTTTGGTAACATGAAAAAAGCAATTATACAATTTAAAAATACACACATTTCTGTTGAAATTTGTGTCAAAATGTGTCATTAGTGGAATGATCCTGGTTTTTGTTTTACATATCACTTTATAAATAAGGATGGTGCATGGGTTTGCTTGTTTGCTGTATGTGCGCACATTTTTATTTTTAGCTGTTACTGGTTCAGAGCAGATCAATGATGGTGAACTGAGCGGTTGTGCCCGGCAACTCTTTTCAGCCGATTCTCTCCCGCAAGAAGCAGTCACTTAATTTACAGATTATTTCATTTCTAAGCGTAGATTATTTTTTAATATTTTAAATTTGTTTTTAATTTACTTATTATTTATTAATTTTATCAATAAAAGAAAGGTATTATTGGTTAAGATTTAGCAGTAAAAAACAGATTCATTATTTAGCGGGAGTTGATTGGCGTGCAACCAGCTGGCACATCATGCTGCTCTGTGCCAATAGCAGCAACTGGACTGGCAACTAACACTACCTCACACGAACATACACAAAACTAAACGAAGAATATGGTGTCCACAAGCCAATTCCCTGTTATCAATATGGCTGCCATTAAACATATTTCTATTAAAAATTATTATATAATCTACTCACTCCTACAAGCATTCTATATCTACTCGCTCCTTAAGCCTGTTTTAAATATAAAAACACTAAAATGCTCGGAAAAATATTCTTTACACATTAATATTTCTTTTCTTATAGTACTTTATATTGTCACAAACTGAGGATACGAATGGGTTGAGGGTCCAGGGAGCAGAGCCTCCTGGCTAGACGGTCGGGCGAGTGAAGCAAGCCCTGTCTGGCTAGTTTGTAGTAAATTAGCTTGTTTTTGAAGTAAGATATTTTACTTCATTAAAAAATAAAACCCTTTAGATTTGTAGGGTTAATAAACTGGTTAACATAGATCAGCAAAATTAATGTTTCTCTGGGTGATATTGACATTTACTAGTGGCTGCTGACCATAGCAATCAGTGTTATTAAAAATCTATAATGCAGTGTTCTATTTCAATAAGTAAGAAAAAAAATTAATAAAAGTAAATGTGAACAGTGAACCTTTAGATCTGTAATCTTATTTCAGGCATTATTATATGAAGCTTTAAGATTGTTTAAAGATAGGCTGGTCTGTGATATTGATAAAATAAAACTGAACAATATACTGACATCTATTCTGGATTCTGATAGTCAGTGGATGATGTCTACACACAATCAAATAACGGATTCAGCTACTCCTCTTCTAACAGGTATTTTTTATTCATTTTTAATTTTAGTAAATTATCAGTTAAGTAACACGTATTCATCTGTGTAAATATAAACACATTTCAGACTTAATAATTATAAACACCACTAAACCGTGCTGTCGACCCTACATTTATGCTCTTACTCACCTTGCAACTAATGCAAAATAAAAATAATTTAAAAAAAGATTTTTTCATTATTGTACCTCAAGCCCATCGCCCTGTCTGAATAGTTCTAGTCAGCTGCTTTTAACAGTCAAGCTGATATTTGAGCTTTATAAAGCTTTTAACATATAACCAGTACGTGAATTCATTTCCTGATATAAAATTGTGTTGGGAAAAATGTTGAGTTGAGTAAAGATATAATATATGCTTCTGCATAAATCACTGAGCTAAAAATTCAGTTTAAGCTGGTGGTATAAATTTATGTATATTAAAATAAACCTGTATGAGATGAATACTTTATCTTTTAATACATTGAAATAATTAGTCAATAGGATTTTAAAGCAGAGTTAATTAACAGATTTTTTTTGTGAAAAAAACAAAAAACTTTTTGCAGTTATTTCTTATTTTTAATCATTACAAGATTACTTGATTATTGAGGATATCACATCAACGTGTAATTTTAATTTAAACTAATCAAATTTTTTTCTAGTTCTCTTCCATGATGTTCATTTTTTTTTTTTTTTTACAAATTCAAATATTTCTGGAATGAGTTTATTTCTGTTATGTTGCCTATATCTTGTAGTTAACTTATAGTTTTTGTTATAAATCCTCATACTAACCAGTCATAATCATCTGTAAGTTATCAGCAGTCCTTGTAGACCAAAGAGTGCTGCCGCTATGAAAAATGAGTCAATTCCTTGCTTTCAGATGTGCTTGTTGTATGCACCATACTCTTATTGTTGAAACCAATCTCCATTGGAAACACATTGTTATTGACCATGTTGCAATTTTTAAAAAATGATTGAATTGTATGTACATATTTTAAATTGATTACGATGGCTCTTCTTCTTTTATCCATTAATTAATGGACCTATTATGGTGCTCTGGTTCTATACATCACTTGTGATGTATGCTCACTACACATTACTTGTTCACTATGAAGAGGTTTGTGTAGTTATTTTATTACAGTAAATTGATCAACTGTCCGATAATCCTTCTACAAAAGATAAAGATTTCTTTATAACAAAACATGCTGTGCAGTGATCTGTGGTTCCATGGAAAATTATAAAATAATAATCGAGATTATGATGAAAACAGATGAAACTTGTTAATTACAGAATTTATTAAAATGATTCATCTGATTTCAAAAGGCTTTAACTTTGTATACATTCACAGCTACTGAACAAACAGTGTAGCATGTAAGAGAGAGGATTGTAGTAGAGTTTCACTGTTACTGGCAGGTGCCCCCCTTGGTCAAGATAGTAGTGACCTTGCAATAGAAAGCAATCTTTGTTTTTCACTTTAAAATTGAGAATCCACGATAACTTGCTGCATGATTTTTGTTGACAATACTCCAGCATTGCACCTCCTACTGCTTAAGTGATATTTCATCACTTGCCACCAAGGTCGTGTGATTTTACTCTACCACCAGTCTTTGAATTTTTTTTGTGGACGTTTGTGAAAGACTCCATTCATGTTATCCCTCTTCCAGCAAATATGGATTAAGTATGAAACTGCAGAACAACAGCAGTGATTGTAGTAACACCAGATATGATCACTCAAATATGGGACAATGTAACTATGATGTAGATATAACACTGTGCATCTGGAGGAAGCCATTTGAGAATTTGCAAAGTTGAGAGTAAAATTTCATATTCAAGTTTATTAATCACAGTATTATATAATATTTATAATTCATTGCAAGATTCTTTGTTTAAAAAAAAAAGCCTTTTAAAATCAAATTAATCTTTTTTATGCATTCTGAATTATTAATAAAGATATGCTAGCAGTATTTACTATTTATAACAAAAGACTTTTGTTTTTTTTTTTTATTTATTGACATTCCCAGATATCTGGAAACAGTTTTGTTTTTATGAATTTATTTGCTTTAAAAATTTTTAATTTTCTTTTGTGTTTCAGATGTGTTTTTTGTTACCGACCCATCTTCTAATAAAAGTAATAAAAATGCATTCAATATGTCATGCGGTCCGAATCTAATGAGATTAAATGATACAGAGTGGTCTGCATTAGTTCAAAAAGAGATTGTGCGCTTAGGTATCTATCAATATTATTAATTTTTAAATAAATTATATGTTTTCTAATTACTTTCAAGTAATGGGAGTTCTATAAATATTAAATTATTTAATGTAGTCTTTTATAATGATGATTTCTTTCAAGCATTTTTAATGAAAAAAGGAAAACTAATATAAAAAGGAGTGAAACAAGGACATAGTACACCCCTTATTGTTCTAATAGATGAATGAAAAATTAAGAATAAGAAATTAAGAACAAAGTTAAGAATAAACAGTAATAATTCATTACTTTAGCAAGAAGTTTTTTAATTCTTCTGAAATAATTTTAGGAATTAGAAGGAAATTTTTTTAATATTTTGATGACTACAGTACTGAATGTCTAATGAAAATATGTACAGTTGGTGCAGAGAAATGGGAAATTTTGAATTTGATGTTGGCAGCCCTGTAGGTATACCAAAAATGGGAGAAAGACATTAAGCTTACATTACTACTGCTCTACAGCAATATTGAATATGTAGTTGTGATGGAGCAGTGGAATGCTGTATGGGCATTTTACCAACATGGTGACAGTATGACAGCAGGACAAAGAGTGTTTCGGTGACACTGTGAGATCCCGGGCGGGATCAAGTTTTTTCTTCACATGCAATCAAAACTTGGGTTCATAATTATGAAGACTGGTTTGGCTTTGAAAAAACCTTGTGGGCATGTATTATCAGTATGTAAATCAGAAAACATCAATGCTGAGTATGAAAAGAATACTCCATAATCTGAAACTTTATCCTTACAAGATTCAAATTGTCCAAGAATTGAAGCCTAACAATGGTGTATTGTGTCTACAATTTTGTGAGAAACTGTTACCTAGAATCAATGAGAATGCTAACTATTGAACACCTTTGGATGTCAGATGAAGCCCACTTTCACTTAAGTGGATATGTGAATATGCAGAACTTCCATTATTGAGCACAAACAATCCCTGCTCAGCTTCACAGCGTTCATTACACAGTGCTAAAATTACTGTATGGTGTGCAGTTTCGTGTCGTGGGCTGATAGATTCTTACTTCTTTGAAAATGAAGGAGACTCTGCTGTCACTAACATCTCAACGTTATGTCATCATTCCAGAGACTTTTTTGCTCCTAGAGTTCATTCTCTTCCAAATCTTGAACTTCAGCAAACCTGGTTTCAACAGGATGGAACCACCTCACACCTACCCAACAGTCTGTGGCAGCAGTGAGACGTTTGGGGATCATATAATTTCAAGGACTGCTGCTTGGGGTCGCCCTGGTCTCCAGACCTTTTAGTCTGAGACTTGTTTTTATGTGGACATCTGAAGAGTGTTGTGTACTAGACAAGACCAAGAAGATACCTTGCCCAACTCCAAACACAGATTGAAGAGGAAATCGCTAACATCCTGATACACATTGCACCGCACTATGCAAAATTTTCAGAACTGACTTAATGTGTTTGCAATACTGGATAGTACTTAAGTGAAGTAATTTTTAAAAAGTAATGTGTATATAAATTTCCACTCTTGTAGAATGTGTCTTCAATATCAAATAAAGGTTAGTAACTTTACCTCATTTTTTATATTAAAAATGTCCTATTTCTCTGCGCCACTCCATACCATAAGTTTTAATTTCTTTCTTGTATACATAGTTCACAAAAGCATCCTTAATTTTTATATATTTTTTACAGGCATTGATGATACAATTGTACTCATACCAGAATTATATTCGCTTGTAGCAATCAATGAACGTGTATTGTCATGTCCTGGACAATCATTGGTGTTAGCTGGTAGACCTGGTTCTGGTCGTAAAACTTCAATTCGTATTGTTGCTTCACGACTGTCTGCTAATGTATTCACGCTTAAAATTGGACCTGCATACTCTGTAAATCATTTTAAAAATGATTTGAAAAAGGTATGTATTTAAGAGTTCTTCATCTGCTGTTGTGCTAAAAACTAAATATAATCGCTTAAACTAAATATATTTGTCAGCTGAAAACAGTTTGCTTTTGAGTGTTTCTAACATAGATCCACATATGGGGAAACTTTTTAAAATAATTTTATTATTATTTACGTGTAAAGTTTTAGGTTAATTTCACAATCCCATCTCACATCACTGTGACCCCCATGGGGGTCGCGATGCCCAGGTTGAGAAACGCTGTTGTGGATATCTCGAGTGAATTGATACGAGAGATCCAATATTCGTGTTCGTTTGTTTTTTTTTTTTTTTTCAGAGATGGGAGTAATGGTTAACCCAAGGTACTTAAATTTCCTCACTTTAAAGATTTTATAGTCTTTAATATTTATAATAAAATGTGTTTTTCAAAGGAAACTTGGAGATCAGATTTAGCTGTGATTCTTTGATGGATTTCAAGTCGTCTGGTTGCAATTTCAGTGTTTTCAAACAGTAGAATTATGTCAGCAAAAGCGAACCAAATGATGTTGAGATAGTGTTTTTTTTTTAATCCTGATTAATTTGGTTAAGGCGTTTCACCTAAACAGTTTCAACAGAGAAGTGCTAAATAAAAACATATGTACTCATACATAAAATTTAAAAAAGAAATGAATTTTTTAGAAAAACAATAAATTTTATATAAGATGATCTTGGAATTACCAGGATTTTAATGTTTTATCAGAAATTTTACTGATTTTTCTAGAAATCTTTTTTGCCACAATATTTTGTTTATATATCATGATATGTAACTGATTAGATGGATAACACTTAATACTTTCCCAGATATTCAAATTTTTTTAATAATTCCATCTTTTTTATGATGAATTAATTCATCAGAGAGCCTTTGAAGCTTGTTCATGGGAATATGGGAATGCAATTTTGTAGCGTTTGAAAAATTTCATACCTAACCGGGATTCGAACCCAGGACCCCCAGAAGGCCGAAAAATTATATTTCTGTAAGCAAGAAATTATATTTTAAAAAACTGTTTGATAAATTTGGATGATAGTAATTCTGTTTTTATTTAAAAATAGTAAAAAAAATGTTTTGCTTTCTTTTTTAATGAAAAATAAATTAAATAATTGTACAAGAATAAATAAATACATCATGTTTAAAAATTTTTTATTTAAAAAAAAAATAATTTAAATGACATCAGCTAGTAGAAGAACCATTGACAATCGACATGTCATTTTTTGTTTTCCTTTTTATAATACTTAATTGTTAAAAGTAAAACAGGCTTATTTTTAAAACAATTATTTAGAAAAAAATAAAATACATATATTTTCCTAATGTGTACATTGCAATCTATTCTGATAGTGAACAATAAGCAATCCCCCATGGCCCAATGACATGAGGGTGATATCTATTACGTATAAATGAGGTGTAGTCTTGAAAGACTTCCTTTTGCCGAACAGTCTTGCTGACTGTTCCTGAAACACGGTTAATTGAGCCCCAACCACCAAAGTTCACTGGTATCCACTGTTGAGCATTCAATCTGTATTAAATCAACTAATGTTTAATAGGATTGGAACCTCAGAACCTTTGACTTCAAAAATCATCTGTTAAACAACTGAATTGCAACAGGTTAACCACTAGGCCAGCCCAGTGGGCAAAATTATGATTATGTATAAAAAGAAAAAATAGGCTAAATTAATTTTCAGCTGATTTAAGGTAATGTCGATTAATATTGAAATAATTTTTGAATTTTTGTGTTAACTTTAATTTTTGTATATTCTAGTAAGTCATCCCATAGCCGGTTAGCTAAACAATATGACTATAAACAAGAATAGTTGTGTTAGCATGGACCTTTTTAAACAAAACTTAATCTTTGTATTTAATAATGAAGCAGATTTCTATTTCCTATTTGATCTGATTTATTAGTTTTAACTCCATCAAAATCAGTCTTTACCGCTTTCTTAAAAAAATTAATTAATAGCAAATTGAAAGAAATCTATACTATTATAATATAAAGAGGAAGAGGGTTTTTCTTTATTCTGGATAAACAAAAAACTACTCAATCAATCGCAACCAAATTTTTACCCATGTTTCTTGGCATAACGGAGAAGGTTTGTAGGTACGCTTCATCTCCAAAAAAATAAATTTTATATATATATATGAAGTATATTATTTTCAAGATTTTTTACTTCATATACAGTAAATAATGTTTCTAGTGTTCAAGGGACCGACAATTTTAGGTCATTATAATTGATAGTCACAATAACCAATTTTTAGGTAGCTTAGTGGTACTACTTTATTATGCCATCTACATGGGTATTGTAATACAGTAAAATAATCATTAAAAATAATAATTTATTTCCGCAAAAATATTATAAAAAATGCAAAAACTACGCAATAATAAATACATATTCCTCTATCCTGAATGTTTTTCAGTCGAACATCATATGTTCGTTCAACTGGACCTCCCTGCAGATGCACAGCTCATCAGCTGCCAGGCGGATCTGCTAGGAAAAGATACCAGCGTCGCCCCCTAACGGGGAATATCGTTGATAACATGCGCGCTGAGGGTTTGTGGATCTACCGGCGCGCCCGTAACAAGTATGTTCATACCATCAAGGAAGCCAGGCTCAAGTTATGACAAGATTCCATGTGCAAATTGTAGCACAATCCCTGGCAGCTTGCAAAGTCATGTTACCGGCCAAGGCCATCGCAGATGCTTTCCAGTGTTCAATGCAGGTTTGGGATCGTGTCCACACTTTAACATCTGTGGCGATTTACCAGGCGTTCCTGGATACTTTGTTTCCAGATTCTCCAGAGGGTGAAGCAGAGGTCGGCGATAGGGCAGGAACTATGCCCTTCTCTGACGTACGGGCTGTCGATCCCGTTGATATAGACAGAGTGGTTTCTTGAATGGCACTGAAAAATGCACCGGGGATTTATCAAATTGACCTGGATATATTCTATCATCTGCTGCCTGTCAGAGAGCCGCTTGGCAGGCTGTTCTCGGGATGCCTAAGCTGGGACTGCTTCCCGACTTGTTGGAAAGTGGCTTTGGTGAGGGTGCTCTTAAAACAAGGAAAGGTACCGAGTGAAGTTGGGAGTTATCAACCCATCAGCCTTTTGCCGGTAATCAGCAAGTTTCTTGAAAGGCTAATGTAGAACGTCACTGGGAAAGTATTGAAGTGAACTGTTCTCTAAATTGAGGCCAGTATGGCTTCACGAAAGGGGTTGGCACCGAAGATTGCACCTTAAATATTCTTGCCGAGGTGGAAAGCGCCGACTATAAATATGTTTTGGCAATTTTTATACACATAGAGACAGCATTTCTTTCCTTGTGTTGGAGTTCTGTCCTGTATGAGTTGGAATGCCACAATGTTTTCATAGACCGGCAGGCTGTGGCATGTGGCTATTTGTCTAACTGTACGACTCTATTTAAGGATGCGCACCTAGTTGTGGAAAAATCTGTTACCAGGGGAAGCCCGCAGGGTTCCGTTCTCGGTCCCCTGCTGTGGAACCTGGTATTCAATGCATTTCTGGAATTGACATTCCAGAAGGGTTCACGGCCCAGGCTTTCGCTGATGACTGTTTCTGTTTAGTTCGTGGTAATTCATGACCACAGCTAGAAGCCCGAGCACAGGCGGCCTTGTCAACCGCGAGGGCTGGATGGACATTCAAAATTTAAATTTCTGTGTCGGAGACAAAGTTTATGCTTCTCAAGGGGAAAGACAAATTATCCTACAGTTCGTAACCCCCATATTAAATATAAAGGCTGTGTAATCAGCCGAGTTAGAGTTCATAAGTACCTATAGGTGTGTTGTTTGATGAAAAGTTGCTGTTTAGCAACCACATTAGACAAGTAGCGGCGGACGCCATCTCAGTGTTGCACAAACTTAGAAGGATTGCTCGGAAAGACTAAGGGTTGTCAGGCTGTCAAATGTACATGGTGTATCGAGGTGTCTTTGAAAGCATGATCCCTTACACGGCGCCTGTTTGGGTACATATGTTGGATATGAATAGAGCACTTGTTCAAGATTTAAGGCGTGCCCAGCGCAGAGCCTTAATTGTATGCACTGGTGTTTTTAAAGCAACCTCCTATGAGGCTACCACCGTATTGTGAAAAGCTCTCCCAATCTATTTAGTGGTGAAAGTTCGGGCAGCCATGTGGAGATTGCGAAGAGGTCGGGAGGCCGAGGTGTTTGGGATGCAGTTTCGAGGCGGGCCAGAACAGAAGCAGAACAGTGATTGCAATACACCGGATCTAAATTTTGTTCAGTTGCCCATCTCCTGCATGTGGAAGAGGCTCCAGAACCTTGTGGAAAGCATAAAATATGCTTCCTTGATCAGACATACCGCCCGCCAAAAAATCATATGATTTTTTAAAATATTTATTAACATAATAAATAATAATAAATGAAAGCATGCACAGTTAATAGGTTAAGTAAGCTCAAGTACACAATAGTTCTCGAGTATTAATTTTCGTAACAGTAAGTTTTTCTAAAAGTGATTTATAAATCTGATGAGTGGTCAGAACAAAAATTCCTGCACAAGATCAATAGTGAGTCAATTCAGTGTGTAACTGTCGATTATAGAATAGATACAATAACAACCATCTGAGAAATAAGGAAACTCTGTCTAAACAGCCTTCTATGCATATCTTGATAAAAAAGATTACACATGTATAACAGGATTATCGCTATTAAAGATAGTAGACTGCAAATAAATTGTTAGGATGGATTTCTTAGTTAGGCAAGACACAAAGCTCTGGCTAACTTCCTAATGAGCAAATCACTGAACAGATCTTTTATTTAGGCAAGACGAAGTAGATCTGATGAAGTTCCTAATAAGTAAATTACCTTTATAATTGGATATATGCAACAAATCAGGTCAAGCCAGATAAGGATTACCATCTTAGACAGCTGCAGTTCTCCTACCTGAAAGCGGACCAGAGCAAAGAGAGTATGTTTTCGTTTGAGGCTTAGTAAATTTTTGAATCAGTTTCTTGATTTTTTAGTAAATCAAGAGAACTTCAGTAAATTGAATTGTAGGACAATTGTCATTGTTGCGATCAGCACTTGTTTTGTTGGAAAATTCAGCCCTTCAAATGTGAGGAAAAAATGCGATTCAGATTTTCAAATGTGAGGAACGCACTTACACGAATCTGTTAACTTGATAGTTGAGGGTTGTAAATTATGGTAGTTGGTCATGATTGGAAGATGCGATATGAAGGTGATAGTATGTCGTGTAAGCACACTGATGGAAATATCTACCGAGGTATTTGCATCAGTGGCATTGTGGCATCAGAGGTCGAACTGATGATTGTGTTATGTTACCTAGAGGGTCTAAAAGATGACCTGTGGTAAAGTCCATCAGGGCTAGAAACAGAGGGAGTGATGTGGCGACCGGGATTGTCACAAGATCATTTAACCCTACGGGGGTCAGGTTGTGATTTAATTATGAAGATGGATCCAGACATCAAATGGTTAATTACAATCATTGAAAATACAATAAAAAAAAAATTGTAAACTGCTAATAATTGCTAATTAGCAGTCAATGTCAGATCTTTACCCAGAATTAAATGAACACAAAGGTTATATTTTTAGTAATCGGAACTTAATGTTAAGGAAATGGATTTATTTTCCTGACATCATAGCTCTAGTTGGGCTGAAACTATGACTAAAAAAAAAATTATAGTTAAAAAGGCAGCCACAGAAGGGTGACTATGAGTTACAGTTAAAAAAGGGATGGCTGTTCCTAGTTATTTCTAGACCTCTGCTGCAAAAAAATGGGATATGACATTTCATTACCCAAGAAACCCAATATATAAAAAAAGGGGGAGGGTAATGTTCATAGGTCCAAGCGTTGGCATGTTTGAAACTTAATAACTTTTTGTTGAATGAACCCAATCTTAATGAAATTTTTTAGATACTTGTGTATATGGAGCAATATCACCTGGAGGTGGGTTTTTTGGGAGTCAATTTTCACCAAATTTTGCCTAACATAAACACACTTTATTAAACTGTACATGCTTCTCAATTTTTTTAATAAATTTGCCCTAAAATTATTCCTTCCCCTAAAGTAAAAAACAGCTATCCTTTTATTTATTACATATCTTTTAACAAATCTTTTTTAATGACTTTCAAGCAACCCAAAAAGAATTCTTTGGGGGCAGTATTAGAAAGAGAGAGCCAATCAGAGTTTAAAAAATATTGATTTTTTGGGGGTTTATTTAAACTTCTATTAATAAAAATTTAAATATAGTAATAATATTACAATAAAATTTCATCATAATTCACCTCACAGCCCTCAAAAAGAAAACTTTTTATTAGTTCTTCATTTTTAGTGGAATTTTTTTTTTTAGTTTCTTCCATTTAACATAGTAAATATAGAACAATCAGAAGATTTTCTTGGAAAGTGATTTTAGATTTTGGAAGTAATAAAAAAAATAATAAATAATTCATAATAAATAATAATAATAATAATAATAATAATAAAATAAATAATTTAAAAAAAATAATAAAATAATTTTTAAAAAAATAATTTTTTTTTTTTTTTTATTTAAAAATTATTTGGTTTATTTAAACATATAATGTTAATTTTACAATAAAACTTCATCATAAATTACCCCCACTCCAAAAAATAAATCTTAAGTAATTTTTTTCATGAATAATTATTTTTATACTATGTAAGAACAAATAAACAATGCCAAGAGAGTATTACAACTTTATTGTTAGATTTTTTAATACTGATTATACTGAATTAACCACCAATTAAATCACATTCAGTTATTAAATATTTCTGTTAAGCATAAATGCTAAATATACTAAATAATCTATTGCATTTTAATATTCAAGCAATAATTAATATTAATTAAACAGAGAGGGCATATGCTATGAGTTATACTATTAAAAAGAAAAACTTTAATCTTTAATAATTTTGTTTTCAGGTGATGCAGTTAGCGGGACTGGAAGGAGAAGAGGTTTATTTTATTTTAGAAGATTATCAGCTTATATCGACTGAATTTCTTGATATGGTTAACAGTCTTTTGTCATCTGGAGAGGTATTATTTTAAGTTAAATTTATGTTAATTTCCAAATAACATTTTGCCTTTAATGTTATTTGTTTTTGTTTAATGTCATGAAATCACACAAGGTCTTTGAGAGCCTTTCATAGTAAATATGAGGATTTTTATAGGCTTATCTGAACAAAAGATATGCACACAATCTCAAATGAAGTGTTTGGCTCGCTAGAGCAATTAAGTCTTCTATTAAAGTCCAGCTGTCTGAGTTCTTGTACTACTTGAATTTAATATAGGTGTAACTTGAGTTCTTTTGTAGCCTTGAGAACAACCTCGGCCAAAAATACTTTCTATTGAGAAAGTTTCACAAGTAACTTTCCTGGAGTGTGTAAAAACAACTAATAAATGTCATGCAAAATGATACCATGTAATAACCATTACATTTACAATCGGCAGCATTTTCTGTTTCATGAAATTAAACTCTAACCAAAAACAAACAAGTTAATTTATTTGGTATCGCTCTATCAGGAAAATTGACCATAAGAAACACTGGAATTCAGAAGAAGACTGAGTGATAAAATAATGTTCCGTAATAAATTGTCGCCGAATAGCTTCGATGGCACGTGGCACTTAATAACCTTGTAGTAGCCCTGAGAAGAGCTCTTGTTGTTGTCGATTAGCATCGACGGCTCATTGTACCTAATTTTTGTATTAACTCTTCTCAGCTGTTGGGTCTGGAAGCTGGTCTCAGGCAAAATCGGGGAGTTGTGACTCGTCCATTGAAATCAGACCAGCCTTCCCCTCAGCAGCAGTTGGGTCCCCACTATAGCGGTGGCAGTAGTGACCCCCATAGCCCCTGCAGTGTACGGTCGCCATCGGTCATCTTTTGCTGGTGCGATCAAGGCAGTTCTCCCTGAGCAGTCCTATGCTGGGCTGGCTCCTGTTGCTGAGTTCACTGGCCAGGGTGATTAAAGCTCAGTGAGCTGGAGCGGGAAGGTAGCGTCCACATCCAGCGGCTCCCTCGGCAGGCCAGCCAAGCCTGCTGCCCCCGAATGTTGGAATCCGCCAGGGAGTCCCATGTTGAGGCAGCCAGGGAGCTTTGTCTTCTTCCATCTTCTTCTTCTTGGTCTTCTCTAGGTGGTGGTTGACGATGAATTAAAAATTCACTCTTGTGCACGCTCTTTTATTGGAGCCTGAGAGTGGTGGGGCTGCAGTGCCTATATGGTGGGAGAACTGCGCGGCGGGAGTGATGCTTATATCAGCACATATGTATACTGTGCTCCTGCTGACATCTGAGCTACTACTGTTGTCGTCTGCCAATATTAAATTAGGCATATATGTGGTAACAAAATATATGCTTGGTTTGTGAAAACAGGTAGCTTGTACTGCTATTAAATTACTACAACTGAGATCACGTGATCTTACATTTTGATCCTGCCTAGTATTATCTTAGGAAAATATCTATCTCACCAGGAAGTTTTAAATAATCAAAGCAATTTGTCAGTGCCACAAAAAAATTAAATACTAGTACTACTAACATACTTATATTTTGGACTTTTATGAGTGCAATAATACAGTACAAAGATTAGTAATTAATAATAACTTTTTTTTATTTTACAACATTTAATTGAAGTCAGATATAAAAATCGATGGAAGATTATTGAATCTGCATACTTGTTTTTCACTTTTGAATATAATTGCCAAAATTGGATAAATATTTCTTCCAGTGGTTAGATGAGTTTATCAAATGTCAGTTTTAGTAAGAATGTTTCAACTGTCTCTTTCACTTCTTCATTGTTACTAAAATTCACTTATCTAAAATCTTTCTTTAAGTTTCTAAATAAGTGAAAATGAGCTGCTTAACTCATTTGAGTCGCTTAAATGAGTGGCTCATTTAAGCAAGTGTTTGCTTAAATGAGATGATTCAGGGTCATATCTTGGTTTACTACCGGTATAATTTCAAAAGAAAAGCAGTAGATTTTTACAGTATAAGGGCAAGCATTGTTTTATAAAGAATGATTGTATTTTAAATGTCTTGATTTTTTTTGTGTCCAAGGATTTCTGTGAGTTTTCCCATAAAACCAACATTGATTGACATTGGTGTTTCTTAATGCAAAAATTCAGTGAGAATATGTTATTGCTTGTTGATGATATCAGTCTTCTGACATATGGTTTATTAAATATGGATGATGAGCCACTCGTTATTGAAGATTGCTGTTTATGATATCTGTTGTATATTTGCATTAATTTTTCATGAATTTCGTTAGATTTTGTTTTTACCCATAAAAAGTTCTCTTTTGGATCTTGGAACTAGCAAAGGCACATTCATTTTTACATGTTCTCAATTTAATTGAAATTTTACAATGAGATTGTTGCAGTATTATTTTACTCAAGTGGAATTGTATTTTCCCTCTTCTGTGACTTGTCCAAGGAAGATAAAGCAAAATATTTGTGGTGGCAGATTTGAAATGGACGACATTACTTTTGAAACATCCCCTCTATATTTCTAACACCAATGATAAACCTCAATACAGGCCTAAATAAGTACTTCTATACATATCTGCAAAACACATCGCAACAGTTTGCATCAAAATCATTAATTAAAATATTTAATATCTGGGTTTTTTGCCCAGTGGTTCTGTTGTAACATACGTGGCAGTAATGATTTTCTGTGTAGGTTACAAGATATTAAATATTTTAATTAATGCAATTATTAATTTTCTCTCTAAATATTGTTTTATTTTGTCAGGTTCCAGGATTATATCAAGTAGAGGAGTTAGAAAATTTAACAGCTTCTATCAAGGATTTAGCTGAACAGTGTAATTTTTATGGAAGCAGTTCACAGTTTTTTACTAAAAGTAAGTTATTTATTTTTAATAATTTACATATTAAAATTAAGTTATATATATAAGTTGTATATTTTAAGTAATTGTTGTATTTTTTAAGTTATAAGTTAGTTATATAAGTTGTATATTTTTTTATATAATTGCTTCAATTACAATGCTTCAGCCTTCAGTATTATATCAAAGGCTTTTGCAAATGTCTTATGCTTCAAAATTAAACTCTGTGAAACTTATGTTGTTTTCTAATAGTGAGGATGACAAGCGTGTAATTTATTAAATGCAAATTATTTATTAAGTAATAATTATTGTTTCAGGAGTCCAGGATCATTTACATATCATTCTTTGTTTCGATTATAATAATGATGATTTTAAACAGCATTTAACATCAAACCCAGCTATATTAAAACATTGTTGCTTGATTTGGCTAAATAACTGGCGTAAGCAGTCGATGAAAATGATACCAAAAATATTAATTAACAGGTGATAATCTTACTTGTTACATTTTTTTATAAATTTATTTATATGTTAATGTATATAAAATTATTATTTTGTGATAGCCTAATTAAATTTATTTTTAGCAGACTCTTTATATTCAAAAACGTTATCCTTTAAAAGTGTTGCTACTTTTAGGCACTTCTTCTAAGTTTCCTCCAATCTATTGGCATCAACCCTTTCCATTTTCCTCCTTTATTTTTAGACTAAAATTGTTTTCTCTTATTTTTCAAATAATGTGAGAAGTTTTATGAGGGCTGTTTTATAATAAGACATCTTGAGAATTAAATAGTACTGAAAAAATCTGCTACAAATTTTAATTTGTGGAACAAAATTTGGTACTTGTATTACTTTTTTCTTTTTCTTTAATCCATTTTTAACCTCTTAAGGGCAATCAGTAATCTCCTAAAAGACATTGCCTCAGCTGTACTTAAGTGAAGCAACTGTGACCAACCACCCACCCTATCTTGTTTACCCTTTGGATGTCCCATCGAGGTCCCTCCCAGCTCATTGAGACAGCACGACTTCTGCTTCTGGATACCGTGATGCCTCTCCTGGGAGAGCTACTCTTCCCATCCCTACTAGTTGGGGTCTGAGTATGCACCCCTTGAATATCCCCCAACCCTTGTGCACCCATCCCTAAGGGTCCTTTATGCATCATCAGAGTGTCCTGAACCAGTCACTCTTGCTTGTGACCAAGACATCCTCAGCAAGAAGGCTGGCTCCCTGGTTCTGCACAGTTCTGCACTTTGACCCCTCTGGCTACACTATTTTTTTTAGCCAACTTTTTATTTTTTAATCTTCAAAAGTGTTAGCCTTGCACCTGAGGGATGCGTAACCCCTCCATGACTATTACATTGCATCACAAGTATTATCAAAACCTACAATGGGTCTCAGTTTATATTAGCATATATTATACACAAGAAATAAAACAAAAAATAAACATAGCAGGCAGATTTGCTCACATAGAAACTGAAATCGTGTGACAAATCTAGTTCCACACCTGACATGGGTAGAACAAGAGATAAAACAGAAGAAAGAGCACATTACAAACTGAACAAAACCTAATTAATATTAAAAAATGAGGCAGAGGCAGAGAATACATAGTAGGAGGGTTCAAACAACAAGAAACCCTATAGCAGTTTCAGTTTACATCTGCCATAGTTGGAACACATTAAATAATATATAAATCTATCAAAAGATAAATGTCGCTACAAACCCTAACAGGGTCCAGGACATAAAGACATGAGAAAATATAAAAAGAACAAAAACCAAAAAAAAAAGGCTGGAAGGTCACACAAGAACCACCCAAAACATTACAGTAGATCTGCACATTCGACCCTACGGCAGGTCTCATTCTACATTTAACATAAGTAATACACAAGAAGAAAATGTATATTAAACCTAGTAATTGATTTAACACTACCAATCCTGCAACAGTTCATGACTGTGCATCTACATGATTATAAAAATTGAGTGATAATGAATATGCAAGAAACATGAAATAAACACAGTTAGTAATTTTGCACCATAACACCTACATCGAGTCCTGTATATGTCCAATAAGGTGATGGCAAACGAGGAGTTAAACAATAATCATAAAAATAAAACATTACATAAAAAGAAATTACACAAAAACAATCAAATCGAATAAAAGTGGCTTACATTAGAAATTTCAAGTACACCTGTAGTCCAATCTGATGCGGTGCCAGTTGTATCAAGAAGTCAGTCTGCTCTCCACTCCGCACCCTCCATGGACTTGGTCCACAGAATGCCTGAGATCAATGTGGACACCCCTTCTCATTGTTCTCTACCTTGCAGCATGTATTGCACCATGTTGTCTGGTGTAAGCCAAGCAAGGCCAGCCAGTCGTTGTCTGCCTGCCCATCTGTCATGCTTGTAGAAGGTGTGAGGTAAAGTGTACCTGTGATATCACCTAACTAGTCTTCTCTATCCCTCCCTCCCCACTCCTCCACCGTCTCTCAAACTCACTCACTCTCTCTCTGTCATGTGCGTGTGTGTGTGTGGTGTGTGTGTGTATGTGTGTGTGTGTGTGTATGTGTGTGTGTGTGTGTGTGTGTGTGTTTTGTGGTAAATAAATCCCTTCTTGTATGGCCCTCCAGTCTTGTACTGCATATCAGAATACTTTTACCTTAATACTTTTACCTTATACTAATATTTATTTACCTAATTTACCTTATACTTTTACCTTAAAAATACTATTTTACCTTCGTTGGTGATTTTCAAAAGTATAAATATTAAAAAATATAACAGTTCTGTATAAATCTTCATCAAACATCATGGTCAAAGTATAATTATCGGACAGTAAGCACTGGCAGAACCCAAAAAAATGAAAATTCATTCTTGGCAGTGAGATATTGGCATCAATTATGTCATTTACCTGAAAATTATGATAAAAAATTGTATCATGGACATGTCACTTTGATATTTGGAACAATATATCTACCTCTTTAATGCATTAATCATTTACATACCAAGATCAAACAAGGCAGAAGCATTTTGTAGTTCAGTGATGAGTATATATAAGTACTTAGTTTTTAACGATTTCTAAAGGTTTGTTAAATCTGATACTGTTCCCACCAAACACTACAGGTAACTCTTGACTTGTACAACATTTTAACAAACTTATAAGAGAAATTTTAACAAAAAGAATGAAACTTTCAAATTAAGATTATTTTTTTCATCAAGGCAACATGATTTATGTGTGCCTTGAAATCATAAAATTTTTTAATAAACCAACATGGTTTTCATTCCCTATTTCTTGTATTTATGATCCTAGAGTGTTATAATTTTGCATTTCTCCGACAAGCTGAAGAGTTGATGAACTAGTATTTGGGGGTTTTTATAACCAAGGGATTTCATTACTTAATACTGAACAACCGTTCAGGAAAATAACTTCTGCGTGCTTTTAAAGCATGATAAAACTTGTGTATGTCGCTCTGGAGACAATTTGAAGGAATGACAGCTAAAATTACATAACAAAAGCCAAAGAAATGCTGACTTGCATCCTGCTGATTATATATTTCTGCTGAAGCATTTCTGTTTTAATCTGCATATATTTATTTTTTTAATGTGTTATTACAATATTAAATTTGTTTACAGAGAGACAGATAAAGAAGTACCAGATGGTTTGCTAGAAATGTTTTTAACAATTTATGATAACCAGTTTATTAATAAAGATGACTCGAATAATAGTAACAATACTAATACTGTTATCGCAAATAGGTCATCTTCTACGAGGCAGTATTTTGCTATGATAACAACATATCTTCGAATCATATTAAATTATGAAAATGGTATTAAGGAAAGACAATTAAGTTTGCAGGTTAGTAAATAAATAGATTTGTTCTTATATTCTAACTATAAATTCCCTTTGAGTATAATTTGTAAAGTTCGTTTATGTAAACATTTGGAGAAGAATTGTGTACTAGTCTTTGATTTACTGATGTTTAAGCTAAAATTTTCCTGAAACTTTTGTGGAAAGTATATGTTATTGTTCATTGTAGTTTTTTTTATAGGCGGGTGTGTCTAAATTGAATGAAGCAAGAAATGTTGTATCAACGTTAAAATTGGAAGCTGCTGAGCAAGAAAGATTATTAGCTGAAAAGCAAGAGAAAGCGACATCTGCATTAGAAATGATAACTGAGACTATGTCTAATGCTAATGTACATCGTGGTCAAATGGAAGAACTTAAAAAAAAGACTGAACATGAAAATGAAATGCTCATGATAAGGTATGGATTTTCTACGCTTGGATTTAGATTTTTGTTATTCAGTCAAATTGAACAATTTGATTAATTATATGATCCTTTCGTTCTCCATCTTTTAATCTAAAAATATTAATCATAGCTTATGTATGCAATTATGAACTTACCTTACAGCTTTTATTCCCTGTATGTTTTTAAATGCATGATCGTACATTAATATATAGCTCATTGACTACAGTTTTTTACTTAAGCGGCACAATCTTCTTTTCTAACATTTGTCTTAAAATTCTTTCATTAAAACGTTTAGATTTAAGTTTATGAAATGTCTTTGTATCTCTCCTTAGTGCTTGGGATGTGTTAATAACACAGGAGGTTTGATGAAAAAAATACATAGAATTTTTAAGTTTCCCGAGCTCTCCAATTTTCATATTTTTTTGCTGTTTTGGCACCCTCGATTCTAACATATATTTACATTGGTAACCATACTGGATGCTTAACTTGTCATTTGTGTCGAAAAGGTTACACTGTTTTGGTATTGTCAGTGATTTTTAACTTGTGGAAAAAATGAAACAAAGAATTTGCATTAGATTTTGTTTTAAGAACGGAGTAAAGTTCAGCGTCATGTTGGAAATGTTGTTTTTGGCAGTTCTAAGAATAAAACAAGCATTTACAAGTGGTACAAACATTTCCAAGAGGGTTGTGAAGACGTTGAATATGATGAGATGGGACATCCCAGCTCATCAACAACCGATGACAATGTCGAAAAAGTGAAGAAAATGATTATGGCTGTGTTAAGTTTTTAGAGCTAGTGTGGACTGTATTTGGTTGAAATGAACTAAAACCATGTCCTTCTAGAATAGTTAAATTTACTTTGTCACCATAGACGCCTTTAAAATATTATACAATACAAGTCACATTAGACCGATGAATAATTGACCGCACCAGACAGAATTATATTTGAATACAATTAATATATAACATGAGTCACATTAGACTGTAAAATGCTAAATACCACTAGTCACCTTAGACTAGGTATTACTTGACCGCATCCGGCGGGATTCTATACTTGAATGTTATTAATAAACAACATAACTCCCATTAAACTGTAGAATAATAAATTGCACTAGTCACATTAGATTATGAATTGCATGACTATCCCAGGTGGGATTCTCGACTAGAATGGTCACATTAGACCTGTTAGTCACCTTAGACTAAATGTATATGACCGCACCCAGTGGGATTCTCAACTGGAATGAATGTACGAGACAGATTCGCTGGACAGCGCTAGTACATACTAGAGCGTAGCACCAGACGACTCAACATGGAACGGAACAGGCTGAATCACTATCAGAGATGTTGCTGATGATGTTGGCATATCATTTGAATCATGCCAAGCAATTTCTTTGGGTGTTTTAGGCATGTAACGTGTGGCAGCAAAATTTGTTGAATTTTGACCAAAACCAGTGCCAAATGAACACTGCTGAGCAGTTGGTGAATGAAGTGAATGATGATTCAGAACTGATGAAACAGGTAATAACTGGTGATGAAACATGGGTGTATGAGTACAACATTGAAACTAAGGCCCGATTGCCCCAATGGAAGCTTCCTGAAGAGCCAAGACCCAAAAGAGCTCTGCAAGTTCGATCAAAGGTGAAAGTTCTGATGAGTGTGTTCTTTGATTTCAACAGCTTAGTGTATCATGAGTTCTTGCCACCAGGACCTACAGTCAGTTAGGAGTACTATCATGAAGTCCTATGCCGTTTGCTTGAAGCAGTCCAAAGAAAACACTTGGATTTGTGGTGAAACAATTCATGACATTTACACCATAATAATGCACCTGCTCACACTTAACTGCTTGTTTGTGAATTTTTTGTGAAAAACAACACTGTTATGATGCCTCAGCCTCCATATTTGCCAGACATGGCCCTCTGTGACTTCTTCCTATTCCCCAAGCTGAAAAGAACCGTGAAAGAATGACATTTTACCATCATTGAAGAGATAAGGGACAGAATCGCTGAAGGAGCTACAAATGCCATACCAAAAATTGCATTCCAGAGGTGCTTCGAAGATTGAAAAAAGTTCTGGCACAAATATATTATATCTGAAGGGAAGTACCTTAAAGATGACAAAATCAATATTGATGAATAAATAAAAATTTTTTGAGAAAAACTAAAATTTTGTGTAATTTTTGATCAAACATATTTATATAAACCTTATAACTGAACTGAGCTACTTTAACTGAACTGCAGTTATTTTAGTTTCACCTTTAACACTGCTACTATTGGTTGTGTATATTATTCTGTGAGGAGTGTAAACTGTTCATACTTCAGAGCACTATAGTTTTGTTCCTTGTATTTGTATTTTTCTAAAATGTCATTTTCGATCAAGGAAAGGGTTGCTGTAGCGAAAGGTTAAATGTGCTGTGAATTTTTTCAAGAAATATATCAAATATTCACGGAATAATATCTGAATGCCAGTATCCTAGGAAAGAGTAGCATATACGGTTTGGTTGAAGGGTCAGTTTCAAACACAAAGCAATAAGCCAACTTTCTGTTAAGACTCCAGAAACTACAGCCGATATTCAAAGAATTTGTGGTGGTCCAAAAAAACCTTTACGTTTTCACAACAAACCGATTAAAAATGCACATCTTGCCTTATGTTCCTTCATGATTTAAATTTGAAATCATATTGTGTACAACTGTGCAACAAATCAACAGACAAACTGAATGATCTTAATACTTTTCTCAAACAAGATTGTTGATGGACAGATAGGATACTGTAGTTAATATCAGATGAGATATGATTTCATTTATCTGGACATGTTAACTCGCACAACAGTAGGTATCAGATGACTGAAAACTCTCACCAAAGTTTGAGTGTCCACTTCACAATGAGAAAATCTACATATGGTATGTTGTGTCTGGTAATTGTATAGTGGGGACAATATTTTTTGACTGGACTTTCAATACAGAAGTGTATCGTTTGAAGAATTCTTTTACAGGTCATGAAAAAGAGAATGGCTTCTTTCACCAATATGGAGCAATATGCCACAGATCTAATGGCTGACTCTCAATATGATCACTCAAGCAGTAAAGTGGAACGCTGTACAGGGGGGGATACCATTGAAATTTTTTTTATAAAAATATGGTAATTATGTAAACTTTTGCTAATTGAAATACAAAATTTTAATTAATCTAATTTTAATATCATTCAAAAAGTGTTACATGACATAACTGTGTTTGTAGTCTGTAACCATTCTGTTTTAAGTTGCCCACCTGGTATATAAAAGTGCTTATTGTTGAAAGGTATATGTATATATAATCTGGAATATGCTAAATTTAATACAATCCTAGATGTTAATAAACATAAAATATTTTAAGATTTAGACATTATGTAAAATAATTCATTAATTCGCCTTCATAAAAAAAAGTCTCACTTTCAAAATCTTTTCTCCCCAAGCAAAATAATGTAATTTTGTTGACAGCCCAAATTCCAAGAGGTTATGGGTTTTATTCTGCTAATTCTATTTAGAATAATTGCAGATTTGTGTGGAAACAGTCCTATCACACAACTACTTTAACCATTGCTCATTTTAAGAGAAGTCTAATTATTGGCTAAAGATATCTCGGTTCTGTTATTTTTTTTTAAATTGCTTCATTTATTCTCTCCTAAAAGATACCATTTTTATTATGAATCTATTTTTAATTTCAAATAAGCGACCACATTTAGTAAAAAAGATAATTATGGAAGTTTTCAAAATCTAATTGTTTTAATTTTTTTATGATTTTTATAGGAAAGAAGAAATAGACACAGAATTAGCAGAAATAGAACCATTAATTCAAGAAGCATGTTCTGCTGTCGGTAACATTAAGTCGGAGTCATTATCTGAAATAAGATCATTAAGAGCACCACCAGATGTAATTAGAGATATATTAGAAGGTGTTTTACGATTAATGGGCATACAAGATACTTCGTGGAACAGTATGAAAACATTTCTTGCTAAACGAGGTGTTAAAGAAGATATACGGTTAGTTTAGGATTTTTTTTAAAATTAGATTAATAGTTATTTATTTCTTTGTTTGTTTAATAAATCATATCAGTGTAATTAAAAATGCTCCTTTATATTGAGAATTATATATTTTTTTATTCTGATTTTAGTTGTTTTGATGCTCATAAAATTTCACGGGAAAGTAGAGAGTCTGTTGAACAGTTATTATTGGAAAGAAAAGAATCGTTTGAGGCTAAAACTGCTAAACGGGCTTCAGTTGCTGCTGCACCTTTAGCTGCGTGGGTAACTGCCAATGTTAAATATTCTAAAGTCCTTGAAAAAATACGACCATTAGAAAAAGAACAAGCAAAACTTCAGAGGTAATTTCAAATTATTTTGGAATTTTAGTTTTAATCTTTGTTATTATTTTAAAGAAAAATAATAGATTTCTACTTTTAGAATCACCAACTATAAACTAATCTTTGTCATTATTTTATTTATTTTTTTCTTTTGATTAAGAATTGGGTTATACACTCATGATATTTTGTATATTATACTTGTTAATTATTGTTTGATTTTTGGTAAGATTGGTTTGTTGAAGCCAATTTTTAAGTCATTGCATTAATTTAAACTGTTCAAATATAATTTGAACAGTTTATCTTTTTTATTAGACTCTTTTTTGTTCATTTGATTTTTTATTAAGTGCCTAGTTAAATTAACCATTGTTCTCAGTCTAGTTCTTATAAAAAACAAATTGGTAAAGTTTTATGTGTTTTAATTTTTGTTGCGTAAGTATTTATTATTTAAACTCCATCAACAACTGTATATAAATAAAAGTACCTTTACAAACACTGTATACAATTTATTCTCTTTGCTTTAATTCTCATCCATTGAAGTTTTATACCAAAATGCATCTCCAGTAAGTAAATCACCAAAAAAAACTTTGCTTAAAATATAATTATTTTATTTAAAATGGTTCCAGTTATCTACTGGAAAAAGTTTGCTAAAATATATTTAGAAAGTTTAGCTTAAAATGAGAATTTCATCAAACATGGTGATAAAGTTTCCATTGAAAAAAAGAGGCGTTTCTAAAAAAGTTGACAAATTTTATTCTTTTTAATTTTTATATTTTAACATATTTTTACATAATCATTTTCACTGAGTAAATCTCAACAAATAAACAAAAAACTTTGCTGGAAAAGCATTAGACTATATATATTGTCAAATAAAGAAAGGCACAAGTTTAAATTACTTAAAATGAATCCCAAGTAATTGAATAAAAAATAATAGTTTAAACTGGTAAAATGGCTCCCGAATAAATAATGAAAATTAAAATACAACTTTAAGAGTATCCAGCCATTTTAATTGAAGATTTTTCATGTTCTCCAGACAAATATAAATTGAGATCACCTATTGCTACTCAGCTATATACAAAAACTTGGTGATGAGCAGATGAAACGGAAATACAACATAAAATAAAATTATTCTTAATAATGTCATTTTAGTTTTATGTTTAGTAACAGGTAGATAAAAAAGTTTTGCTACAAAAAATTATATTCCTCACTTACATAATATGTGAAAACATAAATAAATATTTTATTCAGGTTACTCATAATTACATTGTATGGGGCATGTCAGGGATTTATTTGTGTGACGTTACTTAAATAGAAAAGAAATTGCCCCATAATTTACCTTGAAAAATCACAGGAAACATAGGAATCCTACTTTATGAGTGCTCCTTTATTGGAGCAGTATCTGAAAATGTAAAATAAGTAATAACAAGCAGTGAAGAGATTAAATCAACAATAATATAAATATATAAAATAATAGTATGGGTAAATGAGAATGGATGAATTCATGTTGATATTCTCAGTCTCCAGATCTCTGGTCCAGTATTTGTTGATGTAATGAGTGTACCTGTTGCTTGTTGCATTCATGGGTTGCTGGGCGATGATGTCCGGTTAATTAGAACGTGGCAACAGGTGACTGGTGACAAGGAATTGTTAATATTATAATATACTTGGTTTGGCGCCAGGTCTTGTACTATAAAACCACTTGAAGGCTACTACTAACCGCCTGTGTGACTTTGATGTGCACAATAGTAGTAAATTACTTATCTACTATTACTATTACTCATCACTGTATGACTATTCAATCGACTACATGAAGGTGATAAATAGATAAAATCATTACAAAATAACAATTCAAAAGGCATTGATAAATACTTATATTATGAATATGTAGTGTGACATGTCGTAAGGAGAAAGATAGCAGAATTACAGCATGAGCAATCAACTTAGAAGTTGGAGCCAAAAGTCTCAGAAATGAACCCAATTGATTAGGGCGTATATATTTGTCTATCTGCATATTATTGACCTGGGTATCAAGAATATTTGCTGTTATTAAAAATAAAGAGGGAGCTCCAAGCAAGTTAGTGACGTGCTCTACTCTGTAAAATAAGTGCTTGAAAGATGATTTTTCTTGGACAGTGTTACAGATAAGTGGTATATTACAAATAAAATTTCCCTCAAATTTTTATTTTGTTGCGTATGAAATAATGTTTTAATATAAAATGTTATATAAAAAATATGATTTGGACACCACATGACTTCTTGTAATCAAATCACATATATTTTTTATTACATTTTTTCAGTATTTTTTTTTATTATTGAATTATTATTTATTGTAAAACTTTTTTCACAACGGCAGGTTAATAAAATTATTATTAAATCAATATGTTTAAATTTAAAATAAATAGTTAAAAAAAAAAAGGAAATGAAGTCTGATTCTCCTAATGTGCCTTCCCCTTATAAGATCAAAATATTTCATTAATTAAAAGTTTATTGGGTAATAACTCTGGAACTAATAAAAATAAGTAACACTTATGATATATCTTTGAAAAGCTCTCAATGAGGGCTTACTGCAGTTAAAAGTCCAAAATTTTTTGAATACTTGGTCCAGCAATCAAAAGGAGAAATTCGCAATTAGATGTTACAGCAGTCCAAAATCCAAAATTTCAACATTCTACGGCTAATTGTTTTTGAGTTATGCGAGGTACATACATATGTACGGACGTGACGCTGAAACTAGTCAAAATGTCCATTGACATTTGAAAACCAAGATTTTTTGTGATTACAATACTTCCTTGCATGAAGTTACAAGGAAGTAAAAATTTGTTACTTTTCTAGAGTTTTAGAATTAATAGTTTGTAATAAAAAGTGAGTCAGGCTGCTTAATTTTAAATTAGTTTATTTTTTTTGTTAATCACATTAATTTATTATCTATTAAAAATTCTTTGCAATTTTCTAGAAATTTAAAACTTGCTGAAGAAAGGATTAATCAGTTGAGTACCGGATTAGATGATGTTGATCAGACTGTTGCTGAATTAAAAACAAGATTAAACACATTTACTAGAGAAGCGGCTGAAATCGAAATACATTTAAACAGTGCACAAGATACAATCACTGCTGCTGAAGGTCTTGTTTCAAAATTGGATGATGAATTTAATAGGTGGCAAGATCAGGTAGGTTATTAACTAACTTATTTTTATAACTTTATACAAGAAATTTGTATAATTTAAATGATGATGATGTGTGCAAACGTTTTAGTTTTAGATTTCATCTGGTTTAACATACTTTCAAAGAGCTTTTATTCTGTAGTACATCATTTTGCCTGGCCTTTCCTGTTATATTTAATAATTTTACTACTATTCTGCTTTATTTCAATAATATGCCAACTTTCAGTAAAAAAGTATAAATGTTATATCTTTTTATTCAATTAAAACCTAGTCAAATAGTATTTTTTTCTATGAACATTTTTAAATGTTTTTATACCTGAACCTATTGAGCGATCTTCAAGATTCAAATTAACTATTTGTTAATGTAGTTCAATTTTTGTAATTTAGTTGCCCATTATACAGTTAAGTATTAAAATTAAAAAAAAAAAAAATCTTAAAAGTAAACAAAAAAAAATAAAAACAAACTAAATTTTAATCAACAGCATTTCATGGAATACAAATTTTAGGTTTTCAATTGTTTTATTGGATAGAAAAAGAAAGAAATTATGATTCACTTTCCACACAAGCAAATAATTCATTCTATATATATATATGAGTAACAAAATGCTATTAATTAAGATTTTATTGTAATTTTCAAACCTCAATATCTCAATAAATACTAGACCAATTTTCATAATTCAAAAATCTGTTAGAATTTTCTAAAAATTATTTTTTTTTGTAAGCTCAGTTTTAACCATTTCACATATTTTGTAGTGTGATAAAGAAAGTTGTTTTAATAATATAAAAATATTATTATACAATTTTATTTTTATATTATTGTTTTGGTCTGACCCAGTTGATCAGCCACAAAATCCTGTAGTCTGGGTTTCTAAATCGACAATAAGTCTTAAATTTTATTTTATTTGACATGGCCTCATGTGACTTTTTTCTATTTCCAAAAATAAAGAATACCATAAAGGGTCGTAATTGAAAGAGCTAAATTTTATTCCAAAGATCGAGTTCCAGAAGTGTTTTGGGGATTGGAAAAAGCACTGGCATAAGTGTATAATATCTAATGGGAACTATTTTGAATGGGGATAACATTAATGAAGATGAATAAATAAAATTCTTTCCAAAAAACAAAAATTCTCATTACTTTTTGAACATACCTTGTACATGACCAGGATGCAACAACTAGACTTAATTAGTTTAAGCATATTTATGGAATGATTCACAAAATTCTTAAACCATATGACCAGAAGAGAAATTAGATTGAAGTTCTGTAAGACTATGCAGTACCAGTTTTGTTGTATGGAAGTGAAACGTAAATATTCAATAAAGAGATTCTATAAGAGAAAAAGATCAAGTTAGAGGAAAAAATGAAAGATACAAGATAAATTGATGTGGACATCTGGATTGTATGCAGACAGTTCGATTACCTCACCTGGCTGTAGAATATAAGCCAGACGATCATAAAAACATTGGCCACCCTTTGAGAAGATTGTTTCTGGAATAGGCAGCAGCATTGCCTCATCCTTGAAGTGAAGAAGAAGAATTGATAGAAATTATATTGTTTTTCTAATTTTGATACAATTATAATCCAACACTCTCAGATTTATATTATAGATAAATAAAAACTAGTTATTTAAATATCAGTTAATTTTTACCAATAATTATTAAAAGGTTTGATTAATTAAACAAAATTTTACATTTATTTATTGTTTCTGTAGTTGCAAGAGTTGTCAGATGATCTTACCAAGCTACCAGTTAATAGTCTTGTGGCAGCTGCATTTCTTATATACTTAGCTTCTTTGCCTCAAGATTCAAGAAGGTTTGTTTAATTTTATTAAATATTTTGAATTAGATATTTTCAATTTATTGTTGATTAACAATTTATAAAATTTACAGTATATAGTAACTCTTTGTAAGCATTACTAAAATTAAAATTAATGCGACTACCTTAGATTATAGATTTTTATTTTTCTTCTTGTGGATTAATTGCATTACTCAGTTGTCATAGTTGATGGACTGTAGTTATTGTACAATTGTCATAGACCAAGGACGCACTTGGTGTCTGGTTTCATACGGAAGTCTATATTCAGGGACTACAAGGCTCAATTGTATGATTGGCTGTGCAATCTTCGATGTGTGATGTGTTACCAGAATGGCTGAAACCATAAATATCTGTTAACCAAAATGATCTGAAAATAATGCCAAAGAATTTATGTTGATCAATTGATTGGGTCAATTTAGTAGTACTAGTCTATGTTGTTTAGAAAAGGCAGAAAGACTGTACTTTCAAAACTGAGATGAGGTATAACTGCACAGTTGATCTGATATTTCAGTGTAGTTGTACGGATGGTGGCCTATGTTTATACCTATAAAGGCCAGATGTGTAGGCTTCTGTGGTAAATACTGGGTGGACAGGCCAGGCCTGGTCATTTTGATCATCAGCAGAGTTGTTCTGCCAATGATTCTCATGTATTCAGTCGGAGTCTTAAGTCTGTAGGTGGGTTTCAGGAGTGGGTTAATTCCTGACAAAAATCATTTAATGGCAATAGAATGATTTTACTAGCAGTAAAGTGAGGAGGAGGGTTCAGTTTTCATGTTCCTTAGGTGGGCATTCAAAATGTGCCTTTCTGCCATTCAAATGTTACCACAGTCTACGGCAACATTTGAATAGTACAGAGGAGAGTAGCCTGCATGCAACCAAGCTGTCAACTATGTTCCACATATTTGGTGTTATTCTGTTTGATGTCAAAAAATGTCTCCTGTATATTAGGATTAAGAACAAAGGTTAGGTTGAAGTAAAATGAAAAACAGAGAATGAGAAATTGAAATTGTAATTCTATAAGGGATGGGGCAAGTGATGAAAAAGAAGCTATTTTCGACTCAAGAGAAATTGAAGAAAACAGGATTATAGGGTGATTTCAGAAAATTTGGGAGAAAATGAAAAAAATAATTATGCATTATAATAATAGTGGGTTCTCATTAATCAAAATTGTACACTTAGATTAATGATTTATACGCCTATTTTCCTGGCAGATAAATTCCTCTCAAATTTATTTTAATGATTTACTACTTATTTCTAATACAATTATTTATAAATAATGTTTGTTCTTTTTATATTTTTTTATATTTGTGTGTTCTGTTTATAATTTATTCATTTTTAATATATTTTTATTAAATTTGAACCTTTTTAAGTAATTTTTATTGTTTACAGTTTGATGATTGAAAAATGGTGTGAAATTATTGAATTGGAAAAGTTTAATCTTTTCAAATTTTTAAGTACTGAACAAGAGTTAATGAAATGGCAATCTGAAGGTCTTCCATCCGATATACATTCAATAGAAAACGCTATTGTTATATCAATGGTAACGTATAGATCTTTTAAATGATTTTTATTTATTAATTTTTTAAGGTTTAATTAGTTTTTTAGATATACTATTATTTTAATATTTATGGGACTGTTAATCTGTTATTCTAATTAATATATATATTTATATAATTGTTTCAACAATTACATGAGCTGGCAAATATTTTGGGTCGCAGAATGTTTTTTAAGTTTTGATAATTGATTCCTCTGTATTTTTTAGCACTGGATCTGAAAATAACCTTCATTTTTTTGTCAGGATTTTTCACAAATTTCAAAACTTGTAAAATGTTGAAAAATTGCAAAAATGTGATACTATAAAATAGACATAAAATGTTTTTTTTTTTACAATAAATTAATATAATATATTCACTTTTTTGTCTTACACTATTCATTCTTATAGCTAAACAGTTGAGTGATTTGAGGAGGATGTGCGGGGTTTGAGTTGAAGATGAGGAGATGTTGGGAGAGCTTGGCTGACAGGTTGTGACAAGACTTAACCCGATGTAAAATATTTATTGGCAGCTATCTACACCACTCATTCACCAAGCAACTACTATCAGTGCTGTTTCAACCAGCATTGTGCATAAATCGAGTTTTTTCCATCTATGATCAAATGCATTTTTGTGGTGGAAAATATATTTTCAGCTCATAAAGTAAACATCTCATTTTAAAAAGGGCTTCAAGAGGCTGAAAAAATTCTGCAGATTCTTTTTGTTACATTTGTGGTGAGTTAATGGTGGAAAGGGAAAAAAAATGTAACAAGTTTCATTCAACAAGTGTACCTCACGTATTTCGAAGTGGAAGTAGGAGATCAAACAAAACTTGGGCACCCACTATGTTTGCTACACATCTATTGAAGGACTTAGATGGTGGTCAAAGGGTGAACAAGAAGTGTATTCAGATTTGGAATTACAATGGTGTGGCAAGAGCCACGAAACCAGTGTTCACAGTTTCAATTTTAAGAATAAAAAATGAGTTGTCTATCCATATATGCCATCCACTTTATGCCCGGTTCCTCATGGTCCACATACTAGCGCCAATTCCACCAGAAAAGTTTCCTGAAGTAGATGATTCCACAAGTGGTTTAAATGAAGACAACATCAAGGAGTACAAACCCAGAGGTAGCTGTGCACCAGAGCTTTATTCACAGTCTGAACTAAATTTGGTTCAAGAGTTACATCCGACCAAAGAAAATTCAGAATTGCTTGGTTTGAAGCTAAAGAGTAGAACCTGCTAGCAGGTAGCACCTCATTTTCCTGGTTCAGGTATAGAGAAAAGGATTTTCTTCTATACTTTTTGTAGGAAGGAAAATTAATCTTCTGCACTAATTTGACTTGATTTAACATTCCATATGAAAGTACCAATTGGAGTATATGAAAGTGCCATATGAAAGTATCAAGATTCATCCAGAAGAAGCTTCAAAGTTATCCTTCTTCACAGTGGCATATCCACCGTATTCTTCTTGACATATCCATCAATACCTGTTAGATATTCTGTACATTTAAAAGAGGATTGCAATAATTTGGAATTTGTTCTCGATAAAATTAAATATGACAATCATAAGTGGATTGATTACATGTGGTGATCTCAAAATAATATCGATGCTCCTTGGAACAGCAAGGAGAATACACAAAGTTTCCTTGTTTTTTGTGTGAATGGTTTAGCAAAGACAGAGAAAATCATTGGATAAAAAAAAATTGGCCAAAAAGAACTTCATTAGAACCTAGAACCAAAAATGTGTTCCGAAAAGCTCTCATAGATCCAAATAAAGTTCTCCTTCCACCTTTGCATATCAGGTTAGGTTTTATGAAGCAATTTTTCATAGCCTTACCAAAAGAAGGTAAATGTTTTAAATACATCTGTGACAAATTTCCAGTCTTATCAACTGCTAAACTAAAAGTGGGTTTCTTTACTGGTCCTGGCATTAGAAAACTCTTCAAAGATTGTAATTTTGAGAAACAAATGGAAGTTGCAGAAAAAGAAGTCTTGGGATTCTTTAAAGACGTAGTAACCAAGTTTCTGGGCAAGAAGAAGGATCCAAACTTCAAATCAATCGTTGAGAACATGCTGCAGAGTACAAACATTTAGGCTGTTCCATGAGCTTGAATGTTCTCACTTCCTAAATTCATATGGTGGACTATTTTTGTGAAAATCTGGTTGCCATTAGTGAAAAAGTGAGTGACAGTTCTCATCAGGACATGAAAGAAATGGAAAGGAGGCACCAAGGAAAATGGACTACATACTTCATCATTAAGGGTTGGTGAAGAAGGGAAGTGGTTTCCAAAGGCCATCTCATAAAAATTAATTAAATAAAAACAAAATAATGTTATTATTTTGTGGCAATTTTCATTATAAATTAAGGGTTCAATGACCCCCCCCCCCCCCATCATCGTCAGACCACTCATCTCTTTAGCTGTAAGAATGCATTGTATGAGCCAAAAGAGTGAATCTGTTATATTAATTTATTTTTTTAAAAATGCTTTATATGTGTATTATTGTATCAAATTTTCACAATTTTTCAACTTTTTACAAATTTTGAAATTGCGATTTGCGAAAAATCCTGACATGATGGAAAAAATGAAGCCTATTTTCAGATGTGGAAAACTAATTTTGATTTAAATATAAAACTTATGCAATGACAAAACAACTTTTTTAATTTTTTTTTAAAAACTTACTTCAAAACATTCCAAGGTATTTCCAGCTAGAAAGAACCATTTCAGGTGGATCTTTAAGACCTGTTTTGTTAATATCTCAGCAACTTATTTGTTTTCTCAAATACAAAAACGTTCTAGATCTATTTGAATGTGAACTATCTCCAGTGTATGCAATATTTTTAAATTTATGTTCAAAGTATGCAAATGTTAACATATCAGTAGTGAAAAATTAGGAAGTCTCTTGTGGAATTATTCATGAATGGCAGCAATTTTCTCATTATTTTTCTATTGACACTTTAATACAGAAACTCAATCTTGTTTATTATACTTAAATACATTATTCTTAATGCAGATAAAGAAAATGAACTGAACATCAACTGAATAATAGCTATATTGACTTTATTAACATTTGTGAAGCTGAAATTTCCACCTGTTACAGAATCTTATAAAATTTTAAGTATGCATGCAGGAAAAACTGATTTTTCAACCCACTGTATATTTAGTGTAAAGTGAAACAAAATTTACATTTATAATAATCCATTAAATAACTTTTTTGAATAATATAAATAGCTGGATACATATCCATGTACAAGAAAATATTAAGAATTACATATCTAATTATTTATATTTATTTTATACTCAGTGGCTTAAAAACAATATGTTTTTGATATTACTCTGAATTTTCACAATTTTAATTTTGTCTTTCTATATTTATTTTTTTATTTATTGTGATGATTTTAGACTGAGTTATGCCCATTACTGATTGATCCTTCATCGCAAGCTACCGAGTGGTTGATTAAACATTATCAACAAGAACAACAAAAAAATAATGATTCTAGTAATGGTAGAATGGTAGAAATAACAATGCAAGCTAACAGTAGATTTTACACAACTCTTGAATTAGCTGTCAGGTAATTATTCTATATTTATATCTTCGATATATATATATATATATCAAAGAAGTACATATGACTACATATTGTTATGTGTTTACAATTTTAATGTTTTAAGTTAAATGTGTGATTTTTAAAAAGAAAACAATCTTATTAACGGATGATGAGGGGAACCCTCAAAAGCGCTTGTATGAAATAACAGTAAGCCTGAAGAAATAAGCATTATTGAATTCTGTACTCTTGGTGGTAAACTGTTTTATATTTTTGTTTTACATAATTAGTCCAGAAGAGAATATGTACAAATACAATAACAAAAGAATTGATTTTCCTAAGTTAATATTTATAAGTTATATATATTAATATATATATATATATATATATATATATATATATATATATATTGTTACCACATATATGCCTAATTTAATATCAGTGTGCACCTTCTCCAGCAGAGTGAGTATTAAAAGTGAGGACCTGAGAGGCAGAAGGTAGTACTTCACCATACCTTCTCATTTTCAGCCTTCAGCACTCTATTACTCTAGCACTGAGGTATTTGAAATATTAAGAGTGCTGTAAGGATCAACCCATATAGCAAATTCGCCTTTTAAACAAAATAATAATTTAAACAAAATTCAAAAATCTTCTGCAGCTGGATGTCATTTGTTGTCTCGACATAAACACCATTGAAAGTTTTTCATAGTTCCCTTTTCCACTGGGCTTCCAGCACAATTAGTCATTTCACAAGCGATAAGAAAAGGGCTTACTCTCATGAAATTAAAATTTTCCTTCATTATCACAAGGTACTTAAGTCTGGGAGAATTGTTCTTGAAGACAGCCCTCTGCAGACATGACTGGTTCTAAATGAGGGTGCTTGCGTGAACCCTCTGTCATGTTAGATTGTTCAAGCTGCACAATATCTTAATTCCTTCAGTAGCAAGGAGGGGTATAGTCCAGTGTTTGACTGTAAAATTAGAGTATTACCTCAGAATTCTTTCAGACAACATCAGTTTTCATGAAAATTTGTAATTAAGTTTATCTAATCCTCTGCTTCAAAAGTTATATGTTCATGATGTGTGCTTTTTGTTTTTTGGGGGTTAAAACTACTCATTGTGAAAAAAAATTCAAAAACTATAGATTTAAACATTTCATAAATTGAAATCATGTTTAAATATGTATTATCCTCTTGAAGATGACAGAAGATCCAAAAGCACTCGAGGAAATCAAACTGGAATTTGGTAAGCTGTTTTAAAATCATTTATATAAGATTAATCTGTAAATTTGTTTATCGGCAATCGACTTAAACAAATAAACAATATTTTGTTGCGTTGTAAACAAAGTTTTATTTTCATTTATGATTACATTCAATTCACACATGGCTTTTTCCAACCTTAGCCTCTACTGTGTAAGCCAGTCACTACTTTATCTACGCACAGCATGGTAATTCAATGTCAGAGAAATTTATTTTCTTTACATATATAAAAAAACTTAGTTTTCAACAGCTTAAAATATTTTAATGGAGTATTTATAATGAATTATAAACTTTTTACAGTTGTTAATGTAATTTATAATTTATTGTAATGGTCCCATACCTTACAAACCGGCCTTGTGATTAAAATTAAAAATCATGTTTACTTAAAATTAAAAACTACCACTATGTGTTTATTCTTTCGGTTTTGGAAATGTACTAACTACACCATATAAAATAGATATACATTCACATATATACATGTACAATATACCTATATACATCTATACACACAAAGTTCTATCATCCATTAGCAGGTGTTCGTTTACAGTGTGCTCCATTCCTTTTCTTCTCCTACCTATACTTTCATCTATATATAAATATATATATATATATATATATATATATATATATATATATATATATATATATATGTGTGTGTGTGTGTGTGTGTGTGTGTGTGTGTGTGTGTGTGTGTGTGTGTGTGTGTGTGTGTGTGTGTGTGTGTGCACATGTGTGTGTGTGGTATGAGACACACTCAGATATGAGTGTATGAGGATATACTTATACATATGTAAAAACAGTTTTGTGTCTTCACATGTTTTCATAAATGCTCCAAAACTGTCAAGAGTATAAAAATTTACATGCTTCAAAAATTTCACCAAAAAAATGCAATTGGTTTTTCAATGATAACTTCCTTAATTTTTAAGCTGTTCAATAACTCAAAAACCCATTTTTTTAGAGACTTTCAAGGGGTACAAGGCATGTAAAGTTCAGATTCCTTGAGTCCTTCGTTTCTTAAATTTTTGAGTTTAAAGGACTTGGGGGAAGGTGGTCTTTGCACTCAAATGCAAACTTCTAACAATGATATCTCAATCAATTTTTATTCTACAGAAATAGAAAACAAACGAAAATTTTCATTAAAAAAAAAAATAAATAAATTTTTACACTCTAGCATTTTTTTATGTATTTTCTGTAGTTATTGAATTATTGTGAAAAAAAGAAAATTTTTTAGGAAATTTCAAAAACTTATTCAAATTTGAAAAAAAATTTTCAAAATCTAGCATCTAAAACAGTCAAAACTTCTACAATATATTTTTAGTACTTAACTTTTAAATTGTAAAAGGAATACATTCAATTACAATTCTTGCGGAAAAGTCATTTGTTTTATTGCTGATTTTTTCTCTGAAAAAACGAGACAACCATTTTAATTTCATCAAACTCTGTTAGCTTTCATGCTAATGATTTTTACCAAAGCTAATTTTAATGGTCTTTTTAAGCACTTTGAAAAATATCCTGTAAGTTTTCCTCAAAATTTTCCGTTTATCCGTTAAGGTTCAACTTCAGTTTTCGGTGAGCAAAAAGTTACCTTCAGCAATGTATAGCTTGGTTCATATTGCATCTACAGAAATAAAAAAAAGAAAGTAATCTTCATTATTTTATAAGCTATTTTATAAGTTATTATTTTTGCTAATAATAACTTTTTTGAGTTATTCGTGAAAAATCGTTCAATGGTTGGATGAAAAATCAACATTTTCAATCACGAATAATTCAAAAAGTATTGATTCTACAAAACTTTTTATAGAACTTTTTTGCTTAGAATTTAATCTCCATCGATTTTTGTGGTTTTTTTTTTTTAATATAGTAATATCCACCCCCAGAGTAAAAGCACACATCGGCACTATATAACTTTTGTTCCTTGAGCTATTCCCTAATTACCGTCTAAATTTCACGTCAATCTGCTTTGTCCAAAAGAATTCTGAGAGAAAAACTGTTGAACACTGGACTAGTACAACCTTACTCCAGGGTTACCAATCCTGCAGATCTGACCCAGTACTCTGATGGAACAGGCATATGTCCTGGCAGAGAGCAGATATGCAATTTTTTCACGGACTCCATTCTCCTACTCACCAAAGCATTCAGTGCTCTTGTGTACAGACACTCAAGAAAGAGCACCTTACTACATGTTTGCCATCGCAGAGGGCTTGTGGACAACAGCAGGGTCTCTGTTACACCTGCTATCACATTGACCGCAGACCCCAAATCTCCAGCTCTAAAAGTGGTGTAAGTCCATATCAAAAATTGTTTTCAATTGTGGATGATCTGCAGATGGCTGAAAAGTTTTCAGTCCTTTGTAGAGTGACCTGTAGATCAACTCCAAAGAAACTTAATATTTCAAAAAAAATCACCCAGAGCCTGTTAGCCAGCTATATGTATTGTACTAATGTATAGTGTTGGCGTCCTGAACGTGGAACATAGATTGTATGTTTCAGACGTGAGGATTATCTACCTCAGGGCATTATAATTATTATTTTTGTCTTCATCATCTATTATTATTTATTATTTAATTATTACCAGTATTAGTTTTGTTTTCAGAAAAAACAAGTTTACACTGGAGATAATTTTAGTCATCAAATTAATATTAGAATGAAGAAAAACAAAACTGTAAATTGCATTTAACAATGATTTAAAAAAAAATAAAATGTTTAACAATTTAAGAAAAATTATATTAAAATTTAGGGAATAAAAGTTATGCGCAATATGCTGCTTGAGGTTGTTATGTAAAAGGCAAACGATGAAGTAAAAGACAAAAAATACAATTCAAGTTCAAATGTAAAAAGGACTTAGACAATAACGAATAATTATTACTGTTTTTAACTTATAAGCAGAAGAAGCAGTAAAGGTATTGGAAGAAAAATATGAGAGCAGAAACAACTTTTGTATGATAAAGCAAGTATTGATGAAGACATGTCCTCATTGTCAATATTGTTTTATATTTCATGCATTTATTTATGTTTGTTAAATTTATTTGTTTATATTTTTTTTTAGGTTTGGTAAGGTGTTGATTGTTTGTGAAGTAACACACATTGATCCAGTTTTATATCCAATACTGAGGCGTGATTTCACATATCAAGGTAAAACTAAATTCTTGTTTTAATCTTAGCTATCTTCAGCAGTTTAGGTCTTACAACAAACAAACACACACATACAAATAATACATTACATACAAAATTTCTATTTATCAGTTGCTTTATATTACATCCATAAAGAATATTGTCATCACTCATATAATTTAACAGGAGAAATTGTAAGTAACCTGAAACCTGTTAAACAACATAAAAGTTACCTTTTAAAGTAAAGAGCCAAATTTGTAGAATAAAGGAATTAATTTTGTGAAACTGCAGTAATGTTTTACAAAGTCTCTAAAATAAGTACAATTATAACTATACATAGCTGGAAAATTGAATAGAGTGAAATTGAACATGGTGTAACCAAACTGTTTTTTTTTATCAAAGTATTGGAAATGTATTATTAACAATATTAACAAACTGATATAGTGAATGGCTCTGCTAAATAAAGGTTTTCCTTTATTCAGACTTTCATATGATGCAATGTTTCTTTACATTGGCATTACTTTAAAAGTAGCCCAAATTATTTGATTAAATTAAATTAGAAGCAAAAAAGGTTGTATTGAGGAAAATAATATTTTTTTTAGCAAATAAACTTACTAGTTCTGTAAAGGTAGACTAATAAGCTTATCTTTCAGGATACATCCTGGAAAGTAGCATTATTTTGATGACCATCCAGTTTTTCATATATCACAGTTAGATTGTTTTGCTGAATGCCCTCCATCTCTCATACCCTAATAAATATTAGTGTATAATATTACAGTACAGCTCTACATCAATAGTCTGACCCACAAGAAAAAATTCATGGCACCCTATACTGTAAATGTTGTATTCTGTAAATGGCTCTTTCTTTAATAAAGGGCCTTATTTTGCTTCCATTGCTATTTTGAATGAATTGCAAAACAATTTAAAAAATCTTCTCACCAATTTATTTAAAATATAATTCAAAAAATTTTGTTTTGCAGAAAACCTATTACTTTGTGGATGAATAATACTAATTTAAAAAACCTGCATTTTCTACATTCTATTCAATGTGTAATAAATATATATTAAATAATTTTCATTAACACCTGAATTGCAATCTATTTTGTTTTTATATTTATGTTTATTATCTTTATATATTTATTTTAACATTATTTCATGTGTATATTTTAAAGTAATTAAATTGAGCTTAAATACATTGTTTTTTAATTTTGCAATTAAATGCGGATTTTGTGATGGTTGCCCAACATGATAAAAACCAAGCTTTTTAGCATGATTTCCTTCAATCCATCCTGTTAAATACCGAGACATTTCGATTTTTTACCTATAGAATAGCATATACAAGGGATATCTCTAAAGTAAAGACTGCTGGGATATTTCTCTCCTTAAGATTGGCGAACCTGTGTCATTCATGGTCTCGCTAATAATGTACACATTGTGATCGCCATTCCGCTCTGGTACAGGCCCGGCTCGAAATCGTACTCTAGATACCTCGGCTTCTTCGCAATCTCTACATGGTTGCCTGAACTTTCACCACTAAATCGATTGGGAGAGCCTTTCCCAATATGGTGGTAGTCTCGTAGGAGGTTGTTTTAAAAACACCAGTGCATACAATTAAAATTCTGTGCTGAGCACTCCTTAAATTTTGAACAAGTACTCTATTCATAATCCAACCTATGCGCCCAAATGGGCGCCACGTAAGAGGTCATGCTTTCGAAGACACCTCAATACACCATGAACATTTATTTGACGGCCCTCAACCCATAGTCTTTTCGAGCAATGCTTCCAAGTATGTGCATCACTGAGACAGCGTCCGCCGCTACTTGCCTAATGTGATTGCTAAACTGCAACTTTTCATCAAACAAAACACCTAGGTTCTTATGAGCTCTAATGCGGCTGATTACACAGCCTTTATATTTAATATGGGGGTTACGACTGTACAATAATTTGTCTGCACCCTTGAGAAGCATAAACTTCGCCTTGGGCACAGAAATCTTTTAATTTTGAATGTCCATCCAGCCCTCTGCAGTTGACAAGGCTGCCTGCGCCCGATCTTCTAGCTGTGGTCATGAATTACCACAAACTAAAAGTAGAAAGTCGTTGGCGAAAGCCTGGGCCGTGACCCCTTCTGGAAATGTCATTCCCAGAAATTTGTCGAATACCAGGTTCCACAGCAGGGAACCAACAATGGAACCCTGGGGGCTTACCTGGTAATGGATTTTTCTACAACTAGGTGCGCATCCTTTAACAGAGCCGTACGGTTAGACAAATAGTCAAGTACCATGGCGTGCAGGACTACGGGAACATTGCGGCGTTCCAATTCATAGAGGACAGATCGCTTTTCGGCCTCTGCCCCGTACTGCAAACTTGCATTGGCATTACCGATTGCGATTGCGGGCAAGAACAGTGTTCCTATGTTCTCATCGTCAAGGCTGACAACAGTCAATGGCTGTCAGTCAACCTACTTTGCTGTGGGGTTTAGGCAGCACAGCTGAGTTGTGCGTTGCAGTAGTGCCACTGTCGGCTAAGTAAGGACGTTTTCTTTGTTTTGCATCGTGTCCCCGTTCTTAGGTTCGTGAGGCCAATAATCTTTTCAATCCTGTGGCAGGTACGGGAAGACAACACCGGTCGTTGTCTTCTCTTACATAAGCCTGGAAATGGACCTACCCGATCCTTGTTCTTTCCTTAACCAACTTGTTAGCTACTCTATTTATTTGTAGTCGCCACTGTTACATTTTAAGTATCTCCATACGCCTATCTGAAAGATCTTATTCAGAATTGTTCATGCTTGCCGACAGCATTTACTATGGCCTCGTTCACTTCTTCTTCAGTGGTGTCCACATCTATGTACCTTATGTGGACCACCACCCGTCTATCTCCATGAGATCGCAAATTGACTTAGAGATCTGCTGCTTTCTTGCAAAGGGTGGCGGTAAATTGTTCAGTCTTTTCCACACCCTTGTTGAAAACCTCACTGTTGAACAGAAAAACAACAGGGTGGAGGTGTACTGCAAATTGAAACTGATCCTGATTTTTTTTAAAATGCTATTACTGGTGATGAGTTTTGGATATTTGAGTACAACCCAGAAACAAAATGCCAGATAAAAGGAGTGGCACAATTCAAACTCACCACATTTCAAAAAAGCAAACATGAGTGAATCAAAACTATGCTAATTTGTTTCTTTGATAGTAATGGCATTGTCCATAAGGAGTTTTTGGCTACAGGACAGACTGTAAATCAATATGTTTATGCTGCATATGTTGGATGCTGCATCATGAAAATGCAACGTATCACACTGCACTCTCTATTAATGAGTTTTTGGCAAAATAAAAAACATTTCTGTAGTTCCTCAACCACCTCATTCAATTGACTTGAGTCCCTGCGACTTTTCCCTGTTCCTGACTTTAAAAAACACCATTTTGGTGTTTTTTTTAAACAGAGAACACCATTTTGTAACAGTAGAAAATGTAATCGACCATCTAAAGGATATTCCGGTTTCTTAGTTCCAGCACTGCTATGAAGAGTGGGAACCATTTGAAGCATTGCATGGCTTCCCAAGTGAACTATTTTGAAGGTGATGGAGTCCATATATAATTGGATTTTAAATAAGATTTATAAGATTTGTAAATAAAGTGGGTTAGACAGTCTAACAAAGGTTAGGAAACAGTGCATGTTAAGACATAGAATGGGGAGGTCATCTGTCATTAGTGATGATCTGGTTCGCCTTGTTTATTGCTTTTCACAAAGCGTAATACATGATGCAAAAGAATTTAAAGAAATTGTGTTGTGTTAGGCATCTTCACTCATAATGTTTTGTTACTTCACAATAATGCTCAGTCAAACCTAACAGTTCTTCATATAATTGGCTTGAAACAAATGGATTGCTCATTAATATCCAGCAATTTAGTTTTTGCCGTCTTCACAGACAGCATCACTTTATGAAAAATGTTTTAAAATTTGGTATCAGATGTCTTACTATCTTGAATATATAGTATATTAATGATTTAATGTATGATCTGATTACATACTAATGATGTCTTCTAACCTTTTTAAGATTATATCAGTACTTCCAGAAACTGAGAAAGATGCTGATAATTACTTAAAAGGCACTTGAATGAATAATTCTATTTATTTAAAAGCAAATAGTTTATGTTTTTTAATAATGTAAAAGTTTTTTCTATTATTGTTTACTCTTCTATCAATAATAATTAATTATAAATTTCAGGACCAAGGAAGATGATTCAAGTGGGTGAAAAATTGGTAGATTATAATTCTGATTTTAAGATGTATCTTATATCTAGATCTGATGATATTAAAATCTCTCCTAACGCCCTTGCCTTGATGTGTAAAGTTAATTTCACCACATCGCCTGCTGGACTTACTCAACAGGTAAAAACAAATTTTTGTTTTATCTTACATACCCATTAAATCAAAATATTAGTTTTCAGATAGGTATCTGCATATGTAGTTGATTTTTTTTTCTGTAAATTTTTGTTCATTTCATTTCAGATTAGCTGACTTTTTTCTGTCATGTTTCACAATTGATTTTTACCATTGTTTTATATTAATAGATTTACTGTTAAAACATTGTGCATTTATAATATTAGATTTTTTGAGTTGTATTCTTGTCAACTCTCTTTACATGACTGCTCAGAAAAAAGTGTAATGTATTTAGTGTGTATGTATGTATGTGTATATATTTGTTCCATCACAGCAGCTCAATGGCTGAACTGACTTAGCTGTATGATCCTGCATTGGAATCCTTACATTACTGGCAGTGTTATTGGCTGTATAAATATGTATACATGTAGTAGTGGAGACTTGCTGGTTGAAGCATAAACTTTAACGGATTGAATTATTGAACTATGAACTGTGAGCCTCTACCGCTGTGATAGCTGGCTTTGAACAGTTCAAAACAATCAAATGAATAATGTTACAAAAATAATAGAATTAAATTTACATTAAGTAAAATAATGTTAAGTAAATTTAAAAAATTTCTGTTTAATAATAATGGGTTCCTGTGGAGACTGCATGTAAGGCTAGAGTGATGAGGTGATGCAAGCTCCTTGAGCGAGACTAGACCAATCATCACCATCAACTGATAACAAACAGGGTGCCCTTGGGGCACTGTAATGGGGTGCTCTTATAATATCTCGGAAATAATCTTCAGATTTTAAAATTCAAATGGGGTATTTGTTAGCAGGTTGAAGGCTAACTTTTGCACACATCAGGTACACTCAATCTAACAGATCACGATTATTTGGAAATGTTGTTACATCTTTGCAACCAATCTTCTGATTTTCAAAATTTGAATGGGGTATTTGTTAGTATAATTGAAAATCATGATGGAACCAAATCGTACAAAAATTAACTGATATACTCAAAAATGATCCTTATTTATACAACTGCCCAAAAAGGAGTGTGTAATGTATTTACAGTGTAGTATATATGTTTGTTCCATCCCACAGCAGCTCAATGGCTGAACTGATGTTTAGATGTATGACTCCGCATTGGAATCCTTACATTACTGGGAGTTACATAGGCCACAAATATATATATATATATGTAACATAACGTTTAAATAAATTTAAATAATTTGAAAAAACTCTTACTATTATACTTGTACACAAAATAGTCACCTCTATGCTCTTTAATTATCATCCTACATTAATAATTATCCTACTTTAAAGAGCAATGTCTGTCAGCGATGTTTTTTTTTGGCTGTAAGTTTTATTTAATATTTATTTTAAGATAGCGTGTTATTTGATATGGTTTTCATAATCATGTGATGAAAATGAATAGTGATTTAACAATATTTTTTATCTGTAGTGATAATAACGTAGAGTTAATATATATTGACTTATAACAGTCGGAGGTCTAGCTGAATGGTTCATGGGACACTTATATATTTTCTCATTCCATACGATTTCAAAGTTTGGTGCGAGGTGGTTACATTAGGAACTCTGTGCCAGTTTTCAAGTAAATCTGTAAGTTTTGTTACAGAATACATTTAAATGCACCAATAAAAAATCATTGATCGGTAATGTGTTAGCCCACAAAGGTAAAAATACCTCATCTCCCGAGGTATGTTTGGTTTTGATGCACATCTTATAAAAGTGTATTGTTCTTACCATCTTCTGTTTCTTAACTTCAATCCGTCCTTTCCCATTTTGAGTATGGATGTAATTTGTGATCCTACCAGATCCCTAGAGGAAGATATCAGATCCTGTATGGCTAAATGTTTCCTTGATGTGATCTAAACAGTGATCTGTGAAAGAAATGGCTATACAGTAAGTATTTTTTCTGAGATAAAGCAGAACTCTTAATCTCTCATAAAATAAGTGTATTTAGTTAATAAGTAGGTGCTGAAGTCTTTGTTAGTTTATATATGATGATGATGATGCGGACCTGGTTATGAGTTACTAACATGAGTAAATACTGTTTATAAGGACAAAACTACTAAAAATGAAACCGGGGGTTAAGAGGTTCAAGATTGACCTAGCACATCAGACACTTCAGTGTTGAATAACATGAAATTCTTTTTGAGCAAGGAAAAAACGTTTACTAGGTAAAAAAGTAATTTTTTTAGAGCATTAGATTAAAACCATTTATTAAAGAAAAGAAAAGTATTCAGAAGTAAAGAAAGAAAAGATGTTCACTAATTATTAAAAATTGTTAATGTAGTGTGTGTGAAAATCAGAATCTCCTTTTTAAACAAGTCTTTGTAGATCACAGCTTTATTAAAAAAAAAAAGTGTTTTCATTATGTTATTCATTTATAAAGTTTTTAAATTTTTATTTTTCATATACTTTTAGTTTGTGTTTAAATTATAATTTTTACATGATTTCTGGATCATTCATGACATTGTATTATCCCTGAACTCTTTCTTGCTTTGTACCCTGAATAATTTAAATGTGTTATCCTGAATCAATATCATTTAAATAATTTAGTAAAAAGATGTATAGTTTTTATTAATTTTCAGTTATTGAGTTGTGCTTTAAAAGAAGAACGGCCTGAATTAGAAAATAGACGAACAGAATTCTTACAGCAAGAGGAACGTTTAAGGTTAGAGCTGCATTCCTTACAAGAAGCTGTATTACGTCAATTGGCTTCAGCTGATGGAAATATTCTTCAGAACAAGGTAATATTATTTTGATTTTCATTTTTAAAATTTATATTTTAATTGTTATTCCGTTACCATAGATTGTTTTAGTGCTAAAAATTAGTAAAGTCATCATCAATCAGTAAAACGTTATCTACCAGTTAAATTGGTTTGTCGATTGGTGATAGTCATCATCAGCCAATCAATCAACCATCAGTTCAATCAATTGATATATCAGCCGATTATCATCAGCTGATGATATATCAGCCGATGATCATCAATCACAATTGACGTATCAATGAATCATCAATCAATTTATCAATCGATCATCATTTATCATTAATCATCTATCATAAGCAATCAATTAGTCTTCATCACTAATCACCATAACTACTATCATCATCATTTAAGGTTTTTATTAGATGATTTCCAAAAATGTTTCTATGCTTTATCATGATTTTATCACTATTTTTTTCTTAAAATAATTAAACTTAAATACTGTTCAGAACATTAAATCTGTTACAAGAGAATTAAAACATAATTATATATCTTTATGTTAGATCTGATCCATTGTGTGCTAAATGATATATATCTTGACCCATTATACTTTATTTGATGAGTTCTGTCCTGCTGGAACCTTTGTTTACAGCTTATATATTTAGCTTCACATTCAGTGTCTGCCGATTGTCAGTGGCCTTATGATGTGTATTATTTGTAAATTTATAAAAAAAATGTTTATCTTATGATGTGTATTTTGTTTGTTTGATTTGCAATTTTTTGTTATTTGTAGTACTAAATAAAATTTTTATTCTAATTGTTTCATAATAATACACTATATAGATCATGTCAGGGATGGGTGTATATATACTGCTCCTTGGATAAAAAAAGAAACTGCCCCAGCATTTGCCTGGATGGATTGAGGGGAACTGTGGTAAACATTTTGGTCAGAGCAGTACCTCAATGCTCAATTATAAAATAAAAAATGAATGTGATTAAAGACCATACTAATTTTTTAAATATAAATGTATAAAATACTATAGTTACTAAATATAAAAATGATTACAAAATACCAGCTGAGCAACCTAAAACCAAACTGCTGCAGATAACACAGTTGCAACATGTAACATTTTATGAATGAAATAAAAATATGAAAACCTAAATTAAATTCTGTTTCTACTTTTACATATTTACCTTTTTTTATTTTAGAGAAGTTATTTAAAGTGAACACCCTGCACAGTGATGTGTTTTTCTTCTTTGGTGATTGATCATATTGACTAGCTGAACACAAAATTTTGTTGTCATTGTTATCATTTTCTTGTTGAATGTTCACCTTCAACCATATAGTAAAAGTGAAACAGCATTTATATCTTGAAAACAACTGTTGTTATTTCATTAAAATTGTTGATTTCATTCTATTTTTAATAATATATTAATAATTACTGTCTCAAAGGCACAGACGGCAGCATGCTAATTTGTTACACTAAAATTGTGATTTCTCCAAATTTCAGCTAGAATTTGAAATATTTATAATGATTCAAACTGTTACATTCCAAGCTCATTGTCACTAATGACAACTAAAAAGATTTAACATTAAGTTATTAGCATTTAAATATAAAATTATTATAATTATTATTGGATGATTTGTTTAAAAATAAGTTATTTTAGTTTAATATTTTATGCTTCTTTTGCAGGAATTACTTGCATCTTTAAATGAAACCAAAAGAAGTAGTGCACAAATATCAAAATCATTAAAGGAATCTGAACAGTTACAGTCAGAATTGAACGTAGAATGTAATGTTTATAGACCGTTGGCTGAATACGCTAGTCGATTGTACTTTGCTGTAATTTCATTACGTCATGTTAATAATCTTTATTGTCTATCGACATCTGCATTTACAAGATTGTATGTAAAATCACTTAAATCTACTTCTATCCAGGATAGCGATAACAATACGAGATGTCGGTGTTTATTACATTTAGTTTATTTTCATATATGTCGATCAGTGTTTAGATCAGATCGTTTGACATTCGCTTTGTATCTTGTGCATGAAATGTGTCCACATCTTTTTCAAATTGATGTAAGTATTATTATATGATGTAGAAATTAGATAATAAGATTTTTACTTGCTTGCTTGTTAGCTAAAAATTAGCTAATGAAATTTTTTTTAACAAGCAAGTAAAAATGTTATTATACATAATATAATGAACATTAATTTTGAATATGTTGAAATGAGCTCATTCCTAATTACTAGTTATTTCAAGAAAACAATAAAATAAGCATAAAACAAAAATAATCAAAAGAAAATAATATGAAATTGTGGTAACAAACTGAGTGTAAAAAATCTGTCTCTCTCTTTTAACACAACATTCATCAATTCAACTCAAAGTTGAAATGATGACTATCATAGTAATTATAATATTTTACACATCAATTGTATGATTGTATGATGTAAATATATTTACCACCTCCCACTTTAATTATTATTTTGTAAATTTCTGTTCAACATTAAACATAATAAATGGTGAAATTAAAATTTGTCCCCCTTTTTGTAAATTTAATCAATGAATCTTTCAACAATGGAGAGTGTATTTTCTAGCTACCTTCAAGACTTCACTATTATTCTTCTTAAGAAGAGGAAGGTTCTTCACTTAATTAACAATATTATAGGCCAGTTTTGTTATCAGTTTTTTCTAAAGTACAAGTATTTAAAAAAATTATGAAAAATCAACTTTAATATTTCTTGAAAATCATAATGTATTAACAAACTTTCAGCATGGTTTTTGGAAAAAATTATCTGTTGACACAGACATTAACCAATTTTTGGAAAATATTTTAAATTCTTTGTCGATCTCAATTCAAAGTCAGTATCAGAGACTTTTTGACTGCTCTCTACTGTTAATGACTGAAAAAGTAAACATCGATTTTGTTCATACTCTTTTTCAGATAATTGATGAAGCCGTTACTTGATGAAAATCCATCATAACAAAAGAAAATGAACAAAATATGTTATTTGATTTTCACAGAATTGATTTAAAAATCACTTTTATCGTACTTTTTTGTGTGGATCATCTCTAAAGTCTTAATTGTAACTATTTGGTTTGGTAAAAATTTAAATTTTTAATTCAACAATAAAATTATTTGTTCGTGTACTTACAGTTTTAATAATTTAAATTTGTTTTTTAACTAATACAATGCTAAAATGTTCATTTAATTTTTTTTATTTATATTTTTATTTAATTGTTAAGGAATGGAAATTATTTATGGGAGAAGCTATTGTTGAAGGTTTTGATCCGAGTGCCAATCGTGCAGAAATGGCGCGATTATCAGAATCTGTACCAGCATGGTTGGAACAAGATCGTGTCTATGATGTATTTCAGCTAAAGGTAATTTGTATTTCATTTTGTTTTAGCCTCTTCTCTTTCATAATATGATGTGCTTTATATTACCTGATATATATTTTCATATCGCATGTCCTGGGAGGTGTTCATAAAATTTGAGGACTAATTCAGGATATGAAAATAAAAAGATTTATTTGGGCAAATGTCTATCTAGCATAGTTTTCCACCTTTTTTTTGGTTGGAAACACCCCCAAGGCAACCAGTTTGGCAATTAAGCATCACTCAGTCACCTCAGGATGTCATGACAGCAGCCTGCCCTCCCTGTCTAGCCCCCTGTAGGGGCATCCTACCGGGGTCTCCCTAGCATCATCAAGACACATCAACTTCCTCTTCTGAATATCCCTCAGCTGGAGAGCTACCCTTCCCATCCCTAACCTATGAAGCACCAGGTGTGTGTTGTGCACAACTGGTGATCTGGTGCTTTCCTAGATGACCGTCATCTCACACCTCGAGGGTCCCCCATACCAATTTACCCAATTGGTAACTCCAACCCCCCCCCCCCACTCTTGCATGTTGGTAAACCAGAACATCCTAGGCATGGAAACTACCTCCCTATCCCTAGACGTTGCCATGCTTCATCCCAGGCTTCAGTATTAGTAGTAGATGCACTTCATGAAGGGCAGTGAGTGCAAGCCCAGCCCCTGGTCTGCTGTTCCCTGCCCACAATCAAGGCATTTTGTAGGTTCTGCATAATCTGCCACATTGTGGCCTTCCACAGTTGTAGCACAGGGTTGATCTGTCAGGTCCCTTGCAGGCTGCCACTCTATAGCTGAAACTCCAGCACTGGAAGCACTTCTTCTCTTCTTGCCACAGCTCAATTTTACACAAATGCCAACCTACTTTGGTGCGTCTTTGGTGGCTAGCAAACTGATGTTTCTTTTGTACAGCTGCACTGTGGCTTTCTTGGTGTTCCTGTAGGCTGGCCTGAGGTCAAAACACTAACTATTCACTTTGCATTGTTTGTTTACTTCTGTGAAGTTTTCTTAACAGTAATATTAAAAAGTGAAAAGTTGGAGAAATCTGCACATTGTTTCTGCATTCTACTTTCTTTAACATAAATTTTTTGTTAACTTTTCATTTTTACAAACTTTGGTCATTATTTGACAGAGTCCATTTTGTATTTCTAAGTGCCCCTGTTATGTAATATTTTCCTCCAAATTTTTCTGGTAGTGGTTATCTCAGTTTAAGAATGACTTATAGAAATCCATGATTTAATATTTTCATTTCTTAATAAATGTTATAATAAAATTAAGTCTCTTAATAAAATGTTCCTTTGATTAAAAGTGACCTCACGAACACAATTTTAATGGCTGCTGTTTCTTTTTTTTCCAATGAAATTGTGTTAAGTTTGTTGGCGATGCAATCAACACAATTAGCAGAATCACATATAACGTTATCCTGTACTTAATGCTCACAAGCTACTACTGTTTAAAATGTTATTTTGAAAAGAACATTATGGAAAGTCAGTAAAACTTTTTAAAAAACAAAGTAACCATTCACTTTTTATAAATCAAAACATGAAAAGTGTTTAAAGCTTTTATGAAATAAAAAATTTCCTACTACTTACTTTTTCATTATTACTTTTGAATCCTTTACTTTTAAAAAAGAAAATATCCAAAAATGTTAAAATTTAAAAAAGTACTTTCCAAAAACAGGCACCTGCTCTTCATTATAAATTTGATGCGGATAAGACATCTGGGATATGAGTGGCACACCCCTTCTGTGACATTTCTGTTCAGTTTTGTTCTCTGAAACTATACGACCGGTTCATGTGGTAAATAAAGTGACATCACTTAAAATATCGACAATTATAACAGTACTGGTATGATGTGTATATGAATTTGAGTGAAGAAGATAAAGGGAACCACTTATGTCTCATGTGGTGTGGAGTCATTTGCAATCATTTGATTATGTTACCTAAACACAACTCTACAGTTATAGTTTCTAGGGAAATTTTTACCTGTCGTTATTTGTTACCAGATTGATATTGCACTCTTGCTGTACATTTGTTTATTTAGTATGTTAAAATATTACTTAGTTGTAGAATTTGTCATATAATTCTACCTTCTATTCATTCTATCACTATAAACACAATTTAATAAAGCCCAACTTTGCTCTGCTTTTGATCTCTTCCTTATTTAATTGTTTATCTTAATTAGTTTTGTTCTGTAAATAAATAAAAAATCTAAATTTTCTAGTATATTATATTCAAATGTCTTAATATTTAATTGTAAAAATTACTTAGTTTAAGTAAAATTGTAAAATTCATTATAAACATTTCCTTGTTTTTATATATTTATTTGTTTTTATCTTTAGACCATTTTGCCAGATTTATATTCAAAATTGGATTTAGATAATTTAAAAAAATGGAAAGGTTTTCCAAGAAGTAATTCAGTTGCTCCAATTACTTTGTCTTTATTTCAACATGTTTTGCTGGTTAAAGTTCTTGCACCTGATTGTTTACATTCTGCTATCTCTACATTTGCTTTAAGAGCACTTGGTAAGTTCATATATTGTTTTTTTCTTTTCATCTTTTATAATTTAAATAATGTGCATGTGTGTGTGTGTGTCCATGTATTTATATATTAAGTATTGAAACTTCCTCTTTTTTCCAGTAAAAAAAAATATATAAATGTATTTTAGAAAAGAATTTAGACAAATTTAAAGTAAATAAATTTATATATTAATTAAAAAATAAATAAATAAACAATTAATTAATTTTGAAGAACATCGATTCATTCTCTGAGATTTTTGGCACTCTGAGAAGACTAGGAGATAAAATTAAAATTAAAAAAACTTTGATTATATTTATATTTAATTTGCTTTAAAAAATAATAATTAATTTTGGTAATTTGTAGTTATGCTTAAATTTAACTTAGTTTTACTAAAAAAATATTTATTTTATAAAAAAATTATCATTTTAACAAATTTGATTCAATTTAAATGTACAATAAAAATAGAGTAGATAACATATTTTTTACTTAGGTCTATACATTTATAAAAAAAATAATATCCACTTATGAAAAAAATATCAATTTCTACATACATATATATTTAAAGGCTTGGGGAAAAGTTTTTGTATTTTAATGTAAAAGTAAAACGAAGTTTTTTGTACTTTAAAGTTTATTAAACAAAATATGTGTGATTTTGCTTGACTACTTTTTGCCCTTTATGAAAAACTGCGATAAAGTGATTTTCACAGGACTCTTGAAGTTTTATACTGTTAAGAGAGTTCTGTAGAAACCGATACAAGTTATACTCTGACAGTGCCAAGTCAGGACTATACATAGAATGTATCAAAACTTCTTGGCCAAGCTCTCTCTCAATTTTTGACGGGTCACTAAAGATATATAGGGTTTTCCAATTGATCAATTCTGGTCACTTTATATCAGTTACAATTTTTGCAATTGTTTACAGAACAAATTAAAAATAATTTGATTGGGCAGCAGCTGCTCATAGTGAACAATTTCTTTCCAATCCTACACATGCGCACAAAGAAAGAGAGAGAGAGAGAGAGAGAGAGAGAGAGAAGATCACTTTTCTTGATATCATGCCACCATTTGCATAGCTTCACCTTGCTTCAGCCATGAACTTTTCTGTACATTGTTGTACGCAATCCATTTTTCATCACTCTTAATGAGCCATTTCAAAAGTGGCATTTCAAAAGTGACTAGTTTGATTTCATTACATATTCAGCAATAATTCACAGATGGATATTCGATCCATTAAATTTTTCATTGTTAAATGATATGTGGCACCTGAACATTAAGTTTTTTTTTTAGCCAGCCTTCTTCAAACAGGTTAAAATGTTTTATGGTCAACGTAAAATGTTTTTATGGTGACGTTTAGTCTGTTTGCTAATATTTCTCAATTTTTTCTATGATTTTATAGACTTTTCAATCGTTAGCTGATCAGAGCGAGGTTCATCATCAATAACAAAATTTTCAGATTGAAAACACTTGAGACAGCTGTATGCCACACGTACTGATACTGCATCTTGTCCATAACTTCACGAACCTTTTTTAGTAGCCTGTCACATTCTTCCCTTTTTTGTAATAAAATTTCAAAATGTATAAATTTCTTCTTAATTTTCAAGACACAACTTTTAAATAAATAAACTAATGTAATCATAACCTCTTTAAAAATATTCAGTGATGTGTCACCTTTAAAAAGTATTTAAGTGTAATATTATTACTATAGTTATGCCATCCTAAGACATCTATCTGGAGAAAACAAAGAAATCCCAACCCCGTATAAATATATATATATATATATAATTTTTTTTTAAATATTTAGTGTAAAAAGTAGCTTATTCCATCATTGTAGATCAAACTGAAAAAGTACTTGGTGCTGGACTCCTGTAACTTCCTTATGCAGTGGCTGGAATCCAACTGTGCTCCTTTACGGCATCAATACTGGTGTTTAACTGACTTGACCAATACCCAGGGAAGACTAGTGAAAATATAAAAAATTAAAATATTACATATGAAGTAAAATTTATATTGTGTAAAATAGAAATAGAGGAGAAATAAATTTACTGAACTTTTAGAAAAACCCTAAAAAAAACTTTTAGGGTTCTATGGCTGAATGATCTAAGTCAGTATTTCTAAACCTGTGGGGCGTGCTTTCCTAGGGAAGTGTAATAACAAAAAATAAATGGAGGACATGAGCATATAGAAAAGAAAATATTATTAAAAAAATGTATTAATTTACTGAAAGGAAAGCAAGCAAAGATACATCTGCCATAATAAATAACAAAATACACATTTTCACTGATATAATACACTTATAAAATGAGTTGTATCAGTACTGCACAATGTATTTAATTAGCTTATCAATATTAAATTAAAAATAAGTTTAATAATTATTAGTAACTCCCTTGGGCCTATATTCCAGAGCAAAGTTTTTTGAAGCAAGGTTTAATATTAGAAATAGAGACTCTCTGAGTTCTTTTTCTATAGTTAGCTGAGATCTATATTTTGTCATCAAAGTAGCCTCCATGGAAAATTCGATTTCATAAAGGTAGGATGTTGAAAATGCTAATAGTATATGAAATGCTCTTGTTTTTAGTGCAGAAAACTCACCTCTGCCCAAAATTCAGAGCGATTTATTACTAAATTGTCTTTTGACTTCTATTATTTATTACCAAATTGTTATAGACCTCACGGCCATTTGCTGTGAAGTCTATGAAGATTTATTCAGAAGTTGAAAGCCCTTCAGGAATATTTTGAAGTGGATGCCTAACCCACTCATTACTTGCTACCAAGTTGTCAGCAAGAAAATACTTCTTAAAATTTGTTGCCAGCAGAACTAAATGATTTTCAGGGTTGCAAAAACAAATTTCACATGTTGTTCTTCAGCCTTGCAAGCTTTAACACATTCATCCACATTTGCAAACATTTCTAAGTTTTTTGCTTTAAATTTCTGCTTCGCAATTCCAATTTTTTTATAATCATTTACCAAGTTCAAATCTGCTGTTTAAAATTTAAAGTACAGTTACTAGAGAAAACTGTTAGAAATTTTTGGCTGTTAATTTTTCTCCTTTTTGTAAAAAAATTATATATATATATATATATATAATACACATTAAAAAAAAATACATATATATATATATAAAAAAAGTAAAAATAAGACTGTATAATACAATTATAAAACCAGAAGCCACTTAGGCAGCAGAAACACTTCTCTTCCACCTGAACAAACAAACAGTTAAAGACAGACCAGAAAATCGAAAGAAGAATTGGATGAACCTGCAACAATAAAAAGTACTAGAAAAATGAGCAGTGGTGGATCGTGCCTGCCAGTTGTGTACAAAAAGTTAAAACCCACCACTGATATTGTGCATAAGAGAGACTAGGATTCTTCAGACATATTGTGAGGATGTAAGATTTAAGACTTCTGAAACAGCTAGTTCAGTACAATCTCAACTCGAAAAACACCAAAGCAGAATGCAGATGGATCAGAGAAATAAGAGAGGATCTGAAGGAAATCAGTCTTACACCAAAAGATACTTCAGATAAGATAAAACTAAGCCAAGAAAATCAAAAGCAAAAACACTTTCAAGAAAAAAACTCACAACACGAACATTTTCAATGCTAGAAAGGGTTCTAAAATTAGAACATATAAAAAAGTACTAGGAGGAACTGCAAGGCCCAAACAGTCCCATCGAAGAAACTTTGATAATAGACAGACTAAAGTGATCCTATGCGTTCATAAAAGATAATATATATATATTAGTAACTCTAACTAATATATATATATATTAGTAACTCTAACTAATGGTGAAACTAATTTTTATCAAAAAGAGATAAAGAACCACGTTAATAACCCAAATGTACAACACATCTTTAAATGAAATGAACAATCCATTCCTAATTTTGTTCATGGATTTAAAGTAGTTTAGTTGTGCATCCTGGGAATAATTAAATGAATCATTACTTCAGCTGTAAATAATATGACATCAAACATATCTTGAAAATCATGAAACTTCCTAGAAAATTTATAAAAATAAATAAAATTTTCTTCTAAAAAGACATTTTTGGAACAAGTAATAACCATATGGAGTATTATTCATTGTTAATTAAACTCAAAAGACAGAGCAACTTTTCGAAAATAATGCATTATATGTAAAAATACTTTGAGCTAGAGTAAATTTTATTTTGAGTAGGTACAATTTAATTTTTTTTTTTAATATAAATATTGAAATATTTTTTAATGTTTTAGGATTAGAAACATTATCTGCACCCGCTTTAAGTCTTGCTCAGCTAGTCGATGAGACTATAGCCAATGAACCAATACTGCTGATATCAGCTCAAGGCACAGATCCATCAATTGAATTACGTTCAGTCGCGACTACTAAACTGACTGATGAGGAAATATGCAAAGAGGTAATTTTAATCTCTATGATGTATAAATATGATATTTAACTTATATGATTTATTTTAATTTCTATAATATATAGATCATATCAGGAACATTGATGTACACCATTCCAAGGATATACCTCAACCAGTAATGCCTTAATGGATCTACCTCAGTGTTTGTTTGGTAGACTAAAGAAAAACAACAGGGGAATCATGATTGAAACAAATCATAAAATACAAAACTTAATAAATTAAAAAGAAAATAGTTAGTTTTTATTTTTAAGTAATTATATGAATTTATCAATTTTCTGTGAAATAATTAATGGTACAAATATGTTAAAATAATCTAATTTAATTAAAATAATAAAAAATAAAATCAGTACAGATAAATAACAATTTTGGATGTGTTAATTTGAAAATAATCTGATATTTTCATATGACAAATATACAAGTTAATTAAACAAAATTGCAAAACATTCAGGTTTATTTAAGAGATTAAAAAAAAAAACATCAGTAAACGAATATTATTTTAATTCAGGAAAATCTTTAATTTAATTATCAAATTGATTAGGTCTTTTAAATGATACGTATTATAAAATAATGTTTTAAATCAATTACATACTCTATAATGTAAGGTGAAAGTTATAGAAACTTAAGCTAGGGGCTGAGACTGAGCTAGCTTTCACTCTAAATCAAACTTCCAAAACTTCATGGAAAATATGAAAAAGAAGCTGTAGGGGGAAAATATATTAAAATACATTTATTCAGTAGCTGAGGATATGGGCTGCATTACATATTTTGAGATTAAAAAAACAAAAGAAAAATAAAGAATTACATCTAATCAGTCGTGTATGTGATGATGAAACTAAGGTATAAAATTGTTTATTTCAGGTTTCTCTTGGCCAGGGTCAGGAAAAATCTGCTCTAGATATTGTGATTTCTGCAGCTTCTGTCGGATCATGGGTCATATTAAAGAATCTTCACCTTATGATTAAATGGTTACCGTCACTTGAATCTGAATTATGTCGTCTGTCACCGCATCCAAAATTTAGACTTTGGATGACAACTCAACAACATCCTGATTTTCCTTCGACTTTAGCTTCAACTTGTTTAAAACTTACGTATGAGGTTAGCTTTTTATTATTTTATAGCAGTCTTCTTAAGGTATAACAATAAACCCAGTAAAGGATGACACTTTTGATTCTATATAAAGTGATAATTTAGAAAGTTGACTATTTAAGAGGTAGAGGGCTACTTACATTTATAACAGTGAAGTATCTGTTTATGATTTGAAGTTTTAAAGATTTTCCTCTACATGTTGCCCACAGAGAGGATGTATCATTTAAAAAAAGTCTTCTGTTTTTATGTTAACTTTATAATCAAAAAACCATGATCTAATCTGTATAAATTCTTACCATCTGGAAACTATGTTGACAAAAAGAATAAGCTAAATAGCGTTTAAAAAATGATATCTTGTGATGGCACCTTTCTCTTAATTAAAAATAATTTTCTCACCTACTTTATGTCAAAAATTTTTAGATTAAAATTAAAACAATTTTACATTTTTTGATATATTAGTTTTTCTGCCATTTTCTTGCATATCTTGTATTTGTAAAAAATATAATAGGAATAAAAGTGCAGGTAATTTTAAAAAATCTAATGAAATATGGTTTTTAAATGACAATATTTGATTATACCATTTACACAGTGAAAGATGTTTTGTTATTTTCTTATTTGCATTTAATTTGATAGACTGTTAAAAAAGTAAAGCTCATTTAATTTTAAATAATATACTTTTATCTAATTATTTCTATTTTAATTTTGAATGGGGGCTTTTTTTCAGGCATAAAAGGTTTTCATGTTTATATATTTATTTAATTATTAACACGTTTTTCAGCAGAAGGCTGAGAGGTAGGTGATTTATTTCATATAATAAAAATATCATAATTATTAATGATTGTTGAAAACTTGCCTTAAAATATTTGTGTATAAACCAAGAAAACAATATCATTAAAAACACATACAGTAGAACCCTTTCCACTCTGCTATCCAAATCTGCAAAGTTGAAGTAAAGCAGCCGTACATATGTAAAAATGTCAACATATAAACTCTTGTGACAGGAAGAAATCCCGATTAGACACAAACAATGTGTGCAGTGAGTCATGTTATTGTGATGTAACTTTCATAGATCCAGTTTCTTGCGCTGAGCCTCATTATGAAAATCACTGTAAACCTCATGATAATTTTGTTTGTTCATCTCCTGATGTACATTAATGATGGACAACTTGACAAAAAATAAAAACTTGTATCAATTTGACGACCTTATTCCTTCTCATTTGTTGTGAGGAAAATGAAGATTTCTGCTGTGAATAATGAGCCTTGATTTCTGCACACCCAAAACTCATCACCAGTAACCAACATCTTTATAAAATCAGAATCACTGAAGTCAGTAGCTGTACATTTGTAGCACAAGTTATGTGTGCAGAACTGTGATTAATTCTGTTGTCATTAGCAGTTTGTCAGTCAGTGGAGATGGACTTTCTTGATCAAACACTACACTTTGTTAATGACAATCAGGTTTTGACTTTGTGACAGCCTACTGTAGCACTTGGAAGTGATAAATGAAGTTTGGCCATTTTTCAAACTGGTTTATACCATTTATTTGTTTAACACCATTGTTGAAAGCCTTCTCAATGTTATAAATTGTTTTCATTTTGTATCTCCAAGCTTTTTACTAAATTCTGTGTATTTTTCAGCAACAGATGTGTAGTGTGTTCCATCATTCTATACCAGTAACAAAGCCATAAGCTTGTGTTAGATGCGTGCACAAAAACATCTACATAAACTGGCTGCCTGCTACTGAATGACTCAACCTTCAAGGCTAAAAATTATGCATTTTCCACTAGAGTCTGCTATAACACCACACTGAGTTTTGTTGCTTGGATCCAAATACTTTCCAAGAATAATATAAGGCTGAATATTTTTAACTGTTTACATATTTTTAATTTTTGTATTATTTATATGGAGGCCTCTCAGCAACAAGTTGAGTTCTTCAATGGTAACTTTTTTAATTAAGTTAAGAAATGTTTTTGAAATGTCATATTAAAAGTGTCATCAGTAGAACACAGATAATCGTAATTTTCAGCAATGCAAAGTTTCAAACGATGTTTTCTTTTTACTACTCTTTACAGTTGTAGGTGGAACCTGCCTTTTATAATTATTTTTCAGGTATATACATGATGTCATGGTATAGGAAATATCAGTTTGTTTGAAGTAAAAGTTATCATTTTCCCAAAATTCTAAAACAATCTTAATTGAAATAATTTTCAAACGTATGAAATCAATGTTTGTTACTCCTACTTAGATTTGCTTTTATTATTTTATTTGGGTAAAAAACTGGCCGATTAATATACTTTTTTTACAAAGTTATATGTTTTGTTAATTTTTTTTACATGTTGTACTATAACATGTCCTGACATGTTATAAGAGACAGTCCTGACTTGTTTATATTCAAGGAGCATCTTTTTCTTTATTAAGTAGGTAAGAATTCCCTACATGAAATAATTTGGATTTTTTTTAATCTGTTATATTTGTTTTTAAAGTTATTTTATCTATATTTATTATTTACTTTTTAAAATGCATTTTTGTTTTGTTTTATGTATTTTAGTCTCCACAAGGTGTAAAAAGAAATATGCAACGAACATATAGTTCATGGGAAAGATCAGATAAAGTGCACCGTCCTTTCTTTAATTTAGCTTGGTTCCACGCATTGGTATCAGAAAGGCGTATGTTTATACCACAAGGTTGGACTAAATATTATGAATTTAATGAAACCGATATCACTGCAGCGACTTTGACATTAAATAATATTATTAATAAAGGTAATAATTGTTTAGTTATCTACTTATTATTTTTTTAAATAATTTTTATCCTTTTACATCTATAACAATATTGAGAAAATCAAGAATATATTTGGAAAAGAGGTTAAATGGCTAGTAATTTTTTAGTGTATGTTGCATGAGACCATACATATATTATTGACAATCACTTATTCATACTTTAATGTTATCTTTTGCACAAGATTGCTCTTCCCCTTTGAAATACGAGGGTCATTCAGTAATTAAAGATAGATATCTGCAGAAAAATTATTGTTGACGAGGAAATAATACTACTTTATTTTGCCGGTCCATGTCGCCAAGGACTGACTAGCATGGAGGAAACAGAAAAAAAATGGCCACTTGCATCAGTAGTAGAACTGTCATCGACATGATTACTTTTAATTATTGATATAATTTTTATACTGTTATTAAAGCACTCCTTTAAAAACAACTCTCCGAATGAAAATAGTTTTGTATTAATTATTATTATACATAGCCTACATTGATTATTCAGCCCTTATTTTTTAGGTAGAGAAATAACAGAGGAATTATTTTCATACTTTTATGTCAGTTCTATGACTTGTAAGAAACGGTAAGTTATCAAGGAAGTTTCTAGCCAATTTAATGCTTTAAATTCATGATAACAATGTGAGAATTAGTGTAATTTTAATGCTGCTGAATGAGACTGACCCCCATTATTTAAAATGACATGTAGGTATACACTGTTGTATTAACCTAAATAAAGGGTGGTAGAATTTAATCAGCTGTACATGTATTAAACATTGTATTTCAGTAGTAGTTTTCTAAAGTACAGATTTCTTTTTTTTTTAAATTAATGTAGCAGTGTATTAGTCTGAATGAATTCAATAAGTGAATGTAAATCCTGATATTTTTTAAAACTTGATATAAGTTTTTTAAAGATATTTCTACTACTTTTTTTGATATGAGAGAAATGACCTCACTTATGAAATTGTTCTTTTGCTTTATAATGATAAGAAGATTACAATTAATCATTTAGTTATGTATTGCGATCAAAAAATTTACAGTTTACTTATTACATATTCTCCTATGTAATATGTAAATTGATTAATGATATTTTATGAGGTTTCTTTCTTTCTTTTTTATATAGCTGGTGGTAAAGAAGATGACATTCGATGGGAATATTTACGTGGATTATGTGAAAATGCAATTTATGGTGGTAGAATTGATAATCCATACGATCTCAGAGTTTTAACGACTTATTTACAGTTAATGTTTACAAGTAATATTTTCAAAAATAATAATAAAATTGCGTCCGGTATAAATATACCTAATTCTGATAAAATATCTGTAAGTATTAATATCATTAATTCATGTTTAACGTGAAGTATTTATTGACTAATGTTATATTGTAATTATTTTGACCATAGAAGCAGCAACTTACAATTTTTCAACAAATATATGGTGCATTTTAAAACATAAATTTTGAAAAATCGATACTTGTTTATTAACATATTTTGACGTTTGAAGAACATCAGTAGAAATGATAGCTTATTCATTGTTATTTTTTTGAACACATTTTATCAAAATATCATACTTTGAATGTACAAGACAATTTAAAAATATTTTTTATCACCTCTTGGTGATAACAATTGATTTCAGTTTCATCTATAGAACTGCACTTAACTCTCACTGGTAGAAAATAACCTTACTGTAGAATAAAAAATACTAGATTCTTACACAAGATATTTTTTTTTCTGTTTAACCTCCAGAAACCACCATAAGGTATTACTTTAGTGGGTTTCGAGGCTGCTGACTGAAAATCAAAAACAGGGTAGTTTGGAGATCTATGAGAAACTTCTGAATCGATTTCGGCAAAAAGGGGATGATTTTTTGAGGCACATCATCAGATGTCACAAGATGTGGATCCATCATTACACTGCGGAATCAAAAATGACAAGTAAGGAAGGATGAGGGCTGCTCAGTGAAAGCTAAAATCCGTCTGTCAGCCAGCAAAGTTCTTGCAACGACGTTTTTTTACTCAAGGAGAATTTTACTCCTTGATTTTCTCCATAATCAATGAATGGTGAATGCAGCCTACTATTGCCAGCTGATGCAGTCAACAAAAGCCGCCTACCAAAACATAAGACTGGGTATGCCCATCAGAGGTGTCATCCTACGCCATGACAATGCATAGCCGCACACTGCGATTTTGACAAGGGATAAATTGGAAAAAATGCACTGGGAAACCAAAAACCACCCTCCCTATAGTCCAGATTTGTCTCCCCGTGACTATTTTTTGTGCAAACAAGAAATAAAAAAGAATCACTTTGAGGGGAACGATTCGAAAACAATGAAGACTTTGAGGAGTGCATGCGCAATTGGTTGATGACTTGTTGTCAATCTTTCCTAAACATTTTTTGATTTGTCCCCAAACTTTTTATGAACAAGGAATATTCAAGCTTTCAAGCTTTCTAATCATTGGCAGAAGTGTGTAGGTCATGCAGGTGATTAACTATGTAGAGAAATGATAAAGGTATGAATTGTGTATATTATTAATCAATAGATTTATTAAAAAAAATTACTGTTTATATTTGATTCACCTTCAAATTATTTGATGATCATCTTTATAAAAAAAAAACCAGTAATTTGTAAGGACCAATAACGATCAAATGTATGCACACTTAAGTTAAATATTTTCCATATTTCAGACTCTTTTAGAACCATTCACTGAAAAAATAGCTGTACTTTTATTTAAAAAAGACCAATCTTTGTTTATAAAATGACTGAATAATTACATTATTTGCTTATCATTATAATTTACAATAAACTAATATGTTACGTGCATAATATTCTAATAATGCCTTCTTGTGGAGAAGGTGTAAGATAAGTTTTATTAAGTAGTTTTAAATAGTGTTAAATAGTTTTACAAATTTATTACTGAAATGTTTAAAATTATTATGTGGTAATAGAATAATGAAGAGCATTCTCTGTTCAAGTTGCTTTTCTTGAGTAGCTACAGAACTCTATTTTTGGTGCTATGATTATACAGTTAACAATTAACAATATTTATTTATTTACAGAATTCTTCTGTCTTTAATCTGTTTAATAATGTTTCAATAACCATTTTTCTTGACAAAGTCATTCAAATTAATTTTGGATTCTTTTGTAGGGTACATACAAGTTAAAAAAAAGTGATTAGAAACTATGATTAAAAGGTACAAAATGTTTAATTTAGTGTAAATAAATTGATATTTTTTATATTTCTTCTGACAATGACAAAATCAGGTTCTGTTTACTCTTATCATCTTTTGTATTGTTTTTTTTTTTTTTGTTACCTTGAATTAAACCAAATATTTTTATTTTTTCAGGAACATTTAAAAATTGTTTACAAATTACCAGACGCAGATGATCCAGTTTGGTTTGGACTTCCTGAAAATGTTGATCGTAGCTGGCAACGAAACACAAGTGCTTTTATTATTAACCAGATAAAAGGTAATAGTTGATTTAGAAGTTGAGAGTTCTAAGGTTCAAATCCTAGTAGGCAGTTACTTTTATACAGATTTGAATACTTATCATGGATAAGTTCTTTGGTGGTTGGGTTTCAATTAACCACACATCTCAGGGCAGTCCTAAGACTGTACAAGACTACACTTTATTTACATTCATACATATCGTCCTCATTCATTCTCTGAAGTTTAGCCTCATTTTCTGAGGCTAAACAGAAAAGAAAAAGAAAAAGGTAATAAAAGGGTGTTTTATCATCTGTCATTTCAGTGATGATTTAAATCTTTTTATTCTAATACAGTCAATTTCTAAGTAAATTTTGAAAGTAAAGTGAACAAAATTTAAATTAAACAAATGTCTGTCAGTTTAACTAAAGTAAAATTTTTAAATTGCAATACTGTAACAGAGTAAGAGTGTTAAAAAAATTGAGAAAATATGATTTGCCTATAAACAATTATTAGTTTGAAGTACATTAAATAAAATTAATTTTTTCTATACAGCACATTAATTAATCATGAATTCATGCATACACACATGAAGTGTGTAAAAAAAAAGAGAATCTTTTACTTTTGCTTTTATTCTTTTCAACTGAGTTTGTCTTCTTTCCATTTGATGGTAGCATGGTTTACGTGAATATTTTCAGCTGTATTAGATGTATAGTTCATTTTTGCAGCTGAGTAATTAGGATATATTTTATTATGAATAGAGTTTATTTTGTTTGAAAAAAGGATTTACATTAAATTTTATATCAAAAATGGAATAAGTTGCAATTGTAGTGAAGATGTTAGGAAAGGCTTTTGTCAAGGATGTTATGTTGACATTAAGGTTATTAATGGCATAAACAATTTTAAGAAGGTTGTGAAGACAACAAAATTGTAGATATCCTAACATATCGTCAAAGTTGTTGAAGAGATAGAAATTTCTTATGATTTGTGTGAAACAATTCCGACTGATATTTTTTAAATAAATGAGTAGCACCAAAATTTGTTACTACAAATTTGTATGGTCAACAACAAACAGTATTATGCTGTTTACATGGGGCAGTCTGAAAAAAAACCACAAATGTGATTAACAACTTTTGGATTTTACACCACACTAACACTCCAGCTCACACTTGACTATTAGTTTGATTGTTTAGCCATAAATAATGCCATACCATTGCCGGAGCCTCTACATATGGCACCCTGCAACCTTTTTCTTATTCTCACTGATTGAAACATTAAAAGGCTAATGACAGATTGAAATAAAGAAAATTATGCTGACCAAATATTGAAAACCAAAAAATGCTTTTCACAAATGTTTTGAAGGTTGAAAGTAATGCTGGGATAAAAATGTCTCTTTTCTAGGGAATTACTTTGAAGGGTGCAATATCAGTAATAAGTAAATTCTTCTCAATAAAAATTAGAAGTAATGTTATTTTTTATCACACCTCTTACTTAATTTAAAAGCTTGATGGGATTAGACAATAGTCTTATTGAATCTTCATTAAAATATTTTAGTTGATAAAAAGTTAGTAATTTGCATATTTCATATTATGATTATAAATACTTACGAGGTGTGTGAGAAGTTTATATTTTTTTCAAACAACAATATTATCCCCTTCAAAGCAATTCCCTTGGGCAGCTATACACTGGGGAAGTCGTTGTTCCCACTCCTGGTAGCAGCGCTAGAAGACTTCAACAGGTAGGGCTTTTAACCAGTCTGTCACAGTCTTTTGAATGTTCTCCAGAGTTCCAAAATGACATCCTTTTCAAAAAGATATTTCGGGAAAAGTAAAAAGTCACAAGGACTCAAATCAGATGAATACGGGGGTTTAGGAACCGCAGGAATGTGTTTTGAGGTCAAAAGAGGATGTACGGTGAAAGTGTTAAAATTTAACTGTTCACTCATCATCCTTATTGTTAAACGACGGTCTGATCTCACAAGAACCCTCACATGCTCAACGTTTTAGTCAGATTTTAAAGTTGAAGGTCTCCCTGAGCAAGGTTGATCTTCAACGTGTTCTCGGCCTTCCAAAAATTATTTTTGCCAATGGAAAACTTGTGCTCTTGATAAGTAATGTTCCCCATAGGCCTGTTTCAACCTTTTAAAGGTCACACTCATGGATTCCCCAAGTTTAACACAAAACTTGATTGCACAACGTTACTCTAAATTCTGATGCTCCATTTTCATAACAACAAAAACACAACTTCACTGATGGCACTGTCAAAAATAATGTGTTGGCTGAACGGAGTTGAAACTCGTACTGAGCATGTGGAATGGATGAACAACCGGTCTAGTACAGACCGGTAGACACAGTGTTGCCAGATCGCTTGCAGTGTTACCAATCTCATTACTTTTATCACACACATCATACTTTTGAGAATATCTTTCAATTTTCTAGACTTCTCACCACCTCTATTGTGGAGTTGTAGTAGCTCAATCTTCGATACAGAAATTTCTGGGTTTGAATCACAGTCAAGCTTTTTTGTATGGTATAAAAGGTCTCATCATTTATCAGTAACTATAATGAAGTCTAGTCATGGTAGTTACTTGAAATAAATATCTAAAGTTGAAGAGAATGAACATATGTTAAAAATATTTAAAAAATTTACAATAACTGATTAGAGAACATAATTTATAATGATGTATTATAAATTATGGTGTAATTTAAATTGCTGTATAATGTTAATTTTAAAACAAAAAAAAAATATATTTTGCGACAAAATGAAAAAATGAAACAAATGCAACATAAAAGTACATTTTATTTGCTAATAACTTTTTTGTTTGCATTTATTTTTCTACCTTTTATTTTACCCTTAATATTCCTCTTTAATTGCAAACAGAAAGAAAATCACAGGGTACCAAATGTGGTGAGTATGGAGCCTGTGGAATAGGTTTAACTTCACAAGAACCTCAGATTTTGTATATGGTGTGTGTGTGTGTGTGTGTATATATATATATATATATATATATGTGTGTGTGTGTGTGTGTGTGACTCAGTGTTATTGTTCTGCAGAATTATCAACTTTGTAGATTGTTGGAACACAACACACACATCTCCTAAGGTGTTAGCTTTCTCTAAGGTGTTTGAGAGAGAGCAGAAAATTTACAGTTGACCTGTATTACACTTAGTCGGTTAATATACATGTGTGTATAGAATCCCAGAAATAAAAGAATTTTTGCAGAGGATTTTTCTGAATTTTTTGATGGTGGCAAATTATAGACCCAGTACTTCATGCTCTGCTGTTTTTCTTTTGCGTAATAATGATGCACCCAAGTTTTGTTCATTTTTTAAATGTGCTTGTTTGAGTGGCAATATATTGTTGCATGATGTAATGACAGAAAACAGATAATGACTGTGAAGTTCTTCCTCAATATTTACTTTAGGAGCTTCTGATGCACAAAACTTTGTTTCCCCCTATTCGTAGTATTACGATCAACAATTATCACCAAAAACCACTTTTAGATGGTGCTGAATGTCAGTAGTATTCACTTTTCCGTTGTTGAAAATTCAATCCTGCATTTTGTTTTAGATGCATTGACAGAAAAGACATATTTAACTCCATAACAATGATAACTGGCAGAAAATGAGATGGTATGAATTAACACGTTTTGGAGTGTTGGTAGTAGGATAATGAAACCACAAGATTGCAGCACCTGTCACATTATTTAACTTTTTTTCTCCTGTTACATTCCAGTGAGCATTACATTTCAGCCATCCTTGTACTATTCAACTGTAAATTAAATTGGTTCAATAACTGCTTTTTGATCTGTAATATTACGGATGAAAAGAATTCACAACAGCTTTAAAAAAATTTCAGAAATACACTTTCATGTATTTAAATCCTTTTTTTAACTTGATTTTTACATTGCTGATTGAGTACATTATAAATTATTATTGAACTTCAGAAAATTCTTTCACTTTGTGTCATGGCATCATTGCAGAAAGTGCCTTCGTAAAAAAATTTTAATAAAATTTGTGTTTTTTCAAGTATAAAATATATACATTATTTCTATTACTTTTTTTCAGTTATCAGTGTGCAGAATAGTAGCAGCAGTTATCAAGACAAATCTGGGTTAAATAATCAACAAGACTTGTATTCATATTTACAATTACAAATTGGTCCATTATTAAATCTTTGGAAAAAATTAAATCAGGTAATTTTTTACATTATTTTATTTAGAATTATTTTAATTCATTTGATAACAGCATTATTTTTGTAAAATTTTTATTCATAATCTTTTTACAGGGTGTGCCGCTTATTAAATCGAAAGCATCAAATATTAATTGTAATAATGTTAATCCTATAGATGGGTTTATATTAAGAGAATATCAATTTGCTGTTAAATTAATTCAATATATACATTCTGGATTGGCATCTATAACTAAATTGATGCGTGCATCAACTAATTCTACTTCTGTTAGTGTAATATCTGATTTTACTTCACTGATGACTTTGTTGATACAGCCAATAATAAGACATCAGGTAAGTAGAGTTTATTTTTTTAAACATATTTATAATTTTTTTGTGTACATAAATTATTATTTTCTTTTTAAATTGACAAATGAATACAGCAATGCTTTATTGCAACATCATCCTATACAGAAACAATTTACTTATTTTATTACTAGGAATACAACTATTTAAAAATTTTAAAAACCCACGAAGCCATTTTGAAGAAACATATTTACTTCAGCGCCCCTTACGGCTAACCATAAAACTAATCTAAGAATCCGCTCTGAGATGATACCTGTGTTATACAAAAAACATCAAAATTGTCCCAACCGTTTTAGAGAAATACATCTACTACAGCGCCCCCTGGTAGCCGATAACTGTAAAACTAATTTAAGAACCTACTTCTCTGAGGTGATACCTATGTCATGCTAAAAATTGCATCAAAATCAGCCCAGCCGAAATACATCTACTGCAGCGCCTCCTGGTGGCTTATAACCATGAAACATGTCTAAGAATCTGCTCTAAAGTGATACTTATGTAATTCAAAAAACTGCATCGAAATCATTCCAGTAGTTTTTGAGGAAAATGGTACCAGACATACTACACACACACACACACACACACACACACGCGCGCGCGCGCGCACACACACACACACACACACACACACACACACACACACACACACACACACACACACACACACACACACACACACACACACATAAATCGCTCACGAAAACAACATAGTTATTCTCTAGGAAAATGAGCATCTTATGCCAGCCTTACCAGGGAAGTTAAGAAGTAAAGTGGTTTTCTGTTGTTTCACTAAGCTAAGTATTCTGTTATATATTGTAATGCTTCACAAATGACTGTTCACAAAGGAACTGGGCGTACAGTAAATAATATTACTTTCATGAAAAGTAGCAGAGTATGTCAGATACTGGTGCTTTACTCATGTCTCGGCCATAAAAAAGGTTTGGGACAGATGGTACAAATAACAAAATTGACAAAATAGCAAATAATCAATTGTTGGTGACCAGGTGACATATGAAATTAATACTGAACTTGTAACCTTATCTGAAGCTGAATGCTATTCCAAATTTTTTGATTATCTGTACATTGTTAAACATTTAAAAATATCATACAAATCAGTTGTTTAGAATACTTACAGAACTTGTGATTTTTATAATAGAATATAGTTATTATTAAGTTAGAACTAAGTAGCAGTTAGTAATTTTGCAGATTACAAGAATAATGTTGGCAGGACAGACTTTATATACAAAAAACTAGATAAGAAAAGGCATTTTAAATTTAGTAAATTAGTAACATTCATTTTATACTGCTCATAAAAACTTTGTTTGAATGAGCCTGAGGACATCCATGAATTCTCTGATTTATGTATTGTATTGGCAACATTCAGATAAATATTGTTAATTGTCAATTTCCGTATAAGAATACAGAAGACTGATTTTCAGATGCATCCCTGCATAAAAGAATGATAATCCTTTTTAAACTTTTTTTGTAATCTGGCAATTGGTTTTCTAATTTGGTTATAAAATTTATAGAAAGTAACACTTTTAATGGTATGGTCCACAAAGAATAGTTAATCAAAATTTTCCATATTGATTACAAAAGTTAAATTTCACTTAAATATCAGATTTCAATTCAATAAAGTAATCTACACATTTTCTCATTATTTTATCAAAAAATAATGAGAATTTTAATTTCTATCAAAAAGAATTTAGTTATTATTCTGTATTGATATTGTTCCCTTCAAAGTAGTCCCTCAGAAATCTTTCACATTTATTCCTGCATTTCTTTCAATCTTCAAAACAGTTGTGGAAAGTATTTTTTTATGTAGCCTTTACTTCTCTTTCAATATTTTCTTTATTTCATCTATTAATACAAGTTTTTCTTTTAATGTTTACTTAATGAGTAGCAACAAGAAAAACAGTCGAGTCTGAAGATTTAAGATACAAAGGCTGCGGCATTGATATAGTATTAGACAGTTTCGTTGATGAGCTAGAGAGTTTTCATGATGTAATATCCAAGAATGTTTTCTCTAAATATGTAGTCTTTTTCTTCACATTGCCTCATGTAAACTGCAAAAAACTCTTAAGTAGTAATGTTCAGTAGTAATGTTCAGTATGTAATCGAAAGTAGTTACGAGAACCTTAATATTTGATCAAGCTTGAAGTGCTCTTTTCAATTTTGGCTGGCTCTTCAGGAAGCATCTATCAGGATGACTGGACCTTCATTTTAATATCATAACCTTACACCCACGTTTCATTATGTGTTATGGTAAGCTCAGAGTAATTCTGAGCCATCTACAGCATCAGCTAACAATTTTTCAGTAAAGTCGCTTTTGTTGAAAATTCAGCAGTTTGGAACAAAATTTACTGCTACTTGTTTTATATACACAAACTATCAACAAAAAATTATTTCACACGAGCTACAAAAAATTCTACTTTATTTGTCTATTTGTATTGTTTGTTAATGTGTTAGGATGTTCAACCCTTATGTTGTCAGTTATGGCCTTCTTGAAACCATTTGTACTTTTGGTGTCGACATGACATTCTCACCAAAAGCCTTCTCTAATGTCTTCACTGCCTCACTGCAATTTATTCCATTTTTAATGAAAATCCTTTGATCTATCGTTTCCAGACAAAGTCAATCACCATTTGAAATAAAATACACCTTAGCTACTCAGCTGCCATTTTTGTATTACATAAGTGCTGCCATTCTGTGGGAAAAAGACAAAAAGACAACTCAATTGAAAAGACAATGCATGGAATTAAAAAATCCTCATTGCTTTTTCTTATTACACTTGGTGTAACAGTGCTATATTGGCAGCCTACTGATATCAAATAAAACTGAATTTTTTTCAAAGAAGCGTTTCATTAAATTACAACCCTTTTTTATCTTAGATTACAGTTTTGTAGATAATTTGTAAACATTCTGTACATTCAACTGTCATTGAAATCAATTATAACTGCTTATAATACCTGTGTCAACCATGTAACTGATGTAAATTGACAAAAACCACTCAAATTTGATTGTATTCATACAGAAAGCTTGATTTTTTTTATTATATATAGATGAAATTTGTGGTTTGTTTTTTTTATATATAGACACCAGAAGATTGGTTAAAGGTGTGGGAGGGTCCTTGTGACCCTACATCATATTTACGCAGTGTAATGTCACGTGCAGTTGCTGTAAATACACTATATTCACAACAACAACAAAAGTTGTCATTGACATTGATCGATTTAGCTGATGTATTCCATCCTGATACACTTTTGAATGCTTTATGCCAACAAACTGCAAGGTAAAGTTGGCTTAATTAAATTTTATTATCGATAGCATTATTCAAATATAATTCTCTATATACTTGAATTGCTGAGGGTTAGTTTTCTACTTTTTGCATTTTGTTTTATGCCTAACTATCTTATATATATGTGAAATTATGTAAATGAAATTAGATGTGAGACTTGAATGTTTTTAGTTAATAAATGTGTGATGAAAGGCCTTGTAAAAGAAGAAAGAAAAAGCAGTGTAAAGTAGTAAATCCATGTGAATTAATTTCTGATGAGATCCATATTTATATTTATTATTTATAAAAAATAGTAGAACAACATTTAAAAGAACTATGTTTTAAATATTAAGTAAATATATTAAAAATTTCCATAGGTTCTTTAAGAAAACAAAAAACACTTTTTCTTAAAATATTTTCTGATACAAAAAAAAAGCAAAAAGCTTTTAGAAAATACCAAAATTTACCTTGAAACAAAGCCTTGACTTTTTAGTTTCTGATTTTCGTGTTATTCTGTTCTTATTTTGGAAGGATTTATTTTAGGTTTAGATACATTCTTAATATTATTATAATAATAATAACAAAGAGCATTCTCAGTAATAAATAAATAATTTTTTTTTATTTTCATCAGTACATATAGATATATAAGGAGTACATAAGGAAAAGTTAGATATACTCCTCCATAGATAAAGAAAGGAACTTCCTCAGCATTTGACTGAAAGGATCAAGGGAAACCGTGGTAAAACCTTGATCATAGCAGTATCACAAAATACATAGTTATAAATTAAAAAATTGATACGATTAAAATTCATATTAATTATTTAAAATATAAGTACATGAAATCATGTTAAATATATGATGATACTAATTATAAAAATAATTCACAATTCAGATGATGTTATTAAAAATTAAGCAATTAAAATTAAAATTATTTAAGCAATGTATATTTATATACACATTGAACAGAGATGAAGAAAATTCAGGGTTTTTTAAAATATTAATTAGTATTATTTAATAAATGAACAACAAAGTAATTCTATTTCTGTGTAAGAGAAAATCATTAATTGTATTTTAAATAAGTATGTGGGAAGATCTTTTTAATTAATTAAAAATTGCAACAGAAGGATATTGAGGCTCTTATGTGTTGAGAACACAAAAACAGTCCTTTTGTCTGGTTTGATGTGGTGGATATTGATAGTTTTTTTAAGAATAAGTGACTATTCTTTTTAGCAAAGCTTGTGTGCAGTAATCAATATAAACGCATGAATAAGTCAATTTTAAATTTTCTAAATATGTCTACATGATCTTTTTAGCAAAACTTGTGCAGTAATCAATATAAACGCATGAATAAGTCAATTTTTTATTTTCTAAATATGTCTACATGATCTTTTTAGCAAAACTTGTGCAGTAATCAATATAAATGCATGAATAAGTCAATATTTTTAATTTTATAAATATCTGTCTACATGATTCACGTTTATATGTGCCGTACAATGATCTGATGGCCTCATTTTAGTATCTTGAAAATTCATACTGACTTTAAGGCATAAGAAAATATATGTATGTGAATATATTTAAACATAATAAATATTTGATAATGACGACAAGCTTGGTGTTTTATTATGTTGCCAGCAAACTACAATAAAATTTACTTATTCTTGTTAAACGAAAAATTATTTTCAGATAACTTGTACCAGTTCTATTAGTCTTTTAAAACATGGGTACCTCATTGATGTTATACAAATTATTTTCTGCATTACTCATTTTAAATAATTAATATTTTTTTGTTTCTATCTGAATTCAAACATCTAATTTCTTTGTAAAGTACATTCTACATATTATTGCATGTCTACTTTATTACAAAAGAGTCTGAAATTAATATTTTTTTATTATTTATTTTCTTTCAATTGCTCTGTTCAGATGACTGCAATGTTTAATGCAAGTTTTTCATTTCCATGTCCTGTTACTTCTGTTTGCTTGACAGTGTTTAGAGGATTGGAGATATATTAAACAAAGTCAGGAGGCTATTTTATTACTGATAAAATTAGTAATATAAATTTTGAAAAAAAATTGTTTCGTGTTGATTTTATAAGATAATACATTTACATGATAAATTTTATAAAATTTATAGAGAGAAAGGAATCAGTGTTGGTGATTTAACATTAAAATGCAGTTGGGATGCACCAAATGCACAACAAAAACAATCTAACACTACTTCTGAAGCACAGTTGACTGTTGTAGGATTACAATTAGAAGGAGCTACATTTAGTACTCATGCTAAATCACTGTCCGCTAACACAGTTGATTCACCAGATGTTAGCGTCGTTCCGCCACTTACACTAACATGGACAAATAAGGTATTAAATAATGTAAAATTGTTGTTTATTAATGATAATAAATATAATTTTGTTCATAAAATATACTCTCTCACAACAGGATATAAATACGATTATAGTTTGTCAGTCACGACTGTCAGGTACGATATGTTTTTATTAACTGTGTAACTCCAATGACCATATTACATTTGTCAAATAAGTACTTAAATTCACTTATATTAAATTTTAAAGTAGAAATAATTCTTTCCATTGAAAAAATTTAATTACAGCACATCAGTATAAATCTAGCTGTGTTTTTAAAAATGTTATAAATCAGAAAATCATCAACCAGAAAATGCTGACTGTAATACAATTACCAATTAAAAAACAAACTATGCACAATATTAATCAGTTACAGTGATCTATGAGAATTATTAAATTTAACGACAAGGGGTGGCTGAAATGTAATGCACACTGGAGTCTTAACAGTAGAACAAAATGTTGCACAAAGCAACAGGTTCTGCCACCTTGTAGCTTCATTCCCCTACTACTAAAAAATTCATTGATGTATTTGATACACACCTTCTTGTTTTTTGTCATTTGTCATTGTTATAGAGTTGAGTATGCCCGCTATGTCAACATATCTAATATAATGTGCAGCGATTTAATTTTTAACAGCAGAAAAAATAAATGCAAGTGTCATTCACCATCAACAAAAGCTGTTAATGGTGATGAAATTTTTTATCAAAATACTGTGAATAGGTGTGCAATAATTTTTTTATACAGAAGCCAATAAAGCAAACATTTAGAATGAACCGTGCAATAGTCAACCAGTTTCTGTGATGATGAGAAGTACTGAAAGGAGGTGCATGAATAGATTAAAAATGAAAATCACATTACACAACAATACATAGCCACCGAGATAGGCATATCAAAAGAAAGAGTTGGACACATTATTGCTTGACTGGGTTACCATAAAATTTGTTCATTGTGGGTGTCACACAAACTCACCGATAAGAACAAACAACAATGAAAGGAATGTTGTGATCAGCTTCTGAAATGTTGTCATGACAAGGGTGATGAGAACTTCATTTTCATTATTTTAATGGGAGGTAAAACCCAAGTGTATCATTACGATCCATAAGAAAAATGGCAGAGCGTGCCAATAGGATTCATCTCTATCAAAAAAATTCAAAACCCAACTCTCTCCAAAAAAGATTCTCTTGTGTTTTGGGATTCCAAACTCATGTACTTGATGCAACTACCTGCAATCTGGTACAACTATAGATATTCTGCAGACATTAGAACACCTTTGCAGATGTGTGTATCATGTTCAACAATCCATGAAGTCAATAATTCTCTAACCTGATAATGTTTGGCCACACACACTGCATCCAACCACCAAGGCTCTTCTGAAGTTGAAATTTGAACCTGTTCCACACCCTCCATACTCACCACATTTGGCACCCAATGATTTCCACGTCTTTCACAGAAGAAGGATATTAAGGGTATTATTTTCACTACAGATAATAAAGAGAAGGATGCAGTGAGGTCATGGATCAAGGAAAGATCGCTACCATTCTTCATTCAAAATGAGAAAACTGTGTCATCTTTGAGAGAAATGTGGTGCTATAAATGATTTCATGGATTGGCAAAGTTTTTGTAGAAATGAAATGTACTTTTTAAAATGTACATTTTTTTCCATTTGACTGTCTCTTTTCATTTGGAAGTATTAGCAGCTAGTGCATTATTTATCAGCCATTCCTTATGTGCTTTAATTTTTTTTTTAAAAACTACTCCCCAAATTGTTCCAGACTTGTGAAACCATCAAGTTGTAATTGATGCAGTCTTGCATGTTATTTGATACCACTTCTTTTTTTCTCTTGCCCCAAATCTGTATAAATAAACATTTCATGATCTATCATCGGACTCTTTTTATCAAATTTCTACCTCAGTAGATGAAATTAGAATAGATTTCATGAGGAATAGTAATCTTGGCTTTATCCAGTAGCCACCTTAGACGTTAGTTTTGCTTTTTGTGTAACCCTCTAGTAGGAAACAAAGTTTTTTGTTACATATGACAGTTTCATATGCACAAAATATTACCCTACTTAGCTCAGTAAAGAAGCGGCTATTATGACGATTACTAGAAGTAACATCAGGTAGATACAGACTACGGCGTGATGTCACTAGTGGAACAAATATGATTGCTGACACAGTTCTCATGGCGATCGACTGTGTAGGATGAGGAAAGACAATGCAGACTCTACCATAGATAGACTGTTTCTGAAATGACAAAATGATCTTGCATTTTCTTCAAATAAAAAACTGAATATTGCTGATAATTATTTGAACTTTCATTAATTTTAATTTCTGGTCCATCATAATAATTAAATATTTTTGTCGTACTGCTGGTTTCCAGCTCTGTTTTAACAATACTATAAGATGTTGCAGTCAAAATTCATAAAATTATTATAGAATTTAAAAAAAAAAACAACCTTATCCTTAAAGATAAACACTATTGTAGTTAATGATCACACAAGGTGTTTTCAGGAAATGTACTACTTGGCTATTAAAAAAAGTAGACGATCGGAAAAACAATTATTTTATTACTATTAAATTCTACATACTTAATCTGTGTTTCAATGTGGTCACAAAGTAAATTATATAAGAGACCAATTTGAAAAAAATTGTTAATAGAATTTCACTTGTGACTTGAACCGCTGCTGAACATTCTCTTTTATTTAATCGCTCCTGAACTTCAAAAAATTTCTTGAGAGATATAGATAGATTGAAATCACCTGGCAAAAAGTCCTAACTGCTAGGAGCAGAAGCCAGTAGACCATGGCAAATTTTCATGCACCAAAAATCTTAAAATGTTAAACAAAACTCTTAAACATCATTTAGTAACTAATGATGAATTGGTGCTGTACATTCAATCCACAAACTTTCACTAATTTGATAGTGAGTTTCATGTTAAAAATTTCTTGAATATTCAAGAACTTATTTACTGGTTGAACTTCATAACTGGCAGGCTGATTAACTATTTAAACATAATCAACATTTAATGATGCTAATCTTGTACAGCGATAAAAGAAAACAGTCAGGATACATCCTTGAACAAAAGAAAGTATCCTTGAACAAAAGAACAAGGTAGTTACCTTGACTTTTCATGGTATATAGGAGATCTGCATAGATTGTGCCTAATTTTTAATGCAGCTCATAAATTGAATCTAAATATTTGGTCTACCAAACCTTTAATCTCACTTTACACATTTATAAAAAAAAGAAAAAAAGATAATAATAATTCTATAAATTGTTAAAAATGAATCACATTTTCATAAGTTTTAACAAAAACAATTTATGTTGATAACCATTTAGTTAATGTTAATTGTTTTTAATTTAATAATGTTGATAAAAAATGTCGATTTCAAAGTGTAATGTAGAATATGGTATGAGATTTTATTTACACAAATCAGTAGCAAAGTTGTTTGTTTCTCCTTTTTTTTAGTATTAGTATTACTGTAAGTACACTACTATAGTGATCTCCACAGTGTAATAGTAGTATCTTTACCTTTCATCTATAAGGTTCTGGGTTCAAACCTCGGTCAGGCTCTACATTAGACTGTAGTTACTTTAGTAAATAAAATAAAATAATAACAAATGAATATTTATCGCCCCTAATTTTATTAAGTAAAAAAAGGAACTTTTATATATCCAGATGGATATACACACCTTTATGATTGGAACATATAAATTAATTATGAACAGATTTCCTGATTAATAATGTATTGAAGTGAAACGATTTGTTGAATCGATTATAGAAAAGATGTTAATATGTACATTTTAGATTATAAATTTTCTTTTAATTTACCAGGATGAATTTGGATGTTTTTCATTCTGAATTATTACATTAGTATTACAGAAATTATGATCACCCTTCATTCAGTTGAGAAAGTTTTTATGTTTTAGTTCATAATTTGACAGGAAGGCGGTATATTAATTTTTTGTTATCTTTCCTGGTGTTCTTATGTTGTGATAGTTATAAAGCAATATCGGTCAAAAATTTCTCTCTGAAAATATAGAAATTCATTATCGAGCTGGTCTTGTTGCTGAATTACTGATCTTCAGCTTTGACTGTGAAGAAGGTATATGAAATCCTCATTTTCTTCTGTCTGGCACAGCATATTAGCTGTTGTTAGATCATCATATGAAACTCTTTAAAATTTTGCCTTTGCTCTCCCCACATCCTGAAGTCACTTTCACAATTCAGAGATTCAGTGGAGTTTAATTTTGTAACTTTTAGAATAAAGTTAATATGATGATCATTCATTTTAATTCAATTTAAGCTTATCATTTATTATATATTATTTCATTAATTTAGAAACAGCAAAAAAATTTCTTAACATTTGTTTTTAATTTTTGTTACAGATTTTCAATGAAAACCATAGTAAAAATGTGTCACCTGCTTCGGTATTAGTACCTTTATATTCATCATCTGATCGTAAAAATGTTATTGCAGAGCTGACTGTCCCATGTCAGAATAATGAACAACATGTCTGGATGCTTTCAGGGACTGCTTTTTACATTCATAGTTAATTAACACAATTTATACCTGCTGTGACTTCAGCCATCATAATTATTCTTATTTATTTACATATTATAACTTTTATTTGTATTTATATTTTAATTGAATGAATAAAAATTATTTATTTATTTTTATTTTATTTATTAAATTAGATCATCTTGCAAAGATGATGCAATTTTTATGATATATTTTTATTAGAATTATCTACTACCAATTTTGAAGTTTTGTTACAAAACAAAACTTCAAAATTCTTCGAGTGCTTTACTTATTCTGAACCAATTCTCTAATTTTTCTTTAACATTTCTCAATTTCAAAGTTTTATGATTATTGGGAAGTTTATTGAAGTATATAAAAAGGTGTATATGTGGCTTCTTCTTTTTTTTTTTTTTTTTTTTTTTTTGCTTTTTCAGTAGCAACTTTAGGTAACTGTAAAGTTTACATCTTGTAATCAAAACATTTTGTAGATATATAAATTAGACAAAAAATTATAATGAAAATAAAAATTCAAGTACATATTTTTGTTTAGATTCAAAGGAATAATTCTGTTGGAAGTATTCATTCAGTTATTATTTTGAGAACTTTTATTTGTACATTACATAGAATTTTTAAAAGTGATTTGTTCACACTTCCTTATGCAATTATCCCATATGCCATATACTATAGTAAAATCTGTACAGACTGTAAACAAACTATCTGTATTAATTATCTTTTACACCTTACTTAATTTATATGTCATGTATTCTCTCCTTTGTAATAAACTTGCTATTTGAAAATCCCATCTCAGATGTTGATCAATAACTCCTCCTAAATACTTTGTATTTTCAACCCTTTTAACAGTTTTTATTTAGCTTTAATTCAAAATCTACAGGCAGATCACAGTGATCGAAAAAAGTTATGCAAACTGTCTTATCTACATTTAAAGATAGCATATTTGAATCTAAACAAATTTTTAACTCTTGTTGTATAACATATTTTACATTATTCCAGTTGTTAGATAAGCATAATACTGCTGTGTCATCTGCATAGGAAATGATTATATAACATCATCATCCAAGTTTGCACTAAAAATGCCATTTATATAAATAATAAATAACAGTGGTCCTGATACATTACTTTGTGGTACTCCAATGTTCATTGTAATAGGCTCACTTTTAGTACTTTTTATTTTTGCTACATGTTGTCTGTTTTTTTTTTTTTTGTTTTTTTTAATTATACTTTATCCAAGTCTAGAATCCTCTTAATCCAATTTTATGAAATTTTTAATTAAAAGCTAATTATTGACAGAGCCCTTAGCAAGATCAATAAACACAGCAACAACAGACTTTCTACCATCTAAATTTTCAATAACATATTCTACTGTTTTTGCAATTGCATCTCTAGTTCCTACAACTCTACTGAAGCCAAATTGTAAATTAGAAAATATACTGTATCCAAGAGTTTAACAAATGTGCTATGCAGTAGTTTTTGAAAAATAAACAAAAAAAATTATTTATTTTAATTTTTTTTAAATATTAGCAACAGATGGAGCCTGGTTGTTGTGTGATAATTCATAATTAGACTTAACTAACTATCAGTTTAATATTTTACCAATTTAAAATTAGTCTAAATTTTTGGGAAAATTTTTCAGTCAGACAGCTAATCCTGCTGATACAGTCCTCGCAATGACCACATCTGTCATCGAGGCTGCTGGTTACATTCAAGGAGGCTTTGGGATAAATCGATCACTTCAGGCTTTGCTCTTTTTTATAAATTGATAAATTGACATAGCTCAAAGTTCTGTTGATCAGAACTATTTATCGATCTGAGTTTGCATCCTGAGAAGTTTGCTATACAAATCAACAGTAAATCTGTAACTTAACCTAATATTTGTAATTTTAATACACAATACAGCGCCTACAACACTGAAAACATTAAAAAGTTTTTCCTTTAATATTAATTTTTTTAACTCATAACATTAAATAACTGTAGTTATTCAAGTAAATGGCCATTTACTTTGTATATAAACTATATAATTTTTAACTCATACAGTACTTTTAATACAATAAAAAAAGCAAAGGAGTATTTATAGTGTAAATTTGCAGGGGTCAATCACAAATATAAAAAAAAAACAAAAAAATTACAAAAATACATTTGATTGCATATAAAAACATATTTTTAAAAAAAGCTTTTATTTAACTAATATTAATATTAACATTAATAAAAAAAGGAAACAAATTAGAAAAACCCTCTAAAAAGTAAAAAATAAGAATTAAAATATAATTGAGAATTTAAAAAAACAATTAATATATTGACAAATATAAAAATGCACTGAAAAGTAAAAAATAAATTATACAAATATCTAATAAATAACCAATAAATAAATGTAATAATTATTAAATTTTAAAATTAAAACTAATGAAAACATATAGTTAAATAAAAGCGTGGCGCAGTTTTTATAACAATGTTTTCGAATAAGATTTATAGACATTTGCTGTATTTTAAAATATATTTTTTGTTTAATAAGGTTGTTTAGTATATATATACGTTATTTATCTGTAATAAAATAACTGGTTCAAATTTGCACCGAGATGATCTTTAAGGGTTAATAGATTAAAAATAAAAATTAAATTTAGAAATCTTGCACAAAGTTATTACATTTTGACGGTGATATGAAAAATTATTATCATTATTATAATTGTAATCGTAATTATGAATTCCTTAAATAAAAATTCATAATTAATTAAAATGAAACTTTTAGCGGAAAGAGTGCATTCAATTTTGCTTAGATTACAAGCAGAATTCGAAGATGAACTTCAACTATGTGAGAACACGTACAAAGAAAACGAGTAGTTGCATTTTCCCAGATTGTTACTTGTAGCTAGTCAGTCTCAACTGGAGAGGTTCCAGCAGACCTTTCCGCCTCCTCGCGTCGTTATTGAAAATGAAAATGAAGATTAATTGTTGTAAAAATAAATATTGTGTTGTTTTAAACAAATTATAAAAACTGCGCCACGCTTTTATTTAACTAAATATTTTCATTACTTTTAATTTTATAATTTAATAATTACATTTATTTATTTGATATTTATATAATTTATTTTTTACTTCTCAGTGCATTTTTATATTTGTTAATATATTATATATATTTTTTTAAATTTTCAATTTGATTTAATTCTTATTTTTTACCTTTTAGGGGTTTTCTAATTTGTTTCCTTTTTTTTATTAATGTTAATATTAATATTAGTTAAATAAAAGCTTTTTTTAAAAATATTTTTTTATATGCAATCAAATGTATTTTTGTAATTTTTTTGTTTTTTTTTATATTTGTGACTGTGATCGTAAACACAGTTCTCTATGTTTTTAATTTAATTTCTATAAAATATTCTGTTGAAATCGAAATCTGTAAAAGTACTAAATGCGGAAAAAACTAGTATATACAGAGTTACAAATATATATGTTTGCGATGAAATAAGCAAAAAGTAACTTATTATTCCATCTAAAAAATTGACTGTAATAGAATAACAATCCTACGCGGTAGTGTAATGATATCGATATATCCTAGTAATACTATACGTGCTTTCCTTAATTAATCGCTTTAAAAACGTTATTTTTAATCATCAGTAATGATATATTTTAAAATTATAAATTAAAACCACTTCGTGAGTATTTTATATTAAACTAGCTGACCCAGCAATGCTTCGTTATTGCTATATATATATATATATATATATATATATATATATATAGATTAAATGAACAAAATTGGAAATTTTGATAAAACATTAAAAAAAACTGTACATTACTGAACTTCACAGAACCTTTAACCTTTCACTTTATAAATTACAAATTAAATAAATTCAATTGTAAAAAACAGCAGCACTACCTTTCTTTCTTTTTCCTGTTTAGCCTCCGGTAACTACCGTTTAGATAATTCTTCAGAGGATGATATGTATGAGTGTAAATGAAGTGTAGTCTTGTATATTCTCAGTTCGACCATTCCTGAGATGTGTGGTTAATTGAAAACCCAACCACCAAAGAACACCGGTATCCACGATCTAGTATTCAAATCCGTGTAAAAATAACTGGCTTTACTAGGACTTGAACGCTGTAACTCTCGACTTCTAAATCAGCTGATTTAGGAAGACGCGTTAACCACTAGACCAACCCGGTGGGTTAGCAGCATTACTTATCGGATTTAATTCAAACTATTCTCTAAACACACTATTCTGTTCAAAATACCCGTAACTTTCTTTTTAATGGTCGGATCGAGGATTTCAATAGCTTTAAACCTTCTGTGGACAACGCGGACCATTTTACAAAAACTCGTGCGTAACCAACATGTTTTGACGTGCACAGACATGATTAATCTTATCCGTGAAGGCTCACTCTTCAGTATTAGATATGATGTCAAAATATGTGACTATGATATGATTTAATTCTTATATAAACGATAAAAAAAAGGTGCTAACAAAATACAATATAGGAACTTTAAAATGCTAAGTTTACGTAGAAAAATGAAAAAATCCTTTAATTAAAATTAAAAATTTTTCAAAAATGGTGGGCGATAGAAATATTCTGAGTTCACATTCGTTTTCAGAATCAAAAAACAGATTAAAACCATGTACCGCATGTTAGGAAACAAAAATTATGTTTATCGGCGTATTTAAACTGTAAAAAAGAATTTAAAGTGGCCGCTAGTACAGTCACAACCGCACGAATTAAATACGGTATGCGCGCGCGCTTTAGTTAGAATCATTGAATTATATAAACAAGAGATATTATATTTAAGTAAAATGATAAATATTTTAAGTTAAGAGTGTGTATAAGGCGTGCTTCGAAAAAAAAACTGCATGAGGGGAAAGTCTGACAGCTGTGTTGTCAGCTTTATTTTTTAATAATGAAAGACTAAAAACAATTTAATTTTTTAATTTAAAAAACATGTAACTTTAATACTGCATTATAAGTAAAATTCTGAATAATAAGACTTATCTTTTTTTGTCTTCAGTCATTTGACTGGTTTGATGCAGCTCTCCATTTCGGTATACCCCCTACATCCTACATCCCTAACAATTTTTTTTACATATTCCAAACATTGTAAATTAATTTTTGATAAAAACAAATTATATTTCTGACAGAAAGCTGGTTTCGCTTGTGCTATTCGGCACTTCATATCACTCCTGCTACGTCTATCTTTAGTAATTCTACTTCCCAAATAACAAAATTCTTCTACCTCCAAAATCTTTTCTCTTCCTATTTTCACATTCAGTGGTCCATCTTCATTATTTCTAGTACTTGTCATTACTTTCATTTTGTTCTTGTTTATTTTCATACGGTATTTCTTGCGTAGGACTTCATCCATCCCGTTCATTGTTTCTTCTAAATCCTTTTTACTCTTTTTTAATCCACTCTTCTTTCGCTAGTTTGCACATCCTGTTTATAGTATTTCTTAATTGTGTATAGTTCCTTTTACTTTCTTCGTCACTAGCATTCTTATATTTTCTACGTTCATCCATCAGCTGTAATATATCGTCTGAAACCCAAGGTTTTCTGACAGGTCTCTTTGTTCCGCCTAGGTTCGCTTCTGCTGATTTAAGAATTCCCTTTTTAATATTCTCCCATTCTTCTTCTACATTTTCTACCTTTACTCAGACCTCTTGCGATGTTCTCCTCAAAAATCTTCTTTACCTTCTCTTCACCAAGCTTCTCTAAATTCCACCGATTCATCTGACACTTTTTCTTCAGGTTTTAAACCCCAATCTATATTTCATTATCACTAAATTATGGTCGCTATCAATATCTGCTCCAGGGTAAGTTTTGCAGTCGACGAATTGATTTCTAAATCTTTGCTTAACCATGATATAATCTATGTGATACCTTGCAGTATCACCTGGCTTTTTTCATGTGTATATTCTTCTATTATGATTTTTAAATTAATGAGACATTAAAGGCTATTTAAATATAAATTAGTATGTACTGTACTGTATTTGTGTATACCTCCTAATTTTTTGTTAATATCGCTTAATAGGGCCAGCCGTTTAGTGGAGCCATATAGTCCCAGTCCCGTGATGGTCCAGTTGTCCAGAATCCACTGTAAATGAATTCCGGGAACCGACAACGGTAACATTGCTGTTAAACTTTCCGACAAATATATTTGTTCCAGGTCTGAAAAAATAAGAACTTAGAAATTTCACTAAAAATTAATTTTTTTAATTCAGGAGTCATTTTTTAAAAACATTATCGGGAAATAGTTATTGAATCTTATACGATCGATGACGAAAACTATAAGCTATAGTACTGATTAATATAAATCTCATAATAAAACAGATTTTAATCGAAAATTAATGTTACGAATACGATCGAACAAGAAAAGTCAAAAAGTGAATATCCTTAATAAGAAAAATATTTAATTATATAAACATCCGGTCAAACTGAATCGCCAACGAGTTGGCTTTAAAAAAAAATTGGCAGAGTGTGCTTTTCTTTCATGTACAGTGGCTTCCCTTGATAATGAAAAATAAAAAATTCAACCAAAAGCGTACGAGGTCTGTAAATAAAGTAATGAGTCTAGTTTTTTGCAGCCAAAGTGGCAACACTGTAAAGCTACTAGTAAACATATGGTTATATGAACATTTGATATATATTAGGTATTAATATTTTTAGTCTATTGTTACCACGTGGGACGTACACAAACTTTTCGTGAAACGAGTTTTTGTTGTGTGTTACTAATTATGATCAAACGTCGTGCAATCAAGGTTTATGTTAAACTCAGTGAAAATACTACTGAAACTTTTTCAAAATTGATAAGGGCGTATGGAGATGACACTTTGTCACGATCCCGAGTTGTTAGGTGATTTAAAGCATTTTCAGTCGGCCGGCAATCAGTTGCGCACGATCCACGCTCTGGAAAACCGTTAACGTCAAAAAGTGACGACAATGTTGAGCGAATTAGAAACTTGATAAGGTACGACCGGCGATTAGCTGTCAGAATGATTGCAGAACAATTGAATTTTAACCGTACCCAGCTTATCAAATTTTGAAAAATGAGTTTGACATTAAAAAGGTTTTTACAAAATTGGACCTAAAAAACCTCACTGTTGAACAGATAAGCAACAGGGTGGAAGTGTACCGCGATCTTCTAGGGCGAATTGAAACATCCTTAAATTCTAAAAAAAATTTTATTACTGGTGATGAATCTTTGAAATTTGAGTACGACCCAGAAACAAAAAGCCAGAGCAAGGAAGGGCATATTTCAAACTCACTACGTCCCAAAAAAGCAAAAATAAACAACTCAAAAATCAAAACCATGCCAATTTGTTTCTTCGATAGTAATGGCATTGTCCATAAGGAGTTTTTGCTTCCAGGACAGACTGTAAATCAATATGTTTACCGAGAAATTCTTGAAAGACTACGAAAAAGAATTGCCCGCGTGAGACCAATCACCAAAGACAACTGGATGCTACATCATGACAATGCACCTTGTCACATTGCACTCACAATTAATGATTCCTGCAGTTCCTCAACCACCTTATTCACCTGACTTGAGTCCCTGCGACTTTTTCCTGTTCCCGACTTAAAAAACCACTTCAAAGGACACCATTTTGGAACAGTAGAAAATGTAAAAAAAATGTAACCGACCATCTGAAGAATATTTCGGTTTCTGAGTTCCAACACTGCTATGAAAAGTGGGAAAACCGTTTGAAGCGTTGCGTGGTTTCCCAAGCAAACTATTTCGATGGTGATAGAGTCCATATATAATTGGATTGTAATTAAAAAGTTTTTGTGAACCAGTCTCATTACTTTATTTACAGACCTCGTAAAAGCATCCCTAAGAGATATTAAAGATTATGGTATTCTACGAGTTAAATTTGGAAATTCGGGACTCGTGACGACCTATTTCCCTACCCTGTCGACTAGTATAATCAAAAACAAATGGAATCAATGATCTGTATTCGTACGAAATTTCATAAAAATCTTTTGATTTGATAGGAAGATACCAACCAAAACGATAACTGACGAAATAAAGTAAGAAAAAGTAGGCTTAGCTTATCATTCCCCACTTCAGAATGAAATCACCCGAATAAATAGCCGAAGTGACATCCTAATGCAATGGAATCATCTAATAATCTACATAATGGTCCAGAAACAACCAAAAAAAGATTTTTTGTCCCCCATCAAGATATTGAATTTTGAAAAAGAGTAAAACACCTTCAGAAATAGTCTCACCTACCTAAAGGGCATAAAATATTTGAAAAGATTTATCTACTTTTGAATACAATTTTCAGATACTAGACCCACAATGTTCAGTTTTCTCTGTCCCCTTTACCGATTGTGACCAAAATTAAACGGCATCAATGCTCCATATAAAGAAATCATACCGTCCAATCTGGAGATATCAAACAAAAAGCAGGGCAACGTAGTACATCCTTTCAGAATTTTGCAATGTTATTTTTTCTTTTTTTTTGTCAGATGAATCGTGAAACGTCAAGATCAATAAAAACTCCGACGTGCAGGATTCAAAATTCGACCAGATCCGCACATTTTCCCTTATATATATATATATATATATATATGTGTGTGTGTGTGTGTGTGTGTGTGTAGTAGTAGTAGTGGAGATTTGCCAGTTGAAGCACAAACTTTAATGAATTGAATTGATGAACTGTGAACTGCGAGTCTCTATCACTGTATGAACTGGGTTTGAACTGAATGATTCGAATCGATCAAATGAATAATATTACAAAAGTAATAGAATTAAATTTATATTAAATAAAATAATATAAAATAAATTTCAGATATTTCTGTTTAATAATAATGGACTTCCCGTGGGGGTTGCGTATGAGCGTCGTGTGTTTGTCGATCGGATATCGGAAATGCAAGCGTGTAATCCCGATTTTTTAAAGAAAATTATCCTTAGTGACGAGGCTCGTTACCAAGCGATTGGATTCGTGAATAAACAAAACTACCGCGTGCGGGGTTCCGAAAACTAACATATTTTTCAGCGATACTTATTCACAAGTAACCGTTTGGATCGGCGGTGTGCGATCGGATCTTATATTTTTTCGAGAACTATGAAGATGCAGAAGTTAAAATGTCTATCTCTTCCAGGATGGCATTACGACCCACACAAACCGTCAAGTGACTGCATTATCGTGTGAGAAATTCTCAGGACGAATTATTTTATTAAACGAAGACATCGATTTGCCATCTAGATCAAACTATCTAATAGCTGTTGAATTTTTTATTTTGTATTCTGTGATGGTGCAAGTCGATAATTCACAAATTGTTCGAATAGTTAAAGAAAATATTCAAGTTGTTGCTAGAGAAATAACGTCGCAGTTACGTGAAAACGTGAACATCCTTCATAGGATTAAAAATTTAAAACAGAAATTGAGGCGGCCATTTATCAGATGTTGTGTTCCACATTTAATCGTTTTGTTTTTTTTTACTTTTAAATTGAAAAAAACGATAACGACAGTTTTTCAAAATAATACTGTATTAATTTTTTTTATAATCGATTTAAAAAATGACACCTTTTAATGGAAAACCTTAATTCTAATCTATGATCCACCACCATCGGTAGGTGATTTTTAAAATTAATACATGTACATAAAACAGTAGCCTTATGGGACTAACATTTATTGGGATCGAGTTAAAACTAATGAACACCTGAAATCGGTTCTTATAAAAAAAGGTTTAGAAGATATTTACCTCGTTGCGTTACAATATGCTTAAATATTTACTTCGATGTACATTTAATAAAATTATATACATTTTTATTTTATAAAATACAGGTGTATATTTACGATGAGTAGTGAAAAAAAAAAAATTGCTGACCGAATAGATGTGTGGTCTGCGAGGGGGAATGGTTGACGGTAACAAGGTTGTGTTTCGTTGTAGCGTACAGTGTAAACCATCTTTTACTATTCAAGGCGGTAGGAAAAATCAATATCTGATGGCGCCATTTTGGCTGGAATAGGTAGAAAGAGGGTGGCGGATTTAGCTGGCTGCTTTCCGAACCGGCAGCGCGTCCGACCTACACACGGGGCATACACCGCTCGTAGTTCCATATCCGTCCGTATCGGCGACGACGCACGCGTATTATATTCGGTTTACACTCCCCCTTTCTCCTATAGGATCAGCCTCTCTCTGTCGTACTGTATCTCGCGATCATAAAAAAAAGAGTACATCGCTATACTGTACTGTTCTATACGTCTATTCCGTATATCGCTAACGTTTCAAGACTGTTCTTTGTGGGAAATACCTATTACTCATTAACGTTTTTTAATCTAATAAATTTTATATCGAGTCGCATACAATTTACCGATTCGCTGTTGTTTTTATTTTTATAAATAGTTATTTATATCTTAAATGTTAAAAAGCCGATAAGTTAAAATCACTACATTTTTATTAAGGTAAGCTGTGATCGATTTGACGTTATCAAATAGTATTAAAAATAAACTTTTGAAATAATTAAATTTTAAAAACTAAAAATTTGTTTTCTGTAAATGATTTTCTATGAAAAAAATTTACAACGAGAATTTATCGAGTATAAGAAAACACAAATAAATAATGATAACATATGTATTTATTTATAACTCTTATCCGTTGAAAGGTGAACGGCATTTGAATGAACTGGTATTACTATAATGCAGATTTTGTCATCGTAAGGGGAGATTTTATTAGGATTTAATTTATTTTTCTTACGTATTGAAATGTAACAAACAACAAGAAAATAAATTTTATTTATGACTTATTTTTATCGACTCCCATTTTCCCGGTTTACGAACCACCATGTTATTATCATCCTGCTCGCTTATTTTATTCAGTAGGGTAAACATTCATATATTAAATAAGATTTAAAATTTATAATATTTATGAATACAAAATAAATTTAATTAAAAAAGAATGATTTTGGTTGTTTTGAGAAGACTCTAAAGTAGAATATAAAAACATATAAGTTAGTACTTTTTCTTTTGTGGGATGAAGAAAGGTCATCGCTCAGTTTGACCGATTTGGCAATTTTTTAATCTCTTAAAATATTTTATTTACGATTTCTAAACAAACTAAATTAATACATTTTGGATTTTTTAATTTACGATTCGTATATTGTTTTCTTTTTATAAGATCATCAGATATTTCTGTTTCTACGAATCAATTTTTTTTTAAATCCTTTTTACTTTATCGATCACCTTCTAATGATTTAATAACGATAGGTTAATAGTTAACATTTTTAATTTCAAATATAAAAACGCTAAATAAATTTTTTTCGAATATTTTAATTTAGAACCGCCCCTTGTTTCTTTATTTAATTCTTTCGCTTTCAATTTTTAGTTTTTCCTAGATTCTTATTTAAACGAAAGAATATCATGTTATCCGAACTAGATAGCAGAATCAAGAATTTTAACCTTAAAAGTAGAAAGTCCTGGGTTCAAATCTCGGGTTGCTCGACGATGTTTAATAAGCTACAAACATATTCCCGTTCGCAAGCTAATAAAAAATAAATTTATCTAGCAAACTAATTATCTACAAAAAAAACTCATTTATGTCTTTTTTTATGAACGGTGGACAGTTATACTGGACGATACGTATAAAATTCTAATATAATAAAAAATGTTTACTTTAGATAACCTTTTGGAATTATCAGAATAATGAAAATTTTTATTAAAATGAGATTTGTTGAATTATTGTAAAGATTTAGGTCGAAAACTTATGAAATACCGATTTACCAAAGCGGACCGATATTAAAATAAAAAGTTTAGAAACCCGTTATTTAATTACCAATTTATAAAAAAATATTTATTATTGATTATTTTTTTGTATGTAGTGTTAAAGAATTTTTAATTTGAATTAAAAAAAAATAATAATTTCCAAATTTCTGGCTGTTATATCCAGCCTATATGGGAGGAACTACATTTCTGTCTACCAAAAATGAATCCGCTCCGTCAAACTTTTATTACGAAAAAATATTATTATTCTATGATAAAATGCTAATGAGAACGCGATTATTCGTCTACTTGTTTCTAGATTTTATTGCGTTTTTCAGTATTTTAATAATCGTTCAAACAAATCGTTTATTATTATGGATTTTATGCTCTACAATCTGTCATAATAAAACTGTATTACGATTTCTTTTATACGATACCATAATACAACTTATAGCAGTCAGCGGTAAATTATTTTTATTTCACTTGCTTAAAAAAAACTTTTAATAATTTACTTGTAATAATTTTTACTAAAAAATCGATTAAAAAATAGCTAAAATAATTTTTTCCATTCATAAAAGTGTTTACCCCCTCCCCCTCGAATTTACCCCGAGAAGGAATACAATGTAAAAAAGGAATTTTTTATTTATTTATTTGAACTACCTGTTCGAACTATAGTCGCTTTCTTTGAATTCTAAAAAGAACAGATGAAGGTGCTGCTTGCATCGTCCACTATATCACCCGTTCTTCGGAGGGATTAGCGCAGTGATATGCGACCGTATATTAGAACAAATAATAAAACAACGGGAAACCACTTCACTCATAAGTTTTCGTAAAAACCTTGGTATATAATCGTTATTCTTAGAAAATATTATGCAATTGTCGGTAGTCGCTCGGGTCAGGTCGCCTATATTCATTACGGTTATCCCTCTAGAGGTATACAAAGTATATTAATGTAATATGGAAATCTGTAAATGAAGTTTTTTTTTTTACTTTTTATCGGTATTAATTTTCTCAGAATTAAATTCTCTACAAGTCTTGCTACAAAATCTTCCGCATTTATCAGTCGTTTAACAAAGCTATTGTACTACAAACCTAAAAAAACTTGTTTTTCGACACCGAATATTGTGTTTACCGTCGGATATCTTAAAAACTATTCAAGTTACATTTCTGGTATCTATTATATCCTATTTTCCAGCTCAAATTACATAAGGAACGAAACGCAAGAATGGCGGAAGTTTCAATATTTCTCCCTACAGATCGCAGAGCTTGGACAATGTCCCTTGCTGCTGTATCTTTCTATTATTGGGCGGATTTCATCGGTTATTTAATGGCGGTTATAAATTTCAAGTTTTATTTATAGACGGATTTGGTAATTTGCGTTCCTATCCGTATGGAACATGGTGTAATTTATTTACTGGTTCTGACCGTGATAGACTAAGCTTTTGAGCCTAGTAATTCCGGCGTGATTCCCCTTCAGTCCATCCGCTGAAATCCTTTCGGTACCAGCACCTATGGGGTTAGCAGGAGTGCGCCTACCGGAGCTCTAGTTATTTGGAAGGAGAAATGCGCCCCGTTCTCCGGAGGGAGTCGCATATGCTGACTAAATGAAATTGTGGTCTCTTCGTGGGATGGTGTGGAGTGATGTCTAGCTTTTTATAGTTTTAACAAAATTTAATTGCGAAAACGGTCACTTTTGCGGCCGGAATTTTTGTGCGGTTTCCATTCATAGGATCCGCAATAGAGGCTCCTAAGCCTGGTTTGTCATTTTTTGACTCTCGTACCGCCTCTTCACGGTGGTTCTTTTAATACGGCATGAGGCCGTTTTCTTATACCCTGTGGTACGGTCCTCTCTGCCGAGAGGACCGTACCACAGGGTCCGAACCCAGTCCGAACACGGCCAGAGTGGTCGTGTTCGGACACGGCCGCTCTCCCGAACAGTCTGCGTGCCTGTGCCAACCCCACCTTGGATACGGTGTGTAATCCCGCATCGTAGTGAAGAGTGACGTTTGTGACGAACCACGGTGCTCCAAATATTGTCCGCAACGCTATGTTTTGGACGGCTTTTAATCTCTTTTGAAGTGTGGAGTTCAACAAAGCTCTCCATGCCGGGTAAGCATATGTTAGAATTGGCAGGACGTATAGCATAACGTTTTTTATATATTTTAAAATATTTAATATTTTTTAAATACGTAACTACTGAAATATCAAAATTAAAACTAGCTAATTAACTCATTAAAAAACTTATATGACACAACAAAAATAATTTAAAAACAATTTTTTTTCTATTTTTGAAGTCTATGTGAAATTTCAAAAAAAGATTTTAAAGGGTTGCATAACATTCCCGACTTTTCTCTTGGAAATTTTTATTTTAAATACGACATAGAGTTTTAACATCGGTGAATTAATTATTGATTATTTAAAGTACAATTGCAATAAAGACAAAAATTTTAATAGAAAATTTAGGACCCATTTAACTCGATCGATTAAAGACGTTTTTGTCGTACATTAAAAATTATGAACTGATAAACTATATAATTGAGAAATAAATCAAAAATATGAAGAAATAATTTTGGATCCCTGTCGACCCCGTTCGTGGAATAATGTCTTTATCTTAAATTTTTTTTTTATTTAGAGTATAACTGCTTAAAAAATCTAGTAAAATATTTGAGTCCCATTTGATCCTCTTGCATATAGCCTTTTCAATAAAAACTTGAAAAACAAGTAAAAAGTATCAGAAATTATAAAAAGTCGGTCCAACGGAATCCTCAATTTTAAAAAAAACATTTTCCGTATCGTCTACATCAATACTATATACGGTCGGATTTTCAATTTTGAAAATTAAAGTAAAAAAGATCTATATTGTAAGTACGGTCCAGTTTAGCTCGAGTCTTAAAAATTTGTTTATCGAAGTAATTATTTACGTCAATAAACTGGTTCGATTGAGTGCAAATTTTATTTAACAAGGCTAAAAAAAATATAGTAAACTACAAAAAATTATCGATACCGAGATTCCCTTTGCTGAACGGCATCGAAAATCAGGCTGATGTTAAAATATTAACGGTCAAATATTTGTTACAAATATCAACCGGACTTAAAAGAGTCGAGGCGTATAAAAACCCTGATACACAAAATTTAACCCGGTTGCTACGCTTTCCTTTTTTTTTATACGTATGCCATTGCAGCGGCAATAGGGCTATAGCCGGGTAAATTAAAACAAGAAAAATAAAACTTTTAACTTTACATTGATTTCTAAAAGTAAAAATTTAATCAATTTTATTTTTAGTCAAAGGTCAATTATTTTTTTTTAAATAATAAATATTTTTATATTTATTTAAAATAGGTACACAATCCAAAAAAAAAACTATTGCAAATTTATCTATTTATCTATGGAAGTTATAACAATCTCCAAAAAAAAAAATACAAATGGCGAGAAACGGATTTACTTCTTTGTACTTCGTACAAGGATAAGGAAATATTGTATTTCGAAAAATTTCGGTTTTCATATTTAATCGGAAATATCCATTTTGATCATCCCTGGATACGTACAGACGTCGGCGTGACGTCTGTACGTATATATGTATGTGAGTACGTATCTCGCATAACTCAAAAGCTATTACCGGTAGGATATTGAAATTTTGGATTTAGGACTGTTGTAACGTCTAGTTGTGCATCTCCCCTTTTGATTGCAATCGACTGGACCAAAGTTACTGCAGTTAAAAGTCCAAAATCCAAAAAATTTGGATTTTGGACTTTTTTACTGCAGTAATAAGCCCTCATTGAGAGCTTTTCAACGACATATCATGAGTGGTACTTATTTTCATTGATTCCAGAGTAACAGTAAAAGAAAATTTTAATTAATGAAATATTTGGATCTTAGGGGAAAGCACATCGGTTCAAATCAGACTTCTATTTTTTTTTTTTAATTTAAATATATTGATTTATTAATAATATTAACCTCTGACTAAAAAAAAAAAATATAGTAAATAACATAAAAAATATATATAATAAAGAATACAAATATATAAAATTATATGTAATTTAATAGGCGTACAAGGAAGTCATGTGGTATCCACATCGGATTATTTAATAGAATTAAAAAAATACCGTAACCAGTTTAATAATTTAGGCTTAGTTATATAAACACATTAAATAACAATATTTAAATTATTGCAAAATATCTTCAGAAAAATGTTAATTAAAAAACACTATAAAAAAGATATAGAAATACTTTTATCAGCATAGAATTTTATTGAGACAAAAATAATTGCAAACAATTTAATTAGATATGTTCAAACTAGTCAGAAATATACATATATATAACTACTTTATCTCGCTTTCATCATTTTAAAAAAAATATTAAAAACAAACAATATGAGATGTATCAAAGGTCACACCGTTCGTAATCTGTATTAAAATTAATACTTCACGATAGAAAGGAGAAATAAATAAAAATATTTTTTTATTTTTATTTCCGTAATGTGTACGTTGCGATCTGTTCAAATATTGAACGATAAGCTACTCTACTCCCACGACCCGATGAGATTAGGATGATACGTATGACGTGTAAATGAGGTGTAGTCTTGTACACTTGATAACACCGAAGAAAAGGTTTTCGTATTTGGAATCCGCCTTCCAGGAAATTCACGTCGAGCGGCTTTAGAATTTTCGTTACAGAATCCACAAACCAAAATTATATCGGCGTATTCCTGGTTAGAAAATTGAAACGGCATTTTTACACCGTGATATGATAACACTGCACTTTCTTCATCTGTATGATAATTTACGACCACAGATTCAAACGAAGTACACAATTTTCATCGTTGACCGGTTGTCACACCGTCTCACAAACGGTAAGCTCAGGCTTATCGTCTAAGAGACGTGTGGTTAATTGAACCCCGACCATCAAATTACGACCCACCGGGATGGTCTAGTGGTCACGCGTCTTCCCAAATGAGGTGATTTGGAAGTCGGGAGTTCCAGTCGGATTTGAATACTAGATCGTGGATACCGGTGTTCTTTGGTGGTTGGGTTTCAATTAACCACACATCTCAGGAATGATTGACTGGGACTGTACATCACTACACTTCATTTACACTTATACATATCATCGTAATTCATCCTCTGAAGTATTATCTGAACGGTAGTTACCGGAGTCTAAAACAGGAAAAAGAAAGATGACCATCAAATTACACCGGTATCCACTGTCTAGTATTCAAATCCGTATAAAGTCTACTAACGTTTACTAGGATTTGAACCTCAGAACCTGCGACTTAGAAAATTAGCTGTTAAAAAACCGATCGGTTAACTTGTCGTCGCAAATCAGTTGTTTGGTTCTGAAGTTTAAAAATCCTAGATGGTTTCTTTTTATACGGATTTGAATATTAGACGGTGGATACCACTGTTCTTTGGTGGTCGGGGTTCAATTAACCATACGTCTTAGGTCTGACTGTACAAAACTATATTTCATTTACATATCGTACATATCTTCATCGAGCCACGGGAGAGAGCTCATACCGACTTCCACCGGGCTAATGACCACAGCTGTTGATGCCCGCTCTTTCATAACAGAATAAAATTTCTTGTTTTTATATTTATTTATTTTCTTCAATATATTCTTAGATCGTTGCCGACCACAGTTATTATTATTCGCATTTACAAGCGTTATGTTTTTTAAACGGGGTATATCTTCGATATTTTATGTAGAATTTTATGATAAAAGTAAGCGAAAATAAAGTAACGTTAAAAGATCGGCGAAGAATGCAAAATAATGAATAATTAAACGACTTAATCGTATTAATTTATTTACATTCAATAATTAAAAGACAATCGCATAATTTATTTATTTTTATTAGTTTTATCAGGATTGTGTGTAACAATGAAGTTAACTGTTCATTCAGATCGTGTGAATCCATAACGGATGCGTCGATAGATGATATCATAATCCGATATAATTATCATTTATTCTGCATTTCTTGCGCTTACATAAGACTTCCACTGTTTGTAATAGCATAAATGAGGATAATATATTAAATATTTTTGAGTTAACACCCACGCAAGCACACGCATACAGGCATAAATATATACATATCGGGTAGTGAAAAGTAACTTACACCTCTCTATAACTTTTTTTATGATTGAAATAACTGGATGCGGTTTACGGTACTCTTCCTTGTAGCCCCTAAGTACGACGAACGTATATTTCACTCTTTTTAATTTTCGAACGGCTGGAGGCGTCTCAAAAATTTCAAACGGGATCGATGATCGTTTGATATATCATTTTAAAGAGTTCGACGAGACGAAAAAAACGATCGTAAAACTAAATTCCGCCCGATCCAAAATGGCGGCCAACAGTTTCAGATAGCTAGAACTGCAGTTGTATGCTTTCCTTTAATTTTTTGTTATTTGAGGTATCCCAATTTTCTCTTTGGAAATCTTCTCCGATAAGCGAGGCTAACTCGGTAAGCCCCAATTTAGAGTATTCGGCTTTTATAAGGGGCGGGAGGCAGGAAAGGCTCAAAGATTTTAAACGAGACATACGGTAATGCGAAACGTTGTTCTAAAGGTCTTTGCGAAGCTAGTAAAACGGTATCAAATAAATTAAATTCTAACTATTTAAACCGAAATGTCATGACGTTAATTAAAAATTAATTATTTGAAAAATTGATTTTAAAAAACATGACCTTATGTCCCATTTGAAATTTTTGAGTCGTTTCTGCCCTCCGCCCGTCCTGAAAACAGAATAAATTTTAAAAAATATATTTATAATAAATATTGTAATTACTTTATTAGAATTTAAAGAAAAACAAACCAACATACTTGGCGTTTATAGACCTAGAAAAGGCTTTCGATAACGTAGACTGGAATAAAATGTTCAGCATTTTAAAAAAATTAGGGTTCAAATACAGAGATAGAAGAACAATTGCTAACATGTACAGGAACCAAACAGCAACAATAACAATTGAAGAACATAAGAAAGAAGCCCTAATAAGAAAGGGAGTCCGACAAGGATGTTCCCTATCGCCGTTACTTTTTAATCTTTACATGGAACTAGCAGTTAATGATGTTAAAGAACAATTTAGATTCGGAGTAACAGTACAACGTGAAAAGATAAAGATGCTACGATTTGCTGATGATATAGTAATTCTAGCCGAGAGTAAAAAGGATTTAGAAGAAACAATGAACGGCATAGATGAAGTCCTACGCAAGAACTATCGCATGAAAATAAACAAGAACAAAACAAAAGTAATGAAATGTAGTAGAAATAACAAAGATGGACCGCTGAATGTGAAAATAGGAGGAGAAAAGATTATGGAGGTAGAAGAATTTTGTTATTTGGGAAGTAAAATTACTAAAGATGGACGAAGCAGGAGCGATATAAAATGCCGAATAGCAAAAGCTAAACGAGCCTTCACTAAGAAATATAATTTGTTTACATCAAAAATTAATTTAAATGTCAGGAAAAGATTTTTGAAAGTGTATGTTTGGAGTGTCGCTTTATATGGAAGTGAAACTTGGACGATCGGAGTATCTGAGAAGAAAAGGTTAGAAGCTTTTGAAATGTGGTGTTATAGGAGAATGTTAAAAATCAGATGGGTGGATAAAGTGACAAATGAAGAGGTATTGCGGCAAATAGATGAAGAAAGAAGCGTTTGGAAATATATATTTAAAAGAAGAGACAGACTTATAGGCCACATACTAAGGCATCCGGGAATAGTCGCTTTAATATTGGAAGGACAGGTAGAAGGGAAAAATTGTGTAGGCAGGCCACGTTTGGAGTATGTAAAACAAATTATTGGGGATGTAGGATGTAGAGGGTATACTGAAATGAAACGACTAGCACTAGATAGGGAATCTTGGAGAGCTGCATCAAACCAGTCAAATGACTGAAGACAAAAAAAAAAAAAAAAAATTACTTTATTACTAAAATAAAATTAATATAGACATATATGCTTTGCCAGGATGAAATCGATGATAGTTATCCATTGAAATGAATCCTTCCAACAGCGATGTACTTCCAGGTATAACGGCGGTTACAATCAATTCGAGATTCAAGACTACTAGTTTTTTCTCGATGATTTATTTATTTTCTCGATGAACTGATTCCATTTAGTTGAGTATAAGGATCAGTAGATATGTATAAAATACTAGCCGCTCGGCCCGGCTTAGCCGGACCTCCCAGCCAGGCCTCGCATCGTTTTGCGCTTTGGTTTTCCAGGTTTCCAAAGTTCTTTTGTCAACTGGAAAATTTTTGACGTTATCAACGTCAAAACATTAAGAGCTTAATGTTTTTAGAAAAAATTTCATGCAATTTAGATACGTTATCTGATAACAGAAAATCCATTTTTTTTTTATTTACCGACATGGGGGCTGTGCCCCCAAACCTAAACGTATTTCCCGTTGCTCAGTTGTTTCAGTCGAGCGGGATTGATCTGTGCGTATTCGGTCGCTTTCTAAACGTATTTCCCGTCGCTCAGTTGTTTCAGTTGAACGGGATTGGACTGTGTGTATTCGGTCGCTTTCCAATCTTGACTGTCTTTCGTCTTCAGTCTCTGCCGCACGAACAGTTTTCATCATACGTGCTTTTTTTGTATTTCTCCCGATTGAAAAATGTCTTTTAGGCATGGTATGATGTTTTGAAAAAAGATCACAGAATTTAAAAGATTGCAGTTAAGTACTTTACATACTTTAAATTAGTAACACACACATGATAAATTTGTTTGTTTATGTTGTTAAACAGCTGTAAAAAATTTTAAATGAATGAATCGTAAAAATTACATATGCATGTACGCTAAATCAATTAAATTTATCAATTAATTTTTTTTTCAATGTTGAAAAAAAATGTTAGCTAAAAATTAAATTTTTCTTGAAAATCAAAGACATTTTGAAAATTAAATAAGCTTTAAGGAAGAAATAAAGTGTTTTAAATTTCGTTGTAAAATTTCGTTATGTCGGTGGTCCAAAAAAATTAGCCTATGTTCACCGCAGGGCTTCAAAGTGTAGGTGTACAAAATTTTAGACAAATCTGTCCGGTAGATATCGAGTTAAGTTGGAACAGACAGACAAACAAACATTGATTTTTATATACATAGATAAATAAATAAATAAATAAATATATATATATATATATATATATATATATATATATATATTGTGCTATATGCGTAGCAGCTGAATATTTATTTTACATTTTGCGATATGTCAACAATTATGGTGGCTGTTCTTTAAATGTACATCGTAGTAACTTCTAAATAATCGCCTAAGAATATTTTTTGCGTATTATTATTACCTAACTTGCGTGCAGCGTATACGCATTCCACTTGATGAATTACATTCTGACAATTGATGCACTTACATGAGGATTAAAAGTTTCCCTATCGTATTCAAGTTCACAGGATCAATTGATACCTGTTAAAGACCAAAACTAACGTCCTTTATATATACATATATATATATATATATATATATATATATATATATATATATATACACCCTACATTTATAATCAAATCTTTTTAAATTTCATCAAAACACAATATCCCGTCACTGAATTTTGTTTTCTTAATTAATAAAATTTTATTCCATATTTACCTAACTTCGTCCACTTCTGTGTTAATAGATATTTTTTATTAAATTTATTTATTTAATACAATGCATATTGTATTATATATATATATATATATATATATATATATATATATATATATATATATATATATATATTTATCATTTTACAACGGTACATAACGTTTTTATAATCTCTGAAAAATCTTTTTTATTTCTGATAAGAAAATACTATTTTTATAATTACTGTAGTTTGACCGAAATATCTGTTATCATTTGTTTTGTATACATTTATTTTTTAACAATAACATGAAGAACTTTTAAACGTTTATCATTATAATAACGGTAAACGGATTTTACAAATGTCTTATTGAAAAATATAATAAAATAGATAACCGTTTTTACTCCACCCCCCACCCCTTTTTAAATATAAACTCCCGTGATAATATAATTATCGGTTGTAATTCAACGTCCTTTCAGTTAAATATTTTTAATTAACAGAAGGTAAACGACCGGGTTGGTCAAGTGCTGAACGCGTCTTCGCAAATCAGCTGATTTCGAAGTCGAGAGTTCCAACGTTCAAATCCTAGTAAAGGCAGTTACTCTTATACGGATTTAAATACTAAATCGTGGATACCGGTGTTCTTTGGTGGTTGGATTTCAATTAACCACACATCTCAGAAATGGGTTGACCTGAGACTGTACAAGACTACACTTCATTTACACTCATACATATCATCCTCATTCATCCTCTGAAGAATTATCTAAACGGTAGTTACCAGAGGCTAAACAGGAAAAACTTTAATAGTAGGTAGATTTAAAAATAACTTTTCATATTAAAATTTTATTGCAAATTAACGGTTTTTTTTTTTTAATTTTAGTAAATGAATCGTTTGAAAATAACAAATTCGAAATATACTATTCTATACGCTGCCGCGTTAAAATTCTTTTTAAAAATGCGCGGAGCTTCTTGTACAGTATAATTTCAAATAATTTAACTTCGCATTTCAGGTTCTTAAGTTTCATAAAGCCGATTCAAATTTGTAAACTGTATAATGTAGGAAAATTACGCGTGTTTTAGCCGAAAAAAATACTGTAATATGCAACTTTTTCGCGTGCGACAAGAAGCCTAACAAAATATACGATTTAGAACCTACCGCGTGATTACAAACATTCAGCTATTTTTTAGCGAATTAATTTATATTACTCCATAGATTACACCACCGGTGTTAAGTGAAATCTAAAACGAATCTATTAACACGTTACTCGAGTTAAAGTCAAATCAGAAAAAATTTCCGGGTTTATTCCAGGGTAAATAAATCATATCAATCGAACGTCGGCGATCACAATAAAGATGATAATAATTTATTTGATAAGTAATCAAGCAAAATAGGAGGGTGCGTGCTGGGTACTAGTTTATCATTAAAATAAGTGTGCTGCTATGAAAAGTACAAAGGTTGGAGCGGTCTAGGGTAGAGGGGTCGGAGGAACAACTGAGTCATTCAGGCGGGTAACGGTGTGGGCTCCCGGGCACCAGTCGGTCTGGAGCCTTACCAAGGTTGTATGTACTCTTGCGCGCCTTGCGCGCAGAGAGTGCTAGCGTGAATCTATTATGCACCGACACAGCACGTCGAACCTGTACTCGTGATAGACACGACACACGGCATGCTAATATATACCGAATTAATAAACAAAACGGTACACAATTTTTCTATTTTATACCCTCGGCGTCCATGAATTTTGTGTAATATTGAATTAAAAATAAATAAATAAAACTAAAAATAAAAAAACCGATAGAATTTCTAGAGCTTAAAGCGATATTGTAGATGTAAACAAACGAAATTCGTCCTTTCGGCTAGAAAATTTCAACTTAATCAGGGTTTCGCGCGTTATGAATGATACGGTATCCTATTATCGTTATCGGTTACTAGAAGAGTTTTCTTCATAACAAAACACAATGTCCATCTACCTAACCGTACGACCGGCTGAACTTTTTTTAAGGAAATTCGCTGACTAATTTACTTTTAATCCTGACCGATTAAAATGACGGCCACTCTTTAAAGTCCTCATGCAGGCCTCAGGACAAAAAATTACTTTTTCTAGAACCTATTTGTACTTTACAATCATGCGCGCGCGCGCACACACACACACACACACACAAGCTGAACTGCGAGGTATTCTACCGAGTCTGATTTATTATCAGAACCGGATCCTTAGTCAAAATTCAAAAATATTTCATAAGATAATTATTTCATATTTTCTTCCTGAATCAAATTAAAATTAACTAACAACGTGTAAATGGCAGAATACAGTCACCGCTAACTGCGAAAAACGCTCCTATTTCAAATTGTAAAAATTATCGCTGTAAAATTATATTCCACAATTTAAAAGAAAAAAAATATTTTTCTTTCATCCCTACAAAACTTTTTAAAATGTTCCCTATGTGTTTAAATAAAATAATATTTTATAGAGACAGAACCGGAATTAATTTTTTGTTTTAATAATTTAAAAAATAAAATTAAAAAAAATTTCATCCTGATCGAGTAAATGACAAAAAACAATTTTCGTCAAAAACTCGAGCAACCCGTTCGTAAATAAACATAAATATTTTTAGTAAATAAACAGAGTAGACATTACTGTGATCTCAATCTTGTTAATTTCTATGAATATGAATTCATTCAAAAAATTTAATTTGAACACAACCCGTTTCCAGACAAAGAGATAAATCGAGAAAAAAGACAAAAACTGTTTTGTTTCGATTTCATATAAAACGCAAAAATAAGTCGAAATTAAAATCCATTTTATTAACAATTATTTAGAGACCTAATTTCATTAATTAATGAAATCCCTGAATTTTCTGCTGCCTATTTAACGTATAGAGGTAAATAATCTTCATTAACGTCTTTTGAATTGTTATTTATCTTATCTACTGCTGGAACATTTCGTGTATTTATATTTTTAACTAGCTCCGCGTCGCAGCTTCGCCCGCGCCATACGGTTACTTACGTTTCCCGTCGCGATCAATCTTTTTTATTTTATGTTATTTAGTCAAGTAGCCCGAGGCAGGTGCAGCCAGTCGCCTCGCGCATACAGTAACAGTAGCAGTGGCTGTGCCGGTGGAGCCCCCGCGCCGTATACCGTTGCACCTCTTAAATAAATCGGAATTCAAAAAACCCGAAAATGGTTTTTAGATATTTATCTGAAGAGTATTTGCAAGCCCCAGTCTTTGTTCAACCGACATCAGTAGTTTATTTAAGGGAAAGATTCCTACCTCACTGCTGTGGGAAGCTACCCAAGAGTTATGGCTGGCCATCAGCCAGTTAAAACTCCAAGCGCTTTAATATTGGTGGACAGGTACTTGCTGGCATTCAGCGATCTAGGCGTGGCAGCGAATTGCTGTCTTTACGTGATAAATTTAATCTATTGAATGTCATATATATTTTGGTAGTTGACGGGGTGCGCCTACCCATTTTAGTAAATATATGACAAGTAAACGGTGGGACCCGAAGCAAGTCGTGTGCGGCACCATGCTTAGTTCGCTCACGCAATTAGGTTAGCTCTAGGAGCTAGTTAGGACACTGGTCGCTAAACTGGTTCTAGGCTCAGTAGCCGTTTGTGGAGCAGACATTCGGTCTTATGCTTTAAGGCGACCGAATGGGGTGGTGGCGGGAGAAATGCCGTGCAAATCAATCAATCAATGCAAATCAAAGCCCCAATCTACTGAATATCTCTTTTACTACAGTCGAGATCGGGAAATTTTACAACCGTTGTTAAATTTTTTTTACCTTTCAAGGCCGAATTTCAAAATTCTAGAAATCGGTTTATTCATATGAAGATTACACTTGCCAAAAATCACACTGATATCGCCGTCTGTTATCGAAAAATTAAAAAAGTTTTTGGATGTCAAGAAAAGAATTCAAAAACCATTTTAACTCTTTTAACTTGAAATTTAAAAAAAATCCTTTCTTAGTCTGCACTCAACTGTAAGAAGTATATACAAATTTTAATCGATCCATTCTCTACAGTTTTTGCTTGCCATTGATTACAGATCGCTCACAATACGTTTTCTTGAATAAGAAAACATTTTCGATAAGACTTGTATTGAAAAAATCTCTATTGAAAAATAAATTGGGAGCGGCTCGCCATACGAAAGGAACATGATAATTTAGCGGCTCGAATGATAAGTGCAGAACCGTAACGGATTATTTATTATTTTACCGTTTAAATAAATCATTTTTGACCTTAATATAGCCTATGACAGTCCGGATTACATAATGAAGAGACTATTAAATTTGGTAGAGATTAGTTCAACGGTTCTTGAGACTTTTGCTAACATACAAACAAGTTTCCTTTTTATATAATAGAGAGATTATTAATACGGGTTTAAACTTACTTTATTTTATAATTAATTTTATGAACATTTTATGACGATTTTTTTTTATCCATCAAGGCAAATGCGTCGACAGTTCTTTTTTTATTCGTGAATAACCTACTTATAATACTAATACTTACTTATTCCAGACGAGATCTACAGAATTGTTTCAGGAGGAAAGACAAATAATTTGGGAATTGATTCTAGAGCTCGAAATAACGATAAACGTTCGTACAAATATATGTCCGAAAACGCTTAGTCGTTTTCGAGTTAGACTAACGAAAATGTTTCCTGGATTTCTGTTCCTCCGGAGAAATGAGGTCATATTGAAATTTTTATGGCGTTATATAAGGGTTAACTTTTTCTATCTTCCCTTCCTTTGTTTGCTACTTTCATATTCTGTTTGTCATTAACTCTCATAATTTTTGTTTTCCATAATTAATTTTCATGTCATATCCCTTTTAGCTGAACCTTTCGCCAATCATCCTGACCAACCCTAATTTTTTCCCTTTTACAAAACCAAATTGTTCTTCCTCGCTGTTCTCTTCCATTATTTCTAAGATTCTTCAGTTCAGTACCCTTAGCAATATTTTCACTAGAAATTAGATTAATCATTCTGTGCTCTTTACATTTTCTCATGCCTGCTTTCTTTGTTAGGGGATCATAACTTTTCATGAAGTCCTCCAGCCACACTTCAGTATCGTATATTTTATTACACATTATTGTTATTTCATCTAAACCTTCATCTTTCAGACATTCAAATAATTCTATAGATAACAGGTGGCACATCAATTCCCAGTGATTTTTTGTTTTTAATTTCCTTTATTGATTGCCTTACTTCTAACCTTAATATTGGTGGTACCTTATCAAGCTCTTCTATATCATCTAATTCTACTATCAAATCTTTTGATTTCTCATCTGTTTGGATTATTTATATATTCTTCCTATCTATTCTTCACTTCTTCTTCCTTACCAACTTTTCTTTCAATTTCTTTCATTTCATCTCAACCAATCCATTTATTCTCTGTCCAGATTTTTACTTTCTCATACATCAAGGTCATATAAAGAAAAAAAAAGAAAAGAAAAGGTCATAAAAAGTAAAGTAAAAATGTAAAATTGTTTCTACATCTTCAATATCCTCACATTCTTTCCACAATCTAGTTTCTTTTGATTTCTGTACTTCTCTCCATAATTCATTATTTCCACCATTTTGTTTTTGTATTTTCATCTTTCCTCCATTTTTTTCATCATTCAACTGTTACCCAGGATTTCTTTGTCCTTTTACTCACATAATATCTTATTTGTTTCACAGTCATTTCTTTCATAGTCTTTATTCTTCCCCATGAATCTTTCATCTCCTCTTTTTTCTCTCTGTAAGAGCCTTGTTTAATAATTTTATCTACTCCCTCCTGCAATTTATCTACATCCTATTTTTGAATTTTTTTTGCTATCTTAACTTTGTTGAAAGTTATATTCATTTCCATCATCAATAACACATGGTCGCTTCCTATATCTGCACCACGTAATCCGCTAACTATTTTTGCCGAATTCCTATAATTACTTTCCACTAATATATGATCAATTTGATACTGGGCTCTATCACCTGGCATAGTACACATATACCTTCCTCTCTTTCACATATCGGTTAAAAAAAACTAGACCATATTTACCAACTTCTTTCCCATCACCACCATCCCCTACTACAGCATTCCAATCTCCCATAACCACTCTGCAGCAATTGTATTCTTTTTCATTTAAATTTTCATTCATCCTTTCTATTTCTTCATTCTCATACACAGACGTCGGCATGTGTAGGTTGAACTATGACTGGATCTTTTAGTAACATTGCTGTTCTTAATGATATAATTTTATCATCTACGTAAACAACCTTTTGTACTCTACTTGCTATTCCATTCCTCATAAAAATAACTAATCCAGTTTTTTCCTTTCTTAGTGCCAGAATAATAAATGGCAACTTCTCCACTCTTCATTTTATGTTTCTGTTCCCATCTAATCTCATTCAGACCCATTGTATCGATTTCATTTAACTTTCTCTCCCTTTTCAGACTACAATTCAACTGCTTATAACAAGATCTTCATATTATCACATTAAAACGTCTCTATTCATACTTTTTTTGTGTTTGTTTTTTATTATTTGTTGTTGGATCTCCCCGGAGATCCGATCAGGTAGCCATTTTATCTTCGGAATATTTAACAAAAGAAAACATCACCATGGTACCTTTCTATTAATACCAATAACATCTTTAATACAGTGGTTTTCTGTTTCCTTCTGTATTCTAATACTGATGATCTCATAAAAAAATTCATTCGCCTTTAGGCACAGTTTCTCACCTCAAGAAAAATAGAGTTCCGTAAACCGTTATCGCTCATTTGCTCTCAGGGAGGCTTTTGCTTTTGTAGCAGGTGGCCTCCTTATACCAGGAGACACTCAGTCCCTGCAATCGTTAGCCGCTTACTGCATAAGCATTGCCCCTTCTCTACTGCGTGGAGGGAATTATCAGGATTTCCTCTTCATCAAAAACTAGAACCTGACAAGAATAAATGATATATTTAATTATATATATGCTACATAAATAGCTTATAAAAGTCATAATTCAATAAAATTTTCAATTAGATTTTTCACCTTTATTAAACCACATAACAGAACTGTTTTTATGTGATTCAACACGACTTGGTTTACAGGAAACAGCCTTACTATGCTTCTGTTACCATTTAAAAACTTTTGAAACGATCAATTTATTTAAATACAATTAAAAAAATGTTCTTTTACAGAAAAAAACAATATTACTCTTATCTATGAATTTTTTAACAATACTAATTACAGAATTTAAAAAAACCTTGAATTTTGAATATCTCAATTCAATGAAGATAAATAAATATGTGTTCAAAAAATTTAATTAACACCTGAATTTCTGATCCAGTTGAACATCATGTGTTCATTCAACTGGACCTTCCCACAGACGCACAGCTTATCAGCTGCCAGACGGCAGCTATCAAGCTAATTTGCATTCATAGAATAGTTTCTATGTTAGCATTTAGTTTAAATTTGTGACGCAGTGCTGCATAGTAGATACAATCCACAAGGTTGCAGTGCATTGTTAGTTGGCAGTCGTAGCGAGCACAAAGGGGTGTATCCGTTTGCGCCATCAGATATCCATGAGTGAGCCTAGTGTGCCCTATTCACAAACGGCAGATAATAACCTCCCTTCGCCGGTTATTTCTCTATGAGAGCTCCACAGTGACACAGTCTGCTTAATTGGATGACATTTATTGTTAATAGTAGCATCTCGTTCGCTTTGCCGGTCATCGTGAACTACTCTCTTCAGTAAACAGACAAGATCGTTAAAAGCAACGCGATCAGTAACAGTAGGCTGAAAACAAGCCTTTTTTACCGCACTATCTGCACGCTCATTACCTGAAATTCCTACACCGCCGGAGGATCCAGCAGAAGCTCACTCTTTTATTATGACTAGTCATTTCAGAGATACACTGAATCTCACAAACAACAGGATGTCTGGAGTACACATCACTAGTTACTCTGGTCCCTTGTGCGCCGAGTAACTAGTGTGATTATTCTTTATTGTCAGTGTTTCTTGGTTGTTGGTTGAGTGTGTACCGCCGACAGTATCAAGGCTTACTGGTTGAAGGTGTATTCGCACTGCAACAATTTTAAGGCTATCATTTGTGTCTTTCTACGGAGTAACGAGCGTAGATTTATTCGGTGCGTACCTGCCTCATCGGGGCGAAAGGATGGCAACGACTGCTGGTCGTTAGCCCCTGTAACAGGAAAAAGGCCGTGCCTTTTAGACCTTCTGCGCTCTTGTCAGAGCGAGGGCAGTAATCCGTGGTTTTTTTTGTTGCACGGCTAGTGCTTCAATCAATCGATCCAGTAGCGGCTAAAGGTACAAAGCGTGACAGGAGAACGTAAGGGTCTCCGGCTGCCCGTACTCGCTGCGGGTAGTTGTCACTTGTGGGCTTGCCCAACATAGACCAGTAGGAGGAAGACAGCGAGAGTTTCGTTAATTCATTAGGACTTAGGAAATCTTCGGCCATGTCGGAGTTCCAAGAGGTTAAGAAGTCCAGGCGGAAGAGGAAACCAGCGCAACTCAATTACCAGTACTCAATTCCCCCCTCGGGAGGGAATCGAGTACACATCACTTCCTACCGGCTTGGTCTAGTGGGGAACGCGTCTTCCCAAATCAGCTGATTTGGAAGTCGAAAGTACTGGCGTTCAAATCCTAGTAAAGTCAGTTATTTTTACACAGATTTGAATACTACATCGTGGATACCGGTTTTCTTTGGTGGTTGGGTTTCAATTAACCACAAATCTCAGGAATGGTCGAACTGAGAATGTACAAGACTACACTTCATTTACACTCATACATATCATCCTCTGAAGTATTATCTGAACGGTAATTTCCGGAGGCTAAACGGGAAAAAAGGGTACACATCACTAATTGCCTGTAAGGAAGACGCTCATAGAATCCGAGCAAACAAGTACGTGTCGAAATGTCAGGCTAATTATAGATAAGGCCTTATGGATTCAGGAGATCTTGAAACATCGAAATTTGCGAAAAAACACGATATCCAAAGTTTTGGCTGATAACTGTATACCTATGCTGCCAAATAGCTGTAGAGTTAGCTGCAGGCGGAAAAGTAAAATATTTTTTCTTGGATTCGAACCGGTAAAAACATAAATAAAAGATGAAGCTCGAAAATTTAATATACTTTCATTGTAGGCTTTTGTTGTTATATTATAGGCCTAAATGGATATTCTTCAGTATGTTGTTGCTCAATAGTAGACTGTAATGGGTATTTCAGTACGGGCCTGAAGCTTATCGATCGTTTCTGCTTCACTGATATTCATATCCCTTTGTGACGACACGTTTATAGTCAACTCAGAATTCAATTTATTTCATACCTCTTTCCATGAAAATTTAGTTTTCACGAATTAATAACGTAAAGTATTTTTTCCCCTTAACCATCTCTTTTTTGTTTTTATTTTATCAATTTCTGAAAATAAACAGAAAAAATTGAATCTATGAAAACTCTGTATCATCAATTTTTTTGAATGGAAATTTATTTTAATAGTAAAAATTTATTGAAAGACTCGCTTTCAAAATCCTGGAAATTTTTTAGTAAAAACGATCTTTCGGAAATAGTTTTTGTAATTTAGTTATCGTTAGAATGACACCCCGTTCTGGATACAAATATATAAGTGTTCTTTAATGTTTGGAAAACATTAAATAACTTTTCAAATGATAAACACAGAAAAATGAAATTTAGCACACGTTTTTATCTTGAAACTATCTATTTTTACACGCTTTTCATTAGCTCACTTTCGTTCCAAAGAAATATATTCTTAAAGATCTTATCTTATTAAGTTGTATGTCTACTTTTAAATAAGATAACTAGCCCGCCTGGCTGGTCAAGCGGTTAACTCGTCGTCGTTGTAAATCAGTTGTTTAACAGATTTGCTTTTCGAAGTCGAAGGTTCTGAGGTTCAAATCCTAGTGAAGGTTAGTCGCTTTTATATGGATTTGAATACTAGAGAGCGGATAACGGTGTACTTTGGTGGTGGGGGTTCAATTAAATACACGTCTCGGAAACGGTCGGCCTGAATCTGTAAAATATTGCACTCATTTACATACACATCATTCTCATGTGATTTTATACGGGGATCTCATGTGATACGGGGGGATTACTTATTGTTCACTAGTCGAACGTGCCGCTGAGTAAAAATTACGTAACCGGACTGCATGTTTATCCTTGTACTGCTCAGCGTGTTATAATCGCTTTACAGTTTTATATTGAATATTTTGAAATAACAATTTTTATAATTATTTTACCCTTTTTTAAAAGAAAAAAAGGAATCAATCGGGGGACAATGAAGGGGTTACTTAACTAAAAATGCAAAAACGATCCGTAAATATTTGTCACCCTTCGTAGATGAAAATTATAATTTTATTAAATTATAAAATTATTCACGAATGCATCTTAAAAAAGGTTTTATTGAACCTTTATCATTTTAAAAATAATTTCAGCACGTAACGACGAACGTAAATCAATTTACACCAGAAAATTTAGCTAAACGTTCGTGTAGACCTAATTAATAAATTTTACCGATTAAAAAACTTAAACGCTAAACAACAGCTAAAACGCGTTCTTAATTTTTATAACTAGACGTATTACAAAAGGTTAATCGTTCATATTGCGTTTAATTCTTGTATTTTATTTTTTTTACAATTTATTAAGTTATAATAACATTTAATTTTTAAGTCCGGATGATAAGTCCTTAAATTTTTCTTCATAAATTTATTATTAAATTACCTGTTTCGAGAAAATTCTATTTGACGTCAGAGATCTCGAGATATATAAGCCCGACACAGCCACTCGCTCTCTCTAAAGACAGCCTCTCTCGATCAGAGAGACGTGCTCATCAGAATAGGAAGCGGCAAGGATATCCCGAGGCCTTCCTAGGATCGTTCACCTGCACGACTTCATCATCGTTCTTAACGGATTTCAAGGTGCTGCGACCATCAGGAAGTCTACTCCAGTCTGACAGGATTTCGGCTGATACATATAGTTATATTTTTTATGAAAAAATTCATTTCACAAAGTATTATTTCGTCGCTAAAAGCAGGACTATTCTTTCAATCTCTTATTACTTATTTTATTTTAACTCGCAATGTTATTCGATTTTTTAAGTAATTTTTTTTCATGTTTGTCCTCAACGCTTGCATTCTTAATTTAACATACTTCCTGACACTGCCGATCAATGAAATTTTACACAGTTATTAAGGTAGGGAGACAATACAATATACCACCATTACTTTTGCAAACATCCTCCCGTACGGATGTAAATTAAGGATGGAAATTAAGAGTGCGGGTGTAAAAAATCTTTTGAAATCCAAACTAACCTACTAATTAAACTTATACAATGTATGATATAAAGCAAGTTTTTAACATTTTTATTAATATTATTATTCCTTAAAACTTAAGGATTTTTATAATTTTTCATTTTAACGATTATTATATAATTTACTTTTCTTTTAAAAATTTAACTGCTTTTATTTATAATTTATTAATATTATTATTTTGTTTTTTGATTCAATAAACTTTTCTAATCATCCGCATTACAATTTATTTTATAATTAAATGTTTTACCTCGAATCCCATCAAATTTAACGAGGTAATGATTGATATATGAAATTGAATAATAATTAAATTAATAAACATAACAAATTGCATATTATTTTAAAGTATAATATATATATATATATATACTAGCTCTACCCGCCACGCTTCGCTGTGGCACATTGTGGTTGCATGGATGAGAAATGAGAAACAAAACAAAGCATACGTTTCATAGAAGTTTAATTTTGCAATACTTGTGGATATACAATATTTTTTTTTGTTTTTCCACTGTCTGCGTAGATATAAAGGCTATCTGGTTTGCCGACTCGGGAACACGCAACATACAGTTGCCCATGTGAGAAGCAATCCGCTTCTAAATCTAAACCACACAATTCTAAAGACTGACCTTGGGCTTTATCGATTGTGTGTACAAATGCCAATCGAATTGGGAATTGCAATCTTTTAAATTAAAATGGTGTATCGGTCGGGATTATGGGTATACGAGGATTGAGGACATCTTCACCTTTGAAAGGCCCCGTAAAAATCGTTGCTTCCACTACGTTATTCATCAATTTCTTAACTGCAAGTCGCGTGCCGTTGCAGAGTTTTGGCTGATTAATACTCCGCAACAGGATAATTGTCATTTTTTGATCGAACCGTTGCTAGAATCAATCTAATGAGGAATGTTTTCCCAGTTCCTCCTGGCGTATCCAAGAAGAAGGTCCCCCCAACTCCGTCATTTATCATTTGCATTATGCGATCATAAATACCTTTCTGTTCACGCGTTAATTTGGGAATGTTTGATTGGACATATGACTGAAGATCACCGATGTAACTCTGTTCACGGCGTAAATCCACATCAAATGAAGCAATCGCAGCTCGGGTGGGTGCTGGCATTCCCAATCGACTAAGAACTTTATTTGCAATAGCTAAGCACTTGTCTTCAATATTTATCAATGCTTCGTTGTAAATGCCTTCTGTAAATTCCACGGTCATATTGGTATTTTCTAGGCACACTCTATGCAAAATATCCTCAGTCATATGCGATCGACATCTTTCCCATAACTCTGTGGGAGATGAAGAGAAGCAAGCGGTCAATGTAATTGCGAATAATGCGCGAATTTGGTTTGGATGTGCAGTAATACATACCATATGTATTAATACATATATCCCACTGTTGGTCGTTTTCTAATAAATTCAGAGCTTGGTGAAAGGCGCAGCTCAATCACGACAGGATCACACAAAAGTACCTCGATTAAAGTGAATATTTAATTCAGATTGTATAATAATCTGAATCAGATGCAAGTGGATACGTTTTTTTTTTTTTTTTGTTAATAAACAATGTAATTGGGAACAGCTATTGTTTCACATGTGACTGCGGTTGTCGTTAGCGAGTGTTCCCCTCGCTTTCGGCAGATGGCGCGGTCACTGGTATACAGCTGACCGTTAAAAAAACTGTTTTCTCGCGGTCGCGGGTATGTGACTGATGCGAAAAATAGATAAGAACAATCTTTGATGCGGGTTATATATCGTGCTAAAATTTGAGCTCAATCGGTGCAGAACATTTTGAGTTTTTGAAGCGTACACAAACGAACTTAACATTTTTATATATAAAGATTTGTGGGCTGCGAAAAAAAGCCCTTAAGTCGTGCGAAAAAACACATCATTTTAAATGCTTACAAAAGCAGAGTAGTGCTTACAAATTACAGAATAATCAAACGGCGTTGATTTCAGATTTTAATAAACTGCTAACGTAAGTAGAAGTTGTGCTGCTTCAGTGTAGAACGTGATTCTCGAGTATGAATCTACTAATGAATTACGGTCTCCAAAGAAAACAAAACCCCGCAGGTCAATTGAGAAAAAGGTGAGATTTTGATAAAAACGCGATTCGTAAAAAAATTACACGAATTTGAATTATTTAGAAATAGTTTAGCGGTGTATTATGTCCTTTAGAAGAGAATTCGGTTATTGTCTTCGACAACTTTTCTTATCATTAAACGAAAAGAATTCCAGCCGTGTTATAGAAAAACAATGATATCAAAATGTGGCTTAGTTCAAAAGGAATAATTTTTGAAGAGGTTTAAGTTAATGTTCAATCATTGCAAAGGGTTTCGCGTATTAAAAGTAATTATAGTCCGTATAAAATTGGTTTGACACACAACGCCATATTGATAAGTCGTGTTTTTATTCGGCTCCTAACGAATATGTTTGCTGGCCTCCGTGGCGCGAGTGGTAACGTCTCGGACTTTAATCCGGTGGTTCCGAGTTCAAATCCCGGTCAGGCATGGCATTTTCATACGCTATAAATCATTCATATCATCATCTGAAGCAATGCATAACGGTGGTTTCGGAGGTTAGAAAAAACAAAAAAAAAAAACGAATACTTAGTTGTATGGTTTCAGTGTTACTATTTGTGAATTTTGTTCTTTGCTTTTACATAGCAAAGAACGCTAAATGACCAAAAAACGATTGTTTGGTCATATATATGTAAAAAAATAACCTAACAAAGGATTTTTTGGTCATTATGTAGGGATATTATTTTCTGTGTATTTGGTTATTTCGACTTTTTTTGTTTGCATAGTCTTAAGTCTATCTGGGCTATAAGAAAGTTGGGTGTTTTAATTTATATAATGTAAGTCATCCTTCTTGGTGGCTTTTCTTTTTGTTATGGTGTTTTTTTTTTAATAAAATACAGATGTTTTAGCTCTTAAATATAATTCAAAGCAATTTGTTACTTAATCAGTTGTGATTTTGTTTACATTGGCAACGTCCATACGGGCTCTTTGTGATTGGTCGTTGTGTTTGACAGCGGCCATCTTGCATTGATCTGATTGGTTTTCCTTTGTTTACATTTTCAAATTAAAAATAGATAGATAAATTTATTAAAAATAGATGAAAACATTCTTTGATGCGGGTTATATATCGTGCTAAAATTTGAGCTCAATCGGTGCAGAACATTTTGAGTTTTTGAAGCCGTACACAAACGAACTTAACATTTATATATATATATATATATATATATACATATACACGCCGGTGAGGGCTCCGTCGCTTCGACTACCGACGCGTTCGTTGTCCTCATGACTATGAGAAAATTAAATATTTTACAGATATTCATAAAAAAAACCACCGGGTTGGTCTAGTGGTTAACGCGTCTTTCCAAATCAGCTGATTTGGAAGTCGAGATTTACAGCGTTCAAGTCCTAGTAAAGCGAGTTATTTTTACACGGATTTGAATACTAGATCGTGGATCGTGTGTTCTTTGGTGGTTGGGTTTCAATTAACCACACATCTCAGAAATGGTCGAACTGAGAATGTACAAGACTACACTTCATTTACACTCATACATATCATCCTCATTCATCCTCTGAAGAATTATCTAAACGGTAGTTACCAGAGGCTAAACAGGAAAAAGAAAGATATTCATAAAAAATATATTTTTCCTTCATTATATTTCTGTTGCCATGGTGACAGGAATAATAAATTAATCAATTGCTACGGTTGGTATCATAGTTAAACTTGTATTATTCATACGTATACTGCTGCAATTTAAAAAAAAATATTACATCTTTGATCGACTTGAAAAACAGAACGAGTTTTAAAACAAAAAAATCTTTGCTTAATACAGGTAAACGTGATTCGTGTAGGTCGATTTTAATAAACAGAAGATACTAAAACTTATGTACGTTTAGAGTTGATGAATTTTTAATTATTCGTATAAAACTGAATTTTTTATCCCTTCGTTTAAAATATTGTTACGCACATACTCAAATATTTAGCAACAAACCCCTTTAAAATTATGTTTAGTACCGGTTTTATTTTTAAACATGGATTACAATCACTTTTCTTTTTTATTTAAAATTTTGTACTCTTTGTAATTCTTTTACGATCAAGCTCTTTTGCGGTCTCCTTTGGCCTTTCCAGGCAAATTCTTTAATAGTTCCATTAGTTCCATTTTGATGTACTTGAAGTAGTAAACTTTGTGTTTGGTATAACGTAAATTTATGTTTGATCGGAATATTTATGCAATTACTCGTATCCCACTACTATAAAAAAAAAAAATCACTAAAATTTACAAATCCAATAAGTTAGCTACATTAATATTCCGTTATAATATCCAAGGCTTGGCAGGAAATCAAATCATATCAGAATATGTTAAGAAATTATAACAATGAAATCATGCGTTTATATTTCAAAATTATTACACTTTTTATTTGAATTTTTTTCCTTAGAAAAGTAATTAACTCAGGTTATCTTGCTGGACAGGGAAATTTAAAATGAAACGACGAAAAATTGTTTTAATATTGTGAGATAGACAACCGGTTGTCCAGGTGGTAGTTGAAAGAGAATGTTGAAAAATCATTTCATTAAGTAACTGTTTAGGTAAAAGATCTCTGTAAAAAAAATTGTACAAGATTATTAATTTTGAAAACAAATTTTTTTAAATTTAAGAAGGGTTTACATATTACGAAGGCCGTTCAGAAAGTTCTCGCCTTGCCAAAAAAACACAATATTTTTTTAGAGATTTGTGTTTTTCAACATAGTCGCCTTGCAGTTCAATTCATTTAGACCATTCGTTCTCAAAGTTGGCGATAACGCCGTTTGTGGGCGCTGGAGGCCTTCGGGGGTCCCACAAAACATTTGGGGGCGTTCAGGCGGTTTAGGAAGGCGATGACTGATTAAAAAAAAGGCAAAAATTATGTTTTCCTGATATTTTATCCTAAAATGTAAGTTTATCTAAATATCCAACTTCTTTTTCCTGTTTAGCCTCCGGTAACTACCGTTTAGATAATACTTCAGAGGATGAATGAGGATGATGTGTATGAGTGCGAATGAAGTGCAGTCTTGTACATTCTCAGTTCCACCATACCTGAGATGTGTAGTTAATTGAAACCCAACCACCACAGAACACCGGTATCTACACGATCTAGTATTCAAGTCCGTGTAAAAATAACTGGCTTTACTAGGACTTGAACGCTGTAACTCTCGACTTCCAAATCAGCTGATTTGGGAAGACGCGTTCACCACTAGACCAACCCGGTGGGTTTATCTAAATATCCTAAAAATAGGATATGCCACGTTTAAACACAATAATTTTAATTGTTATTTTTAAGAGCTCATCTTAAAAACAGAAATTGTAATTATTATGACTTTCTTGTACGAAGTAAGTATTGTGATCGCAAAGATTTCGGTTTTCAGATTTCAACGGAAATATCCATTTTAACCAACCCTGAATCCATTTCGACTAGTTTCGGCGTAACATCTGTACGTACGTATGTATCTCGCATAACTCAAAAACGATTAGCCGTAGGATATTGAAATTTTAGATTTAGGACTGTTGTAACATGTAGTACAACTTCCCTTTTCATTGCAGTCAACTGGACTAAAAGTGTTCAAAAAAGCTCAAAATCCAAAATACTTGGATCTTGGACTTTTTCTTAAATACAGTTGTAGAAATAAGCCCTCATTAAAAGCTTTTTAACTATATATCGTTTTTTTTGTCTTCAGTCATTTGACTGGTTTGACACAGCTCTCCAAAATTCCCTATCTAATACTAGTCGTTTCATTTCGGTATACCCCCTACATCCTACATCCCTAATAATTTGTTTTACATATTCCAAACGTGTCCTGCACGCACAATCTTTTCCTTCTACCTGACCCTTTAATATTAAAGCGACTATTCCAGGATGCCTTCTTAATATGTGGCCTATAAGTCTGTCTCTTCTTTTACCTATATTATTCCAAATGCTTCTTTCTTCATCGATTTGCCGCAACACCTCTTCATTTGTCAATTTATCCACCCGACTGATTTTTAACATTCTCCTATAGCACCGCATTTCAAAAGCTTCTTATCTTTTCTTCTCAGGTACTCCGATCGTCCAAGTTTCACTTCCATATAACGCTACGCTCCAAACATATACTTTCAAAAATCTTTTCCTGACGTTGAAATTAATTTTTGATGTAAACATATTATATTTCTGAGTGAAGCATTCGGCATTTTATATCGCTCCTGCTTCGTCCATCTTTAGTAATTCTACTTCCCAAATAACAAAATTATTCTACCTCCATAATCTTTTCTCTTCCTATTTTCACATTCAGTGGTCCATCTTCGTTATTTCTACTACATTTCATTACTTTAGTTGTGTTCTTGTTTATTTTCATGCGGTAGTTCTTGTGTAGGACTTCATCCATGCCGGTTCATTGTTTCTTCTAAGTCCTTCTTACTCTCGGCTAGAATTACTATATCATCAGCAAATCGTAGCATCTTTATCTTTTCAGCTTGTACTGTTACTCCGGATCTAAATTGTTCGATATATCGTAAGTGGTACTTACTTCATCGATTCCAGAATTATAGCTAAATAAAATTGTAATTAATGAAATATTTGATCTTACAAGGGGTGGCACATCGCTCTAAATCCGACTTCACCTCCTTTTTTTTAAATTTAAATATATTGATTTATTAATAATTATTAACCTTGATTGTAAAAAGGTTTTACAATAAATAATAATTCAATAATAACAATAAAAAAATATATCAGAAGTTATTAATGAAATAAAATTGTACGTACTTTTATTTTTAAAATATGTGTATTCTAGGTTTTACCCGCGGTGAACCTTTAAACGAAATACGCGACCGGTAACGTCACAAGGTTAGTGTCTTCCCCCTACGAGGTTTGGATGGACCACTTCCTAGGGCACTCCAACATTATGGGCGGGATTTTATCCCGCTTGACCGGAGGTTGTGAGGGGTTTTCCCTGCAACTTCCATGGTGGCGGCCGCCGTTTCCGGACCGCCCTCGATTGTGGTCGACTCCACGGACTCAACGCCTCGTACCTGGCCCACTTCCGGGCTCCCAAGTTTAGAATCTCTCCACAGCCGGAAATTTACGGGGACGAAGAACAAGGAGGTGGTGGGTGGTGATTTAAATTAACAAAAATTTAAATCTATATTTTAAAACTAGTATAAGTTAAGCTTCACAAAAAGAATAAATTAACTTATATAAAAAAATTAAGTGTATAACGGCTTAAATTAAAACCTGGAAACGTCTGTATCAGTGAACAACTAAATAGAATTTAAGTAAAAATGATTTACTTAATACTAATCACTACTTAATCTATAAAATGGTTAGAAAATAATAGAATTACTTCGTCGTATCCTAAAAATAAAATTTACATATTTAACTAATCGTTACACACTGGTTAAAATAAAGAACTTATTTAAAATGCAATAAAAGTAAAAAGCTTTCGGGTTTGAATCCCGGTCAGGCATGGTTTTTTCACACACGCTACAAATCATTCATCTCATCCTCTGAAGAATGTCTAACGGTGGATCCCGGAGTTTATAAAAAGTTATGCTAAAACTGCATCAAACAAAAGAAACAACACAATTGCTGGCTGAACTGATTGGGGATCCTAACGGTACAGAGTGACAAATGGGACTAGAGTGCGACTGAATACCCCTCTATGTCAGGTTAGTTTTTTCTGATCAAGCTAAACACAAACTACCAACTTATTATTACAAAATGTAATTTCTCGTACTACCCTTTTTTTTTTATCATAAATTGTTATTTAAGATAAAAAGGATTAAACGAATAATAACCGCATATAGTTCTAGTTTCATTTAATTTTTACATTCTTGATGTAATACTGATATTTGCTTTAGCGTAATTTTTTTTGATAGTTGATCTACTTAAATTACGAAAATTAAGCTGATAAAATTCATTATCACTTGACAATAACCAGTTAACTAAATTGAAAATTACAATTTTCTGAAAGTATATTTTAGATACAGTAAAGAACTTATTTTCTTGAAATTGTTTTAATTCTAGGGGGAAAGTTGGTTATTTTTAAGACGTCTGATATTGTACTGTCAAAAAGGATTTTGAAGTATTTTCTTTTATAAGAAAAAGCCAAAACATTTTCGGCTGTTACTGTAGGTTTGGTATACAGATACACAACACTCCACTCTCGTGTTTTTTGGTTTACCTAGTAAACGCTTACTAGTGTTTTTGAATGCCGGTTTAACTTGCATGTAAACAGATTTGTTGTATTTACGGTATGATTTTTATATTACATCATTTAGGCACAAATAAGTAACGAATAACCTTTAGCTGTGTAAAAATAACTTAAATATTATAATTATTTGTGAATATTTTTAGAAATATTTGCTTTAACTTTATGTTATTACAAAGACGAATACAGGTTATGAATCGCTTTTGTTTTGTAACCGTTTTGTTATTCTGCCCTTTCATTTTAACATTTATTGTAGACAGCCTTGCAATCAATGCACATTCTACTCTACTAACCTTTTATCGATTGATATATATAATTTAATCCTTGATAACTTTGCTTCTACTTATATGCCGATATTATAACAAAGATGAACTTGACACAAACGTTAACCTCAATTGCGAACCATTTCTTATTTTTATTTTGGATGTAACTCCAGTTATCGTTATCATTTCTCTCAAATTTTGATGTGCACACACATACATATGTCGTGTTCACTTATCATCTTGAATATTAATTCTATTAATCTTCCTATCTCCTTTTGTCTTTTAACTAAATCATTCACGTTTCACTTGCCTTTTGATTATCATGGGTTGGTTTTATCTTTGTAAAATGTAATCTGGAATTGTACTTAAAAGAAAACGTTATGGAGTTTTTTACTAAGTATGCCCGAAATAAATCATTTTAACTGAACAAAGGAAAGATTTACATCAAACCCAATGTTTTTTTATCAGGTTGAACTTTTGTAATCTGACAAAAAAATTGCCTTATAGGCCTATAATAGTGTAAAATATGTTTTAATAAAGACTATGTTGACTAAAACTTATTGATTCTGATTATTTACACCCATATTTTTTAGTGGTTTATATAACCAGTAACCACAAAACAGCATTATATTGCTGAATCTACTTAATTCAGAACTGGTGTTGTAAAAAGATTCTGCTACTGTATTATAATTATTATTCAGTTATGTGATAAGTTTATAAGACAATGTGAATATTAATAAAAATAATTTGTTTTATAAAACATATAAATTACTTAACTTAAATTTTCAACAAAGCCTTATCAAAGAAGGAGAACAGAAATCATATTCAAATGTTGAACAAAACAACATTTTGTAATTCACTTCTAACTTAACCACATATGTGAAATGTCAGTGTTCAATTCACGATCAAAAGTTTAAATTGATTTATTTATTGAAAATGTAAAAACATCCAGCAACAAGCTTTTATTTTAACTGATTGTTTTATAAAGTTTTTTTGTAAATAATTGTACATTTGCATTGGGTATTTATTTTTAAATACTGCAGTATCATAATTTATAGAAAATGAAATTTTTTCTGTTTTTTAAGTTGTACCGCTGAGGTAACCAAGTCTTACAAGTAGTGAATTGTTCATTTTTGTAACTTTAAAACAATAACATAACTATCTTATGTTTGCTGTTTTAACCTTAAACTGAACAAAAACAATTCTCACTGATCACATGAAAATAAAATCAACTTCTAACAAATCGGAACTTTATTAATTAAATAAAATCTGATTAACCTTTATGATCACCTGATTACTTACACTATTGCCAATCTGTTTGTTACATCATGGAAAGAGACTTTGTGGGTAGTCTACAGATATTTTTTAATTATGCATTTCTTCATTGTAGTTAAGTTTAACAGTGTTTTTATAAATTACATTTTTTTTGAATAAGGTCAAAAGCCTTGTTCAAGTCTAAAAAACAAACCATAAAATAAAACAAAAAAATAAAGCAAAAATAAACAAAACATGGTTTTTTTTTTTTGTTATCCTTAAAGGCAGGTAATATGTTGACTCATATTAATTATGATGGTTGTAGTTTTTATCCCTTTTGTCTATAAAACTGAAAAGAATTATATTTTTATCACTGAAGAATGAAACAATGATTTTGCAAAATTTTATGGAAACAAGATTATCTGCATTATTCAGTATTTATACTCAAGATCTTATTCTTGTTAACATTTTAAATTACTTTACTTACTTAAAAGTGCAGGGGCAACAATTTTTTTTCAATAAAAGCATTTAAACATAAGTAAAAGTCCAGCTATTTATTTTATAAATTGTGTAAAACAATATAAATATTTCATAATGACAAACTGATTTTGTTGATTTTAAACCATGAACAATTCTTTTTATATCATCATTTGCATGGTTTTGTTTTTCATTAAATCTCATGAAAATAATTTTTAATACTTTTAAAATATGAAAAATTAATAATGACTCATGCTTATTTCATGGAAATAGTTCTTTCAGATAAGAACATCTTTTGCAATGCCACCGTGTAACTTCATCAATGAAGTGGCTGCATAAATAGCTCCACCAATTTAAGGAAGAACAATTCCATGAAATTTGGGATTAAGTCATTAATAATTTTTGTATACTAACTCGAATGTCTGTTCTCATAACTGTGACAGAAAAATCTATAAAAATTGAAGGCAAAAAAACGTTATGTTTTAGATTTGGGATAAATTTACATTATTAAATTGCCAATAATTATGTAACATTTATTGACAAAATTTGTTATAATTTAATTTTGAGAAAATTGATGCAAGTAGAAAATAAGTATAATCAAATAACATTTTTATTTATTCGTAATTATATTGACTTTAACAATTTTCAAAATTGAATTTTCAACAAATTTTATTTGGTGATTTTGCAATTTAATAAATTAAATTTATGCTAAACCTAAAAAAGTGTGCTTTCAACTTCAATTTTTTGGTTTTATAAGAATTTTCTCAAAAACTATTGAAGATACAGTTCTGGAAGTAACTTTTTTCCAATTTTTCAAGTAAGATTGCATGTAAAACTACTAATTTTGCTCAGTAATTTGTGTCTTTAGTGTGTTAGTATAACATTATTTGACTTTTAAAGCAGAAATCTTTTGCCAGCAATTGCTTGAAGAGAAAGTGTTTCCAGACCTATGTTTATATGAACTTTTTTCTTTATTTTGATGAGAGGATAGCTTATAAATATGACAAACTTACTGAAGTGCTATGTTTGGATATATGTGTTTTAAATTGTTTTGTAGTACGGTAATTCTTAAAATATATTAGCCCATTTACCTAATATAACATTAATGTTAATTCACTTATTGCTTGATCTCTAATATTTGAGATATTTTTTTTTTTTCATTTGTGTGTATAGTATGGCATGAAATTTTGAAAGTTATTTAAAAATTTGAGTTTGCTTCTGCTTGTAAATGCTTAGTAACGCCTGTATATTACATGACTAGAATCACGGCGGTGATAAATTCACAATGTTTAAAAAGATTTAATTATTTTGATAACTCTATTATGATTCTGTAATAATAATTTATGCTGATAAAAAGTTGTATAAAAAAATTATTAAAAATTTCAGGTCGGTGATGGGATGTTGTGCGGGGAGCTGGTGAGATCCCCGCTTAGTATAGGTGGTTTAAATAACTCGGTTATACTGCCGCCGTGGTCTTCTGGTCGCAGCCCGTATATAACTCTGCTAGCACTGTGCCAGGGAATGGCTGCACTAACTGCACCAGTTGATGATGAAGATATATTTCTTGGTGAGTTCTGATTTGCATGAAAAAAAATTGTTATTTATTACTGGTACCTTATAAATCTATTTTATGGGAAACCCTCATTTCTAATTTCTCCGTGATTTGGTAGATTCTCTCTTAACCTGATCTCTTGGTAATATTATTATACAGTGCAATAAAAAACATGCTTACTTACTTTATTATAAAAACAATGTACTTACTGTTCATGTTTTAAAAATCTGTATTACCTGTCCTAATGTTTTTACTGCCCATTGGTCCTCATTAGTATGAACTGCCTTACAAGGTGAATTCATAAAATGACATAAAAAAAAAAAATTTTTAATGTACCGACTTTATATAGGGTTGTCTTCAAAATAGTTACAGATACACCACTCCCAACATTTCTTCTATCTTTGGTACAATCTTTTGTGTTTCCTGGAATATTTTATTTTACCTGCATATTTTGGTGAAGCATGCAGCTATTTTCTATTGCATTTTCCTCAATCTTGTTAATGATGTGAAAATGATGTCCTTTCATGATTAACTTCATTCTGAAAAAAAAAAAAATTTGCTGAGCCAAATCTAGAAAGTTAGGTTGGTGAAGCAAACAGGATAAAAAGTGGCATGTTGTCATTGAGATGTATTTAACTCTGGTGTTCCCACACTTCAGGCCTCGTTTTGTGTGCAGTGTGCATGAAACACCTTCACATGTGTGCATGAAACAACGTTCACTGTAAAATTTCTTGTTTACTTATAAAAAGAAACCAATCATCTATCACCTTCACCATATCGTCCTATATTCCTGGAATTCCACCAAGAGAACTCCATTTCGGTCCCAGAACACAGTAGCCATACACTTTCTGTTGGAGAAGGTTCGCTTGAACTTCTTTGGTTTATTGGGAGAATGAGAATGCATCCACTGTTTGGATTGTTCTTTTGTTTCTTCAGTTTCGAAATGGACCCATGTCTTGTCCCCTGTGACAATTTTGTTCAAAAAATCTTTTCCTTCATTGTGGTAGCGCTGGAGAAAGATTAGGGAGGCGTCCATTCTCATTGTTTTGTGATGGTCGGACAATATCTTGGGAATCCATCTCGTACACAGTTTGCAGTACTGAAGTCTCTCACTCACAATGGTGTAGAGAGCTGACCTTAAAATTTCAGGAAACGAATCACTCAATACAGAAATTGTAAACCGACGATTTTCTGGAATTGCCTCATCCACTTGCTCAACGAGATCATCGGTTGACACTCGCTTCCTTCCCTGACCGCCTGCATCATGAACATCTGTACATCCTGCTTTAAAGTTCCTGCACCAGTATTGCACTTTGCTGTCACTCATTGAAGTTTCACCGTACACATTTCTTATTCGTCGATGAATTTCAGCTGCATTACACCCCTCAGTGTGAAGAAATCGAATTACCGCACGCATTTTACACTTGGCGTGAGATGCTTTTTTGAGACACGTTTATGTGCTAGCTGTGTGTTCAGAACTAAATGAAGTGATGTGGCGTGGTTGAAGGCCATACTAGAGACGCTGCGCAACGTATGCACAAAGGTTCATCTGATTTTTGCGCCGGTTTTATTTCGTGACCGATCGGACCTTGAAAAAAAAATCGTATGTTTACTTCAACTGTTCTAGCAAAAAAACTAACCATGATAGTGTGATATATCAAGTTACATTGTTTTTCTGAAAATTGCCTCTAGCTAGTTCCATTTATTGAAACATGCTGTGTGCACTGCTTGGGAGTATTATAAAATTTCAGTCTTATTTTTAATCCATCTCATATAATATGTTATGAGTAAACGTTTACCTTGATCCTTTGTCAGACTATAGTCTAATGACCTATTTCCAATTATTATTTTTATGATAATGCTTTATTTCTATTTAGTTGCGTATCACTTATGAAGTGGAAATATTCTTCTCTATCATTTAGTATCTTGTATTTGTTTATTGTCTGTAATTGATTGCTTTTTGTCTGTATTTGTTTTATTTGTGCATTTGTATAACTGCATATAATTTCTGTACTTTTATTCTTCATAATAAGTTAGGAGTTTTTGAACCCCAATTCCAAACTTTTTATTAGTGGAATTAAACTAATCCCACTAACTATTTTATTAGTGACAATGGTGTCACTTAAATCAACATCTACTTTTATAGTTCGCAAAGGGTATTCTTACAGTTAACAATTAGCAATCTAATTTAAGATATTATAATAAAATTTAGAGTTTGTAATGGCAATCCTTAAATTTTTCTTGAATATTTTCTCAAACAGATATTTGTTGCGGTTTATAATTATTTATAAAAAATTTGCTAGCCGTTAACATTGACATTTTAAGTGCTTGACATTGCATTGTCTTAATTTTTTCGCTTATTTGTTGTAGGTTATTTTTTTTAGGTTTCAGTGATATAATTTAATTTTTTACATTTTCTATTGTTTCAGAGAAAAATAAATTTTAGTTGACTAATTTTTGAATCTATAGTTGCCCTTGCATCGGATGATGATATATTAGAAATTAATTATTATCATAATTACTGATGTCTATGGTGGAGTGGTAGCATCTTTGCCTTTTATCTAGAAGGTTCTGGGTTGAAATCCCAGTCAGGTTGGCATTTTTCATTTGCTAATATATTCATCTTTCATTAGTTACTTAATCAGGTGGTTAGCCTGTAGTTGCTAAAATAAATAAAATCATCTTTTTTAAAATTTCTTTTAAGAAAGTGATAAGGGTATAAGTTACATTTTCTGCTGGACACTTTTTTTTTTTTTTTTAACCTCCGGGTCTGCAGTCAAGCAATTCTGTCCGCAGAGTATGAGATGAGTGTTTTGTAGCATGTGTGAAAAATGCCATGCCTGACTGGGATTCAAACCCATGAGCTCCGGGGGAAAGGCTGAGACACTACCACTCGCACCATGGACACTTAGTTACACTTAAGCGAGAACTATAATTTTTGTCTAGATACCTTTAATTTTTATATAATTGTGTAACTTCTATCAATATCATTACGAATGAATCAATATGACTGTCACTCTAAATCTGATAAAGATTTATTGATTAATAATATCATGTAGAATGGTTTGTATAACATTTGAAAAAATATTTTCATTAATTAGTAAAACAGAATTCACAAAATAACTAAAAACAAATTTTCAGTTCTTTGTATAATGTCACCTGTAAATTAAAGAATAAAAATTTATGTGGCACCATCTTAATTACACAGAGTGTTTCTGAAATGGTGACTGAACTTCTGAACTTTTTCAAATTCTATTTGTAAAATTAAACAAAAAGTATCCTTAGGAAAAATCGCAATTTATCCTTCGTTCTCCTCCTGTCCGTCATTTTGTTATTTTTATATAAAAATTTATATCTCATGTTTGGATAGAGGAATAATATTAATATTTGGTAAGCGTCTTGGTAGTAAAATTTTAAAATTATTAAAAAATCAGAAATTAAATACCTTTGCAAATTACAAAATGGTGGACATGTTTATTTTTCAATCTGTTATATTTTCGTAAATATTAGTTTTATCAAAATTTATGTTATTTGCTAAAATATTAAGCCTTTTATTTTGAACAAAATTAAATTTTATTTTTTAAAATCAGTTAACAAGTAGCCGAGTTATGGCAGAAAATTGATGTATTTTTGTCTCTGTTTTCATGTCCTCCACTTTACGTTCATTTCGATTAAATATTAATTGTTTTTATTTATCGTTAATTCTAGTATTATAAATTAGTATCAAATTAAGTTATAATTTTTATACCTGCAATTTATAAATAATCCAAAATAATTAATTAAAATAATCCTGTAAATAATCAAAAATATTTTTTTCATAAAACCAAGACCTCCTCTTAAAATTGAAATTTACGCATTTTTGTTCTTTTGATCTATCTCCCTTCAGTTTAAATATTTTCTAAAATTTTTTGAAAGTTTTTACTTTTTATAGAGTTATCAGGAAATGTCTACAATTCTTTTAAATTATAGACTAGACCAAAAATGCAGAAATGGTTTTTTGAACCTTTTCATTTTCTTATTTTAATCTCTATCGGAGGGGATGTGTTACATTTAGGGAAAACTTTATGTAAGCAGATTTGTTAAACTTAGCCTATATATGAATATTTAAAAAAAGTGTTTCTTAAAATTTATTCCCCACTTCTAAAAAATATATATTCTGTTTTTTGGCTTTAATTATTTTAATCTTTATTATTAATAGCCGGGAAAATCATATAATACTTTTTTCCATTTAATAACTACCACCATACATGTAGGGTAAGAACAATGACCTATACAAAATGTTGTTTAACTTAATATTACGTCACAAATTCAGAAATGTTCTTGCTCGACTTGATTCATGCAAAGGATTAATTTCTTTTTCATAATGCATTTAAAATATCTTGCGTTATGGTTAATATCTTGTGCGCCTTGTCCTTTTGCTGTTACGTGCTTCAGTGACAAAGATGGATTAATTTTCTGAATAATTGCCTCTCAGATTCTATATAATTGATCGTGTTCCTTTTTGTTCTAATGCAAGATAGTCTCTGAAGTTTAATCTGTGTTCTCTTGAATTATTTTTTTTAATATTAGTGTTAAGTATTATTTTAAAGTTTTCTTTATTAGTTAATGTTATTATGGTATTTTGATCGCATTTGACATTCTAATGGTTGATCAATACTCCTTTTTTATTACATTAGTGATTTTTTCCAGTAATTGGTTTAGCAGCGGTCAAATTATTGGATGTGTTCATGTTTAAAACCCTCATAAACCTTTTAATTTTTAAAGGTATTTCGTGTATAGGGATTAACAATTTTCAATTCAGATTGTTTGTAACCTTCATCTCTGATGTCATTAAAATGCAAATCGATTTACTACTCTGTTTAACTTTAATAACACTTTATTACATTTATTTTAGTACGATTTGTGCACAATCTCCTTTTTCCTTTTGCAGTCTTTTCGAGCAGGAATATAATAATTTGATGACTGGTAAACAGAGGAACATATTTGCAAAAAGAGTTTTTTTTTTACATAACTATTTTCTCGCTACAATATGTTCAATGTTTTTCAATCTTTCTATTTACACATCTTTTTTAATTAAATGTTTGTAAATAACCGGTCTTGCTGAAAGTCACACAAACATATCGGTTCATAGTTCTATTGCATTTAAAAAAGCTTAAAGTTTGCAGGTATATCTCTCTGATTCTGCTTGATCAAATTATTCAAATTGGTACCGATATCTCTTTCTAAATACACTAAAGAATAGCTGTGAGATGTCCTGAAAGGATGTTTCAAAAACATTGGTTTTTATTGTGTTAAAATATCATAACTGACCCGGCATCGTAGAGAACAGTCACAAAAAGCCGAGATGTTATTCAGATTATATCTACCAGCCGTTCAAAATGTAAAGAGAAGTTGATACCGTTATTCCACTGTAGTAGGACTTTTGTCTTTTAGAAGGTAAATCTACTTTGGACTAATACCGTTGTTGATGTTTTGTAAAAACGAAGTGACCGTTCCAGTATTCATTCTCCTTTTTTGATAATCCACATTATTTTATTTGTTTTGAAGCAAATTAATATCATTTTACAATATGGCTTCCTGAAAATTTCATTCTGACGTTTGTTGTCCAACATATTGAAATTTTGAAATATCCAAAATGTTTATTGTTAAAAATAATTCGGTCTTGAACTTCTTACAGCATTCTTCTCTCATAGAAGTGGTGTAATTAAAGCGCTGTTTTGTAGTGAAAGTTTGTTAATGTGTACTATTTGTCCGATTAAGTTAATGATAGTGTCTAAAGTATGAAAAATACGGAGTCACATTTTGTAAGAGTAATGTTTTTGATGATATATCCAGCCCTGATGCTAATAAGTGTGCAGATGTATCGCTTGTAGTTTTGAATGTGCGGTTTATTTTATGTGCATGGTGTTTCACTTTGCAGTAATTGAGTACAGATCTGATATTTTGGAATTAACTTTTATATTCCTTCTAAGACCATTGCAATGATAGTATTAAATGAATAAATCTTTTGTTTGATAAGCATATAATAATATATAGATATCAGAAATAGCCGGCAAAAAGGAAACGGCCCAACATTAGTCTGAAAGGATCAAGGAAAACCGTAGTAAAATCTTGATAAAAAAATACACTATTCTGTACAAAAAAAAATATTTGATAAAATCCATATTAATATTTAAAAATAGTAACTTAAAGAAAAATAACGATAAATTAAATTTGAAAAGATTATAAATAAAGAACAAAATAAATAATAATAATACTCGGAACGGTAAAAAAGTTTTGCTTAAAAATCTAAAAATGGACGGTCATTTTGATTACTAAACGATTATCAGTAGATACTGACGAAGTAATGTATTAAAAAAGCACACAACTTAATTAAAAATATTTATCGTTTTATTTAAATACAGTATTTTTTCGTTTATTTAGTTGTATGATTTTAACCAAGCGGCGTATTTACCATATTTAATTCGCGCGGGTGTGGCGGTACTAGCGGCGACGGTCGGCACTAACTAAACTAATGTAGTTTCACGACTTACATAGAATAAATTTCGCTTATACGGTCAGCACACCGGTACGGTCGCGAGGCTTAGCGCACTAGGTACCGGGGTCGACCGGGCGATCGAGTTTCAGACGCGGCAAAAACCGAGTTACTTTTTTATACTTTAAATGTTATTTATTTAATTCTACCGCTCACAAAATATCCGTTTGAAAAAATTTTACAAATATTGTTATTTTTAACCGTTAACAAAGGTGATCAAGAAAAAATGTGACCTTAATCAGGCAAAATTTCGAGATGCTGAGAGTGACCCTACTGTACAACCTCACCCCTTTGATCTTTTAAGTTGAAAATTTAACGGCATTAATGCCCCATATGTAGAAGTAATCTGACGAAGTTTGATCAAAATTGGTCCAGTAGATTTGGAGATGTAAGGTGATTTAGAGGACGACACGGAATACACACATACGAACTTTAACATCCGAAAGATATACATCCTGTTTTTTTTTGTATGTTTGGATTCCTTAGGTATCAAAACGTCAAGATCCGGTGAAAACCGCGCATGTCCTAACAGGACCGATTACAAAACTTTCCCTTCTAGAGCTATAGTGCTATCTAGACGGGAAAGTAAAAAAAAAAGAAAGAATAATCAATTAAAAATTATATTTACGAAAGACCGTAGAAGTAGTATTTCTAAAAGTATCAATGGAATAAAAGCCAAAATTACAAACCGGTATGTAGCGTGTTGAAACCTGTAGCGATGTGTCGTTTTTAGCCAATAAAATGTGTATTCTAATCGGTAAAATATAATACATTAAATAGATAATCTTAGAAAGAAGTAAATATGCTACGCCGTGGGGAAAAAAACAACTACCTCAGCTTTCGTTTAGCTTTCGTTTTTTATTTAAAAACGAAGTAGTCAATCGGATTTCGGTAGAAAATGAACAGTCTCTTTATTAATTTTAATAAATGGTTATTTATATTTATTTATTTTATAAATATAATTTAACCAAACTTAACCTACGCTCGCTTCACTCGCTAACCTTGGTGACTAATTAACACCGTAATTTTTTGAGTATTTATTTAATAAATTCAGTAATTATTTATTATTTAAATAATCAAAACACTCCTGTTAATTAATCAAGGTTAGCGAGCGTACGTTAAGTTTGGTTAAATTATATTTATAAAATAAATAACCATTTATTAAAATTAATAAAGAGACCGTTTTGAATCTATGTTAAACTCTAAATCGGCCCATTTTCCACCGAAATCCGATTGACTACTTTGTTTTTAAATAAAGCTGTAGCTGCGGTGGTGTTAATATGTAAGTTCCGATTAATTATTAAAAAGTTCATCGACAGACTAATATTGTTTTTGTAATAGAAAATTATTTAATCGTATTTTATATAAATAGATGAGAAAATTTTTAAACGGTTCAATAATGTATTAAATTGTAAGCACCTTTGTTGTAAAAAGAACTATTGCGTTGAGTTAAGAGAAAGGTTACCGATTCAGTTTTTTTTAAATGTCTAAACCATCAGACTTTATTAACTCTGATTCTTCCGTAAAAATTATGCGTGGCTGTACAGAATAAAGTAAATATTTATCGTACGAAAAAATTGAAGTAGCATAAACCTTAAACCGGTCAAATAAATATCCCTTCCCGTGTATATAATTTATGAAAGGAATACTCGTTTAGAGCTCTCAGAGTAAACCTCTGAATAACGGTTTTTAATGAATTTAAAAATCTAGAAGGCTGTTAGGTTTTTATTGTTATTCGGCAAAACTTTTTGTATCATTACCGATAAAGTAAGTAAATAAAATTAATACATTAATTTTATAATCGATACATAAGGTAAGTAAATACATTATATAGATTATGTTTTTATACGATAAATAAAAAATATAAAAACAAATTATGGGATGCGATTAAAGTAAATATTAATTATTTACAATACGAACGCGTGAAATAACGTTAAAGTAAATACGTTAAACAAAAAAAATTACAACAAAATAATTCACAATTCAAATGGCTTTATTGAGAATTATTTTGAGCGTTTATCTTTCTACACGAACGGGTTGCAGAAAAAACGTGGTTTTTTATTTTATATAAATTCATAGATCGAGTAATATTGTTTTCACGAAGAAATATATTTTAAATAAATCAGTAGGAAAATTTTTCAAACGGTTTGGTAATGTATTAAAAATTGCAACAAATCATAAGTTGCATAAACTTTGACGATAAGATTTATGTTCTCTGATTTAGTACAAGTAACATTATTATAATATTTTAATAATAAGAATCGATTCTTTTTAGCAAACGATGCACATTCAAAAATATTAACAAATGAATAGCGTTAAATTCTATAAATATTAGTCTACACAATTCATACTTAAGGCGCTAAGTGATGATCTGACAGCCCATTTTTGTATCTTAAAAACTCATTCTGAATTTTTGTGGATGACCTAAGAGATGGATGGCATTGTACGAGGTCTGTTTCGCGAATTGGAAACACCGCTGGGAAAAGCGTGTGAAAAGGGGAGGGGAATGATTTAAAGGGCACAAGGAACATTAAATTAGTTATAAAGATTAAAAAAATAAAGGTCGGTTATTTTCTGAATACACCTCGTGCTTTAGATGGAATATTTCTAGTCGTAATTTAATAATGATGAACTGGTTAGCATTTTATTAAAACGCGTCCCGTGAGAACTTTGTCATCTAATAAAACGCCCACAAATTTTGTTTTTTGTACGACAGAATTATTATCGTTATCGGTAACGGCAATTCTAACCGCGTAATTCAGTAGTGTTGCGTCTACCTGAAAAGTGCAACGCGATGGTTTTATCCGAATTTAACTTTGAACTGTTACAATTCATCCGGCGAATAATTTTTTGAACCGATATCATAGAATTTCCGCTCCTCTTAAAGTTAAATAATTCTCGACTATTTAATCGCTATTTAATACGTAAACTTTTAAAATAATAATTTGTAATTTACTGATTTTGTGAACGGTTCCAGGTACGTCGGGGTCCTGCCGATTTCTCTGGCGTATAATATTTACAATGAAAAAAATGCTCCTTTATTGAAGGAATAAGAATTATTTAGGGTCGAAGTAGAATTTTTCTTTTAATTTCTACCGAATTTCCGAAATTGGAACGCCGAAAAAAATTGTATACCGCGTTCGTAATACCGGCAACGTAAAAAAATCATCATTTTAACTTTATCTTGGCTGCGTGTAGGAAATTTTGCTCTGTTTTAAAAACTCTAAGGTAAATCTAAACCTGTCGAAGGGGTAGATTCATTTGTAAAGACAGTAATTAGAATTTAATTGAATAAACTAAACTGTGAAAGACGGGTGACAATAATGAATGTTGTTCCTAGTAAATAAAACAGTAAAAAATATTTATAATGTAGATATTTTTTTAAAATTCAAAGTCGGTACAATATACTGAAAGTCAGTATAGTCACTTAGCTGGAGGTTGCTTTAGAAAATGCGTATCCATTGTGTAAGTTGAAATCTGTTATTTTCATGTACCTTGTGTGTATAAAGATTTACTTTGTATTGTGAAAGATGTATATTTTAATCTCGACTCACACTCTGGTTGCGTGTTAACATTTTGTGGAGTATTCACTTCATAAAGCGACAATATATATCCTTTTGCTATCTTATTTACAGATACAAGTGTGATCAAAAAATACGGTGAATAATTTTTTATTAAAAAAAGTAATAAGGTTACATAGAATTCGATTTAATCTCCTTCAAACTACTGTCCTTGGCTAGCAATGCACTTATCCCAACTTTGACTCCATGACTGGAGGCATTTCTGGAAGGCGTCTTTTGGAAGGGCTTTCAGCTGCTCGGTCGTGACCCTCTCAATGTCAGCAATGGTGTCAAAACGTTTTCCTTTAAGCACAGTTTTAATTTTTGGGAAGAGCCAAAAGTCGCACGGTGCTAAATCCGGTGAGTATGGCGGATTTGGACAGACAGGAATACTTTTTTCGGCCAAAACCTCGGGAATGAGAAGCGAGGTGTGACACGGCGCGTTGTCGTGGCGAAGAAGGAAGCCATCGGTCCATTTTTCTGGTCGCTTTCTTCGTACGTCGTTTTGCAAACGTTGCAGTACACCCTTATAAAATTCAGAGTTTACAGTTGTTCCCCTTGGAACCAACTCTGATCGCACTATGCCCTCACTATCGAAAAAAACAACGAGCGTGACCTTGATGTTGGATTTTGACTGACGTGCCTGTTTAGGGCGAGGAGATGAACTGGTTTTCCATTGGAAACTCTGCATTTTGGTCTCAGGGTCATAGCCATAGACCCAACTTTCATCTCCAGTTACAATTTTGGCCATGAAGTCCGGATATGCATGAAGACGTCCCTTCAACTCCGTGCAAATTGACACACGATTTTCAAAATCCATGTTGCGCGACAGACACGATAAACACAACCTCACTCTAGCGGCTTTGGCAGCTGACTGGCAAGCTCGAACGTGTTACAACTTGTCCCTGCCTGTCTCAGTTGATCACGCTATTGGACAAATTACAGCATATGGATGTAGCGTCGGCAGTTGCCGCTATAAAAATTCATTCACCGTATTTTTTGATCACACCTCGTACAGTATGATCCGTTTAAATTGCAGTTTCTGCCGTAAGGTTAACATTGTTACTGTACATTTTATCAATTTTTTCTTTTTTTTTTATTAATCGCGATTTACGAATTAATTCTCAATTTGATTTAATACTTATAATTTTTATGTTATTTGCTTCAAAATCATATCGTTTCATTTTGTAGCATTTTAATCGGTCGATAATATAAAATGATGTAGAAGCTCATCGTAGAAAAACAAAAGAACTGTTTTAAAGAAATTATTTTTAATGCAAAAACTGATAAATTAATAAATAAAACCGATAAAAAGCAAAGGTTTTATTAGATTTACGAATATTTTTTTATATTTTTGTATTCGTGTTTGTATTGTTACATTTTTAATCTTTTAAATTCTTTGTAATATGTTTTCAACATTTACAAAATTTTTTACAGCAGACTTGTATGTTATGTTCTTGCATTAGAAAAAAACTTCCTGTTCTGAGAGGATCTGATAGTCTGGATTGGGTAATGCTTACAGGATAAAAATAATCATGAGAAAATAAACCGAATAGAATATCCAGGAATAAAAAAAAAAGTAGTTATAATGTAAAAAATCCATTTTGTCCTCGGTAGCGATTTATTGAATTAACTAAACAAAACTTTAGCCCATGTAACCAATTGTTATATCATATTCTGTGTGTTTATTTTAGGATTTAAAAACAAAAGCTGAATCCCGTACATAGATTTCAATTATTTTATTTTTAGAACAGGTGACGTACGATTCATTTTTGTTGAAAATGATGATTAAGATCATATACATACATTTTTTTGTTCGAGTTATATAGGTCAGCATTGATGATTTTATATAGACTTACAGCTGTAGAAGTGAATTAAATTGTCATGTAAAACTCATAAAATAAACTGAGATTGGTTACAAAAACTATTGATTATGTCGCTCAACAAAGGAACAAAAACATACTTAAAGATTAAATGAAAACAGACGAAAAAGAATGTCTTCAAACGATGACTAAATATCGTTGTTGTAAGAATTTGTTTTGTTATAAAGCGTTCTTGTGAACAGAAGTTTTGTTTAATTTAAGTGAATATTTCATATTTTGTAAAATATAATTTTATAAACTAAAATGAAGAAGTTATTTTTTCCTGTTTAGCCTCCGGTAACTACGGTTTAGATAATTCTTCAGAGCATGATATGTATGAGTGTAAATGAAGTGTAGTCTTGTACATTCTCAGTTCGACCATTCCTGAGATGTGTGGTTAATTGAAACCCAACCACCAAAGAACACCGGTATCCACGATCTAGTAAAATGAAGAAGTTAGTTGCTAACTTATGTAACAAACTACCGAGACGGTTTGCGTAGAATCAGCTGCTTGGAATTCTTGTTTTGGTTTCGTGGTAAATTTGTGAAAAATGGTGTCATCTCAGACAACGTTGTGTGTGCGACCTTGACCAAAAACTGATTATAATTTTTTATATTTTTGTATTCGTGTTAATATTGTTATATTTTTAATCTTGTAAATTCTTTGTAATATGTTTTCAACATTTTTATAATTTCTTACAACAGATTGTTGTATGTTATTTATGTCCTTGGATTAAAAAAAAAAATATACAATTTACGCGTAGATTACGTTCTGTACGCGTATTAGCATTAAACTAATTTCAAAATTATAATTAGGCAGCACAATTAAAATTGTGCTGCCTAATTGTATTTAATATTGTGCTGCTGTATTTAATAAAATTGTGCTGCTGTATTTAATAATACATTTATTGGCGCAGAGCAGACCGATGGTGGTGCGCCAAGCGGCTGCTCGAACGATTTATACTTTTTCATTGATCGATTTATCTAAAATTATATCTTTGTTTTGGGGGATAAAAAAGGGACATTTTGTTAAAAAATCACAACTCGAGAAACGGCTAAAAATATTCAGGATTTTGAAGCTTTTCGTCGTACAGATTTTTGTTCTTAGTACGCTAAATTCACGAACGTTTTTTAATTAAGATTGGCAAAAACATTTAACAAAATCACATGTGATAAAACATTTTCGCGGCGGGCCTTAGGCCCGCCTTTTTCGTAGTGCACTATAAAGAAATGCTTTTATGTATATTTGTGATAATAAAACACGGGAGCTCTTAAATAATTTTTTAAGAATGAAACGTACAAAAATGGAATTTACCAGATCCTTTTACCTCAAAACAGTTTATTTTTCAGTATGTTACCATCCAGACTCCAAGCACTCCACCACGAGGGGAAACTCGACAATTTTAAACGGAAAGAACAGTGTTGTAACGTATCAATTGAAAGGTCATCGCTAAATTTTTGGTAAAAAAAGTCAGATTATGACAACCGTAATCAAAATTTTAATATTTTTGTGACTATTTTTAAAAGCAATCGGTCTAACGTATAATAACTGCTCATCAGTGAAATTAAAAAAAAATAAATAAAATTTAGTGAATGCTCTTACTTTAAATTGATCATTTTTTTATGCTAGAAATGACTAGTGCGTGTTCTAAATATGAAGTGGCTGACATTTTGGTTAAGTTTGTCATAATCTGATGTTTTTTACATGAAAAGTTTTTCAATACCTGTAAAATGATGTGTTGTAACCCTGTTATTTCCATTTAATGTATTTGAGTTTGTATGTAGTGGTCTTTTACCGAAAAACAACTTTCAAGTTAAAAGCATTTGCTGAAATGAATTTTTGTATGTTTTACTGTTAAAAAAAATATATTTAAGGGTTCCCGTATTTTATTTACTCTCTCTCTCTCTCTCTCTCTCTCTCTCTCTCTCTCTCTCTCTCTCTCTCTCTCTCTCTCTCTCTCTCTCTCTCTCTCTCTCTCTCTCTCTCTCTCTCTCTCT